>NC_091627.1:76240661-77440661 GCF_027580195.1 Bos mutus | reverse complement strand
TCAACAGAAAAACATTATCGATGTGCCCTTTTACATTCTTTTTCTCATGTTAAGTATATTCGTTTCCTGGGGCAGCTATAAAAAACTACCACAAGCAGGGTGGCTTAACATAATAGAAATTTATTCTCTCACAATTCTGGAGGTTGGAAGTCTAAAATCAAGGGGTCAGTGGGAAGCCCAGTGGTTGACTCCATGCTTCCGCTGTAAGGGGCACAGGAACTAAGATCCTACATGCCGTGCGGTGAGGCAGAGACAAAAATTAAGTAAATAAAATAAAGGTGCAGCAGGGCCACGCTCCCTCTGAAGGCTCCAGGAAGAGTCCTTCCTTATTCCGTGGCTTCTGTTGGTTAGTCCTTGGTATGAGGCTGCCTCCCTTCAGGCCTGCTGCCCTCAACACACTGCCTTCTTTCTTTCTGTGTCTGGATTTTCATGCGGTCTTACAAGGGTACCAGCCACTCAACTTTGGGTCCACTTTAATCCAGTTAAATCTCATTTTAAATTAACCAGTTACATCTGCAAAGATTCTATTTCAATAACGCCACATTTTGAGGTTCCAGGTGGGCATGAACTTTAGGTTGCACCATCCAATCCAGTGCAATGTTGGATTCAACTTTATCTGGCCAGTGAAGTCCATGCCCCCTTCCCCATCTGATTTTTGACTCCTAAGTAGTCACTGTTGTCTATTCTGTTGTCTTTGTCCCTTTGTTTTCACTTTGGTGATACTTGGGGCAGGACCCCAGGTAAAAAGAAACAGGAAGGGGACTTTCATGGCAGTCCAGTGGTTAAGGCTTCACCTTCCCATGCAGGGGTGCAGGCTCAATCCCAGGTGCGGGGACCCGGGATCCCATGTGCCTCATGGCCAAAAAACCAAAGCATAAAACAAGCAATACTGTAACAAATTCAATAGAGACTTTAAAAATGTTCCACACCAAAAAGAAAGCAAAAAAGATACAGAGATTAATTTTAATTAACTTTAATCCAATATATCCAAAATATTGTCATTTCAACATCTAATATAGAAAATGCTCAAAGAGATATATTCTTTTTCTCATACTAAGTCTTCAAAATCCCATCTGTGTATGACGCTTACAGCACATCTCAAACTAGACAAGTCTCATGTCAAGTGCTCCACAGCCACAGGGGGCTAGTGGACAGGGTGGCTCAAGAAATTATTAAAAAAAAAAAAAAAAGTGAGGCCTATGGTGATGCAGGGGACTCCACTGAGGAGGTCTAGGGGTTCCAGAAGTGGAATTTCCTTGATGGCTTCACCACCTCCAGGATCTCCTGATTATCTTTCATCTGTGTCTCCTGACGAATCTCTAAAGTTAATTCAGAGTTACTGCCAGTCTCTTAAAGCTGCAAATAACCTCTCTCTTTCTCATACACTCACCACACACACACACACACACACTCATCCACATATCTTGGGAGGCTTCCAATTGCCTTTTGCTATGCATGGACCTCACAAAAAGTGACTCAACCTTACATAAGAATCTGAGGGGGCCCAGGAATGTGACTCACCGCCTTGAAATTTCCAGTGGGTTACACATGTCTTCTTAGATGATTTTTTTTAATGTATCTTTCAGAGAAGGCAATGGCAACCCACTCCAGTACTCTTGTCTGGAAAATCCCATGGACAGAGGAGCTTGTCAAAACGAAAAAAATTGTTGTGGGAGGCAGATTGGGGTGAGAATCCCACCTGGGGGCAGGAAAGCCTGGTTATGATGGATGGGAGGGTTCTAGGGCTGAGGACAAGGCCCTTTCCGTGTCAGGCCTCAGAAGGTTCTGAGGATAAAGGAGGTCGCTTCCTCTTAGGACCACAGGGCATTTCAAGATACCTTGTGTTACAATCACCTCAAATAGCAAGAATCGGCCTTGGAGTCTCCGGGAAGGACTGATTTGGAAAGATTTCACCAACCTCAGTGTCACTGCTAAAAAAAGCTACAGAGCACTGCAGGTCAGGGATTCCCAGCTCTGGCCATGAAATTCCTATGTCCAATCATACCCCAGACCAACTCAGTCACATCCTGTGGAGATGGGGCCCAGGCATCTGTATTTTCTGTAGGTTTCCAGATGATTGCAACACGTAGCCAATAAGAAGACCCTATCAATGGGCGGGCCTGAGACCCTTTTACACCTGGTGGATAACTCCAGTCCTTGATGCCTTGTTGTTTAGTTGCTAAGTCATCTCTGACTCTTGCGACCCCATGGACTATAACCTGCCAGGCTCCTCCATGGGAGGAGGGATTTCCTGGGATTTCCCAGGCAAGAATGCTGGAGTGGGTTGCCATTTCCTTCTCTAGGGGATCTTCCCGACCCAGGATCAAACCCAAGTCTCTTGCGCTGGCAGGTGGATTCTTTACCACTGAGTCACCAGGGAAGCCCCACGAAGCCTTAATGCAGAAGGGGAATTGTTAGTTTACAGTTGGTGGCGGAGTTCCCCAGAGAACGAGTGCTTCTGTTGGCAAGGACCAGGATATGTCCTCGAGTGTGAAACGTGAAGCCCCCAGGGAATGGCCCGTTTGGGCTGAAAGTGTGGATGGGTACTACAGAATTGCATCATGAAAAAGAAATAACAGGAATCTGAGAGTTGGGGCTGGCATCTGGAAGGGAAGGGCACTGCCAAGGAGAACGTTCAGGTATCCAACAGGTATCTGCGTGAAGCAATGGCCAGGAGTCTTAGAAGAGTGTGACAGGGACTTCCCTGGCAGTCTAGTGGCTAGGACTCCACACTTGCACTGCAGGGAGCACAGGTTCCATCCTTGGTGAGGGAACTAAGATCTCACATGCCGTGCAGCACCGCTGCCCCTGCCCCAGAAAAAAAGTACATGACATTCTGTTTAAGGCATTTGTGGGTCATGGCATGAGGTACCTCACTTTCCATCTTCATGCCCTTAGTGAGTGACAGGGCAGAGTATTCCAATGCTGAGGAAACAGGACAGCTGCACCTGGCTGGCTCCCGCCCCCCACAGACATTCTCAGAGCTGCCGGGAGCACTGTTGGGTCTGCCGCCATACCTGGTATATAAGGCAGGGGCCCGGCAGGAAACAGATGGCGTGCCCAAAACGGATCATGTGAGAGAGTTGAATGAAGGGACTATTTACAGAGGTGTGGGCAGCCTTGCGTGTGTGAAAACAGTGGAGCTGGTACCAGCCCAGCACCATTAACTCTACGAGGCCTGAAGGGACAGGAACAGAACAGGCTGCCTGACGAGAGTTGTGGGCTTCTGTTTGAGGGGCACAGACAGCTCTCAGTGACCCCACAGGGAGGGAGTCAAGGGAAAGACATTATGGGCTGAATTGTGTCCCCCCACCCCAAATTCCTGTTGAAGCCCTAACCCGCAGAGTCTCAGAATGTGACTGTACTTGGAGCTAGAGCCTTCACAGCACTGATTAAGTTTAGATGAAGCCATTAGGATGGGCCCTCATCCAAGCTGGCTGGAAACCTTGTGAGAAGTGGAAGTTTGGACAATGTGACACCAGGAACAGGAGTGCAGAGAGGAAAGACGGAGAGAGAAGACAGAGGAAAGACGGAGAGAGAAGACAGCGGAAAGGCAAGCCAAGGAAAGAGGCCTCAGAAGAAACCCAACCCCTGACACCTTGATCTTGCACTTCTAGCCTTCAGAGCTGGCAGAAATATATTTATGTTGTTTAAGCCACTCAGCCCATGGTACTCTGTTATGGCAGTCCTAGCAAAGGAACATAGATGAATGCCCCAACTTTACCCTCCTCCCTCTTTAGGGAGCTCTGGCTGGTGCCCCCCACACATTGGCCAAACCCAACCAAAAGACAGAGGGCATGAGAGCAAGTATGCACAGTCCACATGGGTCAGACCCCAGGGAGGAGAAGGTGGAGCCTGGACCAGGAGCCGCAGACAGAGGATGTCCGTCTATCTGGGAGGGGTGCTGAGCCAATTTAATGTATCAAAGGACCAGGCTGGTGTGGTAGGACACAGGACGGTGTGGTGAAAGCAAGCCACCACTCAGACCAAGACTGGAAGAAAATAGAAAAACATGATGGTGTTTGGCAAGATGGTGGCTAATTTTTTTTTCAAAATTTCCTTTACTCATATAGTTAGCTTGTTTTCCAATAAAAACAGACAATCCAGAGGAGATTTTTCAGAAAAAAAAAAACAGCTTGAACTTAAGAGTCTTTAAAAAAAAAAAAAAAAATCCATTCAGCCAGTCTGTCTTTTGATTGGAGCATTTAGTGCAATTACATTTTAAAAAATTATTGATAGGTTTGTACTTATTGGGGCTTCCCTGGTAGCTCAAATGGTAAAGATTCTGGATCCCCTGGAGAAGGAAACAGCAACCCACTCCAGTATTTTTGCCTGGAGAATCTCATGGAAAGAGAAGCCTGGTGGGTTACAGTCCATGGGGTCGCAAAGAACCAACAGGACTGAGTGACTAACATTTTTACTTTTTTTCATGTACTTATTGCCATTTTGATGATTGTTTTCTGGTAGTTTTTGTAGGGTTTTGTTGTTGTTGTTGTTACTTTCTTCTTTTATTGCTCTCTTGTTATCTGATGACTATTTTCAGTATTTTGTTGGGATTCCCTCCTCTTTTTGTATGTGTATCTATTACAGGTTGTCTTGTGGTTACCATGAGGTTCATATTAAACAATATATATGTGATTACTTTAAGTTGATTATCTCTTAAGTTCCACCCCATTCTAGAAATCTTACATTTTTCCTCTCCCACCCCTACTTTTAATGTTTTTGATATCATATTTTATATCTTTTATGTGTCCCTTAACCTCTTATTATAGATGATTTTACTACTTTTGTCTTTTAACCTTTCTACTAGCTTTAGAAGTATTTACTGTATATTTGTTTTCTCCTTTCATAATTTTCCTATTTAAAGTTGTGGATTTTTCTTTTCCACTTAGAAAAACCCCTTTAATATCTCATACAAGGCTGATTTAATGATGCTAAACTCTTGTAGCTTTTGTTTGTCTGTAAGACTCTCTACTGTCCTTCAATGCTGAACAGTCTCATAAATATTTGGCTGGGCAGATAGCTGTTGGGGGGCAGGGATACAGTGGATGAGGGCGGGTAACTCCCTTGAAATATTACAATCACCATTGGAAGTAAGGTGTCCAGGTGTCCTGTGCACGAGAGCACCCTTCTTGCATATGACAAGTGATTCCCTAACCCTGGACTCCATCTCAACATGGGGCAAACCCAGGACACAACTCAGAGAGGAGCTGCCCTAAATGCCCCTCACTTGTGCCCCCAGAGTTCCTGGGGAGCTACCATTCTAGACTCAGCCTGGTGCCCCCACCTTTGGTCTCTGAGCACCAGGCGTGCCTCCCTACTGGCTTCCAGCTGCCCTCCCCAGCCCTTCTCTCTCTCATGCTGATGCCCTCAGGCCAGTGCTTACCAGCCTGGCCCCTGCCCACCCCTTCCCCTGCTCAGCCTTTGGCCCCACAATCTGAGTTTTCCAGATTAGGAGGTGCAGATTGTTCTCATGGGTTCTCCTCCAGGGACCTCGGGCTGGGCCAGGTGGAGGGGTTCTCAGAATGTATGTGTCTTTCTTACACAGAGCTGACATGTGTTCAGCTATTCCCCAAGCCTCCTTAACTTATCGGAATCAATAAGAGGAAACCAATACCACAGGACCACCTACCTCACCAAGTCAATGTGAGGGCTGCATGACAATCAAGACCGGGGTTCAGAATACATGGCATACAGACATGTCCAACAATGGGGAGATTACAGCCAGATGCAAAATCTAAAAGAGAATGACACCACAGGGACCAAGCAACCCAGCTACGGGACCCTCCAACCTGGGGAAGAGAACACACTTGGCTTTTTTGGTGAAACAAGAAGTGGTAAAAACCCGTTAGCAGAAAACCTAACTCAAAGCGGCTTAAGCAACCTTACATAACAAGAAATCACAAGGTAGGCTGGCTCCAGCAAGAGTCAATTAGCAGTTCAGTGACATCACCAAGGACCCAGGTTCTTTCCAGCTTTCTGCCTGGCTATTCTTGGTGCTGTTGTCAGCCTTGGGCTGGTAAGTAGATGGTTAGAGTGGTTCCAGGCACAATATCCAGAAGTGTAAGAGATGTCTTTGGAGAATGAGAAATCTTCTTCTGAAGCATTCCAAATAGACTTTCTCCTTGTATCTCATTGGCCAGAATTGGGTCACATGTCCAGCCCTCACAGGCAAGAGGAATGGAACCATCGCGATTGGCTTGAACCAATCAGGACCCAACACATAAAACTAAAGATAGGCCCAGCTGGGCTGAGGCATATGGCCGGCTGGGGGAAAGTGGATGCTTGAATTAAGTCAGGTTCTATTACTGAGGAAGATGCTACACTCCAGCTGAGGCCAATTCCAGGAGTTGGCACCTAGCAGGCGCCAAATACTTAGAGTCATTTCCCTTTAAGCATCTTGCCGAAGGGCACAGAGCTATAAGTAGCCTGGCCGGAACTCAAATCCGCAGAGAGGAGAACAAAAGGGCTAAAGATAAGCTGAGCTGATTCACAGTTGTCCCCCAGGACAGCCCCTACGAGGAAAAGCCTCCTTCTCTGGAGAACTGGCTATTTCGTCATCCTGCAAGTGAGGGCAACAGTAATGGCTTTGTGGAGCAGGGGTCCCCCTCCATTCCATGATGACCCCATGCATCCCACCTCTGCCAACATCCAGCCAGCCTAGCTCTCACACCACAGCTGCATTTTTCCACCTCTTCTGTACAAAATAACTCCCCAAAGTCTGACAGTTTTTCCTCTGTCTGTGTTTGATTTATGGCTACAATTACAAGCTTTCCTTCACACGGCCCGCATGCCAGCAGAGATCTTCTGCAAGTCAGCAGCGCTGCCATCCCAGCTCCTGGCTCTCATCCCCAGCATAAGTGCTGCAGATGACCCTTCCCTCCATATCCTGAGTCCCAGACCCTACTCCCCACCCCACACCCCACCCCCAGATGCATGGGTTTGGGCTGCATCAGAGTTGGGCAACAAGTTAGGTGATCTTTTTTAACAGAGACCCTGAAAGACAAGAAAGGCTGCTCTCCCCACTCAGCACCCACCTGGCAGGGCTCAGAGAGCATTGTCTGCAGTCAAGGGGGTGGACTACCTCCCTAATGAGATCTGTACCATATGTTGCAGGGGGTTCCCATCCTGAAGAACAAAAAAGCCTCCAGGCCATGTTTGGTTAGTACCCCAGCTTCACTTCTGGCCCTTTTTGATGCCTCTTCCTAAAGTAACCACTGTGGAGTCCAGGTCTCTGGTTCGAATCCTGGCTCTGCTTTGTCAACAAATTACTTACCTCTCTGTACCCCAAGTTCCTTCTGTAAAATGAGAATAAGGATAGTACCTACCCCATAGAGCTATTCTTGGATTAAATAGAATTAGGTTTTGCATGTAGTAAGTGTTCTCTCAATGTTCATTTTTATCATTATCATTATGCATGTCTAGTTTCTAATCCAAAGTGACTCTTGGGTACCACTCACTGAGCATCTTATGCTGCCAGGCACCCTGCAGTTGTGTGGGATCCCAGTCACCTTGGAAGACAGCATCCCTGTCCTGCAGATGCCCAAACCCAGGCCCGAGGAGCTAGGAACTTGTCCAAGTTCTCACAGTCAGAAGTGGGAAAGCAGAGATTGCATCCCAGATCTGGCTGGGTCCACTTTTTCACTCCATCAACTGTCTTGCCACCCTATTTTACCTGAGCAATGGTTTTGGAGGACTTTGGGGCAACTGGAGAAACCTGAGAGGGACGCTGCACAGTGAGGACACAATGCCAACAATCCCAGGGCTCACCAGGCATTGATGGGGTGGTCTGAAGAACCCTCACCACCTCCCATGTCTGTGGCTTTTGTTGTCTGGCACCTGATGCTCCACAGGGATTCTGGGGAACTTGGTAGAAGGAGAACAGCCTCTGGGTCACTGCAGGGAAGCAGGCTGTGGAGTAAAACTCCAAGCATGTCAGGGCAGGGAGGTGCGGGTGTGGCCCTCAACCTGGAGAGGAAAAAAGTTCTCTGTGTCCCTTCCCACCACACTTCTGGGCCAACTGGGGGATATAGATGGGGTCTGTAGGCTAGCAGGCGGGGTCATTGAGCAGTAGGGTGTGGTCCCTTGCAGGCCAAGCCAGCGCAGCGCCCAGCAGGTGGGGGCTGAGTCCAGAGTCTCCCCACTTGTTACAAGTAGCCGCAGGCAGCAATTCTCCCCCATCCCAAGTCTGCTTCATCCAGACAAGGTGAGCCTGAGTCTGATGCCAGGAAGGCCACCTGGGCCATGCAGCCTACATGTTACAATTGCTGCTTCTGGGCTGGCCTCTGCTTCCCTGACAGCTAGCTGTGGCCTTGCCGGGGTAGGGAGGCCCTTTGGTCCAGGTTCTGGGCCCTGATTCTGAGAGAAGAGGTGGTTCTGCACTGGTTCCTAGGTTTAGGGTCAAGGCTCCAGCCAGCAACAAAGTGCCCTAGAAATGGTGAAGGACAGGGAAGCCTGGAGCGCTGCAGTCCTTGGGTTGCAAAGCGTCAAACACTACTTAGTGACTGAACAAATTTGCTTGACCTTTTCCTCTGAGGGCTGGGAGGGGTGGGAGAGATTTGAATCCTTCTGGGTCCTCTGACCAGATATCCATCCTATGGCCACCTCAGTCTCACTGTGACATTGAGAGTGGGTGGTGGCAGCTATACTAGCAAAAGGAAAGAAGAAAGAAAAAGGAAGAAGGTTTATGTCCTTGAGCCTCTGGAGATAGCAGATCGTGTCTTTGGCCCCTGGGAGTTTACACACAAAAAGCCCATACAATTCCTTGACACGTGACTTCCCAACCCCCGGCCCCAGCCGCAAACCCAATGGCATTTTAATTTAGCAAGGGAGACAAGTGCAAGAAAAATGGAGACACTGGGGTGAGAGGCTAGGCTATGGGGACATGGAGAGCAGCGGTGACGGAGAGTTGGCGCGGGCACATGCGTCCCTAGCCCTGTGGCACTAACAGAGCACCTGGCCTTGGATCAGGCCTTTCCTGTCCTGTGACACAAGCTCCTATGACACCAAGGCAGCTCTGACAAACCGCCCTGTGTCACTCAGGAGTCAGAGCAGGTTTCAGGACTTTAGGGTGAGGATGTGACAGCCAAGGCCAAGGTCCAACCTTGGTGGGGGTCTGCGGATCCTCAGGAGCGAGGTTGCAGGTTTGGAGGCAGAGGCTGAACCTGCAGTAATGGGTGACTGTGCAGGGTGGGTGGGGCGGTCGCGGCTCTGGAGGGAAGGCCTCTGGGAACACAACATTCTCAGGAAACAGCAGTTCCTATTGTAAATCCTGGCTCGTCACCTCCAACAGACTTCCTGCCTCTGAGCTGCCTGGCCCTGGTGCTGGCACCTTCCCAGCATAGAGCAGGAGCGAGGACTGGCCCCCGTGAAGACCTTCTGAGTGGGCACTTGCCACAGGACCCCCATCCTGACTCCCTTGGGAATCTGTTCCTGCTGTGCCGGGGTACTCAGGGCTACTCCTGGGGAGGCAGGGTCACAGCCCCCAAACTGGAACTTCAGGGGCTGCATTCTCATCCCAGTTGATGTGCTGGGGAGGGCACACCACTTCTCTGAGCTTCGGTTTCCTTGTTGATAAACAAGAACGCTGGATCTCAGAGCCCCTTTCAACTTCACGGTTCTGTTGTTTTTATTCAGTTGCTCAGTCATGTCCGACTCTTTGTGACCCCATGGACTGCAGCACACCACGCTTCCCTGTCCCTCACCATCTCCTGGAGTTTGCTCACATTCATGTCCACTGAGTCAATGATGCCATCCAACCATCTTGTCCCCCGTCACCCCTTTCTCCTTCTGTTCTAGATTCCTCTTTTGGAACCGGTGGTGCCACATGAATAACTTGCCATGTATTCCTATGTTGGTTTACGTTTGGGTGTCCTCAAAGCTCCCATGGTAAGAAAGGCAGCCTTTCTGTCTCAGCATGTCACATCTTCTTGGGGGAGAGGCCTCTCTGCCTTGATAACAGGGGCCGAAACTCTTTCTGCCTCTGAATTCTAATTCAACTCAACAAACGCTGGCTGGGCCATGCCATGTGCCTGACTCTGGGCTGGGCATCATTGAGCTCAAGGACCTTCTCTCCAGGAGTTCTTAGTCAAGGAGGGGAGACAGGCAATAAAACCTCCCTGAGATAAGGGTAAGAGAGTGGCTCAGGGAAGGAAAAAAATGGCTCGGTCAGGGAAGTCAGGGAGAGTTTCACAGTGGAGAAGCTTCCTAAACTGGGTCTTGAAGGGTGAACAGGAGTCCAGTAAACTAAAGCACAGGCAGAGGGAATAGAATGTGCAGAGGCACGGGGGTGTGAAGGAGAGCCACAGGCGAGAAGTGCGAGAGATGAAAGGGCTGACAGTAAAGAGGAGAGAAACACCAGGGACGAGGCTGAGGCCGTAGGAGGGCAAAACAAGAAGGCCTAGTGAGCGGGCAGCCTAAGGGAACAGAGCTTCATCCTGAGGGCCATCGGAAGCCATAGAAGGGTTTAGGCAGGTGACGTGAAGATCTGTTTCTCAGACAAAACCTCTATAATATGGAGAGCAGGGCTTTCCTGATAGCTCAGCTGGTGAAGAATCCACCTGCAATGCGGGAGACCTGGGTTCGATCGATCCCTGGGTTGGGAAGACCCCCTGGAGAAGGTAAAGGTTACCCACTCTGGTATTCTGGCCTAGAGAATTCCATGGACTGTATAGCCCATGGGGTCGCAAAGAGTCGGACATGACTGAGCAACTTTCACTTTTCTTCATGGAGAGCAGATCAGGGGAGACCGTGGATATGAGAGCAAGTGGAGGTGGGAAGGCTACTGGGAGCTATTGCAGGAGCCCAGGAAGAAGCAAGGAGGACTGGACACAGCCTGGTAGGTGTGGAACCAGCAGTCAGCCAGGAGACAGAGGCAGCAGGAGCGGACGCCTGCACAACCGGTTGGGAGAAAAAGGTCCCCAAGGTACCAGCAACCAGTCAGATGTGCTTCGTGTTATGGGCAGGCATTATTTCTGCATACCCAGAGAAGCTGTTCTCAAAGGAAACACACCTGGGTTCCCCGCCACCTTCTCTGACCACACAGTTCACACCTTGTGCTCTCCTGGGGGGAGAGCCTGTGACCCCAGCCTACCCAACCCAACTTAAAACAGCTTTCTGGGTCTCAAACAGCTTCCTGCCTTCTTCTGTCTCGTGGCCAGGAGTTCTGGTTCCCCTGACCAGGGGCAGAAATTCGAGGAGCTGGGGAGAGATCAAGGGATCCACTCACAGTCCCACCAGTCCAGCAACTGCCAGTCCCAGGGCTCCTCCACACCCGAGCCCTCCCCTTAGACCTGTGCTTCTCAATGGGGACAATTTGTCAAGTCCTGAGACATTTAGGGCTGTAGGGACAGGAGATGCAACTGGCATCTAATGGGTAGAAGGCGGGTATGCTGCTGTACCTCCTGAAATGCACAGGGTGAGCTTTACCACAAAGAATTATCCAGCCTCCAAAGTCAACAGTGCTAAGGCTGAGAAACCCTGCTTCGGATGGGGTGTCAGGGTGCCCCAGCCCACAGAAGCCAGCAGGAGCCCAGATGCTTGAGCAGGGCTCCCAGGAAGGTGTCCCAGTGATAAGGACAATCCCGCCAAGAGCAAAAGCTGGCGTCTGTGTTCCCAGGGCCCTGATGCGGCTCAAGGGGCAACTGGCCCCAGGTCCCCCAGGGGTAGAGGCACGGCCAGGCCTGGAACCCACCTCTTGGGCCTCCTCGGCCAAGTCCCAGAAGACCCCCTGAGTCCTCTCTGATGTTCAGTACCTGCCCGAGTTTGAGGGGCTCCTCCCCACCACCAGCACCCCCACTCCAGTGGGCTAGGGGAATTTGTTTTCTTCTTTGGAGCTTACAGCATGTTCAGCTGTCTCTGATACCGTGGGCCACAGGGACCTGAGTGAGCACGGGTCAGGTGCAGCCCAGAGTCCATCTCCACTGGCCAGGTTCAGAGTGTTTTGGCAACTCGCTCAAAACACACACACACACACACAAGGAAAGCAGGGCTGTCTCCAGGACACGTGTCTGCCCCACTGTGGCTCACTTTTATTTGTTTATAGCCCAAACTGGCCTGCCTTTGCTGTTGGTTTAGTCTAACCCCATCCTAACTTTGACCCCCGACCCCGACCCTGGGGCCCCTGAGGCCCCTCTGCCCGGCTGGCTTCTCTGGTCCTGAGCCCAGGATACAGATCCTAGAGCCCCCAGGGTGCCCGTCCTGAGTCTGGCAGAATCTGCTACACATTAGGCCACTTGAAGAGGATGCCATCAGACCAGCTGGGGTTGGAGAACAGGCCCCAGAGAGCGAACAGCAGGACCGTCAGGCTTGGAGTCCAGCGGTGCCCCTTCTGCCCTGGGACCTCAGGCAAGTTCCTTCACCTCTCTGTGCCTGCCTTCAAGTCTATAAAAGGGGGTCGGATAGCAGGGCTGTGATGAGATCGCCCAGCTGCAAAGTACTTAGACTGGGGCCAAGCGCTAGATAACAGGAAGAGCTCTTATGATTAACACGTGCCTTGATGCTCCTCTATGAAGCATGAACACTAGAGTCCTGGCCTTTGGTCCACCGGTGGACGGGGGTCAACATGGGGGTGAAGCCCAGCCCCCTTTCTGACCAGATCCAAGATCTGCCTCCCCCGCTCACCTCCCAGGGCACTGACCAGGTAAGAAAAGGGAGGGGGCAGTTTTTCCAGCAGAGGCTGTTGTATTCCTTCTTCTTTGATGGGTACTACCCTGAGGAAGAGTCAAACAGCTCTTTGCTGTAAATGCACTGTTCATTGGTGGGGGTAGGAGGTGGGGCTGGGACAGTAAAGCCTGGCTCTTATGTCTGGTCCACAGAGCGACTGTGGGCCTCATTTCCGGAGCCTGGATCCCCCTCCCTGTTCTTCAGGCCAACCCCTCTCCGCATGCCAGCCCCACCTCCCCAGTCACCACATCCACAGCCCCCAAGACATTTGTGAGCCTCTCTCTGGGCAGAGGGGGAGGGGCACCCCCACCGCCCCCTCTGAGGTTGAGGAGGTCAGACTTCATCCTGCTCCAGGTTTTCATGATCTCTGTTTCTTTTCTGTCTGTCCTTGTCTATTGAAATGTACACGTTTCTACACAAGTTCAGTCTTCTGCCACAGTCCTCGTGAGTCAATACACAAGATTTCTACCCTCCATACCGTAACTTTGTTCTATTGCTTCCTACCCTAGGACACAATACTGGGACCCCTTCCATCAACTTCACCCCAGAAGACAAGGTACCTTTTCTTCTTCCCAATTCCCAAGCTTCCTCTCCATCCTCTCCCTCCCCTCCCCAACCCCAGCACAACAGTCCCACTGCCTTTTTTTATCATTCCTCACTTCCACCCTGTGGTTCTGTTTCCTCCCCCAAGCTGGCCCTACAGGAGACTGCCTGTTTCCGGGGTGAAGGAATGGTCCAGTCTTTAGAACACCCTTATAGCTTTGATAAACCTAGACAGCATATTAAAAAGCAGAGACATCACTTTGTTGACAAAGGTTTGTAGCTATGATTTTTCCAGTAGTCACGTACAGATGGGAGAGTTGGTCCATAAAGAAGGCTGAGTGCTGAAGAATTGATGCTTTCGAACTGTGGTGCTGGAGAAGACTCTTGAGAGTCCCTTGGACTACAAGGAGATCAAACTAGTCAATCCTAAAGAAATCAACCCTGCATATTCACTGGAAGGACTGATGCTGAAGCTGAAGCTCCAGTATTTTGGCCACCTGATATGAAGAACTGACTCACTGGAAAAGACCTGATGCTGAGAAAGGTTGAGGGCAAAAGGAGAAGGGGATGGCAGAGGATGAGATGGTTAGATAGCATCACTGACTCAAGAGACATGAGTTTGAGCAAACTTCAAGAGATAGCAGAGGACAAAGGAGCCTAGTGTGCTATACAGTCCATGGAGTGGCAGAGTCGTACACGACTGAGTGACTGAACAGTGATAGCACAGCCTTGACATCTGGCCAACCAATCTGTGACCAATCACCCTCATCAAGAGGCTTTTTAGTTCCTCTTCACTTTCTGCCACTAGAGTAGTGTCATCTGCATATCTGAGGTTGTTGATATTTCTCCTGGCAATCTTGATTCCAACTTGTGCTTTATCCAGCCCAGCATTTCACTTGATGTACTCTGCATAGAAGTTAAATAAGCAGGGTGACAATATATAGCCTTGACGTACTCCTTTCTCAATTTGGAACCAGTCTGTTGTTCCATGTCCAGTTCTAACTGTTGCTTCTTGTCCTGCATACAAGTTTCTCAGGAGGCAGGTAAGGTGGTCTAGTAAACCCATCTCTTTAAGAATTTTTCAGTTTGTTGTGATCTGCACAAAGACGTTAGCATAGGCAACACATTTATTTTTATTTATTTCTTTGACTGTTCCGGGTCTTGGTTGCAGCCCATGGGATATTAGATCTTTATTGCGGCATGCAAGACCCTTTAGTTGAGGCTTGCAAACTCTTAGCTGCAGCGTGTGGGATATAGTTCCCTGACCAGGGATCGAACCCAGGTCCCCTGCTCTGGGAGCTTGGAGTCTTAGCCACTGGACCACCAGGGAAGTCCCCCTGGTCTTTTAAATGATCTATAATTAATAATATTGCTTTTGTTATTTAGCACTTTCTCATCAAAGGATTCATTTATCCCTTGTAATCATCTGACAAATAAGGCCACGTTTAAGGCTTCTCATGAGTGGCCCCAGTGGGATTAACAGAAACCTTGGATTCCTCTGCCCAATTCGGGTTTCCGTTGCCAATGTTAATTACTTGTTATGAAGGATGGGAACAGGAAGGGGAGAAATTCCATCTTCTTTCTTAGACCAGGGATGCCCTGAAAGCATTGCCTATGGCTATCTCAGAGGTAAAGCCCCCTTCTCCTCCAATCTGGGACATTCCCAAGCTACTGACCAACGGATCTGAATATCTGGTTGCCCAGAACTGTGGAAGCCTGCTCTAGAATGCAGTGACATCTTCTCTTAACTGAAGCCTGGCCCCCACATGGCAGCCTTTCTGTATACCTCCACCCTATGATGAGAATTTAAAACCGCCCTTCCCTAGGCACACTGCATGGGACCTTTGGCTCCTGGCTGAATGTCTGGCCTCTTGCATTCCCCCACCCTCACTTCATTACCCTAGAACATGGCAGAGCCACAGTGAATGCCTGATAAAAATACTGGCAGCAGAGGAAGGAATCGGCTTCTCTGGCACAGTGTTCTCAGGAGTAGCTGAAGGGAATCAAGCTGCCAGCAGGGATCAGAGCAGCCTCTCCCCTCAGTCTCCAGCCCTGAGAGCAGGGCCAGATGAGGAGGAAGGAGGGGGGAGCCAGAGGGGATTAAAGGTGATGACAGGGGATCAAGGTGGTGGGAGGAAATGACCCCAAAGGTCCAAAGCCCACTCTGACTTTTCAACGGGGAATTTCTTCTGCTCCCCCCACCATTCCTCACTCCAACCTCACTTTGCACAATCGATGGATTCCTGAGAAGATGCCAGGAAATGATTTTTTTGGGAAATCATACCCTATTCTGAATGCCCAGTGGGGAATGCAGTGTTGAAATACATCTTCCGTAAATCCTTTTGTAATGTAACACCCTCTCCCGTCACCCCCATTGCCCAGAGTTTCTCTTGGATGCTCCCCCACTTCCTACACTAATGAGCCCCCCCGCCTCCAGGATCACCTGGTTTGGAGGTAGAGGCCAGGCTAGGGGGACTGTCCATCTCAGAGGACAGAAAGGACAGCTAATGAGATGTCCGCCCCGAGCCGGCAGGACCTTAGCCCTGCAGTGCTGTGAGTCACAAGCGATGAGTCACCCGGCATTGTTTGTACGGATGAGCCTTGAAGGGATCAGTCAGACTGCGGGGAAGTGGACTTTTCTCGTCTCCCTTTGGGCTCATGGGTTTGTGTGTGTGTGCCTGTGTGTGCATCTGTGTGTGTGCACATGGGGCAGCACGTACACAGAAAATCACTATTTCCTAACACATCTGGGGTAAAAATGACTATCCTTCAGTCACAAGCCTGTGTCTTAAGATAACAGGGTCAAGGCTTTACAACATTAGCTTCTGGAACCATCCCTTAGGGGTGCTGTAGGGAACTACTCTCCCAGCTCCCCCAAGCAGGGCTCCCCTTTCTCCTCTGGGTCACCCCCTCCCCTCTTACCAGTCACTGAGCTCCTTAAGGGCAACAGCTGTGGCTCATTCATCTTTGTTCACCTGGCGGAGTGCATTGCATACAATCAATTCAGTTCAGTTGCTCATTGTCCGACTCTTTTCGACCCCATGGACTGCAGTAGACCAGGCCTCCCTGTCCATCACCAACTCCTAGAGCCTACTCAAACTCATGTCCATTGAGTCGCTGATGCCATCCAACCATCTCATCCTCTGTCATCCCCTTCTCCTCCCACCTTCTATCTTTACCAGCATCAGGGTCTTTTCAAATGAATCAGTTCTTCACATCAGGTGGCCAAAGTATTGAAGTTTCAGCTTCAGCATCAGTTGCACACAATGGATGCTCCCTGAGTACTTTTAGACCAATGTCCCAAGGCCAGTGCTGACCTTGTTCCCGGCTGTTCCCTACACAGTTAATGAGCAGAGCCTCTCCTGCCTCTGTGGAAGCCTGAGTTCCCCTTAGCGGACAGGGCTGAGAGCAGTGGGTTTCCACATGCCTCCCCATCCCAGTTGGGAAAACCAAGACAAGAGGTGTGTGTTTTATGATCCGGGAGCATTCTAAATAAGACAAATCCTGCAAGCAGAACTTGTTTCTGAATTGATTGGGGTGTGTTTGGCTACTAACACCGCCCCCTAGAGTTGGCCTTGGAGAATTCAGTTTAAGGAAGAGCTGCTGCTGCTGCTGCTGCTAAGTAGGGCATCTTAAACCAACGATGACCTGGGTCTCTTGGATAACAGGCAGATACTTTACCATCTGAGCCACCAAGGAAACCCCAAACCAAGGATAAGAGCCTTAGAAATCACCCAAAACATTTTCTATACAAATGTCGGTACAAGTTTTTTACAAATAAGAAATCAAACTGTACATTCACTCTTTTTTTTTCATTCAACAATATATTGCATTCTTTTGTGTTAGTAAACTTAGACTTAAAACTTCATTCATTACTGATAGTGCTTCCATTGTAAGGACATGTCAGGGTTAGATGCATGTGCTTTGTTGTTTGACAGTTAGCTTATTTGTCACTTTAACACGGAAAAGAACACTAAGAAAGAACACTGTTATACACACGTCTTGAGTGATCATCTCCATCAGATGGTTATTGACAGTAGCGTTGCTAGACTACGGGGTAGGCATTGGGGTTTCAAGTGTCTTTAGGCATGTCACCTACTTCTCCCCAAGGAAAAATTGTACCAATCAAACCCTCTCTCCAGCAGCCATGAGAGTGTACATTCCCTCAGGCCTCACTGACATTGGGTCCTATGAGCCTGCAAATGATTTTCAAAGAATCAATCAGTCATAAGCAAATTTTTGCCTCCCATGCTTGGAATACACTTCACAGGCGATGATCCAAACTCCCTGGGGAGGGACTGACATGGCTAAACAGCTTCTACCCCGTGCCAGCCATGAGACACATTTGCTGTCATTTAATCCCATGAGGTAGCTACTATTGTTCCCATCTTACAGATGAGCAAGTAAGGGTTCAGAGAAGTTGAGTGACTTATCCAAGGTCACACAACTGGGAAATGGACAGAATTAGGCTTTGACCTCAGGTCTGAGAACAAGGCCCATGACCTCTCTCTGGATGGCTCCTGGTGACACAAAATAATTTGGCCTTAATCCACACCTTCCAGCCACACTGTAGCCACATCAGTCTGCTTCAAAGGGTGTCCCCCCTGTGTTAGCATGGCCACTGCTAGATGGTGGAATCAGAAGTGATTTTTTTTTAATTGCTTATCTGTACTTTCTATCACAGCAATGTTTTACTTATTTACTAAAGAAACAGAAGGAAGGTTTAATTTTTTTAAAAAATCACTGGAGAAAAGAGAGTCCCATCCAGCAGTGTTTCCCAATGTTCCTCGAAACACACCACACACACATACACGCTATGATAACCTGTCTGTAGGTAGGAAGGAGCAGAGCATCTCAAAAACATCCATTACCTTCCAAGGCCATGAAGGAAGACTGGGGCCAAGCTCACACAGTCAATTCTCCTACAACAGGCCACTGGCCCTTGAGGATGTCCCAGAGCTACTGCTGGCCTCTTTCTCCCCCAGGGTCCTGACTTCCCTTGACTCCGGCCAGCTGTCTCTGGCATAGACCCCCAACCAGCCAGCCTCTAGGGAAACTGCTGGAACCAAACGACTCTAGCGGCTGCAGTTAAATGATCAGACCTTCCAAAATAAGCAAAGGAAAGCTGAGGGAGTCAGGACTGCCAGCATCAATGAAGGAGTCAGCTGAGGGCAGCAGAAGGGTGGGGTAGGGTGGGGGTGGAGGCAGAGCCTGGGAACATATCGCTCAGGGGACCCAGGGGGCAACAGGGGTTGGTCTAAGAAAACGGTGGAAACTGGGAGACAGGGTGGAGGGTTGGGGCAGGGACTTCCCCCACTATATCCACATCCATATGCATCTATCAGAATGCATGCTGGTTTGGGATTTCTGCAATATATTTAAAGTTTAGAGGACATATAGTATACTTTGGATGGATGGAAGGGTCAATGATTGGGTGGATGGATGGAGAACTGGCTAAACAAAACAAAGAATGCAAACATTGATGGATAACTAATAAATAGGCTTGGTTCCTTTGGAGGTCAATAATACCAAGATGAATCAAGAGTTGTAAAAATGCTCTCATTGAGTCCCTAATCCCAATTCTCGTGAATTCACTAAGGAAATAATTCAGAGCAGAAAATTTCTCTGGCCCCAAAAGGCTGTAGTAGCATTGCTTCTAACACAGCAACACCAGAATGGCCTAAATGAGAGACGATCTGGGGCTAATGAGTAAATTACAGTAGAATGTTGTATTGTGCAGTCATTCAAATGATAACCAGAATGACAGTGTTAAATAAGGAAACCTTATTTCTGAAATAATATTAGGTAATAAAAGGAATTTAAAATGTGTAAGTCTGTAGAACTCTGTTACAAATTGGTGGAAAGGTATTTAATGGAAAGAACATTATAGGCTCCAACATTGGAATATCCATGTTAAGGCCCACTTGCATCTCAGACATGGTGCTTCATACCTTTAGCCTCACTTCCCACAGCCCTGAAGTGGCGATGATGCACACATCATTTCCTTGTTGGGAGGCCTGCATTAGCGATTATGTGAGGGTGCTTTGTAAGCTCTACAGTACAAGTGACACACTAGTCACTTTCTGGATTGAAATTAGAAGGAAGAGAAACAAATACAGTGATGGGGTTAGAACTGGTATTCAGAGACATGCAAATTAAAACAAAAATACAATATTTCACCTACATCAGATTAGCCAAACAAAGAAACAAAAAGCACACACAGAATGTCCTCAAGTCTCAAGTAAATTGAACCTGAACCCCAGCTTGGGCTACCCACCTTGACCAGGCAGTGCTGGGTCATAGAAGTACAAAGTGGAACCATGGAGGGGCAACCAAAGACAGAGGGCTCGCTCCTGGAAAAAAAAAAACCAGTCAGTTCAGATTCACTGAGCTCGGCATACCTGCAGTGTCTCGCTGCCTTCATGGATTTAGAGTGATAGCAAATACGTACATAGTGCTTGCACTGGCCCAGTAACTTCACAAGTGCTTTCTTATGTGTTAATTAATCTTTGTAACAGTCCACTGAGGGCTTTCGTGGTGGCTCAGTGGTAAAGAATTCACCTGAGAGCGCAGGAGATGCAGGTTCGATCCCTGGGTTGGAAAGATCCTGGAGGAGGAAATGGCAACCCACTCCAGTATCCTTGCCTGGAAAATCCCATGGACAGAGGAGCCCAGCAGGCTATAGTCCATAGGGTCACAAAGAGTTGGATACCGCTTAGAGACTAAATAACAACAGCCTATTGAAAGAAACAGGTACTATTATCCACATTTTGGGGGAGTTTAGCTGGGCCCAAGACCACCCACTGGTGACCAGGAAAACCAGGATTAGGAACCCTCGCCACCTCTCACATACTCTCCCCAACAGGCCTACTTCAAACTCCTGAGATCACCAGCCTAACAGCTGAAGCCATAAGGCAGGCAACTCTGGCTCCACTGCAGCACTCTGGCCGGAGGACAAACCAGCTGGTCAATCAGCAGTTGGCCATTTTTCGCGGAGAGTAGGTACCTTTGGTGCACTGGAGCAGAGGACCGAGCCTGGAGGAAGCCCAGATCGTCACACCCCGTCCGTCCTCTTCCCAGGTACCCTGCGTCTCCACCACCAGTCCTTGGATTTCTCAGTGCAGTACCCTGACCCTGGGGAGGGAGCTCCCAATGCCAGGTTTTCTCCCTCCTACCGACGGGATGGACATGAGTTAGAGCAAGCTCCGGGAGTTGGTGAAGGACAGGGAGGCCTGGCATGCTGCAGTTCACGGGGTCGTGAAGAGTCTGACACAACTGAGCGGCTGAACTGAGACTGCACTCCCAGGAGAAGCCTCCAGGGGGCGCCCTCATCCCCCAAGTCCAGAGGGCCTAGGGTGCAGAGTCAGCGCTGGGCACCAAGCCTGGGGTGATGGTTGGAACACAGGAACTAGCTCTGTAACCTAGAGAAATAGCTTGGCTGCTCCTAGCCTGTCTACTCATGTGTCAGGAGGAAGAATGATAGCTATTTTGTTCCCGGGTCTACTTACCACATCGGGTTGCAGGGGCGGAGTAATGGAGGCCCTTGTGCCTGCCACTGGGTTTTCCCTTGTGGCTCAGCTGGTAAAGAATCCACCTGCAATGAGAGAGACCTGGGTTCGATCCCTGGGTTGGGAAGATCCTCTGGAGAAGGGAACAGCTGCCCAGTCAGTATTCTGGCCTGGGGAATCCATGGACTGTATAGTCCATGGGGTGGCAAAGAGTCGGAAGGGACCGAGCGACTTTGACTTTCTTTCTCTTTTCAGCCTGCAGCTAGGCGGCTCCCGTCTCAGGGAAGAGCCCTGCATCTGGGCCCTAGGCAGAGAAGAGGACAGGGCTTCTTGTCAGGGAAAGGGAACGGGCCTAAAGTCCCCCCAACAGGCTGATCGCTGGCCCGGACCCCAGCTGTTTGGAATTCAGTTCACAGGTATTTCTCAGCTCCCGCTGCAAGTAAACCGGTGTTGGTGTGTTTGGGGCCCTGTGGGGAGAGGGAGGGAAGAGGCAAATGGAAGCAGCATTCAGGTGGCTTAAATGAACCATCGCCCGCTAGGCACCAGGGTTTTCGTGTTCACTGCCTCCTTTAACCCTCACAGTCACCCCCGAGAAATAAACACGCTCACCTCCTTCTTACAGACGAGGAAGCAGGAGCCGTTGCAGATTTCCCCGCCTCGACCCCCACCCCGCACGCCCCCTCCGCAGGACAGTCTGAGTGAACTGAGGGACTGGACACCGGAAAAGAAGCTCTCCAGGGGCTCTCCAGGGGCTCAGGTCCCGGCTGAGTCACCTGCCTGGACGTCCGTTTCATATGGCCTCTCTGTTACTCACTAACCAAGAACATGACTTAATTCCCCGTGGGCGATCCCACCAGGCACATAAAGAAATGCGTGATGACTGTGACACAGAAGCTAAAAGCCTCAATTACCCTTCGTGACAGGAACATGGGACTTTTTTATGAAGAGAGAAATTTTTGCCTCGTAAATTGCACGTGTGAGGGGTCAGCCCGCGCTGCTGGTGACCCTGTTACATCCTTCACAGCCAGAGGCAGCCTCACAGATGGCAGGGATCACCCCAGCCTCACCCCTGCTTATTAAGCCCCAGATTAGTGGTTTGAGAGAGCCCTGAGGGGTCAGAGCGGGGGCCGGGGTTAGGCCAGGAGAGGCAGCCAGAATGTAGGAATATTCCCGGCTCTCATCCTGGCTCTGCTTACGGGTATCAGTTGTAGCGGGTGGGCAAAGGAGAGGATCTTTAAAAGGCTTTCTTGACACTCCCACCCCCAGAAATTCTGATGTAATGGGTCCAGCGTGGAGCCTGGGTACTGGGATAGCTTTAATAGTGGCTCAGGTAATTCTGAAGTACAGCCAAATGGAGAGCTAAATAGACCTTACTCCACCCTGCCAAGTGATGAATTGAACAGAAAGTTTGTAGCAAGTGCGGGCTGGTGCTGGGGGCGGGGGCGGGGGGACCAGGAATAAAACACAGTTTCTTTACATGGAGCCCTATTTCTGACTCCCCATATCTCATGGGCAACAAGGACCCTGTGAGGAGGCCTGGGTGCAGGATGTGGTCCCTTGGGGAGAAGCAAGCCCAAGCTTGAGGTGAACCCAGAAGATGATCTGATCTGTTTGGGAGCTCCCACCAATGCACACAGCCACTGCTCCCCTCCCAAAGCTGTCATTCCCATGGGCGTTCACCCCTTCATCTCTGCTGTCTTGCTCCCCTGACCTTCACCAGGTGTCCTGAATGCCCCACACCCAGCTGCCTGAGGATCCCCTTTCACTCCACTTACAAACGTTTGCTGACTGCCTCGGGCTCCTACTGAGCACCAGGACTACCAGAGGCAGTGGCCTGGTAGAAACAGGGACATGGAGGGCTACTTCAAGGACATAGGGGTTCTTATCCCCAACATCTGGAATCCATCCATTTGATGCGCTACCGCAGGGGGCGCAAGCGGAGGTTCAGAAGATTCTCTAACAACTTGTGGTTCTCCGCAGGGAGGTTCCATAGCTTTCCACTTACTCTTATGTATTAAAAAAAAAAAAAAAAAAAAGCCCCGTCTTCTATTGTAAAAAGCCAGTTCACTTGAATATCAAAGCCCCAAACTCTCACCCAGTTTTGCTCTCTCCCCTTCCCTCAGCCCAGAGGTGGCTTGGGGGTCTCGGGGTTCGTGCTGACATTATGGCGGAGACTCTGTGTGCTGTTTAGGGCTTTCCAGGGCGGGGGTGGGAGTTCCTTGGACTGGACAATATCTCCTCCCAAAGTTGAAACAACAGTAGAAGCCCTGTCTAACAAGGCTGTGTACTTGCCCGATATTAAAACTTCTGTGTGTTGTTGATTTATTTTTTTACTTTTTAAAATTTGTTTCTTTTTTAATTGAAGTGTAGTTGATTTACAATGTTGTATTAATTTCTGCTACAGAGCAAAGTGATTCAGTTATACATATAAATATATATATATTTTTCCATTGTGGTTTATTGAAGCTATTGTTTGTTTTTTAATGAAGACAGTTAAGAATATGAATTTTCTTAATTTTGTACATTATCATTGATTGCTCCCCTACTCTTCAATAATAAATAAAAGTATTATATGTCCATTGCACAGTTTCTACCCAGAAAAGCACTCATTCATTCATTCAACAAATATTTAGCCAGTGGCTCCCATATCACTAAAATAGCTTTTGCCACTGTGGACACATCAAGAAATATATTAGCATGGATCCTGCATTCAGAGAGCTGACTGTTCACCCAGAACTCAGAAACTAATAATTATGATGCAGTCTGCTGCAGAAAGATAAAAAACACATCACCCTTCATCTCAAAGACCAGAGATTTCCAGAGTTCACATCTCATTTTGTGACTTTCTAGTACCGATATTATTATTGTTACACTCAACACTACATTGAGAATATTTCCCCCATATCAACAAATATTTTCTACAAAGTGATTTTAGTATTTCAAGATGTGAAGGAATCATGAACATCTTACTCATGGAATCTTTAAAGCTGAAAATCTTTATTCTGTGGGTGTGTGAAGTGGGTTAAAAATCAGGAAATGGTTAGAAGAGTGAATTGTAGAGGCATTTCCTTCCTAATGGCACACACATTTTGGGAAAGGAAGGGAAGAAAAGTTAAAACACTGTGTTGGCCAAGCACATCACATGCGAGATTTAGCCCCAGCCCCTAAGAAGCCACTCCCTTCATTGAGCCACAGATGAGGGCTCAGAGACCCAGCGGGCTGTGTGCCTGGGGGGTGGGCCTGGGGGGACATGATCAGACCAGCTGATGGTCACTGTCATGTCACACCATGTCCACAGGGTTCCGCCTTCTCCCTCTGGATTCCTGAATTTTGTTAACAACTGCTTCTATCTTCTCAGCAAAGCCCAAGGTTGAGGCAACAAATGTTGCAAGCAAACTTTTTCCCTTTCTAAGGGAAGACATTGTGCTCCTTGGAGCCGCAGGGCTGGGCCCTTGAACACCTTCAGAACATGAAGGCTTAACTTGGCTGAAATTCCCTTTCCTCAACCGTAGCCAAACTGCTGCTGAATTTCAACTTTATTTAAACTTTGGAAAGGTCTGGTGCATGTCTTTAGTTGGGAGAGGTTTTTTCCTGCCTTTTAATCAGCTCATAAGTCAATAAGCAGCTCAGGCCATAAAGTTCATACTTGCAGAAACCAAAGACTAAATCGCCATCCGAATTCACACCCAGGGCGGACAGCCTCAGCTTTCAAGAATTTAGTGTTTGTCTTGGAGAAAACCAAGAGCCTGACTGCAACCAAGGGAAAAAGAAAGGCTGCCTCAGCCCCAAGCTCGGCTTCCCCTGCAAACACCGGAGGGAAGGTAATAGTAGAACCACAGCATGGTTGAGAAACTGTCCAGGGGAACATCTGAGCAGATTTGTTCGTTTGAAAGTTCTGAGATAGTCTGGTCTTGCATTGATCACCCCTCCATGTGTTTGAGGAACTGAATTCACTAAATCATCTGCTCTTTGTGACTCTGCTTGGTCATCGTTCCCAAGCGAGAGCCCTTGCGGGTGTTTGAAGCTTTCCAACTAAATTTTAAGCTTTGGGCAGGAAACTTGTGGGGCTTGGGAGTTTAGTTTGTTTTCACCACCACCCACCTACCTGCTCACCCACGACTCTTTTTCACACAGGCTCTGTTGTGATGAGATGGGGAAGAAACAAAGTACATCAAAAGTTGTGGTTCCTGCTTCACTTACTGGCTGACACGGAATAAGTCACTTCTCTGGGGCTTGATTTCCTCATCTGAAGAGTGAGGGGAGCAGTGTCTGCCCTGGGAGGTTGTGCCACATTAAATACAGGTGATTAAACTGTAAAAGGTCATATAAAGTTGCTTACTATTTATCCTTACTGTTGGGCTTCCCTGGTAGTTCTGACAGTAAAGAATCTGCCTGCAATGTGGGAGACCCAGGTTTGATCCCTGGGTCAGGAAGACCCCCCTGGAGAAGGGAATGGCAATCCACTCCAGTATTCTTGCCTGGAGAATTTCATGGACAGAGGAGCCTGGCGGGCTACAATCCATGGGGTCACAAAGAGTCAGACACAACTGAATGATAACACACACACATCCTTGCTGTTAAATGCTAGTTACCCACGTGGAGATTTAAACTGTCTCATGAAGGACGTTCATTTCATTTCATTCTCTCCTTACTATTGGGTTGGCTAAAAAGTGTGTTCAGGTTTTTCTGTATCATCTTGCAGAAAAACCCAAATGAACTTTTTGGCTGACCCAATATGTGTCCAACACGCTTCTGGGGGAGAGCAGAGGGCAATTACTAACAGCTCCAGAAAGAATAAAGCTGCTAGGCCAGAGTGGAAACGATGCTCAGTTGTGGATGTGTCTGTTGGTGAAAATAATGTCTGATGCTGTAAAGAACAATATTGCATAGGAACCTGGAGATAGCAGAAGACAAGGGAAGCTTGGTATGCTGCAGTTCATGGGATCACAAAGAGTTGGACGTGACTTAGTGACTGAAGAGCCACGATATGTTCCCAAGGAGAAAACATTATAGGAAACTTCTGGAGCAAAAGAATAAACTGCAAATTGATGGAGCCTGGCCCTGGGCTTGATGCTTTCTCATGAACTCATTTATTCCCTCCACAACCCCATGAGGTGAGAAATATAATTATCCCCATTCGGATGGAAAGACAGACTCACTCAGAGTGGTTTTCCATTACCTCCTTACTGAAGGTCACCCAGCTTAGAAGTTACAAAGTGTGCTGGTAAACTGACTCTCTGAAAGGGAAAAAACGTCTGGTGTATTGGCCCATTGCTCTGGGTTAAGTGCTTCCTCCTTGGCTGTATTCACACTAACTGGCAGTCGCCTGGCACTTGCCTGGCAGTCGAGTGGCAGCGTCAGCACACTCCTGGATGAGCAGCATCTGGAAGCAAACTCGGGTTTCTTGGTGAAGATCCTTTCCTGGGCCCAGAGCTCAGACCCTCTCCTCCAGCAAAGAATCATCTGGCACTAGGGAGGGACCAGGACTGGCTAAGCCACCGGGTGCTCCACCCCCACATCTACCCAACCAGATCCCCCCAGGGCAGGACCTGAGGGCTTGCATTCTAAACACGGACTTGTACGTGCACTGGAGTTTGGGTACTGTCCACCAAGAAGGTGATGAGTCCAGTCACCCAAAGGCCCCTCCCACTCCTGTCCCCCAAAGGCAGCCGGGGAGCTGACACATCGGAAGAGAGAAAAAGACAGCATCCTGTGTCACCTGTGGCTCAGACAGTAAAGAATCTGCCTGCAACCTATGGACACCTTATCTTTGACAAAGGAGGCGAGAATATACAATGGAGAAAAGACAATCTCTTTAACAAGTGGTGCTGGGAAAAATGGTCAACCACTTGTAAAAGAATGAAACTAGAACACTTTCTAATACCATACACAAAATAAACTCAAAATGGATTAAAGATCTAAATGTAAGACCAGAAACTATAAAACTCCTAGAGGAAAACATAGGCAAAACACTCTCTGACGTAAATCATAGCAGGATCCTCTATGACCCACCTCCCAGAGTAATGGAAATAAAAGCAAAAATAAACTAATAGGACCTAATTAAACTTAAAAGCTTCTGCGCAACAAAGGAAACTATAAGCAAGGTGAAAAGACAGCCTTCAGAATGGGAGAAAATAAGAGCAAATGAAGCAACTGACAAAGAATTAATCTCAAAAATACACAAGCAACTTCTGCAGCTCAATTCCAGAAAAATAAGCAGCCCAATCAAAAAATGGGCCAAAGAACTAAACAGACATTTCTCCAAAGAAGACAGACAGATGGCTAACAAACACATGAAAAGATGCTCAACATCACTCATTATCAGAGAAATGCAAATCAAAACCACAATGAGGTACCATTTCACGCCAGTCAGAATGGCTGTGATCCAAAAGTCTACAAACAATAAATGCTGGAGAGGGTGTGGAGAAAAGGGAACCCTCTTACACTGTCGGTGGGAATGCAAACTAGTACAGCCACTATGGAGAACAGTGTGGAGACGCCTTAAAAAACTGGAAATAGAACTGTCATATAACCCAGCAATCCCACTGCTGGGCATACACATGGAGGAAACCAGAACTGAAAGAGACACGTGTACCCCAATATTCATCGCAGCGCTGTTTCCAATAGCCAGGACATGGAAGCAACCTAAATGTCCATCCGACGGATGAATGGATGAGAAAGCTGTGGTACATATACACAATGGAGTATTACTCAGCCATTAAAAAGAATGCATTTGAATTAGTTCTAAAGAGGTGGATGAAACTAGAGCCTATTATACAGAGCAAAGTAAGTCAGAAATAAAAACACCAATACAGTATATTAACATATATACATGGAATTTAGAAAGATGATAACAATGACCCTATATGTGAGACAGTGAAAGAGACACAGATGTAAAGAACAGACTTTTGGACTCTGTGGGAGAAGGTGAGGGTGGAATGATTTGAGAGAATAGCATTGAAACATGTATATTATCATATGTGAAATAGATCGCCAGTCCAGGTTAGATGCATGAGACAGGGTGCTCAGGGTTGGTGTATGGGATGACCCTGAGGGATGGGATGGGGAGGGAGGTGGGAGGGAGGTTCAGGATGGGGAACACATGTACACCCATGGCTGATTCATGTGAATGTATGGCACAAACCACCACAATATTATAAAGTAATTCAGTTCAGTTCAGTTCAGTTGCTCAGTCGTGTCCAACTCTTTGCGACCCCATGGTCGCCAGGCCTCCCTGTCCATCACCAACTCCCGGAGTTCACTCAAACTCATGTCCATCGAGTTGGTGATGCCATCTGGCCATCTCATCCTCTGTTGTCCCCTTCTCCTCCTTCCCCCAATCCCTCCCAGCATCAGAGTCTTTTCCAATGGGTCAACTCTTCGCATGAGGTGGCCAAAGTACTGGAGTTTCAGCTTTAGCATCAGTCCTTCCAAATAACACCCAGGACTGATCTCCTTTAGAATGGACTGGTTGGATCTCCTTGCAGTCCAAGGGACTCTCAAGAGTCTTCTCCAACACCACAGTTCAAAAGCATCAATTCTTCGGCACTCAGCTTTATTCACAGTCCAACTCTTACATCCACGGACTACTGGAAAAACCATAGCCTTGACTAGATGGACCTTTGTTGGCAAAGTAATGTCTCTGCTTTTGAATATGCTATCTAGGTTGGTCATAACTTTCTTTCCAAGGAGTAAGCATCTTTTAATTTCACGGCTGCAATCACCATCTGCAGTGATTTTGGAGCCCCCCAAAGTAGTAATTAGCCTTCGATTGAAAAAAAAAAGAATATGCCTGCAATGCAGGAGACCTGGGTTTGATCCCTGGGTTGGGAAGATCCCCACTCCAGTATTCTTGTCTGGAGAATTCCATGGACAGAGGAGCCTGGTGGGCTGCAGCCTATGGGACTGCAAAGAATTGAGCACAACTGAGTGACTAAAACTTTTATTTCTGTGTCACCTGTACTGAGATTCTGGTTCTGGGTGTCCATTAGGGGCTGGATCATGGTGGTGAGCTGGTGGCTCTGTCTCTATGATTATTGCTGTTTTTCACCAACTCTAAGATGTAGTCATACCATTATTTCATTTTAATTTACCACCAACAAAGAAAGTAGCATAGCTTAACGTATTGTAGTAGCACGGTGTGTGTGTGCTCAATTGTGTCTGACTCTTTGCAACCCCATGAACTGGAGCCCACCAGACTCCTCTGTCCATGGAATTTTCCAGGCAAGAATACTGAAGTGGGTTGCCATTCCCTTCTCCAGGAGATCTCCCCAACCTAGTGTTGAACTGGAGTCTTTTGTGTCTCCTGCATCGGCAGGTGGATTCTTTACCCCTTGCGACACCTGGGGAAGTGTTGCCAAATTCAAAGATGTGAACATACAAAAAAGTGCATTTTAGAATCCAGGCAGTATATGTGGGTGTATACACATTTGTAGGGTCTCACTCTATGTTCTCAGAGATCCATCAGGTTTGGTTGACTGCATCCATGCCTAGGAGCACATTGATCTATACTATTTATCCATCAGTTATCAATGAATGCTACAGGCACTGACACAGTTTCCACAACAAGCCTATGAGACAGGCACTAGATCACCCACACCTTCAGAGGACTGAGGCTCTGAGAGGCCACCCAACCCCAGAATCCTAACCCCATTCAATCCTGGCTCTTGAGAGATGTTGAAAAATGCTCTCTGAATTGATGTGTAGAGCCCTGTTCCTCCAGGCTTGACCACAGATAAACCAGTTTGAATTCTCTATGGTGCTTGTGTTGCTAAAGGATGAATAACACTTCTAAAAGCAAAGTTTTCTCACCCCTGTAGGGCTTTCGGCTTTCTTAGACTTCTTGAAGAGAAGTGTGGGTTTGGAGACGTTTGAGGAGCTTGCTGGAATCAAAGCTTAGGGATTAAGGCTAGGATGTCAACTCCAGTGTGTAGGGCCATGACGGAGCTCCCACATGCCCATCTCTCCCTCAGGGCTTGGCTCTTTCAACCTACCTCATTTTCCAAATCCAAGTTGTTGTTCAGTCACTAAGTCGTGTCCTACTCTTTGCGACCCCATGGACTACAGCACACCAGGCACTCCAGGCCTCCCTTTCCCAGGTCAATCCGCATCAATTCCCATGCCTCTCCACCCCCATCCCCACACTGTGGTAACCTCTTGGTGGCCTTGCTCGCCTAGAGAGCAATATTGATGGGAGTCAGGGGGGAAATCCCTTTTCTCTGTGGCCAAACTGCTATAGGGTAGAGATTTTTCAGAAGTCATTTGTGTTAGGAAAAGAAATCCCAGTAACACAAAGGTTGATTACACCTGGACTTCATACACTGCTTTGGCTTCCCTTGTGGCTCAGTTGGTAAAGAATTCGCCTGCAATGAGGGAGACCTGGGTTCGATCCATGGGTTAGGAAGATCCCCTGGAAAAGGGATAGGTTCCCACTTCAGTATTCTGGCCTGGAGAATTCCATGGACTGTATAGCCCATGGGGTCACAAAGAGTCGGACACGACTGGGCGACTTTCACTTTCACTTTGGCCCACTGAGAGTTCACTGAGTCCACAGTAACACTGCTGCCTCTGCCCATCCAGGTCTTCACTTCCATTGTTTGGGGAAAGGCTAATAATGCCTTTCCCCAAAGTAGTTCAATGTGAGCAATTTTTCAAGTTCATATTCATTTTTGAATGGTTTGTTGTTGTCACTTTGTATGTGTGTGTGCTGGAAGAAGGGTTCTGGTGGCCGTTTGATGCAGGCAGGTTTGAAGAGGAGTCAGCTTTTCCTTTTGCCCTTGTAAATAATCATGCGGAAGGGAAGGCACCTCCAATTAAAAAGACCCTGGGATTTGGCTCTGCCCGCACAGGAATACACGGAGGTATCTGATGTCAGCCAGCCTGGCTCTTAAATTTGAAGATTAAAAGGCTTTTGTTCCACCTTGAAGCAAACAAAGCTGCCGACCCTACAAGGAAATGTTCTGTTTTCCTGTCAAGTTCAGTGACCCAAACACCATCTGCTGTTTAAGATTTCTCACCAAACCCAATTCACGTGTGAAGAATTCACACATGGCATGTGTGATTCGGGGTTAGCCTAAGGTCTACTTCTTACTAAGATAATCAATTATATGTTCTTTAATGTTTTTATTTCTTTAATTAAATAATGGCAATGTGACAGAGTCCTTTGTATAGAGAACATTTCATATAGACCATCATCCTTTAATCCCATCCCGATTACTGACTTCGTGTCTGCATGCCACCTTCGAGACTTTGTCCACATACGTATTTTAGCTTCGCTGCACATTCAGAGTCTGTTGTAATTTATATTTTCCAAGTGGAGTGAACAGCTCAGTAAGAGCAGTACTGCTCAGACCAGCACCAGTTCCCACTGCAACTCTAAACCATCCCCCCAAGGACCACAGCTACTCTTTCCTTTCATTCTCAGGATGTGACCATACATCTGTGACAGGGACAGTGTACCCTGTAAATGAAGCATAGCTGTAAGTCTAACACACAGTAGGTGCCCAGAAAATGCTGGGAGGAGCTGAATTCTCCATTCAGACCAGTCAGATCATTTTGCACTGAACTTAGACTGTCTACCTACTTACCCACAGTCTTCCACTTTTCCCCACTGCCTTGCCACTGGAGGAGCAAAATAATGCAGAGATGACTCTGTCTGGGAAATCCGCATGGGTTGGGGGAGGGACTTGGATTTTCCAAAAGAGAAATAGAACGGACTCAAAAAATGAATAGCCCTTGGATAGGATATGAAGTCTGGGAAAGGAGATTCTGTGGGATGCTGCTGCCATCTAGTGGTGAAAATGCAAATGACAAATTTTATATCAGACCTGAGGGGATCCATAAAAACAACCTGCCTGCAATGCAGGAGACCTAGAATCCATCCCTGGGTTTGGAAGGTCCCCTGGAGGAGGACATGGCAACCCACTCCAGTATTCTTGTCTGGAGAATCTCCATGGACAGAGGAGCCTGGCGGTCCATGGGGTTGCAAAGAGTCAGACAAGACTGAGCGACTAAGCACAGCACAGAGGGGATCAATAGATAACAAAAATCTCAGAATCTTAAGATACAGACATTCAACAAGTCATCACAGGCAGAGTCAACACATGCTGATTAAGTGATCCTTCCTGGCCTAGCCTCTGCCATGCATTTAAGTCTGGGTGGCGGTCCAGCAGGTAAGAGAAGACAGACTCAGGTCCACTGAATATAGGACCCTGCCAAGACAACACCAATTAGGAGAGGAGCAGACCTGGGTGGGGGGAAGGCAGGTAGAGGAGTGATGGGGCTTGGAATCTTACTGTAATACACATCTATTTTGCATTTAAAAATACATTATTTCTAAGGTTATAAATAATTTATTACGTGTTACAGACTAGATATTCTCTAGGGCAAGGGTTCTAAACCTCAGGCCCACCAACTGTCGTCCCTAGATATACTTCAGAGGTTCCATGAACTTGGGCAGGAAAAAAAGGACATCTTTATTTTCAGGAAACTTAAGCTGGAATTTAGCATTTTCTTCAATTATGAATTAGGCATCAAACGTGGTGGTATTAGCAGAAACGGTGACTTCATCATTCACAGAAAGTTTTTAAATATTTTCCTATCATTTGTAGTCATTGCAAATGTCTCAAATGACTTACTTATCATGACTTTGAAATTGCAGTGATTGTTGTAAGTGCTGGTAGATGTTACTGATGTGAATTAAGAAGCATTTATATTATTAAATGGCTCACCTCTTAAAATGTTTTGGAACCTGTATTTCAATGTAATTGACTTCTTTGAAATCTTTTGTCTTTTACACATTTGAAGATGTTATTCTGTAAAGGGACCCATGGTGCACAAGAGGTCAAGGCGTGCTGTTCTAGAGGCTCAGGCGCGGGACTGGTGACCACGGGCTGGACTAGTCAGAGCAGGGATGAAGGTCTTCTTTGCACTTCATTAAAAGGGGCCTCACAGAGAGGTTTCAATACAAGCCTTTCCTGCAGAAGCAGAGCCAGGCTTTGCTAAAATGTAAATATGGGAGGGTCTCTATGATTTCTTCTGTGTCCAGTCCATCAAATGGTCCCTTTGGAAAGAATTTGAGACGATAACTTGATCCTAAAGGAAGAATGGTTTAAATCATTTTCATTTTGGGAGCATTTTCATTATATGTGACTTAAAGCCTCTATGAAAACAGAGGATTGACTGACTAGTGATGGAACTGGATTGGTATGGCAGACTGGGTCAGCCTGCTCTTGAGTTACCTTGTTCCCAAGGCCTTGTCTGTGTGCATTGGCAAGATTCTCTTGGTCATAAACAATATAGAAACCAAGTTGGCCAGAGTTAGAAAAAAAGGCAATTCAGTGGAGGCCATTGGAATCCAAGTGAGAATGGAACCGCCCTTCTCAGAGCTCAGCCCTCCTCGCAAGAGGTGTCTGGGGACCGTCTCTCTAGAGCAGTTTCTCCAATTTAAATGAGCATATGAATCACGGGATCTGTTAAAGAGCGGATTCCAACTCAGTTGATCTGGGATGGGCATTTATAAACACCCCCCACCCTGGGTGATGCTGCTGGTCCGTGGACCACACATTGAGTAGCAAGGGTCCCACACACCTGCCTCCACCACCGCGCCCGCCTGCTGATTGTCCCTCGGTCCAAAACATCAAATCCCCGGAATAGAAAAGGCATTGGCCTGAATTGAGTGGGTATCCAGGCCTATCTCTGAAACTATGGTCAGTATAGCCTTACAGCATGGGTATGTCCGCTTTCAAGGAGGGGAGGAATGAGCTATTGGCTGGAGGTCCCGCCCTGGGGCAGAGGGAAGTCTTGTAGCCCTATGACTTCACTGTCTGCTCCTTGCCTGCTCCATCTACACCATCTTCTTCCCACCCAGTGACTTTCTCCAACAACCCAAGGACAGTTTAATGAGGTTGTTGTTCATGGGCTCCCATAGCCCACAAGAATGGGTACTTTCAAAACCCTCAACCCTTCAGATATGGTCACTCTACTCCCAAAATCACACCCCACAGAGCTCACAGAATTTAGCTTATGAATGCCAGAGTCCGCCCTGTGGATGGCCACCTAGTATTTCCCACGCTGCAATTCCCCCGTATCTGTGGAGCTCAAGGTCTCTCCCTGAAATCTAGATGTGGACACCCGCTGGGTCTCTCCTCTCAGGCTCACCCACCACATCCACACCTGCCCCCATTCCAGTCCTCTTTGGCTATATCCACAGCCAGGGGCAAGGGACACAGCCTCTTCTGCCCTGTAGGACTCCAGCCCTCAGGCAAGCCCCACGTACTTTCCTCCACAGAGACGCAGTGACTTCCTCACCTTCCTCTCCCCTCCCTGGGCCTCTTAGCCTTGGCAGGAGTGATGTGTGTGTCCTTCCCCAGCCACCCAGCGGGAAGCAATTAGAAATTCATGGACAGAAAATGCCCAGTGCAATGTTTCTGGCAGAGCAAATCGAATTCTCTGAAAGCCTCTGAAAGAAGGCTCTAATTGTGAGGACTGCCAGTACAGCCCCCGGGGCACTAACACCGAGCAACGGGCCTCTTCTAACCCTGGCTCAGAGGGCCCACATTTTAAATTGCCACGGTGGGGTTGAAAAGACTACATTTTTCAACACTTTTTTTTTTACCTTTTTTTTGAGTCTATTTTCTATTTTCCTTCCTGCTGTTCTGTTTCCTTCCTTTATTGTTGCCTTTGTGTTCAAACAACTCCCTGTAGCCATTCTTTTAGAGTAGATCTGCTGGTGAAAAAGTCCCTTTATTTTCCATTGTCTGAGAACATCTTGGTTTCCCTGCGAGGATATTCTCGCTAGATACAGGATTCTGGATTGAGGGATCTTTTTTGATGCTTAAAAACTGCGCCAGTTCCTTCTGGTTTCCATGGTTTCTGATGAGAACGGGCTGTTATTCAAATTGTTTTTCCCTTATAGGTAAGGTTTTGTTTCTGTCCCCATACCTTTGAGATATTTTTCTTTGCCTTTAGATCTCAGAAGTTTGACTGTGATAAGTCTCAGTATAGATTTCTTTGCACTTACTATTCTCTTTGGGGGTTTTCGCACTCTGGGAAATTTCATTAGCCAGACAGTAGGTTGACCAGCAATTTTTAAAATTTTCATTTTATATTGGAATATAGTCGATTGGGCTTCCCAGGGGGCATTAGTGGTAAAGAATCTGCCTGCCAATGCAGGAGACACAAGAGATGTGAGTTCGATCCCTGCATCAGGAAGATCCCCTGGAGTAGAGAGTGGCAAACCACTCCAGCATTCTTTCCTAGGAAACTCTATGGACAGAGAAGCCTGGCGGGCTACAGTCCATGGGGCTGCGAAGAGTCAGACAGGACTTAGCAACTGAGCAGTGCTCTCTGTTATACAGTAGGTTCTTGTTGGTTATCTATATTAAATACAGCATTGTGGACATGTCAATCCTAAACTCCCAATCTATCCCTGCCCGCATCCTCCCCAGCACCCCCCAACCCGGTAACCATAAGTTTGTTTGCTAAGTCTGTTTTGGTTTTATAAACACGTTCACTTGTGTCAATTTTTAAAATCATCTTATTTATGTATTATCGGCTGTGCTGGGTCTCCACTGCCGTGCAGGGTTTTCAGACGGCGTCGGCTCCTGGCCCCCTCGGGCAACACCGACAGGGTCGCGGCGGCCGTGGTCGGCACAGAAGGCGCACGACGGGCCGAGTGGGACCCTCCGAGAGCGCCGCGCCCTGTGGTCCTGCACGTGCCCGGATCCTGGCTTTCAGGTCGCCCCCCCTTCCACCCCCACCGTCGTCTCCTGCTCCGATGGAGCAGGGACTACTCTCCAGCTGCAGCGCGTGGGCTTCTCATTGTGGTGGCTTCTCTTGTTGCAGGTCGTGGGGTCTAGGCACTCGGGCTTCAGTAGTTGTGACTCCTGGGTTCTAGAGCACAGGCTCAATAGTTATGGCACACAGGCTTAGCTGCTCCATGGCACGTGAGATCTTCCTGGACTAGGGATCAAACTCCTGTCTCCTGCATCAGCAGGCAGACTCTTTATCATTGAACCACCAGGGAAGACCCCATTTGTGTCTTTGTCTTTTTTTGGATTCCATGTATAAGCAATATCATATGATATTTGTCTTTCTCTGTCTGACTTCACTTAGTATGATCATCTCCAAGTCCATTCATGTCGCTGCAAATGGCATTATTTCATTCTTTTCGATGGCTGAATAATAATTCCATTTTATATATGCACCACGTCTTCTTTATCCATTCATCTATCCATTCTTCTTTGTTACTTCTATTTCTTTGCAGAGACTTGTTTTTTTGTGTGCTTGTTTGTGATTGTTGAACTATTCTTTTTATCACAACTGGTTTAAAATCTTCATCAGATAGTTCTAACCCATCTAATTCTCTAACAGTTTATACTGATATCTAACAGAGAGCATCTGTTACTTCAGTATCAGCATCTTTTTTCCTTCAATTGGATGTCTTCCTGGTTCTTAGCATGATGAAGGATTTTTCAATTGACACCTGGACATTTTCCAGTTATGTAATGAGACTGGATCTTATTTAAACCTCATTATCTGGTTTTCTATGACATCAGTCTAGCAGGGAGCAGGTAGGGTTCTGTCTTATCACTAACAGTCGGAGGGAGAAGCCCAGAATCTCCACTAGTCCCGTGTTGATAAGCAAAGCCAGGAACCCCTCACTGCTGCCAGGTGGGATGGGAGCTTGGGAACTGTGTGGTCCCCACTGACATTGCAGTGCAGGTGACCTGTTATCACCGTCTTTTTGTCTTTTTCGTGTGTGCTCAGTTGTGTCCAATCCTTTGCGCCCTGCGGACTGTAGCCTGCCAGGTTCCTCTGGAGTAGGTTGCCATTTTCTTCTCCAAGGGATCTTCCCCACTCAGGGATTGAGCCCGCATCTTCTGTGTCTCCCGCTTTGGCAGGTGGATTCGTTTACCGCTGAGCCCCCTGGGAAGCCCTTGTCACTGCGCAGTGGTGAAATCCTAACCCTCTGTTGGGCCTCCTCTGATCCATCCAGCAGGAAGTGGGAGTGAACCCAGGTGGAGGTAGAATTTCAGGGCTCGGTACTGCCTAGCAGGTAGGAGGAATGAAAGTCTGAGCTCTTGGCCTCCTCAGGCAGGAAGGAGGAGGGGCCCCTCATCATAGCCTGGCAAGGGAGAAAGTCTGGGCCTCGCTCGGCCTCTGCTGGACGGGCCAGTTTTCCCCACTGTCTGGCAGGAGCAGAGCAGTCATTGTCTGAATGTTTTCTGCCTTGTTAGGCTGCTCTTGTCTTCATCCTTGGCTAGAGACAGCAGGTTTTCAAGGGGGCCTTTTTTGTCTGTGCCTTTTGGCATTTCCGGGTTGCTGGCTTCGTTAGCTCCAGGTCTGGGATACATGAGGTTAAAAAAATGAAAACAGATAAGGGAACTCACCACCATATTGTTGCTCAGGCCCCAGGGCCCCTGGCCAGCCTGTCTTCTCTCCACCTTTCAGAGTCTTCCTATGTCTGTTTTGTGTATAACGTCCCAGGGTTTTGTTGTGCTTAGAGGAACAGGGAGAAGCATGTCTGCTTGCTCTTCCCAGAAGCAAAAGTCCCGTAGTTTTTTTTTTAACATCCAAAAAGTTCAGATATAATGTTCATGGTTTCTGCAACGTATTCCCTGTTGAAATGCTAGTTATTTGGTTCGGTCCTTGATAAAATGGATTCCCTCTTGTGGTAGAAATGTGATTTAGCTTTTGTTTTATTGGAGATGCTACTCAAGAATATTTTTCTGTTCACCTCAGCACCTTCTAGGGAAACATGGTCAGTGACAAAAAGCCTTTTTCAGGGTGGGTGGTAGGGCAGGGTGAGGTAAATAAAGAAAAGCCTCTTTTTTCTTTTTTTCTTCTCCAGGAGGTACTCAACCCTAGATAGTGGAACAGAGAGGTTACATAGTAAACACACAATAAATATCCAGTAAGTAAATGAACAAATGGTATCATTTGCATATAGCATTGGTGTAGATTGTACTATTTTGAGCAAAATGTAAGAAGCACTGATGTTTGGTCACTCTATACTTAGGGAAACTTGTTGGGATATACTATGGGTCTAGCTAAAGGAAATGGGCTCTTTATATACAATAGAGATGAGTATTAATTAGTCTGACTTTTCTGGGCCACAATTTAGCAGTGCCTTTCAAGACTTAAAATTATTCAGCCCTCGGTAACTCTATTTCCTCAAGAAATAATAGTAAAGATAGACACGGTTTTAGGCACAAAGAGAGAAATCACAATGAAAATTTAACACCAATGATAAGAACATTCTCACATGTTATCTAGTTCCTCAGTGGACAAATGGATCGACATCATGGTCTATCTGTTCAACAGAATAACCTGCAGCTGTTAAAAATGAAGTTTACAAGGACTACATCAGAGGACAGGAACATGTCTTTGATAAAAACACACACAAATTGTATATATACCATGATTAAAACAATGTTAAAAAAAATAACAGAAAAAAAAGACTATGTGGAAATACATCATTATATATAATATAACTCTGTTGAATGAGTCCGTTTTTTTCCTTTCTTTACTATTCTGGATTTTCATATTATGATGATGATGATGCTCTTCACTCACACTGAAGAGGCCTTATTTAGGCTCTTATTTTAAATTTTTATTTATTTACTTTTATTTTTGTTTTATTATTTATTAGTTTTTATTTGATTATATTTATTTTTGGCTGTGCTGGGGCTTCACTGCTGCAAGGGCTTTTCTCTAGTTGTGGCAATCGGAGGCTATTCTCTAGTTGCGGTGCATGGGCTTCTCATTGTGGTGGCTTCTCTAGAGCACACAGGGGCTCTAGAGCACAAGCTCAGTGGTTGTGGCACACGGGCTTAGCTCCTCCACGGCATGTGGGATCTTTCCTAATCAGGGATCGATCCCATGTCTCCTGCTTTGGTAGGCATATTCTTTACCACTGAGCCACCATGGAAGCCCTCATATTATTACTTTTTTAATGACTTTATTTATTTGTTTTTGGCTCTACTGGGTCTTTGTTGCTGCTCAGGCTTTCCCCCCCGTGGCGATTAGTGGCTACTCTAGTTGCGGTGCTTGGCTTTCTCATTGTGGTGGCTTCTCTTGTTTTAGAGCACGGGCTCTAGGGTGCACGGGCTTCAGAAGCTGTGGCACTTGGGCCCAGTACTTGCGGCTCCCAGGCTCTGGAGCACAGGCTCAATAGCTGTGGTGCCCAGGCTTAGTTGCCCTGTGGCACGTGAGATCTTCCTGGATCAGGGATCGAACCTATGTCTTCTGCATTGGCAGGTGGATTCTTTACCACTGAGCCACCAGGGAAGCCCTTCATATTATTTTTAATAAAAATGTAGTATATTCTTCAAATGAAATCCCAGCATTTTGTTCCTATAGCACCAAGAGGGAGAGAGTAAGCTGTGGTTGTGTACATAGTCAAGCACAAAGTAGGAAAATAAAGCTGACACATTAATACATTTTAAAACACATTATTGTGAACATCAATTACATTTGACATGCAAACACCCCTGAGTTCCCCAGCTGCAGGCTCTTCCTCTCAGAGCATCCCATGGACTCTCCCCACCCGATTTTTGTCCTCAATTCAATTCTCTGGTGCCCTCCAAGTCCTGACCATGGACTGGAGTGTTGTCAACCTTCCTGTAAGCCCTCTGTCTCATTTCTCTAGTCTTTCTCTTGTGTGTGCTTGACATATTTCCATTCTCTCCTCCCGGCTGTGGGACTCAGTTATTTACTTCGGTAGGCAGATCTTTCCTCTTTTTCAGGCCACTGCTCCCAGGGGCCTCTGTCAGTCTCCCAGCAGCAAGGCAAACACTCGTGGTACTTAGAGAACGCCTCAGACTGGAGGAAGTCACCCCACTGAAGATCCAGGTGTTGAGAAGGGTAAATTGATTCAAAGAGCCCTACTGTGTGCCCTCGTACAGCTGCAGACATTTTTCCTAAATGGTGTCAGACTGGACCATGTTCGACCATGATTATTTACTCCTGAGAAGTGAGTGTGAGTGATTCCAGGCAGTCTGGGTCCGAGCTGGATGAGGAGAGACTGACAGAAAGAGAACAGCACACGGCTTCCCCTCATGCTGATGATGGAGGCCTAGGTGGGAACAGGCAGGAAGCTGGGCCTTCAAGTATAGTATTTATCTGTCTCAGCAGCCCCTGAGGCCGGGCCCTGGATGGTGAGGAGTGAGGAGATTTCCTTGAAAGAATGGACTATTTCACTACTAACCATCCTAGGGCAGGACACGCTGAGCTTCCCACCTCCCTTTTCTAAAAATTGTACCCTGATTTACTTTGCAGAAATGCCTCCTCATCACCATCAGTCATTTTATGCTACTGGGGCTCCAGACCCTCCCCAGAAATGCAGCTATAGCCGAGGCCTGAGCCCACCAGTCTGTGTGGCATGGCCTTGGCCTCAGTGATGGGTTCAGGGCTCAGAATATTAATAGTTCTGACTGACACAAAGTGCTCCCTCTCTGCAGGCTCCGTTCTTAGGGTTTTGCAAATGTTATCTGTGTTTCCTCAATCACTCCACATGAGAGCCTCGTGAGGTGAATCTCATTCCTATTGTAAGATGAGGAAACTGAGGTACAGAGGCACTAAGTAACAAGCCCAAGTGACACAGCTCTGCTCAGTTCAGTCACTCAGTCATGTCCGACTCTTTGCGACCCCATGGACCACAGGACACCAGGCCTCCCTGTCCATCACCAACTCCTGGAGTTTACTCAAATTCATGTTCATTGAGTCAGTGATGCCACCCAACCATCTCATCCTCTGTCATCCCCTTCTCCTCCTGCCTTCAATCTTTCCCAGCATCAAGGTCTTTTCAAATGAGCCAGTTCTTCGCATCAGGTGGCCAAAGTATTGGAGTTTCAGCTTCAACATCAGTCCTTCCAATGAACACTCAGGACTGATCTCCTTTAGAATGGACTGATTGGATCTCTTTGCAGTCCAAGGGACTCTCGTCTTCTCCAACACCACAGTTCAAAAGCATCAGTTCTTCAGCACTCAGCTTTCTTCACATTCCAACTCTCACATCCATACATGACTACTGGAAAAACCATCGCCTTGACTAGATGGACCTTTGTTGGCAAAGTAATGTCTCTGCTTTTGAATATGCTGTCTAGGTTGGTCATAACTTTCCTTCCAAGGAGTAAGTGTCTTTTAATTTCATGGCTGCAATCACCATCTGCAGTGATTTTGGAGTCCAGAAAAATAAAGTCAGCCACTGTTTGTTTCCCCATCCATTTGCCATGAAGTGATGGGACCAGTCCATCCTAAAGGAGATCAGACCTGGGTGTTCATTGGAGGAACTGATGCTGAAGCTGAAACTCCAAAACTTTGTCCACCTTATGCGAAGAGTTGACTCATTGGAAAAGACCCTGATGCTAGGAGGGATTGGGGGCAGGAAGAGAAGGGGACGACAGAGGATGAGATGGCTGGATGGCATCACTGACTCGATGGACGTGACTCTGAGTGAACTCCAGGAGTTGGTGATGGACAGGGAGGCCTGGCGTGCTGCGATTCATGGGGTTGCAAAGAGTTGGACACAACTGAGCGACTGAACTGAACTGAACTGAACTGATGGGATTGGATGGCATGATCTCAGTTTTCTGAATGTTGAGCTTTAAGCCAACTTTTTCACTCTCCTCTTTCACTTTCATCAAGAGGCTCTGGCCCCAAGGCATGTGGGATCTACGCTCCCCAACCAGAGATCAAATCTATACCCCCTGCATTGGAAGGCGAAGTCTCAGCCACTGGGCTGCCAGGAAGTCCTTGTGAGTCTTGGTTTTGCCACTGAATAGCTGTGTCACTGAACAGTGACACAAAACCAAGACTCACAAGGACTTCCTGGCGGCTCAGTGGCTGAGACTTCGCCTTCCAATGCAGAGGGTACAGATTTGATCCCTGGTTGGGGAGCGTAGATCCCACATGCCTTGGGGCCAAGATACCAAAACATAAAATGGAAGCAACATCGTAACAAATTCAATAAAGACTTTAAAAAAATAGTCTACATCCAAAAAAACCCTTTAAAAAAAATAAAAGACTCACAGCTAGGTAGTCTGAAACCAGAGTTCACATTCTTCACACCATGCCACATGGTCTTCTCTATCATGATCAGGGCACAGGTGTGTGCTGCGACAGAGTCAAGCTTTCTTTTCTGCTGAGCTGGAAGCCAAGGGGAGGCGGGTGGTGGTTGGGGCGGGGTGGGTGGGGCAGCGAGGAAGAGGAGGAGGGGCAGGAGGAGAGGGAAGGGGAGGAGGATGCTCTGGGTCTGCTGTGTGGGACCTGCAGGTGAATCACACTCCGCAGCGGGTGGGGCTGAAGACCAGAGGAGAGAGGGTGCTGGTGGTGGAGGGAGCCCTGGGACTGGCCACACCTGAAGTCCGTTTAGTAATGTGGCCGACACATCCTCACCCATTTTTTCACTTATTCTAGTTTGAGTTGGCTTCTGATTACTCCCCGTCATACTTTCTGTTTTCTCTTTCTAAGGGTGCCTATTAACTGGATGTTGGATCTCCTCACTAAATCCTCTTACTTTCTTGTCTTTTCTCTGTGATCATCCAACTATTTGCCTTTTTGTTCTGCTTCCTGGGAGATTTCCTTGACCTCACTTTTCATCCACGGAAAACATAATGGGGGTGGGGTAGGGCAATTTTTTATTTCCAGATTCTATAGTATCACATTTTTTGTTTCTAGATCCTATTTCCAATTTTTCCTTTCTTATGGCATCCTAATTATGTTTCCTGGATGTGATCAAGTCTCACACCTCAGAAGATACGGATCAAATTGCTTTAATGGTCTGCTCACCCCTGTGTTAATTCCGTTTCCTCAGTGTTCCTTTTCTCAGCTTGTTTTGGTTACTGTCTCTCTCTCGTTGCAGGTTTCCCCCTAACTGACTTACAATCCTAAGTAACCCATTCATATTTAAGTGTGACACTAACAAGTTGATTGGGAGCCATGGGTGTCTGGACAGGCTCCATTTGGTAGTTATCTGTGTGGGGGCAGGTGGTAGCCTGGTTTTTTCATTGGGAACCCAAACATGTCAGTAATTGAAGGTCTTCACACAGGGGCACTTCAGTTTCTTCTGAGAATGGACTTTTCATTCACAAGGAGCACAAGCCTGGCTCCTGGCTATCTGAAGCTTTGTGATCATGTGCAGAAGAGCCTTTCACTTCTGCTTTTAGCCTGGTCCCCTCATCCCCACACTTCGCTTGGCATTCCCAAGCCAAGAGCATCTCTGGCTCACCTCCTCAGAGCCAGTCTGCTGTGTTCTGAGGAGGATGAGGGGGCTAGCTGGATGCAACAGGCTGGGCCTGGCTGGGTCTATGCCCTCCTCTCACAGGGCTGGGACAATCCCTACCTTTGGCTCCCGCTTCATGCCTCCCCTGATGCCTTGTTCCTTCAGTCCCTGCCTTCCTAGATTCTAGGGGATGAAGGAGCTGCTTCCCTCAGTGCCGCCCTCATTCTTCCCTGTCAGTCCACCTACCACCCCCCGCCAGCTCTCCACCCTCGGGTCTGGCAAACCCAGGTCACCGAAGGTGGAATTTGTCTTTTTTTGTATTGATTCTTGATTTGGGACTAATTACTTGAGATGGAGATACAGGTGCTTTTATCCTGTGATCTTGCAGTTGCCATTTATTAAAAAAATCCTCTTCTAGTGCTTTCTCAGACCTGCACACCTCCAAAATGCCCTGGAGTGAAAAAGCAGGCTTGAGGCAGCTGTCCTTTGTGGTCTCCATCTCCACAGCCCTGGACCCTGCTGGCACCTCTCTTCTCTTTTCTAGATCTTTCTAAGGAAGGAGGCACAGCTAATGGCTTGAGTGCCTTCCGTATGCCGACTAAGGAGGTCTGGGAGGTGGTCTGTTTTCCCCTCTTTAAGGGGATGCTGGGAAGGATTGGGGGCAGGAGGAGAAGGGGACAACAGAGCATGAGATGGCTGGATGGCATCACTGACTCAATGGATGTGAGTTTGAGTGAACTCCGGGAGTTGGTGATGGACAGGGAGGCCTGGCATGCTGAGATTCATGGGGTCACTAAGAGTTGGACACGACTGAGCGACTGAACTGAACTGAACTGAAGGGGGATTAACTGAGGATCAGTGAAATCACTGGGAGGCCAGGTGAGTAGAAAACTCCTTTGGTCTGATTTCTATTTCCACGCTTTTGTGTCCTTCACCATTGCATTCAGTATGACCCTTCATTTCTTCCCTGAGAATTCATTCACTCACTCACTCATTCATTCAGCACTTTGATTGAGGAATCTAATCAGCAGAGAAGAGAGAGTTTCCTGGTCTAGTGGTTAGGATTCAGTGCTTTCACTGCTGTGGCCCAGGTCCAGTCTCTGGTTGGGAAACAGACCCCACAAGCTGCACAGTGGGCCAAAATCTTTTAAAAATTAAAAAATTCCGGTTAAAAAAAAAAAGCAGCAGAAAAGACATTTGATGCCCGCCCCTAAGGAGCCACCCACTTCTTCCCAGCCTCTTGAGACCCTACTCTTCAGTGAGACGGGGCCCAGATACTTCGGCCAGGCTAAGGAACAGGGAGGGGACTGACTGTGTGTGGCTCATACTCTGTGCCGGCCATCTGCTTGATGTTTTATATATATTTTCTCACTTTGTTAATACTTTTAACCACGCTGTGGGTAAATTTCACTATGTTTTTAGATGAGAAATTTAGAGAACTTTAAGAGCATAGCAGGCCTGGGGTTTCAACTCAGCTCTGCCCGAGTTCAAAGCTTGTGGTGTTATAAGGCGGCCTCTCAGGTGTATTTGTCTCCATTTTAGAGATAAAGAAATTAAGGAGCAGAGATGTTCCTTACACAATCTGAAAAACCGAGGCGGGCTGAGACAGCCAACACCTCACGTAGGGGAAAGGAGATGAAGGGGCCATGATGGGAAAGTGTGGGCCAGGCAGTGGGGTGGGGGTGGGGGGGCGGTGCTATAAGGAAAGCCAGGCTAACCATAAAGGCCAGTGTGGAATAATTTCAAAGTGCAGCCCACTGGGAAGGAGGGAAGAGGTGTCTGTCTGGTCTGTTTAACTGGGTGACTCTACCTTGTAGGAATCTGTCTCTTCGTCTCCAGCTGCCTCACTTCCTAGCTGCCAACAATACAAGGTTCTTTCAACCGTGGGTCTGCTCACTAGATCCATCCAGAAGGGCAGCTTTGGATGAAGTGGGGCAAGACCCAGGGGTCTCGGGCAGGGGATGGGAGTCAGGGAGGCAATGGTAACTTCTTCCTTTGCTCTCCTTTCAACTGGCAGAACAGTGTCATTTCCAAAAATCCAGGGGCGACTATGCTTCCTGCTTGGTCCAAGGGTGCTTGCAATAATGCTATCTAATTTAAATTTTCTGGCTAAGAAAAAACAGTCAGTGAGACTCAAGGAGAAAACATTGTATTTTCCTAGACAATGCCGTCATAATCTGAACTTGGCCAGAGAAGCACGGTCCAAAAAGTGCTTTCATGCAGAAGGAAAAAATGCCTACAGAAGGACAGTTACTGTGAATCCTAGATCTACCCCTGCAGAAAGGAACAAGGTAGTGGCAGGGAGGGTCCCAGCCCACGGGATGGGTCCCACCTGTAAACGTGGGCATTAAACCAACCAATCCTTTGGGTGGTAGGAGAAGAAGCCTATGTGCACAAAATCAACTGCCCTTGCATTTCATCAGTTTTATTGGTCATATATCCAGAATTCATTATATAAATCTTTCAAAATAACCAGTTATTACAAGAATAGTTTACAATTCAGCTCTGATTGCACAAATACTTGACACAGGAAACCATTTTTACAAATACTTATTTTTCTTATAAGAATACTTTAGTACAGAAAATAAGTCTATATATCTTACAGCAAATTTTATGCAGTTTTTTTTTAACCCATTCAACCATCATTTCAGGTTTCCTATCACAGCATATCCATCACATTCCATAAGCCAACTTATAATCTGCAGCCACTTCTGATTTTCAGTTACAATTGAGATTCACACTTTTAAGAGTTTTTAGGCTTCTTTTTCTGCTGATCTGAAAGAATTCACGTATTCAGGCAGAAGAGGTAATTTAAACAACATTCCTTCTAGATCTCATGTGTATCAGGTTAATCACCTGCTTGGTGAAGAATCTTTCCACTTTTCACTTAGGCTAGACTGGCTGGTAGCTCACCTCTGCTGTATCAAGCAGAAGGGATAAAGTCCTTACATTCTTAAGAGTTTCTAAACTGCAAAAACAAAACCCTAGAAACAAGAGTTAAATACAAATACCTAGAAAGCTAAAATGTTTGCTAATGATGAGAAGTAGAGAACACTTTTAGAATTGAGGTCTCTCCTTGGTTGAAGAAGACATAAAAGATAGTGTAAGGATGTGGCAGTAGTATTATGAAATATTGAAAAACTGAAAAAGGTGAATCACTTAGGTCAGTGGTGTGGTGTTCCCAAAGTCCCAGGAGATACAGAATCTTAGACTCTGGCTAGCTCAACTATTTGACATTCTTCTGATCTGTGGCTTTGAATAGCCTAATAAATACTCCCTAGACCAGAACAAGTAATCACTTAGGCCAGGGGAACTTTACAGAATACTGACCACGTTCCTCTGAAGAGACAGGACAGCCCCAGGGGAAACATTTGGCATTCATTTCATTCCTTCAGTTACTGAAAAGTGTGTCCAGTTAGCAAAAGCTTGTCTTACTTTTCAGGTAGCATGAATTAAAACCAAGAGCCTAGCAGCATTCTCCATCCAAGTTCCTGAGTGCTCAGCTGTGATCATCCAATATCCTTAAAAGGATTTTTTTTATCAAGCCCTTGTCCAATAAGATATTTAACAGTACTTGGGGACTACAGTAGGTCCCATTCCTCTGCTTTTTTATCTCTCTTGATTTCTCTTTCTCACCCCAGTGTAACAAGTTGCTACAGGTTTTTACCAAAATACCAAAGCAGTATTTTGGAAATGAGTTATTTTGCATTACGGAAAGTGTCCGATCACATTATAATGGGTCAGATTTGCATTTAACTGGGAGATGGCCACATCGGGTCTACTGCAGGGATTTTGCAAATTCGGCATAGTCGATGTATCCATCATTGTTCTTGTCATCGTCTCTCAAAACACCATCTATTAAGTTGATCAGCTCATCTTCGTTCATTGGTGCCTGCTCACTTCCCTCCTACAAGGTACAAATCACACCAAGATGAGCTGCATCTTTTACTGAAAGCGCCTGGTTAATGTCCAAAATAAAATGTCCATAGACTCCTTCAAATGTAGTACTTCTACTTCTTGGAAATCCACAAGCCACATGTTAGATCCAGAGTCAATTCACAACAACCCAATTAAAAAATGATATTTGGCAGTTAAAAGGACGATGCAATCAAAGTAGGCCCTTGCTGATTTGTTTTAAAAAATACTTTTCATTCTTTTTTCATTACCAAAGTCATACATGTTCATTGTAGAAAGCTGGGTCTGGCTTAGAGAACTCAGAGTCTCACAGATTCCAGGACCCACAAATCTATCCTAAAGAAAAGCTCACAGCCCAGGCCCTCCCACAGGTCAGCTCTGCTAAAGTGGTGAGAGCCCACACTAGACATCTCAGGGTCAGGACAAGAGGAAGAAGGCATTGCCGACCAGCAGACCCCATTACAGTCTCTGAGGTGAAGGCACTTCTGCTCCAGAAGCAGGTGTGGCAGGGCTCACGCTGCCAAGGGCTGAGCTAATGCTGCTCCTATCTGTGGCCAATCCGTCTTCTGTCACCTCTCCCATGTCCCGACCCTTTCCTCTCCTGCCCACCACCATCCTCGCCTGCCAGGGCAGCTGGACCTCGATTCCTCTCCCAAAGCCAGTCTTTGCTAGCATCCATCAGTCTGCCTCCCACAGCAAACACTGCATTAGTCATGCTTGTCTCCTGTGCAAAGCCGCTGGTGCTCCCTGCTACCTTCAGAGCAAACACAGCCCGGCTCGGCTGGCAGCCGGTGTGAGCACACGCCCCTCCCCAACTTTGCCTCTCTCCTCTCTTGAGATTACAGTGTGGTCAAGTGGAACAGACATTAGATCTGGAGGCATAAGATCTGAGTTTCAGTTTCCTCACCTCTCAAATTAGAGATAATAACAAGGACATGACCATCATACTGTATTACCCAAACCCTTATCATCAAATCCCTTGATCCCTTGGACCAGACAGGCCATTCTTCCCAAATGATATAACCTCTCCCCAGTTCCGCCTTTTGAATGTGGTCTGCCTTTCAGCTAGTTCTCAGACCCTGGCACATGGTGGAAATGCCAGTGGCACTTGCTAAAGATCCAAGGCAGGCTCTGGGGCTTCTGCCTCGGCTGGTCACCCTTTGTGAGAAGGCCCTCTGAACAGGAAAAAAGGCAGAGCAGAAGGTGAGCAGAAAGAGGAGAAGCAGTAACAGTGCTGCACAAGGACAGGGGAAGCCATCAGGAGCAGGGGCTGAGTCACCAGAGGGAGGCCCCTCCGAGGTGCTGCCCCCCGGGCCACTGCCCGACCTACCTCCTAGGGGAAGCCATCAGGAGCAGGGACTGAGTCACCAGAGGGAGGCCCCTCCAAGATGCTGCCCCCCCCGGGGCCACTGCCCGACCTACCTCCTTGTGAACGTGAGTGATGGCCGTGGAGAGTTCTAGGCCGTCAAGCAGATTATTGCCATCATAATCATGCATTTTGAAATAATGGAGCTGCAGCTCTTGTGGGGACATCTCCGCCTCTGGTTTGTTGATGACACCTTCGAGATGCTCCATGATATGCCTAAAGACCAACAGTGAAGCTCAGACCACTTGGCAGCGATGCTGGGCTGGGATCCTGCTGAAATCTTAAAGACTCTGAAAAGTTCAAGATCTTCAAGTACACCCATCACAGAAAAACTAACAGAAACAGTGGCAGACCACTCTCCAAGAAGATAGACATAGGCAAGGCCGTGAAAGGAGTAGGGAAAAATCAAACAGTTCATCTGTTACGCTGGCAAGATTATGGGTGCTTTTTCCTTTTTATTATTAGAATATGGTTATAACATTTGGGGGGGTGTGTGCATGTTCAGTCGTATTTGACTCTTTGCGACCCCTTGGACTGTAGCCCGTCAGGCTCCTCTGTCCATGGAATTTTCTGGCAAGAATATTAAAGTGGGCTGCCATTTCCTACTCCAGGGGATCTTCCAGACCTTGGGACTAAACTCATGTCTCTTAGGTCTTCTTCAATGGCAGGCAGGTTCTTTACCTAACATTGTTGGGGGAGCTATTATTTTTTTTTTTTTTTTTCTTAAAGCAATTTAAGGATAATAGAGCAGGAACTGTAGGCAGGAATGTGTGAGGCTAACTGGCCCAGGGTAAAAGTTCCAACAAATGATGCAATGTTTGAACATGCCAAGAAAAAAGAAAAAGATCTTGTCATAAGCAAGAAACCTTAGCTCTATTTTGGACTCTGCCACTACTGCTGGTGTCTGTGTCTGTCTGCCTGTCTGTGCTGAGAGAGAGACAGAATGAACTCAGGAAAGCCATTCATCCTTTTTGAGTCTCATCTGTGATCTGATGGCAAAAGAAGAACACCTGGACTTACAGGCGGCTACAAGGAATAAACACCATGCTTGGAAAAATGTCAAGGGGTTGTACAAATAGTAGAAGGCAAAGGGGACAGCGTGTGCCCTTGCAGCTGGCTGCAGCTGCAGACGGGGAGGCCCCTGGACCACAGCCCTGGCTGAATACGTACTCTTGGTCATGCACTGTGTTCTTATCCAGGCCCATGCTGCCGTGATGGGAGGAGCTGGCCCCGGGCTCCTCGGCCCTGGCACCCGGGGCACAAAAGGCCCAGAGCAAGCCACACAGGAAGGGGATTCTGAGCAGTCGCAGAGATCTCATGGTCACCGGTACCTGGGAGGTGGGGAACAAGAAGGTGAAGACAAGAACACCAGAACTGAGGTTCTTTCAAGACTTGACACAGCACACTCCTGGGAACTGGGTGAAGGAGCAGGGCTGGGGAAGAGAGCTGGCCAGCTCTGCCACCAGACTGCAGGATGACCTCGGGCTCTCCAAGTCCCCATCACTCAAATGGGCTGGCAGGTCCATGACCTTTCCTGAAGCCCCTTCAGAATGCCAAGCAGCTCAATGAGAGTTTACCGGGATCTGGAGAGCACTCCTGCCTACGAGCAGCTTACAGTCTGGTGAGAGAAATTCTTCCTGCCAAGAGCACTAATCAAGGCAGAAAGTGAGGTGTACTAAAGAAAGAGGAAACCCTCTGAGAGTTCAGAGGACGAAGTGTCCTTCGGGCTAGAGAAAGCCAGAGGTTAACAGACATGGGGACATTTCAGCAGGTCCAGATAGAGGGGTGTGCAGTGGGCGTGCAGGAACTGAAGGACGAATGGACGGTGTGAATAGAAGGGTAGGTGCAGTCAAGGGGGAGAGAAACTCCAAGTGGGTGAGAGGGACTTGAGCTTAGAGGGTATGAAGTGGATGGAACAGTGGGCAACAGGCTGCAGAGGCTGACCAGGCCATGCTGGAGGCAGCTCTGCGTGCTAGGCCAAGAGGCTGACATTGCCTGGGAATGGATGGGAGCCACTGAGGGAGATGAGAGCAGAGATGGTTTCAGAAGGGCTCATCTGGCAGTGCAATGGGGAAGGTATTAGGCAGAGTGAGACCAGAGATAGGGGTTGAGGGAAACAGTGGGTAGGTTAGATCAAGGCCCACGGCAGTGGGCATTATCCCCTGCCTCGTCCACCTCCCAGGGCTGTGAGGGAGGCAAGCAATTGAGCCACGAGAAAGAGCACCAGGGAGGAGAGCTCCATAGGGATTAGGTTCCATCTAGTACTTCCGGGGTTTGGCTGGACTTGGAGTTCTGGTCAACAAGGAGAAACAGCTGGCTACACAGCAAGCTCCCCGAGGACAGGAGTGCCTTGTTCCCACCTGTACCCCACCAACACTCAGGCCGCCCTGCTGCTGCTGCTAAGTCGCTTCAGTCATGTCCAACTCTGTGCGACCCCATAGACGGCAGCCCACCAGGCTCCCCCGTCCCTGGGATTCTCCAGGCAAGAACACTGGAGTGGGTTGCCATTTCCTTCTCCTGCTATTCAGCTGAAAGTCCTGATCCTTCCAGGGCTTATAGACTGACCTCTATAAAAAAAAGAAGTTGAAGGACAGCCAAGAGACCTCTACTCAGAGGTGTTCTGGCCCCTTTCACCTACCCCAAGAGGCTCTGGAGGGCAGGACCCTAGGAAAATGCCATCCCCACAATGTTTAGGAAAATTTCCCAGACCCGCTTTGCTGGATATCAGCAGTATACCCTCCCTTAAGGAGACAATGGTCCCTGGGATATATAACTTCTAGGTGTAAACAGAAGCATCGAGTCTCGCAAATGAATAGGGACATCAAAATGCAATTGTCATATTTCATAACAGAAAAAGATGTTCAATATACACCAAGTGAAAAAGAGCAGGCTACAAAAGTCTGTAAAAAATAATTCATTTTGGGGAAATTCCCTGGTGGTCCAGTGGTTAAGACTCGGTGCTTTCACTGCTGTGGCTCTGAGTTCAGTCCCTGGTTGGGGAACTAAGATCCCACAAGCCACGTGGTACAGCCAAAAAAAAAAAAAATTCACTTTTGTAAAAAACAAAACAATGTATGTATATTTCTCATACACAGAACAAAGACTGAAAACTATTAAGAGAGATTACTTTCTGAATTATGAGATTAGGAGTGACTTTTATTTTTCTTCTCTTTACTTTTCCATTGCTTCTAAAATTTTTACTAAAAACATGTGTTTTCTTTACAAATATATATTTAATGCAATTCATCCCATAATTTTGTTCCAGTTCTATATGGATGGAATAAAAAGGGGGATTCTGGTTGAGTCTCATCTCTAGAAAATAATTCAGGAACAGCCAGAAACTACATCCCAATTTTACCAAATAGAAGTGTCCAGACACTGATGAGGCCACTGTCCTTCTACCTGGTACCTGAAAACAAGGTATCAGGTTACTCTCTGCAAAGACTGCCCCAACCAGAGAAGAATAGCTTGTTCTGACAACACACTGCAGAGTTCTGGGACAGGAGGGACCAGAGGGGGAAGCCTTTAAGATTCATAATGCATTAGATGTCTCTTTCTCCAGCAAGCCTTATTCAATTCCGAGTCTGGCTTAGACGCTCTTCCCATATGCTCCTAAGTGCTTCCCTTCAGGAGGGTCCTGTCTGTTGCTGACAACAGCTGTGCATGCACCTGTGAACACGTCTGAGGACCTCTCAGTACCCTCTGTTGGACTGGGCTCTGTGAGGCTGGGGGCTGGATTCCCGTTCGCAGCACTGGGCACAGTTCCTGCACAGAGGCTGGAGGTTCTCAGCCTTCGTGCCATGGTCCTTGGGAGCTGGGGAGTTATTATCCTCACCCATACACTGCCAGGTCTGATGTCAACGTAACTGAGGATGAAATTTGGTTCGGGCGCTATCTATCAGATAGTAGAGCTCAGTGATCAACAGACCCCTGGCACCATCTCCTAGAACCATGTGGTTGGATACTTAGTATATCAGGAATGGGTGGGGTGAGGGGGAGAGGTTCTATTGGAATAAGGCCAAAAAGCAACCAAGTGCTTGGTAATATAGTAACTTTGAGTCCAAATTATCCCCTCTTCAAAGGAGACCAGATAAAGGCCAAGAACCATACATTTGGGGCTCACCCCATTCTGGCTTGCTGTGCCAGGTTTCCAACCTTGAGACCACAACAAAAGCCAAATCTGCAAACACAGAAGAGAAACTCCCCCTAGCAAGTGCTACAAAAAGAACAGGGAATCTGACTGCCACCTGACAAACCATACTGCTCACACTGAAAAGGAAATATTAGCAGCCCCTTCTGCCGAAAGAACAAGTTGCATCACCCACACTCCAACTATTTAGCTCAAGGCCATAAGCAAAGAGCTTGGCAGATAAGCCCCAGGAGTTCCTGGGTTCACTGGCCTTTCAGAAAGTGTAAAGGCTAGGCTAGAGAAAAATCCAGAGGAGGAGAGATTTCTGAATTTGAGACATCCTTCACAGGCGTTCTGGGGAGAAGCGCTAGACCACTGACGGCGGCCGGCTCCCACCGGGCCTTGACTGTAACAGGGCTTTCCTCCTGGCTCCAGCAGCCTCTCCCAGTCCTAGGGCGTTTGTTCGCATTCGCTCCACCTGTCCATCTGCCCTCTTCCTTCCAGGCCCAGTTCAAATGTCATCTCTGTGCTCTCTCAGCCAAAGCCAGCTGTTCCCTCCTCTGACCTCAGTCTGTGGTCTCTCACACTCACTTGGCCTTAACATATGGTCACATACTGTTCTCCTTTTATTTTTCTCTTTCCCTCCCTCTGTGAAGACGGGGAAGCTATTTTCTCTGTCTCTCCTTTACTCCTTTAGTGAATTTGTAACAAAATACTGAGCTCACCTGGAACGGCATGCCTTCACTCTGTATCAGGGCCCTGGGCCCTGGAACTCAGGTGTGTTGTTTCCTACCACAGAGGATCTGACCTAAGCTAGAAACATAACTTCCCTTGGGAGTCCTCCCAGCAGTGGTTTGGCCTGGCCCAATCTCATTGTGTCCTTAGTCTTATCAGCACCAAAAAGTTTGGAGTCAGCCTTCCTCCCATCAGTTGTAGGCAACTTTTCTCTCATGCTACCGCCCTCAGTTAAGAATCAAACTCAAAGTAGCCACACATCCTGTACCCTGAGTCGATGCCAAAGAAAAACTCTGACTGGTACTTCCCCATTTAAAACTGCCATGGTCCTGGACTGAAAGTAAGGAAAGAACCAAGTTCCTAGAAAAAGAAACCTCTACATGGGCTGGGCGTTGACAACTGATTCTGGAGAAGCAGGCAGTTAATAACTTGATCTATTTGTTCATTTGGGAGGGAGCTAGCATGCTTCATTTATACATTTAACTAAACTGTTTCCCGGGTTTCCCTGATGGCTCAGCAGTAAAGAATCTGCCTGTAATGCAGGAGACGTGGGGTTCAACCCCTGGCTTGGGAAGATCCCTGGAGAAGGAAATGGCAACCCACTCCAGTATTCTTGCCTGGGAAATCCCATGGACAGAGAAGCCTGGCAGGCTACAGTTCATGGGATTGCAAAAGAGTTGGATGTGACTAAACTACAACAACAACAACTTCGCTAAACAGCTTGGTGCCGCACAAGGTTCTGAGGACAGGTATGTCTGAGGATAGGATAATCTGTGTGACAAGAACCAGACAGGCTCCTGTCACACAGATTACAGCCCAGTGGAAAAGACCAGTAAATGGATAGCTGTAGGGCATGGCAATAGCCCGAACCCCTACCTGGGTTAATATATGAAGGATGATTTTTTTTTTTTTCAATTAAAGAATAGCACTTCAGGTAGAGCGAACTTACTGTAACAAACACCTAAGCCTAGAAGGAACGTGGTCCAATCTGGGTACTAAAAAGGGTTCAACATGGTTGAAGACAGTATAGTGGAGACGGATGAGTTAGTAAAGTAAAGAAGACCGGTCACCAAGGGCATTGAAAGCGATGTTCAAGAGCTTGTAAGAGCAATAGGGATCCACAGAAGGAAGACCAGGGGATGGGGGGAGGGTTCTGGTGACCGTGATCAGATTTCGGTTTTAAGGCCATCACTTTGGCTTGCCAACATATAACAAAGCACAGAGGACGGAGAAGGGGCACAGGGGAGAGATGATGGTGGCCTGAACTTGCTAGAGCAGAGGAACTGGGCGTGGAGAAGTCGGCGTATCCAAGGGAGATTTGTGATGGATTCGATGTGGATGGGTAAAGCGTGCAGGAGGTGAGAATGACGTGCAAGACTCTGCTTGGGCATCTGGATGGATGGCGGTGCCATGCCCACACAGGGGATACAAGAGAGGAATACAGGCTTCCCCGCCTCCCTGTTTCCCTGGCATAGCCTGGCCAAGCTCGGCCCCCGTCAGTGTTTACTGTCTCTCCCAGAGAGAGACGGGGTACCAGGGGCAGACGGACAGCAACGACTCGGGCCCGCGCGCAGGTCCACCGCAGGTCCTCCAAGAGCGCGGAGATCGACCCCGGCCGGCCCATCAGGCTTTAAAGCCCCTATGGCATATGCCCCGGGAGGGAGGCTCTGCTCCTAGGCGGCCAGCTTCCCGGGGAGGCTCGGGGTCCGAGCCCCCACCCAGGCCGCGCTTGCCTTCCAAACCTAGCCAGAAGCCCTGAGAGCCCCCGAAGGAACGCCAGGATCCCGCCCCTCTGCAGACTCCTGAATGCCACCCCACGGACCTCCTCCTCCAAGGTCGGGTCACAGGGATCACAGGCCGCAGCCGGATCGCGGGAGGCCCCCGGTTCACTCACCCTCGCTGCCACCAGCTGCCACCAGTTTTTCCCCAGACGCGAAGCCCTCCAGCATGAGCCTCGCCAGCTCCCGTCTTCAGTACGTTTTTCCTCCGCTCCGCCCCCGGCCTGGCCCGCTGTGCGCACGCGCGTCCCTTTCTGCCCGCCCATTGGCGCCGCGGGCCCCGCCTCTGACCAGTGCGGGATCCGGGCCGCTGGGGTGATTCCACGTGTAACGGCCTCAGGCCCAGGAAGGACTGGGCGGAGGCATTTCTTCTGTCTACCTTACATAGGGCGACACTCGGTTGGATCCTGGGTTGGACCACCTGAACCCCCAAGACCGTAGAGGCTAGGCAAGCCCGGAAGCCCCCAGGATTGTAGTAGAATGAGGACGTTGGATGGCGGATGCAACTGGCCCGCAAACTGGCTTTCAGCTCCACCACCAGCTCCACCTCTACAGGTTCCTGGGTTTCTCTGACTCCAAGTTAGGAAAAAATATAATAGCGTGAAGAAAAAAATTGTTGCCTGCCATTCCAGTTCTGTCAGGATCAAGCCATTAGCCCCTGCAGTTGCTCACCAACCGTGGGCCCTGGGACCAATTTTAGGATGGAGAAAAACAGGAAACGTAATATACTTCGGGTATACTTAGATAGATTAAGATAAATCTCTAAGGAAAAAATTCAGATAACCCTAGGAAATACAGAACTGCTGTGGGCTCAGCCAGGGATTGAAGATGATGCAGGGACTTAGTTGAGAGAATCATGTTGGGAGTCTGCAAACTGGGAGAATCAAGCACCCAGGCTTCCTATCTTTTTATGGGTTGGCAGAATGAAGAAAGAAACATGGATGGTGAACATATTGTCTAGCATCAAGTACCACTTTCTAGTTTTAATAGCTCAGAAAATTATTTCCACCCTTCTCTGACCATTGTGGCAGGAGAGCAGGGTCTTAGTTGCTCAGTCATGTCCATCTCTGTGACCCCATGGACTGTAGCCAGCCAGGCTCCTCTGCCCATGCGATTCTCCAGACAAGAATACTGGAGTAGGTTGCCATTCCCTTCTCCAGGGTGTCTTCCTGACCCAGAGATTGAACCCAGGTTTCCCACTTTAGAAGCAGATTCTTTACCATCTAAGGATAGAGGACACCCTATTAATCCCAGACTCCTCCTCCTTTCCTTACTCTGAAGTTTGAGTTAGTTTGATCTAGTTCATTTTTCAGCTCTCCCTCTGCTGTCCATCCATTCGTCCATCTGATGGTTTATTCATTCATTCAGTAACACTTCTTGAGTACCTCCTAGGTACTAGGCTCTGTGCTAGGAGTTAACCCAAGAAATGAATACAAACAAGAAATGGTCTCCTTCAACAAGTTCAGTGTCTGATAGATGGATACAGCATTTCTCATTCTATTTATCCAACACTTCCACTTTTTCTGTGGATCTTATCCTGTGTCATCTCTCTCTTGAATCACCAATCGCTCCCCCTCTAATAGACCATCCCCAGGATCATTTCATCTTGCTGTGGTTTCTTGTCCACTGCATTACTGAAACTGCAGTCTGCATGCAAATTCAGTGGTGCCTTTTCCTTTTCTTTGTTTTTACTCTCCATCTCAGTACTATTTCTCACAGTCACTCATTCCTACTTTGAAACACCTTCTTTTGTTTTTTGATGCCATGTACTTGGTCCTCCTCCTATCTCACTGGCTGTTCTTTCTTGGGTTCTTTTCACTGACTTCTCACCTACTTCTCAACCTATAAATACCGGGGTGCTTAGGGTTCTATCCTTAGTCCCCTTCTTTGTCGACCTATCCACTCTGCTTATGTGATTTCATCTAATCATGTGGTCTTAGGTGCCATTTACAAGCAGATGACTCCAAAAAAAAGACTTCAAACAGTGACCTCAGCCTATAAGTCCTGACTCCTCAAAATAACTGCCTACTTGCCATCTCCACAGAAGTGTCTAACTAGGATCCCAAACTTAACTTGGCCCACTGAAATATTTTCACCCCCAAACATGTACCTCTCTGTTTTTCCCAGTTTAGCAAATGTCACTGCCATCCATTTAGTTATTCAAGCCAGATTCTAGGAGCTACATTCCCCCTTGCCCCCAGCTTTACTGAGGTATAACTAACACCCAGGAAACCATCATCCGCTACTTAAACTACTGTGAGAACTTCCTTATTGACCTCCCTTGCCCCATTTTAGTCCATGAGACATTTGTTTAAGCCATTTATAGAGGAGTGTTCTAGAACTTGTAGCTGAACCCATTCCTAACAGGCAAATAACTTGTTACTAGAAATAGAACACAAAAACCAATAATAAAATGTGGGATTGGCTAACTGAAGTAATAAGGTAGCCAGTGGTGAAGCCTCTCTATTCCATATTGGAAAGTTGGTGACCAACATGTTAAGTAGTAAAGAGTTGAACTGCTGTCACTTGCTAGACAGCTGTCACTTGGAAAAAACCCACACGCTAACCAAAGTTGTATTATTGGAGAAATCTCAGGAACAATCCAGAACACTTGAGAGCGTTGCCTTTTTTTCTTCCTTTTTAAAGTAGCTTTCAGCAAAGTCCTTCAAGAGAGTGGCAAATCCAGATTAGAACGGATTTGAATGCAGAGGTTAAAGAAAATAAGGCCTTGGTGAGAGAGGAGGACTTGATGAGGTACAGCTCACAGCCTAAAGTAGCTGAGTCGCACAATTTGGAGCCTTGCTGGGTTGAAATAAACAATTTTCTTTGAATATCCAAGTTGAAGTCAGAACAAATGGAGACAGGGAAGAGGCAGCTTTATCAGGAGATAAGATAGAGGCCCACGGGAGCAAAGATGGACCGCAGGTGGGGGCCACAGGTGGCTTCTCTACCTGCTTTGTTTTGAATCACCTCCACTGCGACTGAGCACACAGGCCAGCTCCTGTAAGACTTAAGTATTCCGGTACTTGGTCTTGCTTGTTTTCCAAAAAGAAACATTTGAGGTATACCCAAGGAACTAACAAAAGAGAACAGAGGTGAGAATCAGACCTCATTTTATCTTTTTATATTGCTTTCATTTTTAAAAAGTCAAATATACTACCTATTGGGGGGAGTGGAATATAGTCTTTCATTAGAAAACCATTTGAAGACTCTTTAGATAAGTTATGTGATTGTGATTACTCATGCATAAACTTGACCAGAAGCCTAACAAATGATGGATGGAGTCATATATCCCTAAAATCTTCAGCCTGGTCAACGGTGGTCATCCCTGTTAACAAGGGAGGGGCTGCCAGATCCCCTACAAGAACCTGATACACCGTGGTCACGGAAGACACCCCTTGTTTCTGTCCAACAGGACTGGACGGGATGTGGCTTACTGACTGGGGTATAATCTTATGTTTTTTATTCTCTTTTTTTCTGGAAAGAAAGGAGTTTTATTATTTCTTCACATTGTGCATTGACTGTGTTTCCCTGTATTTTGATTTGGTTTTCTTCTTTAGAGCTTATTGCTGCATGGTTGTTCAGAAAAAAACACACTCCTGTTTTCCTTTACTCACACACACAATACTTCTGACAGCAGACGTGTGGGGTGTTCTCTCCACACTAAGCAATTTTCTGCAACACCAGCTGAGTGTTCTACAATGCAATTCAATTATGACACTAACTGAAGTTAGTACAGTGCCCACAGGTAAAGGACTCAGCTGCATAAGACTGCTGCCCACTTCCAATTCCAAGCTCAGTAAGTAGGTCCCCAGGTTAACCATGACTTCTGTTGGACTCGGCTACAAATTGAACGTTCCCATGACTCCCGCCTGAGATTTTATCATCTGCTAGAACAGCTCACAGAACTCAGGGGAACATTTACTTGCATTTCCCAGTTTATTTTATAGTACAGGTTACCACAAAAGATACAGATGAACAGTTAGATGAAGAAATGTATAGAGTGAGGTCTGGAAAGGCACGAAGCACTGGAGCCCCTGTCTCTTTGGAGTTGCAGTACCCCACCCTGCAGACATGTGGATATACTCACCAACCCAGAAGCTGTTCAAACCCTGTACCACTGAGATTTTTATGAAGGCTTCCCCATACAGGCATAATCAATGATTAACTCAATCTCCAGTCCTTTCCCTTTCTTGGAGGTTAGTGAGTGGAGCTAAAAGCTCTACCTGTCTAATTATGGTCTTTTGGTGATCAGACCCATCCTGAAGCCATCCAGGGGCCCACCAAGGGTCACCACATTAGAACAAAGGACACTCCAATCACCAAGGAAATTCCAAGGGATTTAAAAATCATCATGAACCAGGGTCAAAGGCCAAATATTAGAACAAAGATGCTCCTAGTGCTCCTGTCACTTATGAAATTACAATGGAATTACAGCTCTGTGCCAGGAACCAAGGGTGTATATATATGTTTTTTTTCTATTATTTCACAATAGTACACACAAAAGTACACATACCGAAAAACATACAGCTCAATAAACTTTCAGGAATTGAATGCCCCCATATAACCAGCACCCAGATCAAGAAGCAGAACATTACCAGCATCCTAGGAGACCTACCTGTGCTCCTGTCCAAGCACCACCCTCTCCTGAAAGGCAATTGCTATCCTGGCTTTTGCTAACACCACAGAGTGGCTTTTACTTGTTTTTGTTTTTTCTATAAATGGAACCCACAGTACATACTCTTTTGTCTCTGGCTTCTTTTACACTGCATTGTTTTGAGATCTGTACATAGTGTGTGCATCTAGAACATTCACCCTCATTTCTGTATGCTGCTCCCTTTTCCCTTCTATCATCAGTGGACATCTGGGTGGTTTCCAGTTTCAGGTGGTTATAAATTATGCTGCTTCAAACTTTGTACAACACATGTTTTCTTGCACACCTGCTCATGTCTGTGTCAGGTATTCACCCGGCTCAGAGTGAATGCAGGTGTTCAGTTGTACGAGATAGTGCCAAAAATCTTTCAAAGTGGCTGCGTCAATCTAGACCAGCAAGAGGATAAGGTGTTCTATTGGTCCCCGTTCTCTCCAATACTTGGTACATCCCATCTTTCTCATTTTAGCAGGCAATGAACTTGTCTTGGCTTAAATCATCCAACCATGAGAAGCCACACCTGAACCTCAAAGAGGGTCCTACAGAGTACACAGAGAACCTGGACTCTATGTGGTAGGCAGGAGCTGGCTGAGACTCCTGCCTAGGATTATCTCCTGTATGGAGTGAGTGCCCCACCCCCCACCCCCCAGGTTAAATATGTATGTGGGAAAGTGAGGGTGTGCGTAGGTTTTAAGTAACCCAAGAGATACACCAGGCCAACACTGGTTAGAGTGGGTGGTAGCCCAGTTTCCATTTTCAACACCCTTCTCTCTTGTCTATCTCTACAATAAAGGCTAAAATATATTAAACACTCACTTCCCCATCTTTTTTTGCAGCTAGATGACCAGGGAACACAGTTCTTGGCAATGAGACATAAGGGGAACTTGGGAAATCTTTTGCTTTTCTAATAAAAGAGACAAATGCAGACCTCTCCCCTTCCTCCAGTTGTGAATGGGGATGTACAGCCTCAACCATGGAGGGAAGTGGGAGATGATTTAGAAAGACTACCCCAGTGCTGTGGGGCCACTGAACCAACACCAGCAGCTGCTTACTTCCAGATATCCTCTTATGAGCAGAGGACTCCTATTTGTTTAAGCCACTCTAAGACAGTTATTTGCAGTCCAAAGCATTCCCAAGTGACACAGAGGCCAAGCAAGATGTGGACTCAGATGGGAATTGGATTTGTCTATGTGAGGTCACTGCAGGCTCAGAGACCAGTTTATGTGGAATTCTGGACAGCAGCCGATGTACAGTGGGTGGTGAGTGCCTGGCAGGTAAGACTGCGTACAGCAAGTGTGGGCAAGCCTTTTAAGTTTGCCTGTGAGGGAAAGGAAAGTAACTGGAGGACACAGGATCCAGAAGGGTTGTCTTTAAGGTGGAGGACCTTGTGCATGTCGAAATCATTTTGAGAAGGAGCCCAGCAAAGACAATATTGAAAACAGCAGAGTGGAAAAAACTGAAAGAATAAGGTTATTGAGGAGGCAGGAGAGAATGGATATAAAGCTCAGATGAGTGTGAGCCTGAAATTTGGGCATGCCGAATTGCTTTTGTTGTGTCCAACTCTTGGCGACCTCATGGACTGTAGCCCACCAGGCTCCTCTGTCCATTGGATTCTCCAGGCAAGAATACTGGAATGAGTTGCCATTTCTTCCTCCAGGGGATCTTCCTAACCCAGGGATTGAACCTGCATGCATTGCAGGCAGATTCTTGACTGCTTGAGCCACCAGGGAAGCCCACTAGTTCTGGGAGTGCTGTGACTGGGGGAAGGGCAGGCAGCTGGGTCAAAGTTTGAAATCATTATTGTGAAACTGGGACAGCAAGCTGCCTAGAAGAGATAGAAGACTTTCCTGCCTGACTTGAAAGCTCAGTTGGAGTTAGGGATCATTCATTTAGAATGGTAGTCTGCATAATTATTTAATTACATACAATGGTTAATGTACACTTTGTGAATTTTAATAAAAAATTTTTTTTGCATTTAAGTTACACATGGATGTAGCTAGAAAAAAAATTAGAACAGAAAGTTGTCTGATAAAAAACCAAGTTCCTCTCTCTCAATCACCACATCTTCCCATCTTGCATGCTGCTGTTTGTGACCACACCTGGGTTGAGTGGGGGGCTGGACTGGAGAAGAGTAAGCGGGATAAGGAAGTTCTTACTTAATGGGCACAGTAAGTCAGCTCTTCCTCCCTCCCTCCATCTGATTGATGTTTAATGCTCACTGCTTTCTTGTGGTTCCCCTGCTGGACCCTTCACTGAAGGTCCCCCGACAAGAGGACAGCACTCTCTTTTGGAAGACTTGGGTTTCTCTGGTGGCAGATGGTAAGGAATCTGCTACAATGCAGGAGACCTGGGTTCAATCCCTGGAGAAAGGAATGGCTGGCTACCCACTCCAGTATTCTTGCCTGGAGCATTCCATGGACAAAGGAGCCTGGTGGGTTACAGTCCATAGGGTCACAGAGTCAGACATGAATGAGTGACTAGGATTTTCACTTCCACTTTTTTTCTGGCCCTGTCTCAAAATCTTGTTTTCCCTGGTAGTCCAACAGGCACTATTTTGGGCAGAATCCCTTTAAAAATTTTCCCAATCTAGTTCAAGAGCTCATGACTTAGGTTGGGTTTGAGAGGAGACCAGGGTAGAGTCCCCACTTTCCCTTGGGTATTTTCCAGGAGACAACAATCCCCAGGGGGCCCAGTATGGAACCTGAACAATGGAGAAGCGATACTGAGAGTGATGTCTAGAAAGATGGGCCTGAGAGCATCCTCAAGCCCTCAGTCCCTTGAGCCCCAGCATGGTTCAGCCAAGGGAGGCAAGAATTCCAAAGTCCTCCAAGAAGGCTAGTGTGAGAGCAAAACACACGAAATGAGACCTGGTCACTGTTGTTGTTCAGCTGCTTAGTCATGTCTGACTCTCTGTGAGCCCATGGACTGCAGCATGCCAGGCTTCCCTGTCCTTCACCAACTCCTGGAGCTTGCTCAAACTCATGTTCATCAGGTCAGTGATGCCATCCAACCATCTCATCCTCTGTCATCCCCTTGTTCTACTGCCTTCAGTCTTCCCCAGCATCAGGGTCTTTTCTAATGAGTTGGCTCTTTGCATCAGGTGGCTAAAGTATTGGAGCTTCAGCTTCAGCATCAGTCCTTCCAATGAATATTCAGGACTGATTTCCTTTAGGATTGACTGGTTTGATCTCCTTGTAGTCTAAGGAACTCTCAAGTGTCTTCTCCAACACCACAGCTCAAAACTATCAATTCTTTGGTGCTCATCCTTCTTTATGGTCCAATTCTCACATCCATACATGACTCCTGGAAAAACCACAGCTTTGACTAGACGGACCTTTGTTGGTAAAGTAATGTCTCTGCTTTTGAATACGCTTTCTAGGTTTATCATAGCTCTTCTTCCAAGGAGCAAGCGTCTTTTTATTTCATGGCTACAGTCACCATCTGCAGTGATTTTGGAGACCAAGAAAATAAAGTCTGTCACTGTTTCCATTGTTTCCCCATGTATTGGCCATGAAGTGATGGAACCAGATGCCATGATCTTAGTTTTATGAATGTTGAGTTTTATGTCAGCTTTTTCACTCTCCTCTTTCACCTTCATCAAGAGGCTCTTCAGTTCCTCTTCCCTTTCTGCCATAAGAGTGGTGTCATCTGCATATCTGAGGTTATTGATATTTCTCCCAGCAATCTTGATTCCAGCTTGTGCTTCATCCAGACTGGCATTTTGCATGATGTACTCTGAATATAAATTAAATAAGCAGGGTGACAATATACAGCCTTGACATACTCCTTTCCCAATTTGGAACCAGTCCATGGTCCCATGTCCAGTTCTAACTGTTGCTTCTTGACCTGCATACAGGTTTCTCAGGAGGCATGTAAGGTGGTCTGGTATTCCCATCTCTTTAAGAATTTTCCACAATTCTAAGAATTTTCCTCATCCCCTGACCTGGTCACTGGGATGAGGAAAAATAGACACATCTGACAGTGAGCGGCCATGGCAGGATTTTGGACATTAGCGGCACATACAGAAAACAGGGGCCTCTCCTGTCCTGGGCCTATTTGCTTCCAGAGTTACTCTTCACTCTTCCCCTCTTGTGTTCTGCATCACAAGGGGACTGACCACAGTGCGTTGGTGATTTTTTAAACTAATTTAAAAAATTCTCCATTTGTTCATAATGACCCACTCCTGTTCGTGCAGGGCATGAGTACTAGAGGGTACACACAGCTCTTCCAAGGGTGTCCAGGCACGGGTAGTTGCAGAGATTATTTTCCAGCCCGCCTGTTTTCCTATGCACTCCACTAAAATCGGCCTGCTTAACAAGGACCTGCCGTGGAACATCATGCCATTTGTCCCTCTCACAATCATGTTCCCTCCCCACTTTAAACTATGGAATCCCATGCTGAATCTTATTAGACGCATTGTCCCAGGGTAGAAAAACCTCAAGATAACCACAGAGGGGGAAATCTAAAATACTGATGTCAGTAAAATCTGCTTAATCAAGACTGTGAGGTAGGGCTTTTCTCCATCTCTTACTCAATATTTCTGAAAAGGCAAAGCATGCTGCTAAAAGTTTGGAATTCTGGCTTCTGTTGGGGGATGTTCTTTTTCAGATATACTATAAACTGGGGTGTTGGGAATGATACCTATCTGTATTTAATGGCCTCACTTCTTCCATCCCTGACTGTTATCAAAGAACACATAACTCCTGATGAAAATTCCCAGGACTATTGATTTCTGAAACTTCTAAATATATATACTTTCCTCCTAATAAGTCAAATGCATTAGCATTTTTTAGCATCCCTCCTGCATCCCTCTTCTCCCCACCATCATATTGTTCTTGTTTGGAATTTTTGACGTTAGTTATTTTGGATAAACATTGTCTCTTTTAGTCTTAGCTTTAAAAAAGTTTTTTTAAACAGCAATAAATGTATCAAAATATTTGATTACCCTGACATCCCATATATCTTGAAGGTTCTCCTGGATTTGTTTTTCTCACATGAACACTTCTTTTAAAGGTGTTTTGATTGTGGATTTTTGTGTGTTAAACTTCGGAGGCTCTGTATGCTTGAAAACGTTCTTAATACTCTCTCATTGAAATGAGAATTTGGCTGTACTGTATAAAACTTCAGATTCAGAGCTCTTTTCTTTCAGTTTCTAAAGAAAGAAAGAAATACATTATCATAAGAAAAGCTATACAATCATCTAAAAAGATGGGGTGGGGAAGGATGGTGTTTGCCAGAAGTTAAAATACATTCATAATAAAAATGTTCTCCAAACTAAGAACAGAAAAGTTGTTTCTCAACCTTGATAAAGGGCATGTATTAAAAACCCACAGTTAATGTTCATGTAGTAGAAGACTGAATACGTTTTCCCTAACATCAGGAACAAAGCAAGGATGTCCACCTTCAACACTTCTATTGACCATTACAGTAGAGCTTCAAGTCACTGCAAAAAAAAAAATATACAAAAGCCACAGAGATTGGAAAGCAAAAAGGAAAATGGTCTTTACTCACAGATAACATAATCGTGAGAAGGCAATGGCACCCCACTCCAGTACTCTTGCCTGGAGAATCCCATGGACGGAGGAGCCTCATGGGCTGCAGTCCATGGGGTCACTAAGAATTGGACACGATTGAGCGACTTCACTTTCACTTTTCACTTTCATGCATCAGAGAAGGAAATGGCAACCCACTCCAGAGTTCTTGGCTGCAGAATCCCAGGGACGGGACAGCCTGGTGGGCTGCCATCTATGGGGTAGCACAGAGTTGGACACAACTGAAGCGACTTAGCAGCAGCAACATAATCGTGCACATAGAAAATCCTTCTAAAGAATCTACAAAAGAGCTACTAGAACGCTTAAATAAGTTTAGCAAGGCCACAGGCTATAGGTCAATATAAAATATCAATGATATTTTTACATATCAGCAATGAACATATGGAAAGTTTAAAAAATATCATTACAGGAGACTTACCTGATGGTCCAGAGTCTAAGACTCTGCACTCCCAATGCAGGAGGCTCAGGTTTGATCCCTGGTTAGGGAACTAGATCCCATATGCTGCAGCTAAGACCTGGCATAGCCAAATAAATATTTTACAAAAACACCCAAAACATTACAATAGCACCCCAAAACACAAAATACTTAGGGATAAGTCTAATTATTTTAAACATGCTCTAAAAAAATAATTAATTTTTAATTGGAAGATAATTACTTTACAATATTGTGTCAGTTTCTGTCAAACATCAACATCAGTTAGCCATAGGTATACATAAGTTCCCTTGCTCTTGAACCTCCCTCCCACCTCCCACCTCTTAAACATACTTTTTTAACAGTCTTGAAACTGAGGGGAGTCATCAATTAGAATCCTTGAACTATAACTCGCTTAATAATAACTTGCAACCCACCTTCACTAATCAAGCTTGCTTTAACTGTTCTTGCAAATTGCATACCCACCAAGATTCTCCATAGCTTGGACAATAAATCACAAGATTTCTTTAACTACGCTCTAGAGAAAAATCTCTGACATATGGGTCGCTATAGTAATGGTTGCTTAAGTTGTTTTTCAGGAACATGGGGATAGTCTTGCCCAATTCAAACTGGTCAAGATGACTGACATTCAGCCATGCGAGTTTCCAATAGATGTCAGAGGGACAAAAACTCCACCCTTAGGACATGCTAATGCTGCCATTTTCTGAGCATGTGTCCCATGAAGAAGCATGTAATGCAAATAACCTGCACACAACACTGATTACTTCCACCTTTTTCTTATCTTCAACCCCCTTTCCCCATGCCTCAGACCACCCTGCTTCTTTATCCCATAAATATCCCAAGCCTCTCATCTTTACAGAGGTGGATCTGAGACTTGTTCTCCCATCTTGATTGGCTGTCTCATGAAAAAATCCTTTCTCTGCTGCAAACTTCCACCTCTCAGTGCTCGGCATGTTGCGGAATGGGGCACATGGACTTCATTTGGTAATAGTCTGGTAATTCTATTATCTAAAGTTATTGTGGTCTAGTCCTGCTTCTGTGTTTATTTTTTTGACCCTGTGAAAGCATAAAAAGTGAAGTCACTCAGTCATGTCTGACTCTTCACGACCCCGTGGACTGTAGCCCACCAGGCTCCTCTGTCCATGGGATTCTCCAGGCAAAAGTACTGGAGTGGGGTGCCATTGTCTTCTCCGGACATTTGGGTAGGGGGAGGCTAATTGATTAGCTGTCATCTAGCAGAGCCTAGTCTGTGAAGTGTGCTCTTGAACGGGCTGGTTAGGATAAATAAAGAAACAATTTCAGCCCCTGTCAGATTCCTCTGATGACTTGGAGACTTTAACTGTGGGAATATTCATGCCAGGCTGAGGCTACTGTATTAGGCAAGGTCCATGTCACTTTCCTCCTCAGAATTTCTCAACTCTCACTCATGGTGATTATTTCCTTCTGCATTTTGCAATTTTAGGTAATGGGCTCATCTGATCACAATAAACTGTGGAAAATTCTGAAAGAGATGGAATACCAGACCACCTGACCTGCCTCTTGAGAAATGTGTATGCAGGTCAGGAAGCAACAGTTAGAACTGGACATGGAACAACAGACTGGTTCCAAATAGGAAAAGGAGTACGTCAAGGCTGTGTATTGTCACCCTGCTTATTTAACTTCTATGCAGAGTACATCATGAGAAACGCTGGGCTGGAAGAAGCACAAGCTGGAATCAAGATTGCGGGGAGAAATATCAATAACCTCAGATATGCAGATGACACCACTCTTATGGTGGAAAGTGAAGAAGAACTAAAGACCCTCTTGATGAAAGTGAAAGAGGAGAGTGAAAAAGTTGGCTTAAAGCTCAACATTCAGAGAACGAAGATCAAGGCATCTGGTCCCATCACTTCATGGGAAATAGATGGGGAAACAGTGGAAACAGTGTCAGACATTATTTTTCTGGGCTCCAAAATCACTGCAGATGGTGACTGCAGCCATGAAATTAAAGAAGGTTACTCCTTGGAAGGAAAGTTACGACCAACCCAGATAGCATATTGAAAAGCAGAGACATTACTTTGCCAACAAGGGTTCGTCTAGTCAAGGCTATGGTTTTTCCTTATCCATACATGTGGTCATGTATGGATGTGAGAGTTGGACTGTGAAGAAAGCTGAGCGCTGAAGAATTGATGCTTTTGAACTGTGGTGTTGGAGAAGACTCTTGAGAGTCCCTTGGACTGCAAGGAGATCCAACCAGTCCATTCTGCAGGAGATCAGCCCTGGGATTTCTTTGGAAGGAATGATGCTAAAGCTGAAACTCCAGGACTTTGGCCACCTCATGCAAAGAGTTGACTCATTGGAAAAGACTCTGATGCTGGGAGGGATTGGGGGCAGGAGAAGAAAGGGACGACAGAGGATGAGATGGCTGGATGGCATCACTGACTCGATGCACATGAATCTGAGTGAACTCCGGGAGTTGGTGATGGACAGGGAGGCCTGGCGTGCTGCGATTCATGGGGTCGCAAAGAGTCGGACATGACTGAGCGACTGAACTGAACTGAACTGTCTATAGCAATCCTGTATAGTTCACTGGAGCATATATTCTTTTCAAAGAGATTTTATATTTGCTTCTCTCTGCTTGGTATCCACTTTTAAGTTAATTTTTCAACTTGTAGGCCCCTGCTTTCTATAGGGAGTACAAAATTGAAACCTAGAACTGAGTAAAGGCAGACTATAATTTTAAATTCTCAGTTCAGTTCAGTTTTCGCTCAGTCATGTCCAACTCTTTGCGACCCCCATGAATTGCAACATGCCAGGCCTCCCTGTCCATCACCAACTCCCGAAGCCTACCCAAACTCCTGTCCATTGAGTCGGCGATTCCATCCAACCATCTCATCCTCTGTCATCCCCTTCTTCTACCCTCAATCTTTCCCAGCATCAGGGTCTTTTCAAATGAGTCAGCTCTTCGCATCAGGTGGCCAAAGTATTAGAGTTTCAGCTTCAACATCAGTCCTTCCAATGAACACCCAGGACTGATCTCCTTTAGGATGGACTGGTTGGATCTCCTTGCAGTCCAACGGACTCTCAAGAGTCTTCTCCAACACCACAGTTCAAAAGCATCAATTTTTCAGCACTCAGTTTTCTTTATAGTCCAACTCTCACATCCATACATGACCACTGGACAAACCATTGCCTTGACTAGATGGACCTTTGTTGGCAGAGTAATGTCTCTGCTTTTTAATATGCTGTTTAGGTTGGTCATAACTTTCCTTCCAAGGAGCAAGCATCTTTTAATTTCATGGCTGCAATCACCATCTGTAGTGATTTTGGAGCCCCCCAAAAATAAAATCAGCCACTGTTTCCACTGTTTCCCCATCTATTTCCCATGAAAGGATGGGACCAGATGCCATGATCTTAGTTTTCTGAATGTTGAGCTTTAAGCCAATGTTTTCACTCTCCTCTTTCACTTTCATCAAGAGGGTCTTTAGTTCTTCTTCACTTTCCACCATAAGAGTGGTGTCATCTGCATATCTGAGGTTATTGATATCTCTCCCCGCAATCTTGACTCCAGCTTGTGCTTCTTCCAGCCCAGCGTTTCTCATGATGTACTCTGCATAGAAGTTAAATAAGCAGGGTGACAATATACAGCCTTGACGTACTCCTTTTCCTATTTGGAACCAGTCTGTTGTTCTATGTCCAGTTCTAACTGTTGCTTCCTGACCTGAGTACAGGCTTCTCAAGAGGCAGGTCAGGCGGTTAAATTCTCAAGGGAAGGTGTTTTTTTTTTTTAAAAACCAAATAAAGAGGTTATAACAGGACATTCTTTATTTCCTCATGCATTTCTGCAGTTTCATTTCTGGTACATACTTTCACCACAGGTATAGCCCTTCAGAGTTCTAACTTTACATGAAGGCATCAGGTCTACCTCTTTATTCTTGTTAATCCTAGGTCTTTCTCCCATTGCTCTGCATCCATTAAAACTCAAAGTCCAGTAACCCCCCAGGGAAGCCTCTGCCTCAGCTCATCCAAAATTCCTGCATCCCTCCTCCCCCCACAATTTAACTCCCTCTTAATCTTGGGACCATCAAGAATGTTCCCTACTTTCTTGTGAGCTTAGCTATCCAATTAACAGAAAGCTTAATTTATTTTACAAGCATCTTAACATGTTTTGGAAGAAACAGAACTGAATACATTTATGGAACATATTCACATTCATGAAGAAAAATATATTCTAGAATAATTGAATATAAATGTTTTAAATTAGAATATGTGACAATAATATTTTAAAGATTATCCTGAATAACAAATACTCCTTGTGGTATTCATAAAAAAAAATCTTAGTATTCATTGGGTATTTTCAAGAGTGCTTTTACATTTTTGATAAATCACACATTGACAAATTGGGAGTAGCTTGGACATTGAACTAACTGATCCTTCCATGAACTGACCTTTTGGGATCTGAGCTGCTTCCATTTAGCTTTCAGTACTTTTTTTAAAGTACAGGTTAGTTCAGTACACTGCTTTTTTTTTTTTTTTTTTTGGTAAAATGTTGACACATGCCTTCTCAGAATAAATTAACTTGACTATATCAACTGACTTACTTGGTGGATAAAGGTAATTCATAAACCAGTTCCTATGCTGATTTTTCTTTTGCCTTCCCTCCCAGATTCCCACTGTTATGATTTAATCTCCTCTAAGCAACATTAGGGCTTCCTAGGTTGCTCTGTGGGTAAAGAATCCACTTGCAATGCAGGAGACCCAGGTTTGATCCCTGGGTCGGGAAGATCCCCTAGAGGAGGATGGCAACCCACTTAAGTATCCTTGCCTGGAGAATCTCCTGGACAGAGGAGAGTGGCAGACTACAGTCCATGGGGTCAAAAAGAGTAGGAAGTGACTGAGCACGTACACAAGCAACATTAATGATTATTTTCTCCACCCAAAATCTCACACAGTTTTAATAACAATAAATGAAGGGATGGATGAGCGAATGAATCAGTTAATCAATTTTTTTTCTATCTACTTACTGTTTTTTCTCTTCCAGTTTTATTGAGATATAATTGACATAGAGCACTGTATAAGTTTAAGGTGTACAGCATATTAGACTTACATACACCATGAAATGATTCTCACAATAACCTTAGAGCATACATCTTCTCATAGAGATGCAAAATTAAAGAAATTTTAAAAATGCTTTTTTCTTGTGATGAGAACTCTTAACAACTTGTCACATACACAGCAGTTGTATATCACACTGTACATTACATGCCCAGTGCTTATTTATCTTATAACTGGAAGTTTGTAGCTTTTGATAAGCCTTCTAAATTTTACTTTTTACAGTGACACTTGTTGACCTATACCTGAAATTCTGATTATTATAAATATTCTGAAGAATGTAATGATAGAAATAGGGAAAAGAAGGAAGAGGCAAGATAAACATTTTAAAATGTTTTAAACTGAGTATTATACTTCTTTTTAAAAAATATATTGCAGGAATTGAATATTGAAAGCAAAAAGAGCTAGACTGTAGGACACAGACAATATTAAAACTGACTTCAGAGATGAATGAAAGGGAATTATAAAACCCAGGTTGGAAGGGAAGGCTTCATAGAACAGGTGCAAATTGAGGTGAAGAACCTGGGTATTGAGTTAGGAAACAAGGATTCTTACAAGCCATTAGGTAAACAAACCCAATAAACTAAAGGTTATAGCCTGACTAGTCACATTATAAAAGTCCTTTCATATAGAGGGCATTTTCTACGATGATCATTTCTGCCTTTCTAATAATATTTAATTTTACAAAATTCTAATTGATTTGTTACTTTCCAGCATCGAAGTTACTGCATGAACAAAGGTAGTTCATCATTTTGAAGAGTTTTCCCAGGCACAGCATTTACTCCAGGAATTAGCTCAAACCCTCTGCTTAGTTATCAACTGGTTCATTATTCTTTGTAAGTAATTAAAATAAGTGTTCTCAGGATCAACAGTACACTCAGACCACCCTTGACACGGATAAAAGGAATGTGCTAAAGCTAAACGGACTTCTTCGTTGGTTGTTGTTATTGTTGTTATTTAGTTGCCTAGTTGTGTCCAATTCTTTGGGACCCCATGGACTGCAGCATGCCAGGCCACTCTGCTCCTGTCCCTTTATTGGTTGGGGCAGGGGGATATTAATTAACGGTATTTTATTTTCATAAAGTAGATAATCGCAGACTTTCATTTGATCACTAGCTCCTCTTTCCCTCTAGACATCCCTTAAAGTCCTAGGCTGTGGCTCTGCACATCGACCTCAGAATCAGGGTCCCAAACAATGGCTGAGAGGAGGTTTGGCAAGGGCTCTGGCTTTGAACTTGAACAAGGCCCTTGGCCCAGGTCATGGTCATCCACGTGGTCCTCCTTTGGCCCTGGCCCGGGCAGGAAGGGCCTCCCTCGGCTGTGAGGCCACTGAGGAAAGGACTTCTTTTGACAGAACATTCTTTTCAGAAAAGGGTAAAGGTATGAATCTTTCTGATCATTCTAGAAGAATGTCAGGTTTTACGGGCTGCCTTGCATCCAAAGAACTATACAGAAAGTTTATATGAACCTGTCTGTATTGATTGATGGCTTACTGTCTGGAGGTAGAGTGAGTGAAGAGGAGGTGAAAGCAGGTCCATTTTACATGCCATCCTTTGGGTTTACTACCAGAATTGCCAAGAGGATTTTAATAAACTTTCTCCCATCCAGTCTTAAGGAGAGAGTTCATTGTAAAATGCTATGGTGTACTGTCTTATATTTTGTGGAAGGTCTTTATAAACTTGTCCCATATCTGCTCAGAATGTCTCAAGAATGCTCACATACCTTTATCTTTTTAAGCAAAATCTTTCCTCTGGTGTTCTGAGTGGCTTGGGGAGGCCAACCCAGAGTGTCCCAGAGGTATCAATTATGTACACCTGCGACCTGTGTGATGGATGGAGACAGTTCAGTTTAGTTCACTCAGTCATGTCTGTTTCTTTGTGACCCCATGGACTGCAGCATGCCAGGCTTCTCTGTCCATCACCAACTCCCAGAGCTTGCTCAAACTCATGTTCATCTAGTAGGTGATGCCATCCAACCATCTCATCCTCTGTCATCCCCTTTTCCTCCAGCCTTCAGTCTTCCCTAGCATCAGGGTCTTTCCTAATGAGTTGGCTCTTTGCATCAGGTGGCCAAAGTATTGGAGCTTCAGCTTCAGCATCAGTCCTTCCAATGAATATTCAGGACTGATTTCTTTTAGGATTGACTGGTTTGATCTCCTTGCAGTCTAAGGGACTCTTGAGTCTTCTCCAGTACCACAATTCAAAAGCAACAATTCTCCAGTGCTCAGCTCTCTTTATGGAGAAGGCAATGGCAAACCACTCCAGTAATCTTGCCTGGAAAATCCCATGGGCAGAGGAGCCTGGTAGGCTGCAGTCCATGGGGTCACGAAGAGTCGGACACAACTGAGCGATTTCACTTTCACTTTTCACTTTCATGCATTGGAGAAGGAAATGGCAACCCACTCCAGTGTTCTTGCCTGGAGAATCCCAGGGACAGTGGAGCCTGGTGGGCTGCCGTCTATGGGGTTGCACAGAGTGGGACATGACTGAAGCAATTTAGCAGCAGCAGCAGCAACAGCTCTTTTTATGGTCCAACTCTGACATCCAATACATGACTACTGGAAAAACCATAGCTTTGACTAGATGGACCTTTGTTGACAAAGTAATGTCTCTGCTTTTTAATATGCTGTCTAGTTCAGTCATAGCTCTTCTTCCAAGGAGCAAGCGTCTTTTAATTTCATGGCTACAGTCACCATCTGCAGTGATTTTGGAGAAGAAAATTAAGTCTGTCACTGTTTCCATTGTTTCCCCATGTATTTGCCATGAGGTGATGGGACTGGATGCCATGATCTTAGTTTTTTGAATGTTGAGTTCTAAGCCAGCTTTTTCATACTCCTCTTTCACTCTGATCAAGAGGCTCTTTAGTTCTTCCTGACTTTCTGCCATAAGGGTGGTGTCATCTGCATATCTGAGGTTATTGATATTTCTCCCTGTAAACTTGATTCCAGCTTGTGCTTCATCCAGCCCAGGATTTAGCATCATGTACTCTTCATATAAATTAAATAAGCAGGGTGACAATATACAGCCTTGACATACTCCTTTCCCAATTTAGAACCAGTCCATTGTTCCATGTCCATTTCTAACTTTTGTTTCTTGACCTGCATACAGGTTTCTCAGGAGGCATGTAAGGTGGTCTGGTATTCCCATTTCTTTAAGAATTTTCCACAGTTTGTTGTGATCCACACAGTCAAAGTCTTTGGCATAGTCAATAAAGCAGAATTAGATGTTTTTTCTGGAATTCTCTTGCTTTTTCTATGATCAAATGGATGTTGGCAATTTGATTTCTGGTTCCTCTGGCTTTTCTAAATCCAGCTTGAACATCTGGAAGTTCTCAATTCACATACTGTTGAAGCCTAGCTTGGAGAATTTTGAGCGTTACTTTGCTAGTGTGTGAAATGAGTGCATTTGTGCGGTACTTTGAACATTCTTTGGCATTGCCTTTCTTTGGGATTGGAATGAAAACTGACCTTTTCCAGTCCTGTGGCCACTGCTGAGTTTTCCAAATTTGCTGGCACTGAGCAGACGACCCACAAACTGGAGAACAATTATACCAAAGAAGTTCTCACACTGTTACAAAAGTTCTAGGACCCACAATGGGTTTCCCAACCAGGGGATCCAGCAAAGGGACTGAGAAGCCCCAAGGAATTTGACTTTGGAGGCTAGTGGGATTTGATTACAGAACTTCCACAGGACTGGGGTAACTTGGAGGGCACAAACAAAACCTTGTCCACAGCAGGACCCAGGAGAAAGGAGCACTGACCCCACAAGAGACTGAGTCAGACTTGCCTGTGAGTGTCCTGGAGTCTCTGGCGGAGGCGTGGGTTGACGGTGGCCTGCCATGGGGTCAGGGCAGTGAATATAACAGTGCCGGCATAAACCCTCCTGAAGGAGGTTGCCCCTACCATAGTTTGGCCTCAGGCCAAACAACAGGGAGGGAATACAACCCCACCCATCAACAGAAAATTGGATCCCACATTCAGTCCCTCCCATCAGGAAGCTTTCACAAGCCTCTTATCGTTATCCATCAGAAAGCAGGCAGAATGAAAACCACAATCACAGAAAACTAGCCAAACTGGATCACGTGGACCACAGCCTTGTCTAACTCAATGAAACTATGAGCCATGCAGTGTAGGGCCACCCAAGACGGATGGGTCATGGTGGAGAGCTCTGACAAAGCGTGGTCCACTGGAGAAGGGAATGGCAAACCACTTCATTATTCTTTGAGAACCCCCTGAACAGTATGAAAAGGCAAAAGGATGGGGACACATCTATGGAAATACTAGGGATATACAAGGAAGTGTGGTCTGGAGCAGAGCTGAAATCACTGCAGTCTTCCAGCAGCCTGGAGGGCAGAGGATTCTGGCTCTCAAAGTCCGGAAGGATGGCTGCAGCTCCAAGGCTGGAGCCCCAGAGGCAGGAGGTGGCCAGCAGCACCTCCTGGGAGAGTTGCCTGGGTCACAGGGAATAGCTTCTCTACTCAGAATATCTTCTCCCTGCAGATTCAGCTGGGCTTGGACTTGCCCAGGGCTCAATTCATTATCTCCTTATATTTACAACTTTCCACAGTTTACAGGCAAATTCTTTCTGAGTTTCTTAGCTGAAATCCTTGGGAAAAAGAATCCAGTTGAGGCCATCTTTTTGTGCCAAGTCATCACTACAGCTGATTGGTCCATGGGTGGTCTGGCTTCCCTTGAAGCAAGCGTCTCCACTTTGGTCTTGGGGTCACTCATATCTAAACAGACAATGTTCCTTGCCATGGAATGACCTGCTGAGGCACATTTGGGGCTATGAATGAGTGGGGCAGATTCTCATAGAAGGGAGGAGGGTGACTGATCAAGCCTGAAGCAGCCTGGATGGTAGTCTCTCAAAAGTCCTCTGGGGAAGTATCTCCTTCAGCCTTTATTCCTGTCAGGGCCCACATACATGCCAGGACCTGTGGAAGAAACAGGCGTCTCACAGCCCACTCTAAAACCCACTTGTTTTAGTTTGGATCCTTTCAAAACTGAGCCTGGAGCAAAACTTACTAAGATGTTATTGGGAGATCAAAACAAACACTTAGGCGAAGAAAGCATACTGCCCTAATAACTAGCAAGTGTCATATCCTAATGCAAAATTTCCTCAACCTTACTACAAATCAAAGAAAGGCTTTGTCAACTACAAATTGGCACTTACCAAGAGCATTGCCAATGACTGAACAACAAGGCATTAGCCATCTGCCTCTACTGAGATTGAACCCCATGCTGCTAAAGCTGGCGACCTTCAACAACCCTTGAGGGAGTTCAGGATGGAGAGAGGCACTATGCTCCAGGGAATCTGGTGGGTTAGATAGTTGGATGTTTTTAGGAACAGATTTTATGATCTCAATCGTTGCATCTCCTCATATCTAGAGAAGCACTAAACCCCTTCATGGTGACATCAGACCCTCATGACTAACGGAAAACCTTTTGTAAATTGAGTGCTTCATGGTATTGAACTCCTCCTTCACCCAAACTTTATATACTGACTTTCCCCCACTGCCACTTTGGAGCAGGCTCTCAGAGCTATCTGAGATGCTGCCTCCCAGGCTGCAGTCCTCATTTTGCCCCAAATAAAACTTAACTCACAACTCTCAAGTTGTACATCTTTTTTAGTCGACAGCTTAATTCTTAATTTTGGCCTCTTACACTGGCAAAAATGTAAATATCCATTGTTAGGAGGGTACAGAAAAAGTGTATGAGAGGGTATACTCTCGTACACAATGGAAATGCTCACTCAAAGCCCTAAAAAGGTGTGGAAAATGAAGTATTTCCTGCCATATCAGTGGGCAAGAAATGTCATAGCTATCACAATTCCGGCCCTCCAAATGTGAATTTCTGAGCCATGCCAACAAGAGGAACTCCCTACAAGAGGAACTTAAGGATGTTACAGTCATCAGTGGTTATAGCTCTCTGGTGTGACCTAAGGGAATTCATGAAGAGAAGAATATATCTGTAAAAATGCAGGGTACTGGTCCTAGATAGGCGAGATGCAGGTGAAAGGAATGACTTCAATATCCCAGATTATTGCATCTTCCCATACAGGCAAGGACCCTAAATTTCTTAACCTGATACCTAGTTTTCCTTACTTAACAATAACCTTTGATGTTCAGGCTGCCTGCCCGCTTTGTTGCAAACTTGTATATAGCCTGACTCCCTCTCCTGCCTCTGGGAAGCAGTTCCTCAGGGCTACTGAGATGCTGTCTCCCAGGAAGTCCTAAACACTCCCACCAAATAAAGCATTTCTCAGCTTTCAGGTTGTGACTAATTTTTTAGTCGACAGGTGCATATGGTCCAACTCATTTTTTTCATTTGTAGTGGTGTGGGTGTGTTAGTCGCTCAGTCGTGTCCGACTCTTTATGACCCCACGAACTGTAGCCCATCAGGCTCCTCTATCCGTGGGATTCTCCAGGCAAGAATACTAGAGTGGATTGCCATTCCCTTCTCCAGAGGATCTTCCTGACCCAAGGATTGAACCCAGGTCACCTGCATTGCAGGCAGATTCTTTACCATCTGAGCTACAGGGAAGATCTCATTTGTAGTAGGGATTTGAAAATTTACCTAATACTCCCTTAGTGTGAAACACAAATGCAGCCCTTTGGTTTTATATAACTGATCTCATTTCCTCTAAAGCAACTATCTTGGTGAAAAGTGAGAGAAAACTAAATTTGTCCACTCCACTAAATCACAGTTTAATTAAATAATGTAACCTGTCCATTTAGACCCTCAGTCTATCCAGGTAACTTCTCAGTATCTCAGCTTTTCTCTCTTCTCCTATTCTACTCCAAGATAGTTTTAGGTATATAGGTGATGAGAGGGCCTACATATCCTTATGGTGGTAGGGAAAAGGCTCTTCGGAGTTCATGTATGTTACAATCCCACTTTAGTTATTAACAAAAAGGGCAAGTGTGTTAAAGAAAAAAAAGTCTGGAAAGGTATACTGAAAAGTCCTATCTTTGAATTGTCTCTGGGAGGTGGGATTGCCCTGGGCCACTACACTGTTTTACATTTATGCATTAGTTCAATTTTATAAGAAGCATGCATTAATTTTATAATCAGAAAAAAAGAATAATGATGTTTTAATTCCAGTAAAAGCAAAGAAGTACAACAAAGGATGTTAAGTTGGAAATTTTTATTGATGTGCTAAGATATGATAGTTACTGATTGTTAAAATAAAGTGTGAAAAGTGAAAGTGAAAGTGAAGTCGCTCAGTCCTGTTCTACTCTTTAGGACCCCATGGACTGTAGCCTACCAGGCTCCTCCGTCCATGGAATTTTCCAGGCAAGAATACTGGAGTGGGTTGCCATTTCCTTCTCCAGGAGATCTTCCCGACCCAGGGACTGAACCCGGGTCTCCCACATTGTAGGCAGACGCTTTACCATCTGAGCCACCAGGGAAGATGTTAGTAAGGTGTGAGTGGGCCACAAAAATGCAGATCTTCAAAGGAAGTTTTCAAAATCTGGTTACCTGTCTCTTGATCTCTCACCTAGGGAATCCTTCACTCAGAGAGAAAATAAGAAGAGTCAGAAGGGAAGGTTTCAGGGCGGAGGTTTTGGGGTAGGATTTCTTTGGGAAAATCTAAGGAGTCACCTACTCCCTCGCCTCAAGTCTAGTGAGAGAGAGGTCTCAAGGGGACTGACCACTGTGGGAGTTTGACATGGCCTCTGTCACAGGGCACATACTCTGGTCAGGTCCTGGCTAGCTCTGGAAAGTTAAGCAGCCTTGGCAAAAAGTGGATCTGGGCATGAACTGCTCTACATTCTGAGTGCAGATCAAAGGAGATTAGAATCCTGGGGACCAGATGAGGAAGAGGCAGAGGCAAGGTCCACCCCCTGTGAAGCCTGACCAAGAGGGTGATCTATGAGGAAAAAAGAGACTTAGTGCTTAGGGACCAGGAGGCAGATGCTAAGGCATAGGCTGTGGGAAGTAGAGGAACAGGAGGAGAGGGAGCTGGGTCTGAGAAACCCAGCATGGGAGTCTCCCAGGACCCCATGAAAGCCCCTGGGAGTCAGGTTTAAACATCTGCCAGGGACCTATGGATCCCCAGGTGTAGAACCTATGAAGCCCTTCTACCAGGAACCTTCCTATCCCCCTTCCCTCTGTTCCTTTTCCCACTTCAACCTTAAAGGTCAGAAGCAGCAGCAAGATGAGGAGGAAGAGAGTAAGAAAGAGAAGAAACTGAACACAGCCCTCCCTGAGGCTGCAGACTACCCACCTGCCATTGGCCCTAGCTTTGGGGAAGTGAGAGAGAAATCTTATCTTTGAATGAGGATTTAAATACTAAGTAATAAGTCTTCATTTGTGACCCTTGGACTTTTAACTAAGGGTGCTCAGAAAAATTTATAAGCTTGACAGGATTTTTACACATGGCCAGGAAAAGACCATCCTAAACCCTCACAAAAGCCATGGAAGGAAGGGATGGACTTGGAGGCTCTTATGCTAAGTGAACTAAGACAGAGAAAGACGAATACTGTATGACATCACTTATGTGTGAAAGTACAAAATACAACAAACTGGTAAATCAAAGAAGCAGCAGACTTACAGATATAGAGAAGAAACTAGTGGTTACCAGTGGGGAGAGGGAAGGAGGGAGGAGCAAGACAGAGGTAGGGGATTAAGAGGTATAAACTTCTATGTATTATGTATAACAAGCTACAAGGATATATAGTGCAATATTTTATATATTATAATTTTATTTCCAGTATTTTATAATAACCATAAAGGGAACATAACCTTAAAAAACTGTGAGTCACTATGTTTTATACCTGAAACATAAAATATTATATATCAACTATACCTCAATTTTTTAAAAGGCAATGGAAGACAAAAATAAAGTAGCTTTGATGAATACAACCCACAAGTTGTTTGTTCAGCATACTGGTTATAAAAGATTCTTTTCTTAGAAACCACTCTGCCTTGAGTTCCTAGATATACTGAAACAGTGCCATTCAGATGTCAGCAAGAGCCCCTCATTCTTTGGAGGTCTGGGTAATTCCATAGCTTGGAAACATTTGAGCTTGTCCAATAATTTCTCTTCATTCCTAGAATTTACTCACCTGAGGTGCCTCTTATTTCTTTGTCTGTTTTGCCTTCTGCTCTTTTATCAGCCTGGATGCAGAAATAGCATCTCTTAGCATTCCCTCTGTAGAAGAATCTCCTCACACAAAGAGTTGTTGTGAGTAGTGGAGACTTAACTGAAGTTTTTCCATCTCTTCAAAGGGGAAGTATTTGATGGTCAAGGAGGTTTCTTTAGGTAAAGTTCAGTTGAGTTCCACAACATTTATGGAGTGACTGCTGTTACCAGGTACTGTGATAAGCGCTGGATACACAGAGTAAGTGATAGTCTCTATCCTCAAGATACTTGGAGTCTAGCTGGAGAGAGAATGTAAGAAACACAGCAAATGCCAGGCGAGCCCATGTTGCCATGGCAACACAGTGGGAGAGGGGAGTACACAGTCTGATTGAGGATGGGGGGAGTCCAGGAAGATTTCCCTCTGTGATAAAACAGAAGAGTAACACAGTAGCAGATTGGAAAGAGAATCAAATAAAAATTTGAGAACAGAGAAATATAATAGGTGTTTAAAAAGTCAAGGGTTGGGTTTAACCACAGTTTGGATACATGAGAAGAAAGAATCAATGAATCAGAAAACTTGGTAGAGGAAAGTACCTAGGATGAAGAAGAGACAACAAGGCAGAAAACACAAAAGCAAACACAAGAGACACACAATACAGAGAGAAGGTCTTATTTATATCTAGTTGGTATAAGTCTACTTGGAGCTGAGAATGAGCAGGGACAATTTTGAAGATAATTTAGAATTTTCCAGAACTGATGAAAGATATCAAGCTCAGAATCAAGAAAAGCAAAAAACCCCAAGAAAAGTTAGTAAAAGAAATCTATTCTTGGCACATTAAATCCTCAAAAAACAAAACAAAAAATTAAAGATAAGCAGAGGAGAAAAAAAGATTATTTCCAAAGAAGCAACAGTTAGAGAGGTTGCTCAACAGCAACAATGGAAACCAGAGAACAATGAACTGCCTTCTAAGTGCTAAAAGAAAACCGCTAGTCCAAAATTCTACATCCAGCTAAAAGGTCCTTTAAGAATAAACATGAGCAGACATTTTTAGACAAATAAAAACTGAGTGCTTTACCCACTAGCAGAAATACTGTATTAACTTTCTACTTTTGCATAACAAGTTACTATAACCTTAGCAGCTTAAAACAACATCCACTTATTATCTCACAGTTTTGTTGATGAGAAGTCCAGGCAAGGATCAAATAGGTTCTCTACTCAGAATATCACATGGCTGAAATCAAAGTGTTGGCCAAGGCTAGGGTCTCATCTGAGGTTCAAGGTATTCTACCCGGACCATGTAGTTGAAAGCAGAAAGGAGGTCTAAAAAAAGCCTAAGATTTGAAAGTATACAAATCATATTTTCTGATACAATGCAATTACACTAGGAAAAAATTCAAAAAGCTCTATATTTATTTGGATATTAAGAAGTGTTTTTAAATAACACATAGGTTAAATGAGGTATCACAAAGAAAATTAGAATAATATTCATGGGTACAGCTGATAAAGGGAAATTTATAGTCTTAAATGCATATATTAGAAAATAACAAAGGTTAAAATTAATGAGCTAAGATTCTATTTCAAAAAGTTATTTTCTAGTCTAGAAAATAAAATATTGGATTGTACTATTACTCCCAAAGATTTACTGCCTATCTCTGGGCATTGGCATCAAGTTTAGCTGTATTTTCTGCACCAGTCAATGAAATGTTTACAGAAGTGTGATATGTCACACCTAGGCAGAAGTTTTCCATACAGTTTACCATACTGTCTCTCTTCCCTATGTCCTAAGGGTTGTCAATGCTCTAGACAGTGACTGTTCTGATAGCTTGAGTCACACAGCGAAAACAATGTGGAAAAGAATCCAGCCAATCTGGATGGAACAGGCAGCATGAACGAGAAATAAACTATGTTGGTTGAAAGTCCTGAGATTTTTGAGTGATTGTTTATTAATGCAGCCTGGCTTCCCTGGTGGCTAAAGAATGATGGTAAAGGACACTTGGGTTTGATCCTCGGGTTGGGGAGATCCCCCGGAGAAGGAAATGGCAACTCATTCCAGTATTCTTGCCTCAGAAATCCCACAGACAGAAGAGCCTGGCAGGTTACAGTCCGTGGGGTGGCAAAAGTGTTGGACATGACTTAGTGACTATACAACAACGGCTGGTGGGTAGGGCTAGCTTCTCGCCCCAGGATGGCAGCACCTGGGCAGGGAATCAGGACAAGGCAGGCTGGGAGGAAGCACGGACCACCCCTCTTGGGAGGGGACCACCACTGCAGTCCTACGGGATGAAACAAAAGCTACCAAAAAGAAGCAGGAGTCACCTGGGAGACCAGGGAACAGAATGGCTGGGGATGATGGGAAAGAGGTATGTGCATGGAGGGGGGTGCTGGGATCTAGATCATGAAGTGGGTGGGTGGGGACGGGAGACACCCAGAGCCCTCATCTCCCAGGCACGGGAAAACCTTAGATTTCTAGGATTCTAAAAATAACGTAACAGAGGGGAGGGGGAATTACATGAAAGTAGTCAAAAAGTATAAGTTTTCAGTTATAATATAAATAAGTACTAGGGATGTAATGTAATGGCGGACTACAGTCCACGGGGTCCCAAAAGAGTCGGACACGACTGAGCGACTCAGCAACAGCAAGGGATGTAATGTACAACATGATACAGACAGTTAACACTGCTGTATGCTACATATGAAAGTTGTTGAGAGGAAACCCTAAGAATTATGAAAAGGAAAAAATATTTTTTTCTTTTTCTTTTATATCTCTATGAGATGATGGATGTTCATTAAACTTTGATGTATATAAGTCAAATCATGATGCTATATGCTTTAACTTTATACAGTGTTGTATTTCAGTTATATCTCAATAAAACTGGAAAACAGAATTAAAAAAACATAATTACTAAGTGCCTAACATGCACACATACAAGAATTCATGGTTTTGAAACTTGCCTTTCTATGGTCTCTTTCCCTTACCTAATGATCACCCCTTAGATTTTATGGCAGCTATAAAGGGAAAGACTGACCATGCAAGTCAGCCTCTGGCAGAATTCATGTCAACATTCTAGAATGGCTGGTTGGGCTGGCCAGTTCACAGCACTGATAATTAAGACACGAGTTACATTACGGACTAGAAACGCTATGAGCCAATAATTATGGTAATACGTAAAAGTTGGATTCTGTATATGAGGATTTGGGCTACAACTACAGAAAATTGGGAAGGCAGTTGTCGTTCTGTTCTACATCACATACCCTGAGATCTGGGTGGATGAAGGGACTGTTGACTCAAATTCAGTATTTTTAGGGTTCCTGTTGGGAACCCCAAATGGTAAATACAATAGTATGAAAGAAGAGGCTGGAGTAACAGATGGGAGGACATCTCCTCCCCAGGCCATCTTTCCCTCTAGATGACCTAATGACTCATGGGCACTGTGACAGCCAGTATAAATAGCAATGGATTTTACGCAGGCTTCAAGGGGATGTAGGAATAATCACACAAAACACATCTTTGAGTCAGTGCATAGAAAGAACTAAGCATCCTGACAGCTTACTGTTGACACTGACTTGACTTTTCTGTTGCAGGAAACTCTTGCCCGGGATAATAAAAGTTGTAAATATCATTTTTTTTTTTTTGCAGACATTTCAAGAATAAAAACATATAAAGGAACTTTGCAATTTTTTAAATAGTTTGTATCCAATCACTCTCTAAGACTGAAATCCATGCCTCAAAACCCTCCCGTTGCCCTGCTCAATAATCGTCAACTATTGCATCATGATTCTTGCCAATTCCCAATCAAGCCCCCTCACTAGAAGAGCTGCCTTCAAGTAGACCCCAACACTTCATAAATCCCAACTCTGCCTCCTCATTCTAGATGCTGCTATGCTTCTGCAGAGCTGTGTTCTCCCTTCCTGTGATGAGAACAAATTTGGCTTTGCATTATCACAGAGCTCTTTTGAGGGTACTTTCAGGGAGCCACCATTCAACTGTCAAAGCCCACCAAGATCGAATGGAGACTCCCTTCACCACTGGAGCAAAAAACCCTTGATTCAAAAACAATGTGCTCCTCTCAGGCCCTCAAGCCCCTCAGGTGCCTTCCAGACATCACTAGTGAGGGATGTAAGGCTTGCCCTGCGCCCGAGTTCCGATTTCTTAAGTCTCTTTTTTATTGAGCTCCCCAAGTGCTGAGTCTATTTTGTCTCCTATCAATTAGGAACCCTTTTTAGGAATCCTTTGATTACCAGACCATATGAGAAAGTTTTTTTCTCCTCGGTGGATATCTACCTTATCACTAATCAGCCAACTATTTGTCTATATCCACCCTGGTCATTTATTGTAAACTAAAAGAATAAAGCTTATGTTGAAGAAGACAAGTGTGGGTCCCAATAAGTCCATCCCTAAGCCAGCCCAGGGAAAAATTTTGTCTCAGGACACTGATCAACACCTTATGAGAACTTTCTTCAGACTCGTTTTGTCTGTGAGTTTGGATCAACAGAGCTCTCCACACATCTTTCACCTGCTGAGAGCTGTAAATTCATCAGCGCTGCAACTGGATAAGGTCGAGCTGTGAGGTCAAGGGCCCCAAGCTACAGGATGCGCAAGCAACTCTCCACTGACATTCCCAGGCTGTCATGGGGGTTCGCTTAGTGTAAACCTCAGTCCATGTCTTCCTTGGGCCCAACTTCCGCTTCTTACTGGTATTTATGCTATTGCCCAAATTTGTGCACTTATCTTTCTAAGCAGCATCATGTCACCAAGGATGCTTCAGAATTACAGTGACCACTACAAGAACTCTGGACGCGAACAAAGTTATCCACTTGATAAGTGTCTTTGAAGGAAAAGGGAACACAGTTGAAACATCCAATGGTCTTTTTTTTTTATTAGGAAGAATCCAAAAAAAATTGGATTCTAAAATCACCTCCTTAACAGATTCCTTGGGCAAAGCAAAAGAAAAATCTGAACAACTTAAAACCATCTGTCTTTTAGATCTCCCACAAATCACAACTCAAACACACTATTCCTCTTCCTCTATCCTACATTCTTCCACCTCCTACTGCCCCATCTCTCCCTCTGACCCACTCTTCTTCCCTCCTAGCCCACCAGATACCCCAAACCTTGTGTGCATGTGTGCTAAGTCACTTCAGTTGCATCCAATTCTTCGTGACCTATGGACTGTAGGACCTATGAATCTGTCCATGGGATTCTCTAGGCAAGACTTCTGGAGTGGGTTGCCATGCCCTCCTTCAGGGGATTTTTCTGACCCAGGGATCAAACCTACATTATGTTGCCTGCATTGGCAGGTGGGTTCTTTACCACTAGCACTGCCATGGAAGTCCAACCCTATCCTTACTTATCTCTTCAAGGTAAACCTTCTTCAGCACAGAGAAAACTGTTAATAGTGAATTTTAAGCTCTGGTTCCATTCTTAGCTGAAAGCCATTGTCAAAGACTTTCCAAGGCCTAGACAAGATAAGGAGAACAGTGAAGAGAAATTCAGATTAGTTTGAGGTACATATAATCCAGGGTGACCAGATATATACCAATTAGTTCATATGTTGCAAAAAGTTCAGTGAAAAGGTCAGAACCTCCAATGATGACTTAAAAGACTGTGACTTGAACAGGAAACGGAAGGGACTTAGAAACACCACAGATGTGGGTCAAGGTCTTTTGGAAACTATTCTCTGTCTTTTCTGTGAATTCAGTTCTTCAAGCCAAAAAAAAAGAAGTCTGATGGAGACTTTAGGGATAGGTTCTTTAAAACATAGTGGCAGGGTTCAGTAGTAAATCTTAAAGCAGATGGGACCCTGGCTCCCCCTCTCATCTTTTTGTAAATTGCCTCAAAGCAGAATAGGGGATTTAATACGCAAGCAAAAAGTAGGGTGGGAAATAGGCCCATGCCAGATCGCCAAAACCTTGGAAGAGCTCTATTTAAAAGAGCCCTAGAACTAACAGACTAAAGGGAAAAGAAATAAAAAAAAATTATCAGTGAAGGTGTTCAGTTTCCCATTCTACCTGCAAACCCAAAAGGAAACACTTGTCTAGAAATTAAAAGACAGTCTTACAATTTTGACTGATATCATCACAATAAGAGCAATCTTAAATCTGAGCACTATTATATAGATCTTCCTCAACTTATAAAGAGGTTATATTCCAATAAACCCATCGTAAGTTGAAAATATCATTAAGTCAAAAATGCATTTTGTAAACCTTCCATTATAGCCTTGCTGCCCTTAAACATGCTCAGAATTTACACTAGACTATGGTTTGGCAAAATTATCTAACACAAAGCCTATTTTATAATAAAGTATTGAGTATCTTTTATAACTTACTGAATACTGAAAATGAAAAACAGAATGGTTGTCCAGGTATAGAGTGGTTGTAAGGGTATTGGTTGTGTCCCCTTGTGATCACGTGGCTGCTGGGAGCTGCCACTTGCTGCCTGCCCAGCATCACTAGTGAGGATCTTACTGCATTTTGCTAGACTGGTAAAAAGATCAAAATTCAAAATTTGAAGTATGGATTCCACCAAATGAATATCACTTTCCTACCGTCTTAAAGGTGGAAGAAGTTGCATCATCATAAGCCAGGGACCTGCTGGAACAACCCTCTCCTTGGATTCAACAAACTATGTGGTCAGGAATCTATCTGATAATTCTCACACCTTCCCTAGGCCCCAGCACTTAACCATCACCCTATACTTTTAACCAAGGAATGTTCTTTTCTCCTTTGTGACATTATACTCATTAACTTAGTAGCAAGGGATTTACTGTGTGAATGGAATTGCCACATTAAATGCTCTCCTGATGGCCTCTTCCTTTCAGTCCCCGAGGACCTCCCTGTTCATAATGAGGTCCTGGCTAATGTGAATATTGATTTACCAGTACTTTTGGTGGTAAATCAAACATAGACTGCAGTTCTCTTGTGGGCAAACAATTCCACTTACATTCTACTGGAACTAAATGCATGGTGTTCAGTTCAGATTGACCCACCTAAACCTCTATGCAAATTTGCCCAACAGCCTTTAAAACAAGGCACTAAGGAAGGAATAAAACTAATAATCAAAGGCCACAAAGAGAAAGGTGTTTTCATACTTCATCCCAGTCTTTGTAACACTCCTATTTCCCCAGTCAAAAAACCCAGTGGGCAAGAGCATAGATTCACTTATTAATAGTTCCCTGGGGCCATAAATATTAATGTCACTCTCCACTTCCCTTTAGGAGCAAACTCAAATACTGTTTCATCCTCAAGGTCTGAGGAGACTGGGCATGTGTTGTACAACTGTGGAACGCTGTTGTGCTTTCCTTGGTGTGCCTTTAAGTTAAAAGTGAATACCTATCTTCTCCAAGTAAAATCAACATACCTGGACTGGTATGCCTCAGCTTCTGAGGTGCCCTCCTACTTTTCACAAATCCTCAACCAGGACCTCTGGAGCTTTAATTCGCCCTGTGATCCTATTCTTAGCCGATATGTAGATAATCTTTCTTGTTCCAAAGATGAGGCTGGCTCTGAGGCTGATGCATCTGTTTACTCTTTTAGCTCGGAGAGGGCATATGGGTTCCAGAGAGACATTAACAATTTGTTAAAGGACAGTGCACAACCTAAGATAGGATTTATCCCATGAAGTAAATCTCTTACTCCAGACAATCAGCTGTGCAAAAGCTTCCCAGCCAACTAAGAGATAATTATGAGGATTCTTGAGATGAATCCTCATAACGGCATCACCAACTCAATGGACATGAGTTTGAGTGAGCTCTGGAAGTTGGTGATGGACAGGGAAGCCTGGCATGCTGCAGTCCATGGGGTTGCAGAGTTGGACACGACTGAGTGACTGAATTGAACTGAGTCTCACTGGCCACTGTGGGCTGTGTGTTTCCAAGTTTTCTTATGCTCCCACACCATTATTTGACTTACCCAAGTTCCTGGTAACCAAGTCTTTTCTCTGAGAACAAACATAAACTAATTTTTTTAGTTCGAGTGAACTGTTCAAAACCCTCTTACTTTGGGCCTAGTGTGTGTTAGTCTCTCAGTTGTGTCCAACTCTTTGTGGGTAGCCATTCGCTTCTCTAGGTGAATCTTCCCAACCCAGGGATCAAACCCGGGTCCCTGGCACTGCAGGCAGAATCTTTACCATCCGTGCTATAAGGGAAGCCCAACTGTAAGTCAGTAAGCGATCTCACCGAGACCTTAACTTCATGAGAATAAACACCAGTAGCTTAGCTTCTCTGATGATCCAGTGGCAAGAACTTCCCACTTTGTTCAGGGGCAGCAGCTAAAGGAACAGTCTCCCACTGGCTTGGCTTTAAGAGTCTCCTTTAAACCAGATCGTCCCCTGTGGGGTACCATCTTTGTTGCTCCCTGAAAATACACATTTCTCATTAAGTCGATTTACCTCCTGCGAACTTCCTTTCCTTCTCTGAGATGCTGCACAGATTGTCTAGGCAGTACTCTCCCTCTCTGGGAAGCAATGAACTCAGCTTCCTTCACCTGATCAGCAAGTTATTTTGGCAGCATTTCTGAGCTGGCAATGACAGCATTCTTTATCAGAATGTGTCTTAAGCTCTCATCTGGGAGATCCCAGATTATTAAAAATTAATTAAAAACAACCTCTACACTTGTATTTGCCACTGATTTTGTCAAACATTACTGATTGGATCATGGTTGTTCTTTGTTCTTGTTCCTACAGCCTCTTACTCCCATGAAAGACAGTGGTGACTAGTGGGCTGGGGTCTTGACTTTTCTGGAAAACAGCTCTAAGGGGGTCTAGCATGTGTTCGTGTTCGTTTTCAACATCCTGCTATGTTCCTCCTGCCAGTGCCCCAGGTCCACACAAATATCGGTGCTCCTGTCAAAGAACATGTTAGTTGCTTAGTCGTGTCTGACCCCATGGACTGCAGCCTGCCAGACACCTCTGTCCATGGGATTCTCCAGGCAAGAATACTGGAGTGGGTTGCCATGCCCTCCTCCAGGGGAATCTTCCCGACCTAGGGACTGAACCCAGGTCTCCTGCATCAAAGACAGATTCTTTACCATCTGAGCTACCAAGAAAGCCCAAATAACAGTTTGACCCCAACAGGATCTGAACACGCAATCAACAGGCAGCAATACTGCCTCAGATAGTTCCCTGGAGTCCAGCAACCTGGGGGCAGGCTTAGCAAAGGATTGGAGAGAGAAGAGGGAGGAGAGGTTTTCCTTATTTTGTTAGGATTCCTCTTATCAGCTCTGCTTTTCTTTGGCTGCCTTAGGGCTGACTCTGGGGAATGCCAGACTGGGGCAAATCACAGGGTGTCCTCAGGCCGCCTCCATCCAAAGGACACACACAGCTCTCTCCAAGTGACATCCAGTTCTGGTGACCAGCAAGGGCAGCCAAAGGGTAACCAAAAGGAGTCTGTGTAAACTGAGTAAACTGCCAAAGCCACCCCCATCTCCCTTCATCTATCTCCTTGTCTCTAGGAGCTCAGGTCAGACCCTAGAGCAGCAGCCAAGGTGAGGAATTCTGCCTCCCAAGCAAGGAATGGAGCTGCATTCGGAACCTGGAGAAGAGGACATCTAGGGCTTCCCTGGTGGCTCAGATGGTGAAGAAACTGCCTGCAGTACAGGAGACCTGGGTTCATTCCTGGGTCGGGAAGATCCCCCGGAGAAGGGAATGGCTACCTACCCCAGTATTCTTGCGTGGAATTCCATGGACAGAGCAGTCTGGTGGGCTACAGTCCATGGGGTCTCAAAGAGTCAGACAGGACGGACCCACTAACACTGAAGAGGATTACGGCGGGGGCGGGGGCGCAGGGAGGCTGCCTTCAACAGACGCCCCCTTGTGGCTGCAGAGACAAAGGCCCAGCAGCCTGAGCTCCACTTCACAAAAGCTTCCCGTAGGTTACAGTTGTCCAGAAGCACGTAGTGAGTCTCCTGACACTGAAGGTGGTCAAGCTCACTCCCAGGGTTACGTATCAGGCAGGGGCTGCGGAAGAAGGTGTGCACCTTCTAGCTCTTAGGGGTCTATACTCAAAAGCTTGCTCTAACTCTCCGGTCTTCTGGAATCTTCGGTCTGTGCCATGCACTGTCACTTAAATAACCCTGTTTTGTCGCTTTGGTCTTGCGTGATGGCCTCCATCCCCACCCTGGGCTGTACCCGGAAGTGGGGCCACCATAAACGGGTCTCAAAGGGTTGTAGGTCTGCCTCCCCCGCCTGCCTTGTAATCCTTTGAACTTCTTAGTACCCACAGCACAGGGCTAAGTCCTGCTAAGAGCTCGGTACAGCTTTGATCAAAGTAGTCTTTATACACTAGAATTAAGAAATAAGTAAATACCAAGTTGGAGAAACGGCTTAAAACGTCTAAGAAATCAAGGGCAACAGGATTCTGCAGAGGAAAAAAGGCCTGCCAGCTGGGGTGGGGAGAGACAGGTTGGAAAGAGGAACTCCACCCTGAAGAAAGAACGTACAAATCTTTCGCAGGGGAGGCATCCCGAGAGTCGCGGGCCTCGGAACGAGCGGGTTCTCCAGAGCGCCCCGGGGTTGGCGCGCAAGACTCGCGCGGCCCAGCAGGGCGGGAACCGGGCGACAGCCGGTGGCTTCCCGGGGAGGCTCCTTCTCCGAGTTGGGAGCTACCGGCCGGCGGGCCTCTCCCCGGATTTGTGACGTGCCGGGGCAGCGGTGGTGACGGGGCCACCACACAAAGCAGGGTCGTCGGGGCGGGGGTCTCCCAGGCCAAGAGCCCCAATGGGATGGGGAGGGGTGGGGAGCGAGGCGCCCCCGGGCGCCGGGGCTCCGCGCGGTATTAAAGTGAGCGCCGAGTCTGCAGTGGCGGCGGCGGCGCGGGGGTGGCGCCGGTGCGGCCGCGAGCGCCTAGCGCGCGCCTGGCTGCTGTGGCCGCGTTGGCGGCCCGCGCGCCTGGCTCGCCGAGGCCGCGCCACGCCCCCACGGGGGTGGAGCTGCGGCCGGGGGCGGGTCCGCTGCTGGCGGCGCCCGGGCCCGGGGCGGGGGTTGTGGCAGCAGCTGCAGCAGCGGCGGCGGCAACGGCGCCAGGAGCTGTTGCTGCAGAGGCGGAGGCTGCTCCTGGACGCGTCCGAGTCGCGCAGCCGGAGTCCCAGCCCGGAGGTGCCGGGCGGTGCGCTGGGTGCTGCGGCTGCTGCCCGCCCTCCGCTGCCAGGGCCCCCGCTGCCACCCGGGCCCCGGCCGCAGCTCGCGCCCCCGTCAACCCCGCCCGCGTGTGTGCCCCAGCCGGGACGCCGCCCCCGGCCGGGTCTCCACTTCTCGGCCGCACCTCCCATGACTGCGCCCGCTCGAAGATGGCTGCGAAGGGCGCGTACGGCTCCCACCTGAAGATGGAGAGCGAGCTGGAGCGCTGCCGCGCCGAGGGCCACTGGGACCGCATGCCCGAGCTGGTTCGGCAGATGCAGGCGGTAGTCGTGCTGGGCGGCGGAGGCGGCCGGCGAGGCAGCCCGAGCGCCGGGTTCACCTCTCTGGACACCGGTGAGTAAGGGAAGGGGCCGGTTCACGAGCGCGGAGCGCGCGAAAGGCGCCGCCTCCTCCAGGAAGCGGGCCCCGACTGCCTGGGGCGGGAGGTGGCTGCTTTCGGTATTACTCGTCCTGCGTTGCTGATGTTAGGAACAGCCAGGGTACTTAGGAAGATTCTTCTGCCCCAGGAGAAACACGTGCAAGGTGTTTTGGGGAAGAGAAACGGGTTTTGCTCTCTGCCGTTTCCGATCTTGTGGGCTACTCCGACTTCTGTGAAATGGTGGTACCAACACATATCAGCTCAGGGCGTGGGCTGGACCCCGGCGCCACCCCTCCAACCCCCATTCCGGTTCCTAAACTCTGTCAGGTGAAGACTATCTGTCTCTCGTTGCCCTCCCCTTCTTCCCCCGTCAAATTGACAGCGGAGCTCTGTGCACAGCCAGTACGGTTGCGGGCTTGACGAGCGCCAAGGTGGAGTGGTGAAGTGGGAAAGAGGGCTGGTTAAGCCTTAGTTTCCTCTTCTATGTTCTGCTTCAGGACGCCTCTAGTCCTGCAGTCGGTGACTTTAGCAGTAGGGCTGGTTTGGCTGGGCTGGGCTCTTGTGCCGAGGCGGGAAAGCAGCCTGATGTGGCGGTGGGGAGCACCCCGCCCCAGTCTCCAACCTCAAATCCTGTTCCTCGTACCTTCAGCTCAGCCCGGCGAGCCCTGCCTAAGCCCTCTCTGTGCTAAACCAACTTTAGAGCCTTTGTGGAAGGAGGCAGGCAGTAAATCAATACAGATATAAAGTTTTAAGGACTGCCCAGCCCGTGGAAGGCTCTGTAAGGAGACAGAATGATAATAATAATATCAGTAATAAGTAACTTGCTCACTCACTGTGTGCCAGTGTCTAAGCCCTGTAATCAACTCGTTAATTTCTCCAACAACCCCATGAAGCAGGTACTCTTGTTTGCCTTTTTCAGACAAGGAAACTGAGGCACAGATTACTTAAGCAACTTATCATCCAGCCAATAAGTGGTGGAACCAGGTTTATATATAATTTATTTATTGGCTGTGCAGGGTTTTCGCTGCTGCCTGTGGGTTTTCTCTAGCTGTGGAGAGCTGGGGCTGCTCTCTAGTTGGAATACACCGGCTTATTGCAGTGGCTTCTCTGGTCGTGGAGGAGGCTCTGGGCACAAGGGCTTCAGTAGTTGCAGCTCTGGGCTCTAGAGCACTGGCTCAGTAGCTGTGGTTCATCGGTTTTGTTGCTCTGCGGCGTGTGGAATCTTCCCGGACCAGGCATGGAACCTGTGTCCCCTGCATTGGCAGGTGGATTCTTATCCACTGTGCTGCCAGGGAAGTTCCTGAACCCAGATTTCTGAGTACATCCTTTTAACTACTTGCACCATTACCTCTCAAGGATGTATTACACAAAAACTGAGCTTGAAGACCTGACGAAAATGGATGGGAAGCAGAGGGGTGATCAGAGGGCAATTGTGTGCGAGATTGTGGAACTCAGAGACAGGGGAGGTTTCAGGAAACAGCAGAACCGATGCTGGCCTCTAATTGGTGTTGGGAAAGGCAGAGTATTGTTTCCTGGTGAGGAGGAAGGATGGATGGACACCGAGGGAGCTAGATGCCAGGGATGGACAGTTGGTCTGAGACTCTCAGGTAGGTCTGAATGTGGCAGTGAGTTGCATTGGCCAGAGCTAAAGATGCATGTGGGAGAAACTGATGGGAAGGATTGATAAATTTTAGGTTCCCTCTCTCCCCTGTGTGGGGTGATGTGGTAGGGTGGGGCTGGTGAGCGTGGAAGGGAAACTGACCCATGCCAGGGCATTGGGGCCTGGACAGTGCGTGGGAATCTGAGTGAGGTTGGCAGCACCTCAGAGAAACATGCTGGGCCCACGAAACGAACCAGGGCCTCCTGGAGGCTCCACAGGGCTGTGCTTCCTAAGCTGGTCTTTAGACATCTCAAGGAGGTTGACTAATTAAGTCATTGGTATTGCAGGACAAAAGAGTTTGGGGAATCCCCAAAGCTAAGACATTAGGCTTAATAGATTCAATATGGTTAAACTGATGTTTTAAAACTGTAGGACTTCTCAGAGCCTTTCATGTGCTCACTTGTCGGTGATATTCAAGCCCAGGTTAGAGTATAAACACACATTTCTCAAACTTACTTTGACCATATGCTATGAAGCATTATTGGGAAGCACTGGCATGGCATAGTTATAAATGGTATGTGTAGTTATAAAGTGCTTCTTCTACTTGAACAATCTTTTTTTGTAAACAGCCCAGTGGGGAAGGCAGGAATGATTGTCCCCACTTGAGACACCAAGGCCCAGAAAGGTCACATAATGAGTAGTATGTGGCAGAGAATGTGTACCCAAACATGAGTCTCACCCACCAAGTCTACCAGGGACAGTGTGAAGCCTGGCTGGGCTTCACGGTGAGTACTGGCCAGCCCAAAGAGGGAGGCTGCGGGCACTGGGGTCTTTACTGCCAATTTTGAGGTTTGGTTCTATAAGTTATTTTCTCCCACTGTTAAATCTAGATACACTTATTCCAAAATGCACACACGCACATGTACACACAGACACACACAAGGAAGGAAAACAAGTGATTTCCAAAGCCCACGTGTAGGGCATTTTTGGATTGTCTGCTACTTTGGTTGTTTCTCCACTGAGTTCCTTATCACTGGAAGGACTGGCAGCCTATTTTTTTGAGGTGGTGTTGGCACTGACCACCCCCCACTGCAACCCAAGAGGGAGATTCTTAAAAGTCCCACCTGGTCGATTAGATTGTTACAGTCAAGGACCAGAAGCGTCAACATAATGACATAATTTGGGAGAAGGGAGGAAGCTGAACCCCGGCTGAACCCTGCTTTACAGACTGAGGCCCCACTGTATCTGTGGGGTTTCCTCCAGAAGCAAAGAATAGCTCCCAGGGCCTGGGTTTCACTCCAGGCAGCAGGAGGGGAAGACCCAGCTGGAGGGGGGGCCCTCTTTCTGGTCAGAGATGAAGGAGTGAAGGATCAGGAAATGCTCCCCCAAAGGGGGCCCTTATACCCCTCCTTTCTTGTTTGGGGAGATTGCTCCCCACCACCTGCCCAGGGGGAAAGGGGTTGTTACTGTTTGTGCATTTTCTTTCAAACATATCCGGTTTAGATTTGGTCAGGATGCAGCAGGGGAACCCCAGAGTGTGGCTAACTGTAATGGGGTTTGTTCATGTAGAAACAAAGGATCCCATCCAAGTGGTTAAAAAAAAGAAAAAAAACCTTTATTATGAAAAATTTTTTAAACATCAAAAAAGTAGAAAAATGAATCTCATGTATCCATCAACCAGTGTCAGTAATCACAAACCCATGAATAGTCTTGTTTGAGCTATACCCTGGCCCATTTATCCCCCGCATTGTGATTTCAGTATTTATTTATTAAACAAGAACTCTTTTGAAAAATAAAACTCCCATATTATTATTGCAGCCCCCCTTCATCTAATGCTTAACTTTACAGTTCATTTGCTAGAATCAGGATCCAAATAAGGCCACACATTGCATTTGGTTAATGGATTGATCTAAGACACTTTATTATGAAAATTTCAAACATACAAATTTGAAAGAATTTTGCAGTAGACACCTATATTGTCGCCGCCTAAATTCTGATATTCTTTTACTATACTGTCTTTAATCACTTCTGCCACACTGTCCATTCAGCTCAAGTCTCTTAATCTGTAATTATCCCCCTTTTAAATTAGTGATTAAAAAACCTGGCGATTGTTCTGAGCTTTTTTTTTCAGCTGAAGTCAGAGGGAGTGTGTTTGAGGCAGGTGGCCTGTCACGAGTTTTGCCCTCTTCCTCCTCTTGCTGCGGTTGGAAGGTCCCACCCTTTGCAGTTCTGTGAAGTGAGCAGTTGCAGAGACCAATGTGTCCCTTTTGACCAGGAGGGAAGGGGCTGATCTGAGCACCTGGCCCACTGGCTGGACCCAGCTTTCCTGACTGAACTGAGAAGTGAAGAGAAGGGCGCTGTGCCCTGAAAGTATGGGTTCTGGGGAGGAGGCTGGTATCCTTAAAGTGGGTCCCTATGACCTGTTACCCATTGAGAGGCCTGGAGAGGGGCAAGAATGGAAAGGAAGTTGGCCCCAGAGGCCTCCAAAACAAGGTGGGAAGACTGGGGGGCCACTAAGTAGGGGCTTCCTTTGCGCCTCTGCTAAGGCAGAGGGCTAGGCTGGGCCGCCAGAATCAAGAGCCAGGCTGTCAGAGTCTGTGGCACTGTCTGTGAGAAAGGCCTTTCTAATGCCCTGGGAAGGGAGAAGCTGGAACACTTAACCCGACCCAGGATAGGGAGTAGATGTCAGACACTAAAATGATAAAGAGCAATTTGTTTTACCTTTGGAGAAGGATAGGAAAGCCTCGATCTACCTCTGTCCTTATTTAACAACTGAAAACCTAGAATAGTCTTCAGTTCCATAGACTGACCACTTGAGGACAGTGGGATGGAAAATCTGGAGCAGGGAGGAGAGTTGGACAAGGAAGAAAAGAAAGTAAATTCCCAACATCCACTTTGAGTGTCTGCTAAGTGGAAAAACAGAGACTGAGTGGGGAGTGAAGAGGGAGGGCAAAGGGTTCTGGAGAAGGCCCCGGAGTGTTAATTTACAAAATAGTCTGTAACTCACAAATGTGTAACGGTGAGAACTGTTCTTATTCCTGACCTTGGAATTAGCTTTTAACCTACTGTCTACAGCTCCTTAGACTGTTCTTCATTTCCAGACTATCAGAGGCTCTGCTCTGCATGGGATGTGGGGAAGACACACTGTTCTTTGGTTGCGTTACGTTATGGTGGGTTGTGACCATAACAGTATTGCATCTCTATTGTCACCTATAAAATGAGTATAATTTCTACCTTTCAGAGTTGTGCAGATTAAATGATACTAAATGATAAAGTACCTGATCCTCAGTACGTGCGTGCGTGCTTAGTTGTGTCTGACTCTTTGCGACCCCATGGACTGTAACCCATCAGGCTCCTCTGTCCATGGAATTTTCCAGGCAAGAATACTGGAGTGGGTTGCCATGCCCTCCTCCAGGGGATCTTCCTGACTACGGATCGAACCCGCATCTCCTGGATTGAACCCGCATCTCCTGCATCTCCTTCACTGGCATTCTTTACTGCTGAGCCACCAGGTATTCAGTGAGCCCTCAGCAAACATCAGCCCTCCTTTGGCAGTAAAAGGCACTCTTGTGTTTTAGAGTAGTGCTTCTCAAGCTATCTGTGGTGAAGGCTCAGTTTTATGTTCTGGATTTTGGGTTTTGTGTGTTTTTTTAGATTCTCAATCTATTGTGCTCTGATACTTTCTTAAAATACATAAACTGATACCCACTCACCCCCAGTTTTTTAGTATTTGATTCAGCAATTGTTCTGTCACATGGTTATCAGTGTTTCTAAACATACGTTATAAATTTCTGCACTCACCTGCAGGACTGGGTCACAAACATGCACAGACCTGCCCCAGCCCATGGACCACACTTTGAGCAGAATGTGTTCCGAGGACAGTTCCGTTATTTTGAAGAGAGGTAATCACTGCAGACTCATCTCACATGCTAGTAAAGTAATGCTCAAAATTCTCCAAGCCAGGCTTCAGCAATATGTGAACCGTGAACTTCCTAATGTTCAAGCTGGTTTTAAAAAAGGCAGAGGAACCAGAGGTCAAATTGCCAACATCTGCTGGATCATGGAAAAAGCAAGAGAGTTCCAGAAAAACATCCATTTCTGCTTTATTGACTATGCCAAAGCCTTTGACTGTGTGGATCACAAGAAACTGGAAAATTGTGAAAGAGATGGGAATACCAGACCACCTGACCTGCCTCTTGAGAAATCTGTATGCAGGTCAGGAAGCAACAGTTAGAACTGGACATGGAACAACAGACTGGTTCCAAATAGGAAAAGGAGTACGTCAAGGCTGTATATTGTCACCCTGCTTATTTAACTTATATGTAGAGTACATCATGAGAAACACTGGACTGGAAGAAGCACTAGGTGGAATCAAGATTGCCAGGAGAAATATCAATAACCTCAGATATGCAGATGACACCGCCCTTATGGCAGAAAGTGAAGAGGAACTCAAAAGCCTCTTGATGAAGGTGAAAGTGGAGAGTGAAAAAGTTGGCTTAAAGCTCAACATTCAGAAAACGAAGATCATGGCATCTGGTCCCATCACTTCATGGGAAATAGATGGAGAAACAGTGGAAACAGTGTCAGACTTTATTTTTTTTGGCTCCAAAATCACTGCAGATGGTGACTGCAGCCATGAAATTAAAAGACACTTACTCCTTGGAAGGAAAGTTATGACCAACTTAGATAGCTTATTGAAAAGCATAGATATTACTTTGCCAACAAAGGTCCGTCTAGTCAAGGCTATGGTTTGTCCTGTGGTTATGCATGGATGTGAGAGTTGGACTGTGAAGAAGGCTGAGCACCAAAGAATTGATGCTTTTGAACTGTGGTGTTGGAGAAGACTCTTGAGAGTCCCTTGGACTGCAAGGAGAGCCAACCAGTCCATTCTGAAGGAGATTAGCCCTGGGATTTCTTTGGAGGGAATGATGCTGAAGCTGAGACTCCAGTACTTTGGCCACCTCATGCAAAGAGTTGACTCATTGGAAAAGACTCTGATGCTGGGAGGGATTGGGGGCAGGAGGAGAAGGGGACGACAGAGGATGAGATGGCTGGATGACATCACTGACTCAATGGACATGAGTCTGAGTGAACTCCGGGAGTTGGTGATGGACAGGGAGGCCTGGCGTGCTGCGATTCATGGGGTCGCAAAGAGTCGGACACGACTGAGTGACTGAACTGAACTGAATCACTGCAGATGGTGATTGCAGCCATGAAATTAAAAGACGCTTACTCCTTGGAAGGAAAGTTATGACCAACCTAGATAGCATATTAAAAAGCAGAGACATTACTTTGCCAACAAAGGTCCGTCTAGTCAAGGCTATGGTTTTTCCAGTAGTCATGTATGGATGTGAGAGTTGGACTGTGAAGAAAGCTGAGCGCCGAAGAATTGATGGTTTTGAACTGTGGTGTTGGAGAAGACTCTTGAGAGTCCCTTGGACTGCAAGGAGATCCAACCAGTCCATTTTAAAGGAGATCAGTCCTGGGTGTTCTTTGGAAGGAATGATGCTAAAGCTGAAACTCCAGTACTTTGGCCACCTCATGCGAAGAGTTGACTCATTGGAAAAGACTCTGATGCTGGGAGGGATTGGGGGCAGGAGGAGAAGAGAATGAGATGGCTGGATGGCATCACCGACTCGATGGACGTGAGTTTGAGTGAACTCCTGGAGTTGGTGATGGACAGGGAGGCCTGGCGTGCTGCGATTCATGGGGTCTCAAAGAGTCGGACACGACTGAGGAACTGAAATGAACTGATGGGCCCTGGAGAGTATTTCAAGATTGAGGTTTGCCTGGAAGGAATTGGTTTCTTGTGGCATGAAAGGAAAGGAGCCAGGGAGCTCAAGGGAGCTCTGGGCTGGGCAGTTGAGTGGCTGAGGTGGGATTGGTGGTCCAGCGGCTGGGCTGCAGACCTGGGGGGCGGGGTGGAGGGGGCGGGAGCTGTGTGCGCAGGCGCACCTGGCCGCAGAGGGGCGGGACCAGCGCAGGAGGCGGAGCCTGGGGAGGGTTTCGGTTCCCAGGGAAGTGGGTGTATGCTCAGTCCCTCAGTCTTCTCCAGGTCTTTGCGACCCCATGGACTGTATAGCCCTCCAGGCTTCTCTGTCCATGTAATTCTCCAGGCAAGAACGCTGGGGTGGGTTGCTGTTTCCTCCCTGGGAAGCAGCCAGTTCCTAACTCTGCCTCAAGTTTTATACATTAGAAGGGGACAGCAACTTGCCCCGTGGCCGACAGCTCAGAAAAGCTGCTCAGGCACCTACTTCTAAGCAGCTCACTTCCCTTCCTGCCTGAAGATTTTGGAAACGTAGGATATTTCCCTTTATTCTTGAGTTGATTTAAATTTTATTTTTGACTGGATAATATATTCACATGGGTCAGTCTTCCAAAGGTAACCAAAAGAGTGAAAAGCCTCCCTCCATTTCTGCCCCTTCCCCATAAAGCAGCAGAGTTAGCAGATGTTTATGTCATTCTTTTGTGTGTTTTCATGCATAAATGCACAGTGGCCCACTGTATGTGCTCCACTTTCTGATCAGTGTATCTTGAAGTTCATTTCATGACAACCCATACAGAACTTCCTAATTTCTTTATATGGTAGTACGGCGTCCCTTTTAATGAATGTATCATGCTTTATTTAATCAGACTCCTCTTTATGGACGTAAAAGTTGTCTCTAGTTTTCTGCTATTATAAACAACATTGCAGGAATGGCCTTATATGTCAGTTGTTTTACACATGTTTGAGGATGTCTGTAGCCATGGGATTGCTGAGTCAATGGAATGTGCAAGGAATAATTTTATCATATGTCACCAAATTGTACTTTATAGCGGTTCCACCAACTTTTGCCCCACCAGCAATGGATGATAGTTTGAGCCATCATTTTTGCCCATTTCATCCAAATGTTAATTTTAGAAACCATGAGGTCAGTAGCAAAGAATGGGCTTGTAGGCTATGGCATACTCAGAGGGCACACACCCTGTTATAGTTTTCTTGGGTCTGGACTTCCCGGGTACTCCCTGTAGGGCATCTCCCTTACAGAGAAAGACTCTTACTCAGGGACAGGCAATTGTATACCCATGGCTTTGAGTTGTGAGCAAATTGCAGTGGTCCTGAGAGTAAGGAGAGAGTGGCGTTCTGAGTAGGTCTGAGAATGCCATCCTGGCAGCAGGAAGAGCTCTAGAGGAAGTGGGACTGAGCTCACCTTCTTGGAGGCATTTTGGATCCGCATGGAAGTCCCGAAGCCCCATGGCTTCCCCGTGGGGGAGTGGAAAAGATCTGTTTCGCTCAGCAGCTAATATTTATTGGGTGCCTGTATTCAGTGGTCCTTGCTCTGTTCGAGGGGACTGGGCCATGAGCCAGTCACACCAAGCACAGCCACCTGAGGCTATCCCTAAATCACCGTCAACCTCAAACCCTGCACCCTGAGCACCCGGATCCCACTTCACCCAGGTTGCCCCTGCTGTAAGTAGCAGAAATGTGGTGGCCCCAAGACTGGAGTTTTCAGTGCCGTTGGGGGGATGGCAAATTAAACCAAGCAGTATAAAATCACTAGCCAAGTAGTGAGGTCTATAGATGAGCTAACGTATGTGAGAGAACTCCAGAAAGTGCCAAGGATTGAAGATGTTCAAGGATTTGCCTTGCTACACCAGTAAATCTGCTTCCTGCCTTAACTCCGCTTGGCTGTTAGATTATCCCAGTCCCGTGCCATATTCAGCCACTTCAGGTGTCTCCGACTCTTTGTGACACCATGGACTGTAACCCACCAGGCTCCTCTGTCCATGGGATTTTTCAGTCAAGAATACTGGAGTGGGTTGCCATGCCCGCCTCCAGGGGATCTTCCTGACCCAGTGATACAACCCACATCTCCTACATCTCCTGCATTGCAGGAGGATTCCTTACTGCTGAGCCCCAGAGGAAGCCCAGGTTATCCCAGGGTCATGTTCAAATACCGTAAAAACAGAGAAAACCAATTCTGGTTACATGAAAGTTAGGAGCACTAAACTCCTAAAATGTGTAAGCCACCATGCTTATTTTTCCTCTTCAGTTGTTTGGGAAACGTTCCTTCTTGGCGTAAGAACTTATCACTGTGGAGCACAGATATGGTTTTGTCATTTTAAATTCTGAAATTCCGGAATTTGTTCCAAGTCCTGGGAACTCCACCTCAACCGCTACACTGCAGAAATTAAACCAAAGCGGGCAGTTTGTGCTGTGACCGTGGTAGAATGTCTGTGTTTTCTCTTCAAAGGCTGGTTAAAGTTTGTGGAATCTGTGTCTTTATTTTCTTAGACCTGGACCATTCATGTGCCTGGGGCGGGAGTGCTTGGGAGCGTACAGTCTTCACACTCGCCCTGTTGAGGGGACTGCTGCCCTCACTTACCAACTCTGACTCCTGCCCTGCTTTCTAGATGACTTGGGGAAATTGCTCCTGGCCGAGGCCCTCCTAGAGCAGTGTTTGAAGGGGAACCACGCCACAATAAAAGACTCCATCCCTCTGCTGGAGAAGAATGAGCCGAAGATGAATGAAGCCAGAAACCACCTGAGCAGCATCCTTAACCACGGGAAGCTGCCGGTAAGCGGTTCTGCCCTCTACCCAGCAAGCCTGGGGCTGCCTCTCCTCTCTCCTCCCTCCTGTCTGCTGTCCAGCCTTGCTGGGGTCATTTGGTTGCTGGAGAAGCATGAATCTCTTAAGGGTCAACCTTGCGCCATTCAGTACAGTAGCCACTAGCCACAGGGCTCATCCAAATTGAGACGTGCTGTGAGTGTAAAACACACACTGAATTTTGAAGACAGTACAAAACGCGGAATATAAAAGATCATTAATTCTTTATGTTGATTACATATTCAGATGATAATATTTTGAATGTGTTACATAAAACATTATTAAAATTAATTTCACCTCTTTTACCTTTTTTAATGTGACTAGAAATTTCTACTAGAAAACCCTAAATTACACTTGTGGCCCAAGTTGTATGTTTCTATTACACAGTGTTTGGTTGACCTAGTTTGTCCCTGATCATTTGGCCTCTTCCAGGGTCTCAGGGAAATAAAACCTAGTAAGCCTACTATCTAGTTGGAAACAGGCAAATATGCTGTTGTGTAGCAATGGAAGCACTCTATAACATGGCAGTCCAGTTTGAGTCCACGTGCATTTATTGAGCATCTACTGAATGCAAGGCATTGAAGAGTGACATAGAGGGAGGTACAGTCTCAGCTTTCTTTAGGCCTTTACTGCTCAAAGCATGGTCCACCCACCTGCAGTATGGGTATTATCTGGGAGCTGTTAAGAATGCAAAATCTGGGACGTCTCTGGTGATCCAGTGGCTGACTCTGCACCCCCAATGCAGGGGCCCAAGTTTGATCCCTGGTCGGGGAACTAGATCCCACATGCCACAACTAAGAGTTTGCATGCTGAAATTAAAGATTCTGCATGCTGCAATGAAGATCCAAAATAATCACATAAACAAACATAAATATAAGGGAAAAAATACAAAATCCGATTCAGAATCTGCATTTAAGAAAGCTCTCTCGGTGATTCTCATGCACTTTCTTTAAGTTTGAGACTGTTCTCAATTCCAGTGTATACTGAGTTGTAATAGAAGTATTGGTATGTCATTAGAGACCCAAAGAGGAAGTAATTTTTCAAGAGATATTCCAAAGTAGTGTATTTCCTGACTTAAATATTTACCTCAGGGAGGCTGCAGGGCTACTGAGAAGATAGTCCTATTAAACACTTGTCCAAGGTGGACTGTGATGCATGCCACTGGAGTAGCTTATGAGGGGAGGCAAGTCTTAGGGGGACAGTCCCTGTGGTGAGCTGGGGCAGTCAGACTCAGGCTGATGGTAGTTCTGAAATTGGACCCATTTAGGGGCTGGACCTTAAAAGGGGTCAGGATATGGACTTACACAGATAGAACAGTGCATTCTAAGCTACGGAAGCAATGTATGATCCAAAAGTTCCTCTTAGAAGGGTTTCCTTAAAGTATGTCAATTAGCAGGAGCATCAGGGGATGGCTTTAATTAGGTATAAAGGGACATCGTGACCAGAGAGTTGGGAGTGAAATACCAGGCCAGGAAGTGGGTGTGTTTTCGGTAAGCTGTGTGGGGAGACTGTCCTGGGAGTTTAAGGTTACTGCCTTCAGACTCCTTGACAGGGATTACTGTAGTCCTGGGAGGTTTTGTGCTGGATTAAAATAGCTGCTTGACCCTGAGCCTGTCCCCTGATCTTCCAGGCCTTCTAGTTTCTCATCTGCCCATCAAAATGGCTGAACTTGACTGGTAGGTCTCAAGTTTTTCCCATCAAGACCCTTTAAATTTTTTTCTTTCCGGTAGACTTTTTAATTATATATTAAAAGATTTTTTTTTTTAATAAAAATGACTCGGGCTTATTGGAAAAAAGGTTCACTAAAATAAAAAACTAGTTTGAATAATAATAAGTCCTTGTTTCCACTCCAACCCCCGTGCTCACTCCCATCCCGAGCTGAGCTCTGGTCATCACTTGCTGTGAGTTCCATATGCCTTCTCTATGTTAACAGTCACATGTACACATGTATGGAGCTTTCTTTTCTTCTTAGCGTTATAGGGTTCTTCTCAAGTTGCTCTTTTGCACCAAAAACTCACTTGATGCTATCTCCGTGCCAATATCTCATTCTTTGTATTTGCCGAATGGTATCCACATGTATTATTGTGAAAGCTGCTTTATCTACCATATCAAATTTATTCAATACAGATTTTACCATGCTTTATTAACCAGAGACAAAGATAGGCACTGCTAACATTGAGAAATTCACTGTTATATGGACCAAGGCTAAAAACTCCATGTTAATCAGGCAAAATAAAATATTAAAAGTAGTTTGTGGGATTCTCTATCTTACCCCAAAGGCAAAGGTGTGACTGGGGTGTGATATTTCTTGGCAGCAGATGAAATCTCAGGTGGCTTCCCATGCATTCTGAGGCGTTCTCCTGGGGTGAGGAGGAGACGTGGGTCCCAGAGCACCTCCTCAGGGTAGTTTGGAAACTTCTGCCCTCAGTCACCTCCAAGATCCTGTACAGCTTCGTGCTTTGGAGGCTGGTGAAAATGAGCCATTTGTCTTGACTTCGGTGTCCAGTGAGTGCCAGGTTTTGCCCCATCTCACTGGTGCCTCACAGTAACCTTCTGCAGTGGTATTTACTGTTATTCCCATTTTCCAGATGAGGAAACTGAGACCTAGGAGAGGTGAGTCACTTCGCCAAGGACCGCAGCGTAGTTTTTTGGTCAGCCTGTCTGACCCTGCTCCCACATTCCCATGTTCTCCGCCGTTTCTCAGTGTTGTGTACTGAGTGCTGGAGTAGAAATTAAATAATGACTGAGAAACTGGGACCAGGAGCTGACTATGGCTCAGATCATGAACTCCTTATTACCAAATTCAGACTTAAATTGAAGAAAGTAGGGAAAACCACTAGACCATTCAGGTATGACTTAAATCTCTTATGATTATACGGTGGAAGTGAGAAATAGATTTAAGGGCCTAGATCTGGTAGATAGAGTGCCTGATGAACTATGGACGGAGGTTCGTGACATTGTACAGGAGACAGGGATCAAGACCATCCCCATGGAAAAGAATGCAAAAAAGCAAAATGGCTGTCTGGGGAGGCCTTACAAATAGCTGTGAAAAGAAGAGAAGCGAAAAGCAAAGGAGAAAAGGAAAAATATAAGCATCTGAATGCAGAGTTCCAAAGAATAGCAAGAAGAGATAAGAAAGCCTTCCTCAGCCATTAGTGCAAAGAAATAAAGGAAAACAACAGAATGGGAAAGACTAGAGATCTCTTCAAGAAAATTAGAGATACCAAGGGAAGGTTTCATGCAAAGATGGGCTCGATAAAGGACAGAAATGGTATGGACCTAACAGAAGCAGAAGATATCAAGAAGAGGTGGCAAGAATACACAGAAGAACTGTCCAAAAAAGATCTTCACAACCCAGATAATCACGATGATGTGATCACTCACCTAGAGCCAGACATCCTGGAATGTGAAGTCAAGTGGGCCTTAGAAAGCATCACTACGAACAAAGCTAGTGGAGGTGATGGAATTCCAGTTGTGCTGTTTCAAATCCTGAAAGATGGTGCTGTGAAAGTGCTGCACTCAATATGCCAGCAAATTTGGAAAACTCAGCAGTGGCCACAGGACTGGAGAAGGTCAGTTTTAATTCCAATCCCAAAGAAAGGCAATGCCAAAGAATGCTCAAACTACCACACAATTGCACTCATCTCACACGCTAGTAAAGTAATGCTCAAAATTCTCCAAGCCAGGCTTTAGCAATATGTGAACCGTGAACTTCCTGATGTTCAAGCTGGTTTTAGAAAAGGCAGAGGAACCAGAGATCAAATTGCCAACATCCGCTGGATCATGGAAAAAGCAAGAGAGTTCCAGAAAAACATCCATTTCTGCTTTATTGACTATGCCGAAGCCTTTGACTGTGTGGATCACAAGAAACTGGAAAATTGTGAAAGAGATGGGAATACCAGACCACCTGACCTGCCTCTTGAGAAGTTTGTATGCAGGTCAGGAAGCAACAGTTAGAACTGGACATGGAACAACAGACTGGTTCCAAATAGGAAAAGGAGTACGTCAAGGCTGTATGTTGTCACCCTACTTATTTAACTTATATGCAGAGTACATCATGAGAAACGCTGGACTGGAAGAAGCACAAGCTGGAATCAAGATTGCCAGGAGAAATATCAATAACCTCAGATATGCAGATGACACCACTCTTATGGCAGAAAGTGAAGAGAAAGCCTCTTGATGAAAGTGAAAGTGGAGAGTGAAAAGGTTGGCTTAAAGCTCAACATTCAGAAAACGAAGATCATGGCATCTGGTCCCATCACTTCATGGGAAATAGATGGAGAAACAGTGGAAACAGTGTCAGACTTTTTTTTTTTTTTTTGGCTCCAAAATCACTGCAGATGGTGATTGCAGCCATGAAATTAAAAGACGCTTACTCCTTGGAAGGAAAGTTATGACCAACCTAGATAGCATATTCAAAAGCAGAGACATTACTTTGCCAACAAAGGTCCATCTAGTCAAGGCTGTGGTTTTTCCTGTGGTTATGTATGGATGTGAGAGTTGGACTGTGAAGGCTGAGTGCCGAAGAATTGATGCTTTTGAACTGTGGTGTTGGAGAAGACTCTTGAGAGTCCCTTGGACTGCAAGGAGATCCAACCAGTCCATTCTGAAGGAGATCAGCCCTGGGATTTCTTTGGAACGAATGATGCTAAAGCTGAAACTCCAGTACTTTGGCCACTTCACGCAAAGAGTTGACTCATTGGAAAAGACTCTGATGCTGGGAGGGATTGGGGGCAGGAGGAGAAGGGGACAACAGAGGATGAGATGGCTGGATGGCATCACTGACTCGATGGACATGAGTCTGAGTGAACTCCGGGAGTTGGTGATGGACAGGGAGGCCTGGCGTGCTGCGATGGGGTCACAGAGTCGGACACAACTGAGCGACTGAACTGAACTGAACTGAGAAACTGGGACTAATGTGGGTGGCTATGTTGCGGCTCCTGCTGTTAGAGATCTCATTTGGCATCTGTGAAGTATTTCCTCACCTCTTCTTCTTACCTGAGTGTACACATGAGGTCACTCTTCCCTGTTTATTGACAGACAGTGAGGCACAAAAAGGCTCGGTGACAGCCCTGATCTGTCCAGTCGAAGGACTGTCCCCCAGACCCAGTGGCTTCTTGCAGAGCATCCTTCCACAGGGCTGAGGCTCTGTGGTTCCCACACTGTTGAATTGACAAGCCAGGTTCAAATTCAAAGGCATGGGTCCCAAAGAGCATAGCCAACTTTTAATTCTGCCAGGAAAGGACATTCACAAAGCCCCCAAGCACAACAGCAGAACCATTCCATTTTCTGTTACTATCGATGCATAAAAGAACAAACATCTTAACATCAAAACACAAGACAGATATGCTTAAGAATTATGCCCTTCTTAATTCTTAAGAATTAAAGGCAGCTTTTTAACTAGCATGACTTTAACTTTATAAAACATTCACCGCATCGTCCTTAATTTTCCACCAGCTTGGGGGAAGCTCTGTTGTAAACTGTTATTGGTTCACCAGGAACCACTCCAAGCTACACCGTGTCATCTCGCCCTGAAGCATGTCCTGAGCTTAGCTGCCCTTTTCCTTCTTTACAGGAGAACAGAATAATAATAATAATTACTCATGGCCTGTGTTTATGTAGCTCCTTTCTAGAGAGAAGTTCAAAGCTCTTTTCTGGACTTCGTCTGCTTATGCTCTTGGCTTCGCTGTGACGGGAGGTGATGGGTGGCTGTTATTATCTTGCCCTCAGCAATGGGGAAATCCAGGACAGAGCAGGGAGGAAATGCGCCTCCAGAAGGTGTGTGATCTGTGGCCCTGACCCAGGGCAGAGGTGACCTATTGGGGAGATCCCCTTGAAAAATTCAGCCTTTGAGCAGGTCTGTAGTTAGCAGGTCAGGCATGCAGGGGGCCCAGTGGGTCTGCTTGGTGGAGACATTGTGGGAGGTCAGCAGAAGGGAGCTCTCTGGTAGCCAGGGAGGCTTCTAGGAGGAGGTGGGCCTGAGCAAGGCCCCGAAGAAGAGTGGAGGATCTGCATAGACTGAGGGGAAGGGGAGACTTACAGATGGGGCTTGTGTGAGCAGCAGCAACGGAAGAACGTGTATTGGACCAGTGAGGGAGGGGATTGGGGCTTTGCCGTGTTCCACTTCCCTCTGTTGGCTTCTGAGAAGGCAGTAGGTGGTGAGGAGTGGTGGGTGCTTCCCCTGGGGTTGTGAGTACCCGAGACTCTGATCTCCCTACAGGGGGTCAAGGGCAACACCTTCCTGTTGGTGACAGAGGCCGGGAGTGGGGACCAGGACTGCATCTCCCCGGAGCTTCGTGGACAGAACTGGAGCTCTGTGGGGGGGGTGGTGCCCAGAGCCTGGCCAAAGGGGTGGTGGGCTGGCTGAGCACAGACGTGGAGGCGGAGGGCTACCAACAATGGCCTCAGAAGGTGGAAGATTTTAGAATAGTCTGGGCCCACGTCCAAGGCCAGGACTCTCAAGCAGGGCTGACCAGACCTGCTCGGGTCCTGAGGGAGTTCCCAAGAGTGCTCATATGGGGCGGAGATCTGAGTGTAAGCAGTACTTGATCAAGTAGGGGAAAGAAAACAGGCTTGCGTGCAGGCACTGGATTCTGATAAGATAAGGGTGGTGGCCTCACAGGCCTTCACTCTCCTGTCTTCTGGCCACGTTTGTGGCTGTGGCCGTCTCCCTGCAGGGGTCCTGCTGCTGTGGGTGAGGGTTTCAGCTTCAGGCCCCTCACCTGCAGGACTCTTTCCAAGGCCTTTCACCTGGTTAAATATACATATATGCATCTATCTATCTATCTGTGTAGATGGGGCTTTCCAGGTAGCACTTGTGGTGAAGAACCCACCTGCCAGTGCAGGAGATGTAAAAGATGCAGGTTCGATCCCTGGGTTGGGAAGACCCCCTGGAGGAGGGCATGGCAATCCACTCCAGTATTCTTGCCTGGAGAATCCCCATGGACAGAGGAGCCTGGAGGGCTACACTTCATAGGGTCACAAAGAGTCAGACACGACTGAAGTGACTTAGCACGCACACACACATATATATAGAGAGGACCCACAATTATATAAGCTTTAGGCCCCCTGGACTGCAAGGAGATCCAACCAGTCTATTCTAAAGGAGATTGGCCCTGGGATTTCTTTGGAAGGAATGATGCTAAAGCTGAAACTCCAGTACTTTGGCCACCTCATGCGAAGAGTTGACTCATTGGAAAAGACTCTGATGCTGGGAGGGATTGGGGGCAGGAGGAGAAGGGGACGACAGAGGATGAGATGGCTGGATGGGATCACCGACTCGATGGACATGAGTTTGAGTGAACTCCGGGAGTTGGCAATGGACAGGGAGGCCTGGCGTGCTGTGATTCATGGGGTCGCAGAGAGTCGGACACAACTGAGTGACTGAACTGAACTGAACTAGGCCCCACGAAACTTGACTGGGTCTCTGACTCCCTGCTTGTATTAAAAGCAAGTGCCTGAACTGAGTGCCAGTGCCTGCCTTGGGTGAAGCTTCTGGGGCTTCTGGGAGCTTCAGTAGAAAGGAATCAGGGCCCAGTCTGTAAGCCACTTGCAGTCTAGTTGGCAGCATAAGACACACACACACACACACACACACAACACTTTTAGGGACTCGTGTGAAGATATCACCAAGAGCCACAGTGTAGGCCAGGGACCACAGGTGTGCAGAGAGGGGAGCTGTCCACGTGTACTTGAGGGGTGGGAAGGCTTCCTGGAAGAGGAGAGGTGTTCTGAGCAGGGTCTTAGACAAACCATTATGGCTCAGAGCGGGGAGTGTTCATCCCTGGGTACCTGGTGGGGTGGGCCAGGGGCTTTGTGGCAGGAACCCGTTGATGTGGGCCTTGTCCTTTCAGCCGCAGTATCTGTGTGAGGCCATGCTGATCCTGGGCAAGCTGCATTACGTGGAAGGCTCCTATCGAGATGCCATCAGCATGTACGCGCGGGCCGGCATTGATGACATGTCCATGGAGAACAAGCCCCTGTATCAGATGCGGCTGCTGGCAGAGGCCTTTGTCATTAAAGGTAGGTGTGGGCGCCAGCCGGGGCTCCCCTTCACTGTGCCCAGGTCATTACACTCTGACCCCCACGTCCCTGGAGCACTGACCGGCCAGGTGGTTGCCAGGGTAACCAGCCACACCGCTGGCTGACTGCAGGTATGGGCTGAATGTCAGGTTAGAAGGCTTGGGTAACCCGCCCTCACTCTGTTGACAGATAGGAACCCAACTGTGTGCCCTTGGGCATATAGCTCTTCACCTTTCTTGGCCTCAGTTGAATTTTCTATAAGACAGGGTCGTAATAACCTGCTCTCACAGGGTTACCATGAACAAGAGGAATCAGTTGTGTAACCAGGTTGGGAAAGGCTTAAGAAATGTGCCACCTGTCGTCAGGCTGGCACCAGTATTGATGTTGGCTACAGGTCAGGTGCTTGATGGCAGAGAAACCTGGAATTGCTCAGATATCTGCTGCTCTCCTGCTGTGAGTGGCCCAGGGGGGTGGTGCTGGGATCCTGTGATGGGCCGGTCAGAGCCACCTCCCAGGGTGAGTAGTGTTCTGGTGGGGAGCTAGGCACATGGGCTTAGTAATGTAGGAATTTCATGATGGGGGTTGTGGATTCTCACGTGGGGAAAGAGTGCCCTTGACCTGAGCTTGTAGGCGTTACATGGTGGTGAAAGCCCTGCCCCAGACTTTGCACTGCAAGCTCCTTCTTCGCTGGACCCTTGAACCCTGGGATCATAGAGCCTGGGCAGTGGCTCTTGGTGGCAGTGAGGGTCGCAGGAACCTGTCCGTCCAGACTGTTACCAGGATTCTTGGATGGTCAGTCTTTTTATTCCAGCACAAACCAACCCCCAGAGTCTAGAAACACATGTGGCCCTGTGGGGATTTGGTGCCTGGTAGTGGCAGAGTATTTGTCACCTTCTTTTCTATTGTAGACGGGGACATTCTGCCATCTTATATACAGGGAAACTGAGGCCTAGAGAGGGAAGGTACCTCGCCTAGAGTTACCCAGAGATCTGTGGTGGAACCAGGATTGGAACCTCCACCTCCTGTGATGTTGGCTTTGGACTATGATTCCCCACTCCCAGTCTTCTGTCTCCTTTGGGTCCCAGAGGACTGACTAGTCTGAGCAGGGCATGGCCTCCTTTGAGAGCTGTTCGTCCACCCCTGAGTCCCTGGGTCCCTTTCACCATTGAGAGACTGTTAATGCCCTCCTGGGAAATTGCTGAGATTTTCACCCAAGACAGACCAGTACCAGGCTGTGAGAAGCAGGTGCCCATCTCGGATGGTCCAGTTTGGGGTCTTCTCCCATTGCTGTCTTGTCCCTTTCTCTGCACCCCTGGCACAGGCTGGGGGGGTCTTGCAGGGGTTGATCTTCATTTGGCATTTGAAAACCACCTCTGCCACCAACTCCCCAAACCTAACACCCTTCCGCAGGGCTCCTTTCCGGCACTTTTTCCTGTAGACCTGGCTCGGTACCTACTGCTCCCTGTCTCCTGCTTTCTACTCTTTCCAGCACGCCTCCAGCTTCTTGGGGGAACACAGGCCCGGTGGTCAGAGGTGCTGCAGGGGAGGTAAGGAGCCGGGTGTCCCCGGCGTGGGCTGCTCGATCATCTGGCTGTGCTGGCTCCCAGCCCCCACTGACTGCACGTGGCCTTGTGCTTGCCTGCCTCCTCTCTGCCTGCCCCCTCTGTGCTGTTGCGGTGCCTGTACCCTGCTGCTTGGCATGCTGAGGTTCACCTGACCCTGTGTGTGCTTGAGATTGCACGTGGCCTCCAGAGTGTGCATGGTGTTGGTTCTCCTGGGTCTAGGGGATCCAGCAGGGTTCCGCAGCAGAGCGTAGGGGGTGGGGACGGCTCATCATTGGTCCTGACTCCATTTGTGAGCATGGGGCTTGTGTTAGTCTGCCAGGCTGCCAGAGCAAAATGTCATTGACTCATGCTCAGTCATGTCTGACCCTTTTGCGACCCCATAGACTGTATCCCACCAAGCTCCTCTGTCCATGGGCTTTTCTAGGGAAGAATGACTGGAGTGGGTTCCTCCTCCTGGGGATCTTCCTGACCCAGGGATCGAGCTATTGTTTCTTGAGTCTCCTGCATTGCAGGCAGATTCTTTACCACTGAGCCACCTGGGAAGCCCCAACAAAATGTCATAGACTGGGTGGCTTAAATAATAGGAATTTGTCACAGTTCTGGAGGCTGTGAGGTCCAAGATCCATGTACCAGCAGCGTTGGTGTCTGGTAGGGGCTCACTCCTTGGATGGCGGGTGGCTGCCTTCTCGATGTGTCCTCACGTGACCTCTCCTCCCTGTGGGCTCCTGGAGAGATCTCTTCACCTTCTTATAAAACCTCTAATCCCATCATCAAGCCCCCACCCTCATGACCTCATCTAACCCTAGTTACCTCCCAAAGACACCATCTCCAGATACCATCCAATTTCGGTTAGAGCTCCAATGGATGAACTTGGGGGCCCACAAACATTCAGTCTGTAAGTAGAATGGTGGCAGCAGCATGCCTCAGAGTTCAACAAACAACAATATATATTTATTAAACCCTCACTCCACGGCAGGTATGCCCTCCTTCAGTCTACACAGTAACCCGCTGAGTAGGTGTTCTCTTCATTCGTATGTTCTAGACCAGGAGTTACAAGCAAAGAGGAGAAGGGACCCTTGTGGATGTCCCTGGAATTGGCAGAATCAGGATTTGAACCCAGGCAGCCAGAGCTCATAAACACTCTGTGATGGTGCTGCTCAGAGTCCTAGACTGGAAGGAATCACGGAAATGATGTAGGTCAGTTCTCAGGTAACAGATGAAAAAGGCTGGCGGAAGTGAAACAACTGGCCTGGACATCAGTTCGCTTGTGTGTGAACCAGAATGCCCTCCCTCCAGGCTGCTCTTTTCAGCCTTTGTCGGCAGATGTTGGGTGGCCTCCTGCGAAAGCCCAACATACCTGCTCCCCAGTACCCTGCCTGACCAAGCCATTACAGCTGAGCTTCTGTACCGTCTTGCATTGGAGTCTGCTCTGTGGTTCCACCTGGTCCCTTCCTGTGGGGCAGGGAGTTGGGTTCTGCAGCCCACCTGGCTGGAGGGAAGGGGGTGAGGCCGTGTGTCGTAGTGGGAGGGGCCTGAGCGCCCTGCCTGGAGGCTCAGTGGGACTGTAAGTGTGGGTTTCTCAAGAGCAGGCTCTGAGTCTCTTCACTCATGAGAGACATAAAAACACACTCAACTCACCTGCTTTCCCCTTCAAAGCAGAGGGACTTGGCAGTGTGTCCTCTGGGAGGTCACTCACCCGGACTTGACCTTGCTCTGAAGTTGGGGAGACATGGATGAGAACAGAAGATTCTTTCTGATTCTCAGGGAGAGCTTCAGACATCGTCCCAGGAGCTCGAGAGAGGGGAGCAGTTGAAGCAGTTGTGGGTTTCTCTTGCTTGAAGTGAAGAAACCTTATGTGCACATGCATGTATATTGCATGGAGTGGGGGACAGGAAGATATATGACCCTCCAACCCCTCTAAGGGAAAAAACTATTGTCTATGTCAAATTTGATCAGAAACAATATGAAAACTACAAACTTTTCACTAAGATAGAAAAATAAAACAGCTTCACTTCCCTGTCTGAATGAACTGTTCCCCAACATCACACCTGGGATCAGACTGACCCGATCCTGCCAGAAGCAGAGGACTGGATTTTAGGGCCTCACATGGGCCCCGGGACAAGGTTGGGCTCTGTCAAAGCCTCTGGCTTTAAGGAAGGACTGCCTCTCCCCAGTTCCTCCAGCTCCTTCTGGCTGCCGGGTTGATGGGTCTGCCACACAGAAATAAGCCTGTCTTGTGGCCAGCTGCTCCCAAGTCCCGGGCTGGCCCTGGATGGAGCTGAGGGCCCTGTCCCTGCCTGTCGCAGTCCCCCAATTGGCCCCTCATCCCCCAGTCTTCCAAGCTCCTCTGGTTATCTGACTTTGTGGTATACCCAGAAACGTGAGGTGTGGGCCCTCCCGCTCTGGACCCTGAGAGTGTGATGGGGGCAGAGCGCGGAGCGGGGGCAGGATTATCACATGCACCACCCAAATTGGAAGTGTAGACTCAGGCCCCACACCAGATGTACTGAATCAGAATCTGCATTTTTAACAGCATCCCCAGGTGATGTGTATATACCTTACAGTTTGAGAAACAATGTCCTGGAACTCTCTTTTAATAAACATTCGTTGGCTGGTGGATTGACCTTTAGTTCATCTCTAGAATGAAAGGGAGTTTTTATGCTCACTCTTTGGATGCAGAAACTGAGGCTTGTCCACAATTGTGCAGCCTGTGAGTAGCAGAGCTTGGACTGGTGGCCAGTGGTTGTCTTCCAAGCTCCCATGGCTGACTAATATTCCATCATATTAATATGTATGTTCCAGCGTCTTCCTTATCCATTCATCTGTGATGGGCATTTAGGTTGTCTCCATGTCTTGGCTATTGTGAACAGTGCTGCAGTGAACACAGAGGTGCATGAATAGATACCTCCTTTTGATACCGTTCTGATTGGTTTGGGGGAAACATCTTCCATTTACTTTGCATTAAAGACAATCTAGGATAATTTGGTGTCAAGGCCCTTCTCAGAAGACCTGTCCTTAGTACTGCCCATCTTTGCAGAGCCCTGCTGGTTTGATTCTGTGTGCTTGTGGCTGTCAGCCTGTCTTCCTACGAAACTTGAAGCCCCTTGAGGATAGAGGGTCATTTCTTCAACACTCCCAGTCTTCTCTCCCTCTTCTCCCTTCCCTTCCTGGACCACATGTTTCTGATAAATGAGGTCACTCCTGGTGCTCAACATGATCTAGAAAGTTCTGTCCCTTCACCTTTTCTTGGGCCACTGTCCTCGCCAACCAACCCCATTTTTGTTCCTCTACGTGTAGGTAGCACCAACACTTCCTTCCAGACACAGTTCAGGTGCCTCCTCCACCAGGAGATCCCCCTGATTGTAGCTGCAGAATACAGCATTCGCTCCCTCTGTCAAGCTCATTTGGACGTTGGCCCAGTCTCCCCAGTTAGAGGTCAGTTTGCTTCTCCTGCCAGGGGTCTGGTGTCTTGTCATTGTACCCCTGGCCCAGCTCCCACTGGAGAGAGTAAAATTTGCCAGCAGTTGATCCAGCAAGTGCCTGGTGGGGGTGCCATGATGGACAACTCGGGTCCCTCCTCTCAGAGGAGTGGCAGGTAGGTGAGCAAAGCCCACTGCTGGTGTGCTGTGCCCCGGGAGAAGCAGCTGCTCTGGAAGAGGCCCGCAGCATGCAGGGCCATCCCAGCGCTGATGAGTCATAAGCCACCTAGTGCCACTCTTTCCGGCCCCGCCTGTGCATCAGCAGGCTGTAGTGTCCGTGAAGTCCACCATTTGGGAAAAGCAGGAAACGGGAACACCCAGTGGTGGCTGGTCTGTAGCTTACTCCCATGGCCTGCTGGGCAGGATGCCAGACTTGCTGCCTGGCCATGGTGTCCTGGCCACATGGCTGCCCCCAGTTCTGTGGGCTGCTCTGCCTTAACATCTTGGCGGGGGTGGGAGGGTCAGTCTTTGAATCCTCTTGGGGGCTACAGCTCCTCAGCTGCCCATCTCCAAGTAGGAGAATCACTGATGTCCAGGGAGAACTTGTTTGATCCACTGTTCCAGAGAGGGAAGTGAGTGAGACCTAGCAAGTTGTGGGGCCTTCCCAGGTGAGCTGGCAGGTGAGGCTGAACTTTAGGATGGATCAGCTGCAGATGGATGGAAGAGGTACCTTCCAGGTAAAGGAAAAATCCAGAGGGAGGCCCTGGGGAAATGGAAGTGATGTATTTGGAGTAGGGTATAGTTATACCTTTCTGGAACTAAGAGGGTATGCTGGAGGGACTGGGAAATAAGGGGCCATCAAGAGCCGGCAGGAAGGCTTGTGGTATCCCTTTTGCTGGTGTTCCAGAACTTTGGCCCTATGTGGCCATACCATGAGGTGTGGCACAGCCTGTTTCCCGTAAAATTGGGCTCATCTGTTGGCCAGCACGCTGTCTGGGTCCATCTGGAGTAGTCTAGGCAAGGCCATTGTGGATCCACATAACAAACTGTCGTCTTTTCTGTTGATCTGAGTTCTAAGGGTATCCCCAGTTCTCACGGACATGCATGATGCTTCAATGCCTGTTCTTCTGACATCTTGAGCCTTACCCAGTTCAGCCCCGAAAGCCCCAGTGCCGCTGTCCACCTCTCAGCAGTTCTTTGGCAAAGAGCTCCCTTCTCTCCTCCAGCCTGTGTTGCTTCCTGTTCTCTGGCCCTTGCTCAGTGTGGTAATGACCCCCCATTTCTGCGGCCGTGTGTCCTGCCCTGAGCCCTACAGACGTAGTCATTGCTACCTAGTTTGGGGCTTGTGGGCCCCTTGAAAGCCAGAGGTGCCTTGTGCTTTAGCCAAGCCAGTCCCTTTGCCTCTTGCCCGCAGCCCAGCACCAGGGAGGCTACCCTGGGAGGTATATCTGCTGGCCGACCAATGAAAGGATGGCCTGGCCGTGGAGGGAGAGGGCCCTGGTTCACCCAGAATACTGCAGTATGATGCTAAATTGTGAAAGTGCTGTGAAAATTTAAAAGTAAAAATGTAAGAAACATTAAGTAGCTGTGAGAAATTATCTTTTCCTCACCCCTCAAGATTTTTTTTCTGTTCATTCAGTCTCTGAAACCGCCAGCTCTTCTACTGTCTCCTGGGACTTTATGGCTTTATTTTTGTGTGTGTGTGTGTGTGTGTGTGTGTGTAAGCTCAAGCTTATGCACACGTGTCCTTTTTAAAAAAATTAACCATTTATGCGTGCATGCACAATCACTCAGTAGGGTTCCAAAGACTGTAGCCTGCTAGGCTTCTCAAACCATGGGATTTTTTTCCAGGCAAGAATACAATTTTATGGGTTTAGTAAAACTGAAAAAAATGAAAGAACACCAGGCAGCTCCTAGGGCAGGATATGGTGGGATATTTGGTTTGGGGGGTTTTTTTAGTCCTGGTATGGCAGGAATTAGCTGTTTATTTTGGCTTCCTTCTCAAAGGGGCGTGGGCCATCTGCCTTGTGGGAAAGCAGGTCAGCCCTGGCCCCAGACTGTGAGCCCTGGAGTGAGAGGCTGGCCTGCAGATGGAGAGGAATGAGCAGTCTGGGCGTCTTGCAAGGGGCTGGTGTGTTCATTGTGTGCTCACCAAGCCTTTACCGAGGTCCTGCCTGGGTGGAGAGATACAGAACAGGACAGGAAGGTGGGCGGACTCACAGAAGGGAGACCGTGGAGCTGGAAGTGAAGGAGTTGGTGTGGTCTCCCTGCATCGTCTCCTCGTGGCCCGTTCCTCCATCGTTGGAGGCCACCCCCGAGAGTAGTTGGTGGGGGTGTGAAATTGGACAGGACACTGAGGGGTGCATTTGAGAAACCAGCACTGACACTATGGCCCAGCTGTGCCAGGGTAGACAGCTGTCATTCAGCCGTTAGATACACATGTGAAAGGCAGGACCCCATGGGTGGCCAGAAGCCTGAGATTTGGGAACCCCTGGTGGGTCATCGAGGGTAAGTAAGGAAAGACGTGTGGAATCTGGGCTGAGAGGACAGATGGTGTTGAAGCCGGAAGACCTGGGTCTGGCTGGCACTTAGAGTGGAGGTGTTGGAGGGAATCTCTTCTCCCTGAGTTAGATTTCCCATTTGTCATTCTTGGAAAGGGCTAAACCCCTACCTAAGAGATGATTTTGAGCATTACTTGAAAGGTTTTCTGAGAGCACAAGCTCTGTTTTTCAGTATATCATCAAACTTAATGTTCACAGCCAACCTATGAGGTGGACACTGTTAGCGATCTTATTTTGTGTTTGGGGAAACTGAGACTTACATCTCTGCAAATATTTTGGGGTATATTCTTCCAGTCTTTTTTTCCTGTAGGTTTATATGTTTTAAAGAGAAATAAGTTCATACATTCATGTATTTTTTAACTTGTTTTTTGAAGTTAATATTTTATGAACTAGTTTCTAGTATGTGTGTACATTAAAGTAGCATCATAGCATTTCATTGCAAGAATCTATTGCAGTTTAGCAAACTTATCTCCTGTTATTGAACCTGTAGGTTAAGCCTCTCTCTCCTTTTTTTTTTTTTTTGCCATTATAACAGTGCTATACTGGATATATTTAAAGCTAAATTTTTAATTTTTTTGCATACATTATTTTTTTAAGGATAAATTTCTAGAAGTAGAGTGAAGTCAAAGTATATGCACTTTTCAGAGACTTTGATACAAGTCAAATTGTCTGCTCTTCTTTTCTTAAATTTTTTCAATTGGTAAAATATAAAATTTAGCATCTTAACCATTAAAAATCTTTCAGCTGCAGTAAAATACACATAAAATTTATTATCTGAACCATTTTTAAGTGTACAGTTCAGTAGTGTTAAGTACATTCATGATGTTGTGCAACCAATCCCCAGAACGCTTTATCTTGCAAAATTGAAACTCTGTGTCCAGTAAACAGTTTTCCGTTCCCCTCCCCCAGCCCCTTGCAGTCCCCATTCTACTTTCCGTCTCTGATTTGACTACTCTAGGTCCCTCGTAGAAGTGGAATCATACAGACTCTGTCTTCTGTGACTGGCTTATTTCACTTAGCATGATATCCTTAAGGTTCATCTGTGTTGTTGCATATGGCAGGATTTCCTTTTTTTAAGGCTGAATAATATCCCACTGTATATATATCTTACATTTTCTTTGTCTATCCATCAATAGACACTTGGGTTGCCTCTGTCTTTTTGCTATTGTGAATACTGTTGCTATGATCATAAGTGCACACATATGTCTTCTAGACCTTTTTTTCAATTCTTTTGTGTGTATACCCAGAAGTAAAGTTGCTGGATCATATGGTAATTCTGTTTTTAATCTTTTGGGGAATGACCAAGCTGTACCATTTTGTATTCCCACAGTTGTCCGCTTTTGAGTGTGATTTATAAGGGTTCTTCCCAACCTGGCCTTGCGGCTTCCTCTCTTAGGGCTGAAGCAGTCACTTGCATGTCTTCCTCTCTCCCATCCTCCACCTCCATAGGGTGTACCCTTCTTGCGTGCCCTGTACTCTTTGACCAGCTGGGTAGGCAGGAGGGAGGGCTCCACATATCTGGAAAGTTCCACTATAGAGGGAGCATCGCGTTCTCCATCTCCACGTCCAGAACCCCAGGCTCCAAGGGCGGGGCTTCTTGGAAGAACTGCTGTCCAGGATGGGATGAGTCATTCAGACTGATGAGGCCAGGGCCAGTCTGTGTGTTGAGCCCAGGGCTGTGCCAGGGTCAGTTTGCCTTCAAACGGAAAGTTTGGAGTTCTTGAAAAAGCAAGAGTTCTTGAAAGAGGAACTCCCCTCTCTCATAGGACAGGGTGTTTTCACAGAAAGACCCCTCTGCTAGTGGAAATTCAGGAGGTGGTACCCAATGCTTGCTGGTAGCCCCTGGCTTCTTGACACTTGACAGGGCTGGGATCCACTGGGATCCTTTGGGGGCAGGCTCAGGAGCAGCCTGTCTCCGCCTTGGACCTCGTATGGTCTCACACACAGGGCAGAGGGTGAAGAAACTCGAGGCCTGGAGTCCCTGGTATATTTCCCATTAGATATTCATAGACAGGAAAATGGACTTTCATATGAATCAAAGAGCAAATATAAGACAAAGAAGCCTTTTTTTACGGATAGAACTCAGTGATTGGACTGTGACTCTCACTAGGAGGAGCCATTGCTAGTTCCAGGAAGCTTTTTGGTCTTCTGTATGTTGGAAATTATTTCATACACCACCACATCAATGACTATATCCCCTCTAATTTGATCTTCATTAGTTCCATAGTCATAATTGCTTCCTTTAAAAGAGGAATATTTTTATTGTTTTTAGATATATTTTTATACAGTTCCTAGGTCTTGAGTGTGTAATTTGATGAATTTGGCAAATGTAGATACCCATGTAACCAACAGCCCAGTAAAGACAAAGAACATTTCTATCACTCCAGAAAATTCCCTCAGGTCCTTTACCCATTGGTCCCTTCTCCAACCCCACCCCAGGCAATGATTGCTTAGTTTCTATTAATACAGGTAATAATTTTGCTCTTGTTTAGAATGACATATAACTGAAATCATACAGCCTGTACTTTCTGATATCAGGCTTCTTCTGCACAATTATAAGTTCTGAGAGATTCATCTGTGTTGTTTATTTCTGAGTAGTATTCCATTGTATAAAAATGCTACGGTTTGTTTATAAATTCAGCATGAACTGTTTTTTAGAGAGGAAGAAACTTCACCAGGCTCTGCACTCTGCCTGAGTGAACGTGCACATTCCTCTATGCATCCTTCCACTCACTGAACACCAGGTCTTGCTTTCGCTGGGTGCAAAGATCAACCAGAAATGGGCAGAGAGGAAGGGCACACGAAGAGGAGACGCAGCTAAAACGTTCTGCTGGTTTTGGAGTCGAGAGACTTCCGAAGCCTTCAGGGAAGAGGTGGTTTCGCTGTGAGCTTCTAAGGAGGATGGGTTTAGAATTCTCTCCTAGAGGAGAGGCCCCTGCTAGGAGCTGAAGGAACGGATGAAGCTTGGGGAAGGTGGCAGCCCCACAGACAGATGCTTTGTTGCGGCCAGCCCAGCAGGGTCTTGGAACTGGCAGCCTGAACCTGCCAGGCAGCTGGCATCACCCATCCCAGTTCTGGGCCCAGAGGTAGGGCAGTAGGGAACCCAACCAGTGGCATATCTCTGGCCCGGGCTGGGGAGGGTGGGCACAGGATGAGTGAAAGCAGACCCTCTCTGTGTCTTCTGGAGTTGGCTGTGCCCTCCAGCCATCTGCGCTTGGCTTCCAGGCCAGGCCCTGAACATTTCTGTGTCCCGCCATCCTTCGGGGGCATTGGCCATGGTCTCAAGAGGAGAGGCTGGGCCAGCACTAGCAGTGATGCAGGGGACCTGCCTTCTTCCGCCTTCTTGTTGCGTCTCCTCCAGCTCACCCTCTGTTCCTCCTCCCCCTTCAGTCCTCTCCTGGTCATGAGTCATTTGGCAAGAGGCATGTTGACACTTGGTGACCTGGGTAACTGAATCTTTGTGTTGAGCAAGGGCCTTCACGGCCTGTGCCCAACGTTTCCCAGACTGAGGCACCCTAACCTTTGAACCAGTTCACACCCCATCCTGGCAGAGGGCAAGGTCACTGAATCCATATGGGTTGACATCTCGCCAAGAAAAGCAGTGATTCCTTACCTTCGGTTTGTAGAGTACTCTACTTTGTCAGACTTGATCAGGCTTGTCGTTTGTTCAGCCAGCCAGTGCTTGCATCGTGCCTACTGTGTGCCAGGTTGTAGAAAGGGGAGCGTGATGAGGTCTATGCCTTTAAGGAGCCTACAGTCTGGCTGAGCAAACATGTGCACAAATAAATAAGTATAAAAAATAGTGGGGCTGAAATATGTAAAGTGTAGACCAGGAGAGATGGTTGGTTATGCCAGGGTGTATCAGGAGGGGCTCCACAGAGGAGGTGGCACTCAGTGGGGCAGAAGGTGAGCTGTAATTTTGGGTGGACTTTGGGGGGTCCTTACATTCCAGGCAAGAGGAGCAGTCTGAGCCGTAGTCAGCTCAGGCTTAGAACAAAGCACCACAGACTGGCTGGCTTATACCCCACAGACATTTGTTTCTCATAGTCCTAGAGGCTGGAAGTCTGAAATCAAGATCAGGTTCTGGTGAGGCCCCTCTTCCAGATTGTTTGTTATTGTTTTTAGTTGCTAAGTTGTGTCTGGCTCTTTGAGACCCCTGATTGTAGCCTGCCAAGCTCCTCTGTCCATGGGATTCTCCAGGCAAGATCACTGGGGTAGGTTGCCATTCTCTTCACCAGGGGATCTTTGTGACCCGGGCGTCAAACCTGTGTCTCCTGCATTGGCAGGTGGGTTCTTTACTGCTGAACTAGATTGCAGGCTGCCAACATCTTGCTGTGTGCTCACATGATGGAACAGATGAGGGAGCTCTCTGGGGTCTCTACAGACACTAATCCCTATCACGAGGGCTCCAGCCTCAGGATTTAATCACTTCCCCAAGGCCAGCCTCCTCATATCATCACCTTGGGCTTTAGGTTTTCAACATGTAACTTTCAAGGGGATACAAACATTTAATCTATAATGTGTGGTGAGAGACAAGGCTGGGGAGTTGACAGGGATGAACTTTGGAGGGTGTGGTACAGAGAGTCAGGAGTTTGGACCTTATACTATAGCAGCAGGGACCCTTGGAGGGGTTGTAAGCAGAAGAGTTTTGGAAGGATCACCCTGGGAGCCATGAGCAGGATGGATGAGAGCCTGGAGGCAGAACTGTGAGCTGCACGTGACAGGAAGGCAATTTATCTCTTTATCTACTCAAGAGATAAAGCCCGAAATAAGGAAATAAGAGAGGGGAAGGGGAGAGGAGGTTTGAAATGTTAAAATGGTCATCAGTTGGATGTTAAGGCCAAAGGCAGAGAGATGAGGATTCTCTTCTTATCCCTTCCTTCCGTCAGTTCATCTTGAACACTACTACATGTCACATACTGTGTGGGCACAAAGATGAGAAAGATCTGAGTTCTGCCCACTGAGAACCACCATCTAGGACAGCACTCTCTAGTCAGGACTGTGAGTTGCACATGTCAGGAGTACAATTTAAGCAGACTTTGACCCCTCCCCTGCCTTGAGGGAGAAGTCGGGGAAGTGATTTATTGGTGCCTACATTGGAAGGTTTCAGGGTGTAGTTCTTCAGATTCAAACTCTTTAGGAATCTGCCCTTTACCATCATGTCTCATCTCTGCTCTGTGTAGACTTCATTTTTTTTTTTTTTTTTAATGACTAAGCGTTTAGTCAATCTTTTTCCTGTCTTAAAACAACAACAGATATAAATATAGTTGTTTTCCTTCACAGCTTTCTCTTCCTGCTTTCTTATAATTCTGGGATTTTTGTTTTTGTTTTGACTTTAGAGTTATGTTTTCTTATATTTAAATTTTGGTAAGAAGACACATATGTATAAAATACACCATCTTAACCGTTTTCAAGTGTAGCATCGCATTAATGACATTCACGTTATGTAGCTTCGTTTTAAGGTCAGCTTTCCCTAACAATTCCAGTCTGACCTCTTAGCAGCTTAACAAGCCCAGTGGAAGGGGTGAGAATTCTGGGATCGGGTCCTCTTGGCCCCACCTGGCCAAGTGCACACCCTAGCCAATCACTGTGGGCTTGATGATAAGTCAGCCTGGATCACATGCCTGCCCTGGAGGTGAGATAGGGGCTGAGGCTGCGGGATGGACACTCAAAGGGAAAGTGAGGTGCTGCTGCTGAAAGAATGGGAAGTGAATGCCAGGGACACAAAAACAGATTCTCCTGCAGGCACATAGGACCTGAGTGTGTAACGTAGGCAGGGTAGAGATTGGTTGGTTCCTCAAGAGGTCTGTGTGTAAGTGCTGTGTAATCAAGCATCTATCATGTGCAAGGACTGTGGCACTGTGACAGTCTAAAGAGACTCATTTGCTCAAGTTGAACTACTGGGGGAGAGAAGAGTTGGATGTAAATAACCGCTCCAGGATGTAGACGTGGTGAGTGCCTGGGGAGGGGTCAGGATTGCTTCGTGGAGTGCTGCCTGGAAGGCCAGGCAGGAGTTGGGCATACGGGTACCACCAGTGTGGTTCCCCACATGGGGCACGGGTGCCTGCTGTCTGCCCACTGCTTGATGCCAGCCGCTGCTAATGCCATTCTTGCTTTAGGCCCTCCCCCGCTTCCCTGGACCTCTGCCTCCCACTGGCTGCTCCAGAGTCTCAGATGAGACCACCCTGGGCGCCTGAGAGGGGGCTGGAGTTGGGTGCCCCCACCTTCAAGCAGGGCAGGTCCGAAGTGCGCCCCTCCTCCTGCAGGCCTCTCCCTGGAACGCCTGCCCAACTCCATTGCTTCCCGCCCCCGCCTGACCGAGAGGGAGGAGGAAGTGATCACCTGTTTTGAGAGAGCCTCCTGGATCGCTCAGGTGTTCCTGCAGGAACTGGAGAAGGTAAGCTGGAAATGACAACCCCGTCGTCATCACTGCCCTCTGCTGAGCATGTGTATCTGTGCACCACCCAGCCCTCCAGTCTCGCCAACTAACCCCATAGGTTATGCTTGTGCAAATTAGAAAAGAGGGCCCTGCACCCATCCTTAAGGTGCTCTGGAAACTCCTTATAGTATCCTGATCCTGTTAGCATGATACTCTTTACTGCCAGAAAACAGTTTTACTAAATAGAAGAGTCCACACTGTCTATGGGGAGCCAGCAAACTCCTTGATGAGCTCAGCTCGTGTGACCAAGTTTGACAGCCCTGTTTGAGACAGCCCTCACAACAGCTCTATGAAGTAGGTATTATATGCATCCCTGTTTAATAGATGATTCTTAGGTTAGTCTGTTTGCCCACTCCTCTCCCCTTGGAGGGCTTTCCCGGGTGGCTCAGTGGTAAAGAATCCATCTGCCACTGCAGGAGACACAGATTCGATCCTGGGTCAGGAGGATCCCCTGGAGAAGGAAATGACAACCCACTCCAGTATTCTTGCCTGGGAAATACCCCCATAGACAGAGGAGCCTGGCGGGCTACAGTCCATGGGGTCTCAAAGAGTTGAACATGACTTAGTGACTGATCACCACCACCCATTCCCCTTGGAAGGGTGCAGTCAGGCCAGTCCTTGTAGACACTCTTCTCAACTCTCAGGTGCCCTGGGAGTCCCTTACTGGCTCCCCTGGTGGGAAAGAGGCCCATTCTTAAAGCTGCAGAAACAGGACTCGAGTGTATTCCCTGGCACAGGTCCACGTGGAGACTTGAGTTGACCTCTGCCAAGGTCACATGCAGTGTTTTAGAAGCTCTTCACATTGGAATTACATATGGTTTGAAGGAAGCATTCAGGAAAAAGAGAAAGTCACCCATTCAGTAGAAGCCTGGCCTTTGGACTCATTAAAGGGGATGATGCAGGCGATGAGCTGTAATGGTCTTCAGGGCTGGAATCAGCACCCCGGGACTCTGGGCTCACAGATGGGCCTCGATAACTGGTTATGTGGGTCCAGGGAGGGCAGGCCGTAGAACCCTGTGCATTCTCGGCAAGACTGGGTGTGCCTTCTAAGACCCAGCCCCAACCTCTGAGGAACTAAGAATCCTTCTTAAACCTACGTCAGTTTTTTAAAAATAAGGTGGATGGCTCGTTAATTTTTTTCCCCTTGGATCAGAGAGGGAGGTGGCATAGTGAAGGCAGGCCCTCCCAGAGCTGAGCTTAAGTGACAGCTCAGTTAATAATATAGTTGTTCCTCAGCTTCCCCAGAGACCCGGGGTCAGCCATCCAGCTGTTCTGAGGTATGTGACAGGGCCAGTGCAGTGCCTGGCGTTTGGTAGGCACTTGAGTGCTTGTTGAATGAATGTACCAATAAATACAGAGCCCGGAATGTGTAGCTGGCCAGACTTGAGTCTGAGATCATGGCTCAAGCCAGCTTTGTGTTCTCAGGCACTTTCTGAGCCTCAGTTTCCTCTGAAGTGCAAATAAAACCAGCATTGAAAGGCTGTTATGGGCATCTGGTATTTGCATGCAGAGAATGGTTTAGACTTATTTTATTTATTTATTTTTTCTGAAGGGTAGTGTTTTATTTGAAAGACAGCATGGACTTCATACATATCCCTTATCAATGCCTTTAAAACCAAACAACTTTAAAATTTAGCAAGTTTCTCCAAGTACAAAAATACACGTTTATTACATATGGTAGTAAAATTTGTCAAGATACACAAAATCAAAGCATTTTAGATAAAGCATTGGTCTAATATATTATAGATTGACAGAGTATAATAAAAATGACATGTAGTCTGTCTTCAAATCATACAATATAATACTTAGTGGGTAGGAAACTATCCACTCAGTTTAAAGCATAGAAGATGCTGAGGTTCTTCCGTAACCATTGCTAGTCTCTGTGTTCCCTTAGATACTCCTGTAACATTTCATGTGAATAGTTAATATTGCTGGAAAGTATTATATTGTAGACTTATTTTAAATGGAAGCAGGTCAGGTTGCGTTTGGTCTGAATACTGAGCTATGTGTCCCTGAGGTGCCTGGGGGCTTGGGAAGTGCTGGAGCCACTGCCCCCGCCTGGGCTGAGCCTGGCCCCAGCCCCTCAGCCTTGGAACCTGCAGACAGCAGCTGTCTCTGTGTCCCCCTTGCTAGGTCACAAGTAACACCACATCCCGGCACCTGAAAGGCTCGCACCCAGTCGACTACGAGCTCACCTACTTCCTGGAAGCCGCCCTCCAGAGCGCTTATGTGACGAACTTGAAGAAGGGGTAGGTCGCCGGCAGACGAGCAGGATCTGGTCATTTCTTCCCGTCCTGGAAGCTGCTCACATTGGTCTCGCTGAATCAGGTCCCCCTTGTCTCTTGGGGATGTGTGTGTGGACTCCCTGGAGAGGACAACGGGGGGTTGGCTTGTTCCTGTCTTGTCAGATGAGCGTGCCCAGGAGCTTGGGACCGGGACTGGGCTTCAGGAAGCTGCTGAAGCAGTGAAGCCTGCACGTGTTGCAGGATGGTTGTCTTTAGAAGCGGAGGTTCCGGGAGCCTGACGGGGTATGGGAAGAGTGAAGGGCAGTGAGCCAGGCGGTCTGGCGGTGGTTGCTGTCGCCTGAAGTGTCAGCTGGTCATTTCGCTTCTCTGAGCCTCATTCTCTCCAAAATATAATGGAAAAGGCAATTCCTGCTTGTTCCATCTTTCAGGGGGCTGTGAGATGCCAGGGGAGATGTGAAAGTAAAGGCTTGGCATTGTTTTGGGGGTGCAACTGCCTGCATATGAGGTGGCAAGAAGCTCGTTCTCCTGTGTGTTGACTGGAGAGCCCTGGGATGCACAAACAGGGGCCGAGAACCCCTTTCTTAGTCTTTTGCTCCTGGGGTTAAGAAGCGCACCCTCCTTGTGAAGAGCCTGGTGGATGTTCCCACCTGCTGGGGCTAGGGCTGGGGTGTAGGTGCCAGGCCCAGCGTGGTGTTTCACGGGGTGCGTTGGGTGGTGGTGGAGATGGAAGAAGAGGCAACCCAACCTGGGAGGGTGTGTTGCTGGCGGTGTTGGGTCTTTGGCGGTTCTACAGGGCTCAAGGCCTCCACCAGGCCGGAGACTGGCAGGCAGGGGCCTGGGCTTCCTGTGCCCCGAGTCCCTTAGCATCATTACCGCCTTCTGCAGACACTGGAGGGGCTGTGAGGACGTCCAGACAAGCAGGGGGACTGGGGGAGTGGGGACTCGTGTGCTCGATGGAGGTGGTCACTGTGCAGGCTGGGCGAACACCTCGCCTTTCTCAGGCCTCCCAGGCGGAGGTGGGCCTGCCACACAGGTTCCCTCCTCCCCACAGGTGAGGAAACAGGGTCGGGATCAGCTTTCTTTGCTCTGACTGGCTCGAGTCCTCTGAAGCCCCTGTGTCATTTTTGGTGTGATTCATTTTGTTAAATTCCACTTTATTCATTCTTTTAACATTTTTGGAGTAGAAGACTCTTACACAGGAAACCAAATTAAAAAGGTACAGGAGACAATAAGTTTTCCTTCCATCTCCACCCCCTGCCTCCTGGTTCCTCTGTAGGCAGTGTTCCTAGGCTCTTGTGTCATTCCAAGATAGTTAGCAGCGTTCCTAAGTGGTTATATGCATGTAGTATTTTCTTCCTTTTTAAAATACATATTCTCCCATTTGCCTTTTTGCATTTAAAATGTATCTCTTGGAGATTGTTCCACATCAGAGCTGCCTTTTCTTCACATTGCTGCATAGTATTTGCAGTGCCCTGTAGTTCAGATGTCCTACTTCAGATGTCCTCAGTTTACTGAGAACTGGTTTACTCAGTTCCCGACTGAGGAACAAATAGGTCACTTCCAGACTTGGGCTCTTTTCAGCATATTCCAGAGTCCAGAACAGAACCACACCGGTGCATTATTTCAGTGGGAACCTACAGGGTAAATTCTAACAGAGGGACTTTCTGGATTAAAAGGTATGCGCATTGGTCATTTCACTAGAGATGGCCAGCTTAGACCTCACGTGTGTGTTAGTCGCTCAGTCGTGTCCGACTCTGCGACCCCATGGGCTGTAGCCCGCCAGGCTCCTCTGTCCATGGAATTCTCCAGGCAAGAATACTAGAGTGGATTGCCATTCCATTCTCCAGAGGAACTTCCCAACCCAGGGCTCAAACCCTGGTCTCCTGCCTTGCAGGGAGGTTCTTTACTGTTTGAGCTACAGGGAAGTCCTGCTTGAGCTACAGAGATGGCCAGCTCGGACCTCGTAGGGGTTTCCATTCCTGTGCCACCAAGATGTGTGGGAGAGGCTGCTCTGTAAGCTCTCACAGCGCAGTGCAAGCTTTTTTAAGAAAAGTTTTATTGAAATATAGTTGATTTACAGAGTTGTGTTAGCTTCAGGTATACAGCCAAGTGCTTCAGTTGTACATATATGTACATGTATTTGTCTATATTCTTTTCCTTTACAGGTTAATACAAAATATTGATTATAGTTTCCTGTGCTATACAGTAGGTCCTTATTGGTTATCTATTTTTTATATAGTAGTATGTGTATTTTAATCCCAAATACCTAATTTTTATCTCTCCCTTCCCCAAAACGAACAATTTATTGATCACTCCTTCCTTCCTAGTTTATATAAGTAATATGTTTATGGTGGAAAATTTGAAAAATACTGAAAAATATAAAATAGACAAATTAAAAACCACATATTCAATCTTCATATCAGAAACTGGCAAATTATGACCTTTTGACCAGTCACCTGCTTTTGTAAGGTTTTTAAAGCTGTGTTTTTAAAACACAGCTCTCCCATTGGTTTAGATAGCTTTTAGATCTATGGCTGCATTAGAGCAACTACAGAGTTATATGACTCCAAGCCTAAGATATTTACAGTCTGACTCTGTACAGAAGAAAATTTTCCGGCTCCCATACTCCAGATAATCACTATTAATATTTGATATATGTCTTTTCACATTTTCCTATGTATAGATATACAGGTGTATTTTTTTCTTTTTTTTTAAACAGCAACAAAACAGTATCATAATTTATAGTACGCCACTTTCTGGCCTGCGTTTTCCACTCAGGGCTTGGTTGCAAGCCTCTTTTCTGCCCTTGCTCATCGCTTTTCCCTATGAAGTTGCTCCCTGTGGGGTCAGGGGAAGATGACCAGGCCCACCCTGCAGGTGGGCTTAGAACTTGGTGGGCTACGTGGCTGGGATGGTCATCCTTGAGCTGGGCTTTGAGGGAAGGGAGATTCCCAGGGACAGGAGGAATCTGGGTGGGGCAGAAGATAGGATGGGGCTGAGGATTCTAGATGGGGAACTTGGGATGCTCCAAGGCAAATACACCTGGGAAACAGTGAGTTAAAGACTTCTCAAATCCTGTAGGAACTCCAAGGAGCTTGAATGCAGCTGGTAAATTTTCAGGAGGAGCCAAAGGCATGTAAAGTTTTCAGCTTGGTTTGACATGGAGCCCTTGTTTGGGGTGGGACTCTAAGGGGGATCAGCCGGCTGGAGGCATGGTTTCTGGCCCAGGTAGCTTTTCCATCCAGCAGGCATTCCAGTCCCATCAGAGCCACATCCCATTTGGGGTGTTGGAAGCTCTGAGCTTCAGCGCTTAATACCTGGAAGAGAAGGAAGCAGAGTCCTTGCCCAGAATGTGGAGCAGGCCGTGGCGAGGCCACTCCCCGGAGGCAGAGGTGGCTGAGATGGCCGGAGGTGGGCCCGGGCCTGGGGAGAGGTGGTCCTGCCCCAGCTGGACCCCAGCCTGGAGGAGACCTGTGCCCCTTCCTTTCTCCCTATCCCGCCCTCCTGATAGAGGCAGTGGGTTGCCCCACAAGTCCTGTCCTCCAAATGGTAAGAAAAGGGAAACGGTCCCGGCCAGGGACACAGGCTCCCTCCTTGCTCTTCCCTCATACGCGAACACCCAGCCCAGCACCCTATTTGTCACAGCTGCTTAGAAAGTCATTATCATTTATTTGTATTATTTTTTAGAAGCACTCCACAGCTAGATGGGCAGCTGCCTCAAGCTTTAAATTTACACTTACAAAGAAAAAACTCTCAAGTGCTAGGCCAGGGAGGTGGTGGTGTCCCCATTTGGGATGCAAGGATCAGGAGGCCCAGAGAGCCGAGGCAGTTTTCTTCCCAAGGGTGGTACTGGCCTGGGTGCCCCTGGGTGCCTCACACCAACCAGGCCAGGGAGGTGGGGCCATTGGGTGGCACCCTGTCTACTCTAGCTCCATCCACCATCTGCTATTTTGTTCTTATTTGATTACTGAACCTCAGTTTCAGTGAGATGGTGACCTGGCAGGCTGGTTCCTGTTTTTACTGCTCAGTCAGCTGCCACCTGGCTGCTTCCCTTTAGCAGGAGACTGTTGTCACCCTGATTTTGCAAATAAAGTTTTATTGGCACATAGCTACACCCATTATTTGCATATTGTCTCACCCACAGAACTGAGTAGTTGGGCTTGAGACTGGATGGCTAATCCTAAAATATTTATTCCCTGGCCCGTTACAGAAAAGAGTTTGCTGACACCTGCTCTCTGCTTAAGAACTCCTTCCTGTCAGGGCCTCTCGCAGGAGAAGAGGTGCTCTTTTTCTGTAGGGGAGCCCTGTGGAGCAGAGGAGTAGATTTTGGGGGGAGGGGACAGTTCTTTTTGACGGCATTGCATGGCTTGTGGGAGCTTAATTTCCCGACCAGGGATGGTACCTGGGCCGCAGCAGTGAAAGCGCCAAGCCCTAACCACTGGACTGCCAGTGAGTTCCCCAGGTGGTTCAGATTTTAGCGTTCTGTGCCCTTCATTCATTCATAAGGAATGCTCCTTTTGCTAATACATACCACGCACTAAGTGCTGAATTTGTGCATTGCTTGCTTGTGTACTTTGTCTTTCCAACCCTCCTCTGAGGTAAATACTGTCATTCACATCCCCACTTGACAGATGGGAAACTGAGGCACAGAGAACACAAGTGACTTGTCCGGAGCAGAGCTAGGACTGCGTATGCTGGTCTTGCCTCACACCATTAACCACCAGGCTACACTGCCCACAGCAGATATCAGGTTAAGACCCCATGGCCACCCCCCGAGGTGCTCACAGCCTGCCACATGTTCCTGCGAGTATGCCCCTGCTTGGTGTGTGTGGTCTCAGCTTCTGGTTTGAAGAGTCGGTGGTCATCAGAGCAGGGCTGAGGAATGGGGAGGCACTCAGTGACCCTGAGTGCGTTCTTCCTCTGCCCCCACCCTCACCTCTAACAGGGGGTCTCTGTCTTGCATCCCAGGGTGTGAGGGTCCAAGAGGAGAGTGGGAATGAAAAGACACTGGCGTATGGAATTCAGAGCACTGTTAACTCCCTCTCCATTGAGGTCCCCTTCCTTTCACCCCTCAGGGCTGCCTGCTCCCTTCCCCGTACCGGTTTTTCTGCTGGTGTGACGAGGTCAAGGTGAGCATCTTGGACAGCCAGGAGGGAAGGAGAGAGCCAGCAGTTATCAAGCACATGCTCTGTGCCAAGCTGGACCATGTGCTCTGTGAAGGAGGTCATGTGACCCCCGGGGCCAGGGCTCAAATGAGCTTGAGTCAGTTGCTTGACATCACTCCCTGGGGTTCCAGCTTCAGATTTGAGTGGCCTGGAAACCCACGCCACTTACGGTTTCGGGGGTGTCAGAGGGCAGCCATGGCACCTGTGGGGTGTGTGGGAGAAGGACAGGGTCCTGATGATCCTTGCTGTGCTGAGTCAGGGCTCCGCTTCCTTCTCTGGGACCCTGAGTCACATTCTTAGAGAGTGGCTCCTCTTCCGGAACCAGGCCTGCTCCTCCCTAGAGTAGGCCTGCTTCCTGCCCTGTCTTTGTTCCGCACACTCAGGCTGTGTGCGTCTGTGTGTGTGTGTGTGCGTGCACGCACCCCTTGTGGGCAGAGGCATTAACCAACCATCACCCCTCCGGGAAAGCCCACGTCATTTTGGTTCGTTTTCTGTGGCTGTCACTTTGTTCCCCTGTCTTTGTCCTCTATCTCCTGAAGCACAAATTTTGGTCCTTAAAGCCAGGATGCCAACTCCCCCAACCCCTGCTCCACCCTGCCTCCCACATATAGACAAATAGAGATTGAATCATCATTTGTTTCCCAGCGAACAGCCCGAACATTTGAAAGCCTGAGTGTGAGGAGCAGTTCTCAGGATGTTGGCAGCAGCTCGGTCCTTCCCTCTCTGTTTCCTATGAACTCATCCAGCCCAGAGGTGACCCTGGAATGTGACAAAGATAAAGTAGTCCCGGGTGCCTGGGTGGGCTTTGAATAATGTCTTTACACCTTTCTTCTTGATAGTCGCCAATATTTGTTGAATACTTACTGCATGTCAGGCAGAATGCTGATGCCTTTACATGTAATCCTATAAAGTTGGAACTAGTAATATCCCCATTTTCCTGAAGGAGAGTTTAAGGAACTTGCCCAAAGTCACAAGGCCAACAGTTGGTGTTGCCTCCAAACCTGGTGCTGAACTATCTGTCCCACCCCACAGCCTGACCGCACTTGAGAACCACTGTCTTAGCTCAAGGTGCAAGAGGCAGGGTCGGGGGGAGACTGGGATGCAGATACCTGACACCCCCGTCACCGTCTCTGGAGCAGCCCTGGAGAGTCTTTTAAAGGGCTCCAGAGCCGTTTCCTGGTGGTTAAATTTCACTCCCATTGTCTGGGCTCTTGGGGTGTTTGGGAAGAGTTGGGGAAAGGTGGCTAAGATGGAAAAGCCCTGAGGAGAGCCCAGCAGCTCATCTCCCAGCTTGCTGCTGAGAGCCCTGAGTGTCGCCCCCAGCCGCCTGGGCCGGACGAGGACCCTCCTTACAGAGCCCGCGTCTGAGCGGGAGCTGTAGGAGCCGTGTGTGGACGGTGGACAGTGCCCTGTGCTGGAGGAAAAGAAGGCAGGGAGCTGGGCGCCGCCTGGGACAGGGTGGACTCTAGGGAGACACTGTGTTCTGACAGGCTGGGCGGAGTGGAGTCCCTGGGGCTCCGGCACTGTTGGGTGTTAGAGGACATTTGTTAGGGCCTAAAGAACAGGGGGAGGTGGTGGTATCTGCTTCTCAGACTCTGGGCTGGAATCTGAGAGCCGGAGCTCATTCCCATGTGGGCATGGTGTGGACCCAGGCTCCAGAGGGTCAGAGGAGACCCTGCTGAGAACGGGGTGCTCAGCCCCAGGGGCCAGATGACCACGAGTAGTGCTGGCTCCCAGGGCCCAACTTGTTGAGGATTGAGGATTGATTCCTCCAGTTGAGGATCTGAAATAACTTAAAGGGTGTGGTGCTCTCCACTGTGCAGTGTGAGTGGTGTTTGCTTGGCCTCCAGACAGTGCTTCTCCTTTAACCCTGAGCTTCACTGAGGCCTGGGCCTCCCTCATGCTGCCCGCTTACTCATTCAGTGTCTGAGGGACATTCATTTTTTCCAAGGGCCTTGCCCTATTGATCCAGCAGTTAATTTCCCCAGCTGACTCCTGCCCCTTGCTCTGTGACTGATGGCAAAGTTCCTAATTGACCTGGGACTGAAAGTGCTGGCCCGAAAGTCCCGAGTTAGAAGGCCCCTCCCCAAGGGCAGGGACCTGGGGTACCTGGGTTCCACTTCCCCCTCGCTGCCACCAGAGGGCAGCCGTGGACTCTGGTTGGAGCCTCGCCCCAGGCAGTTCTGCGGATGCCGACTACCAGGAGGAGGCATCTCTCAGTTGGGGGTTGGTGAGCCCAAGGTCTTGGCTGTGGGGGAGGCTTGGTTCTCCTTTGCATGAAGCAGTTCCAGGAGTGAAGCAGCAGCGGGTAGCTGAGGGTGGTGCAATGCCAGGGACACTGTTGATGACCCTGACCTCACTAGAACTGGGTCTCTGAGCATCTCCCAAGAAAAGAATGTGAGCTGACTTGTCTCCTTCCCCCACAGTGGGCAAGGGGCCATTTCTCCTTAGAGTGTTTTTTTTTTTCCCTTCTTTCTCCCTAGATGTACAGAGCCCATTCTTGGCTCAGGTCTGGCAGCCAGCTTGGGTTATGTGGGTCGAACCAGGTGGGCTGAATGTTTTGTGCGTGCTTTTTAAAAAGTTTTCTATTTTTTTTTTTAAATCAATAAAGCAATATATGTTCTTTGTACCAAAACCAAACAATAGAGAAGGGAATGAGAAGGGAATGTGTGTTTTCTAAGGGAGTTGCAGGGCTTGGCAGGCTGTGAAGCCTTATGAAAACACCCTCCCTTTTACTGTGTGTGTGTGTGTGTAGGTACCTTAGAAAACCCAGCCTGCTATTAAGTATAACCCAGTGAAGGATGTGTCCAATCAGCAGTAATTTAGTATTCTCATCAGCCACCCAGTATCTGCAGTGCTGGGGGAGGGCAGGAGACGGATGGCTCAAGGGGGCATCCAGGGAGCAGAGTCACCCAACGGCAAAACCCAGGAGAGCCTCCTGGTGGTCACGGAAGAGACCTCTTTAGGCAAAGGGAGAACTTGGAGGCCCATCAGAGAAGGCACATCCTTCCAGCCTCTCTCAATGCACAGTCTTTACTTATTGTCCTTACCACCACCCATCCCCGACCTCGCTAGAACGGTCCCCTTGCTTGGATGTCCTCAGGGCCCTGCACAGAAGTGTCACAGTCTTTTTCTGGGGTTGAGAGTGAAGAGGAGAGCTTTAGTTTTTGAAAATGATGATGTGGTTCTGTGGCAGGAAGGAGTAGCTTGATAACCATTTGAACTTCACCTGACCCTGTCTTCTGGTTCAGTTCTCCAGCTGTTGGGACCTGGCTGTGCAATTCTGGGTCTTTGACCAGAAACATCTCATACATGATTAGCAGTGCCAGCCCTGAAACAGAGACTTCTGGCCGGGGCCATGCATACCAGAGCCTGTTTAGGTTCCATTCAGTGGTAATTCCATGTATTTTCTCATTCCCTGTTTCTCATTCTCTCCCTCAAGAAAATTTGTTGAGCACCCTACTATATGCAAAATATTTTGCTAAGCTCTTGAATAAATCAGGGGCATGGCTAAATTTATAGACCATGAGCTCCTTACGTGCAAGCCCATAAATGAGCTATTCATTTATCATCAGTCTCTTAATTCATTCCCCCTGTACTAGTTGGATGCCTGTTGAGAACAGGTAGTTGGTGTTCAGTATCCAGTTCAGTTCTGTCACTCAGCTGTGTCCAACTCTTTGCAACCCCATGGACTGCAGTGCTCCAGGCTTCCCTGTCCATCACCAGCTCCCGGAGCTTGCTCAAACTCATGTCCATTGAGTCAGACAATATCCAGGTACTTGGTATGCCGTGAGCCCTTTGAAAAGACTTAGTCGAGGGAGTCCTGGAGGTCAGATAGCCAGGAAAGGGAAGTGTAACTGTGCCAAGTCAGAACACCGTTGTCTTTCTGGAGGGTCTGGTTAGCTAGAAGGGAGTGAAATCTGAATCCCTTGGTGCCTGCAGGGAGCCCACCTTTTCCATTGTGTGAGTGATGGCCTGAAAAGGCAGACGTCTTCAGGGCTTTAATTTTCCCCTTGGAGAATGGATGGATTTATTCCACAATAATTTCTTGAGTGCCTCCTGTGTTCCAAGCATTGAGCTGGTGCCCAGAAATATGAAGCTTCCCTCACCAACCTCATTAGAAGTTGCAAAGACTGAATGAGATAAAGTGCTTTCCAAAATCCTCCCCACTGCTTGCTGCTGACCAGGGGCCCTGGGGAGCTTGCCACCTCCTTGCATGGCCCACCTGCAGGCCACTCTAAGACAGGTTGTTTCCGTTGACCCATGACTGCATGCACATCTCTTTCTCTCTGCTCCTGACCAGCCAGGGTTTGCTTGAGTTGGAATCCATGGCCTCCTGGCTTGTCTGCATGCAGCCTGATTCTGGGCCAGGGTTTGTTGGAGGCTCCTGATTGGATATTGTTTAAAGTGGCAGCTTTGCTCAGAAAGGTCAATGTGAGAGATTGGAACAAAGAGATCTTTCAAACTGGCCTCTCACGGGGTTCAGAAAAGTCCCAGCTCTACCTGGCATCATCAGTTTAGACCTGCGACAGGATTATTCAGGCTGGTGGGAGAGACCCCAGCTTGTTTCCCATTTCCTGGAGGGGTGAGCTGAGGGAGAGGGGCATTCCTGACATTTCAGAACAGATCAGCATTGGCCAGGAGCCTGGGTCTCTCCCTGTCTAGCTCTGGCCACCGGAACCTTTGTCGGTTTTTCTCTTTATCTGCATTCAATAAAAATTGGAACTTACCCAAAAGATGCCTAAGGGTGATTACTTTGCTAAAAAATTCTTGGAAGCTTATTTAGATGCCCAGTTCCCTTACAGATTTGAAAACAATAAAAATATACAACTTTGGGAGCACAAGATCTTGTTAAAATACAGTGCTCATTCCTAAATTGTGTGTGTATTGGGAGAAACAGGATCCCTGGGAGTCTGCATTTCTCCCAAATCCCCAGGCAATGCCAGTCCTGCTGACCTGGGAGTACTTTCTGAGTGTTGATGATATAGAAACTACAGGCAGAGAGAGGACAGTCCTTGCCTTGCAGTGGGAAGAAGGGATCATAGTCCTTGTTGGCTCTGGCCTCCTGGTAGCAGCCTTGGCCAGGCTGCCAGGGAGGAGGCTGGCAGGTAGCCCACAGAGTGGAAAATCACCCACAGGTCCGGGGCACTCCTGGCTTCTTCTGGGCCAAAGGGGCCCCGGGCAGCCCCAGGGTCCAGCCTTCCTCAGCCTGTGGCCCAGCTGCTCCAGCAGAGCTCTCCCGCAGCTGAGTTCCCAGAGCCAGCCATTTCCTGTCTTCTGAGAATTCATGCATCTTTTCTCACTCTTCTAATAGTGGTGGCCGTGTGGTTTTCCTCTCAGCTGCCCCTGCTGTCCACCTCTGGGTCCTTCTCCAAGGCAGAGTCCTCAGTGGGCTTGAAGGGCTTCTGCTGCAGACTCTTGCTTTCGGGCTTGGGGCTCCCAGCCTGTCCCTGGGTGTGGTCTGCCTATCAGGGAGTCCTGTTCTTATGTCCCCTGTGGGCGGGGCTGATGGAAGGAGAAAGATGGACACAAAACTGGAGCAGCCCCTTGGGTACTTCCTCCCCCTCTACTCATTAGCTTCTGAACTTCCGTGCAAAATAATGTGGCAAATTAAAACATAAGTAATGTGACCTTTAGGACCCAGATTAGAAAGGAAAATAGGGAAGATAGCTAATACTCAGTAAGTCTATACCACATGCCTGGTGTCCTCAGGGCTTCACATATATTCATCTTCCTGACAGCACTGGGAGCAAATGAGGAATCCTCCTGCAGACAGGGAGACTAGAAGTCAGATTGGCTACCTCACTTTCCTAAGATTGCAGATTTAGGATCTGGCTGCAAAGCCAGGGTTTCCATGTCAGGTTGTTCCTCCTGGAACCTGATTGCTTAGCATAGGAGAACTGGAAGGCATTGAGGAATCGACTAAATCAGTGGTTCCCAAACTTGAATGTCATTGGGACCCTCTTGGAGTTTGATAGAACATGGATTGCTGGACTCCACAGCAGAATTTCTGATCCAGCAGATCTGGAGTAGGGATCCTCAGAATTTGCATTTCTAACAAGTTCCCCTGATGCTAATGCCGCTGGTCCCACCTTAGTACCTCTAGTGGCACACAAATGGCTGTAAGTGATACACGGACTAAGGTTTTTAAAGTACTTCTGAAAAAAAAAAGTACTTCTGTATGTAATATTTGTTAGCAAAAAAGAAATGCGAAACCTGAAGCCAAACAACTTGTACACCAAATCCATGATTTCAGGTATGTTTGATGAAGGTGGGATGTCTACTGAAGTAAAAAGAAAGAAGATATAAAGAAAAGTATTGCACAAAGCAGTAACACTAATGGTGTACAGCTAGTAGCCAAAAGTGTAGATGTGGCATGTAGATGATAGGAGTCTGGGAGATGCTGTTTGAAACTGAAGGTGTGACTTTATAGAGGAGGGGACTGCGCACAGCCCACAGAGGTGAACTCTGCCTTCAGTAGCAGCCCCCAGACAAGAAGTCTCTAAGGAGCCTGTGGTGCCCTGTGCTTCATGCCCTTTCTGGCTCTTCAGAAGCTCTGGACAGACTAGGGAAGATTGCTGTGATTCTTATTCTATCTCCCAGGTCTTAGTCTCCATTGTCAATCTTACAAACGGGGATCAAAATTTATAATGTTGCTTGCTTGCTTGTCAGAAACCAGAGGTTTCCAGAAGGCAAGGAATTGAGCTTCTGTCCTTTTATGGCTCCAAGCTCAAAGTCCCCAGGAATCTGTTTCATGCATAAAAGCTGCAGGAGGGACTCATGTGACTTCCCGAGTGGTCACCTTTGGCTTTTTATCCTCTTTCATTTCTAAATTTGCTTCCCTGGCAGCTACTGATTTTCCTTGTGATCTAGAGAACCCCCCAGAACAAGTGAGGGCATTTGCTGAGCACATGCTGTATGCCCAAGCTGAGCTTCAGGAACAAGACAGGAACCCTGCCCTCAGGGGGTGCAAAGTGCGAAAGGGGGTGAGCCTGTAAATGGGAAATGACCGCAGTGCCATGCTTGCTTCGAAAGAGGACTTAACACAAGGCAAGAGCTACACAGTCAGGAGGGCCTGGGAAAGCTGCAAGGAGGAGATGATATCGAAAGTGATGTGTAAAGACACAGGTGTTTTTTTTAAGGATGTGTAGGGGAAGGGGGAGAAGGCAGTGGCAACCCATTCTTGCCTGGAGAATCCCGGGGACGGCGGAGCCTGGTGGGCTGCCGTCTATGGGGTCGCACAGAGTCGGACACGACTGAAGTGACTTAGCAGCAGTAGCAGGGGAAGGGCTCTTAAAGGCAGTGAGGGAAGCCTGTGCCAAGACTTGACATAGGGAAAGTTGTTCAGAAAGGACTCAAGTGGTGAGAGATGCCATGGGAAAGAGGCAAGGAGCAGGCCTGACAGCCCTGTGAGGGCCTCAACTGGATTCTGTAAGCCTAGGGGGACCAACGAAAAGCAAACGTGGAGGGAAACAAGATGTCTCCTGCGTGTCAGGTGGAGTCCTCAAGGGACAGTGGCAGCAGTTTTTCACACTCAGGTCACACCCATTAGTGGGTTGCATAATCTGCTTAGTGGGCTGCTGCGAGCATTTTTCAAAAGGGGAAGTCGCAGGAAATGTAAAATAGAACGTATCAGAGTGGATTGCCGTGCATGTAGTAGAGAGAGATATTGGATCAAGAAACGTACTTCAGTTCTATGTAAGCAGTGTGTGCATATATATAGGGTTGCAATGTCAGACATATTTCTTACTGTGGATCACACTTTAAAAAGCTTAAGGCTCAGAGGCCTGACTGGAGTGGGCAAGACCAGCTGTTGCTGTCATCTAGGCCCCAGGTGATGTAAGGACTAAGAGGAGGGGATGGATTCCAGTGTAGACCAGAGGTGGTGGGTGAAGATGGAGAATTTGAGGCTGACCTCAAGTCTGAAAGTTTGACACTAGCCCAGAGTACTTGGGCCAGAATGATATCTTTGAAATAACCCGATCCTTTTTTTTTTTTAATTGAGGGTAATTTCTTTACAATTGTGCATAAACCACTTGTTGTGTTGGCTTCTGCCATACATCGACATGAATCAGCCATAGGTATACCTATGTCCCTTCCCTCCTGAACTTCCTTCCTTCCTCCCACCCCGTCCCCCCCCCTCTAGGTTGTCACAGAGCAGCTGGTTGAGCTCCCTGCATCATATAACAAATTCCCTCTGGCTCTCTGAAAGACCCAATCTTGGTCCCTTTCTGATGGTGAACTGGAGGCCTGGGTTTCTGGAGGGCTGTAGGAAAGAGGAAGCCTTTGTATTCTTTGATCAGTGAAGTCCTGGGCCCCTAGGATCCTGGTGTTACAGTTCTGACCTTTCTTACCAAGTACTGGATGTTGTCGAATAACATTCAAATGGGCAGGCTCCTCCTAGCATCCTCAGGTTTGATGAGGATGTCTTTGTGGGAACTAGGCTGGTAACGACCCTGCTTCTGCTGTCTTCCCACTAGGAACATCGTGAAAGGCATGAAAGAGCTCCGGGAGGTGCTACGCACTGTGGAGACCAAAGCAACTCAGAACTTCAAAGTGGTAATGGAGGAGCCCCAGGGCTGGGTGCTGGCTCTGGCTGGTTTATTCAGGGGTTGATTTCAGCAGGAGGCTGCAGAAGTCCTAGCAGGCAACCCCTGAATCAGGGATGACCATATATCGCGTGCACGTGTGCGTGTGTATCCTCCCCTGTCATGCTCATGGCAGACATTGCTAGTCAACCGCAGCATTCTTTTCCTCCAAGCCTGGGACACGCCCTCAGCATCCTTCTCATCACAGCACTGTGCATAGCCCCTCACATTAGATCAGTGCTGAAGCCTCCTGACATCCCTTCCTAGCACGGTGGTGTGCTACTTCTCAGGCTTTTGTTTCTGATCTTAATAAAGAACTTTGGCTCGCTTTCCTGCCCCACTTCAGGCCTGCCCTCTTAGGTTTTTATTCACCCTGAATCAGAGCCACAGCTGCTTCTCACTCTACACTTCTCTGTCAAATATCAGGAAGGTGTCTGGTGGAGAAAGCTGCTTGTACTAGGGGGCCTTACTCTCTGCAAGGGCCTGTGAACACTCAGAGCCATGCTGGGCTCCGTGGGGCCAGAAGGAGGAGGAAATGTACCTCTTGTCTAGAGAAGAAAGAGGACAAAAGATGAAGTGGGAGCCATCAAAGGCCAACGGAAGGGGTGGGGGCAGCTCAGTGCTAGAGGCACAGAGAAGGGAGGGGGCTCCTTGGGGGTGGAGTGGTGGGCCTCCTGGAGGGGCAGCACGTGGCCAGCAGGCAGATGTGGCCGGGCCGTGGGTGGAGGGCCCAGCAGGGCAGAGCCAGCGTGCGCCTGCATCTGAGTCCTGCCCTCTCTGCCAGATGGCCGCCAAGCACCTGGCAGGGGTCCTGCTGCACTCCCTGAGTGAGGAGTGCTACTGGAACCCCCTGTCTCAGCCTCTGCCTGAGTTCATGAGCAAGGAGGAGAATTCCTTCATCACGCAGGCCCTGCGGAAACCTCACCTCTACGAAGGAGACAAGTAAGCCCTGTCTGCTCAGGGGACCACTCCAAACTCAGGCCACCGTCCCTGGGGTCAGGTTCCCAAGGTGGCCCCTCTCTCTGCTCCACGCTCTCCTGCACTTTCCGCCCAGCTCCCTGCCAGGCAGGCTCCTTAGAACAGGCAGGAGCCGAGTAGACTAGAGAAGGCAGGGCTCACGGTGGGTGTAGGGGTCCTGTATGGCTTCCAAAGGCCAAACAATTATTCGAGGAGTTCCTGCTTTCATGCACTATCTGTCTCGTTTGTGCCAGTAATTGGAGGTGGGGTCTGTGAGCTTTTTTCCCACTCTTCTCTGCAGCTTGCCCCAGCCACTCACTGCAGGCAGCGCTGGGGGCTGGAAGGGGCATCCCCACCCCCACCCCAAGAGCACTGCAGTGCTTCCCACCCTCGCCCACCACAGCCTTTCAGGTCCATGACTCTGGGGCACGATAAAGAACTGCAGGTGGAATCCGGTGCCTGTGAATTATGCAGGGGAAGGTCACCTTACGAGGGCTGGTGCCGACGCCGGGGCAGAAGGGCCAGTGGGGCAGGCCAGCTGTGCTGCTTGGTGAGGGCCACCCTGCAGCCAGACTGCCTTCTTTGTCCTCCAGCCTCTACTGCCCGAAGGATAACATTGAGGAAGCCCTGCTGCTGCTCCTCATCAGCGAGTCCATGGTGAGTGCCAAGGCTCTACCCGGGCCTCCAGCCTCCGCCCTGTGGGGGAAAGCTGCGGGGCTCAGGCTTAGAACACCAGGTCCTGACTGAGATCAGCCCCCCGTGGATGTCACTGCAGCAGGCTTTGCTTGCCCCCCAGGGGGTGTGGCTTGCTTATGAGCTTTAGGTGTGGTGTACAAGGCTGCCTGCGGGGGCCTGGGTCCTGTCCTCCAGTGACCAGGGACTAAGCTGACAAGTTCCTACCTCCTCCTTCTGGAATTAAATGATATCATCAGCTTGTCAACAGAATGTTGCATGAACAGCTGGGAGCTGGGTCTGTGGTGATGGAGGGGAGTGGAAGGAACGTGTAATTCTCATGGCACAAGGCCTAGATTCAGGTTCCAGCCCTGCCACTCAGTTGCTGATGGCCTTTGGGCAGATCACCTAAGCTCTGTGAGCCTCAGCTCCTCACCTCTAAAGTGACAGTAACTCACAGGGGTGAGATGCCTGTACAAGTATGTATTCATACACTCATGCCAGTCCTTTTTTAATCTTTATTGAATTTGTTTTAATATTGCTTCTGTTTTACATCTTGGTTTCTTTGGTCACAAGGTATGTGGGACCTGGGCTCCCCAACTAGGGATCAAACCCTCACCCCCTGCATTGGAAGGCAAAGTCTTAACCACTGGACTTCCAGGGAAGTCCCATGCCACTCTTAATTCAGAGTATCATCTACTTTGTGCCAGGCCCCTTCTGGATGCCAGAAAAACAGCAGCAGACAAAATGGAGAAAACTCCCTGCCCTCATGGAGCTTACATTCTAGTGAGGGAGGTGGGCAGTGAACAAATAACTCTTCAACTATCCAGGGTTTCAGGGCCTGAGTGCTGTGCAGAAATAAGGCAGAGGGGGTAAGGCGTGAAATACTCTCTAGATTTTTTCATAAGACCGCTTGTCCTGCCCCAGGCAGACACACATGCACACGTGTGCATTCATACACGCACGCCTGTGCCACGGAGGCTCAGTTAGGGGAAGAGATGTGTTGGGTAGTCCAGGAGGTGGTGAGATGAAGGATGTGGCCTGAGGGGACTGGAGGAGGCGTGGGCAGGAGCAGCAAAGTCAGGTGTCCTCTGATGCAGGGGCCCCTCAGAGCTTATAAGCTGGGGACCCCTGGGTTGAGAACTAGGTTTCTAAAAATGATGCATCTGAGAGCAGTGACTGAAAGTGGAGTTTAAGAAACCAGGTCCCCCAAACAGCCAGAAACAAATGTCTCTTTGGACACCTGGACCTGTGTGATGCCAGGGTTTGTTTAGAGAACTCTGGTCAGTGGGTTGTCTCCAGCTGAGCAGGTCCTTCCTACAAGTAGATGGGGGGTAGGGGGGTGGGGGGTTGGGGTCACTGGATTAGGGGAGAAAGAGTGTATCCTTCCTCAGCCAGGTGGGGTCCATTCAGATCCAAGAGTGCCCAGGAAGGGGTGTGGATATTTGGATCCCAAGAGCAAAGTGGCCAGGATGTGGTCCTGAAAGATTTGCAGGGCGTGTGCTTGAGTAGGGGCATCTAGCTGGTTAGCCCAATGTGGGCGTAGCGGTACCAAGGCCAGATCTGGTTCTCATGGGAGAACAGTGCGCTTCTCACAGACTGAACCCCAGTTTATAATTATGGACCCTCAGCCGTAGACCAGCATCCCCTCCCTGCCCCCTACACACACCTCGGCCATCTCAGCACCTACACCATCAGGTAAGACTGCAGGGGAGTCACCTGCCTTGGGAAACGCAGGCCATCATTTTCACTTTCCTGTGCTGAGGGTTGCAGTGTTGTCTGCAGGTGGGACATCAGAAGGTGAAACTGGGAACATTTCTTGAGTCCTTTCTCTGCCAGTTTCCAAGCTGATCACCTCTTCTAGTAGGCACTGTGTTGAGCCATGTGAAAAGTAAGTTCCATATTGTTTAATCTAATATTACTATGTTCCCATCTTACAGATATGAAAAGTAAGGTCCAGGACAGATGTGTGTCTTGGTCAAGGTCATTTGTTGTTCACTTGTTAAGTCATGTCCGACTCTTTGGGACCCCCATGGAGTGTAGCATACCAGGCTCCTCTGTCCTTCACTATCTCCCAGAGTTTGCTCAAATTCATGTCCACTGAGTAGGTGATGCTATCAAACCATCTCATCCTCTGCCACCCCCTTCTCCTTTGCCTTCAATCTTTCCCAGCATCAGGGTCTTTTCCAAAGGGTCAGTTCTTCGCATCAGGTGGCCAGAGAATCAAAGCTTCAGCTTCAACATCAATCCTTCCAGTGAATATTCAGGGTTGATGTCCTTTAGGATTGACTGGTTTGATCTCCTTGCAATCCAAGGGACTCTCAAGAGTCTTCTGTAGCTCCACAATTTGAAAGCATGAATTCTTTGGTGGTCAGCCTTCTTTATGGTCCAACTCTCACATCCATATGTGACTGCTAGAAAAACCACAGCTTTGGTCAAGGTCACATACTATAATCCTCGCAGCCATGATTCAAATCACGTCTGTGATTCACTGACTTGGTTTTCTCATCTGTAAAAGGGCCAGGGGGATAACTTTGATTATCAAGTGAGACAGGGCTTGGGAAGGGCTTTGTAAACAGGGCCTTGGCTGTCTGTATGAGAATGGTCAGCGTTTATCTCCCTGGCAGGGACAGAGGCTGGACTCTGTCTCTGCAGAGGATTTCCTATGGCCGTTGCTTGATCTGGGTGCCCAGAACCAGAATCTAGATGCCTTTCCATTAAAGCGATTCCCCCCAAACACTCCAAGTAGAAAACGGCCTTTTATTAAAATGTGACCCACGCTTGGAGCCGAGGTGGTTTCCCTCCCAGCAGTTCTTTCCCTTTTGAGGGAGGGTGTGTGGCTCACTGGCCTGCACAGGCGACGTGGTGGGGATGTGGTGGGAATTCCCTGAGGCATGCGCAGCAGAAGACGTGCTCTATGGCTGGGAGGAGGCACTCTTCATGGCTGGGAGGAGGCACTCTTCGAGGCTGGCTGGTTGGTTTCCTCCTCCTCACACCCAGCCTGTCACACATCTAGAAGTTTCAGACATCTGGAGGAGGGTGTTGGCGATGGAAGTAGTTTGATGTCTCATCTGAGGGTTTTCCACCTGGGGATCAGGATCTGACCACTGTGGCTCCAAGTGGTTTCTCAGAGTGACCAGACTGCCCCTGACTTCTCACCTGCCCTAGATGTACCCTCTCCTTCCCCACAGGTCACATTCTCCATCAGTTGTGGGCACCCCTGCCATGTTCCTGCTCTGACCCCTTAACTGACCACCTGAGGCTCAGCCTGACCTCCATGTACCAGCAGGATTTTCCTCATCTCCCTTTAATGCTGGCTGGGTTTGGCTGGAGGTGGTCAGGAGAAACTTCTAAAGAAGATGGCTGCCTTGCGGGCTCCTTGGGTTATCCCAATCCCTATAGGACTCACTAGGCTACGGCAACAGCTATTCCAGCACAACCAGCCCAAGAGGCAGAGTCATCACAGCTCTCCACCTCCAGGTCCCCGGTGCAGCTGCTTCAGGAAAGGGTGTTTGCAGGTTTCCTCTCGGCCCGTTTTGTGATCTGGAACTCACAGGAGTATTCTGTCTGAGTGCAGGGCTGGTAACGTAGGTATGGTTTTTGTGGCAGGCTGAGTGCGATCAGAATGAATAGGGGAGCCCTTGTCTTGCAAGAGATAAATAGGAACCGTACAAATGCTATCATAGAAATGCATAGGACATGAGTTACAACTGGCTAAAGGAGACTTGTGTTTTGTACTCAGATTTGAATTTGGGGGGCCAAAAGGGCATTTAAAAATGCCTACCCACCTACCCATCCATCCACCCACCCACCCTCCATCCATCCAGTCTTGTCTGAGCAGCGATGATGTGGCATGCGTGCTCAGCACTGGCGACAGAATGATGACAAGTTAAAACCACAGCCCTTGTCCCAGATGTCCTCCTACCTAGTAGAACATGCATCTAGGGACCCGGAGGAGGGCCTGGCCCCCCAGTCAGAAGGAATTAGCTCAGTCTGCTGAACCTCAAATGCATATTCTGGTTTTTGAAAAACCATGTGTCAAAATCAGCCTGATTTTCTCACTGGATAACCAGAGGGTATAGGACTCTGTCATTTCTAAAATCTTGATCTCAGGCATGAAAATGTGTTATAGCAAACTCAACCCCCTGTTTCTTTCAGCTGGGGGAGAAGTGGCTGCTGCTGTCAGGCTCCTGGGAACTGAAAGAACACAAGGCTTGGGTTAAGAGAGGGTGGGTGGGTGGATAAGTCTCTGGGGCCTGGGATCCTGAGGTCAACAAACTAACTGCCACTCATGCCCAAAGGCAGGCAGCCAGCCATTTGAATCTTGAGTTGGCCATTCACAACCTTTATAGCCTGGACAGGTTCTTACCTCCTTGATTCTCTTGTTTTCTCATCTGTAAAATGGGACCAATAAGATCTCTTTCTCCACTGGGTGGATGAAGTACAAAAATGAACACCAAGATGCCCGGTACATTGTGGGTGGCCAACATGTTTTTGTTTTATCCTTATAGATACCTGGTTCTGACTCAGTAATTTTAGAAAACATTTAGGTTCAGTTCTGGTTGGATGATAAACTGGTTTGAGGATACAGTTTTGTTGTTGTTGTTTTTTAAAAAGTGCTTCCCGGACTTGATTCCATTTGGAACTCCGCAGATGAGCACAGATTGTTCCAGCTTCTGGCACCTGGTTTTCTCGGACATGAGGCCCTGTGTGCTGCAGGCTGTGAGGGGAAAGGGCTTGTTAACCACTGCCAGCTCAGAATGCTCGAGGCAGTGGAGATGGGAGAGCCTCTCACCCTCGCTGGCAGGAAAGCTTCTGCTGCAGAAGCAGGGGGCTGAGAGGGGCCTGGCCAGGATCCTGTGTAGATGATACGTGGCACAGAACATGTTATTTCTCGGTTCTGTGGGCTGGCGGCTCTTGAGCCAGTGGTAACGATGTCTGCTGGTGGGGGGCACAGCAGGAGCAGAATGTGACTGTGTCCTCCAGGGAGGGAGACTCCTTTCTAGGGGGATGGCTGTGGGGGGTGAGCAGCAGGCCCGGAGGCGGGGTCCATGGCCAGCCGAGAGGCTGTCCCTGAGAACAGGGCTGATGTGGTCCAGGGAGCTTGTTCTCTGCTGAGAAGCAGCCCCTGAGACCTGAGTGAGAAGCCCAGCCTCATGTTTTGCTTTGGTGCTTCCCAAGCAGAGCCACCCCAGGGCCTCTGCTGGTGTGGGCGGGGCTGGCGGATTCTTCCTAAGAGATACCTGGAGGCAGGGGACGACTTGGGGTAAAGTCAGAATGTCTAGGTTCTAATCTGGGTCCTCAACCCCCTATCTGTATGCCTTGAGTATTCTTCCTGGTCCCTCTGGACCTCCGTTTTCTCATCTGATAAAAAGGACAATAGAATAGGGGATGGTCATTGTCAGCATTATGTGATAATACTTACAAAGGACTCTACAAGTTAGTTCCCTTTCCCTTTACCCTGCTTGTGTCCAGGATCAGAGGAGAAATGGGGCTGTCAGGGCTGTCTGTGGTCAGGGCTGTCTGTGGCCCTGCGGCCAACAGAGGCTGGGGACCAGGGCTGGCCGAGAAGCCCATAGGGCCGCAGGTACTTAGGGCAGTAGAAGCTTGTCCTAGACTGGCTGTCGGAGGTGCAGCCTTAACTCCTGGAGACCGCGCACAAGTTAGCAAAGTTCCTCGCACAAGTTCCCATCTGTAAAGGGAACACCGGCAGTGTCATCCCGCCCTTCCATGGGGTTAGTATGAGATCATGGCAGTGATAATTCAGCTTCTAAAATGCGTGGCACCCACACGAGGGGTGGCCGTTTGAGCAAGGACCATCCTGTCTGAGGTGTCACGCCGCTGGTCCGTCTGGGGCAGAAGACATGCCCTTGTGGGTGTTTTCTTAAGGCGTGATTTTGCTTCATGGGTACATGTCCAAAGGCCACAGTGGGTCACACTGGATGATGGAGGGGTGGGAAGAGCATGTTTCTTTGACTTTTCCTCTTCTGACCTGCTTGGTCTGGGCAGACTGCCCCTTGGAAGGACAGCAGAGCAGAGGGTCCAAGGCTAGGAGCTGGCACAGGTGATGAGCCCTGCCTGGGATTAAGTGCATGAAGTAAACAGGAGCAGGGCACCCCCCGAAGTGGAGGAGCCTGAGGTTTTGCAGGGGAAAACAGGAGAATAGCCTGTCATTATCCCAGACTAGTAAGGAGTGGGGTGATGAGAAGAACATTTAGTTTCCATACAGTTCATGACTGTCACTGCATCTGACGTGCAGGACGTCCTTGTGAGGACATTTAAATGGTGGAAGGGAAGTATGTGAGGGGGCCAAGGGTGAGGCAGGCAGCTGATGGAGCTGGGCGGGGCGCAGAGTTGTGGCCTGAAGGAGGGAGCTCAGTGGAGGAGGAGGGAGCTCAGTGGAGGAGAAGGGAGCAGGGCAGCTAGGGCGCCCTGGGTGGGGGCTCAAGACCCGAGAAGGTCTGAGGCCCTGTGCACCAAGGCCTGCTCTGGTCCCTGAGCTGCATGTGAATTCACCCTGTCACCAGCGCCCCCACCCCCGCCCCGAACTGTGGCTTCCTTTTTTCTTTTCTGGTTCTCCCCCACCCCACCCCGTTGTCATGGTTACATATACATGCTACCCAGCTGCCCTGCAAACCCGGGAGTGTTTCACCACAGCCCTGCCCCAAAACCATAGCAACTGCTTGCAAACTTCTGCTTTTGGGTTTCCTTTGGGGAACCACACTTCCCTCTTGGTACAGGTGCCAAGTCCTGAGGACCCCTGGGAAGATGCCTTTCCTACTGTCTCCGTGTTGGGGTGGGAGGGAGTCCTCAGACAGAGGAGATGCTGTGTGGTTCCCTCATCCATTTCTGTCCTTCTAACCTAAGGCTTGCCCAGAGCTTAGGAGTCCACATCTTCCTCCTACCAACCACACACATTCAGAGACACTGTTCTCTTAAAGGTCAGGGTCTAGGGCAACAGGAGGAAGTTTCCACATGAGGGCCAGAATCTTTCTGTTTCAGATGTCACTTGAGAGTGCTGTGTGCAGGCTTGTGCTGGGGCTGGCAGGCTAGAGATGAGCAAGATGCATTCCTGCCCTGAGAACTAATGAGCAAGGGGGGCATGTGGGGCCCGGGTGTGTGCCTAGGGTTGGGAGAGGATGTGAGGTGGGCAACCTCACCTGGCAAGACAAGTCAGGGAGAGCAGCAGAAGGAAGGGGTCCCCAAATTGAGAACACAGATGGGCCTTGGTGAGGGGAGGGAGCTGCAGGGAAGGACCTGGGAGCTAGTGGAGAGAAGCTGGCCAGCGGCATAGGGCTCCTTCGCAGCCACAGAAAGGAGTGGGGGTCTGGCAGGGTGCTCCTGGAGGACAGGCCAACCAAAGCTTACTGCTTACTGTCCCCTACAGTAGACTGGGTCCTCGATCCTGCAGGGTACTGCTGCTGTGTCCTTTTCCACAGCCCCTCCCTGAGAGCAGGGACTGTGTCTCCCCCCGTCTCAGCCCCAAACCTCCGGGCCCCATCCCACCATAGAGGCAGCCCCCACCCTGGGTGGCCGAGAGCTGGGGAGTTGCTGGAGGTGGAGGAGTGGGCAGGTCCATGGCTGGGCACAGAGTGGGTTTTGTGTTCCTTGGTGAAATAGCTGCTGCCAAGGCTGTCCTTAGAATCTCTTCTCTTCCTGTTAGTGCCTGTGTGGGTGGATTTCACTGGGAAGGAGGGGGATTTCTTTGGCACTTTCCCTCTCCACTCCTCTCCCTTAACCCTTTGGCATCTGAGCGGCTCTTGTTTACCAGGCTGGCACTGGGACTCAACCTTTCTGGGGATCTTCTTCCATCCCCAGCACCCTCTCCTGGGGCAGTCCATGCCCATTGGGGTAGTGGACAGCCCTGGCCTGTTGTGCCCAGAGGAGCAGCTCCATCAAGGCCATTGGGCTGCCTTACTGAAAAGCCCCCACGAGTGAGTCACGTCCTTGGGTCTTAGAGGCATTTTGGCTTCTAGAAGCCTCTGGGAATGCACGTCAAGCCTGCACGGTGGGACATGTCCAGAACCTATAATCCAAATACCGTTGAGCTTTTGCCTCTGTAGCCATCACCCTTGGGAGCCCCAACCCCTGCCCTGGCGGAGGCAATAGTAGTCTTACATGGAAGGAAGTTGTGAGGACCACCTATGGACACATTGTTTGAACCTGACCAACAGGATCTGGGTTTTAAGGGTCAGGAGGAGGTCTTTTTAATCCTGTCAAAGAGGTCAAGTCCCTGGGTCTGAGGTCCTTTGTGGGGTAGTAGAGGAGAGTGAGTCTCGACTCATGAAAGGGGGTTCAGCCCTTTCTACAGAGGGAGGGGGTGCTGGGAAGGGACCCCTTTGGTGGAGAGGAGGCAAGAGGAGGGAGGACGCTGGGAGCGGCCAGTGGGAGCGTCTGCCCAGAACCCAGCTTTGCTTCTGCTCAGACACAGCCCTCAGAGAGAGAGAGAGAGTGTGTGTGTGTGTGTGTGTGTGTGTGTGTGTGTGTGTGTGTGTGTGTGTGTGTGTGTGATTGGAGGAGACACAGGGGGACCAGAGCATTCCCAGCCTTCCCCCAACCCTGTCAGGATCCCCATGACCCCTGTTTAGCTTCTCCTGAATGCTGTCCCCAGAATGTGAGTGTACAAGAATGGGTGGTACCACAGGCCACAGAACAAGTGGGTCGCCAGTTCCTGATGGGGGCATTTCTAGCTTGGGTTTACAGAGCTCCTCCTTTAAATTGTGCAGACTTGCCCACTCCTAAAGCACGTTTTCTCTTGCCCCTCCCCTCTCAGAGCAGTCCCTGGCAACTCTGAGCTACTGGACTCCTGGGTGCTGGATGCCAAGCACAGAGACCTTGGGTTGTGGGGAAGTTTCTGAGGACAGAGGAGAGTTCCATAGTGAGAAGTCAGGGACAGGGTCTGGGCCGGACATGGGGGTGATGGGAAGGAGGTATAGGGGTCCTTATCGGAGGAACTTGGGGGCACCTTCAGAGGAAAAGGGTGCGGAGCGGCCACCGCCCAAACTCTAGTCCTGTGAGTCAAGCCGCAGAGCCGCCCCCAATCTTGTCAGTTCCCAGTGTTATCTGAGGGTTGTCCTGTGAATGGATGATTACACACACAAGGACTGTCCCAGAGGACAGCTGGCCTGTCCTCTCAGCAATGCCAGTGTCCTGGAGACAGAGGAGGGCCACGGGACTCCTAACAGTGAAAGGAGGCACAAGAGACTTGGTGCCCACCTGCAGAGCATGATCCTGGGTTGGATCCTGGCATGACGGCTCTTCCATGAAGGCATCGGTGGGCCGGGAGGCAAGATCTGAATATGAGCTGCTCGTAGAAGATAGAGGGGACAGTGTTCCATCTCCTGAATTTGGCATTTCTGTTGTGGTTATAGAAAGAGTGTCCTATTTAGGGATGAAAGTTCAAGTTGCTCTAACTGGCTACCATAACTACTGCTGCTGCTGCTACTACTGTTACTAGAGAGTCAAAGCCACTGTGGTCCACATTACCAAGTTGGGTTTACTGCTCTTGTATTACTGTTCTTGCAACTTTTCTGTAGGTTGGACAGCTTGCAGAATAAAACACTGAATAAAATCAGGAGCAGGGACTCAGGACTGCTCCATCACCCCAGCCTGTGCTACAGGTGGAGGGTTTGCTTGCTGTCGTGGTGGTGGGGAAAGGCTCTGGCTGGCTCTAGGAGTGTGGCCTGGGTCAGCAGCGAAAGGGTGAAGGTCACTGGGCCTCAGAGGCAGGGGCCCTGTGAAGACAGGCACCTGTTTATTCTCTGTCCTCACTCTTTTCTAAACCGTGTCTCCCCACAGGCCACTCGGGATGTGGTGCTGAGCCGGGCACCGGAGCAGGAGGAGGACCGGGCCGTGAGCCTGCAGAATGCGGCGGCCATCTATGACCTGCTGAGCATCACGCTGGGCAGGCGGGGCCAGTATGTCATGCTCTCCGAGGTACAACCCCCTCCTCATCCCTCCCCTGCCGCCACCAAGAGGTCCGGCTCTGTTCTTAGGAGACCCAGCGCAGAGAGGGGCTGCCCTTCACTGGCAGAGTGTATCTGTTTTTTCGAATGTTGTCATGTGTTTTTTCCTTTGAAAGAGCACGTGGTGTTATATAGCGAAGCCCAAGAGGATAATTATCCACCCCTCCGTTTCCCCTGGAGGTGATGCTGGTTTTCTGTGACTGCCTCTTCTGGAGGGGTTCTGAGCTGAGAGTGGTTGGGAGCCTGGATCCCCCTCCCACCCCCTCTAGAATGGGCACCCCCATTGTGTTGGGCAGACCCTACTGGGGCAGCACTCCATGGGCTGGACCCAGGGGATAGTCCCGCTCCAGGATGTGAGGACCAGGGGCACAGAGCTGCCCGTCCCTCCTGCCCTCCCCCGGCACCCAGGGTGAATGGCATGTGCACATATTTGAGCTTTCAGATCCAAGCTGAGATCAAGGGTGGCTCTAGGGCCCTGGGCTTAGGTGGCCCTCTCAGCAGCAGATTCTCTGTCCACATGTTTGGGAGAGCTCCCGAGAGGAGGGGCAGTGACACCTGCCGAGCCCTTGCTTACACCAAGGCATCACGGGAGGCGCTTCCAGAAGATACCATCTTTAGTATCAGGAGATAAGTGGTCTCTTAAGTTCGCCAGTGAGGAGGGCGAGGCCTGGTCAGGTGGTTCTGCCCGGGTGCAAGGGAGTGTGTTGAGTCAGCATGGGAGACCCAGGCCACTGAGCTCTGCAGGTGCCTGTGTGTGGCCCTGTGCCCCTCACCTCTGTCCCCGGCCCACCTGACTGGGGCCATACGGTACATCCTGGCCTCATGTGCTGGCTCTGCCTCTGTCGCTGGGAACCACTCCTGTTGGTTACTGTCAGGTCTCACGGACAGCCCCTGACTTGGGGTGGCCCCGATAAGAGGGCCAGGGAGCAGATGGTTTTTCTTGATGGTTGTCGCGAAGAGCAGAAGGAAGCCTGTGCATTCGGGCATCATTCTGTACACGGGCTTCAGAGTCAGTAAGTTTGTTGCTTACTGGCCCTGCAACTCTGGCAAATCAATCAAGTCTCAGCTTCTTCATCTGTGCAATGGGGGTAATTAGAGAAGCTGCCTCAGTGAATTGTTGGGAAGAGTAAATGTGTTTGTCCATGTAGAAAGCTGAGGATGGTGCCAGGCATAATAGTGAGAATTGTCAACTATTATTTTTATTGGTTGTTCACATTTTGAAAGCGCTGTCACAAATCTCATTTCATGCGCTTTTCACTGTCGCCTGATGTGGTGTTCACATGATACGGTGGAGGGAACCCAGGGCCAGAGAGGGCGAGAAGCTTGTGCAAGGACATGCAGCATGCGACGGTAGAGACAGGCTGCCCCTGGAGTCCTCTGCAGGAACCAGGTGTGAGCTCTGGCTGCCTCCAGCGCAAGTGGCTGGAGCAGTGATTCCCCTGGAACGGTGTGGGTGGGCCAGGGCAGGGAGGACCCCTGAAGGGAAAGTGTTGACCGACTCCCTCTTCGCAGTGCCTGGAGCGAGCCATGAAGTTTGCATTTGGAGAATTTCACCTCTGGTACCAGGTGGCCCTGTCCATGGTGGCCTGCGGGAAGGTAAGGTCCAGGGCAGGCTGGGGGCTGCACACTCCCCCTCAGAGGGGGCTGGGGGCTCCACTCTCCACTAGTCCCTCGCAGAGGCTGGCAAAGGGTGGGGCAATGATTCAGAAATATTGTCCCGCAGCGGATGTTAATCTCCAGGGAATAAGGGGCACGAAGGGTGGCCCACAGACCCCAGGGTGAACCTGATGTCTTATCTGTGAGTTACGACGGGGCCAGGTGTATAGGTGTGAATCTGTGGATGGTTTCTCTGAGTATGTGTGCACACGCGGGGCGTTGCAGCATTTCTGCCTGCGAGCTGGTTGGTGTGATTGCCTGAGACAGGCATGGACGTGGGTTCCCAGCGAGGGGAACGGTGTTCTGTTGGGGGCTGCATCTCTTCTCGTCTGGGAGTGTGGCAGCAGGAAGGACCTTCTTGCAAATCCAGAACTTCCCTAGGAGGGAGGGGTTGAAGGGTAGAGCAGAGCACCCCCCTTCTCCCAAGGAAGTGTTTTGGGTGCTCTGCGAGGTGGATGTGCTGGGGTGGTCAGGAGGAGTCCTGCCCGGAGCAGGGCTGACCTTATCCAGGTCTCCAGAACTGTGTTTGCCCTCCACCACCCTCTCCCCAAGCCCTGTCCCTGCACCCACTGGTTTTCCCTCCCATGAGAATCACACTTACATAAGCCTCTATTCTCAGCAGTGACATGAAAGGAAAACCTTTCCGGAGCTGGGTGCTGAGGGTGTTGGGGCTGAGGATGCTACGAATGCAGGAAGTAAGGAGGCTTGAGCTCACAGATCGTTCCAAGAGCTATAAACACCCAGAGCCCAGTTGTGGGGCTGAGGGAATTCCTCCCCGCCACCCCCAAGCCATTTGTGCCACCTGCTCTTCTAGCCCTGCAGTCGTCTCCAAGGAGGGTCCTCCTGGGCTTGCCAGCACCCTCCCCGCCACCCCACCCCACCCCCCGAAAGGAGGCTATGCTCACCAGGTTCTGGTGGGGATGGGGGAAGAGCAAGTGCCTCTTCTGACAGGTGGGAAGGGGCTGGAGAAGTACAGCCAAGAATCAAGCAGGAGCCTTCTCTACACCCTTGTTACCTTGCCAAGTGTTTTTCTTCCCAGCCTCTTCCCCTTCCCTCATCATCTTGGCCACCTCACAGGGCATCCTGTAAGTCATGACATGATGTACCCTGGCTGTGTGCTCAGCAGGGTCTTGTTGAGGGTCAGAGGGAGCTCAGAACACAGATGGGTTGAGGCCAAGGGGAGGAAGAAGGGGGCTGGGGCTTGTATGGAGCCTGGGGAGGTAGCTGATGATGACATTTGACAGCTTCTTTCTGCCTCGAGGAAACAGAGAAAGAGCCTCTAGTCTGAGTATGGTCTGGGAGGAGAGGCCCAGGGCTAGGTCTCCACCCTTCTGTGGGTCGTGGACCACTTTGAGATGCTGAGGAAAGCTGGGGACCCCTCCTCAGAAGAATGCACTGCTCTCAGATGTTAGCTTTAATTTCTGGGGGTGCTCCTGGAAGGCCCCCGTTTCAGGAGAAAGTGTCACACCAACCTGGGAATTACGAGGTCTTCAACCCCCTTACTGAAAAGAGCCAGGCTCAGAGAGGTTCAGACGCAGCCTGGCACACCCCAGAATCTGGGGAGCTGGTGTCATGGCCTGGCTCCTTCCCAGAACAGGAAGGTAGACACAAGAATGGGCTTACAGGCAGGAGGTTGGAGTGATCAGTGAGTGCCTCGTGCGTGAGGCCCCACAGGCTGTGTCACACCTACACCTGGGTTAGTGCAGCAGGAGATTGCTCTGGATGCAGGCTCTCCATCCCCGCCCCTTAGGAACCCTGCACACCAGCTCAGTCTGCCTGGTTGGCCCATGCAGCCCTGGGAAGAATAGCCAGACCTTGTCCTTTGCCAGGAGCCTAAGGTGGGAATCCAGGTTCTGTCCCTGCAGTTGTGTGCAGAAGGTGAGGCCAAGCGGATATGAGTATATCCGGCACCTCCACCTGCAGGAAGAGAGGACAAGTTCCCTGGCATGATTTAGGTCGCTTCTTCTCTTGGTCTCCTCAGTGGCTGCGTTGCTAGGTAACCAGCATGACAAAAAAAAAAAAAAAAAAAAGAGCCAGCAGCTCTGACTGAGGAGTCCTCAGATGGCTCCTTAAATAGCAGTGTTTCCTGGTCCAGGTCGGGGTGGGACATGGAGGGTCAGGGTTAGAGAAGTCTGGGTTTCAGGGATGCTGAGGTCAGCAGCCAGGGAAAGGGAAAGGGCTTGCTTCGGGGTGGGGCAGAGGGGGCCACAGCGAGGGGCTGGGAGCAGCCTCCAGAGAGAGGGTTTTGGGAGAGGGGGGTGGCCTGGCACCTCCTGCCAGCCCTTCGCTGGCCTCTCTCGCCACAGCCCACACCGAGAATCCCCCTGTCCCACAGGCCCCCAGCCTCCCAGCTGGTCGTATGCTAACACTCTCTTGGTCTCTTACCCTCTTCTTTCCTGAGAGAGCAGTGGTGCGGGGCTTTGTCCTCTCCACCCAGCCTTTCTGTGGGTCTCTTGCCCCTCCCAGCAGGGACCCCACAACTCCCAGTGCCACGCTTGACACGGAGCAGGCCCGAGGCTGAGACACCTGAAATCAGCCTAATAAGCCTGAGCCCAGAGCCCAGGGAAGTCTGTCACATCTGGGCTGAGAAAAGCTCTCCTTTCTCTGCGGGGAAAGGAAAGGCAGGTAGAGAAAGGCGGGGTCCCAGGGTGGACACAGACCAGTGGGGCCCCAGGTCTGTGTCCACTAGTCTCCGTACTGTGCTGTGGACAGGGAGCCTTCACAGAGTCCCCATGTCCTCACGGGGCCTCTGGAGTAGCCAGGGAGGATGAAGCTAACTAATGGTGGCGAGCTGGGCCAACAGTAGGGCCCAGCTTGTGGGAATTGTAGTTACACAAATGTGCACACGTGCGTGCACATGCGTGTGTAGGAGGGAGACGGAAGCCTCCTCGCTGGCCAAGGTAGGCAGGATAGGACAGTGGTTAAAGTCAAACTCTTCAAACCCCAGCTCAGCCATTTATAGTCAGTGTGGCTTCAAACACACCACTTCTCTGCATTTCAGTTTCCTCATCTGTAAATAGGGACAGAGTGAAACAGGAGGGAAGGGGGCAGGGACAGCCTTTAGGATGTGATGAAATAGTTGGAATAATCCTCCCACTCATTAGCCTATAGTTACCCAGCCCGTAAAAACTGACTGTGCCATATTTCAAGGGCGCTCTCTCTTCTGGCCCACACTCTGTGGAGTGTGTTTCTCCCTAAATAAATCCACTTCTTACCTATCACTTTGTTTCTGTCACTGAATTCTTTCTGTGATGAGACATCAAGAACCTGAGCTGCATTAGGTCCTGAGAACCAGGTGTGTGATCTCAGTTAAAAGACCATAGGTTCAAGCCCCAATCTGAGTTACATGGTTTCAATAGCAACCTACCTCATAGGAGAGTTGTGAAAAATAAATGACTTCATATTTATAAAGCACTTAGAACAGAGGTCAGCAGACTTTCTGTAAAGGGTCAGAGAGTAAACATTTTTTACTTTGTAGATCAAACAATCTTTGTGGGAACTATCCCACTCTGCCTTTGCATCATGAGAGCATTTGTAGGCAATACTCGTCTGAATGGGTGTGGCCAAGTTCTAATAAAACTTTATTTACAGAAGCAGGCAGAGGGCCACATTTGGCCTGTGGGCTGGGCTTTACTGACCACACTTGGCCATCCTCAGCATGTCTGTGGCCCCATCTCCATGGCTTCTTTCCTGACAGCCTTTTTGCTCCCGCCAGTCTCCATGTGGGTGTGTCCTCCTCTTATCACCTGTAAAACCTTATCACCTCTCAGAGATTTGAGAGAGTTTCCTTCTACCTCTAAAATTCCTGTGGTTCACATGTGAATTCCTTTTGAAGAGTTTCCCTATTTTTTCTCCTTAGCTCTTGTTACATCACCTCTGGCAAGGGTCACAGCCTCCATTTTCCAGATGAGGAAACAGCCCCGGGGGGACTTGCCTGCCACCACCACCGCCTGGGGTCCTTCCAGTGGGCCTCTTCCTGGCTTGGGAGGAAAGGGGTGCAGGGCAGGGGCTTGGCCGTTTGGGAGATGCCCCCACTGAAGGCATGAAACACCCAGTCTGCTGCAACCCAGGGCTATGAGTGACCGTGTTGCTGCCCTTTCTCCTGCAGTCATCCTATGCCGTGTCTCTGCTGCGGGAGTGCGTGAAGCTTCGGCCCTCGGACCCCACCGTGCCCCTGATGGCCGCCAAGGTCTGCATCGGGTCCCTGCATTGGGTGAGTGATTCCGGTCGCAGGGCCCAGGTCCTGGCAGCTTCCTGCAGGAGGGTGGCAGCAGGTGGGTGCGTCTTGCTGTGTGTGGAAGGGGTGGGGGAGCGGAGAATGGCTTCTGAAAACTCCAGCCTTCATCCCCCAGCTCAGGATGGTGTCAGGTTTGTGCTTTAGCCTTGACTTTCTCCAGGGAGCCAAATGTGGAGTCAGAAGACAGGGTGCCCCCCACCTGCCCAGCACAGGGGAAATGAGCAGGACCTTGGAGTTAACCTGGGCTAGCCCACCGTTCAGAGTCGGAACCAGCTCTGTGCTGGATGGGAGGGTGGTCTCTCTGTCAGCCACCTCCTTCCCTCTGGACTCCAGCACCCAGTCCCTGCCTTGTGCTCAGCTGCCTGCTTACCACTCTCTGCTGAGGCGGCTGAACTACAGACGAACTCAGCGTTCGCCCTCTCCCCACAGCAACTTTCCCTCTAGGAGGTCAGCAGGGGGAGTGGGGAAGGAGCCCTGGCCCAGGAACCCAAAGCGCCAGGCCTCGCCTGCTGCTCCCCTCATCCTGGCTCTCTGGCTGCTGCTCTCGGCCTGGGGGATCTTGCAGCGGTGCCTCTGCCCAGCTGTCTGCTCTCACTGGAAGCTCCTTTGCCCACGTTCCTGGCTTCCCACATCAGCCTCCTACTTCCAGGCCGTCCTGTTTCCACCCTCTTCAGCAACTAGAACAGTGCAGCGTCTCTCCCACGTGTTGGCTTTCAGCCCCACCTACATCTCTCTTCAAGCTCAATAAGCCTAGTTCCTTCATTGGCCCAGTGTCTCCCAAAGAGGGAGCTTCTTCCATACATGTCCCTCCCATTCCTGATGTCCTGACACCCCTGCCTGCCCTTGTTGTCAGGTGCCCAGCTTGTTCCAGAGCAACAGGGGCTAGGTTCCAGGTGCCTCTGGTAGGTGCTTCAGAATTAGCAGCCTCTCCAACCCCTCCATCTCTGGGGAGGGAGATTTTGCGTTCTAACCCTTCCCACTAAGTATGCTGAGGACCCTCTCAGAGGGCCTCCGCCTCCCCACCCAGTGGGCCTGATCCTGGCTCTGCTGCAGGGACTGGCTCCCTCGGATTGGGGGTGGGGGCGGGGAGCAGCACCTTTCCCTCTGTTCCCTGGTCCTCGGGTCCCCGTGTATGACGTGCGAGTATGGCCCTGCCTTGGCCCCACCTGACTGTGGGAGATGGGGGAGGAGAAAGCATGGCTTTTGGCCACAGGCTTTATGACGTCCTGTAAGACTGATCTGTAATAGGCTCTCAGCATTTGGAGGAGGCAGCGTGATGAGGGGGGTAAGAGTTTCACTGTCGTGTGGTATAAATGATGAAAGTCAGGAGAGGGCTGGACAGGTCAAGGAGGCCTCCAGGAGGAGAGGGCCTTGGATGGGGCTCAGAGGTGGTCCCTTCCATCCCAGCTTGCTTTCCTCGGCTTCATGGTTACTGGGGAAGTTGCCTGTCCCCCCAGTGTTTTTCGGGAGACTGTTGGCATCGTCCACCCTAGAGGACAGGGTCCCCTCTGGGTGGCATGTGGGTACCAGCAGAGTGAGGACCCAGGCTGAGCACAGCAGTGGCGGGTGGTCATGTGAGCCAGAGGATGCAGAGCGTGGGCTCGCTGACCCCTAGCTCACAGCCCTGTGTGTTCCCAAGGCTCCAGAGAGGGGCCTCAAGTGCATCCCTGGGATGAAACCCAAATACCCACCTCGCCAAGGGTGGGTGGGGAGGGCATCTGTGCTCCCAGGGGCTGCTGGCTCTGAGACGGCTGTGGGTCCACCCAGGCAGTGCCGCCCTTGCCAGGAAGCCCTAAATTTAGGTCTTCCCACCGCGGAGGAGCTGTTTCCCTTAGCAGTATAATGACAGTAATTATGTGCATTCAGATTACATGGTAATAAAATTAGGATCCAATCAGTCCAAATTGAAATCAGATGAGTTGGGAGCAAAGTAATCAATGACAACATAAATAGAAAAGCCCAAAAGGAAACCTCAGCATGCAGACTTGACATCCGAAATGGGGAGAAGAGTGAGTGAGCCATTTAACCTTGGCTGAAAAACATATTTGGGTTTGGGGGCCGGTTTGAACTAGAGTTTAAATCAGGTCCAGGCTAGAGCGTGGTCCTGCTGTAGGGCTGGGGTGGGCTCCTGGCAGCCTTCCTTGCTCTGGAACCTCATTTCTCATACCTTCCCTAAAGCCTCATTTATACCTGCCTTGGACACTTAGCATGATGCATTGCGTTTCCTGTTGCATATGTTTCTTGAAGGCAGGAACTCTCTCTCCTCTTTCTTGAAACTGCAGCCCAGAGTTCATGCCGGGTGCTGATTGGATGGATCCTACTTGGCAAGGAGTTCTGCCTTGTATGGTACTTGCCTTTCCATCTAAACAGGAAGCTTCTTCACATATTGTGTCTCATATCCTCAGCCCTTTGCTCCCACAAAGAACCCTGCACATAGTAGGTTTTCAGAAATATAGATTGACTTTGGCTCCAGCCGGCCAGGAGGGACAGGTGTGGGAAATCTGCATTTGGTTCACGGGTCTCCCTGCTTGCTCCCTGGGTTGGTGCTGTGCCGAGAGCAGGCTGTGGGTGGCCAGGAGCAGCCTGTTCTCCTAGGAGGCCAGGGGAAGGGTGGCCCACGCTCTCTGTCCTCAAGGCTATGAGCAGGAAGAAAGGGTCTGACAGGCAGGCAGAGGGGCGCTGGTGCGGGTGGCAAGCACAGATCCTGAAAGGCGTCTGACGCCACCTCCGTCTCCTTCCTTCATGTCTCTTCTGACTCACGTCAGCCCCCAGCAGGCCCAGCCAAGCCCCATGAGCAGGGGATGGAGATCTGGGGGTGGACAGTTTGGCCCAGGTTGCAGGAAGGGAGGCTGAAACTGGGACTTGGAAAAATGAGTTGTGCTGGGTGAAAGCAGACTAGGTGGCCATGTGCCCAGAGGTGGGGCACCTGTTACCTCCATGTCCTGTCCTTATGCCTAGGGCTAATGTCCCTGTGCCCAGAGCCAGTGTGGGATGCTCCGGGCTGGGTCTGAGAGCAAGATTGCCCAAGTGAGAGTGGGTGAGGAGGGGCCTGGGCAGAGGGACCTGTGATGTCCCAGGGTTGAGAGCACTGGTCCCGCCATTTATTCTGAGTGGAGGAGGGTGTCGTGTCCAGGCTCTGACCTGGTGACAGGGGTGGGGCAGCCTCCTGCCTCAACATGGCAGTGTCTTGCCAGGGTCCCAGCCAGTTATTCGAGGCATGAGAAAGAGGAGCTGTAAATATTTTTTCATATCCCTGCAAACAAAATTAGTTCAAATTCATTTAATTAAAAAGATAAAAACCTTTCTAGGCGGCTAGGGGGTGTGTGTGTGTGTCACATGTGGAAGGAGAGGAGGTTATGGAACTGAAAAGCAAGCCATGCTTGTTTTTTAAAAAGTCTGTGGTGCTGTCCCTCAGCCTCTTCCCCTAAGGGGGTGGATGGGGTAGTGGAAAGAGTGCAGGCTTTGGAGGCTGAGAGGATAGGGTTCAAATTCCTGGCCTTCCACTTAGTAGCTGTGTGACTCTGGGTAAGTAATTTGCCCTCTCTGTGCCTTATCAGTAACCTGGAGATAGTTGCATCCACCATTACAGGATGGCTGTGACCCCCAGGGCTGAGCAGTGTCTCTGCTTAGCACGTGGGAGGTGCCTGGTCAATGGTAACCATCCCTGTGATGGCCCCTTTGAAATAGCAGCCTCTCAGAAAGGATGCGCCTTTGTGGTGTTGCCTTTGTTTTTTGAGATTCAGAAAGATGGATTAAGTGTTTTGGAGTCCAGAAAGAATGCCAGCTGTCCTGCCTTGAGCTTGTGGAGATACGAAGAGTACCTGTTCCTTCCAGGAAGAAAAAATGTGTTTGGGGGAGAGCAAATAACAATAGGTCCTGGACCCTGTGGGAAGCAACTTAGGACAAACTGGAGGTGCTGTTTAAACAGAGCTTTGCAGGCTCAGAAGTGACCTTTCTCTGGCTCCCTGGGCAGGAGGAAGAGGTACAACCAGCCTGGTGCCTGCGAGATGAACCAGGCAGCCCGAGCAGGAGCAGAGTGTACAAGCCAGGAGCCTGGCTGTGCGGGGACCAAATTAGGAGAATTGGAGATAGGCAGGAACTTGGAAAAGCACGGGAACACTCCCTTACTTACAGAAAGCAAAAGCAAAGGATCAAAATGCTGCATCCTTTCTTACATCCTTTTCCCCAAAGGGTCACAGAGGAGAAAAATGAAGACCCACAGAGGGCAGCCATGAATTGAGCAGCTCTCAAAGACCTAGATATAGACTCAGAAGACCTGGGTTGAAAACTTAGAAAATGTTCTCCCATTTACTAGCGGGGTGACCTCAGATGGGTCCCCTAAGTGCCCTGTACCTCTCAACCTCAGCTGTGAAAAACCCTTCTGTCAGCTGGCCACCGTGCTGTGACGCTCTGGTGGGCACCCAGATCTGGGGGGATCTCCTCCTGGGTGTCGTGGCAGAGTTACAGCTAAAAGAGGTGTTAAAAAGCCGTGCAGGGGGACTTCCCTGGTGGTTCAGTGGTTAAGAATCTGCCTGCCAATGCAGGGGACAGGAGTTTGATCCCTGGTCCGGGAAGATCCCACGTGCCACAGCTATTGAGACAGCGCTCTAGAACCTGTGTTCCACAGAGGAGCCACCACAATGAGAAGCCCTCTTGAAGCAATAAAGACTCCGTGGAGCCAAAAACAAATAAATATTTAAAAAAAAAAAGCAGTGCAGGAGAATGGTTGAAAGCTTTGAAAACCCCTCACCCTAGAAGTATTTTAATGAATAAGGAGGGCGCAGTGCTGTAACCTGAGCAGATCTTACTGAAGCAGGGGCCACAACTCTAGAGCCATTAGCTGTCCACTGTGGAGGCCGCAGGAGGAGGCATGTGGGGATTGGGAAGGGCAAGTGCGGTATCAGATGGCTGGGTGGTTGTAGATGGGCAGGCTCTGGGCAGCTCAGTCAGCAATTTGCTTTTCACATCACAGATTGAGACCTACTACTTGATTACGAAATAGAACCCTTTTATAAAGGGAATAGAGAATAGCACAGAAAATATCTGAGTGTATTATCCACAGTAGAAGTGAGTACTGTGACACAGCTAGGTGGGTGGTTACTGGTGTGTGTATCGCAGACCGTGGCGGGGGAGGGGTCAGAGAGGTGGGCCCACCTGGCACAGCTGACTGCAAGGAGACCCTGGTGTCCTTGTGTAGAATCACTCCTTTTCTGTGATTAAGGGTCACGCCAGAGACGGAAGGCAGGCAGTGGTGTCTCCTCTCTGAGTTCCAGGAAAGTCTTTGATGCCACTTCCTAACTTGTCAGTGAGTCCATGTAGCTGTAGGGAACACGAACTCTACCCAGATGGCACCTGCCACCTGTATTAGACTGAGACTTAAAAAAATTCTGGAAAATTAAGCTAATTATAGATCTAATATCACAGCTAATAGTGATAGTAGATTAGGTTTCTTCAAGCATTGCTCTGAGCGTTTGTCCTGTCTTTATTTCATCATTCAGTCCTCCCCACAATCCTGTGAGATCCAAACCTGTTATCCCCATGTTACAGAAGAAGGAACTGGGTCACAGCAGAGTAAAGCAACTTGCCCAAGGTCATACAGTAAATAGCCAAGCCAGGATTTGAGTTCAGGAAGCCTGGCCCTAATGCTTGTGTTCTTGGCTGCTAGGCTGTCCTGATCTTTGCATGAAAAACTTGCTCAGGGGCTTGGAGTGATTCTGGATTTAAGTGGGTTTATCACACTTAAGGGTTTCCCTGATAGCTCAGTTGGTAAGGAATCTGCCTGTAATGCAGGAGACCTTCATTCAGTTCCTGGGTCGGGAAGATCTGCTGGAGAAGGGAAAGGCTACCCACTCCAGTATTCTGGCCTGGAGAATTCCATGGACTGTATAGTCCATGGGGTCGCAAAGAGTCGGACACAACTGAGCAACTTTCACTTTCACTTTACTTCATCACACTTAAAGACAAAGGTGGGAAAACCATATTCTCAAGAGTTTTAGGATTCCCATTCCTGTCTTAGATGAAGGGGAATTGTGCATTATGTATTTATATTTTATATTTAAAATACATATATATTTGAGGATTTTGTTGATTTTTAATGCGATAGCATTTTCCCCTTTGGCTGGCTAAAGTACCCATGAATAAATATATTAATACTGTATATTATATTTAATAAAACTAATATAATTTTTTTCATTCATAATCATCACTTTGACTCCACATGCAAAAAACTTTTGTGGTAGGTAATAGAGATCAAAAGTGCTGTCGGCCACATGAAAAAGTGGTACACTGAAGCCTTGTGGGTTTGATTTGAGACAAATGCTGACACCACGCTCAGAGACCATTTTAAACTGTGTGGGCAGGGCTGGCAAGTACTGGCCAAGGATGGCTACTAACCTGGAGTCAGAGTGGACCACAAGTTGGAAAACCTAAGGATGCATGTTGTCACTTTTTGAAACTAAAGGCTGGTGAGCCCTGTTAATCCAGAATATGATATACATGAATTGCAGAGTAACTTTTCCCTGTATGCCAGTAATCGCTGAGCTTCATTCCTGGCACCCTCTCTGCGTGGGTTGCAGGAGATTGAAGTTGGCATTTGCCTAGGAGAAGGACATGGCCATGAGAAGAGTGTATATACATGGAGTGCAGGAGGTTTCTGAGTTCTATTTATAATTCGTATGCAGGAGGCCTGGGTTTGATCCCTGGGTTGGGAAGATCCCCTGGAGACGGGAAAGGCTACCCACTCCAGTATTCTGGCCTGGAGAATTCCATGGAGTATATAGTCTGTGGGATCGCAAAGAGCTGGACTTTCACTTTCACTTGGTGATTTATAAAAAAAGCTCGCTCCCATTTGAATGGGGCATAGCGATGCCTGAAGACAGTGGAAGACAGACCACACCAGCATTGCGCATATTTCAGAGGAGGCAAGATGCCGTTTGCTCACTTGCCCTTCCCTTGGTGCTTCCTGTCCCCTCTGCCAGGAGGCCTCCTAGGACAGCCCCAGCCAGGCAGTTTCCCCCTCTTGGATCTTCCGTGGCCCCAGGCCAGCACCACACAATGGAGCCTTAATTAAGAGCCACCCTGTCCCATGGGGTCCTCCCCCGTTAGAGAGTCCATGTGTGCTTCATCCAAGCATCCTGTGCCTGTGACGCTGTGCCGCCCCAGCCAAGCGCAGCGTAGAGCCAAGTGCTGCAGAAGCCCCCGTGGAGGTTTGTAGGGAGGAGCAGTTAGGGGTTGGCAAGGGGTTGGCCCCAGCTCCTCATTTTGCAGATGAGGACCTCTGGGGCACAGAAAGGAGAGGAGGTGACTTGCCCGAGGTCCCATATCTATCAGGGGCCCCCTCACTCAAGGGGGGCTTGAGTGAGTGGTAGTTGCTCAGTCATCTGACTCTGCAACCCCATGGACTGTAGCCCACCAGGCTCCTCTGTCCATGGGATTCTCCAGGCAAGAAGACTGGCGTGGGTTGCCATTCCCTTCTCCAAGGATGTTGGGGTCTTGCCCAGTGCTCAGCCTGGCTCTGACTTCAGGCCCCGCAGCTCTCCTGCATCCTGCTGGGCCACGTGCTCCAGGAGGCAAATCTCTGCATCCACTGCCCTCAGTCCTCCCGGCAACCAAGGCTGGGCAGCAGGCAGCCATGGGGTCTGCTAAGCTGCCTGCCTCTCCTGAACCCCGAGACCTCAGGCCTGAGGGTGATGTAGGCCCAGCTCTCAGCTTCCGTGTCCTTCCAGTGACCAGTCTGCCAACCTGAGGCGGTCCACTGCCCAGGTCAGTGGCTTGAGCTCGACCACATGGGGGCTGGAGAGCTGCCCTTGTCAGCGTTTGTCGTGGCTCTGGCTGGGCTACTGGGAGTCAGCCCCCACCGCCCCCCCAACCCCCACCATCGCTCTCTGGGCTCTCAGCTCACCCACTCTACCTCTCTTGTACTTTGGGAGTTTTTAACTCCTCTGTTCTGTGGGTTCTCTGCTCCGCCAGCCTTTTCTTGCACATAGCTCCCCACAGCTGTGCCCTCAAGGTGGACTCAGCCCAGCTCGCCTCCCCACAGCTAATGACCTCTCTCTCAGGCTCCTCTAATACTCCAGGGAAGGAGAGCCTACCAGTGCCCCCAGCTATGGCCTGCAGTCAGATGACAAGATGCACAGAGCTGTCCCTCTCCTGCCGAGGGGGGTGGCCCTGGGCAGGGACAGGCACACTGGCTGGGGTGTCAGAACCCAGCTTAACTTTGTGGGCCCCTCTGGGTGGTGGAGGGGAGTCTCCTACAAGGGACCCCGACCTCTGGGTGGCAGTGGGGCTGTGGGTATGAATCCCTTGCTGAGGGTGGTACCAATCATTCTTGGTGACACTGCCATACCAGCCACGTGGGCAGATGACATTCCAGGGTTGGGCGAAGGGAAGGGGCCTCTGGGAGGCCTGTGAGCGGGCACAACTGAGGCCCCCAGCTGTCCCCTGCCTGCTGTGTGGGTGCCCCAGAGGGCTCGTGAGAGCCGCCTGTGTGCTCCTCTGTTCGTGTCACGCGTGGTGTGTGAGATGTGTGTACACGTGACCTGCGCCAGTTGGTCCCTTTCCAACTGAAACAGTCCCTCCTGCTCCCAGGACAAAAACAACCCCAGGCCTTTTTCCCCTGAAAAGTTAGAGTGCCTGGTGTCGGGTAGCAAGCTCACAGCCGGAGAAGGCGTGGCGGCCTGCCTGCTCTGCAGGGTGGGTTATCCCAGGGCCTGGTCCCCAAGCCCAGCCTGTACCCCGCCCCAACCTCTGCCTGCTTCCGGCTCCCCTGTCTCTGCTGATGAGCAGGGCAGTGACAGCCATGGGGGCCATGTGAAGAAAGAGGCTGCCGCAGACTGTCCAGGCTCTCAGAGCAGCTGTGGGGAGCTGGGGTCTCTGGAGCAAGGCAGACTTTCCCTGTGAAAGGTAGCATCCCATGACCTGGAACACAGGCCCCTGGATGAGGGAAAAGGTCCAGATTGTCACAGGTGGAGGAAACAGCTATCCTTCCGTTCAGTGGCTGGGTGGCCTCTGAAAGGCGCCTGGGCCTCTCTGGTCAGGTATGAGGAATTGCAGTTCCAAGGGTCCCAGGCTGGGTGCCTGTGAGTAGCTGCCCTCCCCAGTGACCTTTGCCTCCCCTCTTTGCAGCTGGAGGAGGCAGAGCGCTTTGCCATGATGGTGATCCACCTTGGGGAGGAAGCCGGGGAGTTCCTGTCCAAGGGCTACCTGGCACTGGGTCTCACTTACAGCCTGCAGGCCACCGACGGTGAGTGTCGGGGCCCGGGAACCTCCACTCGGGGTGACTCGGGCCTCCTAATGGCCTCTCAGGCCTCTTGTCCCATCAGTGTCCACCCCCAACACACTTCCATTGACTCTTCTAGAATAGGTGTGCAGACGTACATAAAAACACACATGTGCAGACGCAGACACTCACACACTGATGTGCACGAGTGTGTGTGCACACACACACATCCCAGTTCATTTCTGCTTTTGCTGCCACTTTGCCAGCCTCAGGTATGCCGTCTTCATGAACCTGGTTCTTTCTCCTTTCAAGGCTCAGCCCCAATTGATCTCTGCCCCGGAACTCCTGGGGCGTTTGTGCCACCAGCCCTGAGCCCCCAGTGTCTTCGTTCTGGTTCACCTTTACCCGCAGCACCACTGCCATCTTTTGGGGTCTTTTAAATCCCCCCGGTGCATGGCACAGAGCTGGGTACACAGCAAGCATTTACTAAATACGTGACCTGAGCTTGGTGCCTAGGCTCCCCTCCTGCCGCCTGGAGCCTGCATTCCCTCCCCAGCCCCACCAGCTCCACCTCCTTCTGTATCCTTGCAGCCTGAGGGAAAAGGAGCGATAGGTCCCCACCCAGGCCAAACCCAGAATAGTCATCAGCCCCCCACACTCCCCAAATGCCATCTCCTGGAAGTGGGCTTCAGATGCCCACACAGCGAGAGGTAGGAACAGCTGGTACTTGCACAAGGGAGGGAGGAGGAAGGGTAAGATCCTGGTGCAGTGCCAGCTCTTTGTTCTTGAGTGACAGTGGTCACTTCGAGGTGTCAGTGAGGCTCTGATAGGGAACCCTGGGGTCCCCACACCCTGGTCAAGTGAGGGAGTCATCAGTCCCTTGGTCAGAGTCCAGAGACCCTCCATGTGCCTTTAATCCTCTAGAAGCAGGGCTGCTCTATGAGCTTGGGACCCCTGACATGTATCCCTGCCTGGTGCTGCCAGCAGCATCCTGACATACTCTGACTAGAGCCTGTGACAGTCATTTTAAAGCTTCTCAGGGGGTTCAGTGTGTAGCTGAGGCTTCAAATGCGTATCCTACTGCATTTAAAGCCGATTTAATTTACCAGGGAGGTATCTGTTTTGGGTTAAAGCAAGAAGCCTCATGGTCAAAGTGCAATAGAGGTTTCTGGGGTGGGCCGGTGAAAGAGGAGGTCGTTTCCAGTGGGTACAGACACTGTCAGGGGTGGTAAGATGTTCTGGAGATGGATGGTAGTGATGGTTGCAAGACATGGTGAATGTACTTAATGCCACTGAATTGTCCACTTGAAGTTTGTTAAAATGATTAGAAAAGAAGGAGCCTCCTGAGTAAGGAAGCCTAGGGAGGCACATGCCAGGACAGAGGTGTAACTTTTCTCCAGAAGCTCGGGCCTTTGGAAGGATCAGGATGGCCCATGCGGCAAGGAAGGCAAAGGGGTAGAAGGACCTGTTGTGCCAAGAAGTGTGCATGCCAGGAGGCTGGGGCCAGGGGACATCTGCACCCCTTCCCCCGGTAACCAGGGCACCAGTCCGGAGCATTTGCCAGACAGGGTCCCGGTGGGGCCTCTCCCCGCAGAGCTCCATGTCCCGGGTGGGGCAGGGCTGGGTTGGCTCCCTCCAGCAGCCCCTCACGGCTCTGTTTCTGTCCTATGTCCTGCAGCGACTCTGAAATCCAAGCAAGATGAACTACACCGGAAAGCACTGCAGACGCTGGAGAGGTAAGGACGCCGAAGGGCAGCATTGTGTGAGGCGGCTTGTTCTCCTCTCTCAGGGGACCTTCTGGTGTGACAGAGCAGAGTTTTCTGTCTCCATTTTGTTGACCAGCAAACTGAGGCTCTGAGAGTTCACGCAGGAAGCAGGGACAGGCCTTTGCGGTTGGGTGGTCTGGTTGAGCATTTCTGCACTGGTGGAGCTGCCCCCAGGCTCAGCTCTCCTGCTTCTGAGTTCAGGGGACATGAGAGAAAGCAGGAAAGCACCTTGCACAGTAATCTACAAGTAGCAGGGGCTCACAAAGGGGATCTGCCTCCTCCCAGACCCTCCCCAACCTAAGAGCTGTGAGGCTCCCTCCCCCAGCCCTCAGAGAGCTTTCCTTAGACGCCAGAGTCTGGGAGGGAGTTAGGTTTGGGGGTGGTGGGGGAGAGGCAGAGAACCCTTCCCCCAGGCCCCTCCTGTGAGTTCCTCTCCACCACAGCCTGGCCCTACCTGAGCATTCCTCTCCCTCCTTCCTCTGGCCATTGTAGGGCTCTTCCCTCTGAGCCCTGCTTCCTCTGAGCATAGATGGCAGGGGCTGGGTCAGGGCCTGCCCCAGACTTCTTGTGCCAGCTTCCTAGGAACATCCAGCTCCCCTCTGGGGCAGGTTGTTCTCAAACCCAGGGAGGAAGGAGAGTCCCATTCTGGCCAACTCCCTCTGAGCCCCAGGATCAGGGGATAGTTCCTTCCTTCCCCCACCAGCTCTTCACTCCCAAGGCTTCCAGCCCAGAGAGGCCATCCAGCCCCTTCATCCTCCAGAGGTCTTCACTGTCCCACGTGGAGGGCAGGCTGCAGGCTCTGTACAGGGCCCATCCAGGCCAACAACTGCCCGGAGGAGAGGGGCTTCCCTCACCTCCTAGTCCCGCCCTCCCAGGTACCCCCCACTTCAGCCAGAGCCAACCCTCTTGGCAGTCACCACCCTGGCCTGGGGTGCCCCTGGGCTTTCCGCCCCAGCTGTCATCTCCCACAGGGCACCCTCCAAGGTGGGGCTGGGCAGAATTTCCAGCATTTGGCCCTGCTAAAAGTGCCCAGCACAGGGCTGGCTGTGACCCTCATCATGCTGGTTGTCGACCCTTGATGGCTGATTCACTGCTCCCCTTCCCAATACAGAGCCCAGCAGCTGGCGCCTGGCGACCCCCAGGTCATCCTGTATGTCTCCCTGCAGCTGGCCCTCGTCCGCCAGGTGAGTCCTAACACCCAGGTCTCTGGGGGTGCTGATCTCCTCCTGGCCCTGCTGCTTTTATCAGCTGTGCAACCCTTTGCAAGGGACTTGATCTCTCTGAGCCTCTATTCTTATCTATTAATGAAAGTGCCTTCATACTCCACCTCAGAGGGCCCAGGCAAGGATTAAGTCAGTTACTGTGGTAAAGCCCCTGACCTCTGGTGGGCACACAGGAAGGGCTTGTTCTCTGCCCTCACTCCCCCTGCAACACGTCCGTCTCCTGAGGAGTTGACAGGAGACCTGAGTAAACATTTGTGTCCTCACCTTCACTGAGCTTTCCCCAGGGGCCTAGGGGAGCAGAGAGATTGTCATGTGGAGCTGCTTCTGTGTGACACAGAGCTTCCCCTGACCGTGTGGACTCCACCACCAGGCTTGGCCTCTGGGGCCTCCTATCCGCTGACCACCTCGATCCCCAAGGCTCTCTAGGCCCACCTGCCTTCTCTGAGCTGAGCTGTTGGTGCCGAAAGGTCTGCTGAGGGACTTGAGTGAGGTCAGGCAATTACCCACCCAGCTGGTTGCCTGTCAGAAAAAAGTGAAGGTTCCCATCCCCAGGCCCCTCAGAGTCTCTGCTCTCACATGGGCCCCTCAGGCTGGTGCTCTGTGTGAAGCAGGGCCTCTCGGTGGCCTTTCTCTGGTGCGTGTGGACACTGGGCCACTCAGGGACTGCAGACAAGCCAGCAGGACCGGGGCTGGGCTCTAGCCTGGCAGAGAGGAGTCCGCAGAGCCCTCTGGGTGGTGGCTGCTCGCGGTCGGGTGATGGGCAGCCTGGGTGGCAAGAGCACTGCTGTCTTTCCACGGGCGCGGGCCAGCCCTGCAGCTGACGACGAGGGTGCCGTTGACCCCATCTGACACCTGAGGCGCTGCGGCTCTGCTGAGCTCAGGAGCTAGGAGCTGGCCGCGCCTGCACAGTTCAGCTTCAGAGCCCACTCTGACCTAGTTAAAGCAGCCCTGTGTGGCTCTAAGAATCCTGTTCCCCTGTCCCATTTGGAAGCGGGCACTTGGAGCCTTGTCCACCAGCCTGGTGGTTGGTTTTACAGGCCCGTGTCAACTTCCGGCCCCTGATCCTGTCTTCAGGGAGCCGTCTTTCCAGCCCCCATGCCACTTGCCCCCGGTTCCCGACTCCCAGGTCCTAGAGTAGGCACTCTCCACCATTGTCTCCAGAAACATCAATCCGCTCTGGTGCTCCCTGGAGCATGAACACAAAGATGTCCAAGACCAGTTTATTTTTAGCCCTCAGTTGGAGAACCAGTACTTTCCTTGCCAGTCCAGTTCCTGATAAAACCTTCCATGATGCATTTTTTAGTATCTTTAATTATTCAGTCACCTCTGATGAATGGCGTCTGTCCTCCGGGAGAGATGGCTGGGCCAGGCCAGTGGAGCCTGGTACCCCATGTCCTTGGGGCCCCCAGATCTTGGTAACCTCAGGGGGTTGAGGGTCTCTGAATGGACTCTAAGCTAGTCCTGTCTGCCTTGGTCTCTGAGGCCCTCTGCACCATCCTTTCCAAAGCATGTCTAGCTGCTCAAACAGTGAAGGCTGCGGGTTTGGACACCCAGCCCAGGATCATGCTGCTGGAGCAGCCTTGGGGTGGGGGGCATGGGCAAGCTGAGCCAGCAGTCACACTGACCTTAGCTTCCTCCTTTACTTTCCATGACCTTTCCACAGAAGGAAGTCCCGCAAGGGAGAACTCTGGGCCTGGCAGTAGGCAGAGACCAGGCAGGGGTCAGGCACACCAGGGACCAGAGCCCCCAGCTGACCTGTGTACTGTAGACCCCTCCAGGAGCATTGGAGATGTAGGTCTGAGGTTTGGTCAAGAGCAAGATTTTGGAAAAAGACTCTGACGTTCCTGGGAGGATGAGGCCCTGGTTGTCTCGAATAGCTGACAACCGCTAAGCCTGAGTGCCTGAGCAAACATGTCTCTCTGGACTGGAAGGAAGACTCTTAACCTGTTCATTAGCTGCCTGGGCTTTGGGGGCTTGAAGAGGGAAATTCACATTTTCTAACGTGTTCCATGCCCAGCAGGATGTTTTTCCTACGTTGTCTCGCCCTCTTGGCCAGTGTCGTAGGTAGGACTGTTATCCTCATTTTGCAGCGTAAGAACTGCAGCTCAGAGAGGCCAAGTCCCCTGCCCCGGCGCCAGCTGGGAAGTGGCAGAGTTGGAATTCACATCCCGTCTGACCCCAGGCCTAAGCTCTTGCCACTGTGAGCCCCTGAGCAGGAGGCAGCGTGTATCTGTCAGCCCCAATCACTGCGAGAACAGGTTCAGAGGAGAGATCTGTAGCCAGGGTCTGGGTAGCCTCTCACAGTCCCCCTCCTCCGGTTTGGTTGGGGCTTTCCGGCCAGTCCTTCATGATCCATTGTGGACATGCCCCTCTTTGCTGTGAGACGGCACTGACTTGGAACAGCAGACCCTTCTTGCCATGGTGTTCGAGGGTGTGTTTTCTCATCAGAGTTCCTGCCTGCCCCACAGTGCCTGCGGTCTCACTTGGGTCTGCTGCGCCTCGTGGGCTGGCACCTGGCCCCTGAGTCCGGGGAGCAGTGTGGGCCTTGGGGAAGGTCGCTAAGCCGGCAGTTTTCTCCGGCAGATCTCCAGTGCCATGGAGCAGCTGCAGGAGGCCCTGAAAGTATGCAAGGACGACGCCAATGCCCTCCATCTGCTGGCGCTCCTCTTCTCTGCCCAGAAACACTACCAGCACGCCCTGGACGTTATCAACATGGCCATCACGGAGTACCCTGAGAACTTCAAGTGAGTTCCCCGTGGACGCTGCTGGGCTGGGAGGCTGGTCGTGCACACACTGAGAGTCAAGGCGGGCCGAGGACCTGTGGGCTCGGAGCCTGGCTCTGGCGTTTTGTTTGGTGCCAGGAGGCACCGTGTGTGGAGGGGGAAGCTCTCGGTGGTAACTGCAGGCTCCACGGGGGGCTGTGTGGACCACCAAGGAGCCTGTGCTCTAAGATAACATGCCCGAGGTGCTTCCATCCCACCCTGCACTCTACATTTGAGCATCATGGGGACCCTAACTTGTGTGACTTAACCATAACCCTGGCATAGCCAGCCAAGGATGGTTTCTAACAGTGGCTGGGCTGATAGAGGCCATGTGAGCTGGCCCCTACCTCCAGGAAGGCCACAGGCTGTCGAGGTGAAGATTTATATCCCCACAGAGTGGTCCTGGCCTCTCCCTCTATTCTCGGCTCCTCCACAGCTCCTGCTTGCCACATTACCCAGATGCCTGTCTCTAGGGAGCAGGGTTCACGCTGCACATGGCCCCAGTGGTGGTGGGTGGGGCAGGACTAGACCCTCTTGCCCCCGCCTATACACAGGGGACCTGCTGCCATCCAACCAGGACCCTGGGGAACAAGAGCCTCACTGACTGGCTGAGGCAGAAGGGTGCATTGCCCCTTGGGAGGAAATGAGGAAGAGGTCATCTTTAGATTTCTGCCCTCCTTCCCTGGGACAGGTGACATAGGATGCTAATAAACCCTGTCTCTCTGAATCCCCTGATCCCAGAATGAGGGGCCCTTAGCACCCCCACTCCCACTGTGCTCGGGGTTTGAAAGAGAACCCTTTAGAACCAGCCAAAGGCTGTTGTCTTTAGATAGCAGAAAGGAGTGTGGTCCTGGTGCCCTGAGAGGTGACTCACGCTGGCAGTGAAAACAGTTCCACAAAGAATTAGAGAAATTGGTAGGTGCCACAGCCGAGTCAGGGCTTCCCTGGTGGCTCAGAGTTTAAAGTGTCTGCCTGTGATGTGGGAGACCTGGGTTCGATTCCTGGGTCGGGAAGCTCCCCTGGAGAAGGAAATGGCAACCCACTCCAGTATTCTTGCCTGGAGAATCCCATGGACGGAGGAGCTTGGTGGGCTACAGTCCACGGGTTGCAAAGAGTTGGACACGACTGAGCGACTTCACTTTTACAGCCAAGATCAGTGATCGCGGGAGCTGCAGGCGGCCCGGCCCACGCGGGGAGCCAAGCACTTGTCTGTTTACCTGTAGTCCAGCAGAGGCAGGACTGACCCTTTGCACCAGGGAGTCAGGCCTCCTTCAGAAGATGCCACGGTGGCTTTGCCTGTGGACTTTGCTGGGAGTGGCCTCCTCCTCATCAAGTCTTATGAACACAAAGGACCGGCTATGTGGAGCTGGCCTTGCACCATCTCGGCTCACACCTGACCAGGGGCAGCTGGGACCCACCTGGGCCAGAACAGCGGGGTCAGGAGTCACGATGCTGTGGGCGGGGTGGGGGTATTAGTCTGGAGTAGGGTCAGCGGAGCCCAGGTAGGTCCCAGCTGCCCCGGTCAGGTGTGAGCCGAGATGGTGCGAGGCCAGCTCCACATAGCCTGTCCTTTGTGTTCACAAGACAGCCCTGGCTCTTGGCCTCCCTTCTATATTTGAGAGATTATTAAAATTGAAATTAGTTCACTTTAAAAGGCAAGTCGCCTAGGGCATGCACCACGTAGATAGAACCGGTGTGTGGACAAGGTGTAGTTACCTAATCCCAAATACAGTACAGCAAGAACTACTGTTTAGAAGTTTATTTTTTACTTTTATAAAAATACAGGAAGGACAAAGGTCTTCCTTTTCTAGTACCAGTTACCCTGGCTTTTTCCCAAGCTCAAGACTATCTGGCAGGGTCAGACCCATGGTCTGCTGCCAGCCGTGTGTGTGCATATGTGTGTGTGCGAGCGTGCCTCTGTGTGTTTTATTGTCAGTGAGGCTTCGGTGGAAGGGTTAGAACAGTAAAAGGGGTAGAATCCTTATCCAGCCCCTGGCTCAGAGTGTGTGTCACAGAAGAAACCAGAGGCTGGGCCAGGTGTCAGACGTTGTCCTTTATCCGAGTGGAATCTTCCATGCATTAACAGATAGAGACTGAGCAGATGGGCGCAGAGCTGCCCTGTGGAAGCCGCAGAAGGGGCTGCACACACTGCTCCCTTGGGCGCCCTGACCCAGTGCAGGAGCTTCCCATGCCAGTGCCACCCATCTGACTGCGTGTGTCTCTTCCTAACTCCTGGGCTGAATGCTCTCTGCTGGCAGAATCCCCTCCCTGGCCTGATGTGGGGATGCCAGCGCCACCTTTTGAAGTCGGCTTGAAACTTGCCGTGTGTGATCAGAGGCCCACCTTGCTTGTTTCACGCCCTGGGAGGTGTCTCCTGCCACCCCCCCATCCTCTTCCTCCTCACCGCGCCCCCCACCTGCTCCTGGTTCTTGGGCTGAGTGCGAACCGTCTCTTTAGTCCCCCAAGTGTACTTTCCACCACCCCCTTCTTCTTCCCTCTCACCTCACTCAGGTGTGGACTCTTTCACCAGGAAATGCTTCAGTCACTCAGTGTCTTGGAGAAGTGGGGGCAGGGGTGGGGCCTTGCTGTGAGGCTGGTGACTTCCCCCAGAGCCCTGTGGGTGGCCTTCTGGGCCCCCAAGAATACCTGGACCCGAGCTGTGACATTTGCGCCTGTGTGCCTGCATCGGGAGAATAGAAGCCAAAAAAGTGGGAGCCCCGGGAGATGGTGCTGGTGGTCAGCGTGTAGGGTGGCTGCCGCTCGGTGTCAGCCGGGTCCCCGCTTCTGCAGGCAGGAGCCTTCAGCGTGGGGCAGCCTCTGCCGTGGGAGCAGAGCCCCTCTATCCAAACACCGCAGGGCCGCTACAGGGGCCTCAGGCGCTCTCAGGGGCTGGAAGCGCGAGGGGACACCTCTGACGTCCCAGCCCGAGGAAGTCCCATTCCCAGAGCACGTTTGGGGTTCGTGTTCCTGTCACCACAGAGAAGCCTTGCTGTGGAGTGTTTGGGGCCCAGAGCGTCCCATCCCCCGTGGTGCTTCCATCTGTGAACCCGCCCATCCACGGAGAGAGAAGGGTCTTATCTCTGAGCCACCATGTGCCCCTCACATTCATGACCATGGGGAGCTCCCCTTTGAACTGGGCCACCCTAAAAGGCTACAAAACTAACTGAATAAAATACAAGGGGCTTCTGGCTTCCAGAACTGTGAGACAGTATATTTCTGTTGTCTTAAGCCAAAAAGAAAAGGGAGTGGGGGTGAGGAGGGAGGGACTGTGGGGTATGAGGGGGAGGGTAGCCACCCACCACAGCACTGTGGAGTGACCTAGGGTGTGACTGTGGGTCTTTGCAAATAATTCAGTGCTTTTCCCCACGGATGAGACCCATGGACTAGCAGGAAATGTCATTGCGCCCATTACGGTCAGGGATCACTGAAGAATGTCACTGCCCTTCAGCTGAAACCGTAGCCTGCTCTTCCAGCTGCTGCCTGCATTGGGAACAAGCTGTGTGTGGCTCCAGCTGTTGCCACCGCAGTTAATTAAGCCCCTAATCCAATATATATCAATGCAGCTAAACAAAAAAATCTGCCCCAGATGATGGGGTAGATGCCCGGACCTCAGCATCGTCAATAAGGTCTGTTCTGCGGGCACTCAAAGGCACCAGGTCTGAGCCTTTCTGCCACCCAGCGCCTTGCCAGTTCCAGTGGCTGAGACCTTGCTCTTCCTTTGTGCAGAGTGAAGGAGAGGCTGGCAGGCCCGTGTCGGGTGGGGGAGGCCTGGCACAGGGGGATGCTGGGGAGTGGACTAGACCCTTTCCTCTTGGCTTGTCCTCACGTGGGAGCCGCAGCAGGTCCCTGGCCGTCACTTAGCTGTGCTCCCTCCAGCAGCTTGTTCCTACTCCCCATGTCCCCTCCTCAGCTGCTGAAAGACTGACATCTCTCCTGCCTCCCTCTGCTTCCAGGGTCTATTGTGAGATTCAGACAAGAGAAGATCTCACAGTCAGTTTACAGCCGGGTCAAGGGCAGCAGTGGGGGAAGGGGAAATGGTCCACAGCATAATGCTGCGACAGGGGGCTCAAGGAGGGCAGCACACGTGGTGGGTCAGGGGAGGGCGTCCTGCACAGGAGGGTCAGTGGAAGCTGAGAAGAAGTGTGCCGGCTCCCTAGCAGCCACCAGGAGGTCACCATTTCCAGGACTCAAGACTCCTGGAGAAAATCCCAGCCTTTGTGGAGCTGACTTCAAATTCAGGGATTAGAAAACATAGCAAAGGGGATCTTTATTTCCGTGCTGTGAGGTGACCTTTAGTTAATGGAGCTTGAGTTTAAAAAGGCAGAAACGTGATGAGGCAGTGGCTGACGGCCCTGCAGGGACAGCGTGAACCTGGCGTGACGAGAACCAGACACCCGAGCAGCTTCCTGAAATGCTGAGGGCTTTCCACTAAGCCCTGGACACATGTGCTGGCCAGGCTGCCCCTGGCCAGTCTGCAGGGGGCCTCAAGGGGGCAGCAGGCTCCCTATTTGGACCTGGGTTCCAAGCCAGGCTGGGCCTTGGAATTCGAGAGGTTCCCCATAGCAAGCTCAGCGATGTCTTAGCTGTTTCCTTCTCCCTTCCTGGGCTTGGGAGGCTCAGCTAGGAGAGTCAAGGGAACAGGCCACTGATAAGCTTGTTCCAGAAGCCATGGGCTCCACAGGGTGCTGGTTTTAGGTAACAGATTCCTTGCGCTTTAGTCAGGCTGCTTGTAGGGAAGGTCGCCATAGTAACCAAACAACATTCCTGGGCTAATGATGGGAGCTTTCCAATAACCAGCCTGTCAGTCATTGCTCCCACCCCAGGCCTGGCAGCCTGCCACACCCGTTTTGAAAGCCCAGGCTATTGGGCTGGCAGGAGGGGAGCACACTGGGTTTGCCCTTCCCCTCCCCTCTTACCACCCCTCTTAAGAGTTTCTGCCCAGCCCAGGTCCTGCGGGCCTTGGACGGTCCTAGGGGAAGGGTTGTCTGGAGCCCTAGGGAGCTTTCCCCAGAGCAGGAGCTATATGGGTCTCTCAACAAGCCAGAGCTCGGCTTGCCACTTGTAAACAAATGGAACCAGTCACAGCATTTCCCCCAGGAAACCTGGGCTGTTTTGGAAAATGTTTGAGCTGATAACTAGGCGTTAGCTGGGGCCAGACGGTGACTGAATCCCGCTAAGGCCAACGTAGGCCTCAAGGGCACCCTTCTGATCTCTACCTGGCCCGCCTCACCTTTGTTACAGGTTGCATGTGACAAACTTCGAGTCGTATATTCCACCAAGCGGAAGGGATCAGAGTCCTGGGGCTTCCGTTAATGTCTTTGACTTAAACCCACTGTGTTTATTGGGTGATTCTTATTAGGGACTTGGAGTGGATCAAAAGGATGCCTGAAATACCAGCACGCCAGTGAGGGGCTGGAATCAAAGGTATGAGCACAAGCATAGTTTCTCACTTCGCCAGGTTCATTAAACATTCTTGGCTGCCACAGGCCCCGATGAGGGTAGCAGCCTTGGGGTGAACTTGCAAGGCCATGTGGTGGAGGGAAGTGTTAAGCCAGGCGTAATCGCTGGCACCGGCTCGCTCTTCCCCAAAGGTCAGTTCCTCTTCGGCTCAGCCAGTCTGACATTCAGCATTTCCCTGCGCTGATGGCTCTGGGGAGCCTCCTAGGACCTCACTGCATGTGACACTGCAGTCACTGAGTCTTCCTGCTCCCTGCAGTCCTCTGCTCACACTCCAACTAGAATGACCTCGGTTATTTTGTTTGGGGAAGAAGAAAGGAAGGAAGGAAGGAAAACAGATTTTTCCAGAAGGAATTCTTTGTTTTAAAGTGGTTTTTAGCTCTTTGCTTCCTGAGTCTCACTGCTGTCAACATTTGCTGGAGGCAGGTGCTGTGGCTGGGCCCTTGGTTTTCAAGCGGGAGTGGCCTGGCCTCTGCAGGTGGGAGAGGGCCCAGGAGGCACATTGATACCCTTGAAGTAGGGCTGCCCTCTGCAGTGGGTAGTCTTCAGGTCCCCAGATCATCTCACTGGGCAGCAATTTTAGAACAAGGTGTTTGCTTCCTGGTTTCTTACATTGGGCTGGGAGCCAACTTTTGTTCCAATTAAGGATCCTTCTGGAAGTTCTTCCACCTCAGAGTGATTGTGGAATGGCTTCTGTGCGGTTTGTGTTCATATCTTTCATGATCAAGAATGTGTCTTTGGGGAGTCCCCTGAAGGTAACTGAAACTGGTCTCCCGGAGCTGAGGGAAGCCAGGCCTGAAGGCCCACTGGGTCAGCCATCAGTCAGCTCAGGTTAGGCCTCAGGTGCCCTGGGTGGAGGCGGCTGTTCCGCGGGTGGGGCAGAACTTTTGAAACAGAGGTGCTCGCTCCTGGAGGTGAAAGCTTGCGGGGCTGTTGATTTTAAAGGATTTGAAAGCTTCAAAGTCAGATAGAGTGGCTGTCTCCAGCCTTTTTGGCACCAGGGACTAGTTTCGCGGAAGACACTTTTTCTACAGATTGTGGTGTGGTGGGGATGGTTTCAGGATGATGTGAGTACATTACATTTAGTGTGCACTTTATTTCTATTATTATATTAGCGTCACCTCAGAGCATCAGTTATTAGATCTTGGAGGTTGGGGACCCCTGAGGAAGAGGATCAGTGTGAACCATAAAAGATTAGGGGACATGAGTCAATGTAATCCTCCAGAACCAAGGGAAAATGACTGGTTTTTAGGGCCGAGAAAAGTTACTGTAAGTGTCCCTCTCCCTTATCAGGGAGGTCTCCTGTTAGAGCTTTAAAATAATGTCCTGAAGAGCAAGTGTGTGAGCTGAATCAGTTAATCGCTCTGGTGGAGTCTCTCCCAGATGCGGGGCATTTAGAGGACTCTGAGACCTGTGTCCTTCAGCACTGCCCTGGCCGGGGTAAGAGCCAGATGATCACAGCCCCAGTGGAGGTGAGGGAGTGGCTGGCTCCGACACACTGGCTGCTCCTCCCCTTCCCCCTGCCCCGATCCAGGGCTGGGAGTGGGCCGTGGAGCCCCACCTCCAGGCCTTTGATCCTGCCCCTGCTGGCCCAGCCCCAGGGGGTGCCCTCCTTCCCTCGCGGCCGTGCTTCCAGATTCTGCCCAGCCTCAGGGACTCCCCTTGGGCTCCACTTTGCCTTGTAGCTCCTGCACTCAGAGCTGACCCACTCATTGAGTATCTGATTCCCTTCTGCTTCCTTTGGTCTGTTGCTCGAGCTTCCCTGAGCATGTGGAAGCACCTTGGGGACAGAGGACAGACGATGGCCTGTCTTCTGTCTCCTCTTCCTCCCTGTAGGGAACTGACAGCTGGGCATCCAGCACATACATAGACCCCCTGATGGGCAGACTGTAGGAGTTGTTTTTGCTCTTTTGGAAGGATGGAGGAAAGGAAGGGAGGGAGGCAGGGAACGCATGGGGATGTTGGCTTCTTACAGCCCTCAGAGTGCTCTCACATCCCCTTACCCTGTTTTGTCATTGTCTTGGTTTGATTTGTTGAGTTTTTGGTCTTACCCTCCTAGTCTAAAGAAACTAACTGGAGAGTTAGCTGGTCTCTCCAGGTCAGATAGCTGATGAGTGGCAAAGCAGGGATTAGAACCCCAGCCAGCTGATTCGCTGAACAACCCTGACCAGCCAGCTGATTCACTGAACAACCCTGCTGTGCTTGAACCCCAAGCACTTCAATAATAATCAAATAGCAACACACCCCGTGCTTGGCTGTGTGCCAGGCACTGCTCTGCGCACCTTCCACGCATTCACTCACTTTCCTCGCAACCTGGGAGGTGTAGAAACTGTTGTTAACTCCCATTTTCCAGATGAAGAAAGAGAGGCAGAGAGCGCAGACGTAAGTGGTTGTGCATGACCGGGGCTGGGTAAGTAGTGAGGAAGGGGTGAACCCTTTAGGAAGGCGAGGCTTTGCGTATGCCTTCTTTTCTCCTAAAGCCCCGAGGGGGTAGCGATACTGTTGTCCCATTTTACAGATTTGAAACTGGAGCTCTGAGAAGCTGAAATGACTGGCCGGGGGTCCCAGGGCTAGAGGAAGGGAAGCTGGGATTTGAACTTGGGTCTTCAGACTCAGGCCCCGTTTTCTGGGAAGAGACCCACTTCCCACCGAAGCCCACGCTGTGTGCAGGCTCTGGCCTCCTGGCTGAGGAGTTAAGACTTTCCAAAGGTGTGGCTGTGGTGACTCAGAGAATAGCCTGCTTTTTCCACTCAATTATGTGTTTTCTATAAAAATAGAACTCTTCATTAAAACAACGCAGCGTGGCCGTCAGCTGGAATTACTAATTACTGTCCTTTAAAGAGATAATGCCCCCTTTCGTGCCTTCCCCATACCTGCCACTACCCTCTCCCGTCACAGAGGACTCCCATGAGGGCCAGGAGCCAGAGGCCGGGGCCGGGGAGACACACGTGGGCAGCGGGACTGGGAAGAGGGGAGAGTTTCCACAGGTGCTCTGCAACTTGACTTCCTTGGCTCTCGGCCCTGGGGACCCTACAGCCTTCCAGGCCTCAGTGAGTCCTTGTGACTCAACTTTCTTCTGTTATCCAATGATGATTTGTTGAGTGACGTCAGGTGAGCCACTGGGCATATAAAGATGAGGAAGATGTGGTCCCTGCTGGAGCGCGGAGCCCGGTAGGAAAGACCAGTAATGATGGAGGGGTCTCAGGATGATGGCTGACCTTTCTTGAGGAGTCGCCATGCAGCAGGGCTGGCTGCCTTCACGGTTTCTGTTGCCTGTAGTCCTGCCAGCAGCCCTCCATGATGGTGCTGTTAACCGCCCTTGCTTTACCAACAGCTGGTCAAGCTCAGAGAGGCCGAGGCACCTGCCTGGAAGCAGCAGGTCCTGGCAGTGGACCCACGTCGTCTGAGGCCAGAGGGCACGCTTCAGTACGATGTCCTCCTGTGTGCTGGGCAGTAAGTCAGGGGCCAGAGGCGACTCCCTCAGGTACACAGCAGTTACCATGTCCAAGTCTTGCTTACTGCACATGCTGAGTATATTTTACAGGGAAGTTCTTTCAAGGAACACGAAAGTAAAAACGTGGACCTGTTGTGCTTGCTGCCCACACAGCCCATGTCCTTCCCTGCAGCCAGCTCAGTTCTGCCAGCGTCCACCCTGCCACTGGGGGTGGGATGCTGGGGTGAGCAGCAGGGACGGGGCGCAGAGGAAGATGACTGGAGACCCTGGGTGAGGGGGACGGACAGGATGAACTCTGACCCCAGGACAGTGCTTGTTGGCTTAGCCAGAGCCATTGTCACAAAAATATCCCCCACTTACAGAATAATGTTTTGTTTCTAAGAAAAGTTTTTGGAAAGGCTCATGCTCACCCAGTTCTGAGGAGGACCACCCTAAGATAGTTCTTCTTCATAGCAGTGGAAAGAAATGATTTGTCTTGGCCTCAGGTGGGAATAGCTCCAAGTCTTGATCCTCTTGACAAATAATTAGAAGGCTGATCCTGGCCCAGGAGTGCAGGCCAGGCAGAGGGCCTGGGAAGAGAGGCGGTGCTAGGCCCACCCCTGCTTTCCCCCGGGAACCTCCATCGTCAGCCCCTGGCCAGAGGGACCAGAAAGACTTACAAAGGCCGTGACCTGTGGCCACACCCAGAGACGCTGACCTCACTGGTCTCTGTCGTCCCCACCGGAGGAGGGCTGGCCCAGATGCAGACAGGCAGACTGACTCTGCAGGGCTGAGACTGGTCATGGTTCAACAGGGACTGGCTCTGTTTGGGTCCGATGAGTACCTGTCTTTGACCCCAGGTGCTGACCCGTGCAGGTGACCCGGAAGGGGGCCGGCAGGGACTGCCATGACTCTGGTGTTCGTCAGGAGGATGTGAGTGCTTAGAGGGTGGGCCGCAGCTGCGCTGGTCTCCCGGCTAGGAACAGGGCACTCATGCCTCAGCCTTTGGGCTGTGCAGAGTACAAGCACCTGGAACTCTCCTGCAGCCCTGGCAGCTTCACCCCTGCGGTGGCGTCTACACTGCCCCTTGCTCCTTCCCCTTCCCCAGAGCACACTCACTTTCATGTGTGCCTTCAGATGCCTTGGCGGCGTGGCAAAGGCATTCGGCCTTAAAAGACCTCACTGTTTATTCTACATCTTAAAAAACAGGAAAGGGCTTGCAGTGGGGGTCACAGCCGAGGTTGTTTTGCTCTGCCTGGATTGCTGAGGCACTGTCCATCCCTTCTCATCCGTTTCCTTTCTTATGCCCATCTTTCATCCCCCGTGCCTTGCTGAACAAGCCGTGAAGGTCTGAGGCTTTCTGAGAGCCTTGTAAGGCACCTGGCCTGAAGGCTGGTTTTCGGGGCCTTTCAGACCTGCAAGTATAAAGGAATCCCTTCCCAGAGCCTCGGGCAGGCCTGTGCTTGAGGAGTTAGTGCAGCTGTGGGCTTCTCAGCTGCTGCTCTGGGTCATCACAGTTCATCCTGCAGGAGTCTCTGGGGCAGACGGGACAAGAGACTTCACTCCTATGTCACAGGTTTGGAACCTGTGACCTGCCAGCTGGGTGGCAGTGCAAAGCTGGGACTTTGGCTCGGGTTTCTCGCTCCTGGGCCAGTGTCTGTGCACTGAGCGACGTCACAGGGCAGGGTCAGGACAGCAGCGGGGCCGTTCCCCGGATTGGCTCGTGTCAGGGCATTGGAGGACTGCTGGACTCCAGTATCCCAGCCTTCCTGCCTCAGAGACTCTCCTCTGTTGTACTTTTGGCTCTGCCTGGGGACCCTTCTCTGGGATGAAGAGCCAGATGGAGTCACATGGAGCCAGATGCCTTTCTGTCACGTCCCGAGCTCCCTATTCCTCCCCAGGCCCTGGGACATTTTGCTTCTGGACAGCTTAAAATGGAATTGGCTGGCACTCTGCCTGTTGCCTGTGTGAGTCCAGCCCTCGCTGCAGTTCTGAGGCATCCGCGAGCAGATTCCCCACCTGCCTCCTAGCTGGGAGCCGGCAGCGGGAAGCGGTGCCTTCAGAAGTCAACTCCGATTTACCGTGGACCACGAGACCCAAAATGTGGCTGGAGGGTTGTAACAACACACACACATCCTCATAGTATTAAGCTGAACGGACACCGTGTGCTCAGCTCTGTGCCAGGCACCAGGGAAGCGAGGAGGATGCTGACATGGAGGGAGGCAGGGTCTTGCCCTGTGGGCACTCGTCACCCAGGCAGGGACACACAGCAAGACCCAGGACAAGACAGATGGTAGTTTTACCATCTCTACGTACAGCTGGCTGCTGAGTGTTCTCTAGAGTATCTGAGTTTGTAAATGCTTGATGTTAGTGTTTCTTCACTGTTAAAAGCATAAGCCTATGTGGAAAAACAGAAAACGTGTACACACACACACACACACACACATGTATAAATGAGAGAGAGTGATTTAAATGCTAACTGAAGGTTGTCCTAAGCAGAGAAGGGCAGGGGTGATCACACTTCTCGGAGGACTAGAACTTTGGATTAAAATGTGTTTGTTTTTTTTTTAAGTCTCAGAATCGTTTCTTCAGATGACATGTTAGACTCATTCAGTGTATAAAAAGGTATGCCAGGGGCTGGGCTGATTGAAGGGAGTGGGGAGCCAGGGCTTGCCCCCTCTCTTCCCAGCCCCCACTGCCAGCAGCCTCCCCACGGCTCCACCCAGGAAGCATAGAGTCCTGATGAGGCTGCGGCCCCACCATCCATAGTGGCGCGCTAGGCCCTGCCAGCCTCCTTGTACCGTTGCTTGAAGAACTGGGCCTCCCATCCTGGCAGATGGGAGGGGGAGAGCCCTTTGCTCCAGCAGGACCAGTAGTTGGTTGTCCTAGAAGAACGACAAGGAGTGGGGTGGTTTGCTGATCCCTGTTACCAGGTGGAGAGCGTTCGGCGGTGCCCACTGTGTGTGGATGCCCATGTGCCCACGACGTAGTAAAAACCCCTGGGGGTGAGGCCCCCATGGGGACACACAGAAGGTCAGAGGGTGACACCTGGTTAGGACCTGGCCACGTGTCAGCGGAAGGGGGAGCCCTAGCAGGGCGACAGCGTGAAACAAAGCATGGATGAGCCGGGGAGCCTGCCCTGTGGTCCAGGGTGCCTCTAATACCCTGTGAGCACCACATGGGTGCCCAGGGTCACGGGATGGAAGGTGGCACACAGAGGCGTTCTGATTGATGTCACGGTCGGCGCAGGGCTTCCTGTCAAGGAGGATGGTCCTGGTGGCGCTGCACTGTGAGACCAGGGAAATCTCGGGAGCTGACCCGGGCCTCCAGGGATCTGGGACTGAGGGATCCAGCCAGAGGAGGGCTGTCAGAGCGCTTGCCCCAGCCCAGAAAGGATGTGGTTGGGTTGAGAAATTACACCCTGGGTTGCTCATGCTAATGGAATGTCAGCAGCCGTGAGGAGAAGAGCCTGTGTTGGTAGAAGTCACTGTAACACCAGCTCAGCTTTCGGCCACTTCTGTTCCGGGCACATGGTGTGGCTGGATCCACCCCACAAACCCCTGCTGGCTCTCAGGGACACAGCCAGAGAGCAGGAGGGGGACGGGCCCTGGTGGGGAGGGGCATGCTGCAGAGAAGGCCAGTCTGGGGAGATCTGGGAGCAGAGGAGTGCTTCGGGACTGGTCTGCCCAAGGGACTGTCCAGGGAACCAGCTCCCAGTCACCCTGCCATGGGGACTCTGCTGTTCTGGGTATCCCTCCCCATGGAGAGCTTTCACTTGCACCAACACCTGTTCTAGCCACAGCCCACCACAGTCCCCCTCCTTCCCCCAACTCTCAGCCACATCCTACCCCACGTTTTCATCAAACACCAGTCCCAGAAAGACCCCCTTCATCTGTGCTTTTCCTTGTTCTGAGTCGGACCCAGAACACCAGCCCTGGAGTCTGTGAGCAGTTTGTCATTTTTAGCGCTAATCGTAACCTGGAAGGCCAAAATTGTGTCTTCATGTTCCTAAAGCAGAGGCTCCTAATACTTGTGGGGTGTTGGACCTTTCAAGAATCTGGAAAAAGGGACTGGGGATGGCAGGACCAGTGTCCCCAGCACCTACCACCAGGGTACTGAGACCACGGATTTGCCCAGAAGCAGTGTCGTGAATCAGAGAAGGCAATGGCACCCCACTCCAGTACTCTTGCCTGGCACATCCCATGGACGGAGGAGCCTGGTGGGCTGCAGTCCATGGCGTCGCTAGGAGTCAGACACGACTGAGCGACTTCACTTTCACTTTTCACTTTCATGCATTGGAGAAGGAAATGGCAACCCACTCCAGTGTTCTTGCCTGGAGAATCCCAGGGATGGGGGAGCCTGGTGGGCTGCCGTCTCTAGGGTTGCACAGAGTCGGACACGACTGAAGCTACTTAGCAGCAGCAGCAGCAGCGTCGTGAATGAAGGAGGCTCACCACTCACCACCTGAGGAGAACCAGGAGTCACAGCCTTGTTTGGGCCTCAGTGGCTCAGCCAAGTTCTCCACAGGCTGCCAGGCAGCTGGTGTGCGTCAGTGTAGCTGGCAGTACCCGTGGTGAAAAGACTGCAGTATTTCCATACATGTTGGTAAATAGCCACTGCCTTGGCCCTCATCAGGACCCTGGACTCCCCAACAACTAAAGGGTGGTCATGCTGAGCCAGCGCTCTGATGGTCTCTACTGTTGTCTTGGGCAGAGCGGGGCAGCTGTCCACCCCTGCTGTGGACCTGCCTTCTGGTAGGACCAGCCCTTCCTTCTCTTCCCAGCCTCTCTCAGGGCCACATCCCCACTGTTCCCACTGTTCTTACCCTAGAGGACTTCAGGTTTGGGGGGGGTTGAAAGAGATTCTGTTGTTCCTAAACGGTGACTGAATAAGACTTCATGTCACTTTCATCTTATTGAATATATGAGGAGAACTGGCAATGTTAGGCTATTCAGTGAAGATAAAGGAAAACCTGATCATCCTCAGGTGTTCAGGGTCAGGATACAGTCTGCATTCAAGCACCTGTTGCATGCTGGTGAGGAGGGAAAGCAGAACCCTGCCCTTTTGCGACCTTTTCACCCGTTCCTTGCTTAGCCTCATTCCTTGAGTCAGTTTCCTTCTGGGTCTGTCTCTGATATAAGGCCTGGAGAGTGTGTAAGTAAAAAGATAGCCATGTGTTCGGTGAGGGGGATGCTGCAGAGTTGAGGGTGTGGAGGGAGACCGCTACCACGGCAGACAGTGCTTGAGAGGTGGGCGGGATGGTACACGATCGGGATAAGCAAGAGCCGCAGGGATGCTGACGAACGCAGAGGAGTGCTCTGTGCTTTGGCAGAGAGGATGGGGAGCTAGGCAGAGAGAGAGCACGTGATCCAGGGAAACGGACACCGCCGTGCGTGTGGGCACGGTGCCTCCTGAGTGCTGGGGAGGTGGGCTGATGGGGCTGCTCCGGTGGGGCAGAATCCCCTGGGGTTCCACCCTGGGAGGAAAGCCAGGGGAAGGGGGCCCCTCAGGTGTTCTCACTGCTCTTCTTCCTCCCACAGCCTGATGTTCACCAAGGTGAAGCTGGAGCAGGTCCTGAAAGGCCCAGAGGAAGCCCTAGTGACCTGTAGACAGATGCTGCAGCTGTGGCAGACCCTGTACAGCTTCTCCCAGCTGGGGTGAGTGGCGGGTCCCTCCAGACGGAGTTGGGAGGTGGTGGTTGCCAGAGCAACAGTCTACAGCTGAGTGGCCATGATGCCTGATGGGTGAGAGGGTGGTGAGGATGTTTGAATGAGGGCATGGGACTTACTGCTCCTGGGGCCTTTTATGGCCTGCCCTAATTTTAATCTTTTGACAATCCTCTGTGAAGGACAGAAAAAGGCTCTTTAGGAAACTAAAGTTCAGGGGGATAAGAAGGAAGAGAAATCATTATTAAGCACCTCCCCCATCAGCTGGTTTTATCTTATCCACTGTCATAGTTTATCCTCACCCCAGGGTTCTTAACCTGAGACCCAGAGACCTTATATAATGTATCAGAGCCACTCTCCTATGAGTGGTAGTGGTTGGGCTTAAACCTGAGTCTCCTGAACCCCAGCCTGTGGAGCTTGTCACTTCTTTCCTGGTTCCATCTGGAAGCTGGGAGAAGAGGAGGAGGAAGCTGAGTTCCTGAAGGGCCCCCACTCACCTACCATCTCCACACATCCCATCTCCTGCTCCAGTCCCCAGCTCTGAGATTCTCGACCAGAGCAGGGCACTCTTGTCCAGGCTGAATCTGCAGAACGTCTTTGCTGAAACCTGCCAAGACACTCGGGCTCAGCTTGTGCAGCCCAAAGCAGAAATGGGCTTCATTTCTGCTCCACTCCCCTTGTCTGGCTGTGTCATCTCCCTACCGCCTCAGGGGACCCCCCTCTGGTGGGCACTTGTCCTTTCACTGGGACTCTGGGAACCTAGCAACCTCTTATAATCCCCAAAACAATGTCTCTAAAGTTGGAATTTACAGAGGAGGCCCCAGGATAATCTGACCGAATAAAATCCTTGGGCAGGGTGGGGTCAGCCCTCTCTTTGCAGGCTTTGGGCCTGGAAGATTCCAGGGCAGAGCAGGGTGGTGGGTGGAAGCTGCCAGCAGGCAGCTCTGGAGTGAGGGACTTTGCAGAAAGGAAATGGGGAACCACCTGGAAGCTGGGTGCTGTAGAGTGAGGGCCAGACTCTGGTGTGTGGGGGGCCCGCCTTTGGATGTCCCTCGTCCTGCCACTCACCAGCTGTGACAGGCAGGCAGGTGCGTGGCCTGGCTCCACTTGCAGAGAAGAATTGCCCCAGAGCTGGCAGAGCGCTCCTCTCAGCCGGATGGCTGGCTGCCTGCTCATCTAGGCGATCACGGTCCTCTGAGCTGCAGCCTTGTCTCCACGTGTAGGGCTTAGCCTGTGGCTCCCCTCCAGGAGCAGCAGAGCTGTGGAGCTGTCGGGTTTGCCTTGGGGTCTTTTCAAGCCACCACCTTCACCCTCACTTCGGGGGGGACCCCCCCCGCACTCAGGGTAGAGCAGGGCTCAGCCTGGCCAGCTAGTTGGAGGCAAACTGTTGGAAGCAGAGAGTAAAATCCAGTCCCCTCCTGGCTTTCCCAAGGATAGGGAGTGTTCTTTCTGAACCTGAAGCCACAGAGCAAAAACTTGTCACATCTGGACTGGGGCAGTCCAGGATCAAGGCCAGAATCCACAGCCTGAAGGTCTGGGCCACCCCGCCCTGCCAGCCCCACCTCCCATTCTGCACCTTGGCTGTCTTCCTCTGCTCTGCGCGGCCCGGCCCACACGGCCCCTTGGGGAGCCCCCTGTGCCTGGCCTCTGGTGCCCCAGTGCAACACTCTCCATCCGGGTCTTTGTTAAATGCTTAGCGTGGACTGTCTCCTCTTGTCCGGGTGTCGGGTTCTTCAGGGTAGGGGCCTAGGACCAGGTGGCAGGAGGTCCCCGAGCTGAGCCCTTTCTGGAGCCCCTAGAAGAGCCCCCTTGGGAGCAGCGGCTGTGTCTGTGCATTTACTCTAGGCCGCCGTGGGAGGGGCCCCAGTCCACATCCTCATTTCATCCTCACGACAGCCTTGTGATGTTGACATTCTCGTGCTCATTAACTCCACACAATAACCATTTCAAGAAAAGAGAAGTAAGATCTAGAAAGGTTAAGTAGCTTTGGCAAGGGTCACACAGCTAAGGAGGGGCAGCCCCCAGCTTTCCCCCAGGGTCTCTGGCTCTTTCACACTCTTTCAGGGGCAGGAGCATCTGTGCCTCCCCGAGAAGGAGAGGTGGGCATGCAGGGTAGGAGCCAGCCCTTTCCCACTGTGCTTTTTTGGATGGTTTCCTCTAACGCCGACAAAGATGGCTGTGCACCCAGAGGCCCGAGCTCAGTGTGAACCGGCATTAAGACAGAAGGATGCCCTGGTGTTCTTTGTGGGTCCACTCTGAAGGGAGGAGGCCTCTGGGCCCGCTTCCTCCTCTCCTGCCCTTTCGGCCTCAGTCCTCTGAGACTCCGCAGTCAGCAGGTTAAGGTCACAGGGTGCTGTTGGGGGCTGTGCGCCCGAAGATGGGCATAACCTTTCCGAGCTGGCGGCTCCCCCACACCCCACTCTTTAGAAAAGAGGAGCCTCCCTAGCTGTGTGGGAGCTGCAGGGACCTGGGGGACTGGGGGAGGTGTGATAAGATGGCCACGCTGTTTATCTGCCACCGAAGGGCCCCCTCCGGCTCCTCCAGGGCCACTCTGGCAGTCCAGGGTAAGGGACCCTGAGGCAGGGAGTGGCTTCTGGGCCTTCCGTGCCTGGAGGGCAGGCTGAGGGGGCGGGCTGGTCCGCAAAAACCAGGCTTTCCATGGAAGCCAGTTCATGGCGTCTGCTCTGTACCCGGCTCTCTGCTGGACGCCGAGAGGACACAGAAGGTAAAAGAGGATTAGATGGACGGGAGGGTTTCTCATCCTCAGCGTGTGTGTGTGTGTGTGTGTGTGTGTGTGTGTGTGTGTGTGTGTGTGTGTGTGTGTGTGTGTGTGTGTGTGTGTGTGTGTGTGTGTGTGTGTGTGTGTGTGTGTGTGTGTGTGTGTGTGTGTGTGTGTGTGTGTGTGTGTGTGTGTGTGTGTGTGTGTGTGCGTGTGTGCATGCGCGCACTGGGATCCACAGTGACAAAGAGCAGATGAGCAGCTCGAAGCCTCTAGAGGGAGGCGAGGACCTTGGACTGGGTTCTAAAGGCAGTGGGGGGTTGGGTGGATCTCAAGAACTGCAGGAATGGCCTTGGTGGCAACAGCATGAGTAAGCATGTAGCTCTAGAAACAAAATGTGGTCACGGTAGGGACTAGTGAGGAGGCTAATAGCCTCGCAGGCGCACAACCTGTGGACGAGGAAGGGAGCGGGCAGGAGGCGATCAGGAGAAATACCATGTCACTTCAGCTCTGGGATGAACCAGATTCTAGAATCCTGAGCCTGAGCTGTATCTGGCCTGCTGCTCATCTCTGTCCTTCCCAGTGATCTTTAGCTCCGTTCTCAGGTCTGAACTCTCAGCCCCAGAGCCTACCTGGCGTAAGGCTCCCTTCATTCTCCCTGCCAGCCCTCCACCTCACTGGGGCCTGGCCCTCCCTTGCCTTCCAGGGGCCTGGAAAAAGATGGCAGCCTTGGCGAGGGCCTCACGCTGAAGAAACAGAGTGGCATGCACTTGACTCTGCCTGATGCCCATGATGCAGACTCTGGTAAGAACGTGCCCCGTGGGCAGCTGTCCACATAAGCCCACAGCTCCCTGTCCCAGCCTGAGCATTTGCCTGGCCTGGTGGAATCCATCCTGCCTCTGGCTGGCTGCTGCCCAAGCTCCTGTGCTAAGGAACTGCCCTCGGGCCTCTTTAGGGCCCAGAGTGGCAAGACAGCTGCTGGCCCAGGGGCAGGAAGTAGGCAGATGGTGTAGGTAAGAGAGGGACCCCATCCTCTGTGTGGGCGTGGGGAAGACGGGTGGAGAGAGGACTGTGTGGAGCACGGAGACCGTCTCCCCTTAGGCTGAAGCTCAAGGCCAAGGGGCCTTCCCTGGTGGTCCAGTGACTAAGCTCTATGCTCCCGATGCAGGGGGCCTGGGTTCAGTCCCTAGTCGGGGAATTAGATCCCACATGCCGCAACGAAGACTTCCCGCAATGAAGATCCAGCACGGCCAAAGAAATGTGTTTTTTAAAAAAGCTCAAGGCCAAGGTCTGCCATGATAATGTCTTCAACAGATCAAGTCAAGTAGAAAGGAAGGGCTGAGCTTCTGTTTCAGCCTAAATCTGACTATAGTTTCCTGGAAAAATTCATCCTGACATCCATGGCTTGTGAAATTCAAACCAGTTTAGAATCTGCAGACTTAACATATTTTTACCCAGGACCTGATTAAAGCAAATACCTTCCTCAAAAACACAAGCAAAATTAGTCACGGGAATGAACGTGTGAGGGAGTTGTATTTGGTGTCATTGCTCATCTTTTCCACTCCTGTGGCTGGGAACCAACTTGCGCCTTTGTTGTCGAGAGATGAAGCTGATTCCCGAAGCCACACCCAGCACCTGATTTGAGCTGAGGAGCGATGGGCTGGACGTAGAGCTGCTGACTCCAAGGAGGCAACGGTGCCAGGGAGTGTAGCGTCTTGGCGATTAGAGAGGGGAGAACTCTGGACAAAGTTATTAGGACTCTATGAACACTTGCCTTATAAACTGAAGTCATCTGTGGTTTTGCCCCAAGGTCTCCTGAGTTTATTGGAGCCTTTACTACCTCTGAGAGAGAGAGGGAAAAAAAAGAGCTTGCATTTCACCTTCTCGTAAACTGTAAATGTCAACAGCTTGTATATCCTGAACAGGGACCCAGTGTTACTCAGGACTGCCACGGGGAGAAGTGCTCCAGAGGGCACACGGTCTGGCTCAAGCTGCTACCCAAGAATCCTTCACAGCCCAACCTCCGATGGGACTTTTCTATAAAGAAATAATAGGCACTTGTGAAAGAAAGTGAAAATATAAAAAGGAGAAAGGAAAATTCATCCATCATTCCACCATGCGTGCGTGCTAAGTCGCTTCAGTTGTGTCCGACTCTTTGCGACCCTATGGACAGTATCCCACCAAGCTCCTCTGTCCATGGGATTCTCCAGGCAAGAACAGTGGAGTGGGTTGCCATGCCCTCCTCCAGGGTACTTCTCTATAAAGAAATAATAGGCGCTTGTGAAAACAGAAAGTAAAAATATGAAAGGGAGAAAGGAAAACTCATCCATCATTTCACCACTCAAACCTTAATAAGTGGCCTTTCAGACTTTCGGAAACATTCCTGTATTTTGCTTCTCATAAAACTGTGCTCTCTTTTGCAGTCTGCTGCTTTTTTCAGTTCAGTTGCTCACTCGTGTCCGACTCTTTGTGACCCCATGAATCACAGCATGCCAGGCCTCCCTGTCCATCCCCAACTCCCGGAGTTCACTCAAACTCACGTCCATCGAGTCCATGACGCCCTCCAGCCATCTCATCCTCTGTTGTCCCCTTCTCCTCCTGACCCCAATCCCTCCCAGCATCAGAGTCTTTTCCAATGAGTCAACTCTTCGCATGAGGTGGCCAAAGTATTGGCATTTCAGCTTCAGCATCAGTCTTTCCAAAGAAATCCCAGGGCTGATCTCCTTTAGAATGGACTGGTTGGATCTCCTTGCAGTCCAGGGGACTCTCAAGAGTCTTCTCCAACACCACAGTTCAAAAGCATCAATTCTTCGGCGCTCAGCCTTTTTCACAGTCCAACTTTCACATCCATACATGACCACTGGAAAAACCATAGCCTTGACTAGACAGACCTTTGTTGGCAAAGTAATGTCTCTGCTTTGGAATATGCTATCTAGGTTGGTCATAACTTTCCTTCCAAGGAGTGTCTTTTAATTTCATGGCTGCAATCACCATCTGCAGTGATCTTGGAGCCCCAAAAAATAAAGTCTGACACTGTTTCCACTGTTTCCCCATCTATTTCCCATGAAGTGATGGGACTGGACGCCATGATCTTCGTTTTCTGAATGTTGAGCTTTAAGCCAACTTTTTCACTCTCCTCTTTCACTTTCATCAAGAGGCTTTTTAGTTCCTCTTCCCTTTCTGCCATAAGGGTGGTGTCATCTGCATATCTGAGGTTATTGATATTTCTCCCGGCAATCTTGATTCCAGCTTGTGCTTCTTCCAGCCCAGCCTTTTTCATGATGTACTCTGCATATAAGTTAAATAAGCAGGGTGACAATATACAGCCTTGACGTACTCCTTTTCCTATTTGGAACCAGTTTGTTGTTCCATGTCCAGTTCTAATTGTTGCTTCCTGACCTGAATACAGGTTTCTCAAGAGGCAGGTCAGGTGGTCTGGTATTCCCATCTCTTTCAGAATTTTCCACAGTTTATTGTGATCCACACAGTCAAAGGCTTTGGCATAGTCAATAAAGCAGAATTACATGTTTTTCTGGAACTCTCTTGCTTTTTCCATGATCCAGTGGATGTTGGCAATTTGATCTCTGGTTCCTCTGCCTTTTCTAAAACCAGCTTGAACATCTGGAAGTTTGCGGTTCACGTACTGCTGAAGCCTGGCTTGGAGAATTTTGAGTATTACTTTACTAGCATGTGAGATGAGTGCAATTGTGCGGTAGTTTGAGTATTCTTTGGCATTGCCTTTCTTTGGGGTTGGAATGCACTGACCTTTTCCAGTCCTGTGGCCACGGCTGAATTTTCCAGATTTGCTGGCATATTGAGTGCAGCACTTTCACAGCATCATCTTTCAGGATTTGAAATAGTGCAACTGGAATTCCATCACCTCCACTAGCTTTGTTCGTAGTGATGCTTTCTAAGGCCCACTTGACTTCACATTCCAGGATGTCTGGCTCTAGGTGAGTGATCACACCATTGTGATTATCTGGGTTGTGAAGATCTTTTTTGTACAGTTCTTCTGTGTATTCTTGCCACCTCTTCTTAATATCGTCTTCTTCTGTTAGGTCCATACCATTTCTGTCGTTTATCGAGCCCATCTTTGCATGAAATGTTCCCTTGGTATCTCTGATTTTCTTGAAGAGATCTCTAGTCTTTCACATTCTGTCGTTTTCCTCTATTTCTTTACCAAACTGCATAACGTCACCATCTTTCTGCATCAGTACCCATAGTTACGCATTGCTATTTTAATGACTGCATTGTCCAGTATGATTATACTCTCACTTATTTTTAATCAGTCCCCACTGGTGGACATCGAGATCGTTTCTGTCTTCAGTGTCCTGGGCAGTGGTAGAATGCCCACCATTGCCGACATTCACAGTGTTCTTCTTTAGGGATTGACTCCTAGAAGTGGGCTTACTGCCTCTGTGCCCCTCAGTAACCCACCTCCTCTCTCATGCATGGGTGAGGCATTGGATGGGCCCCTCCTAGTGGGTCTGTGCACTGTTCTGCAGCTGCAGGGCCAGGCCACCCTGCTGTGACTCGGTGTGCCCTGCCGCTCCTGCAGGGCTATGCAGCCACTGCCACCAGGCGTGCAGCTCAGCCTTTCCTGTCTCGCTCTACAGGCTCTCGGCGGGCATCATCCATTGCTGCCTCGCGGCTGGAGGAGGCCATGTCAGAGCTGACTGTGCCCAGCTCGGTCCTGAAGCAGGGCCCCATGCAGCTGTGGACCACGCTGGAACAGATCTGGCTTCAGGCTGGTGAGTGCTCCCACCCAGGACCCCTCTGGCTCCTGCGGGTCTGCCCTGGCAGCCCAGGTGGGAAAGCTGTGTCTTGAAGAAAACCTGTTAGGACTCAGACCCCCAAGAACTCTTGGGAGAGCTAGAACGGAAGTGAGGTGTGCTGGCCCCAAGAAAGCAAGACCTGGTGGCCGAGTTCTTTGAAAGTAGAGGGCTGGGAACTCAAGGATCGCCATTCAGGTAATGATCTCTCTTAATAGCTAGTGGGCACCGTTGCCACCCCGGAGTTGGAGGGTCTGTGAGTGTTGAGGAGGCAGGAGGTTCAGAGTCCCACAGCTCATTTACTGTCCTGATCTGAAATGAGCTAGTGTGTGTCGAGCAGTTAGCACATACATAGTAGGTGCTCGGCAAAGTTTAAATTGCGACCCTATGGACTGTAGCCCGCCAGGCTCCTCTGCCCATAGGATTCTCCAGGCAAGAATACTGGAGTGGGTGTGAGAGGGGATTAGAATGGAACGAGAGAACCAAGGCGGGGTGTGCCTGAATGAGAGAAAATGGTAGCAGCAGCAAAAGGAAAAGGAAGGTGATAGGGTGAGTGGAATCTAACATGACCCCTTGACCCAGGCATGAAGCGCCTCACCTGCTACTGATTACCCTCCTGCTGCCCCTCCCCCGCCCCTGCCTCTCCGCACGCCCCATGCCCGCCCCCCCCCCCAACCCCGGGCAGTGTCGATAAGATAACCCCGAGGACAGAGAGAGGAGACGAAGGAGACACTCCCTTCCTGGGACCTGCGGATTCTGCAAGTCAGAGTTAGAATGTGCTTGTTGATTGAGGATCTACAGTTCCCCACTGGTAGCTTCCACATATGGACACATTAGTATGCAGGACGCCCCCACTCTCCCCTCCACAGGATCTAAATCTGGGGGAAAAAATTGGACAAGGATTCATAAAAAGACTAGACCGGGAAGCATGTTAATAATGCAGATACTGCCCCAGTTAGCACATCAGGCTCCCTTGGGATGCTAGGGATGCGGGGGCTGTGCTCCAGCGTCACTTGTTGCATCTGAAGTAGGAAGAACTTTGAAAAATCCAGAGGGATAACAAGCTAGGCTTCCTCTGAGGCAAAGATGCCCTGTCATCTTCTAAGACGTGGAGCTCTAACAGCTCCCGATGGGCATACTGGGGCCCCACCACCACAGGGGCCTGGGGCAGAAAGCTTCACCCTCCCCGGGGGTTTCACCAGCTTCAAGGAATATATTGGCAGTGCATTGATGAGTGGTCGCATTTGGGAGGTGCATGCTACCTGCTTTGGAACTCCTAAGGCCTTTTGTGTTAATGGTCTGTCTTGTTGACTCATCTTAGCAGATAACAACCTTTCTGCATTTTACAAGGCTGCTTGCATCTCTGAGAAATGCTGCTTTCTGCTAGGGTGGCAGTATGTTCTGGTAACTCCAAGTAAGGTTAAAGGCCTTCCTGAAGCCTATAATTAGACTTGGGAATTTTGGTATAAGCCAACATTCTTCATTAATTTGCACATTAGCTTTTCTTCTCTGGAATTATCTTAGACATTTGGCCCACGGAGAACTCTGAGAACAAAATCCAAGTGCTTGAATTGTGGTGCAAAGTGAGGGTTGGGCTGTGTGGCATTAGGAGACAAGCTTGGGGTGTGTGACCCATGCAGAATAGCAGTGGCTTCTATAAGGTACACACTTCTCTTTCCTTCTGTAACAATTCAGAGATGGCAGCCTTGACTAGGATGACAGCTCTGCTCTCCTGGTCCGGGACCCAGATTCCTTCCGTTTTGTTGGCTTTGCTTTTACTGCGGTGTCGCTCTTGTCCTTGTGATCCAAGGTGGCTCTCCACCACATTCACATTCCAAGGCTTAACTAGGAAGGGTGGGAGAAGGGGACACCCCGTCCCTGGAGGGACATGTCCTAGAATTTGCATACATCACTTCCCCTCATGATCCACTGGCCAGAACTTAGTCACATGACCACATCTACCTGCAAAGGACTCTGGGAGATGCCATTATTCTGGGTATACATGTGCCCCATCAAAAATCAGGGGATCTGTCATTATAGAAGAAAGGAGGAGAGACTGGTGGGTAGCTGCCACAGGCAAAAGGGAAGCAAGAAGGTAGCCTAGGTCTTCCATTCTGAGCGTGGGAGGATTCTGGAGAATCCTCACTGCATGAGCCCCCTCCCCTCCCATGGCCATCATCATCACCAGCAAGCATGTGCTGAGCACCCCTTGAATGAAGGACTGCCAGGAGCAGATCACCCTAAGCCTCCACACCCCCACCTGACCCAAGCTACTAGTATTGTCATCAGCAACCCCCATGACCACCCCCACCCACCCAGCCTAAAGATTCCTCCAGCTGCACCAGATTTCCAGGAAGAGAAGACTATCGCCCTTTATCATTTTGGAATGAGCTAATCTCCCAGTTTGGTTCAAGATTAATTGCATCCCAGTCTGTCTTGGCAGTAAGCTCCATCATTAACCCGCACTTAGGTTGGGAAATGTATCCCTCATCTCCCAACTGTCCTCCTGCCCCACCCCCACCCCCCCCAACCTCTTCAAGACTCCTTCCCATTCCAGTCTGAAGTGAGAAGCCTCACAGAGGGTTTCTGCCTGAGAGATGAGTTTCAAAAATGCCTCCTCTTTGGCAGTGGATTTGTGTGAAAATGGGGGAATCACCCGGCCCCATAGATGCTCCAGGATCCTGAGTGTCGGGAGGTGCCTTCCAGAAGGGCAGGAAGACCCACCTTCCTCTCTGCAGCTCACGTCTCTGGGAGCTAAGAGCATGCTAGAGAGGGCTGTGGGTGCAGGGAGAGTCCCCTTGCCCTGGGGGTCCAAGGGCTCGCGGGCAGCTGTGGGCGTTCCTGTGTCCGGGGAAAATTGGCCTGAGTCTCAGCTTCCAGATGGCAGATCCACACCATCTGGGCGCTGGTGCCCTGGCTCTTTAGATGGCCTCGAAAGTGGGTGCTGCCCCTGCTGTTGGCCAGGCAGACTGGGGACCTGGGTGGGGCCGTAGGGCAGTGTTCACAGTGGAGACAGAAGCTGCATCTGACCCTTGGTCCAACAGGCTCCCCCGACTCTCGTGTTTCCGTTTCCTCCTCATTTCTTCCCTTCTCTCCCTCCAGTCTCCCTTCTCCCTCTGGCCTTATATGCCCCCTTCCCGCGTCCTCTCTTCCTGTGCTCCTTCTTGTCCTTCTTCCCTCCTCTCTGTCAGTCAACCCCTCCTCCTGAGTTCGTGAGGAGAGCTCCCAGGACAGGAAGTTGGGCACGCAGGACCACAGGGCCTTGACGCCGTGTGGCCTGAGTCAATGCGTCATGCACCCTGGGTCCCAGGCTAACCCAAAAAGTCCCTTCAGACCTTTGGATTCTCTGTTACTCTTACTCTCTCTCCTCCCCTGCCCTCCCCGACCCTTCCTTCTCCTTTATTCTGGGCACCCATATAGGGAAATGCTTATTTCCTTTAAGGGACAACTTTTGGAGACACCGCCCGCCGGCACTTGGAGCTCAAGGTGGATTCTTTTTAGGGTCTAACGTTATCTCCTGCCCTGGAAGGGCTCTGCCCTTTTAGCCCGGGTGGCCCCCCTTCCTTTCTGGGGTTTCCGGGCTGGGGGGCCTCTAGGAAGCCGTCTCACCTGGGGAGGTGCCTCCAAGGCCTCAGGCCTGGCCCTGGGCCCTCTGGGCCCTCTTTCACCCTGCTCCTCAGGACCAGCTGAGGAAAGCCCTCCTCCCAGCACAGAGGGCTCGGAACTGGCAGGAACGACCGGGAGACTGGAGCCAGCTCTGGGTGCAGGGTTAGATCAGGATGCCTCAGAAAAAAATAACAAAAGGGACTGTTGCAAAGCTCCAGGGAACAGATGTTTTCCATTTGGAGCCTGCTGAGAGAAAGCAGAGAGGGGGGTGCGGGTGGGGAGAGATGGAGGGAAGAAGAAAAGCCGAAACACACAGACAGGAGAGGAGGTCAGGGCCAGGGTAGGAAGAGAGGAAGCCGAGAGAAGTGGAGACCAGGAGGGAGGGGGAGAGAGAAGGGACCAAGGGGATCAGAGAGGAGCCTCTGACACTGAGGGGGCTGCGAGGACCGTGCTGGAGGGATGACCTCGACTATGAGAATCCAAGGAAAATCCAGTGGTAGTGGGTGCTTATCCAGCCCTGGCCAGGGGAGACTGGGCTGGCTGTGGACACCCTGGGGCCCTGGTCACCAGGCTGGGAGGTAGAGGATTGGGCAGTGGGCGGGCACTGTGCCATAGGGCTCCTTCTGCAGCCGAGGCTGGCTGGCTGGGGAGCACCATGTTTGGTAAAACAGCTGCCCAGGGAGGCTGAGTTTAGACAAAAGGGGTACATTTGCGGCCCTCCGACCTGAGGGTCTGTGTGCAGGGCAGTGGGCCTGCTGGGGGCCGTCTGGCCCTCGCCTCTGGCTCTGTCCTGTGGCATCTGGTCTCCTGCCTGACTGGTGATGAAGTCCATCAGAGCAGAGCAGCCCTACCTATTTTTCAGGGCATGTCCTCCGTTGTGTGGCTGGGACGAAGCCCAGGGCCCCGAGGAAGGAGGGGGCTGGGGATCCTCGTAACGAAATCTGTTGATGTGCAGGCACTGTGAAGAGATCCCAAGGGAGGGACGGGGCCAGCCTCCAGAGACGAGGCTCAGGAGTCAGGGCAGCAAGATGTAAACAGCTTAATGAGCCGGGCCAGGACCAGGCGGGCAGGTGGGCCAGGCCCGAGGAGGGCTGCGGGGACAAGGTCCAGGGGAGGAGAGAGCCCAGCTCTCTTCTGAGCTCAGCTCCTGGCGGTGGACACAGCAGCCCAGGGGCTGGTGCGGGACAGGCCTCCCCACCCCCACCGCTCACACTTCCTCCCTTCCTTTTCCCCTGTGGCCCCGGAAAAACCTGCCCAGCCCTCCAGACCCACCCAGCGTGGCCTCCCTTCTCCTCTCTGCCAGGCCAAGTGCCCCTGTGCCTTCAGGCCCCAGCTCAGATGCCACCTCCCCCAGGAAGACTCCCCTGATCAAAGCAGCCCAGCTGGCCCGACCCCATCTGAGTGCCCCAAACACTCAGCCATGGCACTTGTCACTCCACTGCCCTGGTCACTCCAGTGGTTTGGTGGCTCAGCTGCTCCCCTTCCCCCACCTCTCTTTCTCCTTCTCGTGGGAGGGCCAGGCACACGGTCGGTCCTTAGCAGCCGGATGCTGGACGCAGGTATGAAGGCAGCCGGTGGAGAGGCCAGGCGGCGGCTCCGGTTCAGGCCGTCTCTGAGGACAGGAGCCTGTGCTGTTCTCTCACCTTATCATGCCAGCCTGGCTCCTCTGAGTTAATTCTTTGATTCTCCCACATTCCATCTCCAGTAAAGGCAAAGAGTACCCCGCTCAGAAAGCCTTCTGCACTGTTCAAGCTGCTTTGATTATCCAGTGGATCTTAGGCTGCATTCACGCTGGGTGCCCCGGTGCTGTGTGCACAGTCAAGGCTGTTATTAGGCCTCCTCCTGCTTCTTGTTAGGAAAAGAAGGTGGGCTGCCTGGGCCTGGGTTTTCCACCTCTTTCTGGTAGCTTCCTTTGGAAGGTCTGTTATCCACCCCCGACCCCCAGACCTCATCTGAACCAGTGTGACCTCAGCTCTCGGCCGTTGCTGGGAATAGCTCTTGGCAGAGTCACCAGCCAGGCTCTGCTTGCCCTTCTGTGTCCCCTCCCATCTGTGTGGGGCACCAGCCCCCGAGGGGGGCACCCGAGCCCAGGCTGCCATGGGAGGCGGGCTGAGTGGGCTGCAAGGCAACCCCAGGGCACTGCGTTTCTAAAAGCAACTGCAGTGGGTGTGTGCCTGTGCAGTGTGGGTTTGAAATGTGCGTTTGTGTGGGCTGGGCCAGGGTTGGAGAAACTGCCCCGTTTTCTATTGCTCTGGAGCCAGAAGGCACACTGGTTGTGGGGAGATCTTCCCTGCCAGTAGGCTGAAAGACGTCGTTTCTCTGTGGGATGGAAAGTCCTGAATCTGGAGGGAGGCTGGGAGCTGCACCTTCTACCAAGGGGCTGGGGTGAGGTCCTCCCTCTATCAGCCTGGGGCGCGGGAGAGAACCTGCCTCCCTCCCAGACCTATGAGAAGATGCTTGCCTGGCCCAGGGTCCACAGTCAACTCTCAGTATGTACTGGTGGCTTTCTAGCTTCTCTGAGTCCCAGCCTTGCCCCTTTGCAGGCACCCTCGGGACTTCCTTCCAGTCCCATCTTTGGCAGCAGCATGTAGCTCTTCTCATCCTGATGATGCAGGCAGAGTTAGCTCTTCAGTCCATTGGCATCCCTGGGGAGCCACCTCATCTGCCCCCCACCCTGTCCCCAGACACATGGGGAGCAGATGAACAAGTGATGAACAGGACCCGAGCAAAGACTTAGCTGCAGGGGACCCCACTCATGCCCCCACTGCCAGGCTCTGATGTCAGACAGCCCAGTGTGAACCCTGGCTCCATCGCTGTCTCTCCCTGTGGCCTTAGGAGAGTTCCTCGGCCTCTCTGCGCCCGTTTCCTCCTCCCCGAAGTGGGTAACAGAAGTGATGGTTCTGTAGGGTTTTGGGCGTGTCGGCAGAGTTGGTCTCCGTGCAGCACATGGCATGAACCTGCCGCAGGGTGAGCACTCAGAAACCACTGCCTGGTGCTACGGCCATGCCCCAGAGTGAGCCCATCCTGTGCTGTTCCAGGGGGCTGGTGCCATCACCCAAGCCCGGCTCCTGAACTCCGGGGGCGGACGGTCAGATGTGGGAGGGGGCCACCGCCTCTGACTTCTTCCGCCGCCTCACCTGCCCTTCTGGTTTCACAGCCGAGCTGTTCATGGAGCAGCAGCACCTCAAGGAAGCAGACTTCTGCATCCAGGAGGCAGCGGGCCTCTTTCCCACCTCGCATTCGGTGCTCTACATGCGGGGCCGGCTGGCCGAGATGAAGGGCAGTTTGGAGGAGGCCAAGCAGCTGTACAAGGAGGCGCTCACGGTGAACCCTGACGGCGTGCGTATCATGCACAGCCTGGTAAGTCAGCCCCGCACCTCCTCAGATGGCTTCAGAGCCCCCCTCCCTTCCTCACCCCCTCCCCTGCCTGCAGTGCCCTGGTATCTGTGGGAGATGGCTTCCTCCTTGCCCTGTTGGGAGAATAGAGACCATATGGCAGGCCACTCCCTTGCAATCCCCTGCCTGAGTGGATGAAAACATCTGGGAGGGTTGGCTGATTCTTTGTGACTTCCTCTTGGTGTGTTTCTGTAAGGCCATCTAGCCCCAAGGGTTTGCACTGTAGGTACTCATCAGGTCCTTGCCCTGCAGATTCTAGACAGATACCAAAATGCCCTCATCCCCAGGCCCTGCCTGATCACGGGGCTGCCTCCCCCATTTGAGAGGAGCTCCGTGCCTCCTTGTGGGATTCAGGCAGTGTCTTGGGGTGGACTGTTGTGTGAGGCCTGACTCAGCACACATGCAGAATGGCCTCGGGGTGCTAAGAGGGGCCAACGGCCCCTAACCTTAGGACATGCAGGCCGGGGTGTGGGTGTCCGGGGTTCAGTGCCTCTCCTGTGGGAAGGCTCGGCAGTTGGGAGTAGGAGGTTGGTTTTTTTGCCCTGGCTTTGCTGTTCTTTTCCTGGGTGATCAAGGGCAAGTCAGCCCCTTCTCAGTTCAATTCAGTCGCTCAGTCGTGTCCGACTCTTTGCAACCCCATGGACTGCAGCACAACAGGTTTCCCTATCCTTCACCAATTCCCGGAGCTTGCTCAAACTCATGTCCATCAAGTCAGTGATGCCATCCAACCATCTCATCCTCTATCGTCCCCTTCTCCTCCCGCCTTCAGTGTTTCCCAGCATCAGGGTCTTTCCCAAAGAGTCAGTTCTTTGCATCAGGTGACCAAAGTACTGGAGTTTTGGCTTCAGCATCAATCCTTCCAATGAATATTCAGGACTGATTTCCTTTAGGATTGACTGATTTGATCTTCTTGCAGTCCAAGGGACTCTCAAGAGTCTTCTCTAACACCACAGTTCAAAAGCATCAATTCTTTGGCGCTCAGCTTTCTTTATAGTCCAACTCTCACATCCATACACGACTACTGGAAAAACCATAGTTTTGACTAGATGACCTTTGTTGGCAAAGCCCCTTCTCAGGACCCCCGTTTTACTTACCTGTGCAGTGGGGACTCTCTGGTCCAGGGAATGTCTCTGACAGGTGGTCGAGTAGAACCTAGGGAGGACTCTTTCCTTGCCATCCTTACCTGCTTTCAAAGAGCAGGTATCAGGATAAATGTAATGACCTAAAAGTGGACAGGCCTGCAGGTACAGTGATTTCTGAAGTATAATTTAGGAGCCCATAGTTACAGCACATTTGGGGTCTGGATTCTACCTAGATACCCTGCTTTAAGAACTCTCTGCGGAGCACAGCCATGAAGGTGTCACTGATGTCTGCCCCATGGACAACACGGTAGCCCCAGGGGAATGGGTCCAGATGGCTGAAGGGTTATCACTGCCACAAGGGGTCTGCTTTTTTCCTGAGTAGAATGGTTTAACTCTTGGCATAGTCCAAGGACAGACTCGTGAATCATCTGCTGAGGATGCTGCCCAGAGAATGTAAATATCCCATGGAGGAGGAGCTGGACCAGGTCATCTTTATAAGTTCCTTGCTAACCCCAAGAGTCCTTGAAAGCAGGGATTCCCATCTCAGCCTGATCTCTTGATTCCTAGCTCAGGCCCATGTAGCAACATCTCAGCCTGGTCCAGGTTCCCTCCACCTGGCGCTGTATTGCCTTCCAGTCTGCTCAGCAAATGTTTGTTTCTTGCAAAGCACATTGTCCTTCCCCCTGCACTTCAGACATTAGCTTCTCTGATAGATGCCTCCCCCAAGGTCACATCCAGAAACTTGATTAAGGAGCCAGAGGATGCAGGCGCTGTCATTCGGCCTGCAGCCAGGCAGACAGCTGCCTGCCCCTACGGTCACAGATACGAGCCTACTGTCTCAGCCCTCCGGGAAAACCCAGCCAAATCCAGTAACAAGAACAATTTTGAAGCAGCAGTGTACCATTTTTCATTTATGCTTATTATTGTTTGTAGCTATTTTCCTGAAATTGAAGCAGTTTCCAAGGGTGGGTTTCCATGGTAACCAAGTAGCTGTCCAGAGTGGCTCCCTACAGATGTTTCTGAAATGGCCCCTTTCCTCTTCCCGGGGTGCCTTGCTGATTTGATGCAATCTGAGAAAGGACTGCCCACTGTGAAGTTACAGGCAACCAGAGGGGCATCGGCTGCAGCGTAGGCAGCCTATCCCCTTTCCACACGTTGTGTTCCTGCCAGCATCCCACACATATGCATAAAGAATAGCAAATTTCAAGCCTGGGGAAGATTTACTAAGCACTCTTTTCCTAAAGACACATGAACGCTTTGGTGTATTGGTCTCCAGCATTCCCTGATCTCAGTGTCGTCCTTGTCCTGTCCTGAGACTCAGAACATCTGGGACCTAATCCTAGCTCTGGCCCTAATTCACCTGAGTGATTTAGGAAAAGACACACTTGGCTTCCACGATCCTAATGTCTCCTTTTATAAATGAATAATGAGCTTCATCATTCCTAGACCAGCGGTGTTATAATCAAATGAGCTGATACATGAGAAAGCACTTCTGAAAGTCTGCAGTGCAGTACCAGAGAAGGCAGAACACAGCACACCCACCACACTCTCTAGTCCCTTGCCCAAAACAGGCATCACTAATCGGTCACAGCGCTTTTTCCCACTGAGCACAGATGGGATCTTGGGATCCTTTTCACCATGGTACTGCATAATGGGAGTCACTCCCCGTCGGTCTGTGTCAGCTTGGCACTTACGTAAGGGCCGAGAGGGGACTTCCTAGGAAGCAGGGATGCTGAGGGAAGGCGCGGGGCCCAGCAGTGACTGAGGAGTCATCAAGTCCCTGAGAACCTCCCAAGAGGGGGCTCCTTTGAGGTGACCTGACCTTAGTGATAGGCGGGTCACTCGCCCCGGCCACCCACCGCCTCACTCTCCCTACCCTCCGCTTGGCTGAGCTGGGAGAATGGATGCTTCAGGGCAGAGCCTGTCTCACTCCAAGTGCAGCTTGAAAGTTTCAGCCAGAAGCGGACAGCCATGACTGTATCCCTGCCGCCTGTGTTTGTGGGTGGCGCCCCACCCTCTTCTCTATCAGGGACAGGTTCTGGGGGCGTGGGATTTCCTGGCCCCTCTCCTGCCAGGCTGCCCTGCACCTCATTGGCCCTTGTTCTTGGTAATGCTTCTTTCTTGGGACAGAGCTCCAGCTCCTGCTGCCCCATCTCCCCAGAACCCTTTCCTCTTCAGGCACCCCAACCACAGGAGGAAACAGCCCTGCATGAGCTTCGGCTCCTGTGATGTAATTCCCAGAGATGTGATTTCTGAAGCAGTCCTGGCCTCGCGACCTGGCCTGTTCTCTCTCCAGATGCCCCTGGAAAGCCGGGAAGACAGTGTTTCTTTTTCTCTTTTTAATCTTTTCTTTTGTACTGGGATATAGCCATTAGCAAGGTGGTGAGTTTCGGGTGAACAGTGAAGGGACTCAGCCACACGTACGCACGTATCCATTCTCCCCCAAACCCCACTTCCATCCAGGCTGTCGCAGAACATTGAGCAGAGCTCCATGTGCTATACAGGAGGTCCTTGTTGGTTATCCATTATAAATATAGTGGATATATTTGTTTACAAATAGAGCTCCCTAACTATCCCTTCCCCCAGTCCTCTCCCCAAGCCCCATAATCATAAATCCTAAGTTAGTTCTCTAGCTCTGACTCTGTTTCTGCTTTATAAGTTCATTTGTATCATTTCTTTTTGGATTCCACATATCAGGGATGGGGGAGACAGTGTTTCGTCATCCATTGTCCTCTATGAGAGCGGCTGATGAATTATTCCCCTGCCTTCCCAGGTGGCTCAGTGGCAAAGAATCCGCCTGCCATGCCGGAGCCGCAAGTTCAGTCCCTGAGTCGGGAAGATCCCCTGGAGAAGGAAATGGCAACCCACTCCAGTGTTCTTTTCAGGATAATCCCATGGACAGAGGATCCTGCAATCCACAGGGTCAAAGAGTTGGACGTGACTGAGCATGCATGCACACGTGCATTCTCTCCCTGTGGCTCCCAATGTGGCTGTCTTTAAGTGGACTTGGGGATCAAGAGCATGGCCATGACCCCAGAGAGCTTCTTGCCTCCCTCTCTCTAGGCTGGGGTGTGCCACTTCACGACTTAAGTCCTCAGAAGCTCCCCGCCATCATCCCTCTGAGATTCCCCAAGGCAGGGCCTGAGTTAGCAAGCACCAGGGCTCTGCCCCACCCAAACCTGAGGTTCTGGGTTGGGCCTTTTGCAGGTGCTCCAGAAATCCAACCAGAAGGCTCTGCTCTCTGAGGTCAGAGAGGTAAACTCCACCTGCACAGAGCTCCTCCCAGCCCCCCAGGGTCCCGTCCCCGAGCCTGGATGGTGAGTGCCTGCGAGTCTCCTTGTGACCCCACGGACTGCAGGATGTCAGGCTTCCCTGTCCTTCACCATTTTCCCGGAGCTTCCTCAAACTCACGTCCATTGAATCAGTGATGCCATCCAACCAACTCGTCCTCTGTCGTCCCCTCTCCCCCTGTACACATATTCTATCTTGATTCACTACAAACTCACTTTTTGAAAAGCCAAGCCATTTTTGCCAAACTTAAAGTGTTAGTTGCTCAGTTGTTGTGTCCGACTCTTTGCGATTCCATGGACTGTAGCCTGCCAGGCTCCTCTGTTCTTGGGATTCTCCAGGTCAATACGGGAGTGGCTTGCCATTTCCTTCTCCAGGGGATCTTCCCAACCCAGGGACTGAACCCAGGTCTCCTCCATCTCTGCCTTGCAAGCAGATTTTTTACCGCTGAGCACCTGGGAAGCCCCAGTCCTGGAGGGTAGGACCACACAGAGGCTCAGCCCTGCCAGCCCCTGGGTTGTGGGGGCACTTGGAGATTACATCTTCTTGCTAGCTCAGTTTTTCTTCTATCAAATGGGGATAATAATGTGACCTCCAGGGGATAGTCTTAGTGTTCAGATGATGAAAGGACAAGTCAACATTGGGCATATTTTTGGTGCCATTCACAAGGCAGGCCAGGTGGCCTGAGCCCCACCTTTGACTGGGCTGTTTGACATCACTGCCATGGCGGTTGTTCTTTTTGCTTTTGAGCTGCATGAACTGTTTGTGTGCTTTGGAGATTGATCCCTTGTTGGTTACATCATTTGCAAATATTTTCTCCCAGTCTGTAGGTTATCTTTTTGTTTTGTTTATGGTTTCCTATGCTGTTATGAAAGCTTTTACCTTTTCCTTTTTCATTTTGAAGTGTGGTTCCCAGGCCAAGTTCAGATGCTCTTGGTTTGCAGAGGGGAGAGGATGCCCAGAGTCAAGTCTCCGACACTCATTGTAGCCAAGTTGCTCTGTTCTCTCAGAGCACAGTGAGTGACTCTGGCCAAGGCACAGAGGTGCAGGATGTCAGCCCCAGCTGCCCTGTGGATGGGACGAGTATGCACAAGGCGAGGCCAGGCTGACCTCGGCTGAGAGCAAGGGCAGCTGGCCCAGTGGGCTAGAGTCTGTGTTGAGAGACGAGGGGGATTTGAGACCCCCTCTTGCGGGTGAGGCTCTGTAGCTAAAGGGGTGGCTGGGCCCTCAGGCTGCTGGAGAGGAAGAACTGGGAAGGCCAGGCTCTGGAGAAGCCCTGCGCTTGGGCCCACAGTCTTGTTAGGCTGGGTTGATGGATGAAGTAGACAGTACCATAGCACAGCAGGGCCTCTGGTTCCAGGCCCCATGCCTGCTCTAGGCTTCTCCCTCCCGGCTGGCTTCCTAAGCTGTGGCAGGGGCTGAGAGCGTCCAGGCAGCCCGAGGAATGGGAGGACCCAGAAGTCTTGTGCGTGTGTGTGGCTGCACACACAGCCCCTCATCGGCGGAGTCTGAGCCTCCCCCCAGCTCCAGCGGGCAGGAATATTGCTTCTGTTTGACAGGAAAATTCAGTAGGAATGTCTTGCTGGCCATTTTACCCCCTGGTGCAGTAGTTTTCTTGTGAGTTTTCTTCCTGGCCCCTCCCCAGGCTGCCTGAGGTCTGCAGTCCCTGATGGGGAAGTGGAGGGGAAGGGAGGAGGGGATGGGGGGTGCAGGGTGTGTCCCCGCAGCCTGGGCCTCCCGGGTCCAGCGGCCCCTGCCCAGCCCCCCATGCCCATGCTGGCGCAGCCAGCACACAGCCTGAACCCTCGCCCCAGGCTCATGAAGGTGGAGGCATGTCCTCTTGCCTGCACCCCAGGACTTTGTAGGCAACCTTAGGTCCGTGTGTGGACTTCTGAAGCCCACGCCAACCCTGATGAGAAAGTGGACAGGAAGCCTTCTGTCCATGCCACAGGCTCAGCACAGAGCCATGGGTAGGCATTGTTGGCTTACTTTAACCCCAGAATCAGTGGTCAGGGGAAAGATTTACACGTCTGGAGGGTTCAGCAGGGCTCAGCCCCTTCCCTTTGTACAGAGGCCAACATACCCCAAAACAGGCTGTCACTAGCCCCTCAAGCTCCACCTTCTGCTCAGAGGGCAGCGTCTGCCATCACTGTCCATCAGTGTTCTCATCTGGAACCCAAAGTCCGGAGGCCTCGCTGCAGTCTCCTGACCTGGCCCTGCAGGCCCGGCTGTGCTCCGGAGTGGGCAGAGCCCCCAGCCAGCCCAGGCTGAAACCAACCCCAAAAGGTCCAGCCCCCTGCCTTGGACCTGGGACGGGCAAGGGCCCCCCTGCCCAGGTCGCGACTTGCCCTCTCACCAAGCTGCTGCTTGTCCTTGAGCCTGGCTGTGGCCTCTGCAGACAGGCAGCACCAGGAAAGCCTCACTGTGGAGCCCCAGGAGGGAGGGAGGGACAGGTGTGAAGAGCACAGCACCCCACCCCGCCCTCCGCCACACACAGCTGGGCTCTGAGGGAGTCTGGGGGCTCTCTCTCTCAGCAGGGGTCTCTTCCTTTGAGAGCCATGGGGAGCTCATCAGCCAGGCCTCGGGTGGGTCTAGAAGGAGTCGTGCCCTTCCCCACAACAGGGAGGTAGGTGGGCCTCCTGTGGCCCTGGAGCTGCCCAGCTCCAGGCGGGGCGTGGCCATGCGTGGGCTAGGTTCTCAGCCGGGGCACATTCCTCATTCCCAGTCTGGTTGGGCAGGTTGCGGCTGACACACCTGGAAGAATTTGGAGAGCAGGAGAGGGCCTGGGCTTGGCTGGAACGCAGGCCTCCCTGAGGGGCGTGCCAGCACCCCCTCGCCCCCACTTCAACCCTGGGATGACAGGAGGAGTCTTTCTGGAGCTGCCTCAGAGCTGGCCCTGCCCGGGGCTCCTTCCTGCAGCCCCAGGGTCCCCAAGCAGGGGGCTCCAGGGACCAGGAGGCTCCAGCAGCCTCCAGCTGATGCCCGGCTTCCCAGCTGGAAAGGCTGTGACAGAATCCCAGGAATGTGCCTTGAGCTCAGAAAGAAAATTCCCAAAATAACTTCTATAAATACTTGAGGGGAGGGGTGGGGAGGGAGCCCTAGGCCTGGCCTGCAGCTGGCCTAGCCCCGGGGCTGCTTCCCAGGACCACCTCCCCCACACAGCCAGGCCTTCCCGCTGCCTGCCCCCACTCGGGGGACAGGCACTGCGTTAACAGGGTGACAGCGTGCAGTGGCAGTTCTGACAAAGGCCGGCAGGACCCTCCCTCCCCCTCATCCCCACCCCAGGCTGCAGCTCCTGCCCCCGCCCTGTGCCCTGTACTTCGGCAGGGAACCTGTATTCCTAACAGCGAGGGGCCCCTCAGAGTCACCGTGCACTCCTGAGACCAGACACCCCAGCCTGTGTGGCCCTAAGCAGGTCACTAAGTACATAAAGGCCTCCAGTGCGCCTGCTTTTGCATCCTCCTGCCAACACTCTTTTGAGCTGCGGTCCTGTGGGAAATCACAGAGCAGGGCAGGAGCCAGGGACACTGTCTCTTTCAGTCTAAGAGGGGTGGGTCAGGGGTGGCATTCAAGAGCCCACAGTAAGGAGCATGGTGTCAAGGTGGTGGTGTGAGCAGAGGGCGCCATTCTTGGGGAAGACTTCCTGGAGGAGCAGCAGGTAGATGAGATGTGGCCAGAGGCCCCCTCCTCCCTGAGATCCAGGGAGGGAGGGAAGAGGAAATGGATGATCTCAGGAATTTCTGGAGACTCCCCACCCCCCACCCCACCCCCGCCCCATAGCCCTGCCCCTCCCTGAGCTCCCGTTACAGGCGCGATGCTCCACCACATTCAGCAACTTGCACTTTGTTCTAATCCCTGTGTGGGCACGGCTGTGGCATTTGCCAGGTCAGGCGTCAGGCTGAGAGTCACGCAGGGGTCTGATCTTCCCCTCTCAGCGCAGGATGGGGCAGAGTCAAGAGGGGTATCTGGATGGAATTGAAATACTGGTTCTGTGTTCCCACCACCTCCCTGGAGACCTGGGGATGCGGGTGCCGAGAGGGTGACTGACGGCGGGCCCTGGGCACAGTGCCGGGCTCAGGGCAGAGCAGGTGAGACCTCGCACCCTCGTGGAGTGGGGCCCCACCCAGTTGTCAGGCAGCAAACAGCGCTGAGTTGCTACCAAACATGAACCCGACGGGCTGGTGTCTCGGGCAGGTGGCAGCAGATCTTGTTACAGGCCCTGGGCCTCGGGGCCCAGCCTGACCCGGTGTCTCCTTTCAGGCTCTCAGGTCAGCACCCCAGGGTGGGGGAGGTGGTTCAACCCCACCCCAGCCTGAGCCAGTATCTCCTTTCAGGCTCTCAGGTCAGCACCCCAGGGTAGGGGGAGGTGATTCAACCCCACCCCAGTCCGCAGTCTCCTCCAGGGGGAGCCTGGCCCTCCAGAGAAATCCCCTCTCTGCACCCTCCATGCCACCCCCCGGCCCAGGCCCCTCTGTTCATCCTGGGGACACTTCCATTTGCTGTTGGCCCACCATGCAGCCCACTCACGATTTCACAATTCATTCTTGCAGAATTCTCACAACAGCCTGCGAGGTAGGACTGCTCTATCTGCTGGTTTCCAGACCAGGAAACAGCAGCTCAGAGAAAATGGGCCACTCGCCTGTGGTCACAGCCCCCGTCAGTGGCAGGGCTCGATTCTGACCCAGCCAGGTCCTCTGGCTCTGAGCCCTGGGTGCCCCCCTACACAGAGGAGCCGGCCCCAACCTCCTGAACCACGAGTAAAACCAACACACGACACCCCACGCAGCCCTTCCCAGACACCTGCACATTTGTTGAGATCAGGGGTTTTCAAAATCATTTTTCACTAGAGAGCCCTCTTTTGAGACAGGAATCTCACATGGAAGCTGGACATAGCAAACGTGTGTGTAAACGCCACTGCGGCCCCACCCCCGCCCTGGGCGGCCCACTGGCCTTCCCCATCTGTCCTCTGTCGCTCGGCCGTACACAGCACTCCCAGGGCTCTAACCTTCCATTTTTGGTGCTTAATTTTGGTGTCTGGCAGCCTGTCGTCTTGCCTTCCTGCCCTCCTCCCTGTGGGCCCTGTTCCATCATGCACAGCTCGGGGTCCAGATCCCAAGGCCATGCAGTCAGAGCAGCTTGGCCCGGAGCCCTGCTGGACACGCTGAGCACTGCTCTCTGATCTTGGGCAGCCCTGAGTCAGCACTGCTCTCATCTGTCCAAATCCAAGGGCTCTGCTAAGGCTCCATCCTGTGCCTGGTTCTCCCATCCTCCCCCATCCCTGTGGTCCCCTGGGGACAGCATTGCCCTGGGTTGAAGTGCTCCCCTTCCTTCTGGCCCCCTGGATACCTGACCTCCAGCCATCGCCTCTGACAGGCTTTTCTGAGGGCTTCCTGAGCACCATCTTTCACTCCTGCCTAATTGGTTGTATTCCAAGCCCTCGGAGGACTTTATGAAATCAGGCATGTGCATCTTCCCCAGTGGGTCTCCATAGCAACAGAGGGCCTAACTCTGGGGAGTGCGGCGAGGAGGAAGATGTTCCAGCTAAAAATGTACATGGCCGTCAGTGGGCGGGCACCTGAAGGGGGGTTCCAGGCACACAGAAGGCAGCTCTCGGTCCCCGGCTGTCCAGGAAGTCAGTGTTCGGGCTTTACCTCACAACTTTGAACGAAAGGCTGGCCCCTGTGCTGCCCCCCCTGCGCCACCTTTGAGGGCTGGGACACAGGTTGGTGGGATGGTGCAGAGCAGTCTTTCTGAGACGAGGCTGAAAGGGGCCCCTGGCCCCTGCTCACCACCCTGTTCCCCACCTCCCACACCCTTCCCGGTGTGGGTGGATGTAGAGGGGACAGTGTGCCAGTTTCACTTGTGCTTGAAGCCAGTCAGCAGGGCCAAGATCCCTAGGCAGCCCTGACCCCTTCTCAGAGGCCCTCCTTTCACCCAGCATCTGTCCCTGATCCCCAGCCGTCTGCGGCCCTCACCTGCCAGGCCAGGCAGGGATGGGCTTGGGTCCCAGGAAGACAGGCCCCTGATGCAGGCACAGGACCCGTCCATCCACCACAGGCTTGAGGATCTCACAAGCCTTGGTCTCACGTGTCCCCGGGGAGAAGGCAGCGCCACGGTGCAGCCTGGGGTCTCAGGGTAACAGACCCATGGACTGAGTGCTCACACATGCCAACGATGTTCAAGTGCTTTGCCTACATGTGGTGTCAACCTCACAGCAACCCCAGAAGTGGGCACACTGGTCTTTCCCATTTACTGATAAGGGTGACCTGCTCAGGAGCCCTCAGCTGTAAAGGGGAGACTCAAAGCCAGGCCTGCTGACCTTAGAGGGCATCCCCTGGGACCAGGAGGGGACAGAGCTGCCCCAGGGGGTGACCTGGGAGGCTGGGCTGGGACTGACACAGGGAGGGTTTGCATAGGTCAGGGGCCCTTGATAGTACCCAAGCCTGAAATGCAGGGTTCCCTATAGCTTGTTGTCCTTACCCTGACAGCCAGGATGCTTGCCCCTCCGCCAGCACAGCCTCATTCACCACACCCTGTGCTTGCTCCCCAGGGTCTCATGCTGAGTCGGCTAGGCCATAAGAGCCTGGCCCAGAAGGTGCTACGGGACGCCGTGGAGAGGCAGAGCACGTACCACGAGGCGTGGCAAGGCCTGGGCGAGGTGCTGGAAGCCCAGGGCCAGAGCGAGGCCGCTGTCGACTGCTTTCTCACCGCCCTCGAGCTGGAAGCCAGCAGCCCGGTGCTGCCCTTCTCCATCATCCCCAGAGAGCTCTGACACTGCCCACAGCCACGGGGATGGAGGGAGCGGCCTGGTGGGCGGCAGGCAGGCAAAGGCGAGGAGTAGGGAGCATGGTCAGGGGAGGTCCAGGGCCTCAGGGAAATACACCTCTAGGGAACACATCTGCCGGCTGCAACCCTGGTTCTCCTCGCCTCCCCTACCTGACCCTGCTCTCCCTCCAGGGCCAGTGAGGACTGAGAGCTGCTCCTCTGGAGCAGGGTGGACCAGATTTGCATCAGAAACAAATCCCTTGTTCGTTGGGACTTGGACATCGTGGTGTCTGTGAGCAAGGAAGTAGCTGGCAGGCCGCATCAACAGGGGGCCGCTCCCCAGGGTACCTGTGTATCATTTAGCTGAACAGTCAGGGTCTGAGGCTTGCATACCCCCTGCACCTGTCTGGAAGCCCCTGTACTGTACCTGCCTTCAACATCCCTAACCCTGGGTTTCCCAGCTTTGCACAAGCTCTAGTCTCAAACCTCAGCTCTCTGCTCCCAAACACCAAAGATGAACCCCACAAGTTGCCCTTTGGCTGGGCCGAGAGAGTTCTGGGTTCTTTCCTCATCCCCTTGGGAGACCGTCTGCTTGAACCTAAGTGACTGAGAGGCATGGTGACTGGACCGGTTCCCTTAGAGAGCTAGTGGGGGAGCCTCCCAGCTGTACATTCCCGCCCTCCAGGCCCCTGTGCCTGAGGGCGCTCCCTGGCCCTGGTCTCACACCCCTCTCAGGTCACCTCCAGAGTGGTCCTGGCTGTAGGGTTTGCTGCCAAGTGGGAAGAGGAGAGGCCTCTGGGGCCTTTCCCAGGTTTAAGTTAGTGGGCGGTGCCTGGCCTGGCCCTTTGTCTGATGAGGCTGTTGGGCCCCCTTATGCTCGCCCCCCGCTGTTGCCAAGTGCCTTTAAGGCCTCTGGTGTCTGGCCAGGGGAACTGGGTTCCGGCCCTAACTAACCTTCCATTTCTGCCCACCCCATCTCTCTGGAAGCATGCCTTGGCTGCCTCCTTAGGCCCTGGGCTGTAGCCCCAGAGATACACACGTGGCTGCTGGACTCAGCCCTTCCTGAATACCTTGCATCAGCACCTCATTCCTTCGCGCCTTACCTTTCTGGGCAGTGGGTGCAACATAGATGCCTCTGGGGGTTATGATGTGGAGACTGGCCTTAGTACCTTTCACTAACCACAGCCCATTCTTGGCTGACTCAAACTCTGCCCTGGCCATTTGGTTTCCCCTGCCTGGGGCCAAAAAGGAAGGAGACTAGAGACCCCAGGAGGAGCCAGCCCCTCCTCTCTAGTCGGGCTGGCCTCTGTGTACATGACACCCTTGTCTACAGGGGTCCTAGGGGTGGGGGTGGGGGAGGGTCTTCCTGCTGCACAGTGCTCTTGGAATTCTCCCCAGGAAGTCAGCCTCCACAGGCCCACCAGGGAATTCCTTATCTGCACCTTGAGTTTAGTTTTTAAAGCTCCATCTGGTACGTTCCTCACTTGTAGGTGTGTGGAAAGGTTGGGCCAGGTCTGTTCCTCGGAGGGGAGGGGCTGTTGGAGGACACCCCCTCCCCAGCCTCCCGGCCCGGGCTCAGCATTGCACACCCCCCAGGTGCCACCAGGGCCAGCCTGTACCTCCTTGCCTTCCCGTGCCAGGCCAGGGGACACTGTAACGACACCAGGTCCTTCTCCCACCTGGGTGAAGGAGCTCTGTGTGTGTACGTATGTGTATAAATATATATATATATATATGAGATAGAGATCTATTTTTATTCTGAAATTCTGTTGGGAAAAAATTCAACAAGAAAAAGCAGATGCTACTGGTTCACATCGGGATGCCCAGAGAGGTGGGTAGTGAGTCCGTGGTAATGCAAAAGGCAAAGCAACACCTGCGTTTTGACTTGAAGCATCGTTCCTGATGGGAGGCCTCGGACGGCCGGGCAAGCTGCTGACAGCTCAAAGGTCTTGAATAAAGAGACCCATGAAGGGAAGGCTGGTTTGTGTGAAGCAGTGTGTTCGTGTTCATTTATCTACCAGTTATCCCTGGCCTTGAGCGAGCCCTGGAGAGGAGGCCAGGGTGGGGCTGCACAGGTGGGGAGGGGGAGAGGGAGGGGCCCACTGAGGAGGTTGTGATGGGGGCCTGGGGGAGGTGCTAAGGACTGCGGAGGGTAGGAGAAGGCAGCAGGGTCCTGGCAGGGCTGGCTGGAGTGGGCCTTGTTCTGGCCTGCCACCTGCCCCTCATGTGGGCTGGGAGAAGCCAGGGCTGGACGTGCCACCTGAACAGGAGAGACTGCCCTGAGGGCACGGCCAGGAGCATCTTTAGCACCTGGGGGAGCGCCCAGGGGAGGCAGGGGTGTGTGGTTAGGGTCCGAGCCACACCCAGATCAGCCACCTGCTCCGAGAGGTCCAGACAGGTTCTCTAATAGATGTTACACTGCATGTGATACATTACGCCTGTTATAAAATGTGCATCAAAGGATGACAACAGTTTACACAGGAGCCCTGCTTTCTTAGTGCGCCCCAGGGCAGTATCTGGTAAGACACCCAAGGCTGCACCCATCCACCCTAAGGCTTCCCCCTGGCTCTCGGGGCTGGCCTAGACAGAGCTGCCCACTCAGCACCCTGGCCTCCTCCACCCCGACCCTCAGCCCTGTGATTGGGTCACGGCTTTGCTATTCTGGTGAGGAAGGGCCTTTCCAGGAGCTGCTGGGTGCTCAGCTTCGATTTCCCTCTGGTACTTTTTAGGAAACACCTTTAGTCTTTAGTGATTTAACAATTAGTATCAAATTGCTTGTCTCACAGCCTCACCCCCAGCTCAGGCCCCCTGGGTGAGAACTAAAAGCCTGCTACAGGCCACAGAGGGGGCTTCCCTGGTGGCTCAGACCGTGAAGAATCCGCCGGCAACGTGGGCAACCCAGGTTCAATCCCTGGGTCGGGAAGATCCCCTGGAGAAGGGAATGGCTGTCTACTCCACTATTCTTGCCCAGAGAATTCTATGGACAGAGGAGCCTAGTGGGCTACAGTCCATGGCCTCACAAAGAGTCGGACATGACTAAGCAACTAACTTAGGACTGGAAACTAAGGACTGGAAAAGGTCAGTTTTCATTCCAATCCCAAAGAAAGGCAATGCCAAAGAATGCTCAAACTACCGCACAATTGCACTCATCTCACATGCTAGTAAAGTAATGCTCAAAATTCCCCAAGCCAGGGTTCAGCAATACGTGAACTGTGAACTTCCTGATGTGCAAGCTGGTTTTAGAAAAGGCAGAGGAACCAGAGATCAAATTGCCAACATCCGCTGGATCATAGAAAAAGCAAGAGAGTTCCAGAAAAACACCTATTTTCTGCCAAAGCCTTTGACTATGTGGATCACAACAAACTGTGGAAAATTGTGAGAGATGGGAATACCAGACCACCTGACCTGCCTCTTGAGAAATCTGTATTCAGGTCAGGAAGCAAGTTAGAACTGGACATGGAACAACAGACTGGTTCCAAATAGGAAAAGGAGTACGTCAAGGCTGTATATTGTCACCCTGCTTATTTAACTTATATGCAGAGTACATCATGAGAAAGGCTGGGCTGGAAGAAGCACAAGCTGGAATCAAGATTGCCAGGAGAAATATCAATAACCTCAGATATGCAGATGACACCACCCTTATGGCAGAAAGTGAAGAGGAACTCAAAAGCCTCTTGATGAAAGTGAAAGAGGAGAGTGAAAAAGTTGGCTTAAAGCTCAACATTCAGAAAACGAAGATCATGGCATCCGGTCCCATCACTTCATGGGAAATAGATGGGGAAATAGTGCAAACAGTGGCAGACTTTATTTGGGGGGGCTCCAAAATCACTGCAGATGGTGACTGCAGCCATGAAATTAAAAGACGCTTACTCCTTGGAAGGAAAGTTATGACCAACCTAGATAGCATATTCCAAAGCAGAGACATTACTTTGCCAACAAAGGTCCGTCTAGTCAAGGCTATGGTTTTTCCAGTGGTCATGTATGAATGTGAGAGTTGGACTGTGAAAAAGGCTGAGTGCTAAAGAATTGATGCTTTTGAACTGTGGTGTTGGAGAAGACTCTTGAGAGTCCCTTGGACTGCAAGGAGATCCAACCAGTCCATTCTGAAGGAGATCAGCCCTGGAATTTCTTTGGAAGGAATGATGCTAAAGCTGAAACTCCAGTACTTTGGCCACCTCATTCGAAGAGTTGACTCATTGGAAAAGACTCTGATGCTGGGAGGGATTGGGGGCAGGAGGAGAAGGGGACAACAGAGGATGAGATGGCTGGATGGCATCACTGACTCGATCGACCTGAGTCTGGGTGAACTCTGGGAGTTGGTGATGGACAGGGAGGCCTGGCGTGCTGCGATTCATGGGGTCGCAAAGAGTCTGAGCAACTGAACTGAACTGAAGCAACTAACATTTTCCCTTTTCATCTAGGCTATAGATGGTGTTACTTGCCTGCCTGGCAGAAAGGTCTAGAAAAGCTAGTCCTACCAGGAAAAGAATGGTAGGAATCTGGAGAGGGGTGGGGAGGGGAGGCTTTCCTGGCCCTGAGGAAGGCTTTGTTGGTCAGATGTTGGAAAGTCAGGCAGTGGTGGAAAGCCAGGCATTCCCTGACCTCCAGTTACAGGTCCACAGACCCCTCATTCACACTTGAGCCATCCCTGGAGAGGGAGGAGCCAGCCTTGTGTCCAACCCATGGCACCAGAACAAGGGCTGGAGTTCTGGGACAAGACTCAAGGTCTCACCGTCACCCACATGAACCTCCAGCCCACAGCCGTGTAGTGTTAACAGTGTTTATCTGCAAGCACAAGTATGAATGGAATTTCAGCCACCACCACCCAGACTTCTTTCTGCTACCACAGTACTCGTTGTTGTAGACACACCCCCTGCCCTACTGGAGCTCTCAGATGTTGTCACTGTGCAAATATTTCTTGGCCTTGCTTGGGAAGCATCCAGCTAAACAAATCTCCCCCAGCCCATGCTGCCAGCTTTCGATGACAACCCACAGTCAGAGAGCCTCAAGCATCAGCAATGTGTCAGACCAACCCACATGGTGCCGACTTGGGTTCTGGAAGTTAGGGAGGTCCTACTGGGAAAGTATCCCATGCCAGAAACTCCTTGGAGTTTTTATCAAGCTTTCAGTTGCAAAAAAAAGCAGAGACCCACTGAAAGTAGCCCTAGGAAAAGAGGCAAGGGGGCCCTGGAGCCCTAAAGCAGGGACTGCAGGGCACAGATCTGGGGCCAAAGCAGCTACGTATCTGTTTTTGGTGATGGAGTCAGTACCCAGAGTGAGCTCGAAGGCCCAGTGTACCCCTGGCTGGCCCCATGCCCTTGAGAAGTTACCAACCCTCTCTTTGCCTGTCTCCCCATCTGTAAAGAATAATCCTGGAATAGTGTCTGTTTTGTGGACTGTCCTGATGATTAAGAAAAACAGAAAGAGCCTAGAACAGTGCCGTGATAACCACTGGATACCATATGATGACTTTCCCTGCCCCTGCCTGCTCCCGCCTCCTCTCCCTGGTGGCTGCCTTTGCTCACTCAGAGATGCTCCCAAAGGACTGCATTCAATCCACATACCCTGGCTGCAGCCCCTCCGCACAGCTTAGCTTAGATTCTTGGGTGTGAGGATCCCATTGGTCCCACTCATTTTTCCATGGGTCTCTAATGACAATCAGCTGTGACCAGAGGACATGGGCCTCAGGACACAAAATCCAGCTGCTTGAGCAACTGGAACTCTGGGTGAGCAGTAACGGGCCCCTTCTGAGACCCTGCATCAGCCCATCACTTCCTCAAGCCCTCCTGGGCCCTGGGTGAGATGGAGGTCCTGCTGGAGGAGACAGACAACAGAATTGGCCCCCACCCTTGCCCCTCCCTATCACTGCCACTTTATGGTACACTGTGAGGCTCCTGTCCTGGCTCTTGATGACAATCCTAACATTCTCCCTGCAATATACTAATTAGTATAAGGCACTTTGCTTATCTGTGAACTCTCTCTGACATTGCTCCTCTGGTAGTCAACAACCTAGGGAAGTGAGTTTTGTCCCCGTGAAAGGTGATGCAGTTATGGTGCCTCCGCTCACTGCTTGGAACACAGCCAAGCTGAGAGTAAGGTCCCTGCCCATAGAGCCCGCCCCAGCTCATCGGGTGGGAGAGAGGCAGGTAGCGCCTGTCACCGAGGCAGCAGAATGACCCCTTTGGGATCCATGGAAACATGTATCACCAGGAATCCTCTGCTCAAGTGTCACAGGGGCAGATACATGGGTCCAGAACCCCACCCCACCAACCCCACTGCACCAGCAGCTGCAGCCCACAGCCCGAGACCCACACTTCCAGGGGAGAACAGCCCATGCTGCCTGCTGCCCTCGCCCTTTCTGCAGCCAGAGAGGAGGTTTCTGAAACAGAGATCACTCAAGAAGTTGGAAAGTCACCGCAAAAGCAAGAGGGTTCTCAAGACGCCAGGCAAACCAGAAACAAGAAAAGGTCACCACAGGGGCTGTGCACCAGGTCATGTGACACACACCCCCCACCCCCCGGCCTGCGCACCAGCTGATTGGGCCACGGGTGGTTTCCAGAACCAAAGTTCCTCCTCTGTGCACCGGCCCACCACCCAGGAGGTGGCAGGGGTCCCCGAGCGGAGAGGCCCCCAGCCTGCCGTGACTCCCCCTTCTCCCTCACACTCACTGTCTTCCCCTTTTAACTGTCTCTTTGGAATTTGGCAAGAAGTCAGCCATTGTGGGCCTCTTTTAAAAACGTTTCTCCCCCCACCCCAATCCGAACCGTTTGAGAATAGGTTGCATAAATCATGCCCCTTTACCCCTTAATAATTCAGTGGTTTGTTAAGAACAAAGGGTCTCGTCTTACGTAACCACAGCACAGTTAACAAATGAAGGAATTTGCCCTGACGCAGTATTTTCTCTCCTCTCCCATTCATATGCCACCACTCTTCTTTGCAGCCCTGTCTTCCCCCAACCCAAGATCCCATACTCCACTTAGCTGTCGCATCTCCAGTTTCCTTTCATCTGCAACAGCTCCTCTCCCTCTCTTTGCCCTTCACGACACTGACAGAGCTGAAGGCTGCAGAGGGTCTGGCCTCTGAGGTGTCAGTGTAGTCGGAGAAAGAAGCAGTTTGGGGACTTCCCTGGCAGTCCAGTGCTTAAGATCCTGTGCTTCCATTACAGGGGCATGGGTGTGATCCCTGGTTAAGGAATTAAGATTCCCACATGCTGCATGGTGTGGCAAAATAATAATAAATTGCATTTTTTTTAATGATGCAAAAAAAAATTAAAAAAGAAAAGGCAGTTCGTGGCTGGAGCAGAGGTTGAAAAGCAGTAGAAACTGCAGGTCAGAAAGAAAGGAGAGGAGCTGGTTGGAGGCTTCACAGGCGGCACTAGTGGTAAAGAACCTGCCTGCCGATGCAGGAGCCGTAAGAGACATGGATTCAATCCCTGGGTCGGAAGACCCCCTGGAGGAGGGCATGGCAACCCACTCCAGTATTCTGACCTGGAGGATCCTAGTAGGCTAAAATCCATGGGTCACAAAGAGTCGGAAACAACTGAAGTGACTTAGCACACACACACACACACGAGCTGGTCGGAAGAGTCAGGAAGATTAAAAAATGCAGAGCAGGTGAATCTGTAAAGACAGAGAGCTCCAAACAGAAAGGGATGCCCATTTTCAAGGGGGCAGAAAATGATGGAAGCCCAAGAGTTTCATCGATTCTGTCCCAGACAACCTTTCCCACTCCTGCAGCCTGAGGTCAAGATTCCCATCTGAATCCTTTCCCTGGTCCTTGCAATGACCCCTCACGACTTAAGGGACCTTGGGTGCGTCTCTTCCTGGTGACTCTGCCCATTCCCAGAGAGGCACACTCTCCTCTCAGTGTACACCTGGAGACCAGCCTTTGGGGGGCACATGCCAAGGTACCCACCTTTAGGGGGAGGAGCTCTGACCAGAGGCAAAGGGGCACAGGTGGGTGTGGCAAAAGCCCATCTTGCAGGAAGTCAGTGCAAGAAGGTGAGGTGACTTGCCCAAAGACCCCCATATTCCAGGGCAGTGGTCGACATGCAGGCAGTCTGCATGCGAGAACCTCGTCTACTGCATTCTTCCTGGGACACCTGCCAACCAGAGGAGGAGCACATGTATGCTGAAACGGGGACCAGAGCAGGCGTGGGGACACCACAGCAAAGACCAGCTGCCTCAGGTGTCAGCTCTGATGCCTGAGATGGATCCCTTCGCTGTGTACAGGTCACAGCATAGGTGTATTCCCCAGCTCCCTGTCCCCAGGTCCCAACTTGTATATCATGGCTGTTCAAGGGCCTACAGTTCTTAATTTATTATATTCTCTTAATAAAACTGTATGTATGCTTAATCTCATTTTATAAATTATTTCAGAGGGACTTCCCTGGTGGCCAGTGGTTAAGAATCCACCTGCCAATGCAGGTGACTGGGGTTCAATGGCTGGTTGGGGAATTAGGATCCCCAACTAAGCCCACATGTTGCAACTGTTGAGCCCTTGCAAACACGACTACTGAGCCTACACGCCTAGAGCCCATGCTCCACAATGAGAGATGCCATCACAAGAAGCAGCCCACACGCCACCACGAGAAAGCAGACCCCATTCGCTGCAACTAGAGAAAGTCCATGCGCAGCAATGAAAAGCTCATGCGCCATGATGAAGACCCAGCACAGCCAAAAAAATACTCATATATCTTCACCATTAGGATCTTCATCTACACTATCGATACATGCATCATTAAACACAACTTTCCAGAAGCTTCATTTCCATATAAGATAGAGCATATTTAAATTTTTGGAATAATGTGACCCCTGGAGCCACATATTAGAAGCCATTATTTACTTCTAATATAAGTAAAATATTAGGAGCATTGTCCACCCACCCAACCCCATTCCCCATAACTTTTAAGGTGACTTTTTTTTACTGTTTAAAAATTCTTGGCCAGGTCTCACAGCTTGTGGGATCGTAGTTCCCCAACCAGGGATTGAACCTGGGCCCATGGCATTGAAAGTGCCAAGTCCTAACCGCTGGACTGCCAGGGAACTTCCAACATGACTGCTCTCTAAGTGATCTTACAGAGCTTGTTTATAACATCTAACATCTGCAGTCTTAAGGTCAACCTTCCAGGAATGATTTCTAAAATCAGTAATAAATTTTTTTATCTTCTCTTTCAAAAAACTTAATTCATTTCAGATGACTTTTGTCAGGACCAAACACCAAAAATGGCTGAGGTTATTTAGGCTAACAGTCCTTCCCCAGACAATTCTTTGCAGTTCAAAATAAAAGGAACTTCCATAATATAAAAGACGTTATGAAACAGGAAAGCCAAACAATCTTGAGAAAAGAAGGATAAAACTGGAGGTATCATACTCCCTGACTTCAGACTATGCTATAAAGTTTCAATAATCAAGATAGTATGCTAGCACAAAAATCAGACTCACAGACCAGTGGAACAAAAAGAGAGCCCAGGGACTTCCCTGGTTCTCCAGTGGCTAAAACTCCCAATACAGGGGGCTGGGGTCCAATCCCCAGTCAGGGAATTAGATTACACGTGCCACAGCTAAGAGTTCACATGCCATGCAACTAAGATCTGGCACCACCAAATAAATAAATAAAAATTAATATTTTTAAAAATAGCCCAGAAATAAACCCACAAACTTATGGGCAATTAATCTATGACAAAGAAGAATATACAATGAGGAAAAGACCATCTCTTCAGTAAGTGCTGCTGGGAAAACTAGACAGCTACATGTAAAATAATGAAATCAGAACATTTTCCCCATATTATTTACAAAAATAAATTCAAAGTGAATTAGAGACCTAAATGTAATACCAGAAACCATAAAACTCCCAGAAGAAGATGTAGGCAGAACACTTTCTGACATAAATTGTACCAACAGATTTTGAATCTGTCCCCTAAGACAAAAGAAATAAAAGCATTCACCTGAAGCTACCACAACATCGTTAATCAACTACACCCCAATACAAAATGCTTTTGGTGTTAACAAAGTTAAAATTAAAAAGAGGACCTTAAGTAAAAGCTTTCGTACAGCAAAGGAAACCATTGACAAAATGAAAAGATAACCTACTGAATGAGAGAAAATATTTGCAAATGACATGACCAATAAGGGGTTAATATACAAAATATAAAAACAGCTCATATAACTCAACATTAAAAAAACCTGATTAAAAAATGGGCACAAACCTGAATAGACATTTCTCCAAAGAAGATACACAGATGGCCAATATGCACATGAAAAGATTCTCAATATCGTTAATCAGAGAAATGCAAATTAAAACCACAATGAGATACCACCTCACACCTCTTAGAATGACTGCTATCAAGAAGAACACAAATAACAAATGTTGGCAAGGATATGGACAAAAGAGAACCCTCCTACACTGTTGGTGGCAATGTGAATCGGTGCAGCCACTGTGGAAACAGTATGGAGACCTCTCAAAAAGCTAAAAATAGAACTACCACATGATCCAGCAATTCTCCTCTGCATATATATCCAAACTGAAAAAAACAAAAACACGAATTCAAAAAGATACATGCACTCCAACAGCCAATTGTAAATAGCATTATTTACAATTGCTAAGATATGGGACTTCCCTGGTGGTCTAGTGACTAAGATTCTGAGCTCCCATTGCAGAGGGCCCTGGTTCAGGCCCTGGTCAGGGAACTAGATCCCACATGCTGCAACCAAATAAATAAAATAAATAATAGATTTTTTTTAATTGCTAAGATATGGAAGCAACCTAAATGTCTATAAACAAAAGATGTGGTACGTATACACAATAGAATACTATTCAGCCACAGAAGAGTGAAAATTTGGCATTTACAACAACACGGATGGGCCTGGAAGGTATTCTGCTCGGTGAAATATGTCAGACAGAGAAAGACAAATACTGTATGATATCACTTATATGTGGAGTCCAAAAACTAACACAAACTCGTGACTATAGCAAAAAAGAAACAGGCTTAAGATATGGAGAGGAAACTAGTGGTTACCAGTGAGGAGAGGGAAGGGGTAGAGGGTTAAGAGGCACAAACAATGATGTATAAAATAAATAAGCTGTAAGGATATATAATATGACAGGAATTATGGCCAATATTTCATGATAATTATAAATGGAGCATAACCTTTAAAAATGGTAAATCATTATGCTGTACACCAGAAACATCATAGTGTATCAACTATACCTCAATAAAGTACAGTATGCAGTAAGCATCTGTGTGCTAACACTATAGTAGGCACTGGGACATTCACCCATTCCTCAGTAGATCCCAACTCTTATGATCCCAGAGCCCACAATCCAACACTGGTCTCAGGCCTCAGGATACGCAGATGACACCACCCTTATGGCAGAAAGCGAAGAGGAACTAAAGAGCCTCTTGATGCAGGGCAAAGGGGAGTGAAAAACCTGGCCTACACCTCAACGTTCAAAAAACGAAGATCATGGCGTCCGGTCCCATCACTTGATGGCAAATACACGGGGAAACAATGGAAACAGTGACAGACTTTATTTTCTTGGGCTCCAAAAAGCACTGCAGATGGTGACTGCAGCCACAAAATTAAAAGATGCTTGCTCCTTGGAAGACAAGTTATGACAAACCTAGACAGTGTATTAAAAAGCAGAGACATTACTTTGCCAACAAAGGTCTGTCTAGTCAAGGCTATGGTTTTTCCAGTAGTCATGTATGGATGTGAGAGCTGGACCATAAAGAAAGCTGAGCACTGAAGAATTGATGCTTTTGAACTATGGTGTTGAAGACTCTTGGGAGTCCCTTGGACTGCAAAGAAATCAAACCAGTCAATCCTGAAGAAATCAATCCTAAATAGTTGTTGGAAGGACTGATGCTGAAGCTCCAATACTTTGGCCACCTGATGCGAAGAGCCGACTCATTAGAAAAGACCCTGATGCTAGGAAAGACTAAAGGCAGGAGAAGGGGATGACAGAGGATGAGATGGTTAGATGGCATCACCGACTCAATGGATATGAGCTTGAGCAAGCTCCAGGAGATGGTGATGGACAGGGAAGCCTGGCATGTTGCAGTCCATGGGGTCGCAAACAGTAGGGAGACGACTGAGTGACTGAACACCACCACCTTGACTTTAGCCCAGTGAGACTGATTTGGGGACCCCTGACCTCCTGAACAGTAAGAGAATAAATATGTGTTGATTTAAGCACCAACGTCTGTGGCAATTGTAACAGCAGCCACTGGAAACTAACACATATAATTTCGTTAGTGAGCTCCCTGGGCATGGGGGTACTCTGCAGTCTAGCTCCCATGCCCAGCCCAGGAGGGGCTGGTGATCAGAAGCCTGATTAGCTGTGACTGTGCCAGGCATGTTTCCGAGCATCCCGGCCCCTTCCCAGGCTGCTCAGTTAAGTGGGGGGCACAGGTCCCTGCCTCCTTGCCTCCCGCCAAGCCCACTCTGGTGACCAGAGACGTATTGTCACTGGGCCTGAGCCCTGCTTGCTACATACAGTTCTCAGGGACTAAGCTACACTCTGACCCAAAGCAGCCACATTGCCACCTCCCTCCACTGCTGGATGGGCCTCTCTGAGCCCCTCTCTCTCCTCAGAAGGGTGACATCCTGTTCTGGGCTCTGATACGGCCAAGGGTGTCGTCATTAAGGCAACGCAAAGACCTACTAAGAGACAGCCTTCATGTGTCCACCCCATGGGCCTCCCCTTCCTCTGGCTCCTCCTCCATCTGTCCCTGACCCATCGCTTACTTGCCACCCTCAACATCCAGGCCTCTGTCAGCTTTGGCTCATCCTACCATCCACAGTCGCGTCTTCACCAGGGAGATGGCAGACGAGCCAGGCCAGGATCTGGGTCTCTGGCAGTGGCCCCCACAAGCCCACCCAGCCCCTGTGGTCATCAATCCAGAACTCAAACCCCTCCGTTTGCGCCCAGCGGATTCTGCATGCCTGCAGCCCTGCCCTTGGGCCAAAACCAAAGATCTGTAAGGTGCCCAGCCTAGAATCAGGCTGGCAAGAGTGGCTGGGTTCAGGCCCTGCTCACCTCTCTATGCAGAACGGCCTCCACTAGAATGCACCAGCAACCTGCTTCGCTCAGTCCGGTCCAGCCCCGCCCTCTTCCCTCAGGACTCAGCCAGACACCAACAGGGGCCAATCTCTTCTTCTGAGCCGGAAAGTGTGACTTCTCAGGGCAACGGCGGCCCTGTCTTAAACTTTTACGGGTTGGAGGACTACCTGTGGCCCCACCTAGTTACTGGTGATTGGTGTTTTCACACTGTCCCAGCAGATATTCTCAATCTTGGCCAATCACTGCAATCACCTGGGTGTGGGGATGGGAAGGGGGAACAAAAACTACTGGGTCTGAATCCTACCAATGAGTTTGATGATGGCGGGCAATTGCCAGGCTGTGAGAGTTTTAAAGTCTCCCCAGGGGATTCTAAAATGCAGCTTAAAACGACTGATTTGGAACTTGTGGAATGTGTTTTCAAGATAACAGGGCTTCCAAAGTGATTCTAGGCTTGAGGACTGGAGTCCAGGCAGCTCGTGCTGTTTTGAGGCGGGTGGCACCGGGCAAGTGAGAGGTGGTGCTGGAGGCAGGGCCGGTTGCCTGAGCAACCTGTGGCCCTTGGTCTCTGGGTCTGGAAGGTGTCCTCTGTGGGCCTAGAAAGCAGTGAGGGGGCGTTCACAGTGCGGACGAGGAGGAGGGAAAGAGGAGAAGAGAAGGGAGGAGACAAGCTGTCCCCATCAGTGTGGTGACTTCTGACATGCTCTGACTCAATGCGGAGGGAATTTCACAGGGCAACAGCAGATGATATTTGCAGCGAAGATGAGCCATTCCCTTTGGTTGAAGCCAAATTCCAAGGGCAACTGGGGCAAGTGAGTGGGAGGGGAGAGGACCAAGGGATGCTCAGGGAAGCCAGGGCAGGGACCTCGAGAAGCAAGCATCACAGTGGTCCACGCAGGAGGCCAGAGGGACCCTGGAGAGAAGGCCCCTTGGGGATGTGGGATAAACACCACATTCCCTTCCATCTCTGGGCTTTTCTAACTCAGTCTGGACCTGTCACCGGATGCGCACAGTGGCTGTAGCTGCTAGGTGTTAATATCCCCTCTGGGAGCTCAAGCTCAAAGTCAGCCCAGGTCTGTCCAGTCTCTCCATGTCGGAAAAGACAGGAGGAGGCCCTGCTCTTCAAACGCTGTCCCGGTTTTAGGCTCGTGGCAGGAAAAAGCCACCCAGAATCCCTCCGGGCTATTTGGGAACGCCTCCCACTACTTGTATGAAGTACTATTTAAAATGCTGGAAGATGTCAAAGAGCGGAAGCAAACACTGCTCTCCTCACTGCCGGGCGCAGCCAGCCCTGCTGCTAGTACCTAGGGCACAGCTTCTGTCATATCACCCGAGTCACAGAGGAGGCAGAGGGCTGTGTTACGGACAGGGGCAAGGCTGCTAGGGAGGACAGTACTGAGGTCCCCCCGGCTCCAGACAGACGACGGAAGCCATGGAGCCGAGGACGACGTTAGTGCAGACTCAAGACTCCAGGGTGTCCGGGTGGCCCTGCAGAATGTTCTCTCGCCGTTCCACCTCCAGCCGACGTCCTGGCAGGCCTCCCAAACCCCTTTCTTGCAGACCAGGCAAGAGCCATCCCCTGCTTCTTATGCTGAAAGGGTCTTCATTCTCTTCTAGAACATGGGAGAGCTGCCCTCCACCCCACCTACACACAAGACGCAGCTGGGCCCCTGCAGCTGTGTCTGTCTGCCCCAGGGGCCGAGGCCCTCCTGGCCAGATCTGGAGGGACCAGGGTGGACCCCTGACCCAAGCTGGCCAACTAGATTCTCTCTCCTGGGAACCCGGCAGTGGAATCAGGAGGGGCTGGTGACATTCTTCAGGGCGTGACATGAACAGAAAGCAGTGTTAGACCCAACACAGCCAGCCTGAGGGAGAAACAGCGGGAGGCTGAGGGAGGCAGGGAGGAACCGCTCCCGCTCACACCCCTGGGTCGCTCTGCTGTCTGGAGATACCCCCACAGACGTGCAGCACAGTCTCCCTCCTGCCCCTGCCAGCGTGAGGGTTCCCCTGACCTTCCACCCACAAGCCCCAAAACAGATGTGATCACCGCTCACCTCGCTCCTTCTAGAGCCCTGCCCCCACTGCCCTGAGCGCCAGGCACAACCTGGCCCACTGATCCTGGAGAAAACGCCCTCTGTCAGAACCGCCAGCATTACCTTCTGATCCTGCAGGGGCCTCTGACCCACTTGGAGAATAAAGCTGCCCTGTGGCCATCTGCTGATCAAAGTGGGGCAAGAGCAGCCACCCGAGGCAGCCGCCTCATCCTCCAAGGGGCCATTTTCTGCTCTGAAGGAACACAATGCAGGGAGTCTCTTCCATAAAAACAAAATGTGGATAAACCCAGATGGGAGATGCAGGCCTCCCCTTCCTTGTCCCCAATGCCTACTTTACAATGGTATTTATAAGACTAGAGAACTGGGTTTTTCTCAATATAATAAAATATAAGGATTTATATTAGATTTTCTTTCTTTTAGTTAAAAAGATTCCTTCCTATTACTGATGAATGACTCTGTAGTCTCCCCATCCTTCCTTTCTCCTGACGTCATTTCCCGAGCCCATGCCCTGGCTGGAGTCCGTGAGCAGTGCTGACTGCTGGGCCTGTGATCTGCGCCTCGCCCAACCCCTTCCTGCTCCGCCTGCACCCTCCACTCTAGCTGGGCCTGTCTCCCTCTGTTCCCCTCCAGCAAATGTCTCTTCCTGCGTTTCACTCAAAAGGGTTCCTTACCCTCCACCTTCTTCCCTCTCCTCTCTGCCTGTCTCAGTCTCCTGGTCCCAGGGGTGCCAGCCAAGCTGCCGACCGCATGCAGCCACCCTTCCCCACTGGGGCAGTGCTGCCCTGTCTCTGCTGAGCGCCTGGGGCCCTCGATGTCAGGATCGCTCCTCCATGCACTGGGCACAGTAATCTCGCAGTTTCCTGAGCCTAGGGTGTGTCTTCCCGGTGGGACTGCCGTCCACATGACAGCCACCCCTGAGCCGCACACACAAGGTAACCAGGAAGAGGTTCTTGGCACGGTTCTCAAAGCCTTCCTTGAGCCGGAAACTATTCCAAACTACCTTTCTGGCCTTGTCTCCCCTTTAACCCACCCTAAATTCAGTCACATGCTTCGTTCATCTTTGTCTTAACCTCCACTCCCCACCCCCAGCACAGCGCCTGGCCCGGAGCATATCGTCAAAATATTTTTGTTAACTTGAAACCACAAATGCTCATCAGGCTGAAGCAATATTGTTCTTTTCAGGGAGATGAGATAGAGAAAAAACTATTGGGTTCCCGTCAAGTTCAGGATGGCCCTTGTTGAAGCCTCCAGGAGTCCAGGAGGAATGACCACCTCAGTGCAGTGGAGACTCAGCTAGAGAGCCCAAGGCGGCAGAGCCCAGCTGACACCTCAGGGCCCGTCTGGGTGCTGTGAGAGCAGTCCAGGGACACACCCTCTGACAATACACAGAGAGAGCATATAATTTACTGTTCAAACCAGGAGACTTCTGAGAGGGAACTGGACATTTTGCTGGAACTATTCCAGATAAGTGGGCTGGTTGGTCAGGCCAGGCAATCGAATATGGTCTGTGGTCAAACTCTCCTAAAGAGGAGACAAAACAGAACTTACTAAAAACTCAAGAGCTGCTTAGGGCCAAGGTGGGGTTTATTTATTTTAAAAGCCAATTGTGTTATTGAAGAAAAGGCTGTGTTCTCGGCCCATTTTGGCTATGGTGCGGGGCTGCTTGGGGAATTGTGCTGAAGCTGTATATGCTCCCGGGCCGGGGGTTTTCTGAAAACACAGCAGAGAACAAGTGATGATATAGTGACACCAGAACCTAGAGCCTCCTGAGCTCGGCTGTAGACTCGGGCGTGGCTGGCAAACCCCCACAGAGGGAGACGAGGGCTGCGCTGGTCCGGGCTGAGGCCTGTGCACCTGAGAACTGGAGCCTGTCCTCAGCTCCTGTCCCAGGAGGCCTGCCCCAGTCCCCGGCTTTCCCCAAGGCTGCAGAGATGCTGAGAGAAGGGCAGACAAGCAAGCGACAGCCCAGGGGAGGCGGGCTCACTCTTCCTCCACACCTCAGGACACTCTTTCTTTGGGGCACCCCGTCCCTGTGAATGCCAGTGCCCCCAGTGACTTCACTCTAGTGGTCATGGGTTGGAGAGGATGGATTCTGAGCCTAAACAGTCGACCTCAGAAGCCCAAACTCCTGCGTTTCCGTCATCTTCCCCAGTACAAACAGTGAGATGCAGTACTACCAAGGCCCATGGCCCTCAGGTGCGAGGGATGGATGAGTTCTCATTTTGAAAAGCCCTGTTTTCACTTTGATGAAACGCCTGATAAATTCAGTTCAGTTCAGTCATGTCTGATTCTTTGCGACCCCATGGACTGCAGCACGCCAGGCTTCCCTCTCCATCACCAACTCCCAGAGTTTACTCAAACTCATGTCCATCGAGTCGGTGATGCCATCAACCATCTCATCCTCTGTCGTCCCCTTCTCCTCCTGCCTTCAATCTTTCCCAGCATCGGGGTCTTTTCCAAGGAGTCAGTTCTTCGTATCAGGTGGCCAAAGTATTGGAATTTCAGCTTCAGCATCAGTCCTTCCAATGAATATTCAAGACTGATTTCCTTTAGGATTGACTGGTTTGATCTCCTTGCTGTCCAAGGGACTCACAAGAGTCTTCTCCAACACGACTGTTCAAAAGCATCAACTCTTCAGCACTCAGCTCTCTTTACAGTCCAACTCTCACACCCATGCATGACTCTTGAAAAATTATTCAACCAATTATTTAAACAAAGCTCCTCTTATGTCATGGTAAGATGCCAATGAATGTCATTCTCGTTGATTTCTTAGGTCAGTGTTGTCTATGCTGAGGTACACGCAATATTCTTGAATACCCCAAAATTTTATCTTAGAGAGACAACGGTACCTCTATGTATGGTTAAGGAAAGGGTCTTAATGTCAGACAGGCCTGGATTCAAGTCCTATGGATTCAAGGCCATGTATCCAACCATGAATGGCTCGATATGACACATGCTTCCTACTCCTCACCCATCAAATGAGGTTTTGAGGTTCATGGGGGGCCCCTAGGGACAGACAGCACCTGCCAGGCTGGCAGCAAGTACCACTCCACACACCAGTCACCACCACTATTATGAGTCCCTATTTTCACCAGCTTGTCACTGCCATCCTTCCCTGCAGTTTGCTATCTCTGCAGGAAGCAGAGAGAGTACAAACAAGATTACCAGAGCGGTCAGCCCAGGGTGCACGAGGTCAGCTGCCTGCAGAAGCTGCTTTAAATGACAGGATGTTTCCCTGGCCAAATGCAAAGGAGCAGCTTGGGAATCTAATCAAGTCCTGGCCAGACGTCAAAGGAAGCTGAAGCCCTTGTTAGTGCTCTTAATGAGGAAGCTGCCTGTGTGTGGAGTCCAGGAAGGCCAGTGCCTGAACAGGAGGTTCGGGGGCCTGCACCCCAAAAGGCCATCCTTCGGGAAGCTGCCGGCCGCAGTCCTCAGACCTTGCGAACATCCAGCTCTGTCCCCCAACCCTGATGTCACTGCTACCAAGCAAACTCCGCTGTTTTTTGGCTTCCTTCCTAGTTTCCTACAAGGGGAGACGCCCCACGGAGCACCGGCTCCAGACACCAGCCCCCTCGCTAGACACTTGTAAAGGAATACCACCACCTTCCGGCTTCTCCATCAGTCTCTTGGGATTTTGGTTAGCATGACTCCAACTTCCTGAAGAAGCTCAGCCCTGTGAGCTTGACTGAAAATCTGTTTGGATCATGATCATGCCACTAGGGTATGAGGATCTGCTGAACAGAACCACTAGCCTCCAGCTGTCTGTCTGTCTGTCTGTCTGTCTTTAGTCTTTCCGGTAGGGCCTCCCCAATCTTCCTCTGGAGAAAGACCGAATTAACCATCTCAAATCCGGCTACAAACCAGTGAGTCTGGGGGACTTTCAGACTGAGGAACAACAAGGCCACAGGAATGAAAACTTTAAATAATGAAACAAACAACCCAAGCCACATTCATAAGCTCCATGTTGTGCTTCTGCCATCTTTCTTGGTCTCCTCTAGGCCTCCGAGGCTCTCACACCCTCCCAGAATCTACCTCCTTGCATATCTCCATGGACTCGAGCCTCTTCCCTGTCTGTCCTCAGTCCTCGGGGCAGGATGATGGGTCAGGACTCAAGAGTCTGCTTTGGTTCAAAGATAATGCTTCTGCTGTGACTTTCCGTTCCCAGAAGGCACACGCACAGCACGGCAGTTCTGTACGGGCCCACCGCTGGCCTCTATTTGTTAGAGGGGTTTCCCCACAAAGCAGCCAGGACATAACGTTGATGGCTAATCCCTGTGCTGGCTGTTCTCACCTGGACTCATAATTCAGCCATGGTCTTTGGGCCTGGAGTCACTTTAAGCCTGAAGCTGGCTGAGGGCTTATCTAGTGAGCTCGATACTCTGCTGCCTTATCAAGCAATCTTAATGTATATACACTAGAACTGTGGGGCTTCCCAGTGGTAAAGAACCTGCCTGACAACGCAGGAGACATAAGAGATGCAGGTTCGATCCCTGGTTTGGGAAGATCCCCCGGAGGAGGGCATGGCAACCCATTCTAGTATTCATGCCTGGAGAATCCCACGGACAGACGAGCCTGGTGGACTACAGTCCATAGGGTCACAATGAGTAGGACACAACTAAAGCAACTTGGCACACACACGTGCACACTAGAATTGTATACAACTCTATGGCTCCCATCCCATTCCCAATGCCCACTCCACCCCCGACCCTACCCCCCGCAGCAGCCACAACACCTACAACCATATCTGCCTTTTAGGACACTTACTGAACAGGCAGGCAAGAATCGAGGTACTCTGGATTGAAAACAAGAAGTTACAGAACCTGCTGAAGGTATTTTCAAGTCATAATGACCCGGTCCTGGGCCTTCACGCTGTAGAAAAAAAAAGTTTTTGTTTCATAAATAATGATAGCTGATATATTTTGATGTTCTACTTGTCTTTTACGAATAAACATATGAATCAGTGTGATATGGTAGAAAAATCCCCGGACTGGGACATGGAAGATCGTGTTAAGGTGTGCCCTGGCACCAGGCACTGTGAAATGGGAATAATACCTGCTTTTCCTGCTTTACCTGCCTTGTGGATGACTGTGAAGACTGCAGGGGAAAAGACATGTGGAAGTCTCCCCTCTCCCTGCCTGGATACCCTCGCCTCTCCCAGGCCCCGTGCCCACACCAGCAGGTCTCACTCCATTCTTGTCCCTCTGCTGATGGTGACTTACTGCTCTGGGCTGTTAGTTTTATAAAACACACTTATTCCTTCACACAAATGCAGCATATGTTCTCTTAGTCCCCCAAAAAAGTATTCATAGCAATTCACTGCCCTACATAGAATGCCATGCGATTAACATAAGTAGATGAACACAATTTTAAAAAGACAAACAGCTCAATAGAAAAGTTAGCAAAAGGCAACTTACAGAGAGGAAATGCAGTGAGGAAACTGCGAGTGAGGCGGGCGGAGCTCTAAGGTCATTAATAACAAACTCACTGGAAAAGACCCTGATACTGGGAAAGACTGAGGGCAGGAGGAGAAGGGGACGACAGAGGATGAGATGGTTGATGGCATCATTGACTCGATGGACATGGGTTTGGGTGGACTCCGGGAGTTGGTGATGGACAAGGAGGCCTGGCGTGCTGCAGTTCATGGGGTTGCAGAGTCGGACACGACTGAGCAACTGAACTGAACTGAAGTTCTAATTAAAAGAACAATGAGATATACTTTTGTTGGGGTCAGGAAAGAAAGAAAGAGATAAAGGAAGGAAAAAAGGAAGAAGGGACGGGGAAGCCAAAACCTTTTGCGGGGGTAGGGGTATGGGGGTGGGTGGAGCCCAGGGCACGCACAGCTTGGCTTGCAGGATCTTGGTCCCCAGATTAGGGATTGAACCTGCGCCACCACAGTGAAAGCCCCAAATCCTAACCTCCAGTTGATTCCCAAGGAACTAAAACTTTATCCACAGTGTGGATACTCCTACATGACTCTGGCAGAACTGTTAATTTGATTAGCCTTTCTGAAGCATAATTTGGCAAGCTTGAAACAGCTTAAAAACACATATACCTATCCAAAGGGGGAGAAAGAAAAAAGGAGTCTGGTTACTCCTGATTGTTTCAGGAATCCAGAAGACAAACAATGAGTTCTGAGCCCAGATATGGCAGGAAAATGAATACAGCCCAAACACCACAGTAGATAATGTAGACAAACTGTTAACCTTTTCTTCCTTTCTAGCAATTCATTTCCTCTCCCATTTTCAAATACCAGTGCTATTCGACAGAAAAAAAAATCTTTCTGGCATGATGTTTTAGATCTGTCTCTGAATAACGCAGGAACTAGGGGAAGTAGGTGGGGGTGTAGACTGGCCAAGAGCTGGTCATTTTTGAATGGGTGAGTACATGCGAGTTCTGTCTATGCTGCTGCTGCTGCGTCACTTTAGTCGTGTCCGACTCTGTGTGACCCCATGGACGGCAGCCTACCAGGCTCCCCCGTCCCTGGGATTCTCAAGGCAAGAACACTGGAGTGGGTTGCCATTTCCTTCTCCAATGCATGAAAGTGAAAAGTGAAAGTGAAGTCGCTCAGTCATGTCTGACTCTCAGCGACCCCATGGACTGCAGCCTACCAGGCTCCTCCGTCCATGGGATTTTCCAGGCAAGAGTACTGGAGTGGGGTGCCATTGCCTTCTCCGAGTTCTGTCTATATGGTATATATATTTAAAGTTTTCACAATACAAAGTCAAAGACAATATACATTTGTTATTTTGACCCAGCGATTCCATTTTTAGGAATTTTTCCTAAGAAAACAATTGAGGATGTGTACAAATATTTGGTTACAAAGACATTCCCTACAACACTGTTTCTAAGAGTTGAAAAATCAGAAATGAAAGAAATGACCAATGACGTGTGCCTGGTTAAATAAATTGTGATTCTTCCATCCAGTCATACAAGCTGATGAATTTCTATGGACATAAAGTCTACTCCCAAATATCATTAAGTGAACAATACAAGCTTTTAAAAATGTGCATTAAAAAACTGGGAATGGAATATTCACCGACAGCAGTTTTCTCCAGGTGGTGACATGTTGAGTAAAAAGAATTTTCTTTTTTTTTTTTTCTTATTGGCTGCTTCTAATTTTTCTATGATGGACTTGAGTGTTCTCGAAATAAGAAAAAAAGTTATACTTGATGCATAGATAAATGAATATGGGAATTGAGTAAGTGAAAAAGGGGGTAGGGAAAAAAGATAAAATGAGCATAAAGATTAGAACAGAAATGTATCCAGTAAGATCCTGTAACACATGAGACTGAGCCGCAGGTTAGCCCAATGGATTTGGCTGAATAAGCACCCAAATGTGGCCCCTCTGCAGGATTTAAGAGCAAGGCTTTCAAAACCCTGTTTTCCTTCTGTGGCACAGCAGCACAATTAGGGGTGCCATTCTCAATTATCCACCACGAATGAAGTCTGTTATTATCAGCCAAGCATAAGTCTGATAATCAAGGGATGTGTCTCATCATTCTACAACTCATGGCAAAGAGATGAAACAGCAATGTCTTCAACCTGATGCATCTGTGGGACAGAGACTGCTGTCAGGGCAAGGCTTCTTCACTAGAGAAGTCTGAGCCACCATAAGCACACAGGATAGAAAGTCAGGGGAGTCTGGACAGGAATGGTTTGCACAGAGTCCCCTTGGTTCGGCCATAATAAATGCAAGTTCTCAAGCTGGAGTGGCAGCTGGGGCAAAAGATGCTGCTGAGGGTGTCACCACTGACTCCATGTCTTTGACATCCAATCTGTGGGATGGCTAAGAAACGCTGTGAACACTACCCTTTCCCCAGAAGCCTCATGTGGCTTTCACTTCTAAGCTTCTAAGTCATGAGCTGCTTAAGAGTCCAGGTGCCAGGCCTCGTGAAGCCCTGATATGTGCCCATACCATCCAGCGGCCTTCCTGCATGTGCGTGGTCATCTGAATCAAAGGGCCTAAGACTCGGGACAGAAAGAAATTACTGAATGCTATTTGCCCCCCATGTGTCACATGGGACCTCTTAAGTGGGGAATATTAAGGAAGTTGATGTAGGCCCAAGTTCTAATTCCAGAAGCCACAGGAATCCTGTTCTAAGTGAGAAGTAATGATCAGGCCAGGGTACTGCAATGGGTGGGAAGCAGCTTCAACAGAGTTCCTGTTTCTGCCCCATCTGAGGACGGTGGGCAGAGTGGGAAGAGCTGAAAGGAGAGAAGAGGGCTTGGTCCAGGATGGCTCTGAATGTGAAGAGAAATGGACTCAGTTGAACAGCGGGGTGGGGGTGGGGGTGGTAGAGGGGGGTGGGGGGGTGAGGTGGGTTCAAAACAAAGAGGACAGGGAGAAGACATATGGTATGAAGACATGCTATGGCCTCGATCTTGAACTTCTTATTTGGTTCCCATTCCATGCACCATAATGCTCAGTACCATTGTAGGCATCTGCTAAAGCCTTCCCACCACTACCTCCAACCCTCCAGGGCTGAGAGGATGGGACTGGCTTATGTATACAACACTGCTCAGGAACTGAAAGGTGCCAGGTACCTCTGAAAGACTGTGTGAGGGTAGATGAAGTTATCCCAAGATGTATACTGAATTAAGTTCTCCAAAAATCTATAAATCCTCTGAGTTTTAGGTGTGTTTCATTATGCTGAATGACGTTCCCTCAAAATTCTTAAGACCTGCGGATTTGGAGTCCACAGTATCTCACAGTGTGACCTCGTCTGGAAATGGGGTCACTCCTGACTGTAGCCACAAAATTACAAGATGCTTGCTCCTTAGAAGGAAAGCGATGACAAACCTATTCAGCTTATTAAAAAGCAGAGACATCACTCTGCTGACAAAGGCCCATATAGTCAAAGCTACAGTTTTTCCAGTAGTCGGGTACAGATGTGAGAGTTGGACCATAAATAAGGTGAGTGCAGAAGAATTGATGCTTTTGAACTGGGGTGCTGAAGACTCTTGAAGAGTCCCTTGGGCAGCAAGGAGATCAAACCAGTCAATCCTAAAGGAAATCAATCCTGAATATTCACTGGGAGGGACTGATGCTAAAGCTGAAGCTCCAATACTTGGGCCACCTGATTCAAAGAGCCCACTCACTGGAAAAGACCCTGATGCTGGGACAGAGTGAAGGCAGGAGAAGGGAGCAACAGAGGATGAAGTGGTGGGACGCATCACCGACACAATGGACATGAGTTTGAACAAACTCGGGGAGGCAGTGAAGGACAGGGAAGCCTGGTGTGCTGTAGTCCACGGGGTGCAGAGTCAGACACAATTTAGTGACTGAACAACAACAACCAGATACACTACGTTAAGATATGGTCATTACAATGGACCCTAATCCAATGCCTCTTGGTGCTGGGAGGTGTCAGTACTTCAGTCCAGTCGCTCAGTCATGTCCGACTTTGCGACACCATGAATCGCAGCACGCCAGGCCTCCCTGTCCATCACCAAACTCCCAGAGTTCACTCAAACTCACGTCCATTGTGTCGGTGATACCATCAAGCCATCTCATCCTCTGTCGTCCCTTTCTCCTCCTGCCCCCAATCCTCCCAGCATCACAGTCTTTTCCAATGAGTCAGCTCTTCACATGAGGTGGCCAAAGTACTGGAGTTTCAGCTTTAGCATCATTCCTTCCAAAGAAATCCCAGGGCTGATCTCCTTTAGAATGGACTGGTTGGATCTCCTTGCAGTCCAAGGGACTCTCAAGAGTTTTAAGCTATTTTCCTTTTAAAATCATAAAGCTAAAGGGAACCTAGAAAGAGCACATAGTCTGTCTCTATTGATCCTAGACACAAACAATTTTCAATGAATCATACTTGAAAAGAGAAAAAGTCAGAGATAAAGTAAAATGTATAGCCCCCAATGTCTATATATATATACACATGCAAAACATAAGAAATACACAACACAAACTGAAATTACTAGACATGGTGGTAAAAAGGATCTCATCCAAATTTGGTGGGGTGGATGGTGTGATAACTGGACCACACTGCCCAGGAGAAAAGAGGTGCCCCAGCAAGGAGGGGAGAGCCCTGGGTGGAGGAGGGCACAGAGAGGAGCTGGGCGTGCCTCTGTGGGAATTCAGGAGGAGGCATGTGGCAGGGTGTACACTCAGGAAACTCTAGAATTCTGTAAGAATACGTCTAAAGGTTCAGAGGAGAAAGGAGACAAGTATGCTGGTGGATAGGGTAGAACTAAACTCGGCAGGGGCCAAAAGTTATCTACATTTGTGAAATTAAAAATTGACAGTACTGGGGCTTCCCTGGTGGTCCAGTGGCTAGGACTCTATACTCCCAATGTAGGGGGCCCAGGTTCAAACCCTGATCTCATGGACTGCAACTAAGACCCAGCACAGTCAAATAAACAAATAAAAGTAAGTTTGAAGAGTTGATGGTATCTCTGAACTCCATACTTCTTAAAAAACCCTAGTACATCTGTAGTTATATTTGAAAAGTTATATTTTTCTGTATGCAGGTCAGAAAGCAACAGTTAGAACTGGACATGGAACACAGACTGGTTCCAAATAGGAAAAGGAGTACGTCAAGGCTGTATATTGTCACCCTGCTGATCCCCTGAAGAAGGAAATGTCAACCCACTCCAGTACTCTTGCCTAGTAAATTCCATGGATGGAGGAGCCTGGTGAGCTACAGTCCATGGAGTCGCAAAGAGTCAGACACAACTGAGAGACTTCATTTTCACTTTATTTAACTTATATGCAGAGTAGATCATGAGAAACGTTGGGCTGGATGAAGCACAAGCTGGGATCAAGATTGCCAGGAGAAATATCAGTAATCTCAGATATGCAGATGACACCACGCTTATGGCAGAAAGTGAAGAACTAAAGAACCTCTTGATGAAAGTGAAAGAGGAGAATGAAAAAGTTGGATTAAAACTCAACATTCAGAAAACTACGATCATGGCATCTGGTCCCATCACTTCATGGCAAGTAAATGTGGAAACAGTGGAAACAGTGGCTGACTTTATTTTGGGGGGCTCCAAAATCACTGCAGATGGTGACTGCAGCCATGAAATTAAAAGACGCTTGCTCCTTGGAAGGAAAGTTATGACCAATCTAGACAGCATATTAAAAAGCAGAGACATTACTCTGCCAACAAAGGTCTGTGTAGTCAAAGTTATGGTTTTTCCAGTAGCTGTGTATGGATGTGAGAGTTGGACCATAAAGAAATCTGAGCGCTAAAGAATCGATGCTTTTGAACTGTGGTATTGGAGAAGACTCTTGAGAGTCCCTTGGACTGCAAGGAGATCCAACCTAAAGGAGATCTCCATCCTAAAGGAGATCAATCCTGAGTGTTCATTGGAAGGCCAATACTTTGGCCACCTGATGTGAAGAGCTGATTCATTTGAAAAGACCCTGATGCTGGGAAAGATTGAAGCCAGGAGAAGAGGGGAAGACAGAGGATGAGATGGCTGGATGGCATCACCAACTCAATGGACATGAGTTTGAGTAAACTCTGGGAGTTGGTGATGGACAGGGTGGCCTGGCATGCTGCGGTCCATGAGGTCGCAAAGAATCGGATACGACTGAGCGACTGAACTGAACTGAACTGATTTTTCCAAAAATGTTACCTACAAGTGAACTCTTTGAGAAGACTGACAATGGGAACTGTTTTAATCATCTTAACTTTCAGATTCCATTCAAACAGACATCTATTTGGCTTTTTTTCAATGTGACCATGTTTACTAATTATTTTTCTGCTCCTCACGGGATTTTAAGCTGAGTTTTTAATCGAACTAATTCCTTAATTGCAGAAATAACCGAAATGGTTCAGCATTCTTTCATAATGCTAGTATTTTTTCTTTAATATTTCTTGATGTGGACCATTTTTAAAGTCTTTATTGAGTCTGTTACAGTATTGTTTCTGTTTTATGTTCTAGGTTTTTGGCTGTGAAGCATGTGGGACTTTAGCTCCCCAACAAGGGATCGAACCCCCAGCCCCTGTATTGGAGCGAAGTGCTAACCAATGGACCACCAGGGAAGTCCCCATAATGTTAGTTTTAATGCAGAGAGTATGCCACGAATCTGCTCTCCCCTTTTCAAACTTCTGTCAAATGTGACTAAAACAGATAAATCACATAATGCTCATTTGTGTCTGGACAAACTCTTTCCTGTTTATCTGATCTTTTCCTATTCTTTACAGGCTTGTCAGGTTTTAAGAAATACAGAAACATCTTGAAATACTTCTGACATCAAATAAAAGAAACCCATTTTTTTTCATTTGACATTGTAAGATTTTATTTCTACTGCCAGGAAAGATGCATATCCCTCTCATTTTTCATTTTATATGCAACTGTGAGAAATAATTGAAAAGAATCTGCTCAGCAAATCACTGTTGGAAGTCCCAAATCATATGAATGACTGAGTCCTGATTAAGTAGTAGTAATGGCATTATCTTTATTAAAGTAACAAAATATATTATGTTGACCATTTCCATGGCTCCTTTCTTCAAACTATTCTTCTGACTTTTAAAAATTGTATTTTGAAAGATTATAATAGCAATGCAAAAGAGAGAAAGGAAGCAAACACCCACCCTTACAACATCTTACACCCACCTCACAACATCTCAGCATAGCCACTAAAAGCATTTTGCTGCATTTCATGTTTTTAATAACATAATTTTTCTTACATGACTTTCATCATGATAGATATACCAAACTGTAACCTGCATTTTTTCACTATGCAAGAGATCAGGGATCTCCCCTGCTCCCCGCCTGTTCCTTGGAAAAATCGCCTTCCATGAAACCAGTCCCTGGTGCCAAGAAGGCTGGGGATTGCTAAGTTAGTTCATAAACATTTCTGGTGCTATTTCATAATTTTAACAGTAATTATTTTAATGGCTGTAAAATATTCCTCTGTGTAGATATGGTAATATTCTTTTAAAATTATTTCCTTCTCCTAGATATGAAATTGTGGCTATCTCATCATCTTGCTATTATAAACAATCCCTTGATGATATTCTTTGCATAGATGAATATTATTATAAATAAATTATTACTTTAGGAGAGTTTTCAAACAACGAAATTAATTGGCTGAAAGATATAAACAGTTTTGGTGGCTCAATACTTTGGTGGCTTTGCAAGGGGTTGTATTCTGTATACTTCCACCAGCGAGAGACTAGAAAAGCACTGACGCTATGGTTCATAGATACTGGGGAAAACAGAAAAACAAAATCTTCCTTACTCCTCCTCACCTTAAAGTCATCAGTATTTCCTATATGTCCAAAGAAGTTGTGCAGGATATCTGCTATCCTAAATGCCCAAATTGTGAAATGCATTCAGGAGGAAACAAAATTCATGCAATTTTTCTGCAGGTCAAGAATTAAAGGGAAGGATGAGAGGAGGAGAAACTGCAAATGGCAAGTTTTACTTTGTCTGCTTTGCTTGGATAAGAATGACTATGATTTGTTGCAGTTTGTTTTCTACTCTTGGAAAAAATCCTAGGGACTTCCCTGGTAGGCCAATGGTTCAGACTTCATGCTTCCAATGCAAGGGGTGCAGATTCAATCACTGGTTGGGGAAATAAAGATCTCACGTGCCTGCCATGCAAAAAAAAAAAAAAAACTTGCTATGAGGGAACTGTGTGTTTGCATTGGATCTCAGGATCTGCAGGACTTGGTCATTATTATCACGGTGCTAAAAGGAAATGGTGACTGGTACAAGTTTCCAAATACAATTTTTTCTGTGAGTACAAAAGGGCCCTTTTTACTTTTGGTAGAACATATCTTCTGGTGTCTATTGCAAAACGTTCACACAAACACTCCCTTCGGTCCTTCCTACACACAAAACAATTCTACTGATCCAGGTGGCAAAGAGTCAGACATGACTGAGCATGCATGTATCCACCCCAGCCATAATCAATTATTATTATTATTTCATCAATAACTGAAGTATCCAGTAAGTATACAACCTTATATTGGTAATCTAAAGATTAGAAACCATCTTCCAACAAGACAAATCCCTTGGCAACCGCCTCTCCTGAGAGGCACTGACACCTTAGGGACAACGTGTAAATTCATCTACGGAATTCCTGACCTAAACAAAAAGGCTGTGTGTTTTAACAAGTGATAATGGCTTGTCCACATGGAGGAACTTTCAGGCACATAAGATCCTAGAGTATTTTAAAATTCAAAGTAACTGTACTTTTTACAACTAAAAAATGGAGTAGTGATCTGCCACATTTTCACATGTTTCTTCATTCTTTTGATAGGCTGCCCCTGGGGATTCTAGGTATAAATGACTAACACATTTCAATGAGCTAGTTTTCACAGATAACGGAAGGAAAGGAGGAGATAAACTTGTAAGTATCCATCTTTTATAATTTGCCTTATTCTCTAAAGGGTTTAAAGTGACTCAGTGAATGTCTGAATGTCGTCATGCTGTCTTGCACCTGATCTGCAGGTCAGATTTCTGGTGACTGTAGGTTTCATGTATACCAATGGTGAGGCAACCTGTCCTAAGTCAAGAACGCTCAAGTGACACTGTGATCTTACACATAACACATTTTAAAAGAGTGATACATTTGTTTTGTTTTTTTTTTTTAATGCCCCCCAAAACTGAAGAGAATTACAAGTGACATTATATTTCTGGAGGGAATTTTTTTAAATATTTAAGGGAGAAATGGAAAAGGAAAGGATACAAAGATTTCATTCGTTCATTCAGCACATTTTTGAAGCACTGTACTAGGGGCTGGGGGCATCAGTGAATAAGACAGCCCCTTCTTTCATGGAACTTTACACTCCAGAAGGTAATTACAAACTCTGATCTGACGATATAAACATTTTACATTTTAAACTTGTGTAAATATGAAAACACAAAAGTAAAAGCCAAAATTCCTGAAAAACTTCAGCAAATGCAAGCATTACTATTTCCTCACTGTAGAGTATACACAAAGCAACAAAAAAAGAACGTTAGGAACTTCCCTGGTGGTCCAGTGATTAGGAATCTGCCTGCCAATTCAGGAGACACAGGTTCGATCCCTGGTCCAGGAAGATTCCACGTGCCACAAGGCACTAATCCCTTTCACACAACTACTGAGCCGCACTCTAGAGCCTACATACTGCAACAAGAGAAGCCACAGCGATGAGAAGCTCACATACCACAGCTACAGAGCAGCTCCTTCCCCGCAACTAGAGAAAGCCCACCTACAGCAATGAAGACCCAGCACAGCCAAAAAGAAAGAAAGAAATTTTTTTTTAAAGATTCTGCCTTCTGGTGCAAGGGGTGCGATCCCGGGTCATGGATCCCACATGCCAAAAAAGGAGACATAAAACAGAAGCAATATTGTAACAAATTCAATAAAGACTTCAAAAATGGTCCACACCAAAAAAACCTTAAAAAAAAATGTTATGACTCCATCCAGTAGATAACTAGGTGAAGAATGTGACCAGAAAGCGTGCAAGAAAAGCCACAAGAAACTAGCTAACAAATAATTAGCACGTGTAGCCTCTGATCCTATGGATTAAATTAAAATAATGAGATGTCATTCTTTTACTATCAAATTAACAATGCTAAACAAGATATATACAGATTTCCTGAAATGGACACTCTTTTAACTGCTGGTAGAGATGTAAATTAATGTAATACTAAGGATCAAGGCATTGATTTCCAGAACGTCTGGGATGATATTCTCCTAGCAAGCATCATTTTCTCACACCGAGTGCCACAATCTCCCACCACTGGGATCAAAGCAGTTTGCTCTCTGCCGTTTACAAGTTTGGGGATCTAAACTAAACCCACAAGTCTGCTCTGGGAATGCATGTTTAGGACAGACATGAATCACGGCCCTGGGCTAATTCTATATCTTGGAACCTTTTCCATGAAAGTATTCTTTTCACTTTGGTGAAAGACAGGATGTTCCAAGCTGTGAATCACTTTTATTTATAAAATGGTATGGATGAGGTGACATCAATGAAAATGGCAGAATAAGGATCTCTAAAAACCTTCTCTTCCATAAAAAGCAATGAGAACAAAGGCAAAAGCTGTCAGAATCAACAGCTTTGTGCTATTTCACATACCAGGCTGCTTACCCTTCAGGATGCCTAACTTGGACTAAAACCCATCTAATTTTGGAAGAAAAGTTATGACCAACCTAGATAGCATATTGAAAAGCAGAGACATTACTTTGCCAACAAAGGTCCGTCTAGTAGTCAAGGCTATGGTTTTTCCTGTGGTCACGTACGGATGTGAGAGTTGGACTGTGAAGAAAGCTGAGCACCGAAGAATTGATGCTTTTGAACTGTGGTGTTGGAGAAGACTCTTGAGAGTCCCTTGGACTGCAAGGAGATCCAACCAGTCCATTCTGAAGGAGATCAGCCATGGGTGTTCTTTGGAAGGAATGATGCTGAAGCTGAAACTCCAGTACTTTGGCCACCTCATGCAAAGAGTTGACTCATTGGAAAAGACTCTGATGGTGGGAGGGATTGGGGGCAGGAGGACTTGATGTCGATCACCAACTCGATGGACGTGAGTTTGAGTGAACTCTGGGAGTTGGTGATGGACAGGGAGGCCTGGCGTGCTGCAATTCATGGGGTCACAAAGAGTCGGACACGACTGAGTAACTGAACTGAACTGAATAGTAAACAAATCATTATTCAACTCATGGCATTCATTGAAAGCATGCATTTCAAAGGAAATATAATATCACCCAGTGTGTGAGGGTAGGGGAACTGTCTTGACCGCTTACTACCAAAGCCAATGCATTTATTTACACATGCATTTATTATCACTCCTCCCTTGTCAAATAAAAAGGCATAACTATCTCTTCCACCCAGACACACACACCTCTATACACACATATATACACACACATATAATCAAGAGAAGAGATAACACCCAACAGAGATCATGTATTTTGAGAGAATGTGAAGCAGTTTGGAGGAATGGTCCTTGACGTGGCAGGGTGGAGAACGCTGAAGCCTGGTGCATGGAGAGGGCCTGCTGATGAAAAGTGGGCTGTTTTCCTCCACAGAATCCAAGAAAAGCTCAGGAATTTCAGGCCTTAGGCATCAGCGAGGTGGAGGTGAGGGTGAGGCCCAAGGAATCCAAGAAAAGCTCAGGAATTTCAGGCCTTAGGCATCAGTGAAGTGCAGGAGGGTTGAGTGAGCTCTTTTCTCTAGGTCCCTAGGTATCTACTTTTAGCAGTCAGGTAGCTGCCCTTTCCTCATCCCTGTAGGAGATGAAAGGTTTCATTTCTAAAGAGATTGAGCCATAGACCTGGATCCAGGATCCCAGGTGATGGGAAGACAGGGACCTTTACTGAAAACAGGAATTGAGAGAACTTCCAGACATACAGACAGCCAAGAGGCACACGAAAAGATGCTCAGCATCTCTATTAGAGAAATCCAAATCAAAAGCACAACAAGGTATCACCTCACACTGGTCAGAAAGACCATCTCCAAAAAGTCTACAAATAATAAATGCTAGAGAGGGTGTGGAGAAAAGAGAAGCCTCCTACAGTGCTGGGGGGAATGTAAACTGGTACAGGCACTATGGAGAACAGTATGGAGGTTCCTTCAAAAACTAAAAATACTCCACAGAAGACACACAGATGTCGAATAAACACATGAAAAGATGTTCAACATCACTCATTACTCAGGTCAGTTGCTCAATCGTGTCCGACTCTTTGCGACCCCATAGACTGCAGCACGCTAGGCTTCCCTGTCCATCACCAACTCCTGAAGCTTGCTCAAACTCAAGTCCATTGACATGATGTCATCGAACATCATATGGATGACGTGGTGATGCCATCCAACCACCTCATTATTAGAGAAATGTAAATCGAAACTATAATGAGGTATCACCTCACACCAGTCAGAACGGCCATCATCAGAAAATCTATAAATTAAATCTACAAATTAAAAAGTGTATAAATCTATAAATAAAAAATTAATAATCTATAAATTAAATCTATAAATTAATACTGGAGAGAATATGGAGAAAAGGAAACACTCTTGCATTGTTGGTGGGAAAATAAATTGATACAGCCACTATGGAGCATAGTATGGAGAGTCCTTAAAAAACTAGGAATACAGCTACCGTATGACCCAACAAGCCCACTACGGGGCATATACCCTCAAGAAAGCATAATTGAAAAAGACATATGTGTGCCAATGCTCATCGCAGCACTATTTACAATAACCAGGACATGGAAGCAACCTAGATGTCCATTGACAGATGAATGGATAAAGAAGCTGTGGTACATATACACAATTACTCAGCCATAAAAAGGAACACATTTGAGTCAGTTCTAACAAGGGAGATGAACCTAGAGGCTATTATACAGAGTGAAGTCAGTCAGAAAGAGAAAAACAAACATCGTATATCAACACATACATATGGAATCCAGAAAGATGGTACTGCTGAACGCATCTGCAGGGCAGCAATGGAGACGCAGACACAGAGAACAGACTCGTGGGCACAGCAGGGGAAGGAGACGGGGGACGATGGAGAGAGCAGCACTGAGATGCACACATCACCGCATGCGAACAGATGGCCAGTGGGGAGTTACCGCCCGAGGCAGGGAGCCCAACCCAGTGCTCTGTGATCACCTAGAGGGGCGGAACAGCGTGGGAGATTCGAGGAAGGCTCAAGAGGGAGGGGACATACACAAGACCTATGGCTGATTCATGCTGATGTATGGCATAAACCCACACAATATGGCAGAGCAACTATCCTCCAATTAAAAATAGATACATTTTTTAAAAAATGCCTAGCAGAATGCTTGGCAAATAGTAAATCAGCAAATTTTTAGGATATATATTTTGAAAAAGGCATTTTCAATATTTAAATAAACTCATGGGAAAACATGGGACAATGACTCTAATGTCATTGAGTCTTTGATAACAATTTGCAAATTCATTATATCTCATTCTTTAGTACTCTCTAGATAATCACTGAGCACCTATTTAGCAATAAAGTCACATCTTATTTAAAGGAAAAAAACCCTAAAATAGTGTTACCATATGATCTAGCAACCCTATTCCTTGGCATTTACCTGGAAAAGATGAAAACTAATTTGAAAGGATACACACCCCCCAGTTTTCATAGCAGCAGTATTGACAACAGCCAAACATGGAAACAACTCAAGTGCCCATCAACAGAAACTGGATAAAGCAGATGTGGTAGATATACAACAGAGTGTTATTTAGTCATAAAAAATGAAATACTGCCATTTGCAGCAACAAGGATGGACCCAGAGATTATCACTAATTGAAGTAAGTTAGAAAGAGAAAGACAAACACATATGATATGTATCTAGATTCTTACATGTAGAATCAAAAAAATAATACAAGTGAATCTATATACAAAACAAAAACACAGAAAACAAACAGACAGTTATCAAAAGGGGAGAGAGGGAGGGTAAATTAAGACATACGTGATTAATAGATATAAACTACTAATACTACACATAAAACATATAAGCAACAGGATTTACTGTATAGCCAGGGACTATATTCAATATCTTATAATAACCCATAATGGAAAATAATCTGAAACAATACATATATAAAATGGAATCACTTTGTTTACACCTGAAACACAATATTAAATGTGTTAAATATTAAATCAAATGAAGTGTTTAATATTAAATCAAATGAAGTGAAAGTTCATTCTTAGCAACTCCATGGACTGTAGCCTGCCAGGTTCCTTGTCCATGGAATTCTCCAGGCCAGAATACTGGAGTGGGTACCCATTCCCTTCTCCAGGGGATCTTCCCCAACCCAGGGATCGAACTGGGGTCTCCTGCATTGCAGGCAGATTCTGTACCAGCTGAGCTACCAGGGAAGCCTGTAAATCAGCTATACTTCAATTTAAAAAGATTCTTTAACCACTAGACCACCAGGGAAGCCCCTCAGTCAGCTTTTCAGTTTCCCACACTTAAGTATTGGTGAGACCAAAATTTTTTCACCTTTACTGGATATCTGAATTTCTTATTTACAAATGGTCTATTCACTGTCTTTATCTGTTTTACTTTTCTATTTCCTATAAATTATTAACAGAATTTAAGATAAGCCATTAACTATTTATCTGCCATGTATGTTGAAAATATTTTTCCTAATTTGCGTTTGCCTACTAACTTTGTTTATAGTTTGTTTCCTGGTGTACAAAAAATTCAAAATGTTATGTAATCAAACCTAAGGCTTCTTTTCCTTTGCAATCCACTCATTTCTGTTGTCTCAGAAAATCTGCCTTATCCTAAAATTAAATGTGTGTGTGTGTGTGTGTATGTTAAGTCATTTTAGTTGTGTCCAACTCTTTGCAACCCTGTGGACTGGAGCCCACCAGGCTCTTCTGTTCATGGGATTCTCCAGGCAAGAATACTGGACTGGGTTGCCATGCCCTCCTCCGGAGGATCTTCCCGACCCAGGGATCAAACCCACATCTCTTATGCCTTCTGTATTGGCAAGCAGGTTCTTTACCACTAGCACCACCTGGAAGCCCAAAATTAAATATATGCTAATATATTTTCTTCTAGTTTTATAGTTCAAAAGCATTTAATTCTTTAGTCAGTATGGAATTTACTATATGTGGTAGGAAGAGTCTAATATTTACAAGTTAATTAATCATCTAGCATAAAATCTCTCTCTTTCCTACTGATTTGTCATGCCTTCTTTATCAAACACAGAGATCTTATGTATTCTGGAGTCTGTTTTTGAGCTCAGTTTGGTTATCTCAGCTCCTCTTTCAGATGTTCACTGTATGTCTCCCCCCTTGCACTGCTGTTTCTAATTACAAATAAATAACTATAGTCCATCAAAACACCCTGAAATAGCTTCATAGTTTCTCATTCTTCCCTTTTTATTTTTTGGCATCCTACTGATTACTTATCTAAAATAGTTAATTTTTATCAAACACATGTATGCGTATTTGAAAATTTTTAGAAACAGGAAAGCATTTTTACATTTTTGAAAAAAGAAAGAAACTAGGTATACTTTTCTTTCTTGTTAATAATACAGTGATCTACTGAATATCTCTAATGGTTTTAATAATTGATTAATTCAACAAATACTCTGCACTCTGTGTGAACCATTTTCCTAGATGCTCAGTATACAAGACAAGAACAGACAAAAATCCCCACCTTTGTGAAGTTTACGTTCTGTGGGGAGACAGATGAAAACATGGTAAGTAAATTTTTAGATGAAGTGTATCAGATGGTGATGAGCACTATGAAGAAAAATAAACCAAGAAAGGGGGATAGGGAATTCTGAACAAGTGACTAGGGATGACCTCAATGAGAAGGTCATGTGAATCAAGAGCTAAATAAAGTAAAAGAGCCTTTACTTTTCTTCTATAACTTTACAAATGTGTTACTTACATTGCCACCCCCGCTGTATCTTCAGATATATTTTAAGTATATCTTGAATCAACACATTAATCATTCATTGCCTTTCTACTATGATGAGTGAAATGTTAATCTTGACATCTCAAAAGGAATCACTGCCTATTTTAAATATCAAATTCATCATGAGTTTATGGTCTATCAATATACTTACAGGAGTGAAGCAGCCTGTTGGAAACCTTTGAACCGTAGAACGAAATACGAAGCTCCTATATTAAAAAAAAAGGTACGATTTTCCAAACATATTTTTAAATGTAAGGATCTTTAACATATTCTTATTAAATATTTTAAAATGCTAATCTGAATATAATGGGCATACATGAGGTTTAAAAGTCATTAGTGTTGGCTATTAAGTATGTAAATAGAAAGGCATGAGTGAAATTAGTAAAAGCAACTTAATAAGTACTTAATTACCTGGAAGCTTGCTTGGGAACTGGTGGAGGAAGTAGCTCGTATTGCCCTGGTGAAAGCTTAACTGACTACACAGAACAGACAAGGACACCAATAAAAGATTAACATAGGTCTCAAACTCACTTTGTTATCTATTATTCATATAATTTATTTTATGACCATACCAACATTATATCATTTATTTTCTATTTTAAGAATGGAAAAGGTATATTTTCAAAGGTAGAGCTTCAAAACACTCAACAGATACTCACTTTTCATGGTGAATTTTATGACAGTACACCTGCAGTGGTATGTAGAAAAATGCTATACAATTAATCACATTTTAAGTATACTTGATTCAACAAATCCAATTGACCACAAAATAGTGAGCATGCTCTGCTGGTAAAGAACTACTAGGAGTGGTGGGAAATACAGGCCATATTCTCATAATACATAAACAATTCTAACATAAAACACTATAACCAATACTAAAAGTTAAAGACTGGACATCTGGGGGATAGAGAGAGATTAACCCAAACGGATGACGCATAGCTAACATCACATACTCAGTGGTGAAAAGCTAAAAAGCTGTTCCTCTAAGTCCAGGAACAGAATAGGGGTGCCTATGTCTCCATTCCTATTCAACATAGTACTGGAAGTCCTAGCAAATAGTTCTGCAAGAAAAAGAAATAAAAGGTATCCAAATTGTAAAGGAAGTAGTAAAATTGTCCCTGTCTGCAGATGACATAATCTTACATATAAAATACTCTAAAGAACTCCGGGCTTCCCAGGTGACTTAGTGGTAAAGAATCTGCCTGCCAATACAGGACATGCAGGTTTGATCCCTGGGTTGGGAAGATCCGTTGGAGAAGGAAATGGCAACCCACTCCAGTATTCTTGCTTGGGAAATCACGTGGACAGAGGAGACTGGTGAGCCACAGCCCATGGGTTCACAAAAGAGTGGGGTACAACTTAACAACTAAACAACAAAGAACTCCACCAAAAAACTGTTTGAACTAATGACAAAATCAGTAAAGCGGCAGCATACAAAACAACACAAAAATCAGTTGAGTTTATACACTAATAATGAACAAGCTAAAAAAAAATTAAGAAAACAAGCTCATTTACAATAGCATCAAAAATATAACATAGTTAGGAATAAATCTGACTAAGTAGATGGAAGATCTGTACACTGAAAAGTATAAGACACTGATGAAAGAAGCTGAAGACACAAATAAATGGAAAGATATACCATGGTTATGGATTCAAAGAATTAATATTGTTAAAATATCCAAATTATCCAAAGCCATCTACAGATTCAGTGTAATCCCTAGCATAAAACAGCATTTTTTCAAAGATATAGAAGAAACAACTCTAGAATCAATATAGAACCATAAAGGGCCCCAGATAATCAAAGCAAACTTGAGAAAGAAGAACAAAGCTGAAGGCATCACACATTCTGATTTCAAACTATACTGCAGAGCTACAGTAATCAAAACAGTATGATACTAGCAAAAAACAGACACATAGACGAATGGAACAAAATACAGAGCCCAGAAATAAATCCAGACAGAAATGGTCAACTAACCTTTGACAAGGGCACCAAGAATACACAATAAGGAAGCTATAGTCTCTTCAATAAATGGTATCTGGGAGACTGGAGATCCACGTGCAAAAAACAAAACAAACTGAACTGTGCACTTTGGTGGAAACATAAAATGGTATGGCCATTATGGAAAACAGTATGGAGATTCTTCAAAAATCAAAAACAAAACTACCATATCATCCAGCAGTCCCACTTCTGGGTATATATCCAGAGGAAACAAAATCAATATTTGGAAGAGATATCTTCAGTTGCACATTCACTGCAGCATTATTCACAACAACCGAGCTATGGAAATAAACTAGGTGTCCATCCATGGATGAATGGATAATGACAATGTGATATATAGTCCCTTAATGTATATATTATATTGTTCAGCCGTTAAAAATAAGAAATCCTAGTATTTGCAACAACATGGATGAACCTGGAGAGAATTATTCTAAGTCGAATAAGCCAAACAGAGGAAGACGAATACCATTTTATAACACTTACATGTGGAATATGAAAGGGCTGTACTCAGAAACAGAGGGTAAAATGGTGGTTCCAGGAGCTGACAGATGGGGGAAACGGAGAAACATTGGTCAAAAGTACAAACTTTATTATTAAGATAAATAAGTTCTGGAGATATAATGCACAGCATAGTGACTATAGTTAATAATACTGTATTGCACACTTGAGAATTGCTAGGAGAGTAGATCTTGTGTGTTCTTATCACACACACACACACACACTCACACACAAAATGGTAACTGTGTGAGGTGATCGATGTGTTAATTAACTTGACTGTGGTAATCATTTCACAATTTATACATATATCAAATCATGTTGTACACCTTAAATATGTTCAGTTTTATTTGTCAGTTATACCTCAGTAAAACTGGGTAGGGGGGAGAAATAAATAAATAAATCTAACTGGGTGATATAAAGATGGTAAAGACAGTGAGATTTGAGTATGCTTTTAAGAAAGGTAAGACCCCTTAACGGGGGCAAGGGGGAGATTCTAAGAAGGAAGAACGTTGTGGAATGGACTGTCTCTCTGCCCACTGTGAAACTTGTTACAAACTGCCTGGATAGCTCCATTATCCCTGGGTCTGTGGATGTCAGCCCACAGTAAGAGAAGCAAGGGAGAATTAGGAACTGGTAAGCATAGCTAGTGGGCTCTGTGAAGGGAGGGATGGAGAAAAAGAAAGAGAATGAGAAGCCAGGGGAAGACAGACGGGAACTTCCTGTGTTCCAGGAGTTGGCAGGGAGGAGTTGAATCCTGCTCAAAACGGGCATTCTTCTTCCACCCCTATTAATTTAAAATCAGATTTAAAAATACAATACTGCTCTTGTTGGAAACGAGACGTTCATATCCTGGTGTTATCTGCCTCATGTAGTAAGTTCACCTGTTGTATCTGATCCTACAGCTATCTTTCACATATTAACACAGAATTTTGACTGCAGAGGCATTTTCTGTGGATTCAGTGATAATAACAGTAAATACAAATTTTATGATGAAATAGACACAATGTCCTAATGCACCTGTGCATTGTTCATTGCTCACTTGACAGAATAAACACCTAGGGAACATAGGTATTTATTATTATTATTATTATTATTATATGCTGGAAGCATAGACATGCATTTTAAGCAGGGGGCTTTCTTGGGGGGCACAGCATTCTACTTCTTGATTTTGATGACGATGACACAGGTGTTTGCTTTCTATTTACTTTACACTGTGAATGTATGCTTCATGCACCTCGCTCTCTGCTCCCTCTCTCTCCCACTCAGGCACATTATATACACATATACAGGAGGAGAAGGAAGAAAGAGAACTGAAAAGTGAGGGGAAAAAAAAAAACTTTAAAGCCACTGTTTATTCATCTATACTCAGCAATTGCATAAGATTTTTTTCAAGGAAGCAATCATGGAAAAACTCTTAGCCTTACTCTAGAAGGAATACTGGTTATCCATAGCTTCTTTATTTGTCCTACTTTACTTGGCAATGGCCATTCTTTGCTATTTAATATGGCTGAGAGAGGACTGACTTTTCCAGGAAGTCTTAAATACTCAGCTGCCTTACACAAGAGATTGCTTCTCTGTGCATTGCTGAACATGTTGCAAACTATCTGGATGGCTCCCTTGTGCATATATGTAATGCATGTTTTCATGCATGCATTTATATACAGTAAGTACATTTTACTCTAATTCCTGCATATGCTTCTTCATTCCTCACTTGTAATGTAAGGCTCAGAGAATCTAGACAATATGCCCATAAAAATAGCTGATCCTAGTTAATTAATGTTTCAATCCATGCTAATTAGGCACTCAGAAATCCTGCAGTAGCTTGGAGTCATAGAAAAAGACAGGAAGCTATTAGTGTGGATATGTAATTCAGTTGTGTTATACCAATTCCAACAAGGTCAGAAAATTGGGATAAATTAAAAAATCCAACCCTACTCATTAGGATGATGTAGGAAAATGCTCTAATTTCATTCTTTCACATGTAGTTGTCCAGTTTTCCCAGCAGCAATACTAAAGAGACAGTCTTTTTCCCACTGTACATTCTTGCATCCTTTGTTGTAACTTAATTAACCGTAAAGGCATGGTTTTATTTCTGGGCTCTCTATTCTGTCCCATTTATCTATACCATTACTATGCTGTTTTGATCACTGTAACTTCGTAGTATAGTCTGAAATCAGAGAGGGTGATAACTCTGGCTTTGTTGTTTTGCCTCAAGATTGCTTTCCCTATTCAGGGTCTTTTGTGGTTCCATATAAATTTTAGGAGTATGTTCTAATTATGTAAAAAAAAAAACAGTCATGGGTGTTTTGACAGGTATTATATTAAATCTATAGATTGATCTGGGTAGTACAGACATTTTAACTATATTAACTCTTCTGAACAATGAACATGGGCTATCTTTCCATTTCTTTGCATCATGATGCATGGAAAAGATTCAAAATATATTTCGAAGAAAAATGCAAAGTTCTGGTTTCTGCTATTGGCAGGCTAGGTTATTTGGATGATGAACCTTCCCGCTGTAGACAACTACTAGAAATGAGGGACAAAATATACAAAATAAACAAGAGCTTTTGACAAGAAATGAAACTGATAATAAAGTCATAAGGCATATAAGATCCCCACACCAAGAGGTAAAGAATCCACCTGCCAAGACAGGAGACATCAGAGACTCAGGTTCTATCCATGGGTCAGGAAGATCCCCTGGAAAAAGGCATGGAAACCCACTCCAGCTTTCTTGCCTGGAGAGTCCCAGGGACTGACGAGCCTGGAGTGCTATAGTTCATGGGGTCACAAAAGAGTCAGACACAACTGAGCAACTGAACAACAACAAAACCAAGAGATAGCAAGAAACCAGAGATACAAATGGCCTAGTTTTGCTCAGAGGACTTAAGTTGGTCCAGACTAAACTCAGCAGAGGAAAAGACCTGGATTTGAGTGAACTTTAGAACCCTAGAAGAATCCAGAGGCCAAAGCCTGGATCATCAATGATGGTGATCTATTGGGAGTCCTACCCACAGAAACTGGAGGCCCTAAAAGGGAGTTTCCTGAAAGCCACCCTCCCACCTCACCCCAATGCTAAGGGGAGTACAGAAAGACATGTCTTGGTGCTAAGCTGAATTGAGACAACAGGGAGAAACCCATCCTTGAAAGAGTGTAACTGTGGGCTGGTTCCTTTCATGGATTCTGGTCCAAATTCCCATCACTAGAGTGACCCAAGAATATATAAGCAGTGTATTTCAAGTGGCACCACCCTAAATATTAGCAGAAACCAAAACCAAACTTTCTCTGGAAGAAAAACACTTTCATCTTAGGGAATCCATGGAAACAACCTTTCAGGGGCAATGAACAATGCAGAGCCAAAGATAATCACACATCCAGGGAAACAAAATGATGAAGGCCCAGTCAGATTTCAGAAATACGAGCAATCAATTCATTTCATGCATTCAACAAATATTAACCAATCAGACACTATTCTAGAGGCAAAAACGTAACAGTGAACAAAACAGATAAGTATTCAGGCCATCTATAAAGCTTTACTCTCATGGGAGGAGGCAGACAACAAATAATAAATGCAAACTGTAAATAAATAATATAGTATACTGATGGCTCTAGGTTCTGAGGAAACAAAAGAGGAAGGCAGGAAAGGTCAGGGGTGTCAGATGGCCAATTTAAATGAGGCTCATTGAGAAAGTGACCCTTGAACAAAGATTTGAAGATGGAGAGGGAATAAGTCACATGGATATCTGTGATAAGAGCATTCCAGATGAAGAAAGATCCATCGCAAAGACATGAGGTTGGATCGGGAGTAGCAAATTCAAGCAGCAGCCCGGAACAGACCATTGGTCAGGACCAGAATGAGGGGAGACACAAGAGTTGAGGTCACAGATGAAGCCAGTTCACCGTCAACCTGCTGGCCCTGAAAAGAGCCACTCTGAGATCACACCCACTGTTACAAACAGTAAATCTAGAGGGTCTCAATCAGAAGTGTTTTTGGTTTTTTTTTTTTAGTTCCCTCCTTCCCCAGGGGACATTTGAACAATGTCTGAAGACAGTTTTGGTTGTTGCAACTGGGAGGTATGCTTAGTCGCTCAGTCGTGTCCAACTCTTTGCGACCCCATGGACTGTAGCCCACCAGGCTTCTCTATCCATGGGCATTCTCCAGGCAAGAATACTGGAGTGGGTTGCCATGCCCTCCTCCAGGGGATCTTCCCAACCCAGGGATTGAACCTAGGTCTCCTGCATTGTAGAGCAGATTTTTTACTGTCTAAGCCACCAGAGAAGAACAACTGGGAGCAGGGGCTGCTAATTGGCATCTAATTATCCTGAAATGCTGTTAAACATTCTACAAGCATAGGACTGCCCCCTACCACAAAGAATTATCCTGTCCAAAAAGTCAACAGAGCCAAGGGTGAGAAACCCTGAATTTGACATAAAACAGAGAAGTCAAAACAACAACTGGATATACAAGCCTGGAGTTCAACAGAGAAGTCTGGATAGGAGATATACATTTGGAAATCACAAACAAACAGCTGGTGTTCAAAGCCTTGAGACTAAATCAGATCAGCAGGGAGTGAGAGCAGATGGGGAAGAGGTATGCATGCCTGGGCCTCCAAATGGAAGACGGCAAGAAGGAGGGGCTGAACAAGCCAAGAGTCTGAGAAGAGAAAAAAAGAATGAGGATTGAGGAGGAGGTGTTTAGGATTCAGAAAGAAGAAAGATGTGAGAGAAACCTACCTCAGGAGAATGGGAGAGTAAACAGATTAGGGACTGAACAACAACAATTCTGTACCCATGGTTGGTAAAGAACTGAAAATGAGACTAGTCATTCAGCTACACAAATGCAGGTTCCAAGTTCACAGAGCGATCTGACCAGGGTTGTGACTTTGCCAAACAAGTAAGATGAAGCATCAAGAGGCCAAGGAATTGAGGTTGTGTGCAGGGAGTAACTCTAATGATTAACTATGGAACTTAAGCTTTGAAAGGAAGGAAAATATCAGCAAGTTGAAAGGCAATGAAAGGTGGTAGTGTAAGCAGATAGGGTCTTGGACAGACACATGCTGCACGCACATGCACACACTTGCACAAGCTGGTCCAGAGCCTGTGGATGGTGGGGAGACCCAAGGGATGACAATGATTTGAGGCCTTGAGAGCAGCAGCAAGTTAATCCTTCCTTCTCTGCTCTTTGGCTTGGCTGTATCTTTTGGTTCAACATCCACCAAGAGGCAAACCCATTTTCCCAGTAACAGCAGGATCAATGGATTGTAGACTGGGGGAACAGAAAAATTGTTGAGGTTGGGGATGCCAGAGTGAGCAAGGCAGAAGATCTGGGGACAGTGATCACAGTACAATGCATGCAACTGAAATTATGGATGGCTGAAATGATTGGTGTTGAAAAAAATCTAAGGAGTGAGTGGCTGAAGTGAAGAAGAGTTCAAAACACTGAGAAGCCAGATTGTTGGAAAAATCATCATCTCTGAATGTACTGAAATTATGACAGGAGTAGTGGAAAGAGTGCCAGGGAGCAAAGGAGCTAAAATTATCCACAAATAAGGTAGAATAAGTAACCCAGGGGTTAGCAACACTGGGGAAAATCAGGTCATAAAACCACATACTGTAGAGAAATGGTCCCACTTTTGAATATTTGAATATACATTCTAAAATAAAAACATACTATTTCTCTGATAAGAAAAAAAAATGATTGTAAAAACTTTAGGTCCATATCAAATACTCTTTGGAAAGAGCCAGCTATAGATGAGTATATATACACAGACATGGGCTTCCCTAGTGACTCAGCAGTAAAGAACCCACTTGCAATGCAGAAGACTGCCTGAAATGCAGGAGACGTGGGTTCAATTTCTGGGTTGGGAAGATTCCTTGGAGAAGGAAATGGGAAGCCACTCCAGTATTCTTGCCTGGGAAATCCCATGGACAGAGGAGCCTGGCAGGCTACAGTCCATGGTGTTCCAAGAGTCGGACACAACTGAGCGATTGAACAACCACCATGCACAGACACACACGTTAAAATATAAATATAAACACACATATGATTCTTCCATACAGATTCTCCAGTTGAATCATATGCTTCAGAATAAAGGTGTTAAAAATAGCAAAAACTTTCTTACAAATAAAGAACAGCATTAATGAGGTATAACAAGACTATTCTATTAAGAATTATGAAGCTTGAGAATGCTGATCTTAGTAAACAACAATAATGTATACTGTATCTACCTTGAATTCAAATGACTGTTTTACTGAGTTCTGCCATTAAAAAATCAGAATTATGAATTTTACTGGCAAGTAAACAGGGTTACATCTGAATCTCTCTCCTCTTGTGAATATATTATCATATACCTTTGAAATATAAAATTAAGAAAACATTTAATTCTTCTAGTTTCTGGAGGTCAAGCCTTTCTGGGAGGTGGAAGAGAGAGGAGAAAGAAAAGAAAGAATTTTTAGAACATTTTATCCATCCCTCTGGATAAGCCAAATTCTTATGGTCTTTTAATGCGTTAAATTTTGCCTAATACCAACCATCTATTTTTTCTTCTCTCAGCAGTGGGCCTGTGTCTACCCTCAGAAACCCAAAAAAGTCAGAAGAAAGGAAGCAGAAGTGAAGTAAATGGTGGAGGAGGCTGAGGAAGAATGATTTTTGCATAGGAGGTGGCCAAGACGATTTCACATGTCGCCTGGTTACCTGATACCAAGCCATAAAAGTCTATGTATAATTCAGTGCTTGTATTCATCCACTGAACCGAACAGGATAAGATTTACCCTGTGAACATTTATCATTCTGTCCTGTTTCAAAGCCATAATTTGCAAAGCCCTAGGAAGGGTTCATTGCTTGGACACAACATGGGTTCATTTTGCTGAAGATTTCTTGTCCATTCTAATAACCACAACCCCTTCCATTCAATTCAACCTCCAAGTGGCAATGCATCGTCTCAGATTATGATCACATTATCCCAATAAGGTTGTAAAGACTGATACATATTATTAGCTCCTTTATAAATAGAAGATATTAAGGCCCAAAGTCCCAAATGACAACGTCCATGTCTCAACTCTACCCTTCTTGTGAAATGCCTCCTTTGGGTTCCACCCCCTGAAACCCTGCCCCTCATTCAAGGCCAGAGGCACAAAGTAGACTGGAAACAGCACCAAACTGGGGCTCAGAAGCCCTTCGTTACAAGTACAGCTTGCCTATACAAATAAACTTATTTATAGAACAGAAACAGACCCACAAACATGGAAAACAAACTTACGGTTACCAAAGGGGACAGCTAGGAAGGGAGGGGTAAATTAGGGGTTTGGGATTAACATATACACAATATTATATATAAAATAGAGAACTAAACAAGGACCTATAGTACAGGGAACTATACTCAATATTTTGTAATAATCTATAAGAGAAAAGAATCTGAAAAGAATAGATATATCTATAAATATATATATTTATAGATATATATAAACTGAATATATATATCTGTATATATATATATAAGCTGAATTATTTATATATATATATATAAGCTGAAACTCCAATACTTTGGCCACCTGATGCAAAGAACTGACTCATTGGAAAAGACCCTGATGCTGGGAAAGATTGAAGGCAGGAGACGGGGACGACAGAGGATGAGATGGCTGGATGGCATCACCGACTCGATGGACATGAGTTTGAGCAAGCTCCGGGTGTTGGTGATGGGCAGGGAAACCTAGCATGCTGCAGGCCATGGGATTACAAAGAGTCAGACCCGACTGAGTGATTGAACTGAACTGATATATATGTGTATAACTGAGTCATTCTGCTGCCCATCTGAAACTAACACAACACTGTAACCCAACTATGTCGTTCAGTCACGGAGTCATGTCTGAGACCTCACAACCCCATAGACTGAAGCACGCCAGGCTTCCTTGTTCTTCACTGTCTCCTGGAGTTTGCTCAAATCCATTTCCTTGAGTCGGTGATGCTATCTAACGATACTTTAATAAAAAATAATAACAAAATAAAATTGGGTCAACCATAAAAAAGCACTGCCTTCTTTATAAGCTATGCACCTCGTAACCAGTTTCTTCATCCCTATTCACCTCAGTTTTCTCATCTGTAAAATGGGGGTGACATCCATCTTGCCTATTTCAGAATGCCTGGGAAGAACTACTAACAGAATATACATGGAAGCTCACGGTAAATTATTAAGAGCCACAGGAATGTTATATATTATCCAAGGTCCAACTTCAGTCCTACTCAATCCAGGGAGCGTTCTAGCCTTTCAATCCCACCTTCACTGAGCTCTCTCTAGGCCTTTCCTGCTACACCATTTATCTCAGCACTTGATCTATTTGCTCTTGTATTGTTACTTAAATATTTCTAAGTCAGGAACATCTTCCCTTTACAGAACCTAGCCCAGGGCTGTAAGAAGCAGTGCTCAGTATCCTTAATGTGATGCATGAACTAGTAGAGCTTAGAGTACAGCCTGACTCTTCTGATATCACAATGCTCATTTCTGCAAGAAATTCTTGCAAAAGCTTTCCTATGGTGTATAGTCATATTCACACTCTAATATGAGGACTACTCACTGAAAGGCAGTTTTCTCTTTAAAAAAAGAGGACATACCATATCAACTGCTTGAAGAGACCAGAAGCATGGCCCCATCATAGATAAGACCCCAAGTCAGGGGAATCCTACCAAGAGTTTCCAGCAAGGCAAAAAAAATTTCCCATGTCCACGTTAGGCTGAGAAGGGAAACATCTTGCTGGACATATTTGCAAGTGAAGCATGCTTTGTTTGATTTCTGGAAGAAATAAGGCATCCTATAGATTTTCAATTTCTCCTGCAGAAGATACAATCTAAGTATACAGAATATATTCCTCTGGGCCTCTTGACAGCTTTCCTACACAAAGCCAACTGCTACTAGTACTTTACCTGATCTCTGTAAACCAGCATGCTGGGGCTTGACCGCGGTTTGTCCTTAAATGAGTAAGTGGCCACTTGCTTCTTTAACAAGTCCAAGAAGTCAGGAGGCCTGTACTGGGGAAGGTCATTCAGCACCGGATCATTTCTTTGCAAAAGAGGTGGTTTTTTCCTTCCTTCATTTTTAAAATTGTAGGTTGCTATCACTGGATTTAACAGTGATTCTTCAATAAAAGTTTTCAAGTGGTAAGTGCCAGGATTAGGAGTGTTCTGCAGAGAATTGATACCATTTTTCAAGTTACTATGTAAACCAGTAGCATCTCCTAAAGCATCATTCTTTCAAAGGTCACTCCTAAGTAGCATTTCTCTTTGTTTTACTTAGAGAAATGTTTTAATAAAATTCCATCAAGTACACACTCCCCACAAAACATTTCAAGACAATCATGATGATTTCCTTTCTGCGACAATTGCTTAACTGTGGGTTAAGCAAATGGGTTATGGCCAAAGTAAAGCTTTAACTTTATAAAAAGTAGCCCCAAAGATACTTAAATTTGAGGTTCTATTTGACTATCAATATCAGGTCTCTTATGAGAACCCTCTGGATAAGTTTCGTGACTAAATAGAAGTTATCCTACTTCAGTTTAGTAGTTAGATACCACGTGTTTCTTTCTAACCCTCAAGTGGGAAGCTACAGGATAATAACATGAGATTGAGGATGAACTGGCAGAACATATGGTCTAATTAGTCCAATAAGAGGTTTGGGACTTTCAAATCACAACCACAGTACGGCTGAATGGCCAGGCCCGACAGTTTAGTCACGCTGCTTTTGTGGCCATCTTCCCACTGAGCACTCGACTCAGTTATACCATTAAAATTAGTACAATTCCAAAGAGGCTTTGGTCCCTAGGGCCCCTCCGTTATGGAAAGGTGTGAACAGAAAATATTTCTGCCATACAGAAATAATGTATCTTGAGAGAAGGATCTTCTGGTCATCTTTCTTTCATGTATCACCATCTTGCTTTCACACGTTGACCATGTTAACACAAGCTATCATAGGCTCTTACTTTTTGAAGAAGTAAGATAAAAAGTGAAGTCAAACACCTTTCCAGAATGTGTAAGCTTAGTTGACTTTATCAAGATAACCTGTAGTGTAAAACACCTAGGCTCCTACAGTTGTTTTATGTCCAAGCTTTTACTGCATTCAAAGTTTAGTTTCTCAGTCATGTGCTGATACTAAAATTATAAATATAAAACGAGCCCAGGTAGATTTGAACAACCATTGTTTCCTTAAAATTAAGTATTAGTGATCTAAAAGGTCAGACTCGAATACTGATTCAAATAGGAAAGGATGAAAATATACATACCGTTAATGCTATCCTCCACCATCCTTCTCTTTCAAAAGATGATGACTTCTGGGTTGGTTTCTATTAATAAACATAAAAATGTGCTTATTCATTTGAGAAGTGATCACTAGAAGTTAAATATCACTTATAAAACATGTACTTGAAGAAATTGATACTGTATGAAATTGGTCACCCTGAATGAAAACAAGAGCTCCATAATCAATCTTGCCTATAATATTTCCTTAAATTGCTATTTTAAGATCTTAAGTGCTTTTTAAGTATCTAAATTTTCTTTGGGTAAATTAGAGTAATAAACATCCCCATCAGAGGATGAGATGGTTAGATGGCATCACCAACTCAATGGCATCACAAACTTGATGGAGTTTGAAGAAGCTTCAGGAGTTGGTGATGGACAGGGAAGCCTGGCATGCTGCAGTCCATGAGGTTGCAAAGAGTCAAACACGACTGAGTGACTGAACTGAACTGAATTGAAACATCCCCATCTCACCAAGATGTCATAAGAATAATTAGGTGACAAAATCTGGTGCTCTTAGGAAGCAAAGCGGAGAAGGCAGTGGCAACCCAGTCCAGCACTCTTGCCTGGAAAATCCCATGGACGGAGGAGCCTGGTAGGCTGCAGTCCATGGGGTCGCTAAGAGTAGGATGACTGAGCGACTTCACTTTCACTTTTCACTTTCATGCATTGGAGGAGGAAATGGCAACCCACTCCAGTGTTCTTGCCTGGAGAATCCCAGGGACGGGGGAGCCTGGTGGGCTGCCGTCTATGGGGTTGCACTGAAGCTACTTAGCAGCAGCAGCAGGAAGCAAAGAGTTATGTAAACCCAAAATTATATAATTGTTACTACGATTTATGGCTCAGGGAGCACAAGGTAAAAATGTATAGACATCCAATTAATGTAATATCGGAATTCAAACTCCTGGCCATATAGCAAATGTTGAAAGTGCCATTTTCTAGATTTCCATATGCTATGACTTGGGCTTGAACTCCAGTTCAGCGACTACCTAGGTGCACTAGGCAAGTTAACCCTCATGAACCTCAGCTTCCTCTTAGGAGGACAACAAAAGGCAGCTGAGCTGGCACGAAAATAAGGCATCATAAAGACCTGTACCCACAACCAGGACTCAGTAAGTGGTGGCTTTTATTTTTAATACCTTATCTGCCAAGTTAAGAAGAAAATTATTTTGATGCTTCACTGTCAACAGTGAGGACAACAGAACACAGTTGCTTAGTTTTTTCCTTTTGTTATTTCCACCAGGCAAAATCATTAAAATACCGAGTTTTACTTTCATTTAGAATGCTTTTTTATTGCTATGAAATATAGGTCATCTCAAGCAACAAGGCATTAAAATAATCTAATCAGTAAACTGATATAATTCATTCTTCCTAACATATATCCACATATAAGGAACCCTGGGCTTCAGTTTTACTATGAAATACAAGCATTTCTCTGAAAAAGCATTGCTTCATATGCACTGCTAAGTCTGAATTTCTTCCTATACATTCCCTTTATTAGATTTATGTTGAATCTTCTCTGTTGCACATTTATAGTCACAGAAATTGAACTTTTTCAGGCAAGTTAAGACAGGTCTCCACCACTACCTCAGTTCAGTTCAGTTGCTCAGTCATGCCCGACTCTTTGCGACCCCATTAATTGCAGCACACCAGGCCTCCCTGTCCATCACCAACTCCCAGAGTTCACTCAGACTCACGTCCATCGAGTCAGTGATGCCATCCAGCCATCTCATCCTCTGTCGTCCCCTTCTCCTCCTGCCCCCAATCCCTCCCAGCATCAGGGTCTTTTCCAATGAGTCAATGCTTCGCATGAGGTGGCCAAAGTATTCGAGTTTCAGCCTCAGCATCAGTCCTTCCAGTGAACACCCAGGACTGATCTCCTTTAGGATGGACTGGTTGGACCTCCTTGCACCACTACCTAGGACCAGGGAAATGAAGTGGGAGGAAGGGAGAAGTAAACATGACACGTCTGAAGGAAGGTACCTGGCAGCTGCTGTTTTGTTTAGCCCAAGACAGGTGACCTCAACTTCCCTATCTCCCACTTCATATTCACTTCAGGGGGGGATTACTTTACACAAGTTAGGCTAAACATCCCTTGCCCAAATTTATTTAAAAACTAAACAAGACAGTTTCAAATATTTTATAAATACTACAGTAGGAAGCAAGGCAAAAACGTGTCCAGTAGTCCAAGGAAGGAAAAACCCATTCTCTTGGCAGACGGTGGGGGAGGTGGGGAGGAGGTGGAGGGAGGGAAACGAAGGAATCTAATAACCTTGTTAAAGCAGTTGTCCAGCCCAAGTAGCAATAGGTTAAGATCGGGGGTGGAGGGTGGGAAACAGGACAGGAAACAAAGGACGAAGGGGAAGGATAAGTGAGAGCTAGGCAGGAGAAAAGCAAACGAAGGGCACTCAATGATCAGGAAGAAAGGATTGCAGGCGTGGGTGTGGAGGTAGGAAGCGGAGGGGCGCAAGGACCCAGGATTAGAGACAGCTGGTGTTTTTGGCGGAGCCCTGCAAGGGGAACAGTGTTTTGAGAATTGAAGGCAGGGAAGGTAGGCGGTACCGAGGCCAAGGCAGAAGCCCCATGCCTCAGGTCTTCCTTACTGCGGTGGAGGTGATGGCGATAGACTGATCCATTGCTGCCTCTTCACTCTAAGCCGAGGCTGGCGTCCGGTTGCCAGGAGGCGCCTCGGTCAGCCGGCTCCCGAGCATGCGCAGGAGACCCGCCGGTAGGTTTGGCTCTGCTGGTGGGGGAAGGGCGGCAGGCGCACACTTGGAGGGCCCGCGCCAAGCCTAGCGAAATCGGTCGAGATCGTCACGCACGTGCATGGTAAGAAAATCTCGAGGGCTCAGGAGTCACCAAGAGCCTGCGCCAAGGAGGCTTGTAAAGGAGCTAGAGCATCCCATCATCTCCATCAGCCCTTTCCCAAATCACCTCCATACTAGGAGATAGCATGCTTAAGGAAAAATCAACCTTAGCATCCACGAAGATTGTTTCTCAACTCCTCCAGAAGGAAATTTCTGGGTGTCACTGCTTTGAGAAGTGCAGTGAGCTCTGGAGACAACATTCTGTGAAACCACGGACCACCCTTTACCCTCTGTATAGACCCTTTTCATTGTCAGCCTATCTTGGCTGTAGCTCCTCAACCTATACACAGTTCCATCTTTAAAAACAAACGTCCCCTCAACCTTAATCGATTTTATGGAATACCTGCTGTGTTCCAAATACTTCACATGTATTTAATCCTCAAAATAACCCTGTGAAATAGGTATTAATCCCATTTTACGCACGAGGGAAACAGGCTCCTTGGACAGTTTAGCACAGCAGACTGCATCACAGAACAGTGGCAGAACCGAGTTCAAGTCCAGGCCTGACTCCAGTGCCAACGGCCCGCTATACCATGGAGTTTCTGCTTCCTGTCACAAACTTTCAAGAGTAGTGTAGATTCATTTCTTTCCTCACCTGCCCCATCAGATCAGATCAGATCAGTCGCTCAGTCGTGTCCGACTCTTTGCGACCCCATGAATCGCAGCATGCCAGGCCTCCCTGTCCATCACCAACTCCTGGAGTTCACTCAGACTCACATCCATCGAGTCAGTGATGCCATCCAGCCATCTCATCCTGTGTCGTCCCCTTCTCCTCTTGCCCCCAATCCCTCCCAGCATCAGTCTTTTCCAATGAGTCAACTCTCACCTGCCCCATACTTCCCTGAAACCATCTTACTCTGACATCACACACCTTTAAGTTAAAAACTGCACTTAATAAACTAGCCAGTTATTCAGTTGCCAAAACCAACGGGGATTTTTCAAGCTCTTAGCAAGCTTGACTTTTCAGTTCATCACTGCATTGATTGCACTTTTCCATCCTTCTTGAATCCCTCTTCTCCCCTAACAGGATTTGTATTTGCTGATTTATTGTGTTTGTCTATAAAGAGGTGAAATATATTGGTACCCACATGGGGTAATTATGATTAACTTCATTGACACCTGGAACAGTCTGGCACAATGCATTCAATAATCATTGCCTTTAGAACAAAAGCAAGATTTACAATCTAGTCTCATCTTCCCATTAGAACCTCCTGATCTGATGTATACTCAAAAATCCCAAACATGCCACCCACCACGTCTCCCCAAACGCTGACCCTTCTGCTTAAAATGCTATTCCCTTCTTCATGGCCTGGCAACCCTCAAGAGTCAGCTCCTCCAAGTCTCCTGAAGGACCCTGTGCCTTCTTTATTGAGGACTCATTGTGACAAATCATATCTCCCCTAATTTGAAACATATCCAAAACAGGTTTTTGTCCTAATTTTCAGCCCTTTCAACACAGTAAGTTTTTTTATAAGTTAAAACCAGAAAATGGACTATAGCAGCACTTTTCAAATGTGCCCATTAAGTATCTGGAAATATTGTTAAAATACAGACTGAGATTCTCTAACAAGATCTCACAGGTAATCGTGTGGGTGACTTTTCTGGATAGCAAGAGAGGACACCATTAAACTTCTAAAATACGGGGGCTATTCAATAAATTCATTTAACATAGCCTTAAAAATAGGAAAAAGAGCAGGAGGAGACAAGCACCAGGTTTGAAATAAACAGCTGAAGTTATAAGACCAAGAGACAAGTAAAATACAGAACTTTCACCAAAAGTGATTAAGCTAGTCCATCACTGTGCCTCATTTTACTTTCTTATTTTGGCTGAGCCTGTAAAACTGGCTCAGCAGACTAGGGACTGGTACCCTAGAGACTGAATACAATGAAAGGTACAGAGAAGTCCAGAAACCCATAGAAGGTATGAAATACAAGGGAACACCTAGATGAGAAAATAGTTTTGGGTACTGCAAAAATAGAAACAGCACGGGTCAATGATTTCAAGGACTTTGCCAATAAAACAGACCAAGTATGTAGAATAAACAAAATGTCCCCTTAAGAAAACACTGTCTTGTACAGTATACTGTTTGATTTTCAGGTTACCATAACAGCAGTTTTAAAGGGAGGAGGCCGTTCTCTTTGTGAATACAAGATTACACTATGTAGAGATCAACAGTGCCTATGCTATGCATCAGATTTTTAATAAAAATTCTAGATAAAATACCTCATATTGTAGAATCATTTTTAACTGCACAGTGATAGTTTTGGTTAACTATCTGAAAGCAAACATGCTACAGATTGTATTGAGAAAAAATTAACAATTACCATGATGCTTCTAATATAAAACACGTAATATGGTTAAGACTTAAAAAATAACGTTTTTTATAGTTCTGATTTGAGTAAGATTATGTAATGCTTAACTGTGTGACTTTCGTGAAGACTACAAGAATATAATCAGCAGTGTGATGCACGCAAGTAACCACAAAACATGTTTTCCCCTTCCTCCTTACCAACTTACTTCAAACTATTGGAACTAGAAAAGCACCGATATTAACTTTGCCTAATCCCCTCATTTTATAAGGATCATAACTGATTAACAGCATAGGTATAATACAATGCAAATACTAAGAACTATGCTAAGTGCTGTGTGTGTGTGCTCAGTCTATGCTAAGTGCTTTACCTAAGATTATTACAAAAGCCAAGTTAGAAACCACCTGGGTAAATTACACCCATTTTACATGTAAGATAACAGAGGCTCAAGTAGTATTGACCTCTTCAAGGTTATACAGAGCAGTGATCTGACTACTGCTTCAATAAAACTCCAAAGCCTATGTTTAATATTCTGGAGATTATTATGCCTCAGTAGGACATGAAACACGTATCTAATGAAGGTCTTATTTAATCACCTGCCTAATATGTAATAATACCCTATTAGGATGATCAATTCCTGTAACTTCCCTTGTCCTATCTAAATCATGTCTCTTTTCCTTCACAACCATCCAGTTTTCCATTTTCTGGCAGAGTAACATTGGTATTAAAGTAGTCAACAAAGCACAGTAACCGGTCAAACAAATTGCCCTCTAGGAAATTAAAAGCCTTGTGGCTGTAATAATCAAGGAACATACTTCAGTGTTTTCATCCTGGCTCTGGTTTGCTACAGATTTAAAAATAATTAGAAAAACAGAAACCTTTATAGACACCTTTTGTACAAAGAAAGCAATAGTTTAGAAGCAAGGAAAACTTCTAAATAAAACAAAGTTTAGTTACTGTCAAGCCACTACCAAAGATACTTATTTGTAAAACATGTTGAAGATAGTTAGGCACAAGAGAAAATTCTTTGTTTTATGGTAGGAGAATTAAAAAGCACTGAGTAAAAAATTAGAAAACAGGTAAAACAACTACCCCCTGCCCCAATTTGGATTTTAGGGTTTTAAAGCCCAAATATTTAAAAAAATCATTGCATGGCTGAAGTCAATATGGATAAACAAAGCCAAAGCTGAAAATTACAAAAGTAGGCAACACTGGATACCTACCATATGTCAATCCCCATGCTAAGTACACTTACACAAGAGTTTTTAATCTTTCAGTTAAACCTTTTGAAGGAAGTATCACAATCTAAAAACTAAACACAGTCTTAAATAGTTAAAAAAAAAATTAAGTATCTAAATTACACCAAGTAGAAGAAATTACACTCCCAATTTGACTGTCCAAATTGTTCAACATCAAATTAATTAAATGACTCGGATTCAGAGCAACAGTTGGGTAAATTGTAATTTTTTTATTGGAAAACAAATATACAACTTGGAATGGATTTGAGGCAAATTGTGCCATAAGCAGATTTTCTTTAAGTGGCTAAAACAAAGTTTAAAAAGCAAGTTAACAATAAAAGAAAATGTTTCTGGTATAGGACCAGCAGTACAAAAAAATAGTGTACGAGTACCTGGATAAAACACCCGTTTTGCAATAGTGCAACTTTTAAGTACATATTGTTGACTGTCCGTAGTCCACGCAGAGTTACAACTCCACACTTCAACAACAACATGCTGACAGTTCCTAAAGAAAACTACTCAAAAAAAAAAAAAAAGGCATAACCCAGATGTTCCCTCATTTGACCAACTCCATCTAAGTTTAGATGTGCAGAAGGGCTTAGATATATCCAGAGTAAGCCACATGCAACATGTTACTTCATCAATTTTCTAAAATAAGGTTTCAGGACAATGACAGTAAGATAAGGGAAGAAAACATGGAGGAATGAAGTCCTAATTACTATACATGCATATTTTTTTTTGACAGTAGGGGGAAACCTTTTACAGATAAGTTACAAACAAAGAAAAGGCAAATAAACAATTTTGTACAAGAAATTTAACACATTCTGTACAATGTCTTCACTTTGCTGTCATCATTTGTACAAACTCTGAAAAAGAAGAAGTATACAAAGATGTTGAGTCAATGGCAAAAGTCTGACAAAACCAATCACATTTACTCAACTACTGAGCAGTTCCCACTCCCGTCTTTTGTCAAAACTATAAAGTACAGAGGAAAGCTAATTTACTGCTAAAGCTAGATTCTTCACAAATCAAAAATTATTTATGATTATTAACAAATAAACCAAATCATTGCTTTAGTTTATCATATATAATACTTCTGAACAGAAGCATGAATAATTTCAGACTTAAAGCTAATTGAAGGGAAGGATAATCCAATGAAAGACATTAAAGTCACCTTAATTTTGAGGATCCTGAAATAAGTTTAAAGAAGCTTTTCAAACTGTTCCACAATGGTACCAAAAATGGTAACCAAAAATGGTTTTATCCTAGTTTGGAGTGCAGTGCTTCTTTTAAAAGGGTAGGATCTGATAGTAAAGCACAGGATACAGCTGTGACAGTGCAAAGACTTACCTTCATAGTTTACTTGACCATCACCATCAATATCTGCTTCCCTGATCATTTCATCAACCTCTTCATCTGTTAACTTCTCTCCAAGGTTTGTCATCACATGGCGAAGCTCTGCTGCACTAATATAGCCATTACCATCCTGCAAAAAATGTAGTAAAATGTCTGAGCAATATTATCGATGTAATGAGCTAGATAAGAAGTTTATTAAACTTCACATTCGGGAGCAAAATATACTTTAGAAATCCACACAAACCTTTATTTAACTATTTCTTAGTTCCAAAGTCAATACCTCTTCTGCCACAAAACTAATACTATATATATATATATATGTATATATATAAAAACTACTGGGCTTCCCTCATAGCTCAGTCAGTAAAGAATGTTATTAGGAAATCTTCTAAATTCTTAGAAAGCTTCTGCTTGATATTAAAGTATGTTGGCAAATAATCACAAAAACAAATCTTCAGAGATTAAGAGATCCTAATATATTTAAAAATCCTCAAATTAAAATGGAACAAATCCAGTTTCAAATACTTACTTTATCAAACACACGGAATGCTTCTCTAATTTCTTCTTCACTGTCTGTATCTTTCATTTTTCTTGCCATCATTGTCAGAAATTCCGGGAAGTCAATTGTGCCATTACCTGCAATGGTATTAGGTGAAGTATTACAATATTTGAAATATTGAAATATTACAATAGAATTTAAATGCCACTTCTTCAACTCCCTCTTCTCAAACCCAGAATTAAAAAGATGTACCATCAGCATCTACTTCATTAATCATGTCCTGTAACTCTGCTTCTGTGGGATTCTGCCCAAGAGATCTCATTACAGTTCCCAATTCCTTTGTTGTTATAGTTCCATCACCATCCTTGTCAAATAGTGAAAAAGCTTCTTTGAATTCTGTTTGAAAAAGAAAACACAATCCAAATGTACAGGTTAAAAATAAAGTAACCTAAGCGAAATGTATTAATCAACTCTCAAAGATATTATATGGAGATAGGACCTGAAATGGGATTTTTATTTCCTGAAGGTGGAAAACCTTGTGGTATTTCAAACTTTTTAAGTTAATCATATGTTCATACTGATCTACCTGGGAGTTTTTTCCATCTAAAATCTCACAGGGAACTCCAAAATCTAGACTAGATAAAAGTCAAATTATTGTTGAAAAAGCAGAACCAAAAAACCCCAAATGTCTGCTTCTGTATTTTCTGTTTAAGCTGCTCTGTGGAACACAATTCTAAATTACAGATCTAACCTACACTCACAATAGAAAAGGACCAAATACGTTTATTTCTGTACAGCAATTGTACTACTTACAGTAATCCTTACAGTCAAAACTAAGTCCATTTAATCACTTACTAAATCAAAAACAAAAAACTATAAACTTTAGAACAACATGCATTAAGCTAGTTTCCTTTTCTGGAGGACAGAAGAGGCTATCACCAAATAATCTGTAATGATGTTAACAATGGGATGATAAAGGTATATATGGCCAGTTTTAACTGTTATTATCACTGAAAACAAAAATAATTTAGACCTCTCTTCAGAATATAAATTCCGAGCTTGCAACAGAATGAAATATATTATTGCCTAAAATCTTTAAGATACTATTGTGAAATGATGTTGTTTTTATCAATAGTTCACCACTAGTTTACATGGAAAGCTACTAGAACAGTCTAGGATACCCGAATACAGAGAAACTAGAGATTTACTTTAACAGTGCAAGAGAGCATATTAATAAGCTAATAACAAAGCGAGTAGGAGTAGAGATATTAGGCTCAATCAGCAAGTAAATACAAAAACATAAAGCACCGAAACTAAAAGCAGAATTTGGAACTCAACTGCCTGGGCTCTGCTACTAACTAGTAATTGAACCTTGGGCAAATTTTCCACCTCAGCTTCCTCATTTTTGTTACTTAGGGCTAATTGTACCTTCCCTTGTGGCTCAGCTAGTAAAGAATCCACCTACAATGCGAGACCTGGGTTGGGAAGACCCCCTGGAGAAGAGAAAGGCTACCCACTCCAGTCTTCTGGCCTGGAGAATTCCATGGACTGTATAGGCCATGGGGTCACAAAGAATTGGACACAATTGAGCAACTTTCACTTGTTCACTTGGTACCTACTTTCTAAATTAAATAATTAATGTAAGTAAAGCACGTTGAACTATGCCTGGCAAGTACTTAAGTATCAAGAAAGAGATGATGTCATTTTCCTGTAGCAAAACTACAGAGGAAAACTTCTCTTGACTTTCGAAGTCCTTTACTTTCTACCTTATACTGCCAAAGGGTCTCGCTCCTATTTGTCTCCTGCATGTAGATCTGACCAAATTTCTTATCCTTCTCTCTTTGGCCATTACATCTATGCCCACTAATGAAGACTTCAGTTAGTCCACTCATCTCTCTCAACGTAATACTTTTATTTCTGACATCCTACAGGACATCTCCCCTAGCTGACCTCAGGGAAAACTTAATGAAAATGAATTCCATATACAGCAACCCTAGGAACACAAGCAAGTTACCTTAACTCTTTTCCCCTGAAACGGGCCTGCTGAATTCTGCTATTGAAATACTGCCTGATTCTTTTTTCATCTCTACATCCAACATTTTGGTTCATGGCCCCATCATCTTTTATCTGGACTATCACAATAGCCTCCAGATGGGTTCCACCCAAGTGGGTTCCAAATGGGTTCCACAAGTACCTGAGTCCTATTACCATTTTGGATTATCACATTATTTTCTTCTGCTTTGATTCTTTTAATTGTTCAGCTTTAGACTAGTATTACTGTAGTATGTGCTACTTACTCTCAGTACTAAACAGTCCACTCCATTTAAATGTTAACTTGTTTTCAGAGAAACTCACCCAATATTAGAAGCTTAGAACCAAACTACTGACTGATCTTATGAAAACATGCAGTACTAACCTAGACCAATTCAATGACAAAAGTAAATCAGTAAGTCCTACAAAGAGCAGAATTTGATAAAAGTATTTCCACTTTACCCGAGTCTTTTAAAAAAACAGATGTACAAATACTGTCTGGAAGTATGTAAACTACTAAGAGTTTGAACACATTAGCATCTATCACCTAGTAACTTGGCCTCCAAGAAAATTACTTAAGAGATTTGTATTTAATTACATTCTCTGCTATAATATAGGCATCATTTAACACCATTATGTACAAAAATCCCCAGATACAACTATCAGACATAATCATTTTACTAAATGACTTAATTTCAAAAACTATTTCTGAAAGATGCATGCTACACATCTATGTATGTTCTAAATTTCAAGAAGTTTAAGAGGCAGAAATACCTGTAAAATCCTGAAATAAAAACAAACTGAAAAATACAATTCACCTGCTTTTATAGCTCACCACCTGTGCTTCAGAACTTGTTTAATCTTCATATATAGAAGCCTATCATTTTAAACAAGTAATTCCCAGGAATGACTTGAAATATAAACCTAGGAGTCAAAACTCCAAAACACAGTAAGAAAACAGGTCTCTTCAATATAACTGATGGAACCTCCCAAAATCTATTCTAGTTATGCCTAAGTTGAAACTTTCAGAAGTCATATTATTACTTGTTTTAGATTTTCATTAGCAACCACAGGATACCTTTCTAATTATGTTTTACATAAATTCACATTATTATTAAAACAGGTTATCGTAATTAAGACAAATCTAATGTCTGTTTACCAATTTCTATTTATTTATAAAATTCTGAACTTAATGATCCTTTAAAGGCCATATATTTAAATCCTTAAAGGCCTTTATTATTGAGTAAGATTAGTACTTTTTTTTAATCAAGTAAGTTTTATCTCTACACTGAAATTTAAAACTTTAGGCATAAATTTCTTTAAAGAAAAAAATTATTTTACATTTTCCCTTTAAACACCAACAACTAACGACATCATGGCAATTCATCAACAAAATTAACTTGCTATTATTGATGTCACACTAGACTGTTCTGGATTGCTCTTTAAGACCAGGGTAACGTAAACAATTCTAGACACTTCACCTAAACTATAAGCGTACATTTTTCTAAGCGAAGTTACCTGCTAGAGGAATTTTAAATCGGTCAGCATATGAAGATAAAGCTAACTGAAAAAGTACCTTAGTATATTCAACTTTGCAACTCAAAAGTAAGGGACTCTAGGAGGAGGCAGAGTGATTGTTAGGATAGAGTAGGTACTGCTTTAGAACATATCTGTGTGGCACACATCTTTGAAAATTTATATATTCAGGAAATATTTACTCAGTCCTTACTGTGTGGGAGATAGTGGGAAACAAGAGGAAATAAGGATTTTTATTTTAGTAGCATAAAAGCTTTAGCTCCTCTACTTTAAAGGTTCACTAAAACCTGGGCTCCAAGAACAGCTTTATTAAAAGCCTAGGAAAAGGCAGGGTAGGGAAAGAACCTGGAACAGATTTTTCTGCTACTCTCACTAGAATTTAATTGTATGATAGGAACCAATGAAAAGACAGAATTTATCTTAAGGACAATGTTCCATGAACTGCATGTATTTTTTACAAAAATGCTATCAAGTATTGATTCTCTTGAATTTAACAGACACAAACTACTTTTTAAAAGAGTTGTATGTGTGTTTGGGAAAGGAGTAATGAGCACCAGCTATGTAACTGGCACTTTGAATAATTCACTATCTACCCTAAAGTGAACAAAGCTGTGCCATGCAGAACTACCTGACTGAGACTACGGAGAAACAAAGGCAAAGAAGACAGGTCTATTAGAGAAGGTAAGAACTTAAGATTGGAAATAATAGCCTGAGTCATACATAAAAAACTATTCCAGAATAACTTACATTTCATCAATACACCTAAAATACTATAATATGAACAAAAGAAATCATTTCCAAAGCTCTGCCTGACTCCTTCAACATACTCTATACATACAAATTTACCAACCCTAAAGAGCAAATTCCCAGCTTAAGTCAAATGCACATAGTAAGAAATAAAAATAAAGCCTGTCAAATTGGTCCTCAGTGCTAATAGCTTTCTACTTTATACAGTCCAAGCAAATATTATCTGTGATGAGAATTTGAGATTATTGATTTCTGGCTCTGCCAAGACTGTGTATTAAGTGTGGGGTAGTAAAGTAATACCTGAGTTTCAACTGGGTTTCTCAGTTTTCTCTAGCGTTTAAAAAAAAAAAAGCTTTAGTGCTTTTGAGCCCTTGAAACTCCTTGCCTATCAGGAAAACCATTGCAGTTAAAACTGCCTGATGCTTTCCTTACTAAGTCTCTCTTTAATCAAAGTCAAGGAATAGAGTTTGAAAAGCATTTCAACACTGAAATTAAAAAACAAAACAAAACAAAAACCCATTTAGAAGCTTCCCCAATATTCTGTTAACTAGCCACCTCAAAAATATTCGAATAAAATCAAAAGTACTACTGGTTCAGCATAATGACTACATGACATCAGGTTTTATGTAACAATTTCACATTTTCACAGCAAACTAAAGGATACAAAACAAACTCATTTCATTCAATAGCTGTCACTGCTTTTAAGATAAAATTCAAATTTACTGCGTCTGTAAAACAGAATACTAACTTTTGGATCTAAGTTTTTCACTAGAGAAATGGTTATTCCCTGACTGACCAATCGTACATGCAATTCTAAGGTTAAGATATTAGCTACTTTAAATCACAGTTAAATTCAACATTCATTTTCTGATTTTACATTTCAAGTTAACTACTACTTGGCCTCTTGTGGAGACTGATTTGAAGTTTCAGTGTTAAAAACTGCCCAGAATTAATCTTTAGACTAAAATAACCTCAAGAAAAACAAAGAGCACCCCAACACCAGGCTCAAAAGTATATCTACATAACCTAAAAACATGTCTTTAATTACAGTTAGCCCCACACATCTTACACAGACAAGTTTTCCTTTTCATTTGCCAAAGCAGGTTCAATTACTCTCTTACATTACACTCGTTCCCATCTACTACACAGATCAAAGTCAATTCTTTCATACAAATATCTTTTTTTGAGAATGGCTTTTCAATTTATAATAAAATTCAACAGGTATAACCTAGCAAAGTTATTTCTCACCTGCAATCTGCTCTTCAGTCAGTTGGTCAGCCTAAAAAGAAATCAAAGAAATAGGTAAGTGGCTTGACAGTATGTAGTTTAACAGTTACAGAAACAAGTTTAAAAACATTTAGGGTTCATCTGGTTTCATAAACTTCTCAACTTCATTTAGTTCACTCCTTAGTACCAAACACAGGGAGCAGAAAATACATCTGATTTATCTCCAAAGCTAAGCTACCTTGCCCCCAAGTTTAAGACGTGAAAATATTTCAGAATATATTCGAAAGTCTAAATTTTACATTAATTTTAAAAAAGCAAATCTAGCACACTAACACTACAAAGTTTAATTGGAATTGTACTCTTCTAAATCAAGGATAGATGCAAAGAAGCATTGTTTCCTTTCTCAAAGTTTGTATATGTAAACTTAAGCTCATCTCCTCAGGTAGATAAAAACCATTAATACCAGAAATCTCCACCGAATCAAAAAATCAACAAGAACTACATTTAAACTTTCCCTGCTGCTAAGTCACTTCAGTCGTGTCTGACTCTGTGCGACCCCATAGACGGCAGACCACCAGGCTCCTCCGTCCCTGGGATTTTCCAGGCAAGAGTACTGGAGTGGGGTGCCACTGCCTTCTCCGTAAACTTTCCCTGTTAAGTGATTAAATACTTCACTTGGACACGTGATGTTCCAAACCTCAAAAAACCCAAAGATTACTAAGCAAAACTCTTTATCTATCAAAAAGATAAAAATCCAAGGTGTACTGGTTGGGGCAACATGAAAGTTACCAGTTTTACTCCTCTTCACCTGCCATGCAACTGCAGAGAATCCAGGATTTGAAGTACATTATTTACAAAATGTTAAGTCCAGTTATTCATTTTCTTTTAATATTTAAAATTCCAAAGTGATAAGATTTGATATTTTTAGCAAATGGAGAACAGTTACTTGTTTTTACTTTAAAAAAACAAAAAGCATGTTCAGGCATTTGCTGTAACCCATTATATATGTTGCTTTTACTCAATCTTCAAACCCTAAATGGAATTAATAATACCATTAATACTCTATCTTACAGATGGGGAAAAAGGCTAAGGTTAAATTTTAGGGAGCAGGAGTACAAAATAACTAACATGTAGGGTCAGGATTAAACACTTGTTGGACATATCCTCAAGTTTTAAATTCAGAGCACACTATAAAGATACTTGTAAAATAATAAGGCTCCCTGTTCCTCATGTGGCCTTCATCTGTGGACATGCACTGCTTATTGGAACATATATCCAGAGGTACTGACAAGAAGTAGCTTCCTAGCTAACATTCCTACCTACAGAAGTCAAGCATACTGTGATTAATCCATTCATTTATTGATATGAAAGAAAAACAAACACTGCCTGGTTTCATTTTAAATGAACACACCCCTGGAAAGGATAATAACCTTAATACAGGATGGCATTCACATTTTCTCTAGGGGACAGCATGAGAACATTTGAGAAGAAACCCAGAAAAGCAGAAATTTCTTTCCCTAATCAATTTTGATTTGACCTTGAAGCAAATACAAGGTCTTTAGAAAAAAAGCCAGGTCTAGCAATTTAAAATTGAAAAGCCAATAATCAAGCTCAAATGCACAATAAAATAAAAATTATCTACTTTTATCCTTAACAAATCCCAATTGTCCCAAGTATTTGGTATAAAATCAGATTGTGTTCTCTACAAATAAGAATTAAAACCCAGTAAATCCACTGATATTTTTTACTGTTAGAGGCTGATGATTTACCTCTGATCTAATTCCATCCTGCAGGACTTCTATCATTTCTAAAAGAAGGATAACATGGCATGGTGCTTTGAGGCATCACTGGTTTAGTATCCCAGCTCTGCCATGTGACCTTGGACATGTTACTCAAACTCTCATTGTCAACTTCATCTGTAACACAGAATATTAATACCTACCTTGCAGAGTCATTGTGCATTTAGAAGCTATATAAAGGGCTAGCCCCAAAAGTTCAGTGAAAATTATTTTATGTAAGTTAATTAACCAAAGAACCTAAAATGTTAACATTAAACACCAACCTGACTAGTTCAACTTTCACAGTGAAGGTAGACAGGTGGGGCATTATCAAGCCCTTTACAGCAAACTCTCCATGTTTCTTTTTAACTTTGATTTAAGATGAGAAAATCTATTTCCACAAACTGAAGCCACAAGCCCAGGAACAAATGGGGCAGAAGAAATCAGTTTAGGACTAAAAATGTTAACCCGAAAGTGTGGAAAACACAGCAACATATGTGAACGCTGAAAGAATGACTGCTATGTGCAGAAACTGAGACAGTGGGGTTTTTTCAACAAGTTGTGAGGGAGGAGATTTTGGGAAGACTCACATATGAAAGCTGAGAAGGCTTTAGGAAGAAAAAAAAACTTTCTTTTGTATTTACTACTAACCCAGAGTCCAAGGCTTTAAAATAACCTTCATCAGTAACTTTCAGACTAAAAACTACTGAAAGTAAAAACACAAAGCTCCCTAGCACTGTAATTTGTAAGCTTTTTCCAATGACATGCAAATGAATTTGGTTCTTATTTTTGTCTATACAGAGTGTCATTTTCTTAGTAGAAGAACTAGAAGAATTATACTTTTGGGAAAACTCAAGCTCATTAAAATGTGTTTACCTCAGTGAAGAGTAATTCACTAGAGAGATGACTACTTCTTACTCCTTTATTTCTACAAATATCGCTTTCAACTGCTACTGTCAACTCTAGAGAAAGCTCCCAAACATTAGTATATGCTCAGGTTCCAGCTGAGACTTACTGGACTAGACTGTGCATTTTGAAGAACCACAGGTGATTTGTAAACACTGAGAAAAACAGAGTCCACTAATCTAGACTACATGTGTGACCTTAAGGGAATTATGTGCCTATTTAACATTTCCCAAATGGCATTCAAAAGTAGTAGGTATGGATACCATGGAGCTTATCTAGTCAAAGGTGGTATAAAAATAATCCAAAATTCTTATCTCAATAAATATATGAGTCCATAGGCTTGAAATGGAGCAAACTTTCGTTTTGCATTCATTCCTGTTTACTCCAAGTATTACTTACTTAGATACAACAAAGGCTTCCATGCTAAGCAAAAATTTTTCTAGTTTCAGAAGTCAGGGCATTTGTTTTACCTATATCAAAAGCAGTCTCTAAGTTATTTCAGATAGAACAGTATCTTGGCCCAAAAGGGAAACTAGAATAAACTACTTAAAAATTAGGACCTTTATTAAAGGCCTAATTTGATCAGTCTACCTGAACCTAGAACTTTCAATACTTTAATAGAGGCATAATTAATTTCTTTAGTCTAACAGAAACAGATCTTCTTGCTGTTCGATGGGTATTTATTTGGATTCAAGTGACCAAAAGTTCCACGTCTTCACATCTTTTACTTATCTCATCACCCCTGCCTCAAGTCTTCTTAATCAATCTCCCTTTCAATGACCATGTATCAACTATACGTAAACCCAACAGCCACATGAGCAAACTTATTCCGTATCAAATAAATTTTCATTCTTTGACTTTATGGAGTCCTAATTTTAAACCTTCAGGTCTTGTAATTATTAAATTACCTATGCCAGCGGTAAAGAACCTGCCTGCCAGTGCAGGAGACATAGGACAGGAGGGTTCGATCCTTGGGTTGGGAAGATTCCCTGGAGTAGGAAAGGGCAACCCACTTAAGTATTTTTGCGCAGAGAATCCCACGGACAGAGGAGCCTGGCAGGCTACAGTCCATAGGGTCGCAAAGAGTCTAACACAACTGAAGTGACTTAGCAAGGATGATTCCCAGTTTAGTTAACAATGACTGTCAAAAACACTCAAAACAGTAATGATGTGATCAGTAACTACAAAAGCTTACTTTTGGCAAAGGACTACGAAAGGGTAGATACAAACTGTGCCTCATCAAGAAAATCTGAGATCTTGATTTAATTATCAGACTGATTAGAAACAAACTTATTTTTTATTTACATAATATAAAAAAATTCACCCCACAATTCAGAACCTTAATTACATGCCAATATTTTCACCTAAAAGAGTAAATTCAACCAGCATATTCAAATTTAGAATAAAATAATTAAAATATCAAAATGGAACGAGTACATCAAACAAATGTGAACTCTTCCCCCCACACCCATACAGAGTGGAGGTTTCAGTTGGCAAGGATTCCCAACTCCTGTTTAAGATGTCACCTTGCCTCCTGGACACACCCATCGCCTGTAACCACTTGGCAGAAGGAACCACAAAATAAGTATTGCAAATTACCTCGCTCATTAGACTTTTTCTTAACAGGAAAGAACAAGAGTTCCGGTCTCAAGCGACAGGAAAATGCTTTAAAAAAAATCCCGTCCCCCAATATACTCTTCTATCACCATAGTCTTTGACAATCATTAATGTACAAATGAATTAAACCTCACTTAAAAGATGACCTGGCATTTTCGCTACGGAAATAGGGAGTTATTTTCAAGGGTGTTGGTGCGGGGCAATAGTGTTAATGGATCTTAAACATTTCAACGTGCACGTGAGCACTCAAAAGAGGACTGTGGCCCCTGTTAAAGGCATCCTTCCGATTGTTACTAGAGGGTAAGATCGACTTTGGCATCAGAACGGGAGTCATCCCGGAGCGGGCTTTCGGTGAGTGAATAGAAAAACGCCTTTCAAAAGCCAGCTGGAGTCTCTGGCTTTCTCTAACGAGATGCGCAGTGCGAGGCTGCGCCTGACTTCAGATATAGTCATTTCCTTCAATGACAAAACCACTTGAATTTTTTTTAGAATTATTTAGCCTGGGAAGTGGAATTAGGCCTCAAGGCCCATATGTAGCAAAAAGATCAGTATTCACCGAGCTTCCTCCTCGCCGCCGGGGGTGGGGGATGGGAATCGGACGAGGCTGCCCTCCCCAAACTTTGCCCGACCGGACGACCCCGCAGCGCCGCGGGACGCCCAGACCTCCGCAGTCCCGCAGGTGCCAGCGCAGCAGCTGGGGCTCGAGCCGGGTCTGGCAAGCGACGGCCGCGGTCCCGAGCCCGCCCCGCCCCCGGCCGCTCCCCGCGGACTCGGCCCACTCAGCTTGTCCGCCCGCCCGCTCGCGCGCCCCCAGCTCCCTCCCGGCCCAGCACGCGGGGGCTGCGGGCTAACGGCGGCGCGGGCGCTCGCCCCGGGCCTCGCGCGCTCCCGCCCGCCCCCACGGCGCATGGCGGCCGCGCGCGGACAAAGGCGCTTCCTGGCGCCCGCACCAACCGTCCGTTGGGCTTTTGAATACGGCCCCTGGCTGACCTTTTGAGATGCCCGACCCAAGGCTTCTGCGCTCCCGCTCCTCCCGCCCTTCCACCCTCGCCTAACCCAGCTGCCCCCGCCCCGGCTCCATCCTCATCCAGCCTCTGAGGAGCTCCAAGGTCCCGGGGGCGCTGCGCCTGGCCCCCAGTACACCACGGGACACCTCCCTGAGGAGAGTGGGGGTGGGGGAGCACCTGCGACACAACCGCCGTGGACGCCCCCAGCCTCTGGCGCACCATCCCCCTGGCGAAGACCACTCCTAGAGAGTGTGAGAAAGGCTAGTTCCCTTTCGTCCATTCGCTTCAGCCTCTTACCCCCTACAGGCCGAGCGCCCGCAGCTTAGCGACGCACTCACCATGCTGCAAGCGCTACCGGTCTCCGGGACGCAATCACACAACCACTCAGCTCGCTCGCTCCACTCGGACTAATTCTCCCCCTCCGCCCCCAGCGCCTCATAAACACCTCCCTCCGCCAGATCCCTCCGCCACACTTCAGATAACGGAACATCATAAACGAGTCCCGGCCAACCCCCCTCCCCTCCAACGCCTCTCGAGACCCTTTTATCCACAATTATGTGATAGACGATGCAAAAGATAAAGGGAAGGGGACGAACGGATGACGTAACTGTGTTTCACTCCCTAGCGAGCCGTTGAAGAGCCGGTGGAGTGGCGCCTGAGAGGCGCTACTTTGCGGCGCGGAAGAGCATCGTAGTAACGACGCGAAGCGCGATGATCGTTGAGCCCTCCTCTGATTGGCTGGTTCGTACCTGCAATGCGTCACTGGGGCTCGCAGCCGCTGCCGGGACGCGGTGCAGCTTCTGCCGTTGCGGCTCGGGCCGCGCTGTCCTGGCAACTGCGGTTGGCTGGAAAGCTTTCCTCCTCCACCCATCCTTCCTTGCTACATTTGCACGAACGCTTTCCCGCCCCGGTGTAGGGGGTCTACGAAAGTAGCGATTAAGAATGAAGCTGAAAGACCCAGTGAAACCCGTACCCCGCGCTCTTCATCTCAGCCTCGTTTATCCGCCTTATGGAGGCCACACGTTTACCATGTAACTCCCCCACAAAGCGAAAAGTGAAAATCACACAGTCGTGCCCGACTCTTTGTGACCCCGTGGAATTCTCCAGGCCAGAATACAGGTATCTTTTTCCTTCTCCAGAGGATCTTCCCAGCCCAAGGACCGAACCCACGTCTCCGGCATTGCAGGCAGATTCTTTACCAGCTGAGCCCACAAAGCCCATGAAAATCTTCGTAAGGGCGAATGCAGCTGTTTACCTGACTAATCCTAAAGAAACTTCCGTTGATACTTCCCCTTTGGTGGCTCAGACCGTAAAGCGTCTGCCTATAATGTGGGAGACCCGGGTTCAATCCCTGGGTCGGGAAGATCTCCTGGAGAAGGGAATGGCAACCCACTCCAGTATTCTTGGGCTTCCCTGGTGGCTCAGACGTTAAAGCGTCTGCTCGCAATGCGGGAGACCTGGGTTTGATCCCTTGGTTGGGAAGATCCCCTGGAGAAGGAAATGGCAACGCACTCCAGTCATGGACGGAGGAGCCTGGTGGGCTACAGTCCACGGGGTCACAAACAGTTGGACACGACTGAGCGACTTCACTTTGCCTTCATCATGCGGATAATTTACCAGGAGGGGGGGGGAAAACGCAGTATACAAAATTCCAATAGCTCCTTGATACTGTGGAATAATAGGGTTCTGGCTTGGAGTGAGACCTGGGTATGAGTACTGGTTGGGTCACTTTTGTTAGATGTATGACCTTGGATGAGTCATTTAATCTTTAGCCTTATTTGTAAAATGGAGGTTACAATACCTATCTTGAAAGGTTATAAGAATTAGAATCATATAAAGATTAGCATCTAGGTAAAGTGTTGAAGTACCTGGTACAGGGTAGGCACACAGTGGTTACTATAATAAAACCATAGTATTGTGTATATGTGATCATACTGAGTTTCCTAATGAATTTGCCCTTTTGAGTCTTTAATCTCTCAGGTTTAAATGAACATTTTTGAAGCCACATAGAAATTAGCTCTGAAATTGGCATCCTTGTGCACTGTTGGTGGGAATGTAAAACGGTACAGCCGCTTTGGAAAATAACATGGCAGTTCCTTAAAAAATTAAAAATAGAATTACCATATGATCCAGCAATTGTGCTTCTTGGTATATACTCAAAAGAACTGAAAGCAGGATCTTAGAGATATTGTTACACCCATGTTCATGGCACTATTCAAGATAGCTAAAATGTAGAAGGGATCCAAGTGTTCATCAGCAGATGAATGGATAAGCAAAATGTGGTATACATCTGTTGTACATAAATGGCATACTATTTGGCCTTAAAAATGCTGCAATATGCCACAGCAGGAATGAACTTCAATGACATTATGCTAAGTAAAATAAGTCACAAAAAGTCACATACTGTATGATTCCGTTTATTTGAGGTATTTGGAATAGTCAAAAATCACAGAAACAGAAAGTAGAATGATGGTTGTCAGGGAAAGGGGGAACAAGGAGTTATTGTTTAATGGGTATAGATAAGAGTTTCGATTCTACAAGATGAAAATAGTGGTGGGGATGGACGGGGATGGTAACACGGCATTACGTATTTAGTACCACTGAACTCTACACTTAAATGGTTATGACAATAAATTTACGTGCGTTTTGTCACACATGAAAATGTTTTTTTTTTTTAATTTTTGAACTTTTAATTTGGAAAACTTTAGATATAAACTATATACAAGTGGACTGTAGCCTACCAGGCTCCTCTGTCAATGGAATTCTCCAGGCAAGAATACTGGAGTGGGCAGCCATTCCCTTCTCCAGGGATATACAAATGGAGAGAAAAGTATAACAAAAAAAGTACCAATCACTTAGGTTTACCATTTTGTCATTCTGTCATTTGGCATTCTGTCATTCTTGTTTCATATATTCCCCATACCCCATTTAAAAACAATTACCTTCTTGGTCCCACCCAAAATAAACAAGGGTGTGCATAACCTGGAATATTTAACAAGTGAACAGCAATAATTTATATACCGTATAAACGCATTTGAAAATAATGTAATTGTTACCTTAGAGGGGGCTTAGAGGATTTCGCCCACCGCAGAGATTCCAAAGAGGGTTCCCAGAGAACATGACTCCTCCATTGGGTCTGACATGATAATGGGCCAGGAAAAAGCAAAAAGGCAGGGAGGAATAGAGCAGCAAGTTTAGATGAAAGAAAGAGCAAAGGCAGGCAATTACATGGCACAGTGGAGGAGTGTCAGTGGTTAGGCATTACCAGGGTGAGCCCACTTCAGGAGATAGTGCTGGGAAGTTAGGAAGAAACTAGGGATTCATGCTCAAACTGCAGTTCCTCAAGAATGTTGGTAGAATCACTGCCCAGAAAAAATCCTCTTAGGCACAACAAGACTTCATAATTTTCCGGTTAAAAAGCACAACCTTGTAAAACCTAATGAATAGCATTTTCAGCAAACCAAGGTAAGATCTGCTTATTGAGAAGAAGAGTCCCTCCAGAATACCTCCAGAATGCCCCGCAAGACCAAAATACTTTCTTAACAGCTTATCTGAACCAACATGGAAAGCCTCAGTGGAATTTAACCTGCTTTAAACAACTTAGACTGGAGAAGGCAATGGCAACCCACTCCAGTACTCTTGCCTGGAAAATCCCATGGATGGAGGAGCCTGATAGGCTGCAGTCCATGGGGTCGCTGAAAGTCAGACATGACTGAGCGACTTCACTTTCATGCATTGGAGAAGGAAATGGCAACCCACTCCAGTGTTCTTGCCTGGAGAATCTCAGGGATGGGTGAGCCTGGTGGGCTGCCATCTATGGGGTCACACAGAGTCGGACACGACTGAAGCAACTTAGCAGCAAACAACTTAGGCTTCCCTGGTGGCTCAGATGGTAAAGAATCTGCCCGCAATGCAGGAGACCCAGGTTTGATCCATGGGTCAGGAAAATACCCTGGAGAAGGGAATGGCTACACACTCGAGTATTCTTGTCTAGAGAATTCCATGGACAGAGGACCCTGACGGGCTACAGTCCATGGGGTCACAAGAGTCAGACATTGAGAGACGAACATTTTCAAACTTAGACATTTTCTCAAGCCATCTAAAGTATTTCTTTCACTAGACCAGAGGTGGATTCGCTTTCTTTCAGTCACGTGAATCAGACACAAAGTAAGAGCTCTTTCAATTAGTATTGGCAACCCTGTGACCTTCCTGTCAGATGAATGACTGCTCAATAAAAGCTCTGGACCCCTCAGTGTGCTTCTATTGTCCTTGCTAATATGGTGAGGCATTGATGCCACAGGGGGAGGGCTTAATTAACTTACCCCACCAATGAAACAAGGGCTTCCCTGGTGGCTCAGACAGTAAGGAATCTGTCTGCAATGCAGGAGACCCAGGTTCCATCCCTGGGTTGGGAAGATCCCCTGGAGAAGGAAATGGCAACCCAGTCCAGTATTCTTGCCTGGAGAATTCCATAGACAGAGGAGCCTGGCATGCTATAGTCCATGGGGTCACAAAAAGTCGGACACAGCTGAGCTACTTTCACTTACGAATGAAACACAGTGTACCACTGAGAATGTCACTTAAAAGTGGGTAACTGCGTCAGAATTAAGCTGAAATCAGAGCCCTGAGGCCACTCTCCCATTACCCTCCATTCTGATATCACCCAAGTCTAAGGTTTTCCTCAGACATTTGTCTCTGATTCTTCCTCAGATGGAAGAGCCATCAACAGTTTTTTTTCCTTCAGGCTAGTCATTAAGAATATTCTCTCTTTATACAATACCCCACCAGTATGCAGTGCTTTTACACATGAAATTTTTAATGATCAGAAATTGAATGACAAAAATGAATAATCAGTTCTTCTAGAAAATGAGTTTTTAAAGGGATTGATGTATAATGTATAACTAGCTTGAGTATAATATACAGATGCATGCTTACAGACAGATGTATTGAATCAAAGAGCTTTTAAACAAATATTTGATAATCAAATATGTCTGTTTAAAGACAATACAGAAAAGTTCTTCCTGGTTTCTCAGGTTGAATTTTATTAAGGCCTCTCTTGCAAAACCTTCCTTGCTATTCTCCCAAATCTTCCCACAATCTTCTCCCAATGGGAGAATGGCATTGAAACATGTGAAACGTCATGTATGAAACGAGATGCCAGTCCAAGTTCAATGCACGATGCTGGATGCTTGGGGCTAATGCACTGGGACGACCCAGAGGGATGGTGTGGGGAGGGAGGAGGGAGGAGGGTTCAGGATGGGGAACACATGTATACTAATTAAATAATTTTCTATTAAAGAAAAAAAAAATTCAAAAAAAAACACACAAAAAAACACCTTCCTTGCTGACCTCTCTAATAAGAGAAAGAAAATGAGAGAAAAAAAAAGTTGAGACATACATTTAAAGACAATGTGGTTTTTGTGTATTTGAGACTGTTCCAAATCAATTTATTTATAGAGCATTTGTCTTCCACAAGATGACTTACAGTGCAGCTTGACTTTGGCAACTGCCAGCTGAGAAGCAGAGTTGGTGACTAACCATTGCATCAAGGCCCGGGAAGTTGGTTGTCTACTTTCCTCTTCTGACTGGTGAGATCTTACGGCTTTCTAACTTTGTCTATCCTGGGAAAATAATAATTCACTTCCTCTCCAGGCCTCAGTTCCTCAATTTGCAGAATAGAGATAACACAAGCCCTATCCTTTGACACTTCTTTTCTGTAGCTTCTCTCTTCCAGCCAGCTCTGCTATGAACGAAGGCAGAGGACAATCTCAGTGGCATTCTTTTTTTTTTTTTTGACTGTGCAGGGTCTTTGTTGCTTTGCGCAGGCTTTCTGTAGTTGAGAGAGCAGGGGCTATTCTTCATTGTGGTGTTCAGGCTTAGTTGCTCTGCAGCATGTGAAATCTTCCTGGATGAGGGATCAAACCCACGCCCCTCTGCACTGGCAGGTGGATTCTTATCCACTGTACCACCAGGGAAGTCCCCCAGTGGCATTCTGGATTGCAGGTCCTGTGTGATTCTCAACAGGTGAAAGAATTAAGCCCTAAATGCCCTAAGGCACTGACAGTGTGCATCAACTTCTCTCCTATGCATCTAGAATAGAACTTGTTTTTACACCAACCTGGAGAGAGATGACAAAATAGTACTTAGATGATTTTCTTGTTCTGTGGTTCAGATAAGGAGCCCTGGTTGAGAAAAGGAAGCTATCCCCTTCTAGGACTACAGGGTAAAACAGAGCTGGAACCAGAATACAACCAGGTCATGAGAGTGTCTCGCCCACAGCATCATCAGTTTGATGAGGAGTGAAGAGTATAGGGAAAACACTGAATCCTCCAGACTTACTGAATAGGCTTATGCTCATATATACATGGAAAAAGCTGAGGGTCATTAACTTTGATATTGACACTGCCACTCACTCACTTATTTATTCATTCAAAAAAAAAGATATCAATTTAGGGTGACTAACCATATAGGTTTGCCTAGAATTGAGGGGTTTCCTGGGACACAGGACTTAAATTGCTGAAACCAGGCAGTTACAGTTAAATTAGGGTGGTTGGTCACCCTAGAAACCATGATCACTCATTTAATAAATCAGATCAGATCAGGTCAGTCGCTCAGTCGTGTCTGACTCCTTGCGACCCCATGAATCGCAGCACGCCAGGCCTCACCAGCAGTCTATTACGTGCTATAAATGTGCAGTGAGAAGAATGAGTTATGATAAGAATGACCCCAGGGGCACATAGGAAGACAGCCCGATGGGCAAGAGGAAGACTTCCTAGAGAATGTAATCCACAGGAATTTGGGTTAAGGTGGAGAAAGAGGGAAAGGTGTTTGAAGCAGAGAGAAGCAGTAAAGAACAGAGACATCGTCATCACCATCATCACTTCTACCATCCTCATGACACTTGCAGCCACGGTGATTGGTTGCTCACCTCAGGCCAGGCCCTGTGCTGATCATTTTATATACACTGTCCATTTTATTGACCATTCTATTCCTCTTGAAACCCTCTTCTTGCTTGGCTTTTGGAACTTAGCTCTGCTAGTATTTCTCCCACCTCTCTGGCAGTGTCTCTGCAGGCTCCTTGGCTGGTTCCTTCATCTGTTGCTTAAAAGATGGCATGTCTCCAAGTTTAGACCATGGCTCTCTTTTCTTGTGACTTTGGATACCCACTGTAGCACCCCCCCCAACTTGCACAGCAGTGGCTGTGTGCTGATCACCCCCAAATACAGATGGCCAGAGGTAAAGTCTCTCCTCAATTCCTATTTAGTATTTTCAGCTGCTCAGGATCACCTTAACATCTGTAGGCTCAGTCAAGAGTAAAAATAGAGGCTTACAGAGCATATGTTAAATGTGTTAAAGTCATAAGTCAATCTAATGAACAAATAAAATATATTCTATCCTCCTACCTTGATGTATAAACTTTCATAATAACCTGGAAGGCTGTGGTCAATTGTAGAATTTCAGATTTCCACACCAGACCATGAAGTGTGTGGAAGCCATCCTCTAACCCACGGCGTACAGTCCTCCTCTCACCCTCAGTCCATCACATACTATAAGGGGGCTGGCATCAATATGTGCACTCACTCTGGTCCTTGTGACCAAGTCCATCATCAGCCCCACAAATAGCTGCTTCTCAATCATCCCTCAGAGCCTAGAAGCAGGATCTGTGCTATCTGAGCAAGGAATTCTGTGATCCTGGAGACCTAGAGGAGTCTTGAGTAGGAGAGAGTGTGGGCTCTGGGTAGGGAGGTCCCTGTGGCCCTGAGTGGAGGTGTGCTTCTGGAGGAGAGCCAGAGCTGGGCCCTAAGAGAGGGTCCTCTCTTGAAATCCTAAATGTGTCTATTGACAACTCCTCTTACAGGCCTTCAGGCCCTGAAACATCACATCAAACACTGAACCCAGCATAATTTCACCTGGATCTGCTTTCCTGTATTCTGATCTCATTGAAAAGTGCTTCCCTCCACCCCATCATCCAAGCCACACTACTGGCAGATACCTATGTCTGCTCCTGCTGCTTCCTCTGCCTGGAACATCCTTCTTTGTGTTCCTACTACCTGCTGCATATCCATTCATATTTGCCCCGAGCATGATATTCCCTGTGATGTCTTCCTAACCCTACAAGCCCTCTCTCCTTTGTCCAAAGAGAAGGAATCACTCTCTCTCAAAATATCCTTATAGATCAGTGAGACTGAGTTCCTTCAGGGACTTTAACTATCTTTGTACCCTCACTATCTTGCATGGTGCTAGGACATAGCTGATGTTCAGTAAATTTGTTGACTGAATAAGTGGATGAACAAAGATATTATTGTTTTGTACATGCCTTTTCCATGTGACTTTAATAGCACTCAGAAGATTTTTCGGAGAAGGCAACGGCACCCCACTCCAGTACTCTTGCCTGGAAAATCCCATGGATGGAGGAGCCTGGTAGGCTGTAGTCCATGGGGTCGCTAAGAGTAGGACACGACTGAGCAACTTCCCTTTCACTTTTCACTATTTCATGCATTGGAGAAGGAAATGGCAACCCACTCCAGTGTTCTTGCCTGGAGAATCCCAGGGACGGGGGAGCCTGGTGGGCTTCCGTCTATGGGGTCGCACAGAGTTGGACACGACTGAAGCGACTTGGCAGCAGCAGCAGCAGCAGCAGCAACAGCAGCAGAAGATTTTTACAAAGCATGAGTTGTCTTATGAACACCAAGATCATTTTTATCAGAGAGAGTAGCCAGAGGATAATTCTCATCTTCTTATGTAAGTTTTATTTAAATCAATTTGAAAATGCTAAATATGAACTTAGTCAAATATAATTTTCATCTTCCTTGGAATTTTTTAGATGTCGTTATACAATGATTGTTTATACAATTTTTAGATTGTAATTTTTTCTCATCTTATTTTGAGAATTTATGATTCAGACCATATTAGTTTGATGAAATTAAGAATTAAAGCAATTAATCATCACATAATTAAGCTAAAAAAATTGTGCTTTCAACTTTGAATAGTTTCACAGAAAAGAAGTAATTGATGTTGTGGCTCACATTGTGCTGGTAGTGTGGGGGCCTCCATGGAGGTGTGAATTCTCTGCAATGGTACCTCAAATTTTAACTTCATTTTCTTCATACTAGCTTAATAAGGTAAAAATCAGGATTCCCATTCTCAAGACTGGGAAGTTGTCATTATTGGGGGTCCTCTCTTTCTTTCTCATTGTTTTCCATTCCCTATCTGATTATCTAGCCAATATTTCTAGGTTCTTTTCAGAGAACTTAGAGTAAATCTTCATTTTTAATGTCTTAAACTAAACTTAGTGAGATGTTTTCCTTAAGTGACTTCCCTCTGCCTGAGGAAAGGGGTGTCACTTAGCGAAAACATCTCCTTTCTCTTACTGCCATATTCTCATGTTCACCGGCTTCAAAGTGAAGCAGTCAGAGCTCCTGCCATTCATGTGGGGGCTGGGGGGCAGAGAGGTGCCCCTATTACAATAATAGGATTGATTAGGAATAAAAGAGCTTCTGTTTTTCCAGATATAATCTTTTTCTCTGACTGCCAATTTCCTCAGAAATTTAGTTCTCAATTTATCTTTAAAACTTTGGACAGAAAAGTTGAAAAAAGAGTACAATAAACCATTCAGGTACCGTCCACTTAGATTCAACAGTGGCTAACATGTGCTGTGCTTGCTTTCTCTTTCTCAGTCTCCATCTCTCTAAGCTCACATGTGCGTGTGCACACACACACATACAAATGTGAAATTTTTTTGGATGAACCATTTGACAGTAAGTTACAGACATTACACTTCAGCCCTAAATTTCAGCATATTCCTCCTAAGAATAAGGATATTTTCCTAAAAGGCACAACACCATTACCACATTTTTTAAAAATTCCTTAATTTTATCTTTGATCCAATCTATACTTAAATTTCTGTAATTGTCCCTGAAATGTGTTTTATGGCTGTTTCATTTTTCCCAACTAGATCTGACAAGGATTACACTTTGCAAGGCTGTGCCTCTTTAGACTCTTTTAATTTTTTTAATCTGGACCGGTTTCCCTACCTCTGTTGTTTGCTCGAGATATTGATATTTTGAAGAATCCTGTACAGTTTTCTTTCACAATGTCCACGCTCTAGATTTGTCTGATTGTTTCCTTCTAGTGTCATTTAACTTGTTCCTCTATCCCTCTATTTCCTATACAGTAGAATTTAGGTCTTAAGGCTTCACAGATTCAGGATGAAGACTTTTGGCAAAAATACTTCACAGGTAATACTGTGTATTTCACACTGCATCATCTCAAGAGCACATAACAGCCATTGTTCTACTGTTAGTGATGACTAATTTGATCACTTAGTTAAGATGGCATTTATGAGACCTCATCATTGTAAGGGTATATTTTCCATTTTTAATTAATAAGTAATCTGTGGGAAAATACTCTGCCACTGTGTGAATATCCTGTTTCCTAATAACTCTTACCTAGTGATTTTATCATCCACTGATGATCCTTGCTTAATAATATAAATACATTGCAGGTTGCAAAAAAACCTTTTTTTTAATTCTATGATCCCTTTGATATATATGAGCTGGCATTCTTTTTGTAAAGAAGTACATTCCTCTCCTCTTCTTTCATTTTCTGAGTATTCCTATTAACTGGTATGTTTTTTAAAAATTGAGTGTACTATCAATTACATTCATTTTAGTTTTTCATGCTCAAGTTGTTCCAAATCTGGCCAGTATACACTGTTCATGCCAGCTCTAGTGTACTTTTGACACATCTCCATCAGTTTTTGAGTAGTTTCTTGCTTTCTGGCACAAAATGTTCCAGGCTCACCTTGTACTTACTCTGCTCAGAACTGGAATCAGTTATTTAATTCAAGGATCCTCAGAGATACTAAATGCACCCTTTTCTTTTTGGTTTTTCATTCCAAACTTTTAAAAACTCATCATTCTGTATTTATTGCACTCAGCCAATCAATAAACATTTCAACGGCTCTCCCTAGGTCCTCAGATTTTTTTCTTCTCAGTGCGGCTTTTATCCTTGCTCTCAGTGCTATCTCTATACAGCTCTTAATGTCTCCTTCAATCCTTTCCCAAGGTGTCATATTGGCAGGTGTAAAAGTGAGCACTAAGTCAAACTGGAAAATGGATAACCTCACAAAGCCCACTGGGAAGCTGAAGCTGAAAGCTTAAACAAGAAGGGCCTGGGCAAGAGAAAAGCACAGACCCTCCGCAGGCATGATGCAGCTGTAACTGCCCGTGACAGAGAAGCCACATCTTCCTTCAGCCCCTGCTCTCATCCTCACACCTGTTTGCTTTCTAGAAACCAGAGAGAACTGGAGGCTGGCAGGAGCATATCTATAATCTCAGAGTTCAATGCTTCGGGTAGGGTGACCTTAAGACCAGGAGAGAAAGGGAGGTAGCTACTGTTCTAGGTCCCCAAAAGTCATTCCCATATTCATCTGAACCCATAAGACTATCATTTTGGCTATTTGTACAGAGAACTCCTTTGCTAATTTTTCTTTTGTGTTCATGTCTGTTTCTACATTTGAATATCTTCTCTCCAGACTGCCCATATTTTTAACAGTAAATAAAGTGGAAATATTATTAGGTACCTTGATTCCTAGCTATCTACATCTTATTAAAGCTTTTAGCTGTGGATCAAAGTTCTCCTTCATCTATGCCTTTCTATATCTAGTGGCATTATCTCACAGCAAGCCCTGCATTATGCTTTTCTTGCCCCAGAAAATGCCTCCTGAGCTCTGCCCTCTTCTGCCTTTGAGTCATCTGACATCATTTAGAGGGCCACCACTACACAGTGACTCGGGGGGTAGGGATTTGTATCCAAGTCACCACCAATCAGCTCTGTGATCTTGGGGTAAGTTTCATAACCTCTCTGGACCTCAGATTGCAAATAGTCATGTAATCTCTTATTTGAAGGGTTTGTTCTGTTTTTTTAGTAAGGAGAGGGAGAGAGACATCATAGAAATCTTTTCCCTAAAAGTATACATTGTTTGGGTGGGAAGAGATTCCAGAGGTCATTTAATGTAACCTTCTACCAAAGAAATTAAGGCCCTAAAGATGAGATGATTTGCCCAAGGTCCTGCATCCAGCTGAAGGGAGAGCCAGGTCTAGAAGCCATATGTCCCCGACTCCTTTCTACACCATACACGGCTGGCTCCCACCTCCACCCTCTTTAAAATTCTGCTAACCCTCTAATCCAGCCACAATAACTCCAGTAATCCCTGTCCCCCACCCTCCTTATCTTTCTTTCCCTGTTTTTATCACTTCTGATTATAACAGTAGCTAATATTTTTCAAACACTATATTCTAGGTTCTGTGCTAAGCATTTTACAGTTAGTATCCCATTTAATCCTCACAGCAAACTTGTAGGGTCAGTTCTACAACCATCCAAGTTTATAGATGGAATAGCTGAAGCTTAAAGGATTTACATAATTTTCCCAGTCACACAAGCTGGTAGAGCTCAGAATTAGATTTATAACTCAACTCTATCTGACCTCCAAACCTATCCACTTCACTTTTCTGTTTGTGAATACAGTACTTAGTCATCCATCCATTCATTATCTGGGTTCTTACCAGCACCTACTAGTTAGTGCTCAGCACTGTTCTGGGCACAATATGAAATAAAAGGAAATGGAAGACCCTATTCTAACAGGAAATACAGAATCTATAAATGTAAAACAACTAGAACACATTTCAAGGCAAGATATATGACATAGGAATTCAAAGTAGTTCTTTTTTTATGTCAGTAAACTAAAAACTTTTCAAAGGCAGGGTTTCAACCTACAGTTCCTAGAATACAGCGGGCTCTAGATGGACAATGGAAGTAATCTTTTTTGTCAGACAGAAAATAGATGTTGGCATTGAAAAAGCAGGTTTACCGCTGAGAGTCTAACTTAAGTTCTCTGTTCGTACAAAATTTTCAGATCCCACTAAAATTGTGTCAACAAACTACCAGCAACAAGAAAAGTTGAGTATCTACTATATGCTAGGTACAATGATGGGCACCTGGAAGCTAGAAAGACAAGGAAGACAGTGGGAACACTCAGATCAGTCAGAGGTAAAGCTGAACTGGGGTGTGCATAGTGCCTTATTGCTGATGTGGTCAGAAGGGGCTGGGCTCTAGGATTATCTAAAGCATCCTGGGGAAAGAGAATTATCTTCCAATGGGAAGTGGAAAATGACAAACTTGGTATTTGGAGGGTTTCAAAAGAGGAGAGGAAGTTTGGGGTTTGAAGTGAGGACTTAGTAAGCCAGGCAGCCCTCCAGGCTTCTCACCAACAGGGGCAGGCTCCCTTAAGATGGGAATTTGATTTGTTTTCATTGCACTAGTGTACACTGACTCACTCCTAGATCTCAACACCTTTATGAGTGAATAGTTTAACTATTTGTGTTCCTTTGTTAGACTTTGGAGTTATTCAGTCAATTTAAAATCTTAAAGTCAATACATTTAAAACCAGTTTGGTCTGTGGCCCAATTTAGCTTGATCTGAGACACCCAAGTCTCCTCACTGGCGACCACTTTAAAGTTGTTGAATCATGGAATGATCATGTTACTGTCATCAACAAGTGGAATCATTTCTTCCAAAACTGACGTTGGGTGATGACTTCCTTTCCACTGGAACTTTGTATCCTTCAATCTGGAGTTTTATGATGTAGTAAAATAACAATGACAGCAACAAATGGAGTTTCCTGGAGAGAAGTAGAATCTTCCTTCTTTAGGCATTTCGCTTTCTCAGCCCTTTAGACAATAGCTTTAAAACATTAAAATATGCCAACTGGCCTCCAGAAAATGAAAATAAATGGCCTCCCAAGGTCCTCCCCAGTCTCAGCATTCAGAGATGCTTCATATATACACTAATTAATTTTCCCATCAGTGTTTTCATTAGTCAGTAGGGCTGTGAAAGTTACAACCCTTTTGTGAAAGGACTGAAATTGAACCGGTTTTTACAACATGGCGGGGTTCTAGAGGGCCCTTTTGCCATCTTCCTAGAAGCTCCAGCTCTCCTGACAGGCTGCCTCTTCTCTACAAGGGTCTGCTCTATGGAGCTTTCTGAATTGCAAATGCAGAAATTTCCCCTGACTTTGTGGGCAGTGTGTTGGTAATTCTGTGGTATGCAGTGATCTAATACCCAGGGAGTCTGTTACCATGCGACCAAAGCTGAGGTCAATTATGGTTCCCCATCAGTGACCCACAGCAGTTTTCATGCCTTTCACTGCAGTCTATTTTGAAGCACAGACACTTTAACATTTTTAAAGGGAACCAGAATTATCATTCAGCTGATGAACTGCCACACAGACAGACATTTTCTTATGATTCATTGAAGTGTAGGTCCTAAGAGGTAATGCATTCCATCTCAGTGTATTAAAGAGAGTGAAGACAAATAGATCAGAGAACAAATCAAACGGTGCACATCAGAGATGCCAAGCTCAAGAGAATAACCTTCTAATATTAATATATGGGCTATATAACCCACTGGGCAAAAACATGTTTTATTCAGGAAACCAACAAATCAAGTAATCTCTCGATAGAAAGCCATTTATAGGTCATTTGAAAATTGAATCCATAATCTTTAATAAAGCTTATTTATACCAACGATGAAGCAATCTCAAATAAATAAAACTGAAAGCAGTGATAAATTAGCTCCCTAGCCTTTATATGTTTATTACATTGTAATCATTCAAATCCACTGAAGTCAAATTTGTCTTACCAATTTCCTAAATTCAATCCAGTGAGCTCCTGGTCCTTACACAAAGTCAATTCATATTGTCAAGTGACAGCAAGAAAAATCAATATTATGCTGGTTTTTTTTCCCACCATCCAGAGGGACATTACTAAGTGTAAGTAATAATACAAGCTTTTACCATCCACAAATCTATTATTTATATGTAAATTCTAGCCACATGCTCTGATACCCTTAAAATGGCAATGAAATAAAAAGCTGACCCTGGGAAATATGTCATACCCAGCATGGTAGAAAAGATCCCTAGGGCCTTAGTCAGGAAATAAAGAGCTGTGCTAGAATTTTATTGAAAAATCGTGATGACAAAGCCCTTTCCATTTAAAAACCATAGTCCGTCATTGTCATCAAATCAATGGCTGAAAATGAATGGAGAGGGTCTCATTTTGCTTTCTGCTTGGCACCCAGCATTGGGTAATGCACTCACATCACCAGCTACAAATCAGATCAGGAGACGGCTCAGAAATTTCCCTAGAATGACGACAGGGTTCCTGTTCAGCAGAAGCCCAAGCCCGGCTGGAGCGTGCCTGAGGCTGCCGGCTCTAGACCTGCTTCTCACTGATCCACTGTCAGTCTGTGGGATGCAGGATTCCCCTGGTAAATGCAACCTGCCCTCCTTCCTAGGAGCTCAACACACGCAGTCTTCCTCCGCGCTGGGGCTGCAAAGGCCTCAAAACGTTTATTCCTCCTAAGTCGGCCTTGTTAAATGCGGTGAGGTATTTTTTTCTTAACTAGGATTTTCAGGTAGAGGTTGCGATTTGAAATAAAATGAGACATGGGGCGGTCCGAGGCAGGTCTGAGACCTGCTCTCTGGGACCCAGGCACCGCCCTCCAGTCCACTCCGCCTGCTCTGAGGCGGAGGGAAGGGAGGCAGGAGGATTCCTCGCGGAGGAATGTGGTAGGAAAGGTAAACAGCGCACGTGAACTGCCCAGAGCTGCAGAGAGCCAAGAAAGGGGCATTCTCCCCTTGCCGATCCCAGAGCAAATATTTACCGAGCCGGACTCCGGTCGTGCGCAGCGCTCTAGGCAGCTGGCAAGGGCCTGGCCGGCCTCGGGTTAGGGCTACGGACGCCTCCCGCCTCACCTAGCTAACCGGGCGAAGGAATCGGGGCAAAGCGTTTCAGAGGCAGGAAAACGTGGTTTGAATGCTCTGGCTCCACGGAACAGCGATGGCCTTGATTGAGTCACCGACACTGAGCTTCCTCGTTTCCTCACTGCACCGTGAAGGGTTACAGGGTCTATGCTGGAGGGGGACTGTGAGAGCTAGAGTCAGTGCCCGTCGACCGCCTGGCACCGCAGAAACCTGTTTTCCAGCATCCTGCCCTCACCGTCCCCACCCTTCCCAGACTCTATTGGACAGACGTTCTGCATCCAGCAATGCAGCCCTTTGTCATCCCCCTTCCTGGGGCTTGTCTTATTTCCACGTCAAAGTTGCAGGGTCCTAGGGAGCAGCAGGTACGGCCTGCCCAGCTCTGCAGGTCCCTCAAGATCAGCCCCAGCGTCACTGTGGCCTCCTGAATCACACGCAGCTGCCTGCTCAGAACAGAGGAAAAAGAAGCCATCGCTCTTTTCACCTCTTCTCTCTCTTTCTCTCTTCTGCAGCAGTCAGGCCGGCAGCCAGAAAAAGCCCAGTATCTCCCTCCATCGTTTCCTGCAGCCTCCACGCACCTGAGCAGAGGTGGAGAGGATGAGGGGAGGAGCGACTTCAGACCACTGGCTCCTGAGCTGCACCCCTTCTACGTTCCCTGAGGGGAGTCCTCTGGATGGTGGAGGAGGGGAGAGGCACCCTATAGGCAAGGGTTCAGAGAGAGAGCTCCTGGCCACTGCTCAGTCTGTCCCCTCCCCCAGCATTAAATCAAGAAGGTGTTCCCAAATTCACAGCACCGTTCTTCATTGTGGGTGGAATGAGGGGTACGAGCTCCCTTTCCTAAGCTCTGGTGGCCAAGGCCCTGTACATGATGAGGTTTATGGAGGGTGGTTTACTCAGAACATGAGGAAGCAGGGTGAATCTGATTGGCCCCATTTTACAAATGAGGAAACTGAGGCTAAGAAAGGTTAAGTGGTTCCCCCAAGTCACAGCCAGAAAATGCGTGAGCTGGGATTTGGGAGCTCCAGGCGGTGACTCTGGAGCTCACCCCCTCAGCCCGAGGCTTCCTGCTAGCAGGTGGCGGGGAGGGAGCTGACTCACAGCTTTTGATTCGTTCAGTTCTTTTCTGCATTAGTGCTGTTACTTCAGCCTGATGAACAGATACTGCAGTTCCCATCTCTCACTTTGCAAAAAACAGCCACAGGAGGCTGCTTGCCTGCAAGCCCAGGAGTCACAGCATTTCCAGGTAACACACTGACACAGCAGCTTGTGGGTAAGTTAAAAGAGAATGTTTGAGTCCCTAGAGATCTTCTAAATCAAGGATTCTTAACCTGGAGTTCAAGGTAGGCCTCAGGGGAATCTGTAAAGCCCCAAATTTGTATATACAAACATTTTCCTAGGGCAGGGGTGCAGACCTTTCATCAGATTCGAAAAGAGGCTTTAAGCCCCAAAGCGCTAAGGACTGTGCAGGGTCTGGACAACCAGGCCTCACACTCCCAGGCTCCTGTTGATTCATGAGGCAGCACAATTTGTGATGGAGAAAACCCAGAGCCAAACACCAGAAGCAGAATCTGAGCTCTGAATCTTCTGGCAAACATTTTAAAGACTCATGAATTATTAAAATAGCTAATTAAGTCAACCTTCACCAGAGAATATTTGCTTTTTCCCCTCGTTGAGCTCCCTGTGAAATTCGAGTTCTTTTCATCTTAAGCACAAGGTCGTTTCCCTTTATTCTCTCTTAGCTGGTCTAGGAAGAACTTGGAGTGGCCTACTGTGTTCAGTAGTAGCAGCCTGCTATATGCACCTCAGTGTACACAGCTGGGAGGCTCTTAACCCATTTTCTCTCCTTTACCTGATACAATTCAGTTCCATGCAGTGAACTTCCCACCTTAATCGCAATCCTTCTGTTCTGTCAGGCCTCTCCCTCAGTGATCCACATCAGCCATGCCTGCTCCCACATCTTCCCTTCTTACCAAGACAGTTCTGCCCTTGGAATGCTGTGAGTGAATGGCCTTGAACCAAAAATATACAACAGTCATCGAATCAGCTTAAGTTCTGAGGCCGCACTGGCTCCCTACAATTTGGAGCACTTCCTCCCTCTCCTCTATACCTAAATCATACTTTCAGGACAGTGGTCCTCCAATTCTGCATCCTTGATGAAGTCTTGTTATTTCATCTTTGTCAGTTTCATCTATTTCCAACTAGATTGTAAATCCCTTGAGAGCAGGAACTTTTTCTTCTTCTTCTAATGTGTTTATGAACAGGTTTTATATCAAGCTTATTGTTGTTTAGTCACTAAGTCTTGTCTGACTCTTTGTGACCCCATGGACTGTAGCCCGCCAGGCTCCTCTGTCCGTGGGATTTCCCAGGAAAGAATACCAGAGTGGGTTGCTATTTCCTTCTCCAGGGGATCTTCCCAACCCAGAGATCAAACCCCAGTCTCCTGCTTGGCAGCTGGATTCTTTACCACTGAGCCACCAGGGAAGCCCTTATATCAAGCTAGATGCCATGTTAAAAACTCTATGTATCAAGAAGTTCTCCCCACTTCCACAGTCTTTGAAGCTGACCCCTTGCCAACAATTTTGCCATTGCAAAAATGAAAAGGTAGGGACCTGGCCAGGAGTGAGGGAATCAACTACCCCCTTCCCATAGGCCTGCTGCCCCAACCCATGGTCAACAAGTGCTTCCCTGGGAGATTGCAGCCTCCATGCCGGCTGCACTTGGTACCCAGATCGGAGACCACCCTCTGTGGCACTGTGAGCCCAGAGCCGAGGCTCCTGCCCCTCACCCTACCATGAGATGCCACGAGCATACACCCGACTTGCACCCTCCCCACACCTGTGTCCAGGTCCCTGCCAAGAACAGAAGGTGACAGTGGTGAAGAGACAGTCAAGATCTGTCAGGGGGGCAGGAAGTCTAGAAGACAGGACTGCGGGAAAGCAAAGTTTGCAGTCCCTGGACTCGTGCTCCATTGTCCAATAGACGTCTTTTCCAGAAACGAAATCGAAGATAAAAGTACCAACAATTTCAAGATGGTGAATGGTGAGCATTAAAACTCAGGTGTGGGGCGCTTCTGAGTGGGAAGCTCTGGGTAACAGCACTGGAGGCACACCCTGAGGCCTGCCTGCAGTTTCCTGAAATCTCTGCCGTGACTCTACCTGCAGAGATCCAAAGGAACAATGGGTGATTCACTTAGGGGTGCACAGACTTACCCTAACAGCTATGGATACCACCACCTACCTCATCTACTATCTTGTATGTATATATAGGATTCACGACTTGGAAATACATCTGTAGGGATGAGTAAAACTGGCCAATAAGGCACTCGTTTATTATTTAGCAATCAGATACAAGGCTTTGGTGGAAAATTCTGAGGGCTTTTTAATTTAAAAAAGATTGATTTAGCCATGACCTATGTTCCCTTTCCCCACTGAACCCATTCTCCTTTTCACCTTCCGCAGAATTCAATAATCCTTAATGATTACCAACCATAAAAGAAATAGTGAAAACAAATTTTATTCAATGTCTATTAGGCCTCAACAAGATTAATATAGTGTCACACTTTGGTTTTAAACCCAGTGTTAACCACTATAAGCTGTGTACTATTTTTCTCTCCCTCACATTTTTAATTCATGACTGTAGCTGAATCTTTATCCTAAAAAGATTTTTAAAAGGTTGATTGATCCAACTGGCACTGGCCTGGATTGGGTCCCATGATAGATAATGCTTTTTTTTTTTTTTTGTAAACACAAGCAAACAGTCCCTCTCCTCAATAACTGAAGTCTTGATAGAGTGACGCTGCCATCAAGAACTGAATTTCTGAGCTGGGCTGGGACAGGGCCTGCTGCCTGTTTGCACTGATGATGTCTGGGGAAGGAAACTGGGTGCATCAGCTGACTGAATTTCTCTTTTTCCTTTCAAGCATCCTGACATTTTGGCTGGCTGTGTGCGCCTCACCCAGCACCCAGCTGCTGGGTTGACATCTGTGAGCTGCTAATTGGTTGGGGAGTTTTGTAGCCCACAGGAGTGAACTGAGCTGCCCAAGAACTGTAACAGAACAAGGTCTCAGAATGGAAATGAGCTGCTGGGATGCGGGACAGTTTTGCATATTGGTGTCTGAAATTCGGGGAACAAGTTCCTCTGTGGTTGCTAGTTCCTACTTACCTGCAAGTATTTCCAGGGACAGAGAAGGTTTTATTTATCTCTTGGTGCCTACTATTGAGTTGGCCAAAAAATTCATTTGGGTTTTTTCCATATGATCTTATGAGAAAACTCGAACTTTTTGACCAACCCAATACACAGTTAGCATCCAATAAGTGCTTACTGAATTGACACAGCCCCAGTCCTCTTTCCTTTTCTTCACTGTGCCTCCAAACTCTTCCCCTGGGAACTAACATTAGTACTGCTGGCTGCATCCTTGCTAGAGATTATCTCTCTAAGAAAATCTTTCCCTTTACTTCACAGGTCTGGTGATGAAGCATTGGCACTTAAATTTTTTTTTGTTTAATTTTTTGAATGTATTTATTTTTGGTTGTGCTGGGTCTTCGTTGCTGCGAGGGCCTTTCTCTAGTTCCAGAGAGCAGGGATCACTCTCTAGTTGTGGTGCTGAGGTTCCTCATTGTGGTGGCTTCTCCTGTTGCAGAGCATGGGCTCCAGGCACAGGGACTCAGTTGCTGTGGTGCACGGGCGTAGTCGCTCCTCATCATGTGGGATCTTCCCAGATCAGGGATCAAACCCATGTCTCCTGCCTTGGCAGTCGGATTCTTTACCATTGAGCCACCAGGGAAGTCTTGCACTGTCCCTTTTAAAATGCTTTCCATGCCAATAAGAGTCCAGTAGATTTCTTCCTTTCTAGGTATCCATACTATAGAGGTGACCTCTAATTGTAGGGGTCCCTAGAGAAATGGCCAGTGATCCCTTTCCTCACTGGCTCAGGACATCACAAGTAGGATCCATGCTTTTGTCTGTGGGTTGTTTCTCTAAGCTGAGACAGAGAATTAAATTATAGGCCCAAATTCCCATTAAGCCAATATTTATTTTCCCTGTGCTTTCATGGAAAGCAGTAATAAATCTTGCTTTGTAGGGTCTTTACCTCCTTATTCAGTTCCCTCAGCTAATAAAATCAAGACTATTCCTGAAATTAGATTAAATAATTTGACTCTCCTTCTAGAAGTTTCAGAGCTCTCACTGACCTTTCTTGAAGAAGCAGAAGCTATCTTGTTTTCTTTTCTCTCCCAGTGGCCTATGAATATCCTGTCATTTAAAGAGCAGAAATAAAAAGGATTGAGATAGAAAAGGCAGAAAAACTGGTTGTCAACTTCCACTAATTAGTTATCACTATATGGTCCCAAACTCTCTCCAGGCCTCAGTTCCCTTTCTGTAAAATTTAGGACTCAGAAGAAAAAGTTATCTGTAATGGTCCCTTCTGACTTCCAAAATCTAGGTATCTCAGAGGATTAAAGCCTTCATGCACAGACTGTAATTCTCCAGACCTAACAAAATTGTTTTCTTTGTGACAAGAACATTTTTTTTCTCTTCTTTATTTAAAAAAATAGAACAGAACAAAATGAGCTCAGATCATAAATTCCGCTGATTTCTTTCTAAACCACAGGATTCGTTTTCTGAAATTGCTGTCTTTTCCTTCAAAAGCCTCAGCAGTCCTCAGCCTCGTCAGCCAGTTGCATCACTTTTTATGAGGTCGGTGCAATGAGGAAGCCTTAGAGAAAGGCTGGAATGAGCAGTGACAGGGCGCAGGACTCTTTAGTGGTAAAGAACCCCCAGGAGGCCAAGTTGCCCCCCTTCCATCATCTCCTAACATCTAGAACCCAGTCCAGAATCTAAGTGAATAAAATGCTGTTTTGCCAATCAACCCATTGATAATGATTTTTCCAGTGACTATTATGTTCATTAAACTATTGATCCCTCATATTCACAACCCCAACAATCATTCTGGCCTTAGTTTTTAAAGTCATAGAAAGATATATTACTGGGATTTAAGGATAAAATTTCCATAAAAGGAGATCATCTCAGAAGACTCTAGAGATTAGGAACACGAACACTGTAGCAGTCAGGATAAGTTCAAGTTCTGATCCCACCATTTACTGTGAATAGCTGTATGAGCTTTAAATTCCCTGTTTCTACATCCTCATATGTAAAATGAGGATGATATATAATATCTACTTCATAGGGTGGGACAAGAAGTAATTGAAATAAATTGTGGAAAGAGCTTAGCAAAGTATCTGGCACATAGTAAATGCTCAATAGATTCTGTTATTATTAATAGCGATACTGCATGAATAATACATAAGTGAAATGTCCCATTTTTGCCCTAATCTAGAGAAGTTACGTTGACTTGGGCATCACATACATTTCTGGACTTCTCTTGGGTCCCTGAAGCAAAGGTAAAGTGGGAAAAAATGCCTTTACAGTTTAATCAATGAACATAATGATAAATTTCTTTAAAATATCTAAAATGATAGTTTAATGTAACAATAGCTTACTTCAAAGAGACAGAGAACAAAATAATTTAAGCGACTAAAAAAATTAAGAAGGTCTTAAACCTAAAAGGGAAATAATGATTTTGGCCCTCTGTTGATTACCTGGGTGAGTTTCAACTCTCATCCTTGCTTGGGACTGATGCCCTGGCTCTAGCCAATCAGAGAAGCAGGGAACCACAGAAGGGAGAGGATAAGGACGGTCACGGGCTGTGGCAGCACATGGCCTAAAAATAACCCAGGACTCAGTAATGCTTGTTTGACCAAAAGCATTTAATCTTCTATCACCCCTGGAAATCAGATGGTGTTATAAACCCAGAGGGCTAAGGTAGATGAAACACAGTGACTCATGCTAAGTGGGGACGATGCTCTGATGAAACAGTAGTCTTAGTTTGCACTTTAGAATTCAGATCCACAGTGAGATGAGGTTCATAAACTCCCAGGGGTCAGGGGGTGGCCCAAAAGACCCCAAAGAATTTGTATTCAGGTTTGTATCTGCATTAGCTCCTAATGAAAGCCAATACGGTATTGGCTATAACTACCAGAGGGTTCCTAATGGGATTTACTTATGTTACAGAATCAACAGTAGGTTCAATCTGCCCCCAGTCAGACAGGAATAGATAAACGCAGAAGTGCAGAATTGCTTCATCCAAGTCTGGCTCCAAATTGTGAAATGTCTCAGTCTGAGGTGTTGCCCAAGCAACCCTTGAAACAAGCTTGCCAAGCTGCCTGGCTAGATCCAGAAGATGGAGATGACATTCGTGGAAAGGGAAATTCTGTTCACCCAGAAGTGAAGACAGCAGGTAGACAGACCCAGTCAGCCGATCAGGTACAGTGAGAAACCATTTGAATTGAAAAAAAAAAAAAAAATGCAAATCATAACTAAATTACTGGAGGGAGGACACAGCAGAACAGGAAATGTGCATGCAGATAAGTGAAGCCTCCATTAATGGTTTCCCTGCACTTATCAGAAGGGGTTTCAATTAACCTGATGAAGACCAAGGCAATCACAGTAGGAAGAAGGATGGATTTAGGATTAATCTCCTGTTGTTTCCTACAGTAATTTATGAGGGAAATGCTTCTGATGAGCCAAGCTGGGATGAACCCCAAGTTGATTAGATTTTTTTTAAAAAAGAACCACGTTAAAAACATTGATTCCCAAACCTAGCTACACGTTAGATTCATTTCGGGATCTTTATAAATTTCCAAAGCCCAAACCATACCACAGCTCAGTGACATCATGATCTCTAGGGGGTGGGACACAGGCATTAGTATTTTCTGAAGCTCCCCTTGAGTCTAAGGTGCAGACAAGCTTGCAAACCAGTCTGATGGACATATACATACACTGTGGAGATTTGTTAGGAAGTGGCCTGTTGGGTTAAAGGAAATAAATACAGTCCTTAAGAATGACAAGAAAATAGCCTGCCTTAAAACAGAACAGGAGGCATGTCTCTCATTTCCTTTATTTGTCATTTTAAAAAATGTGTGTTAGTGTCCAAGAGGAATGGGTGAAGAGACAGAGCCACATTCAAAACAGAGAAATGGGCCCAAGATGGTGATGGAAGAGAATCCTGAACGCGCCTCCTCCCACGAACACACTGAACCGACAGCTACGTATGGAAGAACTCCTCTGAGTGACTCCTACGCAGCTGGCAGATGAGAGGAGGTGCACATGGAATGAAGCTGGTGTCACTGCAGCAGGAAAAGGCCTAGAGTGTTTCACCTCTAAAGATGAGCAGGAATTTCCTGATTACGACAGCACTGTGGACCAGGAAAGGGAGCTGTGTGGATCCAACACGGGCACTGTCTTGCCTAGATATAATCTTTCCAAGTTCAACATCATCCAGCTCTTAAAAACGGGAAATGAATCTGTTTGCTCCATTTTAATTCTGTCAGTGGCATCTTGTGGTTAAGAGCACAAACTCTGGACTGATGGATGTGGTCTCAGGTAAGGAACATTCCACACATCACAGACACTCTCCGCATCCCCACACCACAAATAATATGTCACAGAATCAACCTAAGTCTAATGATCCCTTCAGAAGAAACAGGGCAAGATTTTTGAATTGATAAATTCTCTTTCTGAGGTTCAAGTTGTAAAAACCATATAATCTTGGAGCTTCTGAGAAACACATTTTCTACCATGTGTAGAGGTCAAAACAGTAAATCAACTCAAAGAAAGACATGGAGATTACAGCCTTAATTTCACTGCCTTTCCCATAACACATGATCCATGAGGCAATGAATCTCAGCCAAAAGTTATACCCAGAAGCAGAAACTGTTACCTGGTAAAACAGACTAAGATAAAGATGTGTTTTTAGTGTGGATTCATCTTACCTTGGCTCCTATTTGCATATAATAGCATTCCTCAACATATTACTCTTCTTCAAGAAAAAGTGAAAAAAGTATGCTTAACACATAGAAGTGGCTGCTGATCTTCAACCAACTTGGAAAGTTGGAAAGTTTTTCAGAATGCAAGTCTCAGCTCCTGCAGTCAGCCAGTTGTGAGGACCACAGCATTTCCCCTTATGTCAACACTGGATGTGTTGAGAGTAGTTGAAAAATTGGTGAATGTTACATGTGGAAATCTGGGTGTTCAGCCACTCAGGACAGTATCTGAAGGGAGAGGTTCAGCCTGCAGGCTTTGTTACCTAGCCTTCTGCCATTGCTCATAGGGAGGGAAGATGGCGGTGGATTCTGAGGAAGCTTCCCTCATGGAGCCAATGCAGGAGAAGCAATGCAGTTGCTATGGTTGGGACACAGAACTTGGGCCATTTTCCCCATCTCCTAGACGGAAGCAGAGTCTTAATCTGGAAAGGAAGGGTAATAGAGAGTATCACTCTTGAGGTACTGGGGAAGGCACACACACACACACACACACACACACACTTCTATTCTCAGGGGAGAGGCAGAAACATGTACAAGGGGAACTACAGCGACAGGCAAGGCTAGAGCACTGAACAGGCCACACCGTGACCCCAGCAACACAGGGCCTTCCCAAGCCTGAAGATTAACCAGATCCTCAGAAACTACTCCCCTGCTCCCCACCACCGGGCCACTGAGCATCAGTTATAAGCAGCAGGGGGACGCTGCCAGGAGAGCTGGAAGAGAGACTCTTAATAAACTGAAGCACAGAATGGGGCCAAGAGCTAAAACAAATTCAAAGACACACGAATTAAAACCTTTTAGAAAACCAGCCTCTCCCTAAACATAAGACATCTCTCTGTGTCTTGAAGTCTGTGGTATGCTCAGGGTAACCATAGCAATAACAAACCTCCAAGGCAGTCTAACTCATGAGGCGTTAACAAAAAACCAACACTGAAGTCCTAGCAGAAGAAAAGGCATAACTCTTTCCAAACGACTTTCCTCAGTCTCCACCTACCAACACCATCTGTCTAACATGCAAGCAAAAAACTGCAAGGTAGAGCCCAAGGGTTGCCTTCGCTGTCGTGCAGCCGTGGTGTGGGGGAGGACCACTCACCTTTCCTGCATGTTCACCCAGGCTTCCACCTTACATTTAGTTGTCCTGTCTCCTTACAGAGCTGGAACTGTGGTGAATTTTCCAAGGCATCCGTCCTATCCCAGCATACCCTCTGAGACACCCCAAGCCACAGAGGAGTCTGCAGAGGGCCCCAGCTCTCAGGGGCTCTCTAGGTTTTTAATACAGTCATAATATATCTTAAAATAAAAGAGAAAAAAAACTAGAGTTAAATCCAAGTAATATTAAGTGAGGACCTTGAACTTGATGTCTGAGAGTGGGATAGAAATCAAGAGAGTTCACTACCACTTTAGATACAGCAATTTCTATATTTTTGCCTCATAGAATGTTCACATCCATGACCTAATTTTAGCTGGTGTCTCTGTGAAGTAGGCAGAGAAAGTATTATTTTTCTCTCCCACTTCCACAGATGGGAAAACAGATCAAGAGCATCTCATGATTTACTCAGCATTGCAGAGCGAAGTGAGTACAGGAATAGGACCGGAATTTGGTTCCGCAAAACTCCCTGTTGAGCGTCCTTTTCGCCATGCCATGTTACCTTGCTGCCCTCGAAAAGCTCTGTGAGAGTGGGAAAGTTTAGAGTGATCACCAAATCAAGAAAACATGACACTTGGAGAGCTGAACAAAAGAGCTCTGCTATTGAGGGGAAAAAATCTAGAACAGATGCCAAGAGTCACATCAAAGTGGTAGCAAAGTGCTGGACACCCTGCCCTTGGGGATGTTTCATGAATATTAGATGAGGTTAATATATTCGATTTGCCTCCAAGTGTACATTGGGTTGGTGGGCAAAGCCAATGTCAATGAGGACACAAGAACAGATTTTTATGAGAAAAAAAGATGGAAGTGGTTTTATAGATATTTTCTTCTGACCTACAGTGTGAAGGCCCCTCTTCAGTCAAGTAGACGGTGAGAGTAGCCATGAATGGTTGCTGCCCTGGATTCTATTATGTTCAAGAAATAGAAATTCACCAAAGTTGGCTCACCCGTGTTAGGATGGAAGGTGATTTACAGACCCTAGGGGCAAAAATGCCTCAGGCCCCAGGAAAACTCAGAACTGGGAACTTGTAACTGTCAGAAACTCAGGGGATATGTGTTCTCCCCAGCTTTTATTTCTGTTTCTCTCTGAGTATTTGTGTCCATTCTTTTTCCCTAGGGAGTTCCCTCTGCTACTCTGTCCACATGTAGGATCAAAGACAGGCCCCCACAGCTCCTAAAGTTCATATCTCAGCCATATGAACCCAGTCTCTCTCCCCTCCATCCCTCTTTCTCAAACGAAGCTCCCATGGAAGGAACTCTTTTGGGCCAGATCGGCTCAGGAATTCCTGACCCAATCAACTGTGACCAGGAGTCAAGGTCCCATTAGACGTAAACAGCTGTTGGGAGTTACTCTCTACAGCTGACAATAAGGCATCTGTAGATAGGAATCATTTAAGCTGAGCATGTACTTTGAAATATATCTAACACTCATCCCCACTAGGATGGCTATGCTAAAAAAAAAAAAAGGAAAATATAAAATGTTAGCAAGAATGTAGAGAAATTGGAATCCTCATATAATGTAAATGCTATATGAATATAAATGTAAAATGATGCAATTGCTAAGGAAAACAGTTTGATGGTTCCTCACCAGATTGAACATAGAGAAGGAAATGGCAACCCACTCTAGTATTCTTGCCTGGAAAATCCCATGGACAGAGGATCCTGGAAGGCTACAGTCCATGGGGTTGCAAGAGAGTCAAACACGACTGAGTGACTGTATAACAACAACAACAGCAATAGATTAAACATAGAATTATTATATGACTCAACAATTCAACTTCTAGCTATATACCCCCAAAGAATTCAAAACAAGTGTTCAAACAAAAACTCATTCACAAATTTTCATGGCAGCACAATTCACAAGAGCTAAAAGGTGAAAACAACCCAAATGTCCATTAGTTGATGAGTAGCTAGACAATGTAGTATAGCTGTTTAGTCACACAATGGAATACTACTTGCCCATAAAAAAGAAATGAAGTGGTACATGTTACACCAGGAATGAACCTGAAAGCCATTATGCTAAGTGAAATAAACCAGATATAAAAGACCACATATTGTATGATTTCTATTATATGAAATATCCAGACCAGGCAAATCCACAGAGACAAAGCAAATTAGTGGTGCCCAGAAGCTAGGGGAGACAGGAATAAAGAATGACTGCTTCATTCTTCATTGGGTATAGGGTCTCCTTTTGAAGGTGATAAAAATGTTCTGAAGCTAGAAAGTGGAGAAGGCTGCACAGCATTGTGAAGGCACTAAATGTCATTGAGTTGTACACTTTAATTCTTTATTTTATATGTGTTTTACCACAATTAAAATATTTTTATATAAATATACACACACACACATATATATATAAAACTTCCCTGGTGGCTCAGATGGTAAAGTGTCTGCCTACAGTGCGGGAGACCTGGGTTTGATCCCTGGGTCAGGAAGATCCTCTGGAGAAGGAAATGGCAACCCACTCCAGTACTCTTGCCTGGAAAATCCCATGCTTGGAGGAGCCTAGTAGGCTACAGTCCATGGGGTTGCAGAGTCGGAAATGACTGAGCGACTTCACTTCACTTCACTTCACTTCACTTCACTTCATATATATATATATATAATCACCTGACTATGCTCTGAGAAGACCAATCACATCTACTACCCTGGAATAGTCTAGCTGAGACTAGTAACTAATACATTAACTCATTTGCTCATTTAGTAAACATGAATGAATTGAGCAAGCTGTGCCAGGCATATAGGAGCTAAGAGGCCCAGTCCCCAACATCAAGGAGCTGACAGGTTACTGGAGCAGATACAAAGAGGTAGATAATTTCAGTAAAGTGTGATAAGTGCTAAGACTAAGACACCCTCGCAGTATTTTGAGAATCTGGATGAGGTGTGATCATGCAAGACTGACTTACAGATGAGGCCACACCTGAGTTGATCCCTAAGAGATGAACAGGAACTGTCCTGGTGAGATTGCAGGAAGGAGAATGGGCATCCCAGACTGAGGACAGAAATGCACTAAGGTGCACAACCAGACAGAAGGCGGCCAGCGGAGGAGCAGGTAAGCCAGTGGCAGGAGAGCCCCAGGGAGAAGCAGAGTGTAAGGTGGGAATGGGTGGGGGGCGGGGAGCAGGAGAACCAAGTGTTCACAGAGGTGACAATCGAGGGAGAGAAGAGAAAGGAGTCAGAAGTGTCTCAACTTCAGCACAGTCAAAGAATAGGACTGAAAGTGACCATGGATCTGACGATGTGTCCCCTGCACACTCTTTTGGTCATGGTGAGTACGGCCCCACTGAGCATACCATGAGGTTTGGCTTGGGAAGGAGGTCTAACATGGATGGAGAGGGAACATATTTATGTACTCAGGAGAAAGACAAGATGAGCGAGAGAAACGGAAGCTAGAGGAGATAGAGAACCCATGACGCCTCTCAGAAGGCTGAGGCGCTCTCAGAAGGGGTTCCCTTTAGCCAGAAAAGAGAGTCCCACAGCCTCTCAGATGCAGGGAGGCAGGGAGGGTGAAGCAGGACGGGGGAGGGGCAGACATAAGGATAAGGGAATTCCTACCTAATGGCCTCTATTTTTTCAGCAAAGCTCAAGGAGTGGGAAATGCTAAGAAGAACCACTATGGGGAAAGGACAAGTTTGCTGGCAGGGACTTCAAATGGGTTTCCAGGCTGCTTGGTGGCCCCATGGTGACGGCAGATGACTCTGTAGTAATGCCAGTCTGCGTGGGCTGCGGATTTTCTCCAGCACAGCTCTGGAGCCCAGGAGCCCAGATGTCACAAAGAAAGAGCTGGCCTGAGCAGGCTAGGGGACAGCCAGACAGGGGCAGCAGGACCCGCAGAGGAGAGGGAGGGTTCAGGCAAAGGAGCATGATGACAGGGCTCCTGAAGCTTAGGCTAAATTCAGAAGGAAATGAGGAAGTCGGGGGTGGGGTTCTGATTCAATGACAGAACATGGCAAGGGAAAGAGACTGTAGGTTTTATGGAGATTGTAAACCCAGCATACTGGGAGGTAGGAGTGGGCAGGCTGAAAGGTGGGAGGCTCTGATAGGAGTGGCCTGGAGAACAATTCAAGGCAATATGTAATCAAGGGCTAAGTAGGATGATATGAAACGTAAGTGGGCTGGACTTCAAATGCAGGGCTCAGTGTGGATGGGGGAGAAATCCAGTGCGATTTGCTGTGTTAACATTTAGAGCCTGCAAGTCACCCCCAGTAGGGAATTCAACAGTATCCTGAAGCCTAGAAGGCACTGGGTAGATCAAACCAGAGATCCAGTTCCTTTCATCTCATCAGAGGTGGAAAATGAACAATAGGAGAGACTATGAAAATATCCTCAATTCTCCCTAAGAAATGCTGCTGTGGTGCCCTGAAATGGACCTTGCCTGTTCGATTCACTCCCTGCTTCAAGCCTCCTTTAACACCATGTCCACACTCCCCCTCCTCAGCTGGTCTGGAAATTTCAAGAAGCCTAATGCACGTTGCGCACTTCCACAAGATAAGGCCGTGAAGTAATGTGAAAGGTTTGGGGGAAGGGGGAGGGGAAAAATCATCAAGGTTGTCTTTGATGAAGACAAGGTTTACAGCATTCACTCTAGTCCACAGGAGCCTGGAGCCAGAGAGGTGAAGTCCTGGCCTGAAGTAGCGCAGCCAGTGAGCAGCAGAGGCCAGACCCGGCTATACTCTTTCCTCAAATTAACCCAGAAGGAACCAGCTGACTTCCTTTCCTGCCCACTCCCTGGTCAGTCAAAACCAGAGCCTCTGTTTCCTTCTCCTCTTAAACTCTATGCTGGAATTGAGTATAAGTATCTGTGGGGCTTTTTTCCGGTACCCATTTCCCCTTCTTTCTTTTGATCTCGACACCTAATTTGACTCTTGTGAAGTACATTTCCCTACCCTCTCCCCACCCACCCCTCCATCCGGTGGCTATCTAGCATTAACCACGTGGCCCAGTGTAGTCCTACTGGCTCTTCCACTGAAATCTGAAACCTGAATCAAGACTGCTAGAGCTATTCATATCATGAAAAGGGCCTTACCTGAAGGTTAATTTCTGGTTCTAAGATCCCAGACTCATCCTTTCAGAACCCAGTTCTAAAGTTGTTCCTTGTGGTCTGCATATTCTTCCAGAAAAATCCCCATTTGTAACTTTGTGTGAGTAGGATTTGATGCTTGCTGTCCTGAGATCCTGCAGGTCCAATATCTGCCATTAAATGAAAACAGAGTTTAGACCAAGTTAGGACCATGTGGTGTCACAGAGTCCACCTGTCAGCAAATCCTCCCAGCACTGCCTTCGAAGCACGTCTGTAACCGGAACAATGCCTCTAACCACCATCGTTCCCACCACTCTGGTCCAGCCACCAAGGTCTTCGGCCCAGACTATAGCAGCAGCGTCTTTGTTGGGGGCACCACTTCCACTTGCGCCCCTAGAGTCTGTTCCCCAAGCAGCAGCCAGGCAGGGGGATGCTGTGATAGGGTAGGCTGGACCACATCACTCCTCTGCTCATGTCCTCCCAACAGCTCCCTCACTACCACTCAGTAAAGTGAAAGCATTACCCATGGCCTTCACACGGTCTGGCCCCATCCCTCCGCCACCTTCCCTGCTCCTCCCCATTCTGACTCCTCTGCCCCCGCTACACAGACATCCTCGCTGCTGCTCCAATACCCAGGGCACACCACTCTCACTTCAGGGCCCCTGACCATGCTGTCTCCCACATGGAAATGTAAGAAAGCTGGAAAGTAAGCTCCACGAGGGGAAGGACTTTTGTCTATTCTTTGCTCTATCAACACCTGGCAGAGTGAAGGGCACAAAACAGGTGTGAACTGGGCAGCCCAGTGCTTTGACCTCCTTTCTCTTCACTGCCACTTTCAATCTGGAGGTTTGTCAGACTTTGGGTGGATGGGTTTTTTTCCCTGACTGCAGCCATGAGAACCAGAATCACTTAAAAAAAAATAGACTATTTTTCACAGCAGTTTTAGTCTCACAGCAAGATTGAGAGGATACATCTATCGTTGTACAGAGGGAAATATCCCATATACCCCCACACATGCACAGCCTTCCCCATCATCAACATCCACCACCAGAATGGAACAGCAGTCACAACTGGTGATTGTATATCGATACATCATTATCACCCAAAGTGGATAGCTAACATTAGAGATCATTCTTGGTGTTGTACATTCTATGGGTTGAGACCAATGTATTGTACAATGGCATGTCTCTACTATTATGGTATCATACAGAAATAGCTTCATTGGCCTAAAAATTTTCTGTGCTCCACCGAATCATCCCTCCCTCCTTAGACCGTGGCAACTATTGATCTTTTTTATTTTCTTCATAGTTGTGCTTTTTGCAGAATGCCATATAGTTGGAATCATACAGTATATAGACTTTTCAGATGGGCTTCTTTCACTTAGTAATATGCATTTCAGGCTCCTCTATATCTCTTCATGGCCTGGAAGCCCATTTCTCTTTAGTACTGAAAAATATTTCATTGTGGGCTTCCCAGGTGGCTCAGAGGTACAGAATCCGCCTGCCAAGCAGGAGACATGGGTTGGATCTTGGGTAGGGAAGATCCCTTGGAGGAGGAAATGGCAACCCACTCCAGTATTCTTGCCTGGGAAATCTCATGGACAGAGGAGCCTGCCAGGCTACAGTCTGTGGAGTCACAAACTGTTGGACACAACTTAGTGACTAAACAACAACAATATTCCATTGTATGATGTACTAGCTTATCTAGTCACCTACTGGAGGACATCTTAGTTGCTTCCAAATTTGGGCAATTATAAATAAAGTTGATGTAAACATCAAGCACAGGTTTTCGCATAAACATAAGCTTTCAAATCCTTTGAGTAAATACCAAGGCGTGCAATTGCTAGATCATATGGTAACAGTATGTTTACTTTCATAAGAAATTGTCAAACTGTCTTCCAAAGTGGTTGTAACATTTTACGCTGTCATCAGCAATGAGTGAAAGTTTCTGTTGTCTCATAGCCTCACCAACATTTCATGTTGCTACTGTTTTGGATTTTGGCTATTTAATAGATGGGTAAACAATCACTTTTTATATTTGTTTCTAGAAGTAAAACTCAAAGGCTACTGAAGTATATACACCAAAAAACAATACTTTTAAAATCAAAGAGAAACAAACAGAAATAAAAGTGCATAAACGTATAAATATATCTTTCTAAACCGATGAAAGCCCAAAAGTGTGGCCTTTGTGGGATCAGGGTTCTCTGGGGAGCAGGGCTGTTAGAGAGAGATTGCCTTACACAAATTCCCCAGAACCCTTTCTTGGAAATGTTTCACTTTGCTTCAATGCTGCCTAGCACTGGAGAAATCTACGAGCTTTCTAATTGCCCTTGAAGATGGTTGCTTCCTGGAACTACTTTATAAGTTATGAAAACAGACAACCAGGATATTTTTATCTATCCCATGGCAGGCACCTGAGAGACAGCTGCCCCAGCTGCAAACCCATTGAAAGACCTTCAGGTCCCTATTACCAAATAATTCTGGCAATTTTCAGGGTCCCTAAGGGACAACATACATCTTTAGCTTGTCCAACTTGTGGTCCACTCTGACCCCAGGTTAGTAGCTGTCCTTGACCAGTACTTGCCAGCCTTGCCCACATAGTTTAAAATGGTCTCTATGCATGGTGTCAGTATTTGAATCAAATCAAACCCACAAGGCTTCAATGTACCACTTTATTACATGGCCAACAATATTTTGCTTGTGGAATCAAAACAGTGATTATGAAAGAAAAGAAGAGTTACTGATTCTATTAAATATTACAGCATATAATACAATAACATGCAGTATTAATATATTTATACACTGGGGTCCCCAGCGTTGAAGGATGTGAGTCTGGAGTGAAATGGCCAGAAACTCTCTGAGATAGGTTTTGCTCTTGCCCCAGCAACCACCACAGAGGTTCCCCTAGACTCAGAGACTGCCTTCTCCCTCAATCAAGGTGCTTCTCAAAAACAAAAATGAAAACACAGAATTCTCGAGAGCTCTTTACGACATCCTCTTTCATGTCCACTCAAGCAGTTTTTTTTTTTTTTTTTTTAAGTCAGAAAGTTCCCTATTGGCTTATGAAAGCTCCCTTTGAAACTCCTTAATTCTATTGCAGATGGGTGATTTAAGCAGGGCCTGCAAATTTTATCTTCAGTGACAACCCAATGAGTTGTGAGGGAGAGTGGCTTAACAGATTACAACAAAGGTAAATGACCTCCCAAACCCACTCAGGTGATAGATGTGGGGTGAGGATTTAAATCCAGATGTATCTGACTCCAAAGATGTGTTTTTCTTATAACATCATTTGGATTTCAAACACAAAAGCCTCAGTTTAATCTGCCTACCAGTGAGTCTGATCGGAAACTTGGGCACACAGGGAAGTATGTCCTAAAATGCCTCTTTTTTCATACTTTTCTTTATTTTATTGCAGTATAGTTGATTTACAATTATTATATAGGTTTCAGGTGTACAACATAGTGATTCAGCATTTTTAAAGATTATAATCCATTTACAGTCACTATAAACTATTGGCTATGTGCATTGTGCTGTGCAATATATTCTTGTAGCTTATTTATTTTATACATAGTGGTTTGTACTTCTTAGTCTCCTTCCCTTGTCTTGCTCCTCCTCTCTTCCCTCTCTGCACTGCTAACCACTAGTTTGTTCTCTGTATCTATGAGTATGTTTCTCTTTTGTCTTTTTGTTACTAGTTTTATTTTTTAGATTCCATGTGTGATATTATATAGTATTTGTCTTTCTCTGCTTGACTAAGCATACTTTCCTCCAAATCTATCCATGTTGTTGCAAATGGCAAATTTTCATTCTTTTTAATGGTTGAGTAGTAGTCCATTGTGTGTGTGTGTGTGTGTGTACCACATCCTCCTTATCCATTCATCTATTGATGGACACTTAGATTGCTTGCATATCTTGGCACTTGTAAATAAACACTGGGAAGCATATATCTTTTCAACACTGAGATGCATATATCTTTTGAATTCATGTTTTCATCTTCTTGGGATATATACCCAGGATTGGAATTTCTGGATCATACAGTAGTTCTATTCTTAGTTTTTTGATGAACCACCATACTATTTTCCACAGTGGCCGTACCAACTGACATTCCCACCAACAGTGTACAAGTTCCCTTTAATCCATATCTTCCCCAACAGTTGTTACTTGTGGTCTTTTTGATGATAGTCACTCTGATAGGTGTGAGGTGATATATCATTGTGCTTTTGATTTGCATTTTTCTGGTGATTACTGATGCTGAGCATCTTTTCATGTGTCTGCTGACCATCTGTATATTTTCTTCAGGGAAATGTCTGTTTAGGTCTTCTACCCATTTTTTAAATTAGATTGTTTGCAGGATTTTTTTTTTTTTTATGTTGAGTTGTATGAGCTGTTTATGCTTTGGATATTAACTCCCTAATGATTATATTGTTTATAAAATGCTTCATTTTTAATTAGATTTTACTTACCGTGAAAAACTTTTCTATCAGTTTTCTCACCCTTACCACTTCCCAGAGCAGTGAAGGTTACCTCTCCCTGCTTGTACTCACAGCACTTATTGTTGGGGAAGTGATAGCCTGAGAAGAGATGAAGTCCCTAACATCCCAGAATGTCAGAGTCAACCTCCAGCATAAGCCTCTTTGATCTGCCTCTGCTCACAAGCAAGTTGGAAAAGAGCACTGGTCTAATTTTTCCAGGACAAGACCCACGGCCAGGTGGCAAATGAGTACGTGGTGATGCTAATTCATGCCTACTTCCTTCCTTCATTCTATGACCTCAATCACATCCAGCTACTCTCTGTCCACAAGCAAAGCAGGCTGTGTGCATCTCCAGGGAAGTGGACCATGTGATTTCCTGCCGGAGGTGGTCCCCACCCCTGGGTTGGGACTTTTGTCAATGGGGTCATCCCTGAATGAACCAGGTAGGTTCATTCAACACTAAAATAAAACTCTTTCTTCACATCTGACCACTTCCCAGACTAGAGCTGTTGGCTCACAAAGGCAAGAGCCTAAGCATGGCTAGTGGCTGGAGAAACGACTCAGAGCCCAGCGCCCACGCAAGACATGTTCTTTCATGGCGTCTGCCTTTCCAGCCTGTTAGGAATGGAGAGATATTTGTGCTAAGATACAGCCTCCCTCAAATGCTCCCCTGAACATATGCTGACGACAGGTATTCCTTATTCCTTGTGGAAAATGTTTTTGCCACATAATAAAGCCTTACCTTTGATTTGGATGTTCTATGCAGTGTCTCCTTTTAACTGAATTCAAAACAAAATCCTTCCAGAAGTCCCTCTTGCAGACTCTTCCATGAACAGTCTGGGAGGCAAGCTGCACAGTCACTGCTGAGATCAACATCCCCTGGATCCACCCTGAGGGATACAGAGTGATGTCTCTCCACAAACTTGAGCCACTGTCCCTGTCTTCCAGGTTAGTAAAGAAGCCTAAACGATATAGGGAATTCATCCTCAAGGTTTTCCCCAGTTTTGTTCATCAGGCATGATGGCTGATTAGACAAAAATCACCACTGTGGTCCCTCTGCTTCTAAATCACGTAAGGTCAGAAGGACTCCATAGTGCTATCCTTGAATAGGTAGGTTTAATAAGGTTTTCTTTCCTTATGGGAGAATGGCTCTGCATTCCCCTTGTTCAGTTTTATCCATCAATATTTTTTTCTGCAATATCTTGTTTTTGGTTTTAATGGGCCCTCAATGACCAGTGGGGTCTTCCCAGAGGGTGCTAGTGGTAAAGAACTTGCCTACCGTTGCAGGAGATGTAAGAGATGCAGGTTCAATGCCTGGGTCTGGAAGATGCCCTGCAGGAGGGCATTGCAACCCACTTCAGTACTCTTGCCTGGAGAATCCCATGGACAGAAGAGTCTGGTGGCCTACAGTTCATGGGGTTGAGAAGAGTTGGACACAACTGAAGTGACTTAGCAAGCATGCATGCAATGACCAGGGAAGTCTTGAGAAGACCTGGTAGTTATGTTATTGCTATGAGGGTTGGATCTCTAGACTCCTATATCAGGGTTTCCTGAATAACTAGGAAAGTTATGAAAGGCTGGGAAAGTCCGCTCTCTGGGCCCTGAGCTGGGCCCATCTGCAGCCCTCACCCTCCAGGACTCTGATGGTGCCAGGACTGTGGGCAACAGCAGGACCCAGGTGCTGGGCACTAAGCCCAGACAAGAGAGTCTGCAGCAAGGCTGACTGCAGCTTAGGGGATAGGCAAGAATTAGGTCATATCTGGAAAATACCACTAGAAATCTATCAAACAGTGAGGAAGGAAGGTCAGAGCCAGATCAGTATGGATTGACAAGTGAGGGAGTCTATACAGGAAGAGTATGTAAAAATCAGAAGGCACCTTGTCCAGAATTAAAGTGAAAAACAAACCAGGAAAATAGTTAAAAACAACCAATTGATTTTTGACAAAAGTGTCAGTATAATTCAACGAAAAAAGGATTGTTTGTTCAACAAATGGTGCAGGAACAAGTGTTTGCTGCTGCTAAGTTGCTTCAGTCGTGTCCGACTCTGCGCGACCCCATAGATGGCAGCCCACCAGGCTCCCCTGTTCCTGGGATTTTCCGGGCAAGAACACTGGAGTGGGAACAAGTGTTTAACCCTATACAAAAATGAACCTTGTCTGTTTCATACATACAATTTAACCTCAGATTTGGACTGCAAGATCCAACCAGTCCATCCTAAAGGAGACCAGTCCTGGGTGTTCATTGGAAGGACTGATGCTGAGGCTGAAACTCCAATACTTTGGCCACCTCATGCGAAGAGTTGACTCATTGGAAAAGACCCTAATGCTGGGAGGGATTGGGGGCAGGAGGAGAAGGGGACGACAGAGGATGAGATGGCTGGATAGCATCACCGACTCAATGCGTATGATTTTGGGGGAACTCTGGGAGTTGGTGATAGACAAGGAGGCCTGGCATGCTGCGATTCATGGGGTCACAAAGAGTCGGACACGACTGAGCGACTGAACTGAACTGAACTGATCTGTAAGGACTAAAGCTGTGAAATCTTTCAGAGAAAACACAGGAGAAAGTCTTAGTGACCTTGAGGTTGCCAAAAATTCTTTAAAAGGATTGAAAAAAATACAAACTACAACAGTGTTATGTACTTAATGCCATTGAACTGTATACTTAAAATTAGTTAAAATGGGAACTTTTGTGTTATGTATATATTTTACCACAATAATCATAATAACAAAAGAGATAGCTTCTCTTCAGATAATTGCCAGAGGAAAAAACCCCACAAAGTGTGAAAGAAAATTCAAAACTTTTGTTTTTTGAAAGGGAACCCTCTTACTTGCTGATGGGAATGTAAATTGGTACAGTCACTATTGAGGTTCCTTAAGAAACTAAAAATAGAACTACCGTATGATTCAATAATCCCACTCCTGGACATACATCCAGAGAAAATCATAACTCAAAAAGATATATGCACCCCGATGTTCGTTGCAGTACGATTAATAATAGCCAAGACATAGAAGCAACCTAAATGTACATCTGCAAATGAATGGATAAGGAAGATATGGCATATATATACAATGGAATATTAGTCATAAAAATTAATTAAATAATGCTATTTGCAGCAACATGGATGGATCTAGAGGTTATCACACTAAGTGAAGTAAGCAAGACAGAGAAGGACAAATATCATATAATATCATTTACACGTGGAATATAAAATATAATACAAATGAACTTATTTACAAAGCAGAAACAGACTCACAGACATAGAAAACAAATTTACGATTACCAAGGGGAAATGGGGTGGGAGAGGGATAAATTAGGAGTTTGGGATTAGCAGATACAATCTACTACATATGAAATAGATGGACAACAAGGTCCTACTGTAACACAGGAAACTATATTCAATATCTCAGAATAAACTATAATGGAAAAGAATATGAAAAAGAATGGATATATGTATATGTATAACTGAATCACTTTGCTGTACACTAGAAATTAACAACATTGTTCATCGACTATGTATGTGTTAGTCATTCAGTCGTGTCCAACTCTTTGTGACCCCACGAACTTGTAGCCCACCAGGTTTCTCTGAGCTTGGAATTCTCCAGGCAAGAATACTGGAGTGGATTGCCATTCCCTTCTCCAGTTAATCAACTATACTTCAATGAAAAATAAAAAATAAAACTTTCATTCTTTAAAAGAGACTGTTATAAAAATGAAAAGGTTGCATGTGAAAAGTAGCAAAACCTTATCTGAAAAAGGACATGTTCTAGAATATATAAAGAACATTTACAACTCAATAAGATGACAAACAATCTAATTGTTTTTAAAATGAGCAAAACATCTGAAAGGACATATCACTAAAATAGATAAACAGATGGCAAATAAGACCTGAAAAGATGCCTAACATAACTAGTCATCAGAAAAATGTAAATTAAAACCACAGTGAGAAAGTATATACCTACTGCTGCTGCTGCTGCTGCTAAGTCACTTCAGTCGTATCCGACTCTGTGCGACCCCATAGACGGCAGCCCACCAGGCTCCTCTGTCCCTGGGATTCTCCAGGCAAGAACACTGGAGTGAGTTGTCATTGCCTTCTCCAATGCATGAAAGTGAAAAGTGAAAGTGAAGTCGCTCAGTCGTGTCCGACTCTTAGCGACCCCATGGACTGCAGCCTACCAGGCTCTTCCATCCATGGGATTTTCCAGGCAAGAGTACTGGAGTGGGGTGCCATTGCCTTCTCCGATATACCTACTAGAATGTCTAAAATTTAAATAACAACTATACAAAATGTTGGCAAGAAAGAGGAGCAACTAGAACTCCTCATGCACTGCTGGGAGGGATGTAAAGCACAGCACAAGCACTTTGGAAAATAGTTTGGCCATGTGTTATCATATTAAATATGTATCTACTATGAGATCTAGCCGTTCAACCTCTAGGTATTTATCCTGGGGAAATAAAAGCATATGTCCACAAAAGACTCGTACCTGAGTTTTCTTAGCAGTTTTATTTCTAATCATCAAAAATTGGAAGCAATTCAAATGTCCATCAAGAGGCAAATGGACGAACAAATATAGTATATATGAACAAATATAGTTTATATAGTATGAACAAATATAGCATACATGTAGAGGGGAACACTATTCAGCAATAAGAAGGAATTGACATGTGCAATAACATGGATGAACCTCAAGATAATTATGCTGAAAGAAGTCAGACCAAAAAAAAAAGAAAAAACTACATGCTGTCTGTTTCCATATATAAAATTCTAGAAAATGCAAATTAATCTATAGAGATGGAAAGCAGACAATTGGTTGCCTAGGAACAAGGTGGGGGGGAGTGAAGGATGGATTACAAAGGGGCATAGGATGCTTCGGGAAGTGATAGACATATTCATTATCTTGATTATAGCAATGGTTTCATGGCTGTATACATATGTCAGGACTCATCAGTTTGTATTGTTAAATATGTATAGTTAATTGTATACCAACTATAATTTAATAAAGGCTTTATAAAGTAGATGGAAGAAAGAAAAACTCACCCTCTGTCATCAATAGGCAATACAGGGTCATGGCTAGATGTGGGCCCTGGAGGCTTCTCTAGGCTTGGATTCAGGATCTATGTAAGACTTACTAGTGTAAGAAGTGAAATGAAGTGAAAGTCACTAAGTCGTGTCCAACTCTTTACGACCCCATAGACTGTACAGTCCATGGAATTCTCTAGCCAGGATACTGGAATAGGTAGCCTTTCCCTTTTCCAGGGGATCTTCCAAACCCAGGGATTGAACCCAGGTCTCCCACATTGCAGGTGGATTCTTTACCAGCTGAGCCACAAGGGAAGCCCAAGAATACTGGAGTGGGTAGCCTATTCTTTCTCCAGGATATCTTCTGACCAGAAATCAAACCAGGGTCTCCTGCATTGCAGGCGGATTCTTTACCAACTGAACTATGATCTTGGCCAAATCATGTGATCTTGCTAAAGCCTGCTATCCTCACCTGGGAATGGGGATAATAACAGTGCTGTGAAATTTATAAAGTACTTGGAACAGCAGCTCAAGTGTGGGAAATGTCGGGATTGTCACTGTCATAATCATCCTTTGTAAAGCTGATGATTGAAATGCAAAACAGACAGACACTGGAGATCAGCATCCAGGTGGGTGTGTGGAGGGGAGTCTGTGAGAAGTAAGAACTCAGGTCTGACAGGGATATCCAGAAGTCCCACTGCCTCAAGGAATGGTGTTTTGGGACAAACGTCTGACCAGCCAGGTTTAGCAGGTCTAGAAACTGCAAGGAAAAGAGAGACACCTTGTTGGTATCACATTAGACACAGTAGAAGACAAACTTTTCTCCGTCCCTCTTGCCCTGACAGTGGCTTTCTTACATATCAGAGGGATTACCTTTCAGTGTTCTAATGCTTTCCAGTCAACCACCCCTTGTGTTTGACATCCTTCATGTCTTACACTAGATCCTGGGGTACCACCCAAGACAGTCAGCACTGCTTCAGCTTCTCTCTGGTCTGGGCGATCAGAGCACTCACCTAGCTTTAGTCTCTGCCCAGAAGAACAGCAACAGGACAGTGGTAATGCCATTGGCTGACCACTCATAGTAAAGGCAGTCAAATCCAGAGAAATGCAAGACTTCGGTGGAAATACTGAACTGAAGCAGGTGGAGGGTGAGAAGGGAAGATGGCCAGTTAGAAATTGGAGGTGATTCTCCAGGATCCATCACCAAGCCATGTAAGCATAAATCCGAAAAAACAAGTAAACAAAAAACACATGAAATCAGCAGTCAGGGCTGTGATGGGATCCAGCTGGCCAGAAGCCTGGGCCTAGGCAATTTCATTCTCTGGGAGAGGCTCCTACAGGGGGAAGGAGAAAGGGAAAAGGGGGAGAAGAATCATTCTAATTAATAAAGAGGCGAGTCAGGCCAGTGCATCCATCAGCTACTGCACGGTGGAGGGGCACCTCAGCTTGAAAGAACCTCAACAAAGGACAAGGGCTCTTAAGAGCTCATGGCTCAAAATCCAGCTGCACTGCTATGCTGGTTGCACTCCATTTGCACACACGCACACACATGTCCCCTCCTCCTCCATCCTGCTCTGTGCCTGGATGACTGACCCCTTTAGGCTGCATCCTCTGGGTTCTGGATGGGTTTGGCCAATGGGAGCCTCTGGGTGGATGGGAGATCAGGAGAAATGAGAATCAGGATATTTCTTCCCTGTTCCTTCCTTGCTTTGAATCCTGGTCCTGGCAGTGGCTGGGTCCCTCTGTGATTCTAGGTCGACCTCCATGGGTCCAGTTCTCACCCATCTCTGGTCCCACTCTTTCCACTCCTTGATCTTTTAGGTTTGTAGGTGTTCAGAACTTCTTGTGGTTGCTCCTGTCTAGGTGCCTTATCAGTCTTAACCTCGCCCTCGCCTTGTGAAGTGAAATCTGTTTGAACCATCTTCAGTAGATCCACTTGTTAGCTGTATAATAACTGGAGACAGTCACTCCCCAGGCTCCACTTTCTCATTTGTGGTGGGGACACCAGAGGATGTGAGGACTTGAGGTTAATGTACATGGTTAGCCACTCCTGATCTCCTGGGAAACACTCTAGTGGAGGACCCTCAGGATGTGACTCTTGTATTCTGTAGGTCTCCTAGTTCTTTCTCCTGCCCCCACTGCCCCCTTGGATAAACCCTGCTCACTCAGAACGAAGGAGAGAAGAAGAACATCCCTCTGGTGCCTCATCACACATGGGAATACAGGAGGGGCACTCTGCCAGCCCCCACATCAACCTTGCCCTGACAAAAGTCAGCCTGCCCGGAATAAGAAAGTAACCGCAGCCGAGAAAGGTAAAGCCAAACCTGAAAACACAGGAACTGAGAGTTTCAGCCAACACAGGCCTGCAGCGTCCTTGCAGAGTGCTGTTTATGAGGCAGTAAACTATTTAAATGCTGTATTTTGGAACCCGCAAGGTCTCCTTGAATGGCTTATGAGAAGGTACTGCTAATAAGAGCTCCAGGAGGACTGGAGGGGGAGATGAGGGCACCTTTGCCTCGAAGCTGCAAGTTTCTGGGGGAGGACGGAGGCTCTGTCTGCAAGTTTCTGGGGGAGGACGGAGGCTCTGTGGGGAGCAGCAGAGTCTGGAGAGAAAAGGATGCCAGAACGGGGGGTGCCCCTGGGGAAGTCTCCACGGTTCAGGCAGGGCAGCCAGAATCACAGGTGCAAAAGGCCGATTTTGTGTGCTCTGCAAAGTTGTGAGGAAGATACTTTTTGCAGCAGGCAAGAGGGCTATGGTGTGGTGTTCAAAAGCATGGCACAGGGTCTGAGCTTAAATCCTGACTTAGCCATTTGTTTGTTGAATGACCTTGGCAAAGGTACTTACCCTCTCTGTGACTCAGTTTGGTCACCTGAAACATGGGGATGATAATAGTAATAAGTGAGCTTCCCTGGTGGCTCAGATGGCAAAGAATCTGCCTGCAATGTAGGAGACCTGAGCGTGATCCCCGGGTTGGGAATCAACCCAGGGAGAATTCCCTGGGTTTTCTCCATGCTTGGAGAATCCCCATGGACAGAGGAGCCTAATGGGCTACAGTCCATGGGGTCACAGAGAGTCAGACACGACTGAGCAACTAAGCACACACATGCCTGTGTTATCGAGTTTCTGATGATTACATTAGATAATATTTACTGTGTACTCAGCATGGGACTTAGCACATGTTAAATGCTCAAAAAATTATCTATTATCAATGTTACCACCACACCCATCTGTTTCCATCTACCTTTTCCTAGCTCCAAAGACAGCAAAGGTTGCTAGGAGATTAGCACATAATATCTTGAACACCTATTTCTGGGAAGGTGATATAGCAACACAAATTCCAGGTCCAAATCAACTCTCACAGCCCAGCAGGGTCCAGAGGCTGCTGGAGTAGAAGAGCAGAAACTGGGGAGAGGCCTTCCCTGGTGGCTCAGTGGTAAAGAATTCGCCTGCCAATGCAGGAGACACGGGTTTGAGCCCTGATCCGGGAACATCCCACATGCCTTGGGGCAACTGAGCCCATGAACCATAACTACTGAATTACTGCAAATACTCAACACATATGCTGCAACTACTAAAGCCTGCTCGCCTCACAGCCTGGGCACTGCAGCAAGAGAAGCCACCGCAATGAGAAGCCTGCGCACCACGGAGAGTAGCCCCAACTAGCTGCAACTAGGGAGAAGTTTACACAGCAGTGAAGACCCAGCAAAGCCATAATAAATTAATAAATTTTTTTAAAAGGAAAAGAAACTAGGGAGAGTAAAGTGACCAGTGCCAAGTGAGCTACATACAAACAACCCCACAACAGTGCTGGTGGCCCTTTTGAGGCAGGACCTAGGAACTCTTTGACGCAGGACTGGCAAAACAGGACATAACTGTGTACTCCTTTGTAGAAGGCAAAATAGTTGGGAGAGGGTCTCAGTTTTGAAAACCCATCATCATCCATAAGAAATACAATCTGCTGCTGATAGAAAGAAGCTGTATAACAAGAAAGAATATGGTGCCAAGGGAAGAGGCCAGCTGGTACCCAGGAGGGTTTCCAAGGCCATAGCAAACCTTGATGAATTTCCCAAGGTCTGAGACTCTCCCTCATCAGGCTCCAAAACTTGATGTTGTCAACAGACTGAGGGTGGATTCTCTTTTAGGGGTAGATTTACTTCAACCAGAGTAATAAAACACTGATACACAGACCAAAATGCTAATTCATTCTTCTTTCTTCCCTTATTGATAATATTTAATGAATACCTATAAATAAAAGTCTCTAATCTAGTAGAACATATATTCTAGTTGGGGAGAAAAAAATAAATATCTATCCAGAGAATCAGAAAATAAGCCACAGACTGGGAGAAAATATTTACAAAAGATATATCTGAAAAGGAATGTTAACTAAAATGTTTAAAAAGGACTCTTAAAATTCAGTAATAAGAAAATGAACATGATTAAAAATTGGAGGAAAAATCTGAACAAATAGATACCTCACCACAGAAAATGCAGATGAAAAATATGAAAAGAGCTTATGAAAAGAGGCACAAAATCACATGTCATTAGGGAACTGTGAGTTAAAACAGCAATGGGATACCTCTACACCACTATTACGAATGGACAAAATCAGAAATCATAATAACACTAGGTGGTGGGGAGGACCTGGAGCAATAGGAACTCACATTCACTGCTGGTGGGGATTATAAAATGGAACAGCCACTCTGGAAGACAGTCTGCCAGTTTCTTACAAAACTGAACATGCTCCTACCACGTGATCCAGCAGTCAAGCTCCTTGATATTTACCCGAAGGAGTGGAAAACTTAGGTCCACACAAAAGCCTGCACCCAAACTTTACAGCAGCTTTATTCATAACTGCCCAGACTTGGAAGCAACCAAGATGTTCTTCTGAAGGGGAATGGATAAATAAAACTGTGGTCCATCCAGACAATGGAGTATTATTCAGCAATAAAAAGAAATGAGTTAATAAGTCATGCAAAGATGTGGAGGAAAATTAAATGCATATTACTAAGTGAAAGAAGCCCATCTGAAAAGGCTATATATTGTATGAGTCCAACTACATGACATTCTGGAAGAGGCAAAACTATGGCTATATGAAAATATCAAAGGTTGCCAGGAGTTTGGGGGAAGCAGGGATAAATAAGCGGAGGACAGAGAATTTTTAGAGCTATAAAACTACTCTGAATGATCCTATACTATTGGCTATATGCCATTACAAATTTGTCAAAACCCATAAAATGTACAACAAAAACTGTCTGCTTATGTAAATTATGGACTTTGGTCGATATTGAGGAAATAAGTGTGTCACACTGGTGCGTATGGGAGGTGGAGCGGGGAGGGCTTTCGTGGGAGTGTCCCATGCCTTCAGCTCCACTTTGCGTTGAACCCAAAACTGCTGCAAACAAGAGTCTATTAATTTTTTCTGGTGGGGGACTGCTCTGTGTGGTACAAGGGATCCCAGTTCCCTGACCAAGGATTGAACCCATGCCCCGTGCAGTGGAAGCGCAGTCTTAACCACTGGACAACCAGGAAAGTCCCTGTTAATTTTTTTAATCTATAAATAGCTAACAGAGAATGATAAACACCAGGGTTAGGTGTGGGGAATATGAGGATGAAGGGCCACTTAGCTAAGGCAAGGCCACCTCCTTAGAGCCAAGATCAGAGGCGTTTCATGCAAAGGGAATGGCAAGTATGCAAGTCCTGAGTAAAGTGCCCAACAGACTGGAACCCCTGCCTCTGTGTGCCTGCGCTCCTTTTCCCTGCAGGCACCCAGTGCAGGAAGGTGAGTTACAGGAAGAAGGCTGTGTGGTGAGCAAGGAGCCACGGCAAAGGAGGAAGTGGCTCCAGGTAGTGACCCGGCAGAGGACAGCAATGGCCTCTCGCCAGCCCGGGCCTCACCCTGCCCAGGGCCAAGATGTCCGTAGATGAAGGCTGCTCCCCACAGGCAGTTCTGGGGGCTCTGTCCCCTCGCCCTCGCCTTCCACACACCCTTTCTTCAGGTTGGTTAATGCAAGTTAGTCCGCTACTATTAAATCTTGCCTGGGCAAATTATCCAAATAATTTGACCTCTCTGTGTCTATTTTTTTGTCTACAAAATAAGGAGAGTAAGAGCTAGCTTGCGGGGCTCTGGGGTGGAAAGGAGGAGTCCATGAGGTAAAGAAGCTTTGGAAAGCCCCTTGTGCTAGAAGTAGTCATTCAATAGTGGATTAGTTTAATTGCTGTTATCCACATTATTTTGACTATTCTGGCCCAGTCTATGAGCCTAGTCAGCAATTTAAGAAATGACAGTAGATAAAGTATAGACTTTGTTCAAATTTCACAAAATTTTATGCAAGTGCATTATTTGTTTTCATACCTTATTCAGGACTCCATATTGTATTTCACTGCATTGAGCAGCTTCAGCTGCATGCAACAAATTCTGGTAAATTCTCTTTTCATTTTTATTCTGTTACAAATATTTTCTAATTTTCCTTGTTATGTCTTCTTAGATACACTCATTATCTAAAAGTGGACATTTAATTTCCAAGTACATGAAATTTTGTTTAAAGTATCTTTAATATTAATTTCTCATTTTGATACTAATTTCTCATTTAAATGCTTTCTTTGCCAACACCCTTTGTGTTTTTTTCAGTCTAACTTTATTGAGCCTTTCGATGACCAAGTTGAAGATCTCTATTGGTAAGTGTCACACTGCATTTTAAAATATGTGGGTTATTTTCAAATATCTTTAGATATTGATTTCTAACATAATTCCACAGTGATAAGAGAACAGATTCTGTATGATTTCAATGTTTTTAGATGATGAAATTTTTGAACCTTGTTTTATGTCCCTGAGTATGTTCTGGTGTCTCCTAGTTTACAGTATATGGGAACTTGAATAGAATTTGTATCCTACTGTTGTGTGAAAATTATATAAATCTTAATTATATTGAATCGGTTCACAGTGCTTTTCAAATCTACTATATCCTTCTACATCTCCGTATATTTATTCTATTAATTTTTGAGAGTTTGATATTGAAGATCCAACTAAAAATTAATTTATCTACTTAAAAAATAATTGTAGTGTATAGTGAAACTATATGTAATCTTGTTCTATATTTTCCAAGACTCCTGTAAATGTGTTAGAAGCATTTTTAAATTACTTCCATAATTTAAAAAAATAAACATTTGTTGATGTTTGACAGAAAACAACAAAATTCTGTAAAGCAATTATCCTTCAATTAAAAAATAAATACATTTTAAAAAATAAAAATTAAAAATAGCAGTAGAGCATAGGAATGACCCATAGGCATGGCTCTGGGCACATGAATGATCTGCACAACCCCAGGCAAGTTATTAATATTTATACTCTCTGCCTCAGTTTGCCCACCTGCATAATGGAGCTACTGATAGACCCTACTTAACGGAGTTGCTGTGAAGATGGAATGAGTTAATCCACATAAAGCTGTTAGAACAGTGCCTGGTAACTGGTGGGGGTCCAGATGCCCACTGCTGTCATATGCCATATTTTTTACTTCCATTTTTGACTTCTAGGAAACAGTTTCCCTGGAAAGAAATGTGAGCAAACCTGTTGGGGAGGTCATACGGAGAGAAAGAGACCCTGGAGGATAAGAAGGCACATAGGAAAGAACCAAGGCGCCCCAGTGGACAGCCAGCACCCAGACATGTGAATGAGGCCGTCTTGATTCTTAAGATGCCATGGCTGACAGCAGATAAAGCAAAGATGAGTGTCCCAGCCAAGCCATGCCCAAATTCCTGCCTGCCTAAAATCCTGAACAATCAAATGATCATTCTTCTATGCCATTGGGTTTGGGGTGGTTTGCAATATGCATATATTTATATATAATATATATGTATTTATATACATATATAAATACCTAAAAATAGCTCAGTGGTAAAAAATCCACCTGCCAAGCAGGAGACACCTGCCAAGTAAAAGATGAGGGTTTTGATCCCTGCGTCAGGAAGATCCCCTGGAGAAGGAAATGGCACCCCACTCCAGTATTCTTGCCTGGGAAAATCCCATGGACAGAGGAGCCTGGCGGGCTACAGTCCGTTGGGTCACAAAGAATTGGACATGACTGAGCAACTAAGCATAATAACTAAATCCATAAAACAAACCCACGACTGCATCCATCATGTGTTGATTTTCTAGTTTCATTCTCACAGGCCAATCTTATGTCTCCTTTATATCTCATCTATACAATTAATAAGGGAGCTCATATTTTCTGGTAATAAATCAAAGAGTGAAATAATCCAGCAAAGTTAAGAAGGTGTGGTCTCTGCTCTTGGGAAACTTGAAGCTAAAATGGCCTTAAAGGGAAAATAAAGGTACCATGGAATACAGAATAAAAAGACAAATCCCTCACCTTTGCATAATGTTTTGGACTTTCTCAGAGTCATCAGAAATCACATGATTTTCCTTCAAAGCACCTAACAGCAAACAGTTAACGCTGGCTGACCACTTCCCATTTGCCCAGCACTCACCCGAGCATTTACATATTATCATAAAGGACCAAGTTGTACTTTCCAAAAATGGCTGTCATGGGACTTCCCTGGCAGTCCAGTGGTTAATAGTCTGCTTACATTGCATGGGGTACAGGTTCAATCCCTGGCCAGGGAATTAAGATTCCACATGCCACATGGTATGACCAAATAAAACAAAAAATAACCAAAACAAATGGCTGCAAGAATACATCCCATCCTACATGCTCTTCTTGTGACACGATGTCACCATTCTTATTCCACAGCAAGAGAAGCCACCGCAATGAGAAACCCATGCACTGCAACAAAGTATAGCCCCCGTTCACCACAACTAAGAGTAGCCCTCACTTCCCACAACTAGAGAAAGCCTGCAGGCAGCATTGAAGATCCAGCACAGCCAAAAATAAATAATAAATAAAATAAATTAAAAAAAAGAGAGAGAGAACTGAGCTCCTCTTACCCACAGCTGTACCCATAGGATCTAGCAGATGATAACCTGCTCAATAAGAATTTATTCAATGAATGAACATGTCAGCCCTCTTGAATCTCACAAACTACTGGAAGAGGTCAGTAAGGCAGATAAGAAAGACTGAGCCTAGCGATGTCAAGTGATTGGCCTAAAGCTACACTTCCAGCACCTATAAGAGTAAGATTAGATCTCTAGTCCGCTGACTCCTCCAATTGGTGCCCTTTCCCTGTGCCATGCTGATGTTAAGTAGATCCCATGTACATAGCTCTTTGTAACTGTCCTGAACTGGGGAGGCACCCTGGAATGAGGGCATCCAGATGAATCCAAGCCTGGCATCCTTCCTGAAACAAGTAGTCTTTACATGAGATGTTGGAGCCAGCATGGACTATGGCCTGCCTCTGAGACCTGAAGAGGGAATTCCAGGAGGAGAAGAAGCTTTCTGAGTGACTCCTTGTCTAAGTGAACTGGACATATGTGTAGTTGACAGTGGCCTTGCTAGTTAAAGAAAACAAGCAAGAGAAGCCTGGGATGAGCAAAGGTAAGGAATCAAGGGCTCTAGCGGGGCAGAGGGGCTCCTCTGTTGAGCTTGACATCTGCAGAAATGCTGAGTTTTCCACCTTCTAGCCCAAAGTAACTGGCTATCCAAAGGGGATCCTGGCCACAGGAAGAGATCTCTGTTCCCAGAGCACCAAGATCCAGATGAGGAAGATGAGGTGATTCCATCTGTCCTGAAAAGAGAGATGACAGACAAAGGGAGGGGAGAAGTGCTCTGCATTCTCCCCATTATTCTCTTTCTTCTAGCCTTCCTGAATTTGACAGTCTCCATTTTCTTACCAATGGAGGGTAAAATGACCACTAAGATTTCTTTTGAATCTTGGCAACAGAGCTAAGACTTTTATTAGCATGCAGTAAAAATGGTATTTGCCTCAGTAACAAATAAATTAAATCCTGGTTGACTTGGAGTTTAATACCTTGGCCTTTCGAAGTTCACTCACTGAGTGATTTACTTCCTTAGCTCCTTTAACCCAATATACTCAGCAGCTGACCTTCCAGTGGATACAATTTATCTTACCTCAACAATACAGATCACAGACCATCCTGAACATGGGTCTCAGAAATGATTCATAAAGATTAAATGTGCTTTAGTCATGCATACCATGGAGCAGTGAAAGGCAGCGTGGGTGGTAAGAGTGCTGGGTGGTCTCAGGAGTCTGGGAGGCCATCCTGATCATGACTGTGCACTAAACTTCTTGAAGCCTCAATTTTCCCATATGTCAAAATGGGAATCATATCATGTTAGCACAGAAGACTACTCCCTAAAAGTGAAATTCCATACTAAAGTATTCAACTTGACTCCTTCAGTACAGTTCACGGTTCATGTATTGCTGAAGCCTGGCTTGGAGAATTTTGAGCATTACTTTACTAGCGTGTGAGATGAGTGCAATTGTGCAGTAGTTTGAGCATTCTTTGGCATTGCCTTTCTTTGGGATTGGAATGAAAACTGACCTTTTCCAGTCCTGTGGCCACTGCTGAGTTTTCCAAATTTGCTGGCATATTGAGTGTAGCACTTTCACAGCATCATCTTTCAGGATGTGAAATAGCTCAACTGGAATTCCATCACCTCCACTAGCTTTGTTCGTAGTGATGCTTTCTAAGGCTCACTTGACTTCACATTCCAGGATGTCTGGCTCTAGGTCAGTGATCACACCATCGTGATTATCTGGGTCATGAAGATCTTTTTTGTACAGTTCTTCTGTGTATTCTTGCCACCTCTTCTTAATATCTTCTGCTTCTGTTAGGTCCATACCATTTCTGTCCTTTATTGAGTCCATCTTTACATGAAATGTTCCCTTGGTATCTCTAATTTTCTTGAAGAGATCTCTAGTCTTTCCCATTCTGTTGTTTTCCTCTATTTCTTTGCATTGATCGCTGAGGAAGGCTTTCTTATCTCTTCTTGTTATTCTTTGGAACTCTGCATTCAGATGCTTATATCTTTCCTTTTCTCCTTTGTTTTTCACTTCTCTTCTTTTCATGGATCACAATAAACTGTGGAAAATTCTGAAAGAGATGGGAATACCAGACCACCTGACCTGGCTCTTGAGAAACCTGTATGCAGGTCAGGAAGCAACAGTTAGAACTGGACATGGAACAACAGACTGGTTCCAAATAGGAAAAGGAGTATGTCAAGGCTGTATATTGTCACCCTGCTTATTTAACTTATATGCAGAGTACATCATGAGAAATGCTGGGCTGGAAGAAGCACAGGCTGGAATCAAGATTGCTGGGAGAAATATCAATAACCTCAGATATGCAGATGACACCACCCTTATGGCAGAAAGTGAAGAAGAACTCAAAAGCCTCTTGATGAAAGTGAAAGAGGAGAGTGAAACTGTTGGCTTAAAGCTCAACATTCAGAAAATGAAGATCATGGCATCTGGTCCCATCACTTCATAGCAAATAGATGGGGAAACAGTGAAAACAGTGGCTGACTTGATTTTTCTGGGCTCCGAAATCACTGCAGATTGTGATTGCAGCCATGAAATTAAAAGACGCTTACTTCTTGGAAGGAAAGTTATGATCAACCCAGACAGCATATTAAAAAGCAGAGATATTACTTTGCCAACAAAGGTCCATCTAGTCAATGCTATGTTTTTTCCAGTGGTCATGTAGGAATGTGAGAGTTGGACTATAAAGAAAGCTGAGCACAGAAGAATTGATGCTTTTGAACTATGGTGTTGGAGAAGGCTCTTGAGAGTCCCTTGGACTGTAAGGAGATCCAACCAGTCCATCCTAAAGGAGATCAGTCCTAGGTGTTCACTGGAACGACTGATTTTGAAGCTGCAACTCCAATACTTTGGCCACCTGGTGTGAAGAGCTGACTCATTTGAAAAGCCCCTGATGCTGGGAAAGATTGAGGGCAGGAGAAGGGGGTGACATAGGATGAGATGGTTGGATGGCATCACCAACTCAGTGGACGTGAGTTTGAGTAAATTCTGGGAGTTGGTGATGGACAGAGAGACCTGGTGTGCTGTAGTTCATGGGGTTGCAAAGAGTCGGACATGACTGAGTGACTGAACTGAACTGAACTACCTGAATTGCAGGAGAACCAAGTTCAATCCCTGAGTGGGAAGATCACTGGAGAAGGGAATGGCTACCCACCCCAGTATTCTTGCCTGGGAAAATCCTATGGACTGAGGAGCCTGGCAGGTTACAGTCTATGGGTCGCAGAATTGGACATGACTGAGCGACTATTGCACACATAGCTTTACATATACTAATGTTTATGTAATAATAAGCTATGTATTATAGATTTTGCTATACATTAAATCCATATGACTTTTGTCTGTCTACCCACGTTTTGCCTAACCTTCAGTTCCCACATTGTCTCGCCTTCTCCATGCAGCCTTCTTTACTGATCACAGCGTTTACTGCCTCTGCAGTGCACCCTGCCACTCTCGCCAGCCTTTACTGGCGGCTGTTCTTTGTCTTATCTCCCGTAGTAGATAGAGAGTCTTGAAAATAGGGATTCCATTGAACATTCCACTGAGGATCTCAATCTGTTCATGGAAAATAGTAAGTTCTTAAGGAATTCCAGTGGAGCTATTTCAAATCCTGAAAGATGATGCTGTGAAAGTGCTGCACTCAATATGCCAGCAAATTTGGAAAACTCAGCAGTGGCCACAGGACTGGAAAAAGTCCGTTTTCATTTCAATCCCAAAGAAAGGCAATGCCAAAGAATGCTCAAACTACCGCACAATTGCACTCATCTCACACGCTAGTAAAGTAATGCTCAAAATTCTCCAAGCCAGGCTTCAGCAATACGTGAACCGTGAACTTCCTGATGTTCAAGCTGGTTTTGGAAAAGGCAGAGGAACCAAAGATCAAATTGCCAACATGCGCTGGATCATGGAAAAAGCAAGAGAGTTCCAGAAAAACATGTAATTCTGCTTTATTGAGTATGCCAAAGCCTTTGACTATGTGGATCACAATAAACTGTGGAAAATTCTGAAAGAGATGGGAATACCAGACCACCTGACCTGCCTCTTGAGAAATCTGTATGCAGGTCAGGAAGTAACAGAACTGGACATGGAACAACTGACTGGTTCCAAATAGGTAAAGGAGTATGTCAAGGCTGTATGTTGTCACCCTGCTTATTTAACTTATATGCAGAGTACATCATGAGAAACGCTGGACTGGAAGAAACACAAGCTGGAATCAAGATTGCTGGGAGAAATATCAATAACCTCAGATATGCAGATGACACCACCCTTATGGCAGAAAGTGAAGAGGAACTCAAAAGCCTCTTGATGAAAGTGAAAGTAAAGAGTGAAAAAGTTGGCTTAAAGCTCAACATTCAGAAAATGAAGATCATGGCATCCGGTCCCACCACTTCATGGGAAATAGATGGGGAAACAGTGGAAACAGTGTCAGACTTTATTTTTGGGGGCTCCAAAATCACTGCAGATGGTGACTGCAGCCATGAAATTAAAAGATGCTTACTCCTTGGAAGGAAAGTTATGAGCAACCTAGATAGCATATTCAAAAGCAGAGACATTACTTTGCCAGCAAAGGTCCGTCTAGTCAAGGCTATGGTTTCTCCTGTGGTCATGTATGGATGTGAGAGTTGGACTGTGAAGAAGGCTGAGCACCGAAGAATTGATGCTTTTGAACTGTGGCATTGGAGAAGACTCTTGAGAGTCCCTTGGACTGCAAGGAGATCCAACCAGTCCATTCTGAAGGAGATCAGCCCTGGGATTTCTTTGGAAGGAATGATGCTAAAGCTGAAAGTCCAGTACTTTGGCCACCTCATGCGAAGAGTTGACTCATTGGAAAAGACTCTGATGCTGGGAGGGATTGGGGGCAAGAGGAGAGGGGGACGACAGAGGATGAGATGGCTGGATGGCATCACTGACTCAATGGACGTGAGTCTGGGTGAACAGGGAGGCCTGGTGTGCTGCATTTCATGGGGTCGCAGAGAGTCGGACACGACTGAGTGACTGAACTGAACTGAACTGAACTGACACAGTCAAAGGCTTTGGCATAGTCAATAAAGCAGAAATAGATGTTTTTCTGTAACTCTCTTGCTTTTTCCATGATCCAGCAGATGTTGGCAATTTGATCTCTGGTTCCTCTGCCTTTTCTAAAACCAGCTTGAACATTTGAAAGTTCACGGTTCACGTATTGCTGAAGCCTGGCTTGGAGAATTTTGAGCATTACTTTACCAGCGTGTAATTATGAGTGCAATTGTGCGGTAGTTTGAGCATTCTTTGGCATTGCCTTTCTTTGGGATTCTTTACCATCTGAGCCATCAGGGAAGCCATTTAAAGCTATAGTATATTCAAAATATGAAGCTGCTTCACAGGTAGATTGTTTTTTGTTTAAGAATATTTGCTGCCACTCCTACACTGCCCTTCCCTGATGCTCTTCCCTATAGGAAGAGTATCCTTCCTACTCCACCAATGTTAGAGCTGAATATGACTTTATTTCCCAGTGAAAAGTGATGTACATCATATCCAAAAGCTGTGAAACCCACTGAGTTCCTCACTGTTCTTTTCCTCTCCCAGAAGGTAAACATGCCCCATAGAGGTCCTGCCTCCATAGCCCAAGTCCAAGAATGAAGAGGACATGGAGCAGAGTTGAATAATGAACAAGTAAGATGAGTGAGAAATAACCCTGTATGACTGAGATTGCCTGTTATGCAGCATGATTTAGTCTAAGCTGACCAATGCAAGCTTCATATAGAAGAAACTGACATCATCAGTGTAAAATAAAACATGCATTCCTCCTGCATGTCTTTTGCACTCTCAATACTCCACTACAACACCGTTACACTTCTGACACCAGATATGTCCGTTTTTCACACATCAAACAATTCTGGAGGAGGGGAGAAGGATAAATTATGAGTTTAGGATTAACATATACACACTACTGTATATAAAATAGAACCAATAAGGACCTACTGCATAGCATAGGAAAGTATACTCCTATAAGGAACAAGAATCTAAAAAAGAATAATTCATAAAAAATACTGAATTACTGTGTCATATACCTGAAACTAACACAACTTTATAAATTAACTATGCTTCAATATATATATATACACACATACACATATAAGATTAAAAAAAAATTCTGTGACACCAGAAGGATGTCCTAAAACTATTTTCCTGGACAAAGCATCAGATCCCAAAGGTTAAGGGCTCAGTCCAACAAGATTGTCCCCCATCCCCTCTTCAGACACCAGCTGCAAGTCCAGGCTGTCACTGTGATTCTGAATGACCAGCTATGTAGGTCATGGATTCCCACAACCCCATCCTCAGGCTTGATTCATTTGATAGAGATGCTCACAGAACTCAGGGAAACATTTTACTTACTAGATCATTGGTTTATCATAAAAGGATGTAACTCAGGAACAGACAGATGGAAAAGATACACAGGGCAAGATACGGAGAAGGGGTACAGAGCCTCTGTGCCATTCTCTTGAATCTTCACGTGTTCATCAACCTGAAAGGTTTCTGGATCCTGCATTTTGGGGTCTCATAGAGTCTTCATTATACAGGTACAATTGATTAAGTAAGTGATTATTGACTTTAATCTTCCCTAGAGGTGGAGGGGGCGCTGAAAGCCTTCTAATCATGACTGGTTCCCCTGGCAATTAGTCCCCATCCTTAGGTCACCTACCAGTTTTCTGAAAGTCACCACACTAGCATAAACTCAAAAGTGGTTGAAAGAGGCTTGTTATGAATAACAAAAGACACCTTTATCACGCTAATAACTTAGGAAATTTCAAAGATTTTAGGAGTTCTTAGCCCAAAAAAGGAAGAATACAAAATCTATATTTTTTATTATAAATCACAACATCACAGTTACTTATTGAACACCTATGCACTGTATGAAGTGCCTCAAGAGGGGCTGAAAAAGATAATGATGATTTCTTTTAATCATTGAAAGTATTCATAACTACCCTCAGTATTGAACTCCACAGTTCGCAAAACACTGGCATACCTTATCTCTGCCAGAGCCAGGAGGTGGGTATTTTCCCCATTTTACAAAGGAGGACACTGAACTTCAAAGTGGCCAAGGCTCACCTCAGTTCACACAGCCAAGCTGGATCTTTGGACTCCCTTGAAAAGCATCTGCAACCTGCCCCTCACCACCCCGCCCCCGCAACCCTGGCCTGAGAGAGCTTAGAGGAAAGGTTGGAGTTGAGACCTGCCTCACAGATGCTCCAGCACCACCAGAGCTGGGGCTAAAAGCTAACCTAGCTAGCTTTCTGGTCTGTCTACAGGGGCTCTAGAGCTCAGCCAATAGCCCTGGGCTTCAGGCTTCCTTGGCAGATCTCCTTCTTTTCCAGTCCACTTTGCACACTAATTCTGAATGATTTACTCACCTTGGTGAAGGGGTCAAACCAGGTTTGACCCCCACCCCGGGGCGTGAGGAGATCTCCTCAACTGGCACCCTCACTTCAGTCTGACTCATTTTCTAGGGTGAGCTCTACGGTTGGGATGAGAGGAGTGAGGGACTTAATATCAGAGGAAGGCAGAGAATGAAGGAAAGGAGAGGAAGGGGAACAGAGAATACAGGAAAAAATAAACAAGGTGACTTCCCGGCATGTAGCCTGGAGCTTCCCACTGCTCTGAGGAAATGGAGGTCCTCTGCTCTCTTCCATTTCCACGCTAAACCTTTACCTCTCCAGGGTCCTGCACACTGACTAAGCCTCCCCAGTTAGGAAACACAGGACAGAAGTTACAGAACTGAACCTGGTAAGTGAGCCTAGAGTTCAAGGGGGCTTAATAGGGAAATGTTAAGTGCATCAGCCACTGCTCTATCTCTCGCCTCCTGCATCCGCAGCCTGGGGGCTGGGCTTCCCTGTGGGTTGGTTGACCAGAGCAGATGACTGGGAGCTATTAGGGTCTTGCTGTTCCTCTCCTATTAATAGCTTCTAGGACCACCGATTCATTGATGAGTGCTGGGCTCAGAACACTGTCCCCACTCAAATTTGACTCTCACTGGATTCCAGCCACCTTCAGGCACAGCCTTTCATACATAATGAAGTGAGTTGAGCTCACATATACCCTCTTTTTGAGCATTTATTATGTACCCCACACTGTTCTGAGTTCTTTACATGAAATTAACTCAATTAATGATCAACTTTGTTATTATCTCCATATTACAGGTAAGAGAACTGAAAAATGCAGGTACTATCTGTAGCGAAATGATCAAAGGAGGTGTCCTTAAGACTCGTGAAGGAGAGTTGGAGATTGGAAGGACAACACAAGTGTTTGGTGATCTGGTCAATAAAGATCCAGCTGGCTGGATGTCAGGAGCCCACCTGCTTTTCTCAATGAGAAATAAATTCACATGAGGAATGAGATATCTAGAAAGAGCATTGAATTAGGGGTTGGGGGACCTGGGACCCAAACCACGAACCTGTCCCTGATCAATAGAGTAACCTTGAACAAGTCATGTTACCTCTCCGAGCCCAGGTTCCCTACCAGTGAAGTGAGAGATCCGGGGCAAGGGCAGCTCACCTCTTTTGATCATTTCACTGTAGATAGTCATGGCCCCAGAATCGGTCAGTTTCCTCATCTGCAGTAGGGTGGAACTTATGACCTAAGGTTCAGTGACACCTCTAGTTGCTGGCTCTGAGCTCTGCAGAGCAGCTGGCAGTGGCGTTCCTGGGAAATGAGCTGGAGGTTGCTACAGTTTGGCAATTTCCCTGAACAGCTGGTGTGGAAAGCAGGGAGGGCAGGACAACCTCTGAGACTCTAGCCAACTGCAGTATATATTAAGGGCAGCCCAGATGGCCGCTAGCCAACAACCCGTGCCGGGTAATTTGCAAGCTGCACTTTCTCCTTTTGAAGGTCTCTTTCTCCAGGATACGGGGAGGAGGTCTGTCCCTTCCCACTTCTGCACCTGCCACCTGAGCAAGGCCTCAACCTGAGCCTCTATCATCCTCTAGATCCTATGAGTCTCCACCTTCCTCAGGGCCAATCTGAGGCCCTTGCTGTGGGCTCTGGGACCACCAGGCCTTCTTGAACAGACTTTAAGGAGGGGATCTAAAGGAAAATCACATTCTCTTGCCCCACCTTTGTGACAAATGTAGTCACAGGCTCTTCTCTTATTTTTCTTAAGGTTGTAAAATTAAGAAAACTGCTGAAGGCTTGAGGTTGACAAAAGAGAGTTAAAATTACAGAAGAAAAACAATGAAGTTGAAGATTGTCTATAGACTCTCCTGGAGTCCACTGACCCATGACCTGGGGTGCCCTGCATGTCCCCACCTGCCACCACCACCTCTTGCCACCACCACCTCTTGCCACCACCACCCCTGGCCCCGACTGCCTTAGGCCACCATCAACCTGCAGGGTTAACTCAGTTCTCACAGGCAGGAGGGCCCTTGGCCAGATCCCCTCTGCCTGGAGTTCAGGCCCCCACTCTGTTTTCCCTCAAAGAAGAGGAAAGCCTTTCCTCTACCACGTGACCCCTGGAATAAATTCTGCCCTGAGTGGTGGTTCTGCCTGCCCACTGGGAAGACAGCTTTCTGCATTAGTATGCACAGCCATTGCTCTCCTCTTGTCTCAACCTGTCCACTCTAGAAAAGCACCAAGCTTTCCTCCGCATGATCAAAAAGTTCAGTGTTTTTTCCAAAATAAAAAGCAGTCTTTTCCCTCATGTGGATTTCCCTTTGTCCTCTTGCTAAACAGAAAATACCTAAGGCTTTTAAATTACGGTGTTCCCTGCTTCAAGCCTTCTAGATTGCAGGGTCTGATACTAGAGTACCCCTTCACGTAAGTCATAACCAGACATGAGCAACCATATTTGGACCAGTCATGGTTGAAGGTGAAAGGTGCCTGGTAGTCTTCAGAAGAAGGTCCTTCTGAGAGTCAAGGTTCTAAACTAAGCACAGAATTAGAATGGTTTTGTCAGCCAGCAGGACCAAATTACCCCTGTGTTTATTATTTTTTAAAGGCATTGACCTAGGAATAAACAGCACTTGACATTGAAAATTGCCACATTAAATATCCAGCTCCTCTGCCCGATTACAGCAGCCTACAGAGCTCTTCCAAATTGTCACCTAGGATGAATATGACAGCAAACAATGCTTTAAAAGTAAGTAATCCGCTCTATAATTATTTTAGCTGCTGCAACTGCCAACCAGCAGGATCACTTATGAAAAAGGATGCAGTCATCCCTTATTAAAAATGCATGAATACACAGTCTCTTGATTGTGGAAATAATCAGCAGACTATCTAATGTAACAAGACTGAGCCACAGAAGGAATTAATTAGGGTGAAATTGATTAAGGAGAAGAGGCTACAAATCTATCTGTGATGATTCAGGCTCCGATTAAACTCAAGCATTAATTCTCACATTCTTTCAAATTAAGAGCCTCATCTAAATGCTCCACATTAATATTCCAACATACCCCACCCTCCCTTAACCAAGGAGAAACAAACATATCAAAGGAAAACTAAAGATCCTGTTCTTGTTGCCCATCAAGCCTCTGTCATCAAGATGTCAGGAGCTCGGAGTTTTTATTATTTTAAATAAAAGATGGCTGGGGGAAAGGATAGTGAAATCCCCAAATTCATTGTGGTTTTGAGCACTTAGGACTTTCATGGGAGATTTTCTTAAACGCCAAAGGAAGCATACAACAGGACTAATTATATGACAGCTGCCTGAATTCTCTTTGTCCTTCAGTAACCTGCTTTGGTACAGATAAGGGGACCTTGAAGGGGGTCATATATTCCATCCCCATCCTGGAGACGGAGCTGTATCAAACCAGAGACCCATCCGTAATTATCTGCCATCTCCCAAGAGGCCTCAGGGCACCTGGGCTCCACAGCTCCCTTGGTAACACGATCTGGCAGCTAATACATTCCCAGCTCCGCTCGCCCTCCCCCACTTCCCCCTGCAGCCTTTTGAAGGATGTGAGGAAAGCTTCCCGCACCATTGATTTTTCTCTTTTCACTTTTCCTCCATTACCAGCGCTTCCTGGCTCTCTCCATCCAAACCTCCAAACCGCGCTTCGGTTTCACAGGGTCACTGACCTTGCCGTCCTCCAACAACTGCTATCTTTGCAGCTCTGCTTCCATCGGCCGCCAGGCCTTGGGTGCCTTGGCCGCGAGACTGAGTACATCCTTTGTCAGAGCCAGGACCTGAGGCTGAGGAGCATCCCAAACGGCATACAGCCGTCCCTCTGCTGGGGTTCCATCTGCTCAGCACTGTCAGCAGGGGAATGGCTGGCTGAGGTGCTCCCAGAACAGGGGCTGGGGGGTTGCCAGCCTTATTAACGAAATGTGGGGAAACAGAAGTAAAGAAGCAATTTCAATCCCTTTCTTTGGCTTGAATATGCTCTGGTTTTCCTCTTGCACAACTCTGGGAGATAGTCATGGTGACCATTTTACTCAGGAGACAGAGCTGCTCTCAGAGGCCTTCAAGTAGGTCTCCCCCAGGCCTCCTGCATTGGGAGTCCAACCAGGTCTCCCCAGGGAGTGTACCAAGCTTGGCCCAGGGGAGAGGGCGGTCCACACAAAGGGAACAGTGTAAGGGGGTCTGGGAACAGCGTGAATGTGGCAGGTTCCCCCTTTCTGGGCCAACAAGGCAAGTCCCATTCACATTTACCAGAAAGTATCCAAGGTCACCCCTGCCCACACAGCCCTCCTCGCTGGTCTCAACTGCTTCTAGCGGAGCTGGCCAGATGTCTGCGGAGGAATCCCCTGTAGGTCACCTAGGAGCTAGGGGACTGCTATTACTGTGAGCCCTGGGGAGAAGTCTAGATACTCAGGGGCGCTAGATACTCAAGCCATACTGTTCTGCAGCCTGGCTCCACTGCCTACACTTCCAGGCCAGGATCCACCAAGGATGACTCTGAACAACAAAGGAGGGATACGGCAAGGTGGCCAGGCCTTGCCTCCTCTCAGAAAGCTCTGTCACTTAACGTCTATGTAAATTTGTGGATGCAAATTGTTACAAGGGGGCAGAGACCCCCAAAGCAACCCAGCTCCAAATGCAAATAGTTATGGGAGAGGGGAGGGATGGTCACCCTAACAATACTTATCCACAGAGCCTGGAATCCCAGACTCAGCAGAAGTGTCCCATGCCCTGCGCAACAGCTACTGCAGCCAGAGCCCGTCGTCTCCCTCCTCTCTCTCCCCTACAGCCGCTCTTTTATACCATTTTTCTCCCAAATTTCCCTCACTTTGATTATTAGCAACCCAGTTCTGAGGAGCTACCTGGGATTTTAACCTTGTCCCATGAACTGAGGAGGACGCAAGACATAAAGATGACATCCCTGCCCTCGAGAATTTCACAGGTTGGCAGAGCGATGACATTAACCAAAGCAAGTAAAAACCACAGCAGAGAGTGTTGCAGAAAGTATTAGATTCAGTATTAATGTGAAATTAGACCAATTTCACATTGAATGAATCAGAGACAGGGAGCAAGCAACCCTCGGGCCATGCATGGGCTGAGGTGATCAGGAAGGCTCCCGGGAATAGGCAGACCTTGACTCTGAATCGGCATCACCTGGATTGAGGGGAGAGTAGAAGGATTCCAGGGAACCGAGGGTACACCAAGGCCCAGACTAGAGGGCAGGTTAGGGAGCCCTTCAGCCTGGCTGGAGGGGAGGCTAATACTTGGGAGTACGGGCCGCCAAACTTTTTTAGGTCTTGAACGCTAGCTTTAGAGGTTTTGGTTTCAGTCTAGGCTGTTGGATCTCCAACTTCAGTGCACTACAGTAATACCTGGGGTACTGGTTAAAATGAGGGTTCCCAGGCCCTGGTCCTATAGGTATGGGACTTGTTTTTGTTTTTCGGGGGTTTTTTGCCACACTGGAATGCATGATCTTAGTTCCCTGACCAGGGATCAAACCCGTACCTGCTTCAGTAGAAGCACAGATTCTTAACCACTGGACCACCAGGGAAGTCCCAGGTGGGGGGCATTTTAAACAAATGTCCTAGATGACTCTCATAGTGGCTCCCAGGAGAGGTGGCTGAAGGTCCTCTTCCGGCTGTTTTGTCCCTCCTGTGGGTAAGGCTGGGCTTTGTTAGCACCATGGAAACATGGGGCTATGGAGGATTCCCGGGTTCTGTGAGGGTGTTGAGCTTTGTCTCCTAGGAACCTGAAGGCTGGGGCAGGAAACTATTTGACTACATAGTGGCCAAAGGAAAAGCAGCCCCGCTGAACAACAAAATAGCAGAGTTACCCCTGTAGAAGAGTGGAGACGCTGCCTTAGACCCTGCGGCCATGTGGACCCCTTCCTAAGCTGCGCCATTGGTTAAAATGTGGAGCCAACAAAGAAATAAGCTTGGTGGAGATATTCTTTATATGATAAAGGTGTTCGGCTCTAGGTTTCTTTAAATAGCTATTTCCACTTGGCACTGTAATAGGCTTTAGGCCCCAGATGTGCCCTTTAATTCATAGGTTTTATGGCAAGTTACTAGCCCTCACTATTAAACCTATTTGCTCAACTTCTCAATTTTTACTGGGAAATTTTCAAACCTGGGGAAAAGATGAAAGGATAGTGCAGGAAAACCTATAAATCTTTCATCCAGATTTACCAAACTGAATATATATATGCGGGCATCCCTGGTGGCTCAGATGGTAAAGAATCTTGCCTGCAGTGCAAGAGATATACATATATTGTGTTTATATATATATATATATATATATATGCACATATATATACACTTTCTTCTTGCAAAAACATTTAAAAATCACAAATATTCCTGACACCTTATCCCAAGCACTAAGAACCAGGACATTCTTAACAATATTTCCTCAAATAAGCACAATATCATCACACCTAAGAAATTTAACATTGATACAGTAATATTAGCTTATGCTACTGCTGCTAAGTCGCTTCAGTCGTGTCCGACTCTGTGCGACCCCAGAGACGACAGCCCACCAGGCTCCCCCGTCCCTGGGATTCTCCAGGCAAGAACACTGGAGTGGGTTGCCATTTCCTTATATTATTTCCTTATTCCTTCTATATTATTTCCTTATATTATTTCCTTCTATATTAGCTTATAGAACATATTTAAATTTCTTCAATTAACCCAATATATTCTGTATGCCTTTAAAAAAAATCCAGGATTCAATCGAGATTTACACAGTATACTTAATTATCGTCTCTTTAGTTTCCTTTCACCTAGAGCAGTCTCCCTGTCTTTGTTTGTTGTTATTGTTGTTTCATGACATTGGCATCATTGAAGAATCCAAGCAAACTGTCTTTAAAATGCCCCACAATCTGGGTTTTTCTAATTTGGTCCAGGCTAAATGTTTTGGGGCAAGGATATACTACAGAGGTGTGGCACACCTTCCCGTGCGTGTCAAGGTGTCAGGAGGCACGCACACCATGTCTGTTTGTCCCATTAGTGATGAGAAGTTGGGTCACTTAAAGGTGTGCGCTGGACAACTTGACAGCCTGGTTTCATCTGAGCAAACACTGTGCGGATCTTATGGATCAGCTGAGCCAGATTATAAAATGCTTGGGAGCAAGAACCGAGTCTTCTCCTATGGAAAATAATGCTTTACATTTTACAAGATTCTTTGATATAGATTATCCTATTTCCTCTTCAGACACCATTGATGGAGAGATTTTTACTCCCACTTACAGAGATGCAAAATTTCACAGTGCTCAGGAACCCTGATGTAGCATCCCAGACCTGCCCTTTAATTAATGGCTTTTATGGAAAGTTACTTAACCTCTCTCTTAATTCTCTGTTTGCTCAACTCTAAGATGGGGATAGTAATAATATCTTCCTCCCAGAGTTGTTGTGAGGACAATGACGGTACTAAAAATAAAATGTTTGATGCAGGGCTTAGCACATAAAGAATGCTCAAAAAAAAAAAAAGAAAGTGTTGTGTGGATAGAGCTAAACATCAATGTGCATGTCCACAGTGATGCTCAGGAAGGTCAAAGTCTGCCCTGTGGTCACTCAGCTGAGCAAAAGGCAGAGTCTAGACTCAAGTCCAGCCCCCAACTCCAAATCCACAATGTATACCCATTCTCCACACTCCATCCTTGGGCAATGGGCTCACTGGCATTGCCATGTAGAAACTATAGGGTCAAAATCATATGAATAGTGATTCACACCTAATTTCACACCTAATTCACACCTAATTTCAAGATGCGTACAGCCAGGCCAGACTGTTCTGATTGGACAGAGTTGGCCAAGGGACCCCACACTGGGTCCCTTTCTTCTGTCATGTTCAGCCTTCAGCGCATTGCTGTCACTTGGCAATCTCACAACATGCCCAAACTCACCATGTTGAACAGCAGCCGCTGTGTGCTCAGAGGCAGCACATTGTGGCTGGAGATCACTGTGGCTACAAGTTTGACCCCAAGGGTCCCCCTGCCCTGCTTGTGTAGAGTACTTGTCTAGAGTAGGGGCAAGGCTGGAGAACTGTCCTTGATTAAAGTGGGGAAGCTTTAGGGTTCCAAGTCCAGCAGAGGTCCCTGAAAACCCCTGTTGTTTTCATTGAAATTCCCATTCCTACTTTCTTGTAAGCACTCCAGTCCCAATGCCAAACTCCAGGGGGGAAAGCCACAGCAGCAGTAAACCATTGTTTTGAGCCAAAATTCATATCTCATATGAACTAGGATGGGTCCAGTTAAGAAGTAACTCCACTTGGCTAGAGTGGTGAAATATAGGTTTGGGGTCCAAGGAAGGGAAAGATCACTTCTAATGAACATTTCGTGGAGATGGTGGGCCTCAGGGAAGGCTGAGTTGGAGTTGGATAGTCAAGGAAGCAGAAGGGCAGTCCTGATTTGGGGAATGAGGGGAATGCTGGGAATGCAGAGCATTAGCAAGGCACAGAGGTAGATGACAAAGGCGCTGGTCTGGAGATTGAGGGCGGGTGTGTGCAGAGGAGTGGAGACAGGCATTGAGCAGGTGGGAGCCCCTCCCTTCCAGATACAGAGCAGCAGACCATGGCTGTGGAGCCACTGAATATTTCATTGATGGAAAATTGGATGTGGCTGTGGTGCTTGGGATGCAGATTCTGATTTCATGACCAGATGACCGATAGGCCCCAGGAGGGAGGCACTACCCTCCTTCTCCCCTCCTAGCTTCCCCCAGCCCAGGAGGGCACAGATACTGACTTTCCTTCCCAACACCCTCCAGACCAATGCTTGTTTCCAACAGGCATTATTCAGCACCTACTGTGTGCCAAGCACCATGTTAAGCACAAAGGAGACACAGATGCCTCTGCCCTAGGTGGCAGCTTGGGGACACAGACCCTGAAACAAGTCACTAAGTATGGGAAGAAAACAAAGCACTGTGGAGCCCTGGGGTGGTCAGCCGGGCCTGAGGCTTCACAGAGTTCCAGCCCCCTGTGCTGGTAGGTGCCCTAGACAGAGAGGAAGAGAAAGGATGCTAACCAGCATTTAGGGAGGACTTCATTTTGGCAAAGCACTGAGGTAGGAGCTTGTTCTATACCGCAACCTTCAATCGTCAGTCATCATAAAAAGAGATAGTATATTGGATGCGCCAAACACTTCATTCCAGTTTTCCCATACCATCTTACGGAGAAACCCAAACAAACTTTTTGGCCAACCCAATAATTCCTAGTTGCATAGACAAAAGGCATTTCAGGTGCAAACGTGCAGAAGAACACATGGAAGCACTTGGGACTGTGGGGACCATTTAGCAATTTGGAGGCTGACACATTGGAGTCTTAAAGGAGATTGGCAAGAAATGAACCTAGAAGGACAGACTGTGTGTCAGGATAACGAATAGGAACTTTATCCACTTGGCCGCGGAAAGCCTCAAGAGGGTAATGAAAAGGGTGGTGCCCAATGTCCCGCCAACTCCATCTACACTGATGGCCTCCCTGGTCCTGGCCTCCTCTCCAAATCCTAACCACCTTCCCTCATATTAACAGATACTGACTGTACCCTTCCTTGGGGGACCAGGCACTGTGCTGGGTACTGGGCATGTGGCGATGAACAAGACAAGGGCCTAATGGATGAGTGGGTGGTTGAGGGAGACAGGCAAAACCTAGTAAACAAACACAAAAATAAAAGATCACGGTAGGTGATGTGACAAAAACAGAACACATAAATGAGAGAGCTGGGGGCGGGGAGGCGAGGCTGCTTCGGGGAGTTGCTTCCTCTTCTGGTTGATATAGGGAACAGGAGCGTTAGGACAGGGAACTGGGTGGGTGGGGAACCAATTTTCCCCATTTCAACTTCTTTTCTGAATTAAGTTAAGTGCTTGGAGAATCATACTTCCAGCATTCCTGGGACACTGATGCTGCCTCTCCTAACTTTATAAACCAGTGAGTAGGCACGGGCTGAAGCAGCTGGAGGGAGCGGTCCCTGAAGCCCAGAGCTGGGAAGGAGAAAATACAGAGACCATGCAGGACAGATGGAAGATGTTTGAAGGACATTTCCAGGGAGGGGTTCCTTTCCGGTCACCCACGAGCTGCTGCAGAATTTCATCTTGGTGGCAACAGAGTTCTTCTTCCTCTGAGCCAGTCCCTCTGCTTCAGGGCCCAATGTTGGCCATTCCCCACGGGCAGGGAGAAAACAGACATAAGCCCAGGCCCATGGTCCTCAGAGAAACTGAATCAGGCTGAGTCATCTCTTCCCCAGCTCACAAAATCCTGAGCCCTTTCAATGTCTCTAATCTCCCCAACAGGTAACCAGACTGATATCGGTTCATCCTGAGAGTGAAGGAGGAGCAAGTGGGATGCTGGCAAGAGGAGCTTCTCATGCCACAGTTTCTGGAACATGGGGCTGAAAACACCAGGAGGGCTGCGATGTGGACCTAGAAAGCCCAAGGAGTGGCCCACGGAAATGAGTGTCAGAAGTGGAGCCGACCTGCTGGGACGGGACTACATGCCTGAAAGGGATGGTGAGCAGGTCTGACCGGTGGGGCTGGATCCTGAGCAAGGCCATCCTGGAAGGAGATTGGGAAACCCGGCAGATACTAGGCTAGAGTTGGAGCAAGAGCCTAGCTCATGACTGCTTCAACCCGGAGGGAGGCGGGAACCAGGGAGGGAGGGCTAAGGATGGGCCCTGGACAGGCTGTGGCCCTGAGGCTGTATCAGGATCTGGGCTAAAGTCAACATACTCTCCTCAATACAGAGAAGGAGGCAGTCCCAGTTGGTTATCAGTGTCTTCCATCCCTCAGAAGAATCCCGCTGGGTCTGATCTTAGCAGCAGTTTTACCCTCCTGCTCCCCTCAGGGAGTCGTGGAAACCACTGGGGCCCTGGAGAATAATTTGGTAGCCCCCTCACAGACGGTGAAGCGTCTGTCTGCAATGCAGGAGACCTGGGTTCAATCCCTGGGTTGGGAAGATCCCCTGGAGAAGGAAATGGCAGCCCACTCCCGTACTCTTGCCTGGAAAATCCCATGGACAGCGGAGCCTGGTAGGCTACTGTCCATGGGATCGCAAAGAGTCAGACACGACTGAGCGACTTCACTTCACTTCACTTCACATGCTAGAGGACCTCCCACCTTTCCGCTCTCCTTGGGGGATTTTCGAAAGCCCAACCTTCTGAGAGCTGACAAGAAAGAAAGCAGGGTGTTTTCTTGATTTCACAGAGCAGAGCATTCCGCCTACCAAAACTCAAGATAAGGCAGAATTTGAGGCGGTGTGTGTGAAAGAGTGCAAATTCATCCTCACAATTTTCCTGAGATTTCATCTCAAGTATCCTTTAGACGAACAATAAGGAATTCGGTGCTCTTCCCCACCCACTTCTCTTCTTCTCCACACGCGCCTGCACGCACACACACACACACACACACTCACCCTCCCCCGCACCCATTTCAGAATCTTCTCTTTTTTTCTGCTGCAGTTTCTGCTTCCTCCTCCTCCTCCTCCTCCCCGCCTACCTCCTTTCTCGGCAGGAACACACCAGGACCAGGGGCCTCCCAGCCACAGGAACTGGTTTCTCAGAAGGAGCAGTTAATGCAGACCTGACCACAAAGTCAGTGCTGCCCTGAACCCATGTCTCGGTCTCGCCATGTCTACTGTAACCCAAGGAATGATGCAATTGTGTCTTGCAGCCTTTACCCAAACAGGGCCGGTGTTGCCCCAGGGAGCTGGCTCTGCTGCTGTTTTAGGAGCTGACCTTGCTTCTTGTGGCAGGGGGCTGCTTGGGCCCTTCCCAGGGTTCAGCTACTCCCATGGGCTTGGGAAGGGCACTTATAAAATGGGGATTCATAAGCTGACTGCAGAGCATTCCCAAACTGAAGACACACGTGTGACTATATTCATTTTTCCTGGGAATGAAGATCTATTTGTTCTGTCAGATTCTCAAAGGAATCAGACACCCTCTGAATGGTTTTATTAGTTTGCGGCACTAGGTACAACAAGAAATCAAAGTCTGCCTTCTCTCATTTTGCTCCCCGATGCATGTGAGTTTTAAGCAATTCCTTGTCTAAGCCTGGGCCGGTAGAAGTCGGGTTGGGTATCCTGAATATGCAGTTCTTTGGATAGTCACCAAGAGATGATCTGAGCAGGAGATGTGATGTCACCTTCAGGGAGGAGAGTCTCAAGCTGTCTGGAGGGAGGGGAGGAGAAATGAGGATCAGTGGCCTTGAATCCCCCTCCCTCCCTCCCCCAACCTTCCACCCCGCCAAGGAGAGGCCGGAGCACCTTTCTGGGATGCAGTCCAGGCTCTGCCTTGAACTTGCAGCTCCTAAAGAGCTGCTGTGCAGATTCCAAGTTGCCAAATCCCAGAGGCTCTATTGGACAACCCAACCTCTATCAGCCCAGATGGTATGTGGGCGTCCTGGGCCCTACCCCACTGCAGAGTCAGACCTAAGGAGCTCAACACCAAGCCCCAGATTCCCTGACCTCCCACGGGAGAGGGAAAAGAGAATGGGGGCCACCACCCATCCACCTACCAGCCTCTGAGTCCCTTTAGCCCTTGGCATGGTAATTAACGGCTGGGAAATTCTGCATCAGCCTCAGCAAGCTAATGTGGCAGGAGCTCCCTCCTGACAGCAGAGCTAATAAGAAATTTGCTAATGCAATTGATCACTTTTAAAAAGCCTTATGTCGGTGAGGAAGAACGCTTCTCTGCAGCAGCTCAGTCTAATTGTCAGAGCCAAGCAACGAGCCGCTCTCAAGTGGGTGAGGATGATGTCTTCACTGAATCAGTGGTGCAATGCAGCAGGCGGGGGCTGGGAGGAGGGGTGTGGTGCTGAGCCTGAGGCCCCCGGCTCTTCCGGCTCCTAGGAAGCCAGTCTCTGCAGGCCTGTTCTAAGGGCCTATTAAGGGCCCTGAGCTGCAGCCCCTGTTGGAAGCTGCATTCAGAGCCTCTCCGTTTATGTCACAGGATGAAAATAAGAAACAATTCTGTCTGCAGTGATGGCTGATCTCGGCCTCAGTCAGCGAGTGTCAGCACAGCAGACCCCACTGAGGCTTCTGCTGGAGGGAGGGCTGACATCTCCAGCAAATTTGCTTTTTCTCTCCCAGACCCCTGCAGTGACTCCGTCCACCAGTCCTGAGGCAGGTACAGGGCAAGAAGATTAGAAATTCACCCCAGGCCCACCTAAGCCCACTCCCCGTTGAGATAAAAGACAACTTGTTTTGAATGCCCAGCATTTGGCAAAAACAAAGAATGGTTTCTGGAAGAGGGAGAAACTGCTGCTATTGAGATTTGGGTTCCAGTACTCACTCCGAACCATTTTCCCCCAAAGCAAATCCACAGAGAAGCAAGAGAAGCAAGTAACCTCTGTGAGAATGGAGCCCAGCTACCCGGAACGCTGTTGAAGGGACTAAGGATGTCTGTGTGTCTCGACCCCCACTACTTTCTGGAATAGTTCTCACTCTCGGTTATCCACGGGAATTGGGGGTGGGGGAGAGGGCTGAGGGAGGATCAGCCCCCAACACACAGAGAAATGTCACATCCATCTCAGTCAACTCAGCTTCCCTCTGAACCACATGTTAATCGTGACTATTCCCCCATCCTTTATGTTAATGCTTTGAATTTTGGGTGGAGACACTCAAAGACAACGAAGCAGGAGGACCCGGGTCATAGCTAATGCGTGTACCACACTCAGTAACCCACAGGAGTCTGACACAGCAGGCTGCCTTCCTACTCAAGACCTTCCTTGACCTGACGAGTCTGTGGCCTGATGACTCTCCTAGCCTCTGGGGTGAAGGCGAGGCCAGGCACCAGGAACTGGTGCAGATTTCCTTAAGAGTCTCCCCTGCAGGATGGGAGGTTTTGCAAGAAGGTCCCCAGTGAGTTGAAGCCACCTGTTTCTCTGGGAGCAACCCGAGGGCAGTGGGCAATGCCTCTGGCTTCCCAGAATGCCCTGTGCAGCACCTGGGCAGAGCAGCCTGGGGTCTGAACAGCACAACCTCCAAGTCTTGGTCCAGGGGCTCAACAGCCAAGGCTACAGGGGCAAAGAAGACCATCCTCTGGACCTGCTGGAGATGAAGAGGGTCCCATAGGCATCTTTATGTGCTCTTGAAAATGTACTTTAATATCTAAAGTCCTATCCTCTAACTAAAATTTAAAAACTGTTTTCCTTGTTCTCCCAAGTTTATTTTTCCCAAATCAATTTTAATATTAGTTTTACCAAATTTAAAACACTGATTGCAATGAGACGGAATTGGATTTGTTTAGGGAAAATTTTTTCACTTTTACAAAACTGAGTCTTTCTATTCAAATTACAGTATGTTTTGCCATTTAAATAAAGCCTTGCTATCCAAGGACTTTTTAAAAAGCTGCACTGTCTCTGAATTACCTCCCTTGAAAGCTCACTGACAAAGATCCTATAGACCCTTTCTCACCCAGGGGGTGATGTGTTATTTCGTCCTTGGTGCTGAGGTGAATTACACTCTAAAGGGTGCGTCCTAGCTGCCTTAACTTAAACCAAAAGGCCCTGGGACAAATGGCCATCTTAACATGTCTTGGCCCTGTGACCTCCGACGTGGATTCGCTCATTTTGGATCCACTCCACACACAGGAAGTTGGTCTCTACTTCAAGGCCAACAAAACTAAAACTCCCCTCAGTTTCACCCGGTCAGTGATGGGTATCTCTGGGTCCCAGGAAGGAGACCTAAGGAAGTTAAAGCCCCTTCCTTTAAGACTCAGGGCTGGTGGTTAACCGTTGCTGGTAACTCTCCCCGCCTCACACTTTTCTCCAGTAACTCCTCTGCAGCTTCACAAGGGCGACCTGTGTAGTCACCTAGGGCCTGGTGCTTTGATGGACCCTGGGCTTGGTTTAAGGCCCTGTCATCATCTTGGAATTCTTAATCATTCTGAACAAGGGACCTCACATTTCCGTGTTGCCCTGGCCCTGCAAGTTACATAACTGGTCCTGCTCCTCTGCAATAACTGAAGGCTCAGAAACTGTCAGGACCAGCCTAGGTCGCACTTGGGGGTGACTGGCTGAGTACTGGCCAGTCCAGGTGCAAAACTGGGCCCCCAGGCAGGCTCTGTATCCAGCTCCAGGGAAGGCCTCACTTCTGCCTGCAAATCGGCTCAGATGATGGATTTTTAAGGGAGACTTCACAATGGACTTGATGATTCCTTCCTGGGCTCCTCCTCCCTGCCTGCCTCCCAGGGTCCAGCTCTAACAGTCCACTGAGACTATCCTCAGCGAACCTCGCTGGCTGTCATCTGGACTGCCTCAAGCATGGAGCTGCTCAGTGTTTCCAGAGTTTAGACCCCGGGGGCGAGTGAGTAGTCTGTGTTATCTCTCCAGACTTCTGCCTCTCTCACGACCTCCCGGGAGTCTGGGCCAGCAGCAGAGAGCACTTTCAGACCATTAGCAGGAGCACATCCGGTCTCCTGGGCTCTGGCTGGGAAGTCACTTCGGTGGGAGAAGAGAAGGCCAGAGTTCCTGGGACATAATCCACGAGGGTTACTTAGCCACCAATCAGTGCAATTGGAGAGGTGGGGATCCGCCTGGAAAGTTTGGGGTCACATGTGCCTAGGAACCCTAGGATCTTGCTTCCTTCAGACTCTTCAGCCAGGAAGATGAAGCCAACCTGGGCAATAAAGGAGTCAGGGTACCACCAGGAGGATAGAGACTCAGGGAACTCCCCATGGACATTCATTTTTGAAGGAAGCCTTTCTTCCCAAGACCTGCCCATGAGGATTCTGGCATCAGAAGGATTCATTTGTAATCTCCCAACTGAAGAGACAGAATGAAAGTGTTTAACCATTTACTTAACTCCATCCATCCATTTACACATTCGTCCCTTCATTTACTTGACGCATATGAATGCTTATTTAGGGGTCAGCTATGTTAAGTGCTATGAGGACTGTTGACTCTCATGGTAGAAAGAAGGCAAGAGAACTCTCTGGGGTCCCTTTATTAGAGCACTAATTCCATTCATGAGGGCTCTACCCTCATGACCTACTTAATACCTCTCAAAGTCACCACCTTCTAATACCATCACATTAGGGGTCAGGATTTCAACGTATGAATTTGGGGGAGACACAAACATTTCATAACAGACTATAAGCTCTGTAGGCCTGGGGACCATGTCTGTCTTGCTTGCTGCTGTATCCTTAGCCCTTGCCCAGAGTGTGGCACATAACAGTGAAAGTGAAAGTTGCTCAGTCGTATCCAACTCTTTGCGACCCCATGAACTATACAGTCCATGGAATTCTCCAGGCCAGAATACTGGAGTGGGTAGCCTTTCCCTTCTCCAGGGAATCTTCCCAACCCAGGAATCGAACCCAGGTCTCCTGCATTGCAGGCAGATTCTTTACCAGATGAGCCACAAGGGGAGCTGAAGAATACTGGAGTGGGTAGGAAGATGGCACCCCACTCCAGTACTCTTGCCTGGAAAATCCCATGGACGGAGGAGCCTGGTAGGCTGCAGTCCATGGGGTCGAAAAGAATCAGACATGACTGAGCGACTTCCCTTTCACTTTTCACTTTCATTCATTGGAGAAGGAAATGGCAACCCACTCCAGTGTTCTTGCCTGGAGAATCCCAGGGACGGGGGAGCCTGGTGGGCTGCCATCTATGGGGTCGCACAGAGTTGGACATGATTGAAGCGACTCAGCAGCAGCAGCAGCAGCCTATTCCTTCTCCAGCGGATCTTCCTGACCCAGGAATCGAACCAGATGCATTGCAGGTGGCTTTTTTACCACCTGAGCTATCAGGGCATATAACAGGGGCTCAGTAAATATTTCTGGTATGAATGGGTGACAGATTTGACTGCTATTTGGAAGCTCTATAAGAATTCAGAGAACATCTACGTGGGTTGGAAGAGCTGGTATAGACTTCATAGATGAGACAAAAACACAGGAAAAGTTAAGTAACAATACAACAATACAATAAAGATGACAAGGCGATATGTGAAACATGTCAGACAAACAGTGTGAATACTGCATGTTAAAGTAGGGAGAGTGTATCAGCTGTGATGTTTTTGTCAGCAAGTAGCAAAAAAACCTCAACTCAAACTGTCCTCAACTGCAGGGAATTTATTATCTTTCCTAGCTCATGTTCAGAGGAAGGGGAGGCTCAGTGTCTCAAGGAGTCCTTTCCCTCCCACTCTGCCATCTTCGAGTGGGTTTCATCCTCAGGTTGGCTGACAGGATGCCCACAGCAATTCCAGATGTGGAAACATCCCACTGAAAAAGGACAAACTGTCCCTACTCAAGTCTCTTTCCCAGGAGCTTCCTAGCAATTTCTCCCTTTGTCTCACTGGCCAGAACTGGGCCACATGTCCAATCCCAGGCTGACTCCTGGTGAGAGGAGTAGGATTCTGAGACTGGCATAGACCAACCACAATCCACTCACTGAGTTTAAAAGGAGGAGTAAATATCCCATAGAAACTAGGATCTGTTAGACATGTATAAATGGGAGGATGAATACTGGCTAAAAATCAACAGTGCCCACTGCAGCCCACTCCTTTGTATACCAATATCTACTCACGCCATTTTTTAAAAGGTCACTCTCTGCCGAAATTGCCCCAGGAAGGGGCACCTGGCCAGAGAGCAGGAGTGTAAGGGAACCCAGGAGGACTGCTCTGCCATGTGGCTCGCAGCCTCCGGTTTTATGGTGATGGGTTAATTTCTGGGTTGTCTGTCACCAATCATTCACACTTAGGGTCGTTTCTAGTGATGCATGCATTGCTCAGCCAAGATGGATTCCAGCAAGCAGAATTCAGGGAGGTGGGAGGACACGTGGTGTCTCCTTTTGACCTTTCTTGAATTCTTCTGGTTGGTGGTAGCTTGTTAGTCCCATGTTCCTTACCAACACCTCCTGTCATAAAATAATTCACCCTAATGGTTACTATGGTGCCTGGCCAGGGTGGGTGGTTTCAGTCAGTGTTTCCCCTAACATTTAGACCCCAGAATGAGAAGCCCTAATTAGTGAGCTTGGGATGGTCCAGGCCTGGTTTCTGCAAGCAAATGGGAAAAAACTGGCTTTGCACCAGCATAATACCGCATAGGAACCTGCAGCTTCAGATGGGGACGTCTGCCACTGGCTCCTTTGTTCCTGGCTCCACGCTCGGACTGGCCTGGGCACAGTCTGGGGGATGGGCTGTGCACGTGCAGACCCTTAGGGAGGATTTGGGTGATGCTGACATTGTTGCTGACTTCAGAGAAACCAGCTGTAATGCGTTTTGGATGACAGGTTCTTTGTTTTGGGAGAGAAGATCACTGCTCTAAGAGCTCTTAAGAATCCAGGGACAAAGAGGAGAGAAGACTGAGATGAAAGATCAAAAATGGGACAGAGATTTCAAAACAAAAGCAAAAACCATCAGGAGAGCTGCCTTGGAACTTCCCTCACTGGTGGAGGTTGGGGAGGGGCTGCTAATCAGCGCTAGGTCCAGGAAGGGGCAGTTTGGGAAGGGGTGGGGGCGGGTTAGGATTTAGGGCAGCGATCTTGAAACCTTGAGCAGCACTTACATAACAGAGAAAACATCAGTTGTTCGGATGAAAGAATGGGGGAGGGGTGCTTTCCGGAGTTTCGGAGAAGGCTAAAGCCGTCCCCAGCCTCCCATCCACTGGCGCCGCCTCTGCGGCTCCTCAGCCCCGCGGTCTGCAGTGGCCCAAGGACGCTGGCCGCCCTGTCCAAGTGTTAGCTGCTGCGGGGACGACAGCCGGGCTCCCTAATGGAGCTCCCAGGAGCCCAACTCGATCGGCTGCCTGCATTATTAATGCACTATGTCATCCTTCCTTTCACTCGGTCTCAGCTGCTGAAATTTTATAGAGCGGTATTATTAATTGAAGCAATTAGTGCGGGAGATATCAGCATAGCCACGTCAGAGGGCTGGGGATGTGCAGGGCCAGGCTAGGTTCTCTCCCTCTCTTTCCTTGTGCCCCTTTCTCCCTTTCTCCCACCTCCTCCCTGAGCCTCCCTACTCCCTCCTCTCTGATTTCTATTCGCCCCCACTTTCCTCTCTCCTGCTTTTCTAGTTCTCTCTCAGTATCCTTCTGGCGAGACTCAGAGTAGCCACCACCCTTCCCAGGCTCAAATCATTCCCTCTCCAACCAGCATGGGTGGACACACACAATGCCAGAATAACAGCATCATGGTGGCTCACTCCTTACCTGGCGTGACTGGCCCCCATTGAATCAGAATGGAAGACCAGCCTTCATGGTTCTTATTTTGGTTCAGAGCCCCTAGTGGGGGTGGAGGGTGGCAGGTAGAAAAAGCAAGGGCTCACTGCCTGTTAGACCCATTCATTCATTCGTTCATTTTCCCTCGGTGGGTACCCAATCTTATAGTAGGTGATATGGGAAATAAAGAAGATAAAAGAGCTTATGCCTGGAACTGGTTGTAGCCAGAGATACCAGACTAGCTTCTGAAACAGCAAAATAGGGCTCAGCAAAGGGTCTGGGGAAGTGATTCCCCAGCGGGTTGATTGTCCAGCTGTGTGAAACATCCTCTGTGGCCCAGGAAGTGACAAGTAAGGCCTTGGGAAACAAAGGAGCCCCGAGGGGTGAAGAAAGTGAGGTATGAGGTCCCCGCAGGCTGCAGGAGGGTGGGAAAGGTGGGGGGCTGCAGCAAGAGGAAGCAGCTCCTACTACCAGGGATTGAGACTGAGAAGCAACTGGAAAACCTGGCCAAGGGCCGGGACTCCAGGACCCACAGATCCTTTCATCAGGAATTAGAGACACCTGAGAGGCTCATGTTCCCTGTAGAATAAACAGATACCGGGATGGAAACACCCAGGGTGAACAGTCACTCTCTGCCCCTCACCACTCTCCCTGCTCCCCTCGCCCCAGCTCATGGGAACAGGGGCACCTTGGTTACAGAGAGAGATATCCTTGGGCATTTGGGAGCAAGTGGTCTGCTCAGTCACATTAAGTTTTAGTGGGAGTAGGCTCTTGGTTTTTAAACTTGTTTTATTATGAATGTTTTCCAGCCACACTAGAGAGAATATAATAATGAACCTTCATATTATTATAGTTCAGCTTCAAAAATGATCACCTCACAATTAGTTTTCTTTTCTCCACCTTCCCCCAACTTTGCCGGGGGTGGGGGGCGGGGGTGGTGGCAGAAGCACACACTTTAGGGTATCGCAGTCTTGTAAAAAATGATCTGTTCATTTTTCTTCATTTTCTTTTATTAAAAGCAAATGCATGCACACCCTTTCTGACAGACAGACTTTCATGTACAGTGCTTATTTAAATGTGAGAAAAAGATCTATCATGTGGTAAACTTTCCCAGTGTGCCTGGGCAGAGGTAGGATATTAATCATTTACTCCTCCCAGCAGCTAGAGAAGTAGGGATAATTAAGTGATGAGAGAGTGCTCACTTGGGCAGCATATACACTAAAAGAAAAAGTGGTAAGAGAAAGGTCGCCTACAGTAAATCACAGAGGCTCACAAAGCCCCAAACCCCCGCCAGTCATCTCCTTCCCCTCCCAGGGCACCCCTAGAGAAGCTAAGGCCAAAATGAGGGGAAAAAGAAAAATGATGGCTAGTGAGGATATTGATGACTATTGTGGTCTGACCTCAGTTCCTTGAGCTCTGTTTACTGCTTTTCCCGGCTTAGTGGCACCTCTTCCCTGCCTTCTAAGACCCTCATGCTGATCATTGTTACCCCATACGTCCACTGAAAGCCCCCAGGAAAGGGGCTCAGGTTAGCGAGTGAACTGTGGTATCACCTACAGCAGGGCTGCACAACCAACTTTCTACAAGGATGGAAATGTTCTGGTCTGTGCTGTCCAATACGGCAGCCACAAGCCACCTGTGGTTGTTAAGCATTGGAAACGTGGCCCTACACGGAAGTGTGTGCCCTTGAGTGCCAGGTGAAGAAGGCAGGACTTTGTCCTAGGGGTGGTGGGGAACTGTGGTATCTGAGCAAAGGAATGTTTTATGGGAGCAGGAAGGCTTTATGGTTTTATCTGCTTATTGGTCTGATTGCTACCTTACAGGTGATGGACCCTGATCTGAGCTCATGCATAATATCATTTAATTCTCAAATACAGCCCTCTGAGGTTGATGTTTTACAGATGGAGAAACTGAAGCTCAGTTAGGGTAAGTGTCATGCATTAACTGACTGGCAGAGGAATTTGAACCCAAGTCTATCTTATCCTGAAGCCTCAGGACACGATGCAGTGCTGGTTTTAAGAAAATTCAGTTGCTATCAGGATATGAAAATGGACTAGAATAGGAGGAGCTGATGAAGTCTCCAGAATCAATACTGGCACCCAGAGCCCCTAAGTAAATCCTTGCTCATTTTAATTGAATTGAGTAAAGGTTTTGAAAAGTTTTTAAGCCCAACCAGGCTGCCAGGAACTTAATCTGGCCCAGGTATCTAAGAAACTTATTTCTACAGGGGATCCAAGCACTTCCAGGCTCTCACAGTTTGCTATCCACTAGAGGCTAATGAGATGAGCTGCTTGGCAGGGCTGTTCCTAAGGACTGTGATCAGGCCTAGGACTCCCCAAAGGGAACAGGTGTGAAGACTTGCTGTGTGAAGGTGGCATTTCCACTGGCCCTATCTGCAGGCGCTGTCGGTCCACAGGTCATCTCCAAGAGTATCTGAACTAACTTCCCTAGCTGGGAGCAGGAGCTGGACAAGGGACCTGTAGGGCCCAAACACAAAGTCAATCTAGAGATTCAGAGTTCCAAGAAGCAAGATCAAGACACTCTAATCTCCAGAAAATCACGTTAAGTGAAATTTGTCTTCAGGCCCTGCTGGGCCAGGTTTATCCCTGAGTTCACTCTCAACCTACTCCCAACTAAAACTTCCATTTCTAATACCCCTTAGGTCCTCTTATCAGAAAAAAACATATTTATCCTAAGATGTTAGGACTTCAAACCCAATGAATTATAATCATCTATTCCCCTTATAGGAAAATTGTTTCTTAGTGGAATTCCAGGGTCTCCATTTGGGAGGACAGGGGTTGAATCAAGATCTAACCTGTTTGTACAGAAGACCAGTTTGGCTGATACTGAAACAATTGGGAGGGAGTCTCTAAGAAAACAACTCCAACTAGGCCTGTCAAGTCAGATGAAGTGAGTATTTCAGTCTGCAAGTATTTCCCATCATATACCAGGAGCTGAGAGGCAAACAGAGAGGGAAAGAGGCAACAGATCAAAGAGCCTTGGACTTGATGACAGAAGACTTATCTGAGTTTCAATTCGAGCTCTACCACTGATGATCTGTGTGACCTTAAATAAATTATTGACTTCTCTGAGTCTCCTTTCCAGTTTTCTTTGATTTGAGAGACAGAGCCAAGAGATTAAGAGCCTAAGCTTTGGCAATAGACAGACCTAGGTTTGAACCCTAGTTTTGTCACTCAGGGGCTTCACTGGTGGCTCAGATGGTAAAGAATCTGCCTGCAACTAGGGAGACCCAGGTTCCATCCCAGGGTCAGGAAGATCTCCTGCAGAAGGAAATGGCAAAGCACTCCAGGATCTTGCTTGGAGAATCCCATGGACAGAGGAGCCTAGCGGGCCACGGTCCACGGGGTCACAAAGAGTAGGGCACAACTGAATGACTAACACTTTCACACTTTACTTTGGCAACAAAGGTCCATCTAGTCAAGGCTATGGTTTTTCCAGTGGTCATGTATGGATGTGAGAGTTGGACTGTGAAGAAAGCTGAATGCCGAAGAATTGATGCTTTTGAACTGTGGTGTTGGAGAAGACTCTTGAGAGTCCCTTGGACTGCAAGGAGATCCAACCAGTCCATCCTAAAGGAAATCAGTCCTGGATATTCATTGGAAGGACTGATGCTGAAGCTGAAACTCCAATACTTTGGCCACCTGATGCGAAGAACTGACTCATTGGAAAAGGCCCTGATGCTGGGAAAGATAGAGGGCAGGAGGAGAAGGGGACGACAGAGGATGAGATGGTTGGATGGCATCACCAACTCGATGGACATGAGTTTGAGTAAACTCCAGGGGTTGGTGATGGACAGGGAAGCCTGGCGTGCTGCAGTCTATGGGGTTGCAAAGAGTCGGACACGACTGAGCGACTGTACTGAACTGAACTGAACTGATGGTGGGCCTTGGGAAAATTCCTTAATCTCTCTAGGTTTTACTTTCCTCACCTGGAAAATGAGGACAGCAGTTCTACCTTTCCTGGTTGTTGTAAGAATTAAATATAATGAGTGGGTAGTGCTTCATATACTGTTTCAGATAGAATCTCAATATGTTAATTATTATTATATTCATGGTTTGTTGCCCTGGGATAAGGTGTCAGACAAAGAGGAAAAAGAAATGCTGGAAACTAGGGGAGGGATATCAGAAATGAAGCTGGGTCAGTGAGAGGATAAGGCCAAACAAGGATGGCCTGGGCTCTGCAGCCAGGCAAACCTATGCAGAGTTGTGCAGTTGTGTACAAAGGTGCATGGCTGAGGGGAGAGTGGGGTCTGAAATCCCACCTAAACCCTACTCTCTAGACAAGCTTTGCCTGTGCTGGCAGCATCCTGCATGGGGCAGGGCAGGCAAAGGACAAGGCCTGTGCTAAGGACTGGGGGTAGATCAGCCTCTGGGGTAGGCAGAGGTGGAAGGAAGGAAGGAAGTCTTGCAGCTGAAGGAGTCTGATGGCAGCAGCTGGTATTCCAAGGACTCAGCTACAAAGACAACCTCACATGGGAGGGCAGGGCACAAAGCATTCCAGAGCATTTCAGGGCTAGTAGGAAACAAAGACCAGGGTTCAAACAAAGGGCTACCCGAGCACGATGAGGCCAGCAGGCGTAAGCAGAGGGCCCTGATGTCAGAACAGACTGGAAGGTTGGGCTGGGCCCAAGTTCAAGGCTGACTCTCTGCTGGGTCACAGAGGATGAACAACTAGGGCCTGAATGAGCTATTGCTGTTGCTGCTGATGAAATGGGCAGCTGTTTATGCTAGACAGGGTAGGTTGTAGGGGTGGGGAGCTGGGCAGAGCTATACATTTTTTTCCCAGCCCCTTTGGCCTTTGAGTGCTCTTCATGATCTGTGAGGTGGTGTGGGAGGTTTTACCTCTTTTAGGAAGAGTGGCCTCCCAAATGAAACGGTGTTAGGAGCAGGGAAACACTCCTCTGCCCAGGAATATTGGCTTTATGGTTCCTATGCCTGGGTCATTTCTTTGGATAAAGTCAAAGGTCACAAGTTCAGATGCCATGGGAGTAATAGGGAGCGGTGAGGACGTGGCAGATGTTAAAGCAGATGTTTTAATGAGTGTTTAAGGAAAGTAGCAGCTGCTCAGCTCAATGGGAATATATGCCCAACACTTTCAGTTCTCCAATTTTCCAAAAGAAGCCAGAAATCTAAATTTTATTTTTAAAAGTCCTTTTAATTAAATACCTATTTTTTAATACCAACAATTAATTTTTTCATTTACAGAACTCTTGACATTTTCATGATCTGACCAAACCCACAAGCATCTGTGGGTCACACGTGGACTCTGGCTTGGGAATTCCTCTCTCTAGGATCTCCTGGGAATGCAGCCCTCTCTGAGAGAGGTCTCACACTGGGTGCCTAACCTCTCCAGGAGGGTGTCCTACTCCAATACACTCATCCTGTCTTGTCCCTAGGGTGCTCATTCTTCCATTTCCCAGAGGCTCTGGGCATCTGAAGAAGATGGGAGAGGTGGGAAAGAGCACAGAAAAAAGAGGTGTCATACTGAAGACAAGCCTGTCTGACATCACACTTTGTCCCCCAGGACCGGTTGTGACTGTCCTCCACTGGTCACAGTCGGACACAGGTTTTGGGAGATGTGACGACAGCTCTGAGACCAAGACTCGGTGGGTCCCACAGCTTTGTTCCATGTACTGTGAGCTGGTCCAATGCTGAGGGTTCAAGGCCTCCCCCTGTGAACCACCTGTTTTCTCTCCCTCCTAAACCACCTCTTCCAGCCTCCGTCACTCTGTGGTTGTTTTTCTAAGACTTATCTTACTGTATTTTACTAGCAAGCTATCACTTCTCACGTCTCAGCTCTGAACCTTTCAGCTGTGGTTTCTACTCAGGACTTAATGCACTCAGAAGAAGTAATTAATATATCCTTCTTCCCTGCCCTGAGCACAGCATCTCTAGACAAGAGGGAGGGGTCTAGATACAAAGTCTGACTTCAATGCAATAAATAAATCATAAACATTATTACCTAGCTGAGAAACTGGGGCTTGGAGGGTCTTTAGTCCTCTGTCAGAGATCACCAGGTAGTAAATGGAGGTGGGACTCACCTCCAGAGCATCTGCATTTGTTTTATTATATTTTATGGTTGGGGTAAGGCTTCCCAAGTGGCTCAAGTGGTGAAGAATCTGCCTGCCAATGCAGGAGACATGAGTTTGATCCCCGGGTCAGAAAAATTCCCTGGAGGAAGAAATGGCAATGCACTCCAGTATTCTCGCCTGGAACATCCCATGGACAGAGGAGCCCGGCGGGCTACAGTCCACAGGGTCCCGAACAGTTGGACACGATTGAGTGACTGAGCAGAAGCACGAATGGTCAGGGTAATAGGTTCTGTCTTCCAGAGGTCCTTCCCCCAACTTCTACTCCCTCCCCCATCTCCCAGCTAGGAAGAGGGTTTGAGGCCAGACTGCAGGCCTGCGCTGGGAGGTCTCTGGAGAATGCAAGAGAAATGCAAGGCAGAGTCTCTCAGTCTGGTTGGTGAGAGGAGATAAACAAGCAACACCACAGACGTCTCCATGGTTCCCTCCTTCCTTTCACAGGCATTGACTTGGGCCTCAGCTGTGTAGCCTGTAACCCACTGGGGAGAAAAGATTTTGACTCCATCAAGTTAAAGCTGTAAGCATCTTTTTGGATCATCTAACTATATATGATCTGGAGATTTCAATCTCTCTTTCTCTTTCAGCAGCATTTTAGAAGTCTGGCCCATTAATTAGATTAAGTTGAATTCTCTGGTCAAAGCAGGTAGAGGAAATCGTGTCCACTTGGTCCCCCCACACCGCCGGCCATCTGAGTAGTCTCTGAGGAACCCTCCTGGGAAAAACAGTGTGAAAAATCATTAATCCAACCCAACCCCTGGAAATCCCGGTTTTGGAAACTGAGATTCTGAGAGGTTAAATTACTTGCCCAAGGTCATATAACTGCACCTCCTAATGGCAGGCAGGTCTCTTTGCTTGGCCCCTGTGCTTTAGTAGTGTGAACTGGAAGGCTCCAAAAAGCGAAGGTAAGTGGTGGGGAAGCAGAAGGCAGACAGTTCAGCAGGATCTCCCATGTCAGGGAGGCAGGAAACTTGAGGGGAGGCCCTGCTGGGTGGTTGAGGGGGCAGAGGGTCAAGCAGGTGTTAAATTCCAGAAGCCAAAAGATAAGCAGTGTGAGGCCAGGGCAAACGGGTGGGGCTAGGATCAGGTTGGGTGTGGAGAAAAGGCTTGAGGCACAGGCTTCAGTGAAGATACAGTTGGAGGGTTGGGTTTTTCCCCAAGTTCACCCAGTTGAATCTGCTGATTCTGGACTCCAACCTGGACTCCAAACGTTTTTGACTTTGAAAGGACAACAGAAGGCTGAAAGCCCAGGCAGACAGGCAGGCACTGTTGAGTGGAAGGGGTGTACTGAGCAAACCTTAGGACAGCAGCTGGGCTGTGCTTAGTCGCTTGGTCACGTCCGACTCTGCGACCCCATGTACTGAAGCCCGCCAGGCTCCTCTGTCCATAGAATTCTCCAGGCAAGAATACTGGAGTGGGTTGCCATGCTCTCCTCCAGGGGATCTTCCCAACCCAGGAATCAAACCTAGGTCTCCCACATTGCAGGCAGATTCTTTACCATCTGAACCACGAGGGAAGCCAGGATGGCAGCTGTGCTGCATTAAAAATGAATCAAGATGGGACTTCCCTGGTGGCCTAGTGGCTAGGACTCCAGGCTCCCAATGCAGGGGGCTTGGGTTCGACCCCTGATTAGGAAATTAGACCACGCATGGCATAACTAAAAATTCCCACATGCCATAACTAAAGATCCTGCATGCCATAACTAAGACCCAGTGCAGCCAAATAAATAAATAAATATTTTTTAAAAAAATGAATCAAGATGATGTTTGAATGAAAACAAGAATGGAGTGCTAGGGAAGAGGCACTCTCCTGGCTCCCTTGCTCAGGTGAGGCAACATTCTGCAGTAGGGCCAAGTCAGCCCCAGAAGCCAGCCCATGGCTCCCAGTGTCTATGCAAATGAGACAAGACAGGTGGAGGTAGCCTGGGAGAATGGCCCTTCCTAGGGGCTTCTGGGAACCTTCATTCTCTTACCCACAAAATGGACACAATCATCTCAACTTGGCCTCCATCTAGGGACTAACATAAACAGCAAATGAAATCAAGTTGAGACCCATTGAAGCCTTCTACCAAGGCTAGGGTTGCAACTCCCCATGCCATCAGAGGTGGCAAAATATGTGCACTGGCCCGGGGAGAGGGTGTGGAGACTGGAGAGTGCTTGCCCTGCTCGAAGGCATTCAGAGTAAAGATTCTAAAGCCACATACTGGCCAGATGAAAGGCAGCAGCCCCACACCCTGTCCCTGCTTGCAGTACCTCAACTAAGGTTTTGGCAGATAATTGCTTATGGTCTGAGCCTCCCAGTGAGATATATATACAAAAGAGGCCTCAAGAACTGTTCAGTCCATAGTGAGAGCCACCGGCCCCATGGGGCAGTTTACATTTAGATTTCAATGAATTAAATTTAAAAAGTTAGTTCTTCAGTCACACTTAGCCAAATTTCAAGTGCTCCATAGCCACGTGAGGCTAGTGGCTACCAAACTAGACAGCTCAGACATAGAGCACTTTCATCAGCAACAGCAAGTTCTGTGGGTTGGGGCTGCTTTAAGACTGTCATGGTGGAATGATAGGTATTGGGGTAAAAGGTTTCTGCCTTGAGGCTTCCCAATACAATACATCATGCATTTCCTTCTTTCTCAGCCTAAATTCAAGGTTAACCCTGGAGCCCTTCACTGCTTACCCACTTCCTTTAAGCCCCAGGCTTTAATAACTCACTCCTAAGAGTGAAGTCTTCATGCTCATTTTGCAGTTGCTGAGGACTCAAGGTCTAGTGGGAGTGGGCAAGGGCTCTTCCCAGGTTATATGTCCTCCACTACATTAATGATTGACAGCAGGAATTTCTGAACCCCAAGGGAGAATGGCAAGCATGAAAAGACAGGGAGAAATTCTGGGGCAGTTAGGACTGAATTGAATGGTGAAGTGAAAGCCGCTCAGTCATGTTCAACTCTTGGCAACCCCAAGGACTGTAGCCCACCAGCTTGCTCTGTCCATGGAATTCTCCAGGCAAGAATGCTGAAGTGGGCAGCCATTCCAGTGGTACCCAAACTGCCTGGTGGAGGTGCCCACCTGCTCCTATCCAGAAAAGCCACAAAGAGCACATCCCAGCTCTTCCACTTGCTAGCTGTGTAACTTGGGCTTTCTAGACTCTCTGAGTCTGTTTTTTCCTGGGTAAAATAGGAACAGTACTTACTTCAGAGGTTGTCTTAAGGATTAAATGAGTTTCTGGATGGAAGGTAGCTAGAATAGTGTCAGCATGGGATAAGCATTAGTCATGGTAGTAGTATTTGATTATTTGTATCACGGCCTTGATAGAGGTTGTGAAAAGGCAAGTTCACATACTTAGCACACTAGCATGCTCCCAACCCTCCCACGTACCTCCTAGATTTTTCCACCATGGTGCCTATTGAAACACTTCATTATTTGTTTATTTGGTTTTGAAAGCCAAGGCTGGACCCCATCACCAAGGTCTTAGCCTGCCTTTGCCCTACTATAGAGCTCCCTTGGTTTTTCCAACACTCCCTCCCCAGCACTCTGAGTACTACCCAAGCCAAACCTAGGCCCCAGAGCTCCTTCGGGAAAGCAGCACAGGCTTGTCTTTATGCAGGGCAGTTAAGGGTTGGCCCTGAAAGTCCACGTGACCCAAAACCAGTGCATCCAGACACTGGCACCCCAAGAGGAGCATCTGAAGCCAAAAACAGGTTGAGGCAACCAGATTTCCTCTCTCCAGAATGTGAGTAAAGGCAGACCCAAAGACTGGGTAATTGGTTAGCAACAGAGGCTGAAGTTGAAAGGCGAGGACACCACAGAAGTCCATGATGGTCGAGTGAGAGCTGAGGGGAAGGGGCAACAGAAGGTACAAGTGCAGTGAAAGGGGCCCCCGGGACTCTGGGCTGGGAAGTGAAGATCTGTCTGGGGGAGGAAAGCAGCAAGGCCCCCTCTACTCTACATGCACTTCTCAGCACGGGCTCGGAAACACTGCGGCTTTTGCCTTCTCCTTCACTGGAAACCTGGAAGGGACCTGGAGTAACTATCAGCACAAAGGCTCCGGAAGCACCTTTAGGATGTGCTAGAAATGGCACCCCACTCCAGCACTCTTGCCTGGAAAATCCCGTGGACGGAGGAGCCTGGTGGGCTGCAGTCCATGGGGTCGCTAAGAGTCGGACACGACTGAGCGACTTCACTTTCACTTTTCACTTTCATGCATTGGAGAAGGCAATGGCACCCCACTCCAGCACTCTTGCCTGGAAAATCCCATGGACAGAGGAGCCTGGTGAGTTGCCATCTATGGGGTCGCTCAGAGTCGGACACGACTGAAGCGACTTAGCAGCAGCAGAAACTACTAATAGGAAAAGCAGCTGCCATCAACATAAACCATTTCTGGGTCATAACTTTCAGTGCAAACACAGCACTGTTGTGCCCTCAGCTCCCAGCAGATCCTTTCAGATGGGCAGATGAGGGTCTGGCTCCCGGACGGAGCAGGTGATCTGCCCAGGCAGAGTGATGGCCGCTTTCTCCTTCTGGCTCCACAGGGTCTGTCTGTCAGAGAGAATTGGCTTCCAAGGTAAAGAGGCCCCACTTCAATCAAGGGCCTACCAATGTGATTTGATGAACTGTTAACAGAGCAGTTCTCCCCACAAAGAGGCTCTTTGGCTGAAAATAGATGAGTCAACCCAGGGGGCCATGTTAATCCCTTGGGCAAGTTCATTGGCCTTTCTGGGGCCCAGGGAACTCATCGGTAGAAAAGGAGAGAATGAGGAGTAGTTGCCTATCTAGGGCTCCTTGCATTTTGTTCATTGATCCCAGGGACCCTCCAGACACATCTCCTTCTTCAGCCTATCAGCGCTTGGCCTTCCTAACAAGCTAAGCTCCTATAAAACAAACCAGAGAAATGCTGCTGTTCCTGGCTTGTCTCTCCGTTTCCTTCCTCTGACATGACAAAGGTCTGTGTTAGGGATCATCAGCTGGGCTGGGGGGTGAGAACAGTTAGCAGACAGAAGCGGTGACAGGACCCCACACTCACTGAGCAGAGAGGCCTGGCATCAGCCTTAGTTGTCATGTTGACACCCTGCTTACGCGGAAAGCTGGGTGAGACAGCCTGGCACATTGTAGGTACCTCTGGGAAAACTACAAAAGGAAAATTTTAAACACACACACATAACAACCACAGCTTCCTAGGTAGTCAACACCTCCTCTGCCTGTGAAAAGGAGCCTGGCCCTGTTTTGGGGGTGGAGGGGGTAGGGAGAGCGTTCGGCCCTACCTACCTGGGCCCTGAGGCTCTGGGAACACAGAGGCCATTTTCATCCAGCCTTCAGAAGTTTCCTTTTGTGGCATCTCGATGATAAAAATATTCCTCCCTGAAGGTGCAACCGTGGCTCAGCAGATGTCCCTGACTGAGCACTTGGGAAGGAGCTATTAAAAGGAACGTAATTAGGTTGTCATCCTGGGGCCTCCGAGCCAGGCTTCCGAACGCCATCTTTGTTGAAAGCTTTCTATACGTCAAATATTTGCAGAACCCGATTTATCCAAAAGTCTGTTAATACCCAATAGGACTGAGTGAAGAAAAGGCAAAATGACACGTCCGCTCAAGGTTGGCCTCAGGCCCTAAGACTTCTTTTTCTGTGTCTGTTGCCCATTTTGGGTCCTGGCCTCGCTCCCTGATTTCCTCTCCCCTCCTTCACAGCCTCTCATCACAATTTGCTCTCAGGAAAGGCTCTCTCAGTCATTTACCCCTTAGCATGGATGTAGGTGAGTCTCTGAGCATTTCCTCTCTCTCCAGCAACATAGGATTCATGCCTGAGCTCTGTACACTTCAGAAAACAGAAGGCTCTGTCTCCTTTCATAAAAGGGATGTCAGGCACAGGAGCCAAGCGGGGAGGGCCTTTCTAGTGACCCTGTAATTTGTTTCAGGCAGCTACCTACCAGTCTGTGTCTGGAGCCAGTCCTGAATCCAAGCTCCTTTCTGCTTTGAGGTCTGTTATAATCACTCCCCTCCCTCCTTCTTGTTTATTCTACAGGCTCACCTGCCCATCCAACTCCTTGGCCACTCACCTGTCTATGCATCCGTCAGTTACTGAGAGGAACCGTGTTGAATGGGGAAGACAGTGGTGAGCACCAGCAGCCACGAGCTTTGTCTTCATGGAGGGAGACAGCAGAGCTGGAAAAAGACCTTCATCAGATAATTCCAGAAACCAGTAGAAACACAGGAGAAGGAAGTCCATGGTGCTGTGAGGATGTGTTGTGTAAATCAGCTCTCTCTCTAGGCCTCTGTTTCTCCATCCATCACATGGAATTAATCCTCTTTTATCCCAATTTGACCAGGATGATGCAAAGATGAAGTAAATGAATATATATCTACTTAAAATGAGCTATTGAACATGAACATGTGTGGGAATACACAGGCAGAAAAGAAACCAAGATTGAATAAGCCATTTAACATAAGCAGACTTTGTGTTTTATTTACTGTTTTATCCTCAGTACCTACAACTGTGCCTGACATATAATAAGGACTCAGTTGCTGCTACTGCTGCTAAGTTGCTTCAGTCGTGTCCGACTCTGTGCGACCCCACAGAAGGCAGCCCACCAGGCTCCTCCGTCCCTGGGATTCTCCAGGCAAGAACACTGGAGTGGGTTGCCATTTCCTTCTCCAATGCATGAAAGGGAAAAGGGAAAGTGACACGACTCTTAGCGACCCCATGGACTGCAGCCTACTAGACTCCTCCGTCCATGGGATTTTCCAGGCAAGAGTACTGGAGTGGGGTGCCAGTGCCTTCTCCGAAGGACTCAGTACCCATTTGTAAAATGATGAATAAACACATAAACATCTATTCCATCCTACGCACATGCTAAGTACTTCATAGGCATTATCGCACTTAGCCGTTACAAACATCTCTTTACCAGAGGGGTTGAAATACTCCCATTTTGCAGATATGAAAGCTGAGGCTCAGACTGGTTAAATAAATACAGCTGGTACTTGACAGGATTTAAATTTAAATTTAAGTTCTTCTAATGCCATTCCCTCAGCTCTTTCCACCTCTGTTATGTCTCAGGAGAAAAGATGGTGTGACACACACTCATGTTTCTGTGCATTAAATGAGATAGTCCTTGTTGAAAGCCGCAGCACCTGGTATGCAGTCAGTGCTCTACTAATCTATTATTATAATACTGTATTTATTAATGTCTATTTTTCATAACTGCATTGTAAACACCTCAAAGGCAGGGGCCATTTCCTCCACAAGCAGAACAGAGTAGTTGCCTAACGTACAAGTGAAAGTCACTCAGTCGTGTCCAACTCTTGCGACCCCATGGACTGTAGCCCGCAAGGTTCCTCTGTCCATGGGATTCTCCAGGCAAGAACACTGGAGTGGGTTGCCATTTTAAATAGCATTGTTTTTGAATATAACATGAAGCAGAATGGCCTCCTTTAAGGCAGGGCTTTGTGCTCTGTGGCATTGTCAGTCTGACTGTGACTTTAATGAAAAGCCAGAGAAGGCCCATGACTGTCTAGTGGCTTGGAAGCCTGGTGGTCAGCAAGGAAATGGCTGGAGTCGGAAACCAACGAAAAGAATAGTAACCAACAAGTGTAGAACTCCTTGGGCCTGGCTCTGACCTTCCACTGACACCAGGTGACATTCTGACAACCTCTGGCTCCGCCTCCAGGGCCTGCAAATCTGGTTCATCTAGGCCTGCGATAGGCTCGGCATAGCAGAGGTGGGTGGGGCCTTGGAGAGAATCTGAACCAATCATCTAGCTCCACACTTGCGGCCTAGGACTAGGTGGTGCCGGAGGCCAACTTGACTCCGGAAGAGAAGTCAGGGAACAAGTTTTCTTGGAAAACTTTCCTTCCCTGCCCCATCCAGAGACAATGCAGGAAAAGGGACTTAGTCTTTGGTATGGTACTTTCCTAGCACTGAGCCTCAGTGAAGTCAGGGAAGAAGTTTTCTTGGAAAACTTTCCTTCCTTGCCCCACCCAGAGACAATGCAGGAAAAGGGACTTAGTCTTTGGCATGGTACTTTACTAGCACTGAGCCTTAGTGCCTTAATCCCTGAAATGGAATAATAGTTCCATTTCCATAGGGTTGTAGCGATTAAATAAAATATAACATGTTAAATAACACAGGTACCTAATTCAAGTGCTCAGAAAAATCAGTTGCCTCTGAATATGCAGTGTGCCTGAGGGCAGGAACTGTATCTGAACCGTAGCTTGCCTGGGTGCCCTAGGGCTTTCAATTGTTCTAGGGCTTTTAATTGTTCGTACAATGTTGAATGAAAGCCAAATGGCTGGAAATCTCCATTCATACTTCATCTCTTCCAGTTAGCTTTGCCTGTTAATGGTCTCCCGAAAAATCTCTAGAAGATTTAACACCCTAATCTTTTCTCCCACTTCCAGGAGGGCTCAGGGACAACATGAAGGCCTGGGTACCTGGAGAGGAAAGGGGGCACTTTCGTAACAAAGACAGCTTTGTGGTGTGACCAGCCTCTGCTGGGCTGCTTGCACTCTCATTTTGGAACTTCTTGCTTCAGAATGCTAGGGCAGCAGTTTTGGCCCACTGTGGGTTATATGAAGGATATTAAAGATAGCATCTGGCTGCCAGTGAGTGAGGATATGAGAGGGGCTGAGTTGCCCTTAGCGGGTGGATGTGTTCCAGTTAGAATTAGGGAATGAACAATTTAGATGAGTGGTTAGAATTTGGGCACTAAGATTAGAGTTTGGAAGTCAACTAGAGTTAGGATTTGGTAATTAGTTTCTGTTGAATTTCTGAATGAGAAATGGAAAGTTGCTAGTAGGCAGATATGGTGGGGGCCATCTCTTTCATATAAAATTTAAAATGTTCTATTCCAAAGGCTTGCCTCCTTGGGGACCCAGAAATCTCTTTCCTCTGGCTCCTCAACAGGCCTGGGTGTACATGCAGACCAAGAAGGTTAAGCATCTACTACATTTCAGGTGTTATATCTAGCGTATATTGTCCCAAAGGTATCTGGGATGTCCCCTGCAATGAAGCTGAGATTGGGATATTAATGATCTGGTCTAGACCCACCTTTGGCATAGCCCAGTGACTTTGGAGGAAACGTAAATCTCCCAGCCTCAGTTTTTCCATCTGGCAAATGGACATAACCTCAGAAGAGTGTTTGGAAAACCTCAAGTGATCATGGAGTAAAAACTTCAAAGTACAGATGCTTTCTGGTGGAGTAAGCTGTTCCAAAGTGAACTACAGGGCAAAGTCAGGGCACCTTACCCTTGGGAAAGGCTGAAACTCCTCCCTCCCTCCATGAAATCCCAGGTTTTTCAGCTCTTGCCACATTCACCCAGTCTTTTGCAAACCATTTCTGGCAGAACTTATGCCTCTGAACAGGAACTGACAAAGAAGCAACTCACACTAAAAACTTTCCAAGTTCCTACTCCTCCCCAACACACACACGTACACCAGCCAGCTCTGGGGCTGCAGTATGAGACACCTGGATAAAGTAGGCACTCAACAAATATTTATCAAATGAATGAATGAATGAGGGAGTGAGTGAGTGGCTGCATGAATGAGCAGACACACCCTTAGAGAATGAGACAGCTTCCTAATCCAGGATGCTGAGTCCTCCCAAAGAAAGTCATTTGGGACTTTCCTAGTGAGTGCTCCATGACAGAGCCACACTCTATCCTTTTCCTCAAGCCCCATATCTTCTTTTCTCCCCAACTTCATTGTGGTGGACTATGTCCTAGACTCCTTTGGGACCATATATGCTACAATGAATACTTCTCAATACTTGATACGTAGTACATGCCCAATAAATGTGTGATGAAGTGGGAGATAAATAAGATTTGGACCCTGTCTTCCAAAAGTTTACAGTTCAGTGGGAGAGAAAACATAGATATATAAGTACTATATGAAAAAACACCATAGGTAACTGGTACCAGAAAAAGGCTAAGGAATATATGCTATAGAAGGTCAGAGCTGAGAAAATTGACTATGAGCTGAAAAAGTGAGGGAATGCTTCATGAAAGAAGTGAATGAGGCTTAAGGGTAGACTGAAGGAAAAGAAAGGTTTGGAGGCAAGGGAGAAGGTGTTGTTGATAGAGGCAATGGGCTGCCCCCAGCAGGAAGGCCAGTTCAAGTTATGTTCTGAAAACCTGAGTTGATTTAGTACAGCTAGACAGCTGATTCAAATAGAAGAGTGTGGCTTGTACCATAAGTGAGTGAGTGAAGTCACTCAGTAGTGTCCGACTCTTTGTGATCCCATGGACTGCAGCCTACCAGGCTCCTCTGTTCATGGGATTTTCCAGGCAAGAGTACTGGAGTGGGGTGCCATTGCCTTCTCCATTACCATAAGTAGGTTGTGGAAACACTGTAGGAGCTTTGAATTCGAGGAGAAGAGATTTGGATCAAAAGGCTGTGTGTGTGCTGAGCTGCTTCAGTCATGTCCAACTCTTTGCGACCCTATGGACCATAGCCCACCAGGTTTCTCTGTCCATGGGATTCTCCAGGCAAGAATACTATAGTGGGTTGCCATGCCCTCCTCCAGGGGATCTTCCTGACCCAGGAATCAAACCCTTATCTCTTATGTCTCCTGCACTGGCAGGCAGGTTCTTTACCACTAGAGCCACCTGGGAAGCCCAGCACCTTTTTTTAACCTGGTGGACTGTAGCTAGTGCAAGGTTTTGAGCAGTGGAAGGAAGTGCAAGGAATGTTGTGGGGTGTGGAAAGATGATTTTCGGGAGGCTGGCAGGTAAGGAGCAAAAGTGAGTAATGTGCCAGCACAGGGTGGGCCAGAGCCAAGTCTTGGGCAGAGAGGCCACTTTCATTTCTTTCTTTCTGTTTCTTTCATTCATTCAAATAGTGATTGCCCCCTCCCAGGCCCAGCACAGGTAAACAGAGCAGATACCAGCCCTCCTTTTCTGGGCCTGGGGCTCTACTCTTGGCCCCCACCTATGTGTCCAGCCCCAAGGCTTGGGACCACGCGGACCAAAGGCAAGGGCTGGGGGAGGGATGAAATTGGCTCTGACCTCTCACCTGCAGCTTCTTTCTACAAAACCTCTCATCCTCACGGTCCGGAGTCTCGGGCCCTCTTCCTCCCGATCATGCCCCACCCTGACCACCACCGGCCACACCTGGAAGGGAAGGAATTGTGGGAACAAGGGGTAGCCTTTGCAGGAGGTGGCGCAACCGGAAAATGGGCTGAGGCAGCGGCCGGGAAGGGGGACTGAGGGATGATGGCCTAGGAAGGCGCTTCCCGAGGACGGCCACACCCGCCCGGAAGCTGGACGAGCGTTTGGGCGGTGTGGCCACGGGGCGGGGGGACACGTAGCCTCCCGGCAGGAAGCAAAAACTGGAAGCGGGGCTCCGGACGCGCCCAGCGGGTCCTCTGCGCCCCCTGCCGAGCGCCGGCCTCCACTGCACGCACCGCCGCCGCCCCTGCACACCAGGACCCGACCCGGCGGCGGGCAGGCCCCGGGAACCCGCCATCCCTCCCTACCTGGCCGCGGGAGGAGGGAGGTGGGAGTTGGAATCTTTTTTGTAATACAAATAGAGGCGCTCCCGTGATGGCCTAAAGCTGGTTAGGGGCCGGCCTTACCAGGTGCTTGAAATTCCACCGTTACAGATTCCATTCTTTGGAAGGGTGGAGTCTTCAACTTCTATTGGGTATTTTAACAGTGAGGCCTTATCAGATACGTCTGGAAAGGGGCTTGGAAGGACTAGGTGGGCAAAGTCGTTCATTCCTTCCCCCAGCCAAGCTTTTTTTTTTTTAAGAGCTCACTTGCCGGGACCATCCTGAAGGTGACTCAGAACCAGCAGCCATACTGCGGCAGTGCTGGGTTGTGAAAGGCTAGTTTCTGCCGCCATGCTTTGAATTTTGTGAGTCACTGGGTAATTGACCACCAGCCCCCAGCCCCCAACCTCCTCCAGGAAGTCTGCCTTGACTTTTTGGGTGTGTGGTTACAGGCAAAGTCAGAACTGTCAGTTTGGCAGGCCAGGTTCCCTGTTTATTTACCACGAATTCTATTTGGTCTCTCCAGGCTCATTGAGTGCCCAGGGGCAGAAAACCTTCATTGGCTGGGGCACTTCTCTAAAGGAGAAGCAGAATATAAAGGGAGCAAATGCTCCCATTTCCTGTCCAATCAAGGATAAACCCATGCTGTCCTCAAGGGCCATTTGCATCTGGTCACACATTACCTGATCCCTTGGAGCAGGGGCTGGCAACCCACTCCAGTATTCTTACCGGGAAAATCCCATGGACTGAGGAGCCTGGTGGGCTACAGTCCATAGGGTCGCAAAGAGTAGGACAACTGAAGCGGCTTACCATGTACGCATGCCACACCTATGATCTTTGTGAGCACCCATCACAGACAGTCTGTTCTCCAAAGACAGCCAGGAGGTCACATAAGATCATGAATGCTCATAAACTTAAGTTAGACTGTCTCTCTTCTCCTCAAATCCCTGCAATGGCTCCCCATCTCACTTGCAGTAAAAACAGAAGCTTCTGCCTAGGCCTGAAGGTTCCAAGTGCTCTGGCCCCTGCTTCTTAATAATTTATTGGAGCCCCTGTCTGCAGCTTCCCTATCACTCACTCCTGTGGCCATATCCACCCCCTGTCTGCAGTCCCATGGACTCAGCAGATATGCTCCCATCTCAGACTCCGGCTCTTGCTATTCCCTCTGCCTGGTATGCTGTTGCCCTAGTTGTCCTCGTGACCCACGCCCTCACCTCCTTCAGGTCCTTATTTAAATGCCATCTTAGGCAGGGAGGCTTTCCCTGACTGTCCTGTCTAAAATAACACCCTTCCTCATCCTCTGTGCCATTGGCCTGTTCGCCCCCTCGGTTGTTCTTCTATCATTTATCACAACCTGATATATTACTTATTTCTGTTTATTTGCATGTTGTTTGCCTTCCCAACAAGAATATAAGCTCCGTAAGGACAGAGAACTGTTTTTTTTCTCATCCGTTTATGTCTGTATCCATTTTATTTCTCATAGTCAGTGGTCAGTACATTTGTGAAATGACTGCATGAATGTGCCAGGCACTAAGCCAAGTACCAGGACAGACCATGAAAAAGCCTGGGCTCTTGCCCTTGAAGAACAGACTGGCAGACAGGCAAATAATTACAAACTAGAGTGATGAGCGTTCTGTCCAAGTACAGATGCATGTAAAGTACACTCGAGGGCTTAAGGAAGGAAATAATTCACTCTGCCTGGAAATCAGTGGAAAGCATGATGATGATGCCATTGGGCAAAGGAGAAAGGGAAAAGGCATTCCAAACCGAGATAGGAGTGAAGAGCGAGCACAAAGGCAGAGGTGTGGAAACATTAATTTGTTCAGGGGACTAGCAGGTAGGCTGGCCTGGCTGGAATGCAGGATGCGAGGCAGGTGTGGCAGGAGATAAGCTTGGAAAGATTGATTGAGGACAGATTATTAAGGGCTTGTTAGAATGATGATGACTGACTCTCTAGATTTCAGATCCGTGCCAGGCCTGTGGGGACATTTCAGGGCAAAGAGCTTATTTCTAATCTCCAGACAGGGTGCCACAGGAGCAGCCATGTTCTGCGCTGGGGAAGGCCTGGGAACACGGCGAGAGTCTCCCCTAGGAGCCCAGGCTAGGGTCTGAGCACCCATGGGAGCAGCCTGGTAGCACTGCTTGCCTTTCTGTTACTGATCTAAACAAGATCCTCAAGAAGGACCCTGCCCAGCTCCGCAGAGCCCAAGAGTCCTGGGCCACAATTCTTCAACTTCATCACCGAAAGTCCAAGTTTCAAAATGTCCTTATTTTGCAATCTGACTCAAAAGGGTGGAGAGTGGAAAAATTGTAGACAGCAGCCACCAAGGGACCGTGGCTTAATATAACTGGTGACCTGGGAAACAAGAGAGGCAGAAAATACGTTCCCTTTTGGACTGAGGAATGGAGAGGGCCTCTCATAGCTGACTCAAAATCAAGACTTTTCCTTCAAGCAAAGGAAGAGCATTCGCGTGCTTGCAGGACAAGAGGATTCTTTTCTTCGGCTTCCTCCGGGGTTATGTTGTTCCTCTCCCACCCCTTCTCTGCCTCAGTCCTTCCCTCCTGACTTCCTTTCTTTTCTCTTCTCTTCTCCTGTGTCCTTCTACCCTGCTCTCCTCTCCTCCCCTCCTTCTCTATTCCTTTAGCTTAAGCACGAGACAGATACTGATTTTTTAAATACATTTATTATTTGTTTATTGGGCTGCACTGGGCCTTCGTTGTGGCATGGAAACTCTTAGCTGCAGCCTGTGGGATCTAGTTCCCTGAACAGGGATTGAACCCTGCATTCAGAGTAAGGAGTCTTAGCCGCTGGACCACGAGGGAAGTCTGAGACAGATATTTAACATGGTTAAAGACAATTATTTAAAGTGGAAAATCATGCATGCATGCTAAGTCACTTCAGTTGTGTCTGACTCTTTGCAACCCCAGGGACTGTAGCCCACCAGGCTCCTCTGTCCATGGGATTCTCCAGGCAAGAACACTAGAGTGGATTGCATTCCCTCCTCCAGGGCATCTTGCTGACCCAGAGATCGAACCTGTGTCTCCTTGCACTCCTGCATTGCAGGCAGATTCTTTACTGCTGAGCCATCAGGAAAGCCCTGGAAAATTGTAACTCATGCAAATATAAAATGTACATGTGACTTGGACTTCATTTAACTCATTAATTACTGGGGGAACCAGTAAAATGTTACAGTCACAGAACGTAGATCCATATATATAACCAATCAAGGATGGGGGAGGAATTTATTAATTGATGCAGAACTAGCATCTTCGTTTGCATTTCTATGAACAGGAATCTTGTGCAGCAGCCCTCCAGAAGTTAACGTCTATTTCTACAGAGATGCAGCATCATTGATGACAATAAAAGGCACAGATCTCAGTAGAATCAGACAACTCAAGAAGGGTCCTCTAGTCTAGACAATAGTCTAGACAATGCCTGATATTCCACTGAAAGGATGCCCAAGGATCTTTGGCCATTTCAAAGTCTTGCACAACTTTTTTTTGACAAGACCTTAGAAGAGTACAGGAAAGAGGTGGGAGCCAATTAATTTTCACAAGACTCCAGACTGGTCTTTCTTTAAAAGTGGGCATTGATTTTGGCCCTGAGGCTCAGTCCTAGGGCAGAGGGGGATAAGAAGAATGCTTGTTCAGCTCTGGTGAAAGGTATGGGTAATGGAGCAAGTGTTTCTTGGCTGCTGCTGCTGCTAAGTCGCTTCAGACGTGTCCAACTCTGTGCGACCCCAGAGACGGCAGCCCCCCAGGCCCCGCCGTCCCTGGGATTCTCCAGGCAAGAACACTGGAGTAGGGTGCCATTGCCTTCTCCGGTTTCTTGGCTAGCACTCTATAAACCCTCATTCTCCTCCTCCTGCAATCAACCTCAAGCCTTGGAGACACAGAGAAGGTCAGGGCAAGGTTGAGGGAAATCCACCCCACATGGGACTGGACCAGTGGAAGTCTTACTGGGCACGAAGGTGGCGGTGGGCCTCCTCAGAGTCAGTCCCACTAATGTCCATGGTGTTTGGCTCTTTCTCTAGGAGACAGCTTTCAGGACCACCTGAAGGTACCTGCTGATATTCCGGCCCATCTCCTGGGGTCTTTGGAGTTGCTGGATCGCTCAGACCCTGCACTGATCCTGATGCCTACTCCCAGGGCTCACCCAAGTTCTCCCCAACTATCTCTCCCCAGATGTGGCCTTCCTGGGCCTCTCTGGCATTATCCAGAGAATAACCAGGGGCTTTTCCAAGGTGTACCTTCAAACAAGATACGTGAGCTTGGGAGCAGGAAGCAAAATCCCCTGGAGGCTCCTGGGTGAGCTGCTGGGAGGGTTGAGAAGTGGGTGACAAAAGTTGGCATTTGCGAAGACGTGATCCTTGCTGTCAGAGAACTTCTAGCCTAGCTTGGGAGGCCAAGTACCCAAGAGTCCCAAGCAGCTGGTAGTCCGGGGCCGTGTGCAAGGAGAGAGGGGTGTTGGAAGCGGGGAAGCTCTGACCACAGAACCGGCCCTAGAACAGGATAAGAAGACCATCCATCACCAGCAAAGTTCCCACAGAATCCCTCATGCCCGTGAAAGAAAGGACCGCTGCCTTCCTTACCTGTACTCAGAGCTGGTGTCTTCACTGTCCTATACGTAGGGCCACACCCCCATCCCCATCCACCACCGCATTTCTTCTTTCCCACCTTCGCAGAAGAAAGAACTGTTCGGACTCAAGGTAGAGACACCAAGTGGGTAATCAAATGATTAAAAGTGTTTCTAAGATTCAGAGATAGGATAGGTGATGAAACTTTTTCCACCAAACATAGGGCCTTGAGGCAGGCCTTTGGGTACCTTGATTTAGTTCTTCTGGCTACTCAGGTAGCTGTGTGATTCATAGCAAATACTTTCTTGGCTCATCTATTTCTAAGGGGGTTGGACCCCCTAAGTAATTGATTGATAATTAAATTTTTTATTATGGCAAAATATATGTAATATAAAATTTTCCACTTTAACTATTTTTAAGTGTACAGTCCTGGAGGAGGACATGGCAACCCATTCCAGTATTCTTGCCTGGAGAATCCCATGGACAGGGGAGCCTGGCGGGCTGCAGTCTGTGGGGTCACAAAGAGTCAGACTCGGCTGAAGTGACCTAGCATGCGTGCAAGTGTACAGTTCAGTGGCATTAAGTACTTCCACATTTTTATGCAACCACTGCTCCATCCATCTCCAGAATTTTTTCATGGTCCCAAACTCAAATTCCATAATCATTTGAACCTGTTACTCACTTTGCCCGGAATCCTGGTAACCACCACTCTGTTCTGTCTATAAATTTGACTACTCTGGATACCTCATGTAAGTGAAACACCAGTATTTGGCCTTTGTGTCTGGCTTCTTTCACTTGCATAATGTCTTCAAGGTTCATCCATGTTGTGGCATGTGTCAGAATGTCCTTTGTTTTTAAGCCTGAATAGTATTCCATTGTGTACCATATTTTGTTTATCCGTTCATCCACTGATGGATACTTGGGTTACTTCCACTTTTTGGCTATTGTTACTAATGCTGCTCTGATCATGGGTGTACAAATCTGTCTTCCAGTTCCTGCTTTCAGTTTTTTTAATATATAATTACCCAAAAGGGAAACTCCTGGTTGATAATTCTGTTTGACTTTTTTGAGGACCCACCATAGTGTTCTCCATAGTGGCTTCTCCATTGCTATGTTTCCAAAGGTTCCAGTTTTTTCACATCTGCACCAAAACTTGTTTTCTGCTCTTTCTGGTAGCAGTCATTCTAAAGGGTGTGAAGTATTAACAGTATCTTATTGTCGTTTTGATTTGCATGTCCCTAATGAAAAGGCAGAGGAACCAGAGATCAAATTGCCAACATCCGCTGGATCATCGAAAAAGCAAGAGAGTTCCAGAAAAACATCTATTTTTGCTTTATTGACTATGCCAAAGCCTTTGACTGTGTGGGTCACAATAAACTGTGGAAAATTCTGAAAGAGATGGGAATACCAGACCACCTGACCTGCCTCTTGAGAAATCTGAATGCAGGTCAGGAAGCAAGTTAGAACTGGACATGGAATAGCAGACTGGTTCCAAATAGGAAAAGGAGTACATCAAGGCTGTATATTGTCACCCTGCTTATTTAGCTTATATGCAGAGTACATCATGAGAAATGCTGGACTGGAAGAAACACAAGCTGGAATCAAGATTGCCAGGAAAAATATCAATAACCTCAGATATGCAGATGACACCACCCTTATGGCAGAAAGTGAAGAGGAACTAAAGAGCCTCTTGATGAAAGTGAAAGAGGAGAATGAAAAAATTGGCTTAAAGCTCAACATTCAGAAAACGAAGATCATGGCATCCAGTCCCATCACGTCATGGGAAATAGATGGGGAAACAGTGGAAACAGAGTCAGACTTTATTTTTCTGGGCTCCAAAATCACTGCAGATGGTGACTGCAACCATGAAATTCAAAGATGCTTACTCCTTGGAAGGAAAGTTATGACCAACCTAGATAGCATATTCAAAAGCAGAGACATTACTTTGCCAACAAAGGTTCATCTAGTCAAGGCTATGGTTTTTCCAGTGGTCATGTATGGATGTGAGAGTTGGACTGTGAAGAAGGCTGAGTGCCGAAGAATTGATGCTTTTGAACTGTGGTGTTGGAGAAGCCTCTTGAGAGTCCCTTGGACTGCAAGGAGATCCAACCAGTCCATTCTGAAGGAGATCAGCCCTGGGATTTCTTTGGAAGGAATGATGCTAAAGCTGAAACTCCAGTACTTTGGCCACCTGATGCGAAGAGTTGACTCATTGGAAAAGACTCTGATGCTGGGAGGGATTGGGGGCAGGAGGAGAAGGGGACGACAGAGGATGAGATGGCTGGATGGCATCACTGACTCGATGGACGTGAGTCTGAGTGAACTCCGGGAGTTGGTGATGGACAGGGAGGCCTGGCGTGCTGCGATTCATGGGGTCACAGAGAGTCGGACACGACTGAGCGACTGAACTGAACTGAACTCAATGGTTAGTGATGTTAAACATCTTTTCATGTGCTTACTAGCCATTCATATATCTTCTTTGGAGAAATGTCTGTTCTGGTCCTTTGCCCATTTTTGAATTGAGTTGTTCTGATTTTGGTTATTATGTTTAGGAGCTCTTTCTATATTCTGGGTATTAATGCCTTATCAGATATATGATGTGCACATATTGTCTCCCATTCTGTGGGTTGTTCTCTAGTATTCTGTTGATGGCTTCCTTTGATCTACAAAATATTTTAATTTTGATGAAGTCCAAATTGTCCATTTTTTCTTTCATTGCCTATGCCTTTGCTGTCCTATTCAAGAATTCATTGTCAAATCCACTGTCTTAAAGCTTTTCACCTATGTTTTCTTCTAAAAGTTTTTTTTTTTTTTTACTATGTTTAAAGCTATCTTATTATATTTTTTTATTTTTATTTATTTATTTATTTTGGCTGTGCTGGGTCTTTATCGCTGCATGCGGGCTTTCTCTAGCTGCGGCAAGTGGGGGCTACTCTTTGTTACAGTGCTCAGACTTCTCACTGCGGTGGTTTCTCTTGCTGCAGAGCACAGGCCCTAGAGTGCACAGGCTTCAGTAGCTGTGGCTCGCAGGCTCTACAGTAGTTATGGCGCATGGGCTTAGTTGCCCTGCTACATGTGGAATCTACCCAGAGCAGGAATCAACCCTTGTTCCCTGCATTGGCAGGTGGATTTTTAATCACTGGGTCCCTAAAGGAGTCCTCTCTTCTAAGAGTTTTATAGTTTTAGCTCTTATGTTTACACTTAGTCTGTCTTGACTTAATTTTGTTTATGGTCTTAGATAAGATCCACCTGCATTCTTTTACATGTGTAATCCAATTTTCCCAACACAGTTTGCTCAATCTTGATGTCTAAGGTCCTGTAGCAGTTAGGAATTTTGTTCAGCTTTAAGAAATAGAAACTTCAGTTGCTTAAACACATACGCTTTTATCATTTCACATAGAAGTCCATGGGTAGGCTGTGCTCAGCTACTAAGAAGGTTCCATGGGGATCTAGGCTTCTTCTGTCTTTCTATTCCACCATGCATGACTTCCATCCTAGGTCCACTATGACTGCTAGAATTCCAGCCAATATCTGTGAATTCTCAGAAGCAGCAAGGAGGAAAGGGGAAGGATAAGGGTCACACTTCCTTTATGAAGCCTAAGTCCTGAACATTTCCTTGAAATCTCACTGGCCAGATCTTAATCACATAGCTGCAAAGGAGTCTGAGAAATATAGACTTTTCTCTGAGTATATTACCATCTCAAATAAAATCAGGACCCTCAAATGAAATGAGAAAGAAGAGAGAAGGAATGCTGGCTTAAATATTTAGAAGCCTCTCCCTTGGGCATCCAATTCATCTGTAATTCTGCAGCAGTTTGTCTCTTGGAGAAGAAAATAAGAAAATGGTTGCAAAGGGGTTAACAAAATGCCTTGCTTGGGCTATGTACTCGAAATTGTAGCTATTATTTTTCTTTTATTATTCTCGGATCTCAGATAGACCTTTCCTACATCTGTGCAGAACAGACAGTTCTCTGCTTCTGAGGTGAAAATTGCCCCCAAGATATCTTTCACACTGATGCCTCAAATATACCATTAGCTCTGAGTATCTCTTTCTCTATTTAAGCTTTATTTTCCATTGAGAAGGGGTGAAGTAGGAGGGCCACAGGTAGCCTAAGGAATGACACATTCAGCCAACCCTCAGCCTCAGTCTGTCTGATGCTCTCTTGCCAGGCTGCTGGTTGGGATCTGGGCTCCAGGGAAATAGGGGTGAGGAGGAATGGGTCAGACACAGCCCTGAGGATATGAGCTAAATAGGACACGGTGGTAAGGATAGAAGGTGTAGGAAAGGGGCTGCTTGGCTGCCTCTGTGTATGTGCAGGGCTAGGGGCATGTGAAGCTGATGGAGGGCGAGCTTTGCCCCTCGGGGCTCCCCCGGCCTATGTGGACACACTGTCAGGCACAGCCCAGTTAATCCTAGTGAAACAGAACAGGATAGCAAAGCCAGGATTCTGACCCAGAACCACGTGTCAGGTGTGTGGAGGTGCTGCAGAATCCAGAGAAAGTGCCAGAAGATGTAGCCAAGCCCAGATGGGGTCTGCAGTCTGGTTACAGAGACCTGAGGCCAAACAGGCTCAATGGCAGCAGATTCTTGATGGATGACAAGGTGACAGTCAGGAATAACTTCAGGAAGACTTAGATTCAAGGGAACATGGTGGAAAGAGAATCTCCATGGGACCCAGGGGCTCCAGTTTCCTCTCTAAGCTCTGCCATTCATGGGCTGTGTGACCTCAGGTAAGTCACTGCCCATCTCTGGGCCACATTTCCTCTCCTGCAAAATGAGGGCTTTGGCTTTGACCTCTCAAGGATCCCAGGGGGAGGCAGCATGATCAGAGAAAGAGCTGACCCTGAGTGAGTTGAGGAGCAGCCAGGGGCTGCTCAAAGTATCTCACAGTGGGATTTAGCTTCGCTATCTGGGAAGACTCCTGAAATTCCTAATCTAGAAAATGCAGTGGGGGAAGTGTTCAAACCTTGGTCTACTTCCAGTGATTCTCAGATCTCAGACACATACCAAGTCCAGAAGCTAGAAGCAAAATTATCTTGAAGTTAAAGAAACTTCAGCCTCCCCTACTTGCATGGGCCCCTTTCAAGATCTTGGAGAGGCTCAGGTTATATGTTCACAACTTTTTCCTCATGGAAGGCCTCCCCAAATTGTGTAAGCTTTGAGCCCCACAAAGCCTGCCCTAGCCCTGCCAGTTGTTCTGGTTTGGGGAACCATTATTATGGCAGGTAGAGTAGACTGACAAGCTCCTGTCCTAATCAGATGGGCAAGGCTCAGCAGTAGACAATTTGACATGACTTATTCACCTGTGTCTGACAAAAAAAACACCATACACACTTATACCTCTTTCACCTTCATTATCCCAGTGGATCGTCCACACAAGCCTTTGCGATGGGCTGGACCAGTCGTATCACCTCTGATTTAAATGACAAAACTGAGGCTCAGAGAAGCTAAGTTTGCAAAGTTGGCTGGAGACAGAAGCAGGATACAAACCCAGGACATTGTTAGGATCAGCCCTAGGCTCTTCAGTTTCCTGATTCAGGACCAGGTACAGTCATCCTAAAGCATAGCATAAAGACTCATCTCAAACCTGCCTATAGATTGCCTGTAGATTGTGGCTGCCAGTGCCACAAACACCTCCATCTTGGTTCTGGGGACAAAGGAGACACATGTAGGCATAAAGCACAAAACGTAACTTGGAATCATAGGGCCAGAACAGTCCAAGAACTTTGGGAAGAAGAGGGTTTTTCCATTTTCCCCTAATTTTCTTCCTGAACCTTGCATTCCTACTCAAAACACGAATCATTTGGATCTGCTATATTTATACAAAATATAAACACAAATGCTCAACCATGGTATAGTTTTGTTGGTAGTAATTTCTCTACAATATCCCAGCCTGCAGGCAACAACTAGAGTTTTGGGAGCCCAATACACACACACAAGCACATACATACATACACACATGCCTCCCTGTGACAGCTCCAGTCTTTCAAAGCCACACACCGCATCAACAAAAGAAAGACAAAAACCACATGATCCTCTCAAGAGATGCAGAAGAAGCATTTGATAAAATTCAACATCCATTCATGATAAAAGCCCTTACAAAAGTGGATATAGAGGGAATATATCTGAACATAATAAAAGCTATTTATGCAAACACATGGCCAATATAATCAGATCAGATCAGTCACTCAGTCGTGTCCGACTCTTTGCAACCCCATGAACCGCAGCACGCCAGGCCTCCCTGTCCATCACAAACTCCCGGAGTTCACTCAGACTCACGTCCATCGAGTCAGTAATGCCATCCAGCCATCTCATCCTCTGTTGTCCCCTTCTCCTCTTGCCTCCAATCCCTCCCAGCATCAGAGTCTTTTCCAATGAGTCAACTCTTCACATGAGGTGGCCAAAGTACTGGAGTTTCAGCTGTAGCATCATTCCTTCAAAGAAATCCCAGGGCTGATCTCCTTCAGAATGGACTGGTTGGATCTCCTTGCAGTCCAAGGGACTCTCAAGAGTCTTCTCCAACACCACAGTTCAAAAGCATCAATTCTTCAGCACTCAGCCTTCTTCACAGACCAACTCTCACATCCATACATGACCACAGGAGAAACCATAGCCTTGACTAGACGAAACTTTGTTGGTAAAGTAATGTCTCTGCTTTTGAATATGCTATCTAGGTTGGTCATAACTTTCCTTCCAAGGAGTAAGTGTCTTAATTTCATGGCTGCAGTCACCATCTGCAGTGATTTTGGAGCCCAGAAAAATAAAGTCTGACACTGTTTCCACTGTTTCCTCAACTATTTCCATGAAGTGATGGGACCGGATGCCATGATCTTCGTTTTCTGAATGTTGAGCTTTAAGCCAACTTTTTCACTCTCCACTTTCACCTTCATCAAGAGGCTTTTTAGTTCCTCTTCACTTTCTGCCATAAGGGTGGTGTCATCTGCATATCTGAGGTTATTGATATTTCTCCTGGCAATCTTGATTCCAGTTTGTGTTTCTTCCAGTCCAGCGTTTCTCATGATGTACTCTGCATATAAGTTAAATAAACAGGGTGACAATATACAGCCTTGACGTACTCCTTTTCCTATTTGGAACCAGTCTGTTGTTCCATGTCCAGTTCTAACTGTTGCTTCCTGACCTGCATACAGATTTCTCAAGAGGCAGGTCAGGTGGTCTGGTATTCCCATCTCTTTCACAATTTTCCACAGTTTATTGTGATCCACACAGTCAAAGGCTTTGGCATAGTCAATAAAGCAGAAATAGATGTTTTTCTGGAACTCTTGCTTTTTCCATGATCCAGTGGATGTTGGCAATTTGATCTCTGGTTCCTCTGCATTTTCTAAAACCAGCTTGAACATCAGGAAGTTCACGGTTCACATATTGCTGAAGCCTGGCTTGGAGAATTTTGAGCATCACTTTACTAGCGTGTGAGATGAGTGCAATTGTGCGGTAGTTTGAACATTCTTTGGCATTGCCTTTCTTTGGGACTGGAATGAAAATTGACCTTTTCCAGTCCTGTGGCCACTGCTGAGTTTTCCAAATTTGCTGGCATATTGAGTGCAGCACTTTCACAGCACCATCTTTCAGGATTTGGAATAGCTCAACTGGAATTCCATCACCTCCACTAGCTTTGTTTGTAGTGATGCTTTCTAAGGCCCACTTGACTTCACATTCCAGGATGTCTGGCTCTATAATACTCAATGGTAAAACGCTGACATTCTTCCTGCTAAAATCTGAAACAAGAAAAGGATGCCCCTTCTCACCACTTCTTTTCAACATAGTGTTGGAAGTCCTAGCCACCGCAATCAGACAATAAAAAGAAATGAAATGTAGTCAAATTGGTATGGAAGAGGTAAAATTGTCATCATATGCAAATGACATGATACTATATGTAGAAAATCCTGAAGATGCCATACCAAAACTACTAGAACTGATACACAAATTCAGTAAAGCAGCAAGATACAAGATTAATACACAGAACTCAGTTGCATTTCTTTACACTAACAATGGAATATCAGAAAGGGAATGTAAACAAACAATCCCTTTTAAAATAGCATTTAAAAAAAAGAAAACACTTATGAATAAACCTCACAAAGGAGGTGAAAGACTTATTATGCTGAGAACTCTGGAACGTTGATAAAGGAAATTGAAGATGATTGAAAGAAATGGAAAGCTATCCCATGCTCAAACCACAAGTATGTGGAAGAAGGAGGTCTAGCTCTTACCCCGCAAGTGAGCCAGACTTTGTTTGGTCTAGTGTGACAACCCCACCCAGGAAACCTCAACACCAAAGCTACCAAACAAAACAACGGACAAGGAAAACAGTCGCAGAGTGAGATGCCCAGATCCTTTCAGTTGCTTTATTCTAACAAGGCCTCCTGGGATCCTGGCATAAATAGGGCCTGGTCTCAGGGACACTTGGGAAACTGGGCACGTGGCACCCCAAGGACAGTGTTTGGAATCTAGGTGGCCTGCTGAGGAGCAGTATGGAGGAACCACAGTGATGCTTTTGACCTGACCTCAGGCGGTGTTGTCTACATTCTCAACCCTGAGCACCCCAACAGACTAGGGCTCATTGGAGGGAAGCTTTGAATGTTTCTACAACTCTCTGGTTTTAAAAAGGGAGCCTGACTGTGTTCTCGTGTATTTTGACAAAATGGGCTCTTTTCTAGCCTTTTTGTAGACTCCAATCAGGTTGTTGTCTTTTTTTCTGATGGGGGAGTCTAAATCCTTCCTACAGTATCCTCAGTGGATTTTCCTGCCTTGGTGGATTTCCTCTGGATCTTCTGCCAACAGGTGCAGTATGCTCTTTTGAAGTTTCACACCAGGATTTTGGGTTTGTATTAAGGGACACAGAGGGGAAACTCCCAGTTAACTCCATTAAAACGACCCTTTCTCTTATGGCTTATGTAGCAGTCAGCCATGGTTCAGCTCCTAATATTCACAACCATGTATAGACCCTTCACACCATGGACTGACCTGTGTGATCAGTAGGCTATTGTGGACAGGGTGGAATGTAACTTCAGAGACCAGTTCATAAAAGACACTGCAGCCTCCACCTAGAATAATTACTAGAATAATGTGGCACAGTTCCAAACACTTATCTGGCCTCTGGGATCACATACTTGGGCAGAAGCCCGCTGCCATGTGGTGGGGACACTCAGGCTGCCCTCTGGAGCAGCCCGTATGGTGATGAGTTGATGCTTTCTGCTAACAGCCAGCATGAACTTGCCATTCATGTGAGAGAACGAAGTTAGAAGTGGATCCTCCAGCCCCCAACATGCCTTCAGATGACGATAGCCCCGACTGACGTCTTATCCTACGATCTTATGAGAGATCCAGAGCCAGAACTACTCAGCTACACTATTCCCGAATTCCTGGCCAAAAGATCATATGAGATGATAAGCATTTACTGTTTTAAATTAGTAAGTTTGGGGGTAATTTGCTACCCAACATTAGATGACTAATACAGTTAATAATAATATTATACATCAAAACAAAAGGGGACAGGGGACAGAGAACTGTTCGGAATTCTGCGAAATTATGCTTGTCCTGGTGACATGCCCAGGCCTCTGTAGTCCCAGTGATGGGCACGTGACCCCTGCTTTGCACTACTCTGCACCTCCTTGGCTCCCTTCTAATTGAAGCTTCTGGAAGTCTGAGTTGAATTTCTTCTTTCTCTTGCAAAGGCAAGAGTCCTGAGATAAGAGGATCTTACACAGGCAAAAGCAGCAAAAAGTAGAAACATGAGGACAAAGTTAAAGTGCTCTGTATTTCAGCTCAGTCAAAGAATATCCAAGTTAAAGGTCCCTAGTAACTGGAATGTGCATTCCCTTAACTATTTTTATATGAATTCCTATGCCCTGTTCTTTTGAAGGGCGAGGGTGACACTATTCGGTCCCACTATTTAATTAAATGGATTTAACTCTTGGATTTTATGGAGCTGCATTTTTTTTTCATTTTATGGAGCTGCATTTTTTTTTCTCCTATATTAAGGTAAAAAGGGAGACATTTATCTTCATGTTCTGCATAAGGAACATAGAGATGGAGAAAATATGGTTCTTCTCTTTCAATAACTTACATCTAAACAGATAACCACCTCTAGTGGGAAGAAATGCTGTAACTGCTCAGGCACAATGCACCTACTGTCACAGCTTCTTAAATTATCTGGCCACACCTTCCAATCTGAGTCTGAAATAAACTCTGGCTGCAAACTTCAATGGTAGGAGCCTTGTAAAACCCACATTTGCCATCAACTTCTTAAATCAGTTGCCATTGTCATGTTATTGAATGTTGCAAACCATGGTAGCATTTGGTTATTTAAAAACCTACAGAAAATTCATGGTGCTAATGAACAGTTTTGATTTTTTTTTACAGTATTATTTTTTTTCCTTTTAGAAAAAATTGAGATGTAATTTGCATACTATAAAATTCACCATTTAATGTACACTATTCAGTGGTTTTTCCTCTATTTCTTTGCATTGATCACTGAGGACTATGCCAAAGCCTTTGACTGTGTGGATCACAACAAACTGTGGATAATTCTGAAAGAGATGGGAATACCAGACCACCTGACCTGCCTCCTGAGAAATCTGTATGCAGGTCAAGAAGCAACAGTTAGAACTGGACATGGGACAACAGGCTGGTTCCAAATAGGAAAAGGAGTACGTCAAGGCTGTATATTGTCACCCTGTTTATTTAACTTATATGCAGAGTACATCATGAGAAACGCTGGACTGGAAGAAGCACAAGCTGGAATTAAGATTGCTGGGAGAAATATCAATAATCTCAGATATGCAGATGACACCACCCTTATGGCAGAAAGTGAAGATGAACTAAAGAGCCTCTTGATGAAAGTGAAAGAGGAGAGTGAAAAAGTTGGCTTAAAACTCAACATCCAGAAAACTAAGATCATGGCATCTGGTCCCATGACTTCATGGGAAATAGACAGGGAAACAATGATGACAGACTTTATTTTTCTGGACTCCAAAATCACTGCAGATGGTGACTGCAGCCATGGAATTAAAAGACACTTGCTCCTTGGAAGAAAAGTTATGACCAACCTAGACAGCATATTAAAAAGCAGACATTACTTTGCCAAGAAAGGCCTGTCTAGTCAAAGCTATGGTTTTTCCAGTAGTCATGTATAGATGTGAGAGTTGGACTATAAAGAAAGCTGAGTGCCAAAGAATTGATGCTTTTGAGCTGTGGTGTTGGAGAAGACTCCTGAGAGTCCCTTGGACTGCAAGGAGATCCAACCAGTCCATTCTGAAGGAGATCAGCCCTGGGATTTCTTTGAAGGAATGATGCTAAAGCTGAAACTCCAATACTTTGGCCACCTGATGCAAAGAACTGACTTATTTGAAAAGATCCTGATGCTGGGAAAGATTGAAGGTGGGAGGAGAAGGGGACAACAGAGGAGATAGCTGGATGGCATCACTGATTGATGGACATGAGTTTGAGTAAACTCCAGGAGTTTGTGATGGACAGCGAAGTCTGGCATGCTGCAGTCCACGGGGTTGCAAAGAGTCAGACATGACTGAGCAACTGAACTGAACTATATTTGTCTTCTTTTTTTTAATGAAATATAGCTGATTATAATATTATATGTTCAGTTCAGTTCAGTTGCTCAGTCATGTCCGTGTAATATATGTTACAGGTATACAACATAATGATACACAATTTTTAAAAGTTATACTTCATTTATAGGTATTATAAAATATTGGCTATATTTCTTGTGTTGTACAATATATCTCTGTAGTTTATTTTATACCTAACAGTTTGAGGTACAGGATTTTGGTGGGGAGATGATGTCAATGTTCTAGAATTAGACAATGCTGATGGTTGCACAGCCTTGTACTAAATCCACTGAATCAGTTCAGTTCAGTTGTTCAGTCATGTGCAACTTTGCGACCCCATGGGCTGCAGCACGCCAGGCCTCCCTGTCCATCACCAGCTCCCAGAGTTTACTCAAATTCATGTCCATTGAGTCAGTGATGCCATCCAACCATCTCATCCTCTGTCATCCCCTTCTCCTCCCACCTTCAATCTTTCCCAGAATCAGGGTCTTTTCTAATGAGTCAGTTCTTTGCTTCAGGTGGCCAAAGTATTGGAGTTTCAGCTTCAGCATCAGTTCTTCCAATGAATATTCAGGACTGATTTCCTTTAGGATGGACTAGTTGGATCTCCTTGCAGCCCAAGGGACTCTCAAGAGTCTTCTCCAACACCACAGTTCAAAAGCATCAACTCTTTGGCACTCAGCTTTCTTTATAGTCCAACTCTCCCATACATACATGACCACTGGAAAAACCATAGCTTTGACTAGATAGACCTTTGTTGGCAAAGTAATGTCTCTGTTTTTTAATATGCTGTCTAGGTTGGTCATAACTTTTCTTCCAAGGAGCAAGCATCTTTTAGTTTCATGGCTGCAGTCACCATCTGCAGTGATTTTGGAGTCCAGAAAATAAAGTCTGTCACCACTGTTTCCCCGTCTATTTCCCATGAAGTGATGGGACCAGATGCCATGATCTTAGTTTTCTGGATGTTGAGTTTTAAGCCAATTTTTTCACTCTCCTCTTTCACTTTCATCAAGAGGCTCTTTAGTTCTTCTTTGCTTTCTGCCATAAGGGTGGTGTCATCTGCATATCTGAGGTTATTGATATTTCTCCCACCAATCTTAATTCCAGTTTGTGCTTCTGCCAGCCCAGCGTTTCTCATGATGTACTCTGCATATAAGTTAAACAAGTAGGGTGACAATATACAGCCTTGACGTACTCCTTTCCTGATTTGAAACCAGTCTGTTGTCCCATGTCCAGTTCTAACTGTTGCTTCTTGACCTGCATACAGATTTCTCAGGAGGCAGGTCAGGTGGTCTGGTATTCCCATCTCTTTCAGAATTATCCACAGTTTGTTGTGATCCACACAGTCAAAGGCTTTGGTGTAGTCAATAAAGCAGAAGTAGGTATTTTTCTGGAATTCTCTTGCTTGTTCGATGATCCAATGGATGTTGGCAATTTGATCTCTGGTTCCTCTGCCTTTTTTAAATCTGGCTTGAACATCTGGAAGTTCATGATTCAATATAGTTATCTTGCCTTTAATATCCTATTTGTCCTAAATATCAAATTAAACCCAAAGAAGAGGTAGGAAACATTAAATGGCATTACTGATACAACATTCAACTGTTGAAAGAGCATATTCACGATTACGTTGTGTTTACATGCTTTTTTGGACTGTACTCCGTTACAGTGTATGTAACGGAGAAGGCAATGGCACCCCACTCCAGTACTTTTGCCTGGAAAATCACATGGACAGAGGAGCCTGGTAGGCTGCAGTCCATGGGGTCGCTAAGAGTCAACTGAGCGACTTCCCTTTCATTTTTCACTTTCATGCATTGGAGAGGGAAATGGCAACCCACTCCAGTGTTCTTGCCTGGAGAATCCCAGGGACGGGGGAGCCTGGTGGGCTGCCATTTATGGGGTCACACAGAGTTGGAGACGACTGAAGCGACTTAGCAGCAGCAGCAGTGTATGTAAAGGCTGGCCAGTCACCATGAATTATTTGCTGTTTGGTACAAAATTGCTGTTGTTCAGTTGCTAAGTCATGTCCGATTCTTTGTGACCCCACGGACTGTTGCTTTCAGTTAAATATGCACAGCGCCACTGAGAGGTGTATTAGCACCATGAAAACGAGATGCTATTTTGTAGCCTACTTCCTTTCCAACTTCATGCATCTGATCTCTTCTTAGGCACTACATTTTCTGGGATTTTTGAGCTGTCGTATATATTTCAGAGATAGCATGATTGCAAATGTGAAAATACATTTTGACAGTGTTTTAAATGTGGGGTTCTTGGGCTAAAAATGAAATCCATTCTTGATTTTATTTGAAACCATTGGACATATTGTAGTGATATATTTTTATGTTTCAGCCAGTTCTCCAGTGTTCAGGATTGATTATATTGTTGGTGGTTCATCCAGACTCCTCAGTTCTTTTTACTGCTGTCTACTTCAGACCATATTGCTAACAATAAACTGCTGTGAACACATCTATCAGAGACTGTGCAGGCCAAGGAACAGAAGAGGTTAGAAATCAGTCCCGTTTACAATTAATCAGCAGCTCTGATGGGAGAAGGTATTAAAAGCACTATTATAGCTAAAGATATATATTTTAAATTTGTCACTATATATATTTAAATTATTCTGACCTTCTAGTACCCTGGTAATTGTGAAATGGTATCATACTCACATACTTTCCTGACTGCAATGATGACAATAAAAAATTCATATATATATTTAAAATCTGTACCTGCTAGCAGTCACTTTCATCCCTCCCTCTCTTCAGCCCCTGGCAATTGCTAATCTATCTTCTGTTTCTACAGCTTTGTCTGTTCTGGATATTTCCTATAAATGGAATCATACAATATGTGGTTTTCTGATTGGCTCCTTTCCCATAACATGTTTTCAAGGCCCATCCATGTTGTAGCAGGGATTAGTACTTCAATTCTTTTTGTTGCAGAACAAGATTTCCGTTATGTGGATATACAACATTGTCTTTATCCAATGTGCTTATCCATGTACCAGCTAAAGGACATTTGAGCTGTTTCCAGTGAGCAGTGTTTAAGGAAGCCCAATCTACACTGAGTTCAAATTATAATGCCGTTTCCTGTCACCTCTCCCCTTGCCATGGAACTTCCCCAGGAAGTGGTGTACTCCATTGCTGCAGTGCAGGAAAGTCGTATATATGGTGTTCTGTAAGCATGAAACCAGCTGCATAGCTCTTCATTGATTATACTAAGTCCACTTCATGAAATTTCCCTCTCTCCCAGGCACTTTTTTCTTGGTGTTCAGGCTGTGTAGCTATCTGTTATTGTAAGCCTATCCTAGTGAGCTTGTGAGAATTCCTTCTCAGCCCTGAGTCCTGCAGAGAAAGACCTTGGCAATCTCTTGTTTCCGAGCTTATTGATAGCAGATATTTTTAACCCAGTCATTTAAAGCAAATGATTGCCCTGCCCCAGCCTAGAGATGAAGTAGATGACCATTCTTGACTGGTTGGATGTGGAGAGGAGGCAGAGTTGTGCATGAGAAGGAGAGCAATGATGACCAAGAAGAAGTTCTTTTAAGAAGCCACATCATTCATTCAGTCTGTAAGCATTCAGCTCTTCTTACCCTGGTGGTCCTGATCTGCACAACACTTCCTTTTAAAGACCTTATGCCTTGGATAGGGAGGCTATAAAATATCACAGTAAAAGATGACCAAAAGCCCAGCTTCTATAATATACACAGGAAACTGTTTTGCACACAAAAAAGCAGCAGATATTATGCCAGAAAACCAAAAGTCTGAACTCTTGAAAGGGAAGATGACTGCTAATAAGAGAAGTGTAAAGAAATCGCACCTCTGGTTCAATTACTAGGACATTAATGAGAAACTAGGAAAAGCCAGGTATATCAGTTATTAAGCTATTATCTCTCAGCTCCCAACACAGCCTTTATACTCCACCTGTGATGCTGGCTGGGCTCTACACAAGCATTTTTCTTCTTTGCCAGCTGCTGCTGATTGTCTCTGCTAATAGTGGGTAATTGCAGGAACATGCAGGGCTGGAGCGGGGACATGGGATTTGCGCCTTCCTGTTTGTTACCTGTTCCTGATGGAGTCACCCCAGCAACGTGTTGCCAGCTGGCAGTGACAATTCCCTCCAGGTAGCACCAGAATCACCTTCATTGCACTTCCCTCAGAGGCACTGGCTGGATTCAGAGAGCAAGCCACTCTCAACTCTCTCTTTGCCTTGTCAGTTACCATTTTACGACTAAGCAATAATGATTTATTCTGAACTCTGTTATAATAAAATGGGATGGTTTCCAACTCCTGATGGCCTCTGAACCCTGACTGACAGAGTGGAACCAGACGAGCTGAGTTGATGCTGCTGACCAGGGGTGATAATTGTCTAACCAATACTAGCCAGCATCAAAAACTTAGCAAGTCCAAATTAATTAGGCTTTCCAAAGAAAACAAAACCAAACAACCCCCCAAATCTTACCTAAACTGAGGTGTACTTTTATATTACACTCCACATTGTGGTAAAAATCAGGATGAAGCATACAACTGTTTTTAAATCAAAATGATCAAGTCAGTCTTATCTGTTTAAGGATTCAACTCTATTAAAAGTATTAGTGAATGTGGCTCCAGATAAAATTTTGCATACCTATTTGCATTTCTTTTCCTTCTCTTAAGGCCCCTATAGTGAGTACAAATGGCAGAGCTCTATCATCTGTTATCCCAGCTTCTCCTAATGAAGTCAATCACAGATATGCAGGGCTATAGTCACAAACAGATAGTCATAAACGGTCGATTTCCTTTCCTCTGTGGGGAAAGGCAAAGGTTTTTCTCATTTACAGGTGCACAAGCAAGAGGCACAAGTGTCAGTGCAACAGCTTTAGCCATGAGTCAAACACAAATACTGACACTGACACATGTGCCTTTAAGGAAAAAACAAACAAAAATAAGCTTCTGCAGGTAACCAACTCTGAAAGTACAGAGCTGGAAAAACTAAAAACTGTAGGCTGTTATCTTCTCCCCATCTACTCTGGGGATCTTTCATGGTTCCATCTCAACAGAATCCTTTAAACAAAGAAATGTTGACAGAAGCCTGCAAGCCCAGGTCTCTACTTAACCTTTGGAAGCTTTCACAGACTTTCCAGCACCAGCTACAGTACCACAAACCCTTACCCAGGCTTCTGTCAGGGAACTGTTGACCAAAACTGCCTGCCTTGGCCAGGCGCGATGATGACTGCTCGCCTAAGTCGTCTTACAATAAGAGGTCCTGATAAAGAACACGGTGCTGGTACTGAAAACTAACCAGGAGAATCCGGGAGGGGCAGAAAGGAGGGAGGACACATCAGTCCATAGTAAGCCTTGCAAAACTAACCTGGAAGAATTCCGAAGAGACCTAAAGGAGGAGGGAGAAGATGATATGTCCTGCCAACTTCCCAGAAACGCTCACGCTGGAATCCAGCTTGGCTAAGAGATGTGCGCACCTCCGGGAAGGACCCTGGATCAGAAGCATTGGCCAGAGACAACCCGGAAACTAACCTCATTACCATAAAATCTGAGTCTTCGATCCAATGGCAGAGCAGTTCTCCTGGGTTCCTTTACCCTGCTGCTTTCTGCCCAGATGCCCCTTCCTAATAAAGTCTTTTGCTTTGTCAGCACATTTGTCTGCTGGGACAATTTATTTCCAAGTGTTAGACAAGAGGCCACTCTTGGGCCCTGGAAGGGGTCCCTTTTCCTGCAACACTTCCAGCCTCTAAGCTGGAAGATAGGCATTCAACCTCCAACCCTGTCTACCCGGCCTTTTCTCTGGTCCCACTTCTGGGGCCCAGACCAGGCCTTTCAAATTTTCCTCTAAAAACCAATAGCTAAGTCTTACCAGTTTCTAACAAGGAAAAAACATGACTTTGAGAACCACATTTTCTGTTCCTAAATTTTGGAAGACAAAGACATCTTAACCATAACAGACAGATAAACGTCATAATCAGACTTGGTGCATAAGACCCATGAAAATGAGCCAAGTTTGCCATATTCTGGCAAAAGTACACTGGCTGGCTGAAGCAACCTTGAAACAAAAGGCTAAGGATGAACAAAGGATCTCAAAATTATATTTTCCATGGGTTTTTGATCTAGGGGCTGCTCCCTAATTTAAGGAGTCTTTGGGAAGCAACGGGACCTCCCCAAACTGTGAAATTGTTAAAATAACAATCACAATCAACTGTTTATCCAATAAAGTTCAGTTCAGTTCAGTTCAGTTGCTCAGTCGTGTTCGACTCTTTGCGACCCCATGAACCGCAGCACACCAGGCCTCCCTCAGATCAGATCAGATTAGTCGCTCAGTCATGTCCGACTCTTTCTGACCCCATGAATCACAGCACGCCAGGCCTCCCTGTCCAGCACCAACTCCCGGAGTTCACTCAAACTCACATCCATCGAGTCAGTGATGCTATCCAGCCATCTCATCCTCTGTCATCCCCTTCTCCTCTTGCCCCTAATCCCTCCCAGCATCAGAGTCTTTTCCAATGAGTCAACTCTTCACATGAGGTGGCCAAAGTACTGGACTTTCAGCTTTAGCATCAGTCCTTCCAAAGAAATCCCAGGGCTGATCTCCTTCAGAATGGAGTGGCTGGATCTCCTTGCAGTCCAAGGGACTCTCAAGAGTCTTCTCCAACACCACAGTTCAAAAGCATCAATTCTTCGGTGCTCAGCCTTCTTCACAGTCCAACTCTCACATCCATACATGACCACTGGAAAAACCATAGCCTTGACTAGACGGACCTTTGTTGGTAAAGTAATGTCTCTGCTTTTGAATATGCTATCTAGGTTGGTCATAACTTTCCTTCCAAGGAGTAAGCGTCTTTTAATTTCATGGCTGCAGTCACCATCTGCAGTGATTTTGGAGCCCAGAAAAATAAAGTCTGACTCTGTTTCCACTGTTTCCCCATCTATTTCCCATGAAGTGATGGGACTGGATGCCATGATCTTCGTTTTCTGAATGTTGAGCTTTAAACCAACTTTTTCACTCTCCACTTTCATCTTCATCAAGAGGCTTTTGAGTTCCTCTTCACTTTCTGCCATAAGGGGGGTGTCATCTGCATATCTGAGGTTATTGATATTTCTCCCGGCAATCTTGATTCCAGCTTGTGTTTCTTCCAGTCCAGAGTTTCTCATGATGTACTCTGCTTATAAGTTAAATAAGCAGGGTGACAATATACAGCCTTGACGTACTCCTTTTCCTATTTGGAACCAGTCTGTTGTTCCATGTCCAGTTCTAATTGTTGCTTCCTGACCTGCATACAAATTTATCAAGAGGCAGATCAGGTGGTCTGGTATTCCCATCTCTTTCACAATTTTCCACAGTTTATTGTGATCCACACAGTCAAAAGCTTTGGCATTGTCAATAAAGCAGAAATAGATGTTTTTCTGGAACTCTCTTGCTTTTTTCATGATCCAGCAGATGTTGGCAATTTGATCTCAGGTTCCTCTGGCTTTTCTAAAACCAGCTTGAACATCTGGAAGTTCATGGTTCACATATTGCTGAAGCCTGGCTTGGAGAATTTTGAGCATTACTTTACTAGTGTGTGAGATGAGTGCAATTGTGTGGTAGTTTGAGCATTCTTTGTCATTGCCTTTCTTTGGGATTGGAATGAAAACTGACCTTTTCCAGTCCTGTGGCCACTGCTGAGTTTTCCAAATTTGCTGGCATATTGAGTGCAGCACTTTCACAGCATCATCTTTCAGGATTTGGAATAGCTCAACTGGAATCCCATCATCTCCACTAGCTTTGTTCGTAGTGATGCTTTCTAAGGCCCACTTGACTTCACATTCCAGGATGTCTGGCTCTAAGTGAGTGATCACCCCATCGTGATTATCTTGGTAGTAAAGATCTTTTTTGTACAGTTCTTCTGTGTATTCTTGCCATCTCTTCTTAATATCTTCTGCTTCTGTTAGGTCCATACCATTTCTGTCCTTTATCGAGCCCATCTTTGCATGAAATGTTCTTTTGGTATCTCTGCTTTTCTTGAAGAGATCCCTAGTCTTTCCCATTCTGTTGTTTTCCTCTATTTCTTTGCATTGATCACTGAAGAAGGCTTTCTTATCTCTTCTTGCTATTCTTTGGAACTCTGCATTCAGATGTTTATATCTTTCCTTTTCTCCTTTGCTTTTCACTTCTCTTCTTTTCACAGCTATTTGTAAGGCCTCCCCAGACAGCCATTTTGCTTTTTTGCATTTCTTTTCCATGGGAATGATCTTGATCCCTGTCACCTGTACAATGTCACGAACCTCATTCCATAGTTCATCAGGCACTCTATCTATCAGATCTAGGCCCTTAAATCTATTTCTCACTTCCACTGTATAATCATAAGGGATTTGATTTAGGTCATACCTGAATGATCTAGTGGTTTTCCCTACTTTCTTCAATTTCAGTCTGACTTTGGCAATAAGGAATTCATGGTCTGAGCCACAGTCAGCTCCTGGTCTTGTTTTTGCTAACTGTATAGAGCTTCTCCATCTTTGGCTGCAAAGAATATAATCAATCTGATTTCAGTGTTGACCATCTGGTGATGTCCATGTATAGAGTCTTCTCTTGTGTTGTTGGAAGAGGGTGTTTGTTATGACCAGTGCATTTTCTTGGCAAAACTCTATTAGTCTTTGCCCTGCTTCATTCTGTATTCCAAGGCCAAATTTGCCTGTTACTCCAGGTGTTTCTTGACTTCCTACTTTTGCATTCCAGTCCCCTATAATGAAAAGGACATCTTTTTTGGGTGTTAGTCCTAAAAGGTCTTGTAGGTCTTCATAGAACCGTTCAACTTCAGCTTCTTCAGCGTTACTGGTTGGGGCATAGACTTGGATTACTGTGCTATTGAATGGTTTGCCTTGGAAACGAACAGAGATCATTCTGTCGTTTTTGAGATTGCATCCAAGTACTGCATTTTGGACTCTTTTGTTGACCATGATGGCCACTCCATTTCTTCTGAGGGATTCCTGCCTGCAGTAGTAGATATAATGGTCATCTGAGTTAAATTCACCCATTCCAGTCCATTTCAGTTGGCTGATTCCTAGAATGTCGACATCACTCTTGCCATCTCTTGTTTGACCACTTCCACTTTGCCTTGATTCATGGACCTGACATTCCAGTTTCCTATGCAATATTGCTCTTTACAGCATAGGACCTTGCTTCTATTACCAGTCACATCCACAGCTGGGTGTTCTTTTTGCTTTGGCTCCATCCCTTCATTCTTTCTGGAGTTATTTCTCCACTGATCTCCAGTAGCATATTGGGCACCTACTGACCTGGGGAGTTTCTCTTTCAGTGTCCTATCATTTTGCCTTTTCATACTGTTCATGGGGTTCTCAAGGCAAGAATACTGAAGTGGTTTGCCATTCCCTTCTCCAGTGGACCACATTCTGTCAGATCTCTCCACTATGACCCGCCCGTTGCCCCACAGGCATGGCTTAGTTTCGTTCAGTTAGACAAGGCTGTGGTCCTAGTGTGATTAGATTGACTAGTTTTCTGTGAGTATGGTTTCAGTGTTTGCCCTCTGATGCCCCTCTTGCAACACCTACCGTCTTCTTTGGGTTTCTCTTACCTTGGGCGTGGGGTATCTCTTCATGGCTGCTCCAGCAAAGCGCAGCCACTGCTCCTTACCTTGGAGGAGGGGTATCTCCTCTCCGCCACCCTTCCTGACCTTCAATGTGGGATAGCTCCTCTAGGCCCTCCTGCACCCGTGCAGCCACGGCTCCTTGGACGTGGGGTTGGTCCTCTCGGCCCCCGCCCTTGGCCTGGGGCGTGGGGGCGTGGGGAAGCTCTTCCCACCCACCGCCCCTGGACTCCCTGTCCATCACCAACTCCCGGAGTTTACCCAAACTCATGTCCATCGAGTCGGTGATGCCATCCAGCCATCTCATCCTCTGTCATCCCCTTCTCCTCCTGCCCCCAATCCCTCCAATTTCTTCAAATAATCAGCTGACCCTCAGCTGGGCCTATTAGGGCATAATCTCATAGATATTAAAGGTCACACAAACGTCTCTCTGCTTTATTTCCAAGTTGTATATTATTTTCCCTGAACAAAACTTTATTTCTGAAGTAGAAGCAGTAACCACAAGGAAAAGCAAGTTCAAATGCTGGGTTTTCTGGTTCCTAAGAAATGAGAAAATGTTACCAGATAATTTAATAAAAGATGCTAAAAGAGTTCACAGGCTTTGAGTTCAAAATCCACCTCTGAGGGCTTCTTCTGTGGAAATATTCAGAGCTACAGGTGCCTGAAGCTTCATGCCCAAAGATGTTTATCTCAGTGCCTTCGATCACAATGAAGAACTGGGAACAGCCTCAGGGTTCACTGATGACGTGTAGGTAGAAGGCTTCAACTCCTTCAACAGGTTCAACTTTATCCTGACTCCACTTCTTACCAACTGACTGTGTGTGTTAGTCGTTCAGTCGTCTCCAACTCTTTGTGACCCCATAGACAGAGGAGCCTGGCGGGCTACAGTCCATGGAATTCTCCAGGCAAGAATACTGGAGTGGGTTGCCGTGCCCTTGTCCTTCATGATCCAGGGATTGAACCCAGTCTCTGGCATTGTAGTCAGATTCTTTATCATTTGAGTTACTTGTAAAGCCCCTAGCAACTGACTACATAGCCCCTCAACTCCTAGCCTTTACTTCCTGGTCTGTAAAATCATTACTAACGATGCTCAGACTTGGATTACCCAACATACAGATATGTTTAGGTGCTGGTAAAACAGGAGCACCAGAGATAATTCTTTTGAAAGAATTTCATGTTTGATAGGAAAAAAAGCACTCCAATAGAACAGGAAACATACAATTTCTTACATTGTGTTGTTCTTGTTGTTGTTGTTTTAGTTTATGCATACAGATCTTGTCTGTCAGGGAGAAAAAACTTCCCCCTACACTTTTAGGTTCAAGTTTGGGAGATCCGGAAATTAAACTGACAAGACAGATTAGCAAGAGAAAATATGGATTTCAATCATGTTCGTATGGAGTTCCCAAAGAAGTGTGATTCAAAGAAGCAGTTAGAATTTGGGGCTTATATACCATCTGTTAATGATGAGAAGTTTTATGGTAATTGATCAAAGAGGGCTTGAACACCTTATGGACATTCTTCTGATGGGTTGGTGGTGAGGTAAGTAGAAGTCAGCATCATCAGCTTTCAGGTTCAGCTAGTCTGAGGTCTACATGCTTGTGGGCAGTATATCATCATTAATGTTAACTTCTCCCACCTGGAGAGGGTTTTCGTGTTTGCAAAAGAGATAAAAAATGTTATGTGTATCCACTGGTGGGGAAACAGGTCCTTGCCCCAAGGCTGCTCTTGACGTTTGTTCCTCCCTGGTCTCACTGTTGTAGTTCAGTCATAAAGTCATGTCCCAGTGACTCCTGGGTCTCACAGCTCCTCCTTTCCCTAATTAACAACTGCTTGAATCTGCTTGTTGTAACTCAGGTAAAGTCATGGAGGCTAAATGAAGGTTGTTTCCTATAATCAAAGAAATGGGGGACACAGAAAGCATTTGTGCCCAGGAGCCCTACAGGGCCCCACTCTGTATCAGGACTCTGTCCCTGATTAAGGGTTACAGAGAAAACTACTTCAGAATTTGGGAATGAGAAAACAAAAATGGCTCCAGATGTTGACCTGTGACTCATGGATCAGAGAGGAGATATGCAAATTCCCTGAAAGAGGCTCAGCTGGCCAGCAGGATTTGATTGCAATCTGATAAAGTATATTAACAAATGGAAAGAGTCATGTGGAAAGAGGGCTGAGTTTTTCCCTCCCAAGTAATTACCTGTTCCCTGACTGCTTGCCTTTAAAGCAGACTGGCAACAAACATTTATGAACTTGAACTGGAAAAGAAATGAACAATTTACCTCCATGTATTGGCCACCAGATGCTAGACATTGTGCTAAAAGTCTTTAGTACATTATCTTGAGTCTCACAATTGCTGAAGCCAGGATTATTAACCCATTTAACAAATGTTCAGAGAGATGAGTGTATGGCCCAAGTGATACTCCAAGCAGTCAGCTGGCAGAGCTAAGACAAGACCTCAGAACCCAAGCTCCTGTCTTCCACACTGCCCTAGTTCAGTCTCCAGCCTAGGTATTTTCCTCTGGAACCTTAGGTGCTTTGCTCAGATCCCCCCTACCCAAACTTCTGCTCATTTTGACAGTGAACCAAAGAAGTGGGAATTAAACTCAGCTCTCCTCCCTCCCATCTGGGTGACTTACAAGGACATAGACCTTGCAGGGTCTTTAGCATCCCAGCTGCTATCAACTCGGAGAAGGCAATGGCACCCCACTCCAGTACTCTTGCCTGGAGAATCCCATGGACAGAGGAGCCTGGTGGGCTGCAGTCCATGGGGTCGCTAAGAGTCGGACACAACTGAGCGACTTCCCTTTCACTTTTCACTTTCTTGCATTGGAGAAGGAAATGGCAACCCACTCCAGTGTTCTTGCCTGGAGAATCCCAGGGACGGGGGAGCCTGGTGGGCTGCTGTCTATGGGGTCACACAGAGTCGGATACGACTGAAGTGACTTAGCAGTAGCAGTAGCAAGGGCATTTTCCATCTGCCTCTGTGGGGATTGAATCCTGTGCTGCTGCAGCTGTTGACCTGCCCTGAAGGGAGTTCAGGGTGGAGAATGGGGCACTTTGTGCTCCAGGGAAACTGGTGGAACAGGTCTTTAGATAATTAGACATTTTCAGGAACTGATTTCATGATCCCAATCTTTGCATCTCCTCATATCTAGAAAGGGAATTCGCTGGTGGCTCAGCTGGTAAAGAATCTGTCTGCCAATGCGGGAGACCTGGGTTCGATCCGTAGGTTGGGAAGTCCCCTGAAGAAAGGAAAGGCAACCCACTCTAGTATTCTGGCCTGGCGAATTCCATGGACTGTAAAGTCCATGGGGTCACAAAGAGTTAGATAGGAATGAGTGACTTTCACTTTCATATCTAGAAAACCATTAAATCCCTTCATGGTGACATCAGCTCCTCATGACTAGCTGAAAATCTTTTGTAAGATAAATGCTTGATTGTGTGAGCTCCATCTTCACCAAAATCACATATGTTGACCTTCTCCCACTACCTCTTTGGAACAGCTTCTCAGAGCTATCTGAAGTGCTATCTCCCAGGCTGCAGTCCTCATTCCACCCCCCCCCCCCCCCCCCGCCAAAATTAACTTGCCACTCTACATTGTGCATCTTTTACAAGTCGACACTGCCTAAAATCTCAGATGTGTCAAACCCAAGCATACTGTGCAGGAGAAATAGAAAGTCCCGGTCTGATCCCTGATTCAGCAAGCTACTCCCTGGGTTACATGAGACAAGTCGCTAAGCCCCTCTGGTCCTAATTTTCTCTTTCAAAAATGAGAGCAATAGATGAGCTCATCATGTCTGACCAGGTCAGGATTCTCATCCTGGGGTTCTGTCAAAGGTAAAGGTCTCCTCAGAGGTAGAAGTTGCAAAGAGAGAGGCAGAATCCTCACTGTTTCCAATTCCAGTGATGGAACTATTTTTAGATTCGGATCTGGTTCTCTCATGCATGTTGCATGTTGTAGGATGGTTTTCTGGGTCAACCTTTCTCAAATAAACTGTCATGTAATCCATGACCAGGATCATTGCCACTTTACAGTACCAACGTCCCCACACATTAGCAGTGGCTGTTTGAAAATTGCTTTGCCCCAGTTACGAGATCAGACCTTAAGAACTGGAATGTAGGAGATCCATGTGTCTTGAGTTTGAAAGGGGTATCCTGGAGGCAGTGGTTCTAGCCTGTCACGTGTAGAGTTTTCCTCTATCATTAATTCGTGAAAGTGAAAGTTTCTCAGTCGTGTCTAACTCTTTGTGACCCCATGGACTATACAGTCCATGGAATTCTTCAGGCCAGAATCCTGGAGTATGTAGGCTTTCCCTTCTCCAGGGGATCTTCCTAACCCAGGGATTGAACCCATGTCTCCCGCATTGCAGGTAGATTCTTTACCAACTGAGCCACAAGGGAAGCCCCTCATTTATTCATGCATTCCTTCAATAGTTTGTTTTTCCTGTGTGCCTACTTTGTGCTAGGAACTTAGAATACAAAAATGAGCAAAAATAGAGCCCTTATCACCAAGAAGCTTACGTTGGAGGAGAAGACATTAATCAGATAATCATACAGATTTTAATTGTGGCTATAACAGGTGCTAAAAGGAAAAGCAACTTTTCCTTTGATGGCCTAAAACTGGGAGGTGAGAGAAGCCTTCCTTTGGGAGGCGCTGTTTGAACTGAGCTCTGAGGATGCGTGTGTGCATGCTCAGTTACTCAGTCACACTGGACTCTGTGATCCTATGGACTGTAGCACACAGTGTCCATGGGGTTCTCCAGGCAAGAATACTGGAGTGGGTGGCCATTTTCTTCTCCAGGGGATCTTTCCAACCTAAGGATGGAATCCGAGTCTCCTGCATTGACAGGCATTGAAAGTGAAAGTGAAACTGTTTACCTCAGATGGGGACTTAAACTCATGTGGCTGGTACTCAAACCCAGCCAAAACCCACAGTACCTGGTTTCAGGACTTAATGAAGCTCAGGTTCTTGATGTCTCATGGCAGAAAGAATTCAGTGAGAGACAAAGTGATAGGTAAGAAATGGATTTATTTAGAGAGAAACACACTCCACACACAGAGTGTGGACCATCACAGAGGGCGAGTCTAGCCGTCCCGAAATGTGGTGTAGTTAGCTATTATGGGCTGGGCGATTTTATAGGCTAACAGTTGTGGGAGGATTATTCCAACTGTTTTGGGGAATGGGCGGAGATTTCCAGGAGTTGAGCCACCACCCACTTTTTGGTCTTTTGATGATGACTTGAAACTGTCATGGCACCACTGGGTGTGTCATTTAGCTTGCTTATTGAGGATCAGATCTAGTCAAAGTTGACTTGTCTGCCACCTTGGACCCATATGATTCTAACTGGTTTATGTTGTATCCTTAGGCTATGTTATTCTTTCAGAAGTTGTGCCCTGCCCACTTCCCTCCTGTTTCAAAAGTGTTAGTTGCTCAGTCGTGTCTGACTCTTTGCAAGTCTATGGACTGGTGTCCACCAGGCTCCTCTGTTCATGGGCATGGGCATTGGCCAGAGGATATTTTTACCACTGAACCACCTGAGAATCCCACTGTAAGGATGAATAGAGGTTAATAGATGCCCTGGTGGTTCCGGCAGTAAGGAATCTGCTTGCAATGCAGGAGAACCAGGTCCAATCCCTGGGTTGGGAAGACCCCTGGAAAAGGGAATTACAACCCATTCCAGTATTCTTGCCTGGAGAATCCCATGGACAGAGGAACCTGGTGGGCTACAGTCCACGGGGTTGCAAAATGTCAGACATGACTGAATGACTAACACACAGAGAAGGGAAAAGCATTCCTGGAAAAGAAAGAACATGGGCAGAGGTCTTTAGAAGGAGGAATTAAAAGGGATTAAAGTGGCCACAGGACTGGAAAAGGTTAGTTTTCATTCCAATCCCAAAGAAAGACAATGCCAAAGAATGCTCAAACTACCACACAATTGCATTCATCTCACACGCTAGTAAAGTAATGCTCAAAATTCTCCAAGCCAGGCTTCAGCAATACATGAACCGTGAACTTCCAGATGTTCAAGCTGGTTTTAGAAAAGCCAGAGGAACCAGAGATCAAATTGCCAACATCCGCTGGATCATCGAAAAAGCAAGAGAGTTCCAGAAAAACATCTATTTCTGCTTTATTGACTATGCCAAAGCCTTTGACTGTGTGGATCACAATAAACTGTGGAAAATTGTGAAAGAGATGGGAATACCAGACCACCTGACCTGCCTCTTGAGAAACCTGTATGCAGGTCAGGAAGCAACAGTTAGAACTGGACATGGAACAACAGACTAGTTCCAAATAGGAAAAGGAGTACGTCAAGGCTGTATATTGTCACCCTGCTTATTTAACTTATATGCAGAGTACATCATGCGATGTGCTGGGCTGAAAGAAGCACAAGCTGGAATGAAGATTGCCGGGAGAAATATCAATAACCTCAGATATGCAGATGACACCACCCTTATGGTAGAAAGTGAAGAGGAACTCAAAAGCCTCTTGATGAAGGTGAAAGTGGAGAGTGAAACTGTTGGCTTAAAGCTCAACATTCAGAAAACGAAGATCATGGCATCTGGTCCCATCACGTCATGGAAAATAGATGGGGAAACAGTAGAAACAGTGTCAGACTTTATTTTTGGCGGCTCCAAAATCACTCTAGATGGTGATTGCAGCCGTGAAATTAAAAGACGCATACTCCTTGGAAGGAAAGTTATGACCAACCGAGATAGCATATTCAAAAGCAGAGACATTACTTTGCCAACAAAGGTCCATCTAGTCAAGGCTATGGTTTTTCCAGTGGTCATGTATGGCTGTGAGAGTTGGACTGTGAAGAAAGCTGAGCGCCGAAGAATTGATGCTTTTGAACTGTGGTGTTGGAGAAGACTCTTGAGAGTCCCTAGGACTGCAAGGAGATCCAACCAGTCTATCCTAAAAGAGACCAGTCCTGGGTGTTCTTTGGAAGGACTGATGTTGAAGCTGAAACTCCAATAGTTTGGCCACCTCATGCGAAGAGTTGACTCATTCGAAAAGACTCTGATGCTGGGAGGGATTGGGGGCAGAAGGAGAAGGGGACGACAGAGGATGAGATGGCTGGATGGCATCACCAACTCGATGGACGTGAGTTTGAGTGAACTCCAGGAGTTGGTGATGGACAGGGAGGCCAGGCGTGCTGCGATTCATGGGGATGCAAAGAATCCGACACGACTGAGCAACTGGACTGAACTGAACTGAACTGAACTGAAAGGGACTAAAAGGGAGCCTGTGTTGTGGAGCATAGAAAGCAAGAGGATGTCAGGGAGGAAAGACCTTTTCTCTACCTTCTTATGTTCAGCATGGGGGGCTTGTGAATTAAATTAACAAAAGACAGACTAGCAGGAGAAAAGAAACCACTCACACACATAATGGAGACTACTGAAGAAATAGCTCAATAAATGGTTAAAGTTAGAAGCTCATGTTCCTAACTTAGTAAGGAAAGGGGAAGGGGAGAAAAGGCCTGTATGGGAAGAACAAATGAGTTTCTTTAGAAAACAAAAATGGGTTTCCAGAAGAATGAATGGAAAATAAGAAAGTTTGTGGGACTTCTCTGATACTCCAGTGGCTAAGACTCCGTGCTCCCAAAGCAGGGGGCCTGGGTTCCATCCCTGTTCAGGGAACTATGTCCCACGTGCCGTGACTAAAAATTCTGCATGCTACAGCTAAGACTTCGCACAGCCAAATAAATAAATATGTATATATAGAAAAAGAAAGTTTCTGATAATGGCTGTTCATGCAGGCACAAGCAGTCTCACTGACTTCATCATGGTCATAAAACTCCTCCAGAGAGCGGATTATGGTAAGTTTACTCTTGATATCCTTCTTAGGGAATAAAAGCAGCCCTGAAGAGGGAATATGTGTCAGCCTTACTTTCTAGAAGTTTCTGCTTTTAGTCAGATAAGGGAAGCTCCAAGAAGGCGTCTTTCTGCATCTGTTGACTCCCCTATGTCTTCACCTTAAAAAATTTTCATACCAACTCTGGATTCTAGGTGGGTCCCCACAGGAGACTGATGCAAGGCGATGCCTGTTCCTTCCTGAGGTGGGAAGAATTGAAGGGTTATAAACAGAGAGAACTACAGGATCAGATTTGCATTTGTTCAACTGGGGGCACATTTAAGAACTCCAAGAATTGATGATGAATAGGCAGCTAGCTGTATGTACTAGTTTAGAACTCAGAGAAGAGGTCTAAAGACCTTTGTAGAGTCATGTACGTATAGATGGTAATTATAGACCAAGGTATGGAAGAGATCACCTAAGGAGAGAATGTATAGGAATATAATGTTCCTTCCCCCACACCTATGAATAAAAGAAAGAAGGGGGGTAGGGAGAGAGGGACGAAGGAAAGAGGAAAGAAAAAAAAGATAAAGGAAAAGTTGTCAAGAAAGAAGGCTAGGGTGCAGGAAAGCAACCCGTTTCTAAGTTTCCAGGTAAGACCTCTGTGAAATTGTAACTAAATTATTATTTCATTGCAACTTGAACCTTGGAGTTGTCTCCTTATCTGACAAATGGAATTTAAAATCTCTACTTCAGCTGTTTTAAAGGGACTGTTGGAACTCAAATGAAAATTTGAGTATGAAAATTCTTCAAAAATACAAAGTATTACAATATGTCATTGTTGGCTGAGAAGAGAAAGTGAAGCAGAGAAAAAAAATTTATTGTAAGCTTACTAATATGCCACACTGTGCCAACTTATTTGCATGATTAAGCTTCACTGCAGCCACAACAAATTAGACCCAATAACCCCGTTTTACAGGTGAGAAGCTAAACTGAGGCTCAGCAAGGTTAAGAGATTGCCTAAAGTTTCAGAGCTGGGACTGAAATCCACACTCTATTTAGTTAATAGAGCTAAAATTCACACTCACATATGACACCATTACCCAAACTTTTCCTTTAAAGAATTTTTTCTCCCCTTCTTTACAAACCACATGCCTTTACTCCCCACCTGTCACATACAGATTTTTCAGCTCAGTGTAATACAGTGAAAGTGAGTATAAATCCAATATCAAACGTCATAGAGATACAAGGTCTGGCCTGGGCCCCTCCTCCAGCCTCCTGCATACGGGTAAAACCGTTCTTCTGACACTGGGGAAATGAAGAACAAGGTCACCTTGGGTCCCTGCTGCCTGGCACACAGTTTGGCGAACAGCGTTACATTGTTTACCAGTTCCTATATGTTCACGGACTCACCACAGAACTTTCACATGAAGGATTGGCAGTTGTTTATCTATTTGTGTATTTCTGGCTGTGCTGGGGTCTGTGTGGCTTTGTACTGGCTTTCTCTGGGTTCCGAGCGAGGGGGCTGCTCTTTGTTGCGGTGTGCAGGCTTCTCATCGCAGTGGTTTCTCTCGTCGTGGAGCTCGGGCTCTAGGATGTGCAGCTTCGGTAGTTGCAGCCTGCGCTAGAGCACAGGCTCAGTAGCTGGGGCACACGGGCTCAGCTACCCCGTGGCATGGGGCATCTTCCCAGATGAGGGATTGAACCTGTGTCCCTGCACTGGCAGCCGATTTTTAACCACTGGACCACTAGGGAAGTCCATATCTAATCTAAAAGAGCTAGAAATTTATAAAATTCCTATCTCTAGATCATGTAAATCAAATCCTATTACATCAAAGGTATTCCCAGGCCTCAGCCAACCATTTTTCTTACACTACAAGAATGGAACATTTTTCTTACACTCTCAATGGAACAGTAAGGAAAAGCTTTGGACAGTGTAGGTGGACAGTTCTTCAACAACTATGTACTGGAAACCTTCAACATACAGAGGATATTATAATATGGATAGCTTGCACGCTATATATATCATATGGCAGCCATCCTACCGTCATTGCAGATGAGAAATAGCTGCTCTCGCTTTAGTGGAGTCAGAGAGGTTATGTGACTAGGGAGGCTGAGGACAAATTCACAGGAGCTGCTTGAGTTTTGAAGACAGGGTTCAGAAGGGTGCATATGAGAGCATTCCAGGCCGGGGGAACTACACCAGCAAGGCACAAGGTTGGAAAACAGACAGGCAAGTGTAGGCACGCAGACAGGACCCCCCGAGGCAGCAGGAGCATGTGGTGGGAGCCGCAGCTGGACATTGGGGTGAGGAGCATATCACAGACACTCTGACTGCTGAGTCACCTTAGCCTTGGCACTGCTGATATTTTGGACTAGATTTTTCTTTCTGTGGAGGAGGTGAAGGTAGGGAGGACAGAAGCCTCCTGTGCATTGTAGGATGGTTAGAGCACCCCTGGTTTCTGCCCACTAGGTGCCAGTACTACCTTCACCCCCGGTTATCCCCCCCCCCCCACTCACTTGTGACACAAAAAAATGTCTTCAGACATCACCATAGTCCCATGGGGAACAAATCCTTCACTAGGTTGAGAACTCCTGGGTTAAGGCATTGTGACGGTGTGCATGAGCTATGTGTGATTTTTCTCAGGGTCAACACATTCTTCCATTCACCACCAGGACTCCCATCCTCAAGGCCCCATGACAGTGACCTGGAGACCATCCTCCTGTAGGACCCAAAGACTCAGTTGTGGGAGCTGTCCTTATTCACCAGTCCCTACTTCAGCATGCCTGGAGAATGCCTCTAGTGGAGCAAGGACAGGTAAAATGCAGAAAGTTAAGGTTAACAAAAGTGGTCTGGTATCCGACTCTTTGTGACCCATGGACAAGAGCCACGCCAGGCTCCTCTGTCCTTGGAATTCTCCAGGCAAGGATATTGAAGTGGGTTGCCATGCCCTTCTCCAGGGGATCTTTCCAACCCAGGGATCAAACCTAGATCTCCCGCATTACAGGCAGATCCTTTACTGTTTGAGCTACCAGGGAATAGTTCCTTTCACTTTTGAGGTTAATAAGTGTGGCCTGGTATCCCAGTAGAAATAAAACACCTAAAACAAGGATATTAGACAAAAACATATGGAAAGCTCTGAAGCAACTTAGTATTAATGTAAAACATCACACCCATTAGGGAGTGATTACTATAAAAAAGGGGGAAAATGAAAACAACAAGGATGGCTATAAAGGATTGGCAAAGATATGAAGAAATCGAAACCCTTGTGCACTCTTGGTGGGAAGGTAAAATGGTACGACCACTGTGGAAAATAATATGGAGGCTCCTCAGAAAGTGTAAACTAGAGCTACCAAGTAAGCCAGCAAGTCCACCAATGGGTATACACCCAAAGAATTGAAAGCAAGGTCCTGAAGCCGTGTTTGTACATGCGTGTTCATAACAGCATTATTCACCATAGCTAAAGCATGGAAAAGACCTTAATGGTCATTGGAAAAGACCCTAATTCTGGGAAAGATCGAAGGTAGGAGGAGAAGGGATGACAGAGGACGAGATGGTTGGGTGTCATCACTGACTCAATGGACATGAGTTTGAGCAAGCTCCAGGAAATGGCGAAGGACAGGGAGGCTTGGTGTGCTGCAGTCCATGGGGTCGCAAAGATTCAGACATGACTGAGAGACTGAACAACAACAAATCAAGGAAGCAACCCAAGTATTCACCAAGCAATGAATGGACAGGCAAAATATGGCATAGACCTACAATGAAATATTATTCAGCCTTAAAAAGGAAGAAAATTCTGCATTATGCAATAACCTGGATGAACCTTGAAGACATTATGCTAAGGGAAATAAGCCAGTCACAAAAATACTGAATGATTCCACTTACATGAGGTACTTAGTGTAGTCAAAATCATAGAGACAGAAAGTAGAATGATGGTTGCCAGGCTCTGGGGAGAGTGGGGAGTGGAAAGTTATTTTTTAATGAGCATAGAGTTTCGGTTCTGTAAGATGAAAGAGTTATGGTGATGGATGGTGGTGATGGTTGCAAAACCACATGAATAAATTTAATACCACTTAACTGTAGGCCTAGAAATGGTGAAGATGGTACACTACAAGGATTTAATGTATAGCACAGGGACTCTATGTACTTTTTAAAATCTTTACCCCTCATTCTCTCCCTCCTCCTCCCTTCTCCCTGCCTACCAGGCTGGAGGGAACTATATTCAATATCAAGTTCCTATAATGGAAAATAATCTGAAATACATATATATATAACCAAATCACTTAACTGTATAACTGAGACAAACAAAATATTGTAAATCAATGATACTTCAATTTTAAAGACATGGTGAAGATGGCCAATTGTATACTATGTGTATTTTACCACAATAAAAAATGGAAAAAACTAACATGAAGAATAATGGGAAAGTGTTCCATTTCCTTCTGAATACTGAGCCCTTTAGCAATAAAACCACACACTGTGCTTGTCCCGGAGTCGGACAGTGAAAAACTGTTCACAGGGAAATGCCATCCAATTGGATCTGGCATCAAGCCAACTAGAGCCCCCGATTAACGCAGCTGGGGTGCTTAGAGGCGGGTGTATTGTTTTCTTGCCCTCTGTGACAAGCAGATTGTTGATAGGAGAACGCTGTGAAAATGTTTATCATTATTCTGGCTCTTCCAAACTAGAGTTTCTAGAACACAAACTTTCCTCAGGGACGCTGACATTGGGATGGAATGTCACGGGCAGTATAGGGACAGAGCTCAAGTGCAGCTGAGTGGCCTTGGGGAGCTGAGCTCTCTGTCTCCCCACAGCCTTTCTGCTGTTTTGTCTGGAACCTCTTCCCTCCTGGTTTTGTCTGGAAAGAAAAGCTTGTAAAACACCCGTGGTGGAGGCCAGGAAAAAGTTTATAACTTCATTCTAGTACTGTTAGAATGAATATTTCAGAAATAAAATCTCCATTATAATGATCAGATCAGATCAGTCACTCAGTCGTGTCCGACTCTTTCTGACCCCATGAATCGCAGCACGCCAGGCCTCCCTGTCCATCACCAACTCCCGGAGTTCACTCAGACTCACGTCCATCGAGTCAGTGATGCCATACAGCCATCTCATCCTCTGTCGTCCCCATCTCACTTCGTGGAGCTTCACAGATAATGCATTTTTTACACATTAAAGGTTTGTGGCAACTCTGAGTTGAGCAAGTCAATCAATGCCTTTTTTCCAGCAGCATTTGCTCACTTCATGTCTCTGTATCACATTTTGGTAGTTCTCGAAATCTTTCAAACTTTCTCATTATGATTATATTTGTTACGGTGATCTGTGATCAGTGAGTTTTGATGTTACTGCTGCTGCTGCTGCTAAGTCGCTTCAGTCGTGTCCGACTCTGTGCGACCCCACAGACAGCAGCCCACCAGGCTTCGCCATCCCTGGGATTCTCCAGGCAAAAACACTGGAGTGGGTTGTCATTTCCTTCTCCAATGCATGAAAGTGAAAAGTGAAAGTGAAGTCGCTCAGTCGTGTCCGACCCTTTGCAACCCCATGGACTGCAGCCCACCAGGCTCCTCCATCCATGGGATTCTCCAGGCAAGAGTACTGGAGTGGGGTGCCATTGCCTTCTCCATTGATGTTACTAGTGCAAAAAGATTATGACTCACTGAAGGCTCAAATGATGCTTAGTATTTTTCCCATCTTGGGCATGAAGTGTTATTCTTTTCTAAAATTTATTTTATTGAAGTATAAATTCCAGTTGAGCTATTCCAAATCCTGAAAGATGATGCTGTGAAAGTGCTGCACTCAATATGCCAGCAAATTTGGAAAACTCAGCAGTGGCCACAGGACTGGAAAAGGTCCGTTTTCATTCCAATCCCAAAGAAAGGCAATGCCAAAGAATGCTCAAACTACCGCACAATTGCACTCATCTCACACGCTAGTAAAGTAATGCTCAAAATTCTCCAAGCCAGGCTTCAGCAATATGTGAACCGTGAACTTCCTGATGTTCAAGCTGGTTTTAGAAAAGCCAGAGGAACCAGAGATCAAATTGCCAACATGTGCTGGATCATGGGAAAAGCAAGAGAGTTCCAGAAAAACATCTATTTCTGCTTTATTGACTATGCCAAAGCCTTTGACTGTGTGGATCACAATAAACTGTGGAAAATTGTGAAAGAGATGGGAATACCAGACCACCTGACCTGCCTCTTGAGAAATCTGTATGCAGGTCAGGAAGCAGCAGTTAGAACTGGACATGGAACAACAGACTGGTTTCAAATAGGAAAAGGAGTATGTCAAGGCTGTATATTGTCACCCTGTTTATTTAACTTATATGCAGAGTACATCATGAGAAACGCTGGACTGGAAGAAACACAAACTGGAATCAAGATTGCTGGGAGAAATATCAATAACCTCAGATATGCAGATGACACCACCCTTATGGCAGAAAGTGAAGAGGAACTCAAAAGCCTCTTGATGAAAGTGAAAGTAGAGAGTGAAAAAGTTGACTTAGAGCTCAACATTCAGAAAACGAAGATCATGGCATCCGGTCCCATCACTTCATGGGAAATAGATGGGGAAACAGTGGAAACAGTGTCAGACTTTATTTTTCTGGGCTCCAAAATCACTGCAGATGGTGACTGCAGCCATGAAATTAAAAGACGCTTACTCCTTGGAAGGAAAGTTATGACCAACCTAGATAGCATATTCAAAAGCAGAGACATTACTTTGCCAACAAAGGTCCATCTAGTCAAGGCTATGGTTTTTCTAGTGGTCATGTATGGATGTGAAAGTTGGACTGCAAAGAAGGCTGAGCACCGAAGAATTGATGCTTTTGAACTGTGGTGTTGGAGAAGACTCTTGAGAGTCCCTTGGACTGCAAGGAGATCCAACCAGTCCATTCTGAAGGAGATCAGCCCTGGGATTTCTTTGGAAGGAATGATGCTAAAGCTGAAACTCCAGTACTTTGGCCACCTGATGCGAAGAGTTGACTCATTGGAAAAGACTCTGATGCTGGGAGGGATTGGGGGCAGGAGGAGAAGGGGACGACAGAGGATGAGATGGCTGTATGGCATCACTGACTGGATGGACGTGAGTCTGAGTGAACTCCGGGAGTTGGTGATGGACAGGGAGGCCTGGCATGCTGCGATTCATGGGGTTGCAAAGAGTCGGACACGACTGAGCGACTGATCTGATCTGATAGTTGTTTTACAATATTCTGTTACCTTCTGGTGCCCTGCAAAGTGATTCAGTTATATATATATATATCTTTTTCATATTCCTTTCTGTTATGGTTTATCACAGGATATTGAACATAGTTTCCAGTGCTATACAGTAAGACAGTGCTGTTTATCCATTCTGTATACGATAGTTTATATCTGCTAATCCCAAACTCCATTTCCTTACCTCCCCCACCACACCCCACTGGCAAGGTGGTCAGCCTTTTTTTACCAATTAGGTATATTTTTTTAATTCACATACAGTTGATTTGCAATATTATATTAGTTTCAAGTGTACAGCATAGGGATTCAATAGTTTTATAGATTATACTCCATTTAAAGTTATAAAATAATGGCTATATTTCCCTGTGCTGTACTATATATCCTTGTTGCTTATTTTATATATAGCAGTTTGTACCTCTTAATCCCACACCCCTAAGTATTTTTAAATTAAGATATGTATGTTGCTTTTCTAGACATAGTGCTGTTGCATGTTTAATATATAGTACTATAGTACAATGTATACATAACTCTTACATGCGCTGAGAAACCAAAAAAAAGTCAGGTGACTCACTTTATCAAGATATTCAGTTTATTGTGGTGACCTGGAACCAAACTCATAGTATCTCCAAGGTTTGCATGTATTTCCTGTCTGGAGAGGGAAATGGCAACCCACTCCAGTATTCTTGCCTGAAGAATCCCACGGACAGAGGAACCTGGCAGGCTTCGGTCCATGGGGTTACAAGAGTCGGACACGACATAGTGACTAAACCACCACCACCACCACTGTCTGTAAAGGGGTTAGCAGCCCAGTGTGAGGAAGCTGAAGCTTGGAGACGATAGATGACCAACAAGGATACCAGATGGTAACCCATACAGTGAGAATTTGAACCCAATTCAAATCCTGTGTCTCATGAACCCCTGAATTCTCATATGACATTGATATTCAACATCAGGCCTGTCTACATAGGAGGATGGTGTGCCTCTGTCACAGAAAACCTGTCTCCACTGATACTTGCTTTACGTTAAGGCTGGGAACTTGCAGCTTCTTGTCCCACTTCCCTACCTAGTGGTGGTTGAGAACCCACCACTGCTCCCTTTCTGCTCTTGGGAAAAAAAAAAAAAAAAAAGTTTCTTGTAGTTGTTTATTGACTGTAGAAAATCCTGAAAAGCATAAGAGGCAATTTTTAAAAAATTATCCATTATGACAAAACCTTAAGATGATCCTTTTAAATAACTTGACACATTTTCTACATACAATTCATCTTTCAGAGCCCCCTTGATGCAGCCTCTCCATGGGCTCCTGAATACTGATCAGTGGAAGCATTCACAGGCAGGCCCACCCAAGGAACTACCAACAGAAAGTCCAAGAAACAATAACCCAGGGACTTCCCTGGTGGGGTAGTGGCTAAGACTCAAAACTCCCAATGCAGGGGACCCAGGTTCGATCCCTGGTCAGGGAACTAGATACCACATACTGCAACTAAGTTTTCATGCCACAAATAAAGATTCCACATGGGGCGACTAAGACCCAGCACAGCCAAATAAATAAAATAGAAATGAATATCATAGAGGTTTCTCCCTTTATTCTCATGGGTAAAGACTTTTCCAAAGTGGCCCTCACAACACTGAGTCCTGCCAGCCTCAACAGAAAAACAATTTTGGAGCCAACTTTTGGAGAAACTTGGAGAACTGATACACAAAAATGAATATACCTCTTCCTTCTTTAACTTCTTATCCTGAGCATAATGCTGCTGCTAAGTCACTTCAGTCGTGTCTGACTTTGTGCGACCCCATAGACGGCAGCCCACCAGGCTCCCCCGTCCCTGGGATTCTCCAGGCAAGAACACTGGAGTGGGTTGCCATTTCCTTCTCCAATGCATGAAAGCGAAAAGTGAAAGTGAAGTCGCTCAGTCGTGTCCGACCCTCAGCAACCCCATGGACTGCAGCTCTTCCGTCCATGGGATTTTCCAGGCAAGAGTACTGGAGTAGGGTGCCATTGCCTTCTCTGGAGCATAATGCTGATTTTGTTCAAATCTGAGCCTAGCACCTTCAGAAGCCAGGCACCCCACCCAGGCTAATATGAGGTGTATAGCTACAGCCCTAGTCATTATCCAGGTCATAGATCACCTGGCCCTTATCCCTCTAAACTGACCAAAAGAAATACAATGCAAGCTGCATGTACTATTTAAAATTTTACAGATGTCACATAAAAAAGTAGAAGGGAACAAGTGAAATGAACTTGAATAACACTTTACTTAACCCACTATATCCAAAATATTATTGCATCAGCATGGAACAATATTAAAAATATTATAATGAGCTTTTTTATATTCTTTCCCTGTGTTAGGTCTTTGACATCTGAGGTGTATTTTACCCTGAGAACACCTCTTAGTTTGTAGCAGTCACATTTCAAATGCTCAGGAGCTGCAAGTGGCCAGTGGCTGCCATATAGGATAGCGTAGTTCCAGATCAAGTTTAGCGCCAATTGGTGACCTGCATCGATCTCCTTGACTATACGCCCATTCCCAGGTCATTTCCCAACTGGTCCTGAATGCTCCAAGGGTGGGAGAAATGAAGAAAGATCTTTTCTGCACCCTAGAGAGGCCCTGCCCTCCACAGCGGTGGGCAAGAAACAGAAGCTGACGAGAATCTCTGCTGATCTGGTGATGATTCAGTTCAGCATCATCTCAAGATGTGAGCCCATATCACCTTCAGGAAAAACAGGAGAAGAACCCACTTGCTTCTCAGAGTCCTCCCCAGGGCTTCTTACTGCAAGCACAATCAAGTCTAAACTCTGTAGACTGCCATCTGGCACGGACTTACCTACTCTCCAGCTTTATTTCTCACGACTTCCCTGTGGGACCTTAGCAACTTGGCACCCCACAAGCATGCCAGGCATCTTCCTGCCTCCACAACCCGATGTATGCCATATTTCCCTAGCTAGAATGTTCTTAACTGCTCAATTCCCACCCAATTCTGAAGGCCCTGTTCTCCATTTCTTCCCTGAAGCCTTCTTTAATGATTCCTGCTTGAAAGGTCTTTGTCCTCAGATATCTACAGCACACTTATCAGCAATAACCAGGTCAATGGTTCTATTTTAGGACATGCCTTATTACTTTTCATTTAAGACTGTAAATACGTGAAGAGTTAGGGTCAGAGTCTTGGGTAATAATAATAATAAATAGTGTTTAAAGTCTATTGAGCATTAGTCTATTTCAGGGACTGTGCTAAGAATTTCACTTTGAATCCTTACAACAATCCTGGGAAATTATTGCAACTTTATAGCTGAGAAAACAGAGGACCCCGTCACACAGCCAAGTGTGGCTGCAAAGCCAGGCAGTTTGAATGCAGAGCCTAACCACTTCCCAGCCAACCCACGGGTTTGTCCACCTCTCCAGCTGTGGTTGTTCCTTCCCTGACATGATGCTGTGAACTTGGTAGACATTAAATATGCATATAATTATACATCAACTACTTGGGGTTTTTCCAGAGCATCTGATAAAGTATTAGACACAGAATAGCAATTTAATAGAGATTTTAAAATTAATGCCCTGCACCTACTAGGCCACCAAAGGACTGGAAGTTCCATGCACAGCCTGGAAGTCCATTCCTCCATCTCCCATCCCCTCCTCTGCCGCTACAGCCCTGGGCTGCGCCTGCAAAGGCTGCTCCATGACGTTAGCTTTCTTCTCAGTCTGGGCAGCATTGTGCAGAAAATACTGGATAATGGGGAGCAAAGACCATCCCCATGGGACACAAGGGAATTTCCCCCCATTTTTATCAACCTTATCTGCTTATTTGGGGCTCTGATCTCTAAGAGGCAATTTAATGCTCCCTCTTGAAACCCCAAAGTCACATACCCAGTCCCTGGGAAGCTGAGATAGTAAGAAAGCCCAACGTTTAGGATTACTCTTTGATAAGAGTCTTGTGTAAACAGATCGCGTTGAAAAGCTGGGCTCATCCCCACACTTCTCTCCTTTCTTCCTCTCTTGCTTGGAAGATTGCAAGATTGTGCAGTCCCCCCTGAGACCTGGGCAATGACAGACCAACTGCACAGTGCTTTGAAACACGCGCCAATACGGTTCAGTTCACAGCCCTGGGTGTCATCCTCCCCGTCCCATGCCCCCACCCCCCATCCTCTCATCCCCCCACCCCCCATCCCCCCAACCCCCATCCCCCTACCCCCCGGCGGTGGGGGGCGGGGAGAGCACACCGATTGCTTGGCCCTGTTTCTGGGCACATCCTGCTGGCACTTACTCATTTACACTTTGAAACTAGAGCAAAGTTCATGGGTGTCTGGCTTCTGCACCCTAGGCGTTGCCCCAGTCCTGTTTTGAAAAACACAGACAATAGCAGCCTTGGGGAGCTGCCCTCCGAAAATAGCACGGCCCCACAGTATTTTGGAAGCACGTTTCTTTGTGGCGAGTCTCTCGCTTTGCGACAGTGGTTCCACCCAAAGATGTAAATAGCAACGAGAAAGGCCTCTATTAGGTTTTGTGGTGGCAGGTTCTTTTTCCTCCCCCGAAGGGTCACTTGTATTTTTACTTAACTGGAGATCAAAGTGTCCACACGCGCGGAGGCCCTGTGGCCCTACCCTTGAACTCTGAGAGTTCCTTGCTTCCTCCCCACACCCCCTTTCAGTGCGCTAGCTGCTCTGTCTCAGCACTGTCCCGCTGGGTCCCCTTCTGAAGACTGGTCACCCCAGCTGCAAAATGGGGGTAACACAGTGCAGTCTCACTGCTGTTGGGAGGGTTGAGAGAGCAAGCAAAGCTCCAGGCCTGGTACCACACCTCCCTCGACAGCCCCCGGCACCTAGGCCATGCTTTGGATGGGTGATGCGGGACCAGGAATGAGGGACCCTCTTTTCCCTCCCCTCCATGCAGATACACTTAGCAGGCAGCCCCAGGGCCCTGGGGGCTTCAGGTGGAAGCAGCCTGCTCTGAGCCCAGTTTGCAGGTTTCCAGGCCCAGCCCTTCAGCGAAGAACTTTTTGTACATTCCACAGCAACTGAAAGGGCTTTTGTCCCCACAGGGGAAGAACAAACAACAAAAGCAATTGTGTGTCTCCTCACAGGCCTGCACAGCTTGGAAATAGAAACTTCTTTCTCCAAGAGACCGTTCTGCCTGAGTGGTGGTAGCCTCATAACTGGGGTGCGGGGTCTGAGTTCCCACGTGTGTGGTAGGGTGTGCATCACACACACAGTACACTCATACACACAAACCCAGAAACTGCTTCTGGTCAGACAGGGCTGGAAGTCAGAGGTGCCACAGCTACAAGGGGCCTCGGGAAAGACATGCAGCAAGCCCCCCTCCCCACAACCAGGAGACCAGGGAGTCCTGTGACTTGCCACAGGTCACACCGTTCTTCTCAGGCCTCTCAGCCCAGTCTCATGAAGACCATCAGGCAGCATGAGAGAAAGAGCTATGGACGTCTATCTACACCCTTCAAACACATGGGCTTCCCTGGTGGCTCAGATGGTAAAGAATCCGCCGGCAATGCTGGAGACCCGGATTCGATTCTTGGGTTGGGAAGATCCCCTGGAGAAGGAAACAGCTACCCACTCGTATTCTTGCCTGAAGAACCCCCATGGACAGTCCAGGTAGTCCTGGCAGGCTACATTCCATGGGGTCGCAAAATGCTGGACACAACTGAGCCACTTTCACTTCAAATACATAGTTATTTATGAAAAGGCCTATCAAAAGGTTGAAACCCCAGATAGCCCGTGTGAGATCAATTACATGGAAGAAAGAATTCTGACTGAGAGCAAGTAGATCTCTCATTTTGCCACGTTCTATCTTTTATTTCCCCCTTTTTCAGGTAACAGCCATAAAAGAAGAGCAAAGGTTTGAGGCGTTTTCCATTTTGTTCGTTAAAGGAAAAAGCTTTTCTTATCAAGTGAAATTATTACACATCATTTTATTGCCCCCTTAAATGGAGTCACCCGACCTGTCTTCCCTGCAGACGTGGCTGTTCGGTGCTGAGTCTGGGGGTCAGCTGTAGCTGATTCAGCCCAGGTGCATCCGTGCCCCTTGCAGGTATGTGCGTGGGGCTGCTTTTCTCTTTTGTGTCTTGGGCATGCTCAGTCACTCGGTCGTGTCCGACTCTTTGCAGCCCCATGGACTGTAGCCCACTAGGCTCCTCTGTCCGTGGAATTTTCCAGGCAAGAATACTGGAGTGGTTAGCCATTCCTTACTCCAAGGGATCTTCCTGACCCAGGAGTCAAACCCGAATCTCGTTCTGAACCCGAACCTGAAAACTGACAGGCGGATTCTTTACAACCGTGCCACCTGGGAAGCTGTGTCTTCACAGTACCCCGAGTTTAAATATCATGAGCAATCTTTGTGCTGTAAAAAAGCGTTCTTCAGCCTGGAGGGGTTGGAGAATGTCAGTGTTGTTTCCAGGTCCACCTGATTGACCAGTTCTACATCAAGCAGGACGTCCGTCCCCTCTCTCTAGGTCTCGATTTCCTCATTTGTGAAACATGGATTGACCTGCTGGTACCTGTCAAGTTTGCCTGTTACAGAATCACCTGGGACTCATGCAGTTTCCCAGCCCCCTTCCCTGGACTAGATGTGGGCAGAAGCTGGAATCTGTGCCTTTAAACCAAGCTTCCCGGTAGGTTTTTACCTAGTGGCTCGTTTGGAAAGCACTAAAACACAACGATTGCTAAGGTTTGGCTCTACACTATGAGCTATAAATTTAGATAAACACTTCTTTAGAAAGGTGAAGTATGATAGTGATTTTGAAATGATATGCCTTGTATTTACTGAATATCGTTTATTATGATCCTCAGTTTCCATGTTTAAACACATGAAGGGCACACCTTGTATTTCCCTTTGCAAATAAAAACCCCACCCAGGGGCTGTTCCTCATACAGCCTTAATCCTGCATTCAGACCTCCCCAGTCTTGCCCAGACCTCCCCAGTCTTGCCCGCAGAGGCCCCACTTCTCTAGGAGACACATTTCCCCTGACACATAACTCGCTCCCCTATCCTAGTTCCCCCACTCCCCACCCCACTGTGGGTGCTTACTCAAATGTCACTAATCAGCGAGGCCTTCCATGGGGGCTAATTCGGCTGCCCCCCTCCGTTTCCTGCCCTCCTCCTCTGCTTTGTTTTTCTACTCATCTCTATCTAACCTACCGAAGACACACCTATTTATTTGACTTGTCATCTGTCTCCCCCAACTAGAACACAAGCTCCTTAAGGGCAGAGATTTCCATCTGACTGATCTGTTTCCCACTAAAGCCTCAGGGCCTGGGCTGGGACACAGTAGATCCTCAATTAACATTTTTGGAGTCAATGAATGATTGATGAAGGATGGATGAATGATTGATGAAGGAATGAATAAATGAACTTCCAGGAAAGGCCTGGATATTTGACCTCCAGCCCCATGCCAGGTTCCAGACAAGTCCCTATCCTCTTGGCTTTTGCATGCACTGGTCACATCAGAATCCCATGACTGAACTGCCTCTTGGGTGGACATTACTGCTTCTTAGTCCCTGGGTAGGAGGCTCCAGTTACCACCCCCAATCCCCTCCTGCTCACAGCTCCCTCCCTGATGCCTGACCTGTGTCCTTTGACACAGCTGCTCCTCCTCTGTTTCTTTCTTGCCCTTTCCTCTTAGGACCCAATGAGACCTTGGTCATCTTTGCTCCGCTCCCAGCCATACTCATGAACATTCTCTAAAACAAAATTTTCTCATTAAAAAGAGAGGAAATAACAGATGCTGGGATCCAGTTCTCAGTTAGAAGGATGATGAAACAAGAGTTGCAGGGCCAGGAAGGAGGTGAGATTAAGCTGCAGCCTTTAATCTGGGGCCCAGAGAAACCTTGGGGCCTGGGTTCAGGCTCTTATGGCTCTTCTATTTTAACTGGCCTCTCTGATGTTTAATGTAAGTGAGCATTTGAATTAGGGGGAAATTGCTATGCTTGCTCACTGCAGAAAGTTTAGAATAAACACATAAAAAGAAAGACACTATAGCTAACACAAAGAAAATTTAATAGTGCCAGGCATTGTTATAAGTGCCTTTACATGTATCAACTTACTGAAGCCCACAACATGTAAAAGCAAAAAAATCACTGTGCTTCCAAAGTCAGGAAATATGGCCTATACCACAGTCAGGCAAAGCAAAACAAAACAAAACACAGAACATTTTGTACCCTGAAATAAACCAAAATAACAACAGATTCACCCCTGACTGGTTGAGACTTCCCTGGTTGTCCAGTGGTTACGAACCCACCTTGCAATGCAGGGGATGTGAGTTCAGTCCCTGGCCAGGGAACTAACATCCCACATGCCTTGGAGCAACTAAGACCACACACCACAACGAAAGATCCCACAGTGCAGATCTTGTGCTGCAACTAAGACCTAACAACTAACCTTAATACAACCAAATGAATAAATAAAGAACTTAAAAACAAAACAAAAAACCCTGACTGGTTGTGTGATACCCAAAGAATAAAATCTTGATTATTTCTTGTGAACCTGGACTCCTTAACAAAAGCAATTATTTAATGTCTGAAGACACCATGACCTTTGTGAATATGATCACTGCATGAGAAGGTTTTTTTTTTAAAAAATAATGAGCAGACTAATGTAAATGTGGTAGCTATACTATTTTTCTAGTTGCTGTGGCAAATTACATAACAAAGACTCTTGCAGTCTTTATAAGTAAATTTTTCCTTTCCTTTTCTAAAGCTTGTGTCTCAGTTTTTCTTTGATAAACTATGATGTAGTTTTGCCCAATTATTGTCCATTTTAGAGATGAGAAGACTGAGGCACAGTGACGCAGAGAGACTGAATGACATGTGACTGACATGAATTCACACAGGCATTCTGCTCCAAACACACCCTCCCCCATAACTTAGCCACTCAACATAACCAATATTAACCCTTTAATGCTTAAACTTCCGGTCCTTCTCACTTACATATATCTTTATTTTTCAGGTTAAGAATCAGCCTGCCTCCTTTTCACTACATCTTCTTCAGCCCAATTTTTTACAATCGTCTGTCACCTAGCTGTCCATCATCCGGTATTACCAGTCTTAGATCTTTCCAATTCTGTACACTTGTGGGTAGCGTTTCTATGCCAAGTGCTGCTGTGTCAGGGATGAGAGATGAAAAGGCCAGGGTATCTCTGTTCCAGGAGTTCACTGGCTAGTGTATGATTCTCAATCCTGGCTGCATACTAGGATCATCTGAAGAACTCTTAAAATATATCCAACCACCCCAACTAAGACCACTCCCTGCAACAGGGGCCTGGGCATCAGCATTTTTAAAGTTCCCAGGTGATTTCAGTGTCCAGTCAGGTTTGAGATCTCAGGGTCAGGGGATATATGCTCCCACCAGATGTGCTAACATCTGCCCTCTCTGAAGCCCCCTTCCTGATTCTTGGGCCTAGACTCCAGCAGCTTCCCTGTGTTTGCAGAGTTAACCCTTTAGTTTCTGCCCTTAGGTCTGATAGACTTCAGCATCAACAGGCATAGGTTTGGGAGCCTCCTACCGACAGGGATCACCCTCTTCTTCCAACTCTTCTGTGTCGTTACGTAGAGAAAAGTGACAAGATATTAGGAAGTGGTTCAGGAAAGACGTCATAGGTTTGGGAATCAGAAGGTCAGGGCATTAGTCCTCTCTTGGTGCACATATGACCCTGGCCCGGTCACTTGACCTCTCTAGAGGATGGCAGAAACATGAACAACTTAGCTTGTTCCATTTAATACCTGTAACCAATGGGTCAGTTGCGAGTTTTGAGGAAATCCATAAACTTGTGAAGTGACCACAGATGCTGCTGGTCCATGCCATGCCTTTGTACAAATCCAGATAAATTCTGGATGTTAGTAGCCCCTCAGCTGCACACTGTTAAGTAAAGAACAACTTGAACAATTAAACCTAACCTGGAAAGAACTTTATTTTTTTTTTAAGGCCTTAATTTTTGCTTTTTTTTTTGAAATCACTATTGTATTTACTGATTTATGGCTGCACTGGGTCTTCATTGCAGAGTGCAGGCTTTCTCTAGGTGCAGCGAGCTGGGGCTACCCTCTATTGTGGTGTGCAGGCTTCTCATTGCTGCAGTTTTTCCTGTTGCAAGCGTGGGCTCCAAAGCGCTGGCTCACTAGTTGTGGTGCATGGGCTCAGCAGTCCCGTGGGACGTGGGATCTTCACGGACCAGGGATCTTGGAACCCGGGTCCCCTGCATTGGCAGGCAGATTCTTTACCACAGAGCCACCGGAAACCTAAAGGAACTTACTTTAAATGAAATTGAATTGACAAGAAAACACTGAGCCTGGACCTTCATTTGAGCTGAAATGAAGGGATTGCCCATGGGAAAGGGTGGAGGAGAGAGAGGAGGCTGCTGCAGAAACTCACGCACCTTCAAATGACTGAGTGGACTTCTCTGGCGATCCAAGACTCCAAGCTTCCACCGCATGGGGTGCAGGATTAATCCCTGGTCGGAGAATTAAGATCCTGCATGAATAAATAAAAACGACTTGTGAGCAAGGCTGGGCTGATCACACAGCACACCGCCAGCCTGCACACTCCCAGCAATCCACTGCGACTGAGAACTAGTTTGTAAAGCTAGCAACACAGGCATCCTTGCCTGCATTCACAGCTTTGCAAAGAGAGGTTGTTAAATAAAAAATTAAACATAATCATCACAGCTGCAGACATTAACCTTCCTGAAATGGGGCAGAGCATTTATGAACATTTGTGAAACCGGGCAACTGGGCTCTGAGATACTTCCAGCCCCTCTCTGCTTTCTCCTCCCATCCTTTGTGTCTACTGAACTTTTGTCCATGGCCAGTGTTCCTGGCTCCCTGCTTGCCATGTTCCTTCCCTCAGTCACCCCACCCTCCTTTCATTCCCAGTCTACCCTTTCAGTTAACGTGAAAAGTTGTTGGGAAGACTGTAGACTTTGCAATCAGAGAGATCTGGATTAGATTCCCAATGAATTGTGTGCACTTGCATGCGTGCATGCTCCGTCGCTTCAGTCACGTCCAACTCTTTGCAACCCCATGGACTCCTGCCAGCCTCCTCTCTCCATGGGATTCTCCAGGAAAGAATACTGGAGTGGGTAGCCATTCCCTTCTCCAGGGGATCTTCCCAACCCTGGGATTGAAACTGCGTCTCTTATATCTCCTGTGTTGGCAGGCAGGTTCTTTACTTAGGGCAGTTACAAAACTCACGTAAGCTTCAGCTTCCTACTCTATAAAATGGGGATTATGACACTTAACTGATACAATGACACTTGGCTGATAGGGTTGCCATGATCATGATTTAAACTAAACAAAAATATACACACAGTGTCAGGTGTATGCTGTACTGTGCTAAGTTGCTTCTGTCATGTCTGACTCTTTGCGACCCTATGGACTGTAGCCTACCAGGCTCCTCTATCCATGGGATTCTCCAGGCCAGAATACTGGAATGGGTTGCCATGCCCTCCTCCAGGGGCTCTTCCTGACTCAGGGATTGAACTCGTGTCTCTTATATCTCCTGCATTAGCAGGGGGTTCTTTACCACTAGCACCACCTGGGAAGCCCATTGGGCACATAGTAGGTGTTCAATAAATGCAGATTCTACCAATTTCTCTCTGGAAATGTTCTGCCCTCATTTACTTAAGTTTTTGGAGAAGGACATGGCAACCCACTCCAATTATCTTGCTGGAGAATCCCATGGACAGAGGAACCTGGTAAGGTAATTTATTCCAGTATAAATTTGGTTTTGGGGTTTTTTTTTGCTATACCACACAGGAATGGAACCCATGCCCACTACAATGGGAGCACAGAGTCTTAATCACTGAACCACCAGGAAAGTCCCTGGATATTTATATTTTTTATTATTGAAAAGCATCTTTTTTTTTTTTTTTTTTTTTACTATAACAGCAGTGTGTGTTAATTTGCTAAAGACCCAGAGAAGCAAAAGGAAAACAAAAAAACAACCCACAACTGCCCCCCCGTCTGTAATGTACATGTACATGCAGCAGCCATTTGTTGAGTGATATGAGTCAGGCAGCTGCTAAGCCCATTTGAACATTTAATCCTCACGACTCTATAAAATTGGTGTTATTTAAATCTCCATTTAACAGATGATTAAACAAAGTCTCGGAAAGACCAGGTGTGCTGCCCAAGTTCACACAGCCAATAAGGAGCAGAACTAGGATTTTCAAGGCTTTATTTCTTGATAAGAAACTTTCAGGTGGCGGAGAAGATATTAATATTTGGGAGCTGGGGAGCTTTTCAGGGGCTCAGAAATCCTTCAGCAGCCTCCCTCTCCAGAGATCCCTGCCTGCTCCCCTGTTCCTGGCCTCACCCACCTGCCCACATGTGCCAGTTTCAGCAATTGCCTCATCTTTGGCAGCTGCAGCAGCCATATATTAATGTGTGCTGTATATTATTAATACATAATTAATATAACCCTGTGGGGGCTACTACAAAGCTTGGACAGAACTCTCCCTGGGAGGGCTGCTGACACAGAGCCAGAGGTCCTGCCTGTCACTACTTTGCAGGATGACCTTGCATGGATCGCTTGAGAATCCCCATCTCTCAGGGGAATAATAGCAATCAGTTTTTCCTGTGGTTCTAAAGAAGAAAAAGTATATAAGACCACCCAGATAGTTTACTTTTTTTTAACTTTTTGTTTTGTATTGGGGTATAGCCGATTAACAACATTGTGATACTTTTGGGTGAACAAGGAAGGGATTCAGCCATGCATATCCATGTATCCATTCCCCTCCAAACTCCCCACCCATCCAGCCTGCCACATAACATTGAGCAGAGTTTCACGTGCTATAGAGTAGGTCCCTGTTGGTTATCCGTTTAAATACAGCAGTGTGTACATGTCTAGCCCTAACTCCCCAACTATCCCTATCCCCCAAACCCTCTCCCCAGCAACCATAAGTTCATTTTCTAAGTCTGTGAGTCTCTGTTTTGCAAGTTCATTTGTATCATTTCTTTTTAGATTCTACATATGAGGGATGTCATATGATATTTCTCCTTCTCTGTCTGACTTGCTTCACTCAGTATGACAGTTTCTTGGTCTATCCATGTTGAAGACCGCCCAGTTAGTTTAAATGCCATATAACAGTTACTGAAACAACTAAAGGCAAGAATAATCTACATATAACATGTTTACAATGTTCAAAGGGCATTTGATGAATTGAGATTAGGAGCAATAGATCAACCAATACCAAAGTTGCCTTAAGTCATGGTACAGGAGTAGGCAAATGCTTACTGATCAGAAAATTTACCTGACATGCAAACACAGAACAGGTAGGTTTAGTGTGGCAGTGCATGGGGGGAAGCCGAGGGTGAAACTGAGATTGGCTATAGTCAGGTGAATCTGGGCTGAGGAATCCCCACTTTTGTCTGATCCTGATCCTTCCCGGAAGAGGCTGAGTTCCCTAACCTTAGTCTACCTTGTTTAGAGTTTCTGGAACCTGGGCTTTGTCTAAGGGTAAATTACATCTCTTTGAATCTCAGAATAAGAAGATTAAACTGAGAAATAGGAGGAGAGGGTGGGCTGAGGCTACCTTCAGATGCTCAAAACCCCAGGAGAGGGTCCTGCCGATGTCCTCATCTGAGTGTGGGCACCCCAACCAGCCAAGTGTGCTCAAATCAAGCCACCCATCGTTCAGACTCATGGCTTTCTTAGTCTAAAGCCCTAAGAAAAAGTGGTTTCAGGTGGCCAAAAAGTACATGAAAAGATGCTCACTAATTATTAGAGAAATGCAAATCAAAACTGCAAGGAAGTATTTCCTCACCTCAGTCAGAATAGCCATCATCAAAAAATCTACAAACTATACATGCTGGAGAGGGTGTGGAGAAAAGCAAACCCTCCCACACTGTTGGTGGGAATGTAAATTGGTACAACCACTATGGAGAGCAGTGTGGAGGATCCTTAAAAAACTGAAAATAGAGCTACCGTTGTTGTTGTTCAGTCGCTTGGTCGTTTCCGACTCTTTGCAACCTCATGGACTGCAGCACGCCAGACTTCCCTGTCCTTCACCATCTCCAGGAGCTGGCTCAAACTCAGGTTCATTGAGTCAGTGATGCCACTATCATCTACCATATGATCCCACAATCCCATTCCTGGGCATATATCCAGAGAAAGCCATAATTCAAAATGACACATGCACCCCAATGTTTATTGCATCACTATTTACAATAGCCAAGACATGGAAGCAATAGAAATTTCCATCAATAGATAAATGGATAAAGAAGATTTGGTCCATATATACAATGGAATATTAGTCATAAAAAAGAACTAATTGATGCCATTTGCAGCAACATGGATGAACCTAGAGATTGTCCTGTGTGTATAGAGTTGTTTTTTTTTCGGCCGTGTGGCATGTGGGATCTTAGTTCCCCAACCAGGGATCGAATCCATGCCACGGAAGCATTGAGTCTTGACCACTGGGCCGCTGGGGAAGTCCCTGCAATATCATCATACTGAATGAAGTAAGTCATTCAGAGAAAGACAAATATCATGTGATATTGCTTATATGTGGAATCATTTTAAAAAATGGTACAAGTGAACTTTTCTACAGAACAGAAATAGAGTGACAGATGTAGAAAACAAACTTAAGGTTACCAAGTGGGGAAGGGGCGTGGGACAAATTGGTAGACTGGGATTCACATACACACTACTATATACAAAATAGATAACTAATAAGGACCTACTGTATACCACAGGGAACTCTACTCAATGCTCTGCGATGACCCATATGGAAAAGTAATCTAAAAAAGAATGGATATATGTATGTATATAACTGATTCATTTTTCTGTACAGCAGAAACTAACACATTATAAATTAACCATACTCCAATAAAAATTAATTAAAAAAAATAGAAGCCTTGTGGTTTTCAACCACCAGCTTCTGCAACAGGAAGAAGAAAGTACTATATGTCTTCCGGGCTTCAGCAGCCTCTGAAAACAATGCCGTTTCTGTTTCAGACAATGATGCCCTGAAATAACCTGCCCATCCCTCCAGTTTTGCTCACACCTAGTCAATAATTAATCAGCCAACTGGCATTCTTGGAGACACCAGTGGAGACCTGGTGTTATTTAGGCCGAAAAAGATACTCTGAGGTTCACAGCCCTACTCCTGCCCTCAAGGAGTTTAGCATCCAGAGGGTGTTTGAATCACCTAGGAGCTGGGCACCATGGGCACAGGAGAAAAAACAGTACAGGAAATGCCTTCCCTAGCATCAGGTTGAGCAAAATACCACCCTGATGACATTTGCCTGTGTCTGCAAATGTTTACCCAGGGAAGGCACCACGTGGAGCTTTCCTTATACACCTAAATTTGCCTTTGCAGGCTGTATTTTCCTTACACATTTCCCAGGACTGAGAAAGGGAAGGCAAGGGATATTTATCAGTTGCTAACCAGTCAGCCCTGTGCTGGCAGCTTTGCAGGTGTCATTTCATCTCCCCAACCACCTGGTGGGAAATCCATTTGTTCCTGCTTACCTCAGAGAGTTGGCGCCGCTGAAGGGCTAGGGCTCAGGGGCTAAGGACACATGCTTGTGAGTGAGTGGGGCGCTTAAGGAAAGCTCCAGCTCAGGAATTTTGGGTGCTGGCAAAGCAATGAGACTTCTTACTGGAAGGTACAGGGGCCACAGAAGGATGATAGTGAGACGAGGCATCTGATCAAATCTGCAGGAAAGCTTTCTGACAGCCGTGTGAGGGCTGGTGGGGATGGAGGAGGAGGAATTGTAGAATGAGAACAGGAGAAGGGCTCTGGACGAGCAAATTCGTTGTCCGCACCCCCTCACTACCCTCAGCCCCCAAACTCACACACAGAGTAATGGTCTCTGGATTCAAATAAAGCGTTTCAATAACCCAGTTTAAAATTGTACACCCCAGTCAGTGGCCCCTGTATTAATCTGGATAATCAGAATTGACTAAACTGAGTCAACTGAAAGAAAGAAGCTTGTGCTGTGGGCAACAGCCCTGGTAGGTGGCTGCTATGTGGACAGGCTTGATGAGATTTGGCATAATGGCTGAGGGAGTAGGGGGCAGGGGAGGGGCAGGAAGGCCCTGGGTTTTGGATTTAGTCAGGCTTTGAATTCTGACATTGAGAAAGTGATCCTGTTTATGCCTCAACTTTTCTGTAAGATAGATTTCATCATACCTGTTTGATGACTGTGGAGTTCGAGCATTCTCAGTGCCTACCACCTCAGTGGTGCCCAGAAAATACCAGCTGATGTCATCACTTGAACCTGGTTGCTCTACAGGGCCAGAGCAGGCCAGCTTGGCTCTTCCCCATGGAGCAACAGTGCCTCTTGGTGGCTAAATGGGGAATGACAGGCCCTCCAGGTGCCAGGGCCCTGCTCCTACCCACCCCACACCCCACAGGTTAGAAGTCTCCTTAGTCCTACCCACTCAGAGCTGACAACTCAGGCCCATCCAGCACACACGTCTCACAAGAGCCCATGCTTCATGCTCACCAGCAAGTGACAGGCTCAGTTGTCCCCAGTATGAGAGGACCTCAAACCTAGTGGGAACCATGAACTAGGAAGAAAACACAACTTTCAGTAGCCTGATAAGTTTTCTAGACATGACCTTGACCTCCAAGCCCTCCCACTCAACCCCCAAGAATTATGAGTTGAAAGCAAAATGCCAGTTGCACAGACAGGCAGCGCTCAAAGAAAACAAGGCAGGAAGGATTCCATTCAGCAAATGCATTGAAGGCTCCATCCAGACCCCTGGCTCCAGGGCTAAGCTGTAGCTACAATGGTCAGCACAAAGAAAAAGAAAAAAGCCCTGACCTCAGGTGCTGACTATTAAGTGGAGAAATTATATCATCGGATACATAATTACAGACTGTAACAAAGACACGAAGGAAAGGTTCAAGGTGCTGACCCCACCCAAGACAAGATGAAGTGTGTTCCTGGCTGATCCCATGGGCCTCACAAGCACTCTGCTGGTTGATGCGCTACCCCTAGGCTCTGTGCATATAGCATGTATTTATATGTTCACTGCTGGAATTGCCTGGTGGTCCAGTGATTAAGAATCTGCCTGCCAATGCAGGAGACGTGGGTTTGATACCTGGTCCGGGAAGATTCCATATGCCGAGGGGGATCTAAGCACATGTGCCATTTGAGAAGCCCATGCACCCTAGAGCCTGTGCCCTGCAATAAGAGAAGCCACTACAGTGAGAAGCCCGAGCACAACTACAGAGTAGCCTCTGTTTGCTGCAAAGCCTGCACGCAGCAACAAAGACCCAGTGCAGCCAAAAATAAATAGATGTTCACTGCTTTCGAAGGTGGGCCAGTGTGGCTCTGGGCTGTCCACCTGGTAGACAGGAGCCAGGGAAGTCATCAATGAAAGAATAGGCTTAATAAGTGTTAGTTTTATAAAAAGGGCATTCCCAGAAACAGGAACAGCATGTTCAAAGGTTCTGAGGTGGAATCTCATAGAGAACTTTGGTGCCCAGAAATCGAGACTGGGGGTGGTAACACTAAAGCAGTAGGCAGGGGTCAGGCCACCAGGCACTGGAGCCATAATCAGTAGGGTGGCCTTGATCAGAAGAATAGTGGGAAACCCCATTCATCGCTCCTGCCTCTGCCATCCACCCACACACCCTGCCTACCCTGGAGACTAGAGGAGACAAGCCTTGTCTTGCTGCCTCCCTCTGCCCATCACTGCCCAGGGGACCTTCATCAGGTCTTTTCCAGAGCCCATCCCTTTTCTTCTCCTCCCAACAGCATCCTATCAAACTGTGTCTGAGATGTGTTTTCCCTTTCCTTTCTTCCTCTCTACTTTCCATAGTAAAATCCTGCTAAGCTCAAAGCCATACTCTTGCTTTTAAGCTGCAAGGATTTCCTGCCAGCCCTGTGTGCCCAGCCCTGTGGTAAGGTGAGCCTGGGGATAGAAGAGAAAATACACTCCTTCCTTACCCTGAAAGGGCTTCTCATGTTGTCCTGAGGCCAGAGACTGCCTCTCAGCTAGTCACTTACATCTGAGCCCTATCCATGGAAACTGTACTTATCAATGCCCTCTTTCTCCTTCTGAACATTCAGGTCCTCACACAGGAGTCAGTCTGCTGGGCAGTCAGTTCATCTGGTTAATGTCTTGAGATACACAGGCAAGGACCCCTGGACCTGGAGTCTAAAAACCTGGGTTTGCAGCCTGGACCTGCCATATTTTAACTGTACATCCTGAAACAAACTTCTTAACTTCTCTGGACTATGGTTTCTTCATCAATAAACTGAAGGTTTGCAAGACTTTCTCTGCCTTCTTTGCCTGCTTTATGAGGATCAAACAAGGCCTTGTAGTGGTCCCAGATGAGGGTCCTGAGACCTGTAGCATCCATGAGAACCTTTTCACCAGCCCACAGTGGGCTTCCCAGTTGGCGCTAATGGTGAAGAATCCGCTTGCCAATGCAGGGGACATAAGAGATGTGGGTTCGATCCCTGGGTTGGAAGATCCTCTAGAGGGAGGGCATGGCAACCCACTCCAGTATTCTTGCCTGAAGAATCCCATAAACAGAGGAGCCTGGTAAGCTACAGTCCACGGGGTCACAAAGAGTCGGACACAACTGAAGCGACTTAGCACACACGCATAGGGAGATGAGAAAAATAAGGACAATGGAGGGAGGCTTTTACAAATGGAGATTTATTCAACTTAAAGTGTGGCCTTTATTCTGCAACTGTTTTCTTCTTTGCATTGAAATTACATTTACTTTACTATTTTGTGAAATTACGGTGGCGGGATTTTTTTTTAAAGTTTTTACTTGCCGAAAGGTAACTACTCAATGTGCAGGGAATCTACTAGTCTATGAAACCCCAATCCTCCTGAGTAAAGGAACCAGAACGCTTCTGCAACCCCACAGTATTCCTGTCTTCCTTCACAAGCCTCACTGTCTGGACTGCTGGCCACAGCCTGGACTCTTGGCTTCTCATCTTGGCATCTTGGAATCAGACTTTAGGTTTAACCACTAGCTATGCCACTACCTACCTGTGTGTGTCACAGACACACATTGCACATGGTCTCTATACTATAACATGTGTAGCAATAGCAAAGATTAAACATGAATCACAATGCCAGCATGATTATTATACTATTTTTCTCCCAGCCCAGCTCACCAGCTCCCAGCTGCCTGTGCCAAGTCTTAAGCCACTATGTCCTCTGTTTTTCTTTTTCCATCTTCAAGGCCTTTCCAGGTCTGCCCTTCAGAGCTAGGCATTGACTTCTGCAAAGTTCTTAGAAAAACATACGGAACTGGTCCTAACAAACAGAAAGAAGAGGGACTTTGACTATAATTTTCTTTTTTCATTAAAAAAAATCTACCCATTGACTCTCAAATGAGGAATTGCTTTTAGGTTCTCAGTGATTATTGGCCACTGCTAAGCCAGGAAGCCAACTTCGGAAGCCAAGAACCTGAAAGAAGCCCTGTTTGGTGGGAGCCAAGGGTTGTCTTTTTAAGGGAAAATTTTCCTACTTTAATATTCCTTCTTTGGGACCAGACTCCTAATCCCTTCCACTCCTGTCCAATCTGTGTGCTCCCAGCTGTTTGCTGAGAGGACAGTACTGCTCTGGTCTTGCTCGTGGTTACAGAGCACAGGGAGCTGGGCCATGCACATGTCCTGGCAGCTCTCCTTCCACTACGAGAGAGCTCGCACTCACCCCTGAGTTAGCACTAGAAGGCAAGACGCTCAGCCCTGGGCTTCTGGAACAAGCTGATAATGCCAGCTAGATTCCACCTCCACTATCCTGGGAGTCAGCTGCTGACACAATCTGTAGAGATAGGCAGAGGTAATGTGCTTTTGCTCTTTTTTTTTCTTTTCAATTTTTAAAAATTGAAGTATAGTTGATTTAGGGCTCCCCTAGTGGCTAAGTGGTAAAGAATCCCCCTGCCAATGCAAGATATACGGGTTTGATCCCTGGGGTGGGAAGATCCCCTGGAGTAGGAAATGACAAGCCACTCCAGTATTCTTGCCGGGAAAATTCCACAGACAGAAGAGCCTGGCAGGTTATAGTCCATGGAGTCGCGAAAGAGTTGGACACGACTTGTGACTAAACAACAATAAATAAATGATTTACAATATTGTGTTTGTTTCAGGTGTACAGCATGGGGATTTGGTTTTTTTTACAGATTATATTCCATTATAGGCTATTACAGGATAATGGGTATACTTCCCTGTGCTATACAGTAAAATCCTTATTGCTTATCTATCTGATGTGTAGTAATTTTTGTCTGTTAATAGCATGCCTCTAATTTATCTCTCCCCTACCTCCCTCTTCCCTTTGCTAACCACAAGTTTGTTCTCTATGTCAGTCTAGCTCCCTTCACCTGCAGTTCCCTAGGGTCTCCTCTCCTCTCTGTGCAGCCTGAACCCCAAGCCTGGTGGCCAGATGCCTCAGTCAGGTTGTCAGTGTGCCCAGGAAAAAGAGGAATCAGGTCTTATCCAGTGTTATAAGAGTCCTGAGAGTCACCCCAACTGGCCAGCTCTTCCCACCTGGAATGTTCTTCCTGCCAACACCACCCTTAAAGCCTAGTCCCCCTGAATTCCCACCTCCTCTGCAGCACACACTCCTCCCCACGGGGCTCCTGCAGGACACTGTGCTCTGGTGTGGAGGGAACCAGTGAGCAAACATCCGCATCTGCACAAATCCATCCTTTCTCAGTGTGTCCACATTTTCTCAGTCTGTACCTACCCTTGTGCTCCAGCTGGACTGTGGAACAGGCCAAGTGCCACGAGCCACAACAGGAGGGGACATATGACTCTGGTCTCCCCAGAACAGGCCCCAAATAACTGAGCCAACAGAGCCTGGAGCATGAAGGTACACAGGTTATACTGACTGCAAGTGTTTATTACTCTCCAGAATTTCAGATGAGTAAGTAGCAAATTGCATTAATTATTAGATAGAAATGAGTTACTCCCTTATTCTCTCAGAGCCTGACAGAGAAAGCACCTTCAAGAGCCACACGCTGTGCAATGAGACCTCAACTGAAATAAATAAAAATCTGTTGAACGTGTTCTTTAATTCATTACATACTGTTTGAGCATCTACTATGCACCAGGAAATGTTCTAGATAGTCAAGATATTTCAGTGAATTCCACGGTCTCTCTCTCTCGTGCCTTCTCATGGTGGTAGTGGTTTACTTGCTAAGTTGTGTCCAACTCTCTGTGACCCCCACAGATTGTAACCCTCCAGGTTTCTCTGTCCATGGAATTCTCCAGGCAAGAAAACTGGAGTGGGTTGCCATTTCCTTCCCCAGGGGATCTTCCTGACCTAGGGATCAAACCCTGGTCTCCTGCACTGCAGGCAGATTCCTTACCCACTGAATCACTCTTACTTTCTGTATAATGTTCCACTTCTTCCTTGGGCACAGGGTTATTTGTAGGATGAGTACAGACCCTCATAGGCACTCGGATGGAGTGGGGTGGGCTGCCCCATGATGGCTCCAGTTCTGGGACTCTGCCTCCGGCAACCAGACAGACATGCCATGCTGCAGGCAGAATCCAGGGTGAATGGGAGGGCCCCAGAGGATTGAATCTCTGTGCCAGGACATGCTCGGTACCTGGATCAGGGGTGAGTGAGAGGCTCACCTCTGCTGCTACCTGTCAAATGCACCATGACACCACGAGCCCAGGGCAGGGACAGCTGCAGGACACATGCTCAACCACAATTCTCCCTGGGTCTGTACCCAGGTGGAGGCAGCAGTGTTGGCAGAGAGGGGGAAGCCAGGCAGGGCCCAGGGAGCCAGAGGGCAGGGAACAGACGGCCAAGGACCTATCACAGGGAGGCAGGGAGGCATTGAGAAGCAGACTGTGCACAGGTGAGGCTCCAAGCCCGAGTGTGTGCTTCACTATCCCGTCAGACTCCACCTATGAGACATAAATTCAAAGATAACATCATTAAGAATGGTGAAAGAAAAAAAAAAAAGAATGGTGAAAGTATTCCTAAAATTATCTTCTTGAATAATTCTTAAAGTGACTAAAGGTAAAACTGTCAAGATAGTGGCCACAGAGCATTAACCCTAAGTGTGGGACCCTTTTGAGCCTGGAGCCCTTCTGAGTGTGTGTGGCAATAACCATAGTTGGTTACCCACCCAAGGCTACAATTCTCAACACACACATCTTTCGACTGGAGTCCTCAGCAAAATCTCCTGCCCTGCTTGATCCTATCGGAGCTGAGATGGGTCCTGAGGCTAGCGTTTGGAGAGGCGCAAAGCTCCCCACGGTAATATTAAAGCGTTGGCGAAGGTGATCAGTGTGGTTGAACATCTTCAGATTCTGATGATTGCCACCTCATCATCTTTCTCCAGATGCTAAAAGGCACCTCAGGGTCTTAGGAGTCTCACTGTTTGTGTCAGAAGTAATAACTTGCATTTTATTTGTTTTTTTTTTTTTAATTGAATATGCTTCCATTTGGCAGCCTCTGAAATCAGACCCATGTTTCATGATTCCCAGTGTGTTTTGAGAAAGGTCTATAAACCATAAACACTTTCCTTCTTCCAACTCCTCATCACCTAAGGTGAAGTTTAACGCTAGTACTTAATACCACTGATTACTGGACAGCTGTACTGGGAACATCTTTTCTGTTAGGCTCCATTTCTCAGCCTAAGGGATTTGATGAATATGCACCCACTCTTCATTATGCAAAGTCCTGAAGGCCTCTGAAGAAAAAGGAAAGCAGGTTCTGAGTTAAACGTTAACAAAGTAATAGAGAGAAAATACTAGGAAAGTTTTCACTTTGATTTCAGAATTGATTTGTGGGAAATTCCTCCTAAGATGAAAAGAAGTCCCTAAGCAAGGCAGCTTAATACCCAAACATAACACCAGGCAACTGAGAGCGTTTAAATTGAGTTATGTGGTCATACAAGCATAGCTGAATAAATCCCAAATCTTTGCTGGGCCCCTGCCTCCTACGTCTGTGCCGAAACTGGCACCAGCAGACTGGCAGGCACAGCAGAGGGCTGCCTGGGCCCGTCAGCAGTGCAGCTGGAATGTCCCTTCAAAGGGCCTCCTTAGCCAAGAGCCTTGGCAGGCCTGGGGCCAGCAAGAAGGGCACAGTGGGCTCTTCCTGGTGCCCACCGCCCCGGACTGTGTGCCTCCACTGGCTGAGAGCACTGCCCAGGCTCTGAGGGAGGCCCTGGGAAGTGGCTGAGGCCCTGCAATCAGGTGGGTGGAGTTTGGAACCTCTGTTCTTTGAACGTTTATGCCAATGTGACCTAATTGGCTGAGCATTAGGCTGGAGAAGCTAGATATTCCTGTTTAAATTCAAACCCAAAAGACACTCTAAGGGGGTGATTTCTGAGGGGCAGTGGTGGTGGGAAAACCAGCCCACATTTGCTTTGTCTCCCATCTCTTGTGGCGAGTAAATGTTTCGGTCTTTCCCAGGTTGTGGGGAAAAGATTTGGGAATCATCTTTGGCTTTCTGGCAGGTTTTTTTTTTTTTTTTGGCCACCCAGGCAACATGTGGAATTTCCCCCAACCAAGGATGGAAAACCCCACAGAGTCTTAACCACTGGACTACCACGGAAGTCCGTCATCTTTGGTTTTGATGAGCTATACCCACGGCAGCCAGCAGAGGGGAGTACTGCATTTCAAAGGGGGCAGTCTGAGACCTATTAAAAGAATTTGAGCCCCCTCCTCACTCCCCACCCACCTCATATTCTTAGTTACTTGTCTGAAAGAAAGGTCTTGTTTTCTTCTGTTTTCTAATTCTCAGAAACCTTAAATTCTGAAATGATTCTGTGGCTGTTGTGAGGGAAAAAAGATTTTCTTCATGGGGCTGGCCTTGAGTAGAATTATTCCATCCTAGACACCACCATCACAACACCCCTGCCCCCAGGCCAAGGCCAACGGGACTTCCTTTGTCTCCTTCAATGTCATGTACACCATCGCTTCTCTCTTTCCCCTCTCATGGTCATTTAAAACTTGCTCTTTAGTTCTGTAATGCCAGGCTTTATGTTGTATAGTGGCTAATTCATGTCCAACACTCTGTGCTCCCGTGGACTGTAGCCCGCCAGTCTCCTCTGTCCATGGGATCTCCCAGTCAAGAATACTGGAGTGGGTTGCCACTTCTTCCTGCACAGGATCTTCCTGACCCAGAGATAGAACCCGAGTCTCCTGCATTGGCAGGTGGATTCTTTAATGCTGAGTTATCAGGATGGCCCAATGTGAGGCTTAGCTCCCTGTTAAAAGGAATGTCAGGCATCAGTGAGCAGTGGGGAAAACATTCCAGGTGGGTAGCGAGCCTTCCCAACACGCCCGACATCAATCATACCTTGAATGCAAGTCAAGCCAAGTAGAATCTGAGTCTGAATCTCTGGTCCCTGAAGCACCTGGATCCAGCTTTCCATGGTGGTGACAGCCATAGCTTCCAAACTCTTTCCTAATCATGCCTGTAACTAAACATACTGTGAATGTGCCTCATGAGTACCAGAGAATTTCCTTCACTGGACATATTTTCCTTCACCCCATCCCCATCCACAATTAGCCACATCTTGCCCCAAGCTACAGACTAGTGTTTGGCTGTAAGTCCTCCTTGCCCTTTCCTCTGGCTTCTGGACTCCTTCTGGGCACTGATGCCCTTTCACAGCCTCAGAAAAGATCGGAAATTTTTCCCTCCCTGTATGCCTTCCACAGATTTTCCTTCTGCATCTCTTACCCGGTAGGGTGTGGTTCTCCACTGGAAGCTCTACTGGGAGAAAAAAAACCTCTCAGTTCACCATTGGTGACAAGGTGTTCACATTTGAACAGGGGAAGATACACAAAGGAATTCAAGTCTAAAAGTGGGACTCCTAGCTTTGGGCAGAGACATATTTAAGTGGAGGAGTCCAGACCACCACACAGGAAGCTGCCTGTTAACCCCTCACTGAAGGCAGCCTTGTATCTAACCAGATAATACAGGACCAAACACACCCAGTCAGGTTTGGGAAGTAACCGCCTCTGCCAAGCACTGTCTTTCACAGTACCCCGGTGATCTCATCAGAGGCTGCATTCTCTGTTGTCTGTTCTGAGCACACAATCACCTCTTGATAACCTTGGCAGGTGATCCTGAGCTCATTCTATCCTGAGCAGCTCCTATATATTACACATCCGGCTAAACTCTGGAGAGGGTACAGGTAAAGAACCCGTGATCCCTCATGGAGCTTTCCACTCCCTTCCTCCCAGGAGCTATCTTCCTTGTTTTTTTCATGGGTTTTTAATGGGTCACTTCAACAATGCCACTCCATTGAGCAACACTGCATGCTTGAAAGGGTGATGCCAGTCTTTCAGACTTTATGACACACTCCCATTCAAACTTTGGCATGTAATATTTATGTATACACTGGCTCTCACCAAGGAACTCAACCATTTATGCAGCCTGTCTCATTCGCCCCCCCAGGAGCCCTTCAGGTAGAAGAGAAGATTCATTCTATCTGGGAACAAACAGACGGGAAGAAACTTCTGGGCCTTCTCTGATATAAGAAAAGAGTTAGTCATGGCCACGAATCTGTGCTTCATTGACAATATTTTGAGTTAATGATTCTTGGGCCATTTTCTTCAATTTGCATATGCAGGATGATAATCCTCACTCAGCAGACAGGGTTTTCTTACTGAGTTAAGCAGGCAAATTAGAACAGTGAATTCTGTGTCTGGGATTAGCATAAAGACCAAAGCTTCATAGCTTGCCTGGATAACCATCCAGACCTAAACCTTGCAAGCTGTAGGGTATTATCAGACAGTCTCAGGTAAAAAACAGAAATTAGAACAACCTGAGCAGCAGCGGCAGCAGGCATTTTTATTGAAAGGGCAGCTCAGGGACTTCTCTGGTGGTCCAGTGGTGAAGACTCTGTGCTTCCACCACAGGGGGCTTGGGTTCATCCCTCGTCAGGTAACTAAGAGCAGCGGGAGTGGGGGGCGCGGGAGCGGGGGAGACAATTTGTTGTCATACAGACACATGACGGAAGAAAGGTAAGAACTCAGATGTGTGATGGCATATTTAGGGAAATAAGAAGACAATGAGTGTCCAGGAGACTGAGGGCAAGTTCAGAGTGAGAAGTGGCTGAAGAACCAGGTGGAGGCCAAACCGCGCACATGCTGTGACTTTCAGACTTTGATTTATCTACTGGTTATCTAAAGAGTTTGAACTGGAAAGAGACCTGATTCGGTTTGTATTTTGAAAGAATCACTTGGACTACAAGTTAGAAAGGCTAGAGTAGGGGCAGGGAATCCAGGCAAGGGACAGTCCCCTGGACGTGAAGGGTAGAGGTGGAGCAAAGAAAGCTGATGGATTTGAGATCCATTTAAGAGAGAATATCCCAAGGGAGATGTGGAGAGAAAGAATTTGAGACTAGAAATTGGATTTCCCTATATAAACTTTGGCGTCTATTATAGTTCTATATCTTTTGAGCTGCCCAGTATAAGGAAGGATAATAAAGGGGGAATCTAACATTTGAATTCTCAGATTCCTACCATGAGCCCCAGGCACTGCTCCAAGCTCTTATAATCCACAATTTTATATGACTTTGAAATAAGAAGGGTTCCAGCTCTGCCTTTATCGCTTATTTGACCATGGACAATTTGCTTAAATATTCTCATCTGTATAATGGGATTAATAATGTCTTACATTCAGAGGTGTTGTGAAGTTCAAATATATGTGAGATATTTAACATAAAGTACTTAGGATGAGGCCTGGGACATCTAAACACTTAGTGTGCTCATGTATGTGCTCAGTCATTCAGTCGTGTCTGACTCTTTGCTACCCTATGGACTGTAGTCCGCCAGTCTCCTCTGTCCATGGGATTCTTCATGCAAGAATAGTGGAGTGGGTTGCCATGTCTTCCTCCAGAGGATCTTCTCGACCCAGGGGTCTAATCCAGGTCTCCTGCATTGGCAGGCGGATTCTTTACTACTGAGCCACTGTGGAAGCCACCAAACACCCTGCAAAAGGCGGCTAAAACTATAAGCATGTATTATTTCATTTAATCCTCACATTATCTGAGATATACAAAGTATTGGCTCTGTTTTATGGAAGAAGAAATTGAGATTCAGAGAGCAACTGAAGTGACACGAACAAAGCGACTCGGCACACAGGCGCACACACAGGATATACATGAATAGAATGAAACTCCATAAAAACATGAACACTCAGAAGAGAAATGGAAGGTATGTTTTATAAACCCAAATTGATTAGACATGAAGCTAACAGTGGACTAGTTTCCGAAAAAGAAAAAAGATTACTGAACTTGAGACACAGCAAGAGAAACCAGCCACAGTGGGGCAGAGGAAACAAGAAAAAAAAGACCTTAAAAACTGAACAGAACTTCAGTGATCTGTGGGACAATATCAAGTGATCTATCATAATGGAAGCCACTCCAAAGTAAGGGAAGGCAGAAAAAAATTTGAAGGAAGAATCATTGTTGTAAATCAACTATACTCCTGTACTTTGGCCACCTCATGAGAAGATTTGACTCATTGGAAAAGACTCTGATGCTGGGAGGGATTGGGGGCAGGAGGAGAAGGGGACGACAGAGGATGAGATGGCTGGATGGCATGACCGACTCGATGGACGTGAGTCTGAGTGAACTCCGGGAGTTGGTGATGGACAGGGAGGCCTGGCGTGCTGCGATTCATGGGGTCGCAAAGAGTCGGACACGACTGTGCGACTGAACTGAACTGAACTGAATACAAAGTAAAGTATAAAAATAATAAACTATGATATATAAAACAAATAATCAACAAAGACCTACTGTATAGCATGGGGAACTCCACTCAATATTCTATGATATCTGTATGGGAAAAGAACCTGAAGAAGAATGGAAATATGCATAACTGAACTACTTTGTTGTACACTGAAGCTAACACAACATTGTAAGTCAACTATATTCCAGTATAAAACAAAACAACAAAAAACAGACTCACCAAAATTTTCCCAAGGTTGATATTATTTGAAGTAAAAAATAATAATGATGTCTTATGAGGTTTATAACATATATCAAAGTACAATAAAATGTGTGATTGCAATATCTTAAAGGCTTCCCTGGCAGCTCAGACAGTAAAGAATCCACCTGCAATGTGGAAGAATTGGGTTCTATCGCTGGCTTAGGAAGATCCCCTGGAGAAGGGAAAGGCTACCCACTCCAGTATTCCGGCCTGGAGAATTCCATGGACTGTATAGTCCATGGGATCTCAGAGTCAGATAGGCCTGGGCAACTTTCACTTTTACTTTTCGTATTCCCTAAATTAGGATTTGTGTTCAAGTCCTAATCCCCTGTACCTGTTAATGTGACCTTACTTGAAAGTTAAAAAATGAGGTCAGACTGGATTAGGTGGGCCGTAAATCCAATGACTAGTGTCCTTATAAAAAGAGGGAAATTTGAATACATACAGAGAAGACACACTGGGAAAACACCATGTGATAACGGAGGCAGAGAATGGAGAGATCACATCTATAAAGCCAGGGAACGGTAAGGTGTGCCACAACAGCCAGAAGCCGGAAGCCGTAAGGAGAACCATCCACTGTGATCCTCAGAGGGAGCATGGTGCTGCCCACACCTTGATTTGGGACTTTTAACCTCCAGAACCATGACAGAATACATTTCTATTTTTTTTCTTTTTTTTAATTGATGTATAGCTGATTTGTAATGTTTCAGTTGTAGAACAAAGTCATATAGTTATAATACTGTATATGTATTTTTTTTCAGATTCTTTTTCATTACAGGTTATTATAAGATATGGAATATAGTTCCCTCTGCTATACAGTAAGTAGGTCCTTGTTGATTAGTTTATATATAGTAGTATGTATCTGGAGAAGGCGATGGCACCCCACTCCAGTACTCTTGCCTGGAAAATCCCATGGACGGAGGAGCCTGGTGGGCTGCAGTCCATGGGGTCGCTAAGAGTCAGACACGACTGAGTGACTTCACTTTCATTTTTCACTTTCATGCATTAGAGAAGGAAATGGCAACCCACTCCAGTGTTCTTGCCTATAGAATCCAAGGGACGGAGGAGCCTGGTGGGCTGCTGTCTATGGGGTCGCACAGAGTCGGACACAACTGAAGCGACTTAGCAGCAGCAGCAGTATGTATCTGCTAATCCCAAATTCCCAATTTTCCCCTCCCCCTGTTTTCCTTGGGAACCACCAGTTTCTGTGTCTGAGTTTTCTATGAGATGAGTTTTCTATGCCTGAGAGTCTATTTCTGTTTGTAAATAAGTTCATTTGTATCATTTTTTTAAGATTCCACATATCATTGATATGATATATTTGTCTTTCTCTGCATTTCTATTATTTTAAGCCTCCAAGTTTGCGGTACTTTGTATAGCAGTCCTAGGAAACTAATATAACCCCTAAAACTTTCTTTTCCCTGATATCTCCAGTCTTTACAAGGTTAAAAAGCTCTGGGGGCCCAGTTGTGACGTGAATGTTGAAAGAAGGGATCTAAGTTGGCAAAATAAACCAGCCTCAGGATCTAAGAGCCATGAAGGAGGAAACTGGTTGGACTGGTTTTCTCATAAAACTCAGTGACTTTAGTCCCAGCCAGGTCAACTTTTAAAGTTAATTGATTCAGTGAGTGGGCCTGAGCAGCTGAGAGGTGTGTGTGAGGCCCTGCTCGAGGCCCACTGGGGAAAAGCTAAAGGAGTCAGCTGTCCTGTCTTTGAGGAGTGCTTTCTACTAGGACTCGCCTGAGTGCGAGGTGTAATGGAATACATGAGTGCTTAGTCAGGTGTGACTAACAGGCCTTAGGGACTCAAAATCCAGAGAGTGATTCATTCCACCTGGAGGAGGATCAGCCAGACTGCTTCTCAGAGGAAGGGGATGGGGGTGGAGGAGAGACCGGCAACCAAATAATGCCTGACTGTGGAGCCCACAGCCCAGAGGAGAAACCCGTCTTATGAGTTGATGAGGGACAAACAGAGGAAAGCAGCTCTGCCAAGAATGCTGGTGTTTTTCTGGGGAGTGTGTCACCAACAATTACGTAGTGCTCTCCGCCCAGGGGAGAGTATAAAGCTGTGCAGCCCCTGCTCGAGCAGGCGGGCGTTCTCTGGGCTCTTGGAGTCTTCTCTTCTTTTTCCTTCTGATTTTCCACTTAAAGCCAGTGTTCCTCACCACCTTGTGCAGAGGGTGTGGCGAAAGTGTGGGGTGGAGTGGCAGGATGTGGAACTGCTCATGATTCTCTATCAACTACATTCTGTTTCTGGGCTGGTGGTGTAAGAAGGAGGGGGCAGACCCTCATCTGACATTTGCAGTTTACAGGTGAAGAATACAGCCTGCTTGTCCAAGCTCCATCCACACAGCCAATAAGTGATATTCCTTGGTTCCATTTGGGCCTCTTCAGTGGCATGGCCCACAGGTCTGGAAAAGGGACCCAGAGAAGTGACTACGTCAATGTGAAAGTAGACTTGATCCTTTAGAGAAAGGAATTTTGATGTGATATAACGTGGTCTAGAAGGGAAGCAATGGGTCCAGTGGGCACATTCTCTTGGCCCTTTTGATCCCTGGCGCCATGGGAAGGGACATGACTAGAGTAGAACCTTCTAAAGCCTGGGATCCCCAAGCTGACTGACCCTTAGATTTATTCAAGTCTAAGGGAGAAGTCGCAGTGAGTAAACTCCACATGAACTGGTATTAAGTTTCTCAGTTTTGTTCTCGTAGCTGAATGAATGAATACCAGTCATCACAATAGCCTATATGAAGAATTTCACTGCAGGTAACTTGTGTGAGGCAGTGGCTCTCAACTGGGGATGATTTTGCCATTGAGGGACATTTGGTGATATCTGGAGACATTTGGATTGTCACAGTTGGGCAAGGCCAGGAGGCTGAGAAGTATCCTAGTACCCTACAATCCTGGGCTTCCTGGGGGCTCAGACCCTAAAGAACCTGCCACCAACATGGGAGACCAGGCTTCCATCCCTGGGTTGGGAAGATCCTTTGGAGAAGGAAATGGTAACTCACTCCAGTGTTCTTGCCTGGAGAATTCCATGGACAGGGGAGCCTGGTGGGTTGCAGTCCATGGGGTGGCAAAGAGTTGGACACAACTGAGCAACTAGTGACTGACTGACTGACTCAAAGAACAGCCTTCCCAGAACAATGATCCAGCCCCAAATATCAGTACTTCTGAGTGTTTGATACGTGAATTTTAACATCTTGAACATGTGCCCTTGGACCTGCCTGCTGCAGGATGCTGAACCAGGAAAGTATAAAGTCCCAGGCAGTCAAGGCTTCTAAACAAGGACCCATAGTGACTGGTTCCAGAAAAATATGCATCAGTATCAGCAGAAAAACAAATTGATGGTGAACTTAGGACTGTCCTATCAGCCTCAGCAAGTGGACTTGAGGCCCAGCCATTAGCCAAATTTTCTTGTGCAATTTTGCCACCACTCTCACATTCTCCCTGTCTTCCATCTTCACAGGAGCAGCTATCATTCAACTGCATCTCCAAGATTGAAACTAGCCAAGTTTTCTTTAGAGCTCAACACCGTGCCTCATGGTGTCTACATTTCTTTTATCATACTACATCACTCAGGACACAGACAGAATCTGAACTTAGGTCTGTGAGGTCAACAGAGCGACAGTACTATTTCCCCAGAGAGCCAGGAGTCTAGAGAGATGCTTTGGGCAACATTTTACCAAATATTTCTGTCTTCCCTCTTGCTCAGAGCAGAAAGTGGTAGTCAGGACTGATTAGATTCTAAACACTCCTTTACCCCTTCCCCAGGGTGATGACAACATTTTAAACTGAGAATACTGCAGCCACTTAATTAGTTCTTCTGGAAATAAAATAATTAGTCACCGTGTCCATTCTGAGCCTGTGAGCTAGATGGACCAGGTTCAACATCACATCCTTGTCTGCATTGTAAGGCCTGGGATCCCAGCAGTTCTGGGGTCTAAAGGTTTTTCAGGTTTCTAAAACTTCCTCTACTTCCAGTAACAATTTTCTCTGAAAACTTCCCCAGTAATTAATTAAGCAAAAAGGAAAGGTGTACCTTCATTGACACAGTTAATTCTTGATTATTCTAGGAGGAATCCTCCCATTTTAGGTATTACCAGCTTCCTCTTTTGTCCCACTGTTCTTTATTCATTCATAAATACTTATCTGACATCTACCAGGCCCCTTAGCATGGGAAAGTACAGTGGTAAAGGGCCATTTTCCTGTATAATATTACCCAGGCTGACTCCAAGATTTGACACCTCAGTCTTGAAAAGGAGAAAAACTGTTAATGAATTACGTGCCATGCAATTTCACCCTTGTAAAAACAACATCCCAGGGAAACAATTCTTTATACTTCAATTATTTGGGTGATATTTGATGCCCGTGTAGTTGCTCAGTCGTGTTTGACTGTCTGTGACCCCATGGACTGCAATCTGCCAGGCTCCTCTGATTCTACAGGCAAGAATACTGTAATGGGTTGCAGTCCAGGGGATCTTCCCAACCCAGGAATTGAACCTGTGTCTCTTAAGTCTTCTGCATTGGCAGGTGGGTTCTTTACCACTGCTGCTGCTGCTGCTGCTAAGTCGCTTCAGTCGTGTGACTCTGTGCGACTCCATGGACTGCAGCCTACTAGGCTTCTCCATCCATGGGATTCTCCAGGCAAGAACACTGGAGTGGGTTGCCATTTCCTTCTCCAATGCATGAAAGTGGAAAGTGAAAGTGAAGTCGCTCAGTCGTGTCTAACTCTTAGCGACCCCATGGACTGCAGCCCACCAGGCTCCTCCATCCATGGGATTTTCCGGTCAACAGTACTGGAGTGGGGTGCCATTGCCTTCTCCACTAGCACCACCTAAAAATAGTGCTATCATCCTAGAAAGGGAAGGATCTGAGTGACTGGTTGTTTTGAAAAGCACCTGACCTGGTGCATTTTCTACCGGTAAATAGTGTGTCTATCTTTCAAGATCTGAAAACTCCTGAGTGTCAGGTTTATGGAAAAATAAAACAAAGCTTCCTTTCTGCAGTAAGAATATATTAACTTGATGTTGCTTTTTAAAAAAGTTTCCACTGACCTTAAAAACACTGAAATCTTAGAAGTTGGATACTGGAGTTTGAGGATGAGGGAATCCCAAGGTTGTGGACACACAGCCACATTGACAACAGAAACAAAAAATGAATAAACGAGGCTGTCGCCTGAAAGACTGGGAATCCTGGTCTCTGCAGGGAGCCCAGGGGACTGCCAGGCACTGGGCCCCATTTCGGCCACGTGACCCTTCTCTCAGCCTCCCGGGTGGCTGGAGACAAAGGAGAGGGGAGGAGACTTGAGGACAAAGAGCTGTAGAACCAGCCCTGGGGTGAGAGCTTCTGCCTTTGTTTTTGATCTCACCCCAAGGAAGTTAAAAATTAACCCAAACCTGTAAGAGGACTTAAGTCTGTTAAGGCTGTAAGGATCTTTCAGGTCCCTGCTCCATCAGTCTCCATAGTGCTGTGACCAGAGAACACAGGCGAAAAGCTTTCACGATAAACTCAAGCCCCCGGCCCCTCTTTTCAGGTCTCTCCTTCCCTCAGGGTCTCCCTCCCACGTCCCCGGCATCTCTGGGCCAAGCTCTCTCTGCCTCCAGCTGAGTGTTAGTGCCTGAAGTTGCCTGTGCACAGGCTGACTGCGTTACCGAAGAGAAACTGCGTAAATGTGTCAGCAAACCGCCAAGTGGTGGAAAAGGAGACCTTTCTTTGTTATTTGATGCTGTTTAGAAAAACGAAAACATCATGATAATGAGGCAGACTAGAACCCCTGTGGCAAGTCGGACAGAGATTCGGGTTCCTGCTTGGCTGTGGAATGTTTCCTCTGGATACAGTGAAACTGTGTCATCTAGTTTCAAATTTGTGATGATACTCATTATTTGGAGGGTTTGTGTGTTTCTCCTTCTCAATCTCTTCTTCCCCAGCTCTAACCCCAAACACACTGAGAAATCGGATCTCTGCTGATTCTGCAGTCGACGAATTTATACTTTGGAGAAAAGGAATAAAAATCCCAGTTCTGTGGCGTGATGTTGAATTTATCTGCCTGCCATTTTTATTAGTTGTTCTGTCTTGGGCTCCCACCTGCTCTCTTACCCTGTGATTTCTCTTCTGGCTGAAGGAGAGGGATCTTGGAGTTTCAGGCTCTTCTGATTCTTTTCCAACTTTAGAGTGAGGGTGTCCCTTGCTGAGATTGGTTCCTCGTAAGCAGCCCAGGAAGCAGATATAAGGAAACAACATGTCATATATTTTCTTTGGTGGCTTATTGCATGCGTGCTCAGTGGTGGCCAGCTCTTTGTGACTTGGACTGTATGTAGCCTGCCAGGTTCCTCTGTCCATGGAATTTTCAAGGCAAGAATACTGGAGTAGGTTACCATTTCTTACTCCAGGGTAACTTCCCAACCTAGGGATTGAACCTCCATCTCCTGAATCTCCTGCATTGGAGGCAGATTCTTTACCACTGAGTACCTTGATGGCGTATTAGTCTGTGATTAGCTCTAAGGACACCATTTTCCTTTACTTTCCATTTTTTTGAGACTGGGATTAAATTTACAAACAATAAAATATACACATCTGTTAGGTAGGTAGAATAGGGAAAAGGAGTCCAAAACGGTGGTGGCTAAAAAACAATGGAGGGAAAAGCCCGCGAAAATAGAACAAAAGAAGGTCCGAGGACCGGAGTGAGGACCTCAGGTAAAACAAACAACACTCCTGGCTGGCCCAATTTACATAGGACAGGCCCAGGGAGAGATAAACATATAAATAGAGGAGCCAAAGCTAGCTCTCTCTCTCTCTCCCTTCCTCCCACGAGCTGGGGCCCTCTTCTCTTCTCGTGTCTTTGGATTGACGTGCTCTCACGCCTCGAAGATGGATTTTCCTGCTATCTTCTAAATAAAACAGTGCTGTAACATTGAGCTGTAACACTGATTTGTCTAAGAGCTATAACATGGTCCATTCGAGACCTGAGAGCTATAACACGGTCTATCCAAGACCTGAGAGCTGTGACACGCCGAGGGGGCTTTAATGTCCGTCACTCCAAATCTTTGTCGTGACGAGACAAAGACCTGAGGAACATACACTCGCGTGACACATCTAAGGGGTAAGGTTCAAAGAATTTTGACAAATACATATACTAGTATAACTCATACCCCTATCAAAATAAAGAACATTTCCATTATCTCCCCCCACCCCACCCCCCAAATTTCCTCTCCCAGTCACTCCCCTCCCAACTCCACCCCTGTCCAAGGCAACTTTCTTCTGATTTCTATCATTTTAGATTGATTGTGCCTGTTCTAGAATTGCACATAAAGGGAATCATACAGTATGTCCTCTTTTTATTTGACTTTTGTTGCTTAGCATAATATTCTTGAGGCATTCTTTACCATGTGGGTCACCAGGGAAGCCCAAAAATACTCGAGTGGGTAGCCTATCCCTTCTCCAGCAGACCTTCTGACCCAGGAATCAAACTGGGGTCTCCTGCATTGCAGGCAGATTCTTTACCAACTGAGCTACCAGGGAAGCCCGGCCTGGTGACCCATAAAGACTGATGGAAAAACACTGGGTGTACTGGCAACAGCCTTGCTGTCTTCCGCCAATTTCCACGTACTTCTATATAATCCTTATGATACATCCTCTATTCTGCCTCATTCATAAAATTTCGACTTCTCTGCTCAAATCCTAACTGATTCAGGAAGAACTAAAAGTCAATATTCATGTAGGCAGTGCATCCAACATAAAACCTATCCTCTTCATTGAGAGCATGAAGTCTTAGTCTCTGGACCATCAGAGAAGTCCCTCTTCACAGTAACTTCTGAAGAACTCTGGTTCTTTCATCTGTCCCTCAAATTGGTGTTCCCAGAGATCCAGTCTCAGTTTTCTTTTCTTCTCTTACTGGCTGGTAAATTCAGCAGTTCAGTTCAGTCTCTCAGTCGTGACCGACTCTTTGTTACCCCATGAACCATAGCACGTCAGGCCTCCCTGTCCATCACCAACTCCCAGAGTTCACCCAAACTCATATCCATTGAGTCGGTGATGCCATCCAACCATCTCATCCTCTGTGGTCCCCCTTTCCTTCTGCCCTCAATCTTTCCCAGCATCAGGGTCTTTTCAAATGAGTCAGCTCTTCGCATCAGGTGGCCAAAGTATTGGAGTTTCAGTTTCAACATCAGTCCTTCCAATGAACACCAAGGACTGATCTCCTTTAGGATGGACTGGTTGGATCTCCTTGCAGTCCAAGGGACTCTCAAAGTCTTCTCCAACACCACAGTTCAAAAGCACCAATTCTTCAGCGCTCAGCTTTCTTTATAGTCCAACTCTAACAATTCATACACATGTACAATTTCAATTCTGACCTTAGATATTGAAGACTCTAATATCCATCCACATATACATTCAAAAACTTTCTTCTTAGCTCCAGACATGTGTTTTCAACAGTGCTCTAAATAGGTGTACCTAGATGTACAACAAGCACTTCAGACTCAGATATGAACTCAGTCTCTCCTAGAACCCACCTCCAAACCTACTCCCCACCCTTCACTCCTTGTCTCTGCAAATGACAACCTTGCAACCTTGTCACAAGTCTAGGAAACTAGACTCAACCTAAATTGCTTTCTTTTTCTTATCTCCTACATCCTGTTGACTCTAGCTCCCACGCACCTCATAGGTCTGTGCCATCTTCTTTGGGACTTTCTCCCCATCAGTGTCAGTTCAAGCCTTTGTTTGCACTCTCCTTTTTTATGGTCTCCCTACCTTAGTCCTCTGTCCCTCCAATCAATCCTCTGTATCAACACCAAAGGAATTTACATGCATCTGACCTCATCACTCTCTGGATTAGTCATCATTTAGATAAAATCAAATTCCCTTAACACCTGGCCTTTATTTCATCCATCTCCCATCATCTCCCTGTGCACCCTTTACTCAGTTCAGTTCAGTTCAGTCGCTCAGTCGTGTCCAACTCTTTGAGACCCCATGAACTGCAGCACACCAGGCTTCCCTGTCCATCACCAACTCCCAGAGTTCACTCATATCCATTGAGTGATCCATCGGTGATGCCATCCAACCGTCTCAGTTTCTGTCATCCCCTTCTCCTCCCACCCTCAATCTTTCCCAGCATCAGGGTCTTTTCAAATGAGCCACCCCTTTGCATCAGGTGTCCAAAGTATTGGAGTTTCAGCTTCAACATCAGTCCTTCCAATGAATACCCAGGACTCATCTCCTTTAGGATGGACTGGTTGGATCTCCTTGCAGTCCAAGGGACTCTCAAGAGTCTTCTCCAACACCACAGTTCAAAAGCATCAATTCTTCGGCACTCAGCTTTCTTTATAATCAAACTCTCACATCCATACATGATTGCTGGAAAAACCATAGCCTTAACTAGATGGACCTTTGTTGACAAAGTAATGTCTCTGCTTTTTAATATGCTGTCTAGGTTGCTCATAACTTTCTTCCCAAGGTGTAAGCGTCTTCCAATTTTGTGGCTTCAATCACCATCTGCAGTGATTTTGGAGCCCAAAAAATAAAGGCAGCCACTGTTTCCACTGTTTCCCCATCTATTTCCCATGAAGTGATGGGAACAGATCCCATGATCTCAGCTATGTTCAACTACTTTTAGCTTCCCAAACTTGTCACACAGTTTCCCCATCTTTGAAGTGAAGTGAAGTCACTCAGTCGTGTCCGACTCTTTGCGACACCATGGACTGTAGCATACTACACTCCTCCGTCCATGGGATTTTCCAGGCAAGAGTACTGGAGTGGGTTGCCATTTCCTTCTCCAGAGGATCTTCCTGACCCAGGGATCGAACTCAGGTCTCCCACACTGTAGGCAGACGCTTTACCGTCTGAGCCACGAGGGAAGTCCATTTGTAAAGCAGCTTCTTCTATTCTGAAGGCACTTTCCCCGCTTGTTGACCTGACAATTCCTATTCATCCTCAGCACAGTGTGAGTACCCTCTCCTCTGTAAAGCCTTCTCTGTGCTGTCACAGCACCTTGACACCTTGACATTTGTAAACAACACTACTTATCTTCTACTGTAGTTATCTTGACCTGCCTGAGTCCTAGCTGTGAATTCCCTGAACAGGTTGACCCTGTCTGGTCCATCTTAAGATCCTCAGTGCCCAGCATTGTGGATTACCCAGTAAATGTTGATTGGAGAAACAGGTGATTATGTGAAATGATAGCCTCTTTAGTCAAAGATTTTACTAACAGGTAAATAAAGATACTATATAAACAAAAATGCAAAAGGAATGTAGAGTTGTATTCAGTGAATAGAAATTATTAAACTGGGGACTTCCCTGGTAGTCCAGTGGCTAAGAATCCACCTGGCAATGCAGGGTATGCAGGTTCAGTTCCTGGTCTGGGAAGATCCCACATGCTGCAGGGCAACTAAGCCCGTGCTCCACCACTGGAGAGTCCATGAGCTGTCACGCCATGATGCAACTAAGACCTGATGAAGCTAAATAAAAAAGTTAAGAAATATTAAAAAACAGCAACAACAACAAAAAAAGAAACTAGTAAAATGCCATTTGACTAGGACCAGAACTTACTCTAAGACAAGCAATCATGAGTCTACCGGAAAGAAATGGGCAATTCATTGAATGATATTGGAAAAATGTGTTAATTTTAAAATGTATGAAAGTCTTGACCTCTTGTCATGTCCCAAGATTAAGTCCATAGAAGTTAAAGAATTACTGCAGGGCTTCTCTGGTGACTCAGTGGTGGACAGTCTGCCTGCCAATACATGCCATGAAGCAACTAAGCCAGTGCACCAAAATTATTGAGCCTCTGCTCTAGAGTCCATGAGCTGCAACTACCAAAGCCTGCATACCCTGTGCTCTGGAAGAAGAGGAGCTACCACAGTGAGAAGCCCGCACACAATTAGACAGTAGGCCCTGCTCTCTGCAACTAGAGCAAAGCCTGAGCAGCACTGAAGACTCAGCATGGCCAAAAATAATAAAGAAAGAAAAATTATTTTTAAAAATATTTATGGAGGAAAATAATTTAAAAAAGAATTACTTCAAATAATATAATCATTTTTTAAAACTAGGAGAAAAATCTATCAAATAGTTACTTGTTTACTGAATAGGAAATCCCTTTCTAAGTGTAATAGTAATAGAAGAAAAAAAATCTGAAAAAGCTGATAGATGTGACCACATGAAAATATAAATCTTCTGTAAATAAAAAAACCATAAAATTACAAGTCAAACAACAAACTAGGAAAAACACTTGTCTATAAGTATGACAAACAGTTTTCATCTAAGTGCTTATAAATTATTTTCTTCCAGTTTTATTGAGATATAACTGACCTACAGCATTATACATGTGTACAGCATGATTTGACTTACATACATCATGAAATGATTACCACAATAAGTTTAATGAACATCCATTATCTTATTTAATACAAAATAAAAGAAAAAGAAAAAATATTTTCCTTGTGATGATAAATCTTAGAATTTACTCTCTTAGCCTTCATATACAACATACAGCAGTGTTAATTATATTAATCATGTTGTACATTGTATCCCTCAGTTCAGTTCAGTTCTGTTGCTCTTTGTGACCCCATGGACTGCAGCACACCAGGCCTCCCTGTCCATCAACAACTCCCGGAGCTTACTTAAACTCTTGTCCATTGAGTCAGTGATGCCATCTAACTACCTCATCCTCTGTTGTCCCCTTCTCCTTCTGCCTTCAATCTTTCCCAGCATCAGGGTCTTTTCTAATGAGTCAGTTCTTCGCATCAGGTGGCCAAAGTATTGGAGTTTCAGCTTCAGCATCAGTCCTTCCAATGAATATTCACGACTGATTTCCTTTAGGATGGACTGGTTGGATCTCCTTGCTGTCCAAAAGACTCTCAAGAGTCTTCTCCAACACCACAGTTCAAAAGCATCAATTCTTCGACACTCAGCTTTCTTTATAGTCCAACTCTCACATCCATACATGACTACTGGAAAAACCATAGCCTTGACTAGACGGAACTTTGTTGACAAAGTAATGTCTCTGCTTTTTAATATGCTGTCTAAGTTGGTCATAACTTTTCTTCCAAGGAGCAAGTGTCTTTTAATATCATGGATGCAGTCACCATCTACAGTGATTTTCAAGCCCCCAAAAATAAAGTCAGCCACTGTTTCCACTGTTTCCCCATCTATTTGCCATGAGGTGATGGGGCCAGATGGAACTGGTCCTTGATGAGGAACTAAAGGCCCTAGACTTTGTTTTACAGCCAAACTGTTATTATTTTGTCTTGCTTGACTGTTTTCCTTTGTTTCTGCATTTTTCTCACTTCTCTGATTATATTTGCTCCTTGGAATTTGAGGAAAGACTAGGACGCTGAAGCTTTTCTACAAATAAGAAGTGGGGAACACAGAGGAGGGTGTCTTTCTCCAGGAAGACCCCTCAGGATCCTGCTGTTCTATGATTGGAAGTTTGTACCTTTTGATCGCCTTTATCTAATTCCCCCTCTTCCCACCCAGTGCTGATAAAATTTATTTTTAAAACCACTAAGTGTACCTGTGGCGGATTCATTTTGATATTTGGCAAAACTAATACAATTATGTAAAGTTTAAAAATAAAATAAAATTAGAAAAAAAAAAAAACCACTAAGATTTCAATAGAAAATATTCAAAGGACACCTACACATAATATAAAGAAAAGAAAGTGTAATGGTTAATAAATTAACATCATTAGTTATCAAAGAAATACAAATTAAAACAGTGATTAGATACTTTTTTTTTTTGTCTAGCACATTGACAAAGATTTAAAAGATGGTAACAGTAAATGAAAATGAGGGTCCAATGAATCACACACTCATGCCCAATAGAGAGAAGCTTAAATAGAGTAATTTTCTGGAAAGAAATTTATAAATAAGTATAAAGGAGCTAAAAATGCTCTCATCCTCTTACTCACTAATTCCATTTCAAAAACTCATCTGATGAAGAAAATACATTTGTCTTTTCCATCTCGTGTAACACTGAAAAAACAGAGGCAACCTAAATGTTGGAAAGATTAAGGAAATTATTGCTTAATTATAGGATATTCGTATAATGAAATTTATGCAATAAATTGTAAACCATGTAAATTTAAATCATGTTTTTCAGGGATACTTAATGGCATGGAAAATATGATATAATGTTAAATATTCAGTGTATAAAACTATATACCATGTGATTCAAATTTCTTTTTTGGCTGTATCTCACTGCATTTTGGATCTTACTTTCCCGGCCAGGGATCAAACCCACATTCCCTGCAGTGGAAGGTAGATTCTTAACCACTGGACCACCAGGGAAGTCCCAGTGATCCAATATTTTAAAATCAAATGTTATATAACATTCTAAGTATGAATGCAAACAAATATTCTAGAAAAATAAATAAGTTAAATGTGGATTTATGGGTGATTGTGATTTTCTTCTCTTTATATAATTTGTTTATTTATACTTTCCTATATTTCTCCAAGCTTGTGTTAATTTTACAGTTATAAATCAGTTTTAGATTTTTAAAAGACATCTGATTATCAATTTATTGAAAAGATTGCTTTAAGCATCAGCAATGGTGACTTCAGGCTCGATTCCTGGCTGAATACAATGGTAGTGATCTGCTTAACGATCTCAGAAGAACTGTGCTTATCAGTGAGTTTCTTATGGATCCTCATCTGAAAAGACCCAAAGTCTTAGAATCTTCCCCACAAAGAGTCTGCAATGAATGTGTTCAAATAATGATCATTCTATTTGCTGTTAAGGAAATCAGTATCCAGGCTGAACTTTGGAGTCCTGAAAGAAAAGCATTTAATTTCCCTTAAGAGATTTTTCTGGGAATTAGTTTACAAACTCCCAGAACTCAGTATCATGATCCATTTAAAGTTTAATGTTGTATGCTAGTATTATTGTCTGGTGTTAATATGCAGATCTTCATTTTTTAATTTCGTTTGTGTCAAATCTCTCCCAACGGGGCTGGAGGTTCTTGAGATCAGGCTTTATGTCCTTTAGTTCCTGGATGCCATTAATTACTCCCTGGATGCCACTAACACTTAAGACAATGTTGTATAACTTAAATAATTTAAGTACTTAGTATATGCGTATTAAGTAAACAAGTTACAACAAATTAATCAGTGATTTGATAGGTACTGAAAAACCATGCTACCTCAAACACCTCCCTTAAAGACATGCTTTTGTGGCTAAGATTCCTACCATCACTTGCCTCTTCTGGATACAAATTGTCCCCAGAAGGCCTGAATTAAAATGTAAATATCTAGGGATTTCACTGGTGGTCCAGTGGTTAAGCCTCCATACTTCTACTGCAGGGGGCACAGGTTTGATTCCTGGTTAAGGAACTAGATCCCACTTGCCATGCAGCATGGCAAAAAAGTTGAAGAGTAATTAAAAAAAAATTTTTTTTAATGTAATGTAAATTTCTAACCTGGGAGCTGTCACTCACTAGCACATTGTTGTTAACAGTTTCGTAGCAGGGAGCTGGGTCTAAGACTGTGTCCAGGGAAACAACTATAGAACCTAGCATCCTACTTTGGGGTGCAGATTACATGGAACACCCCAACTGCAGCTGTGACAAATGAGGGGTGGACCATAGAGCAGGAGTCCACTGGGCTGGGCACCTATGGGGTGGGGCTCAGTTCAGTTCAGTTCAGTCGCTCAGTCGTGTTCGACTCTTTGCGACCCCATGAATCGCAGCACACCAGGCCTCCCTGTCCATCACCAACTCCCAGAGTTCACTCAGACTCACGTCCAACGAGTCAGTGATGACATCCAGCCATCTCATCCTTTCGTCCCCTTCTCCTCCTGCCCCCAATCCCTCCCAGCATCAGAGTCATTTCCAATGAGTCAACTCTTCGCATGAGGTGGCCAAAGTACTGGAGTTTCAGCTTTAGCGTCAGTCCTTCCAAAGAATACCCAGGGCTGATCTCCTTTAGAATGGAGTGGTTGGATCTCCTTGCAGTCCAAGGGACTCTCAAGAGTCTTCTCCAACACCACAGTTCAAAAGCATCAATTCTTCGGCGCTCAGCTTTCTTCACAGTCCGACTCTCACATCCATACATGACCACAGGAAAAGTCCCTGCCTTGACTAGATGGACCTTTTTTGGCAAAGTAATGTCTCTGCTTTTGAATATGCTATCTAGGTTGGTCATAACTTTCCTTCCAAGGAGTAAGCGTCTTTTAATTTCATGGCTGCAGTCACCATCTGCAGTGATTTTGGAGCCCAGAAAAATAAAGTCTGACACTGTTTCCACTGTTTCCCCATCTATTTCCCATGGAGTGATGGGACCAGATGCCACGAGCTTCGTTTTCTAAATGTTGAGCTTTAAGCCAACCTTTTCACTCTCTATTTTCACTTTCATCAAGAGACTTTTTAATTTCTCTTCACTTTCTGCCATAAGAGTGGTGTCATCTGCATATCTGAGGTTATTGATATTTCTCCCAGCAATCTTGATTCCAGCTTGTGCTTCTTCCAGCCCAGCGTTTCTCATGATGTACTCTGCATAGAAGTTAAATAAGCAGGGTGACAATATACAGCCTTGATGTACTCCTTTTCCTATTTGGAACCAGTCTGTTGTTCCATGTCCAGTTCTAACTGTTGCTTCCTGACCTGCATACAGGTTTCTCGAGAGGCAGGTCAGGTGGTCTGGTATTCCCATCTCTTTCAGAATTTTCCAAAGTTTATTGTGATCCACACAGTCAAATGCCTAATTGAGCCAGAGGGCTAATCTTGAAATAAGCTATAGCCTAGAGCCTTCAAAAAGTAACCCAGAACTGCTGGGTATGAACCAAGTATTAGAGTGAATCCCATCTGACCAGGGGGCAAATGACCGTTCCAAGGTTACACTCAGAGCATTGTCTGACTGGTGACTAACGGTTAGGCCAGCGCTCTTTGCCGCCTGTTCCACTTTCAGAAATGAGTGCTGATTTCATTGCAATTGCAATGAAAACCAAATCAGGGGAGGAAAGGAGAAACAATTTGGGAAGGAATCACAGGGCTTTATTACCTCAAGCTTCAAAAATCATGGAGAGATGGGCCGATATGGTAAGGCCCTTGACCCACAACCAATATAGGTTTTGAATTCTGAGTCGTGTGTACATAACATACCTATGCTTAAGTGCCTCCCCATATATAATTCCAATTTTTTTTTTTCTATAAATTGTCTGCTAGGGTGATGCTGCTAGGGTTAGCGGCAACCCAGACTAAGTGGGAAGGTCACGGCTACCAGATAGGGTCCTCTCTCCTACCAACCCCCAGCAGGAAGAAGACTGGGAGGGTTCCTATGGTTGTAAGGGCTTGGCTGCTTTATTACTTTCATTCTCATGGGCGTTTTTACAGGAAGTAAGCAAAGTACACAATATTGTGTAGTCTCTGTGTTAGAAAGTATGACATCTCACTTTAAAGAACAAAGGTTCCCTGTAAAGATAAACACCTAACTACAAGCTCCTTTAGGAATCAGTCCAAAGTTATTAACTGCCAGAGCTCATCTAATTTCTCTAAGTTTTGACAACTAAGACAATAAGCTTTAGGGTTGATAGCACTAAAGCTACACTGGACGGAGCTCCATGGGGAAAGAGTATAGGTTTTGGTGTTACATATTCCTACGGTCAAACCTTGGCACCACCACTCACTAATGGGATTGTGGGTGTTACTCAACTTTGCTTAAACAGTTCTCTTATTGTAAAATGGAAATAAATGATCCAGTCTCTGTGAAGATTACACAAGATACTGTGAAGAATGCACCTTGTGAGTGCTTACCAAATGTTCATTTTCTCTTCTCTTTCTTTCTAAATGGTCAGCTGAATTAACAAACCACTAAGGAAGATTTCTGGTCGGTAGCCAAATAAGGCTCTGAAAACCTTTGAGGATAAGAAGAACCACACACACACACAAAAGCTGCAAAAGAGAAAGCAGCCTGTTTCATCAACATTTACAATGATGTAGAATTGCATAGAGGCCAGCCCAACCCTGATCCTGTTAATTCTACACACTAGAGTTTCTGTGTCAGTATCTATCTTGCTGCTGAAGCTGGAAGCTCATCAGCTGAGAACCTTAAGAATTCTGACTTATTGAAACTGAGTCTCCACAGAACCAGAATGGAACCTCACGGTTTGACTATTGATTAAAACAGAATCATTTTATCTCCTCTATCCTCCAATTGATTCTGAAATATTATAATTTTGGATCCTCTTAAGGCTTGAGTAAGCCTATAAGAGGTCAGGAAGCAACAATTAGAACTGGACATGGAACAACAGACTGGTTCCAAATAGGAAAAGGAGTACGTCAAGGCTGTATATTGTCACCCTGCTTATTTAACTTCTATGCAGAGTACATCATGAGAAACGCTGGGCTGGAAAAAGCACAAGCTGGAATCAAGATTGCCGGGAGAAATATCAATAACCGCAGATATGCAGATGACACCACCCTTATGGCAGAAAGTGAAGAGGAACTCAAAAGCCTTTTGATGAAAGTGAAAGAGCAGAGTGAAAAGGTTGGCTTAAAGCTCAACATTCAGAAAACAAAGATCATGCCATCTGGTCCCATCACTTCATGGGAAATAGATGGGGAAACAGTGGAAACAGTGTCAGACTTTATTTTTCTGGGCTCCAAAATCACTACAGATGGTGACTGCAGCCATGAAATTAAAAGACGCTTACTCCTTGGAAGGAAAGTTATGACCAACCTAGATAGCATATTCAAAAGCAGAGACATCACTTTGCCAACAAAGGTCTGTCTAGTCAAGGCTATGGTTTTTCCAGTGGTCATGTATGGATGTGAGAGTTAGACTGCGAAGAAAGCTGAGTGCCAAAGAATTGATACTTTTGAACTGTGGTATTGGAGAAGACTCTTGAGAGTCCCTTGGACTGCAAGGAGATCCAACCAGTCCATTCTAAAGGAGATCGGTCCTGGGTGTTCTTTGGAAGGACTGATGCTAAAGCTGAAACTCCAGTACTTTGGTTACCTCATGCGAAGAACTGACTCATTGGAAAAGATCCTGAGGGAGGGATTGGGGGCAGGAGGAGAAGGGGACGACAGAGGATAAGATGCCTGGAGGGCATCACTGACTTGATGGACATGAGTTTGGGTAAACTCCGGGAATTGGTGATGGACAGGGAGGCCTGGTGTGCTGCAATTCATGGGGTTGCAAAGAGTCAGACACGACTGAGCAACTGAACTGAACTGAACTGAAGGCTTACTCATAGGCCAACTTTCACCTTCTTTGCCCCTATTTTAAGCCCCTGAATGAATTTACCTCTGCTTTCAGATGGATTGTTTCTATTGGGGTGAACTAGCTGGGGTGACATACAAACTGAGCTGCTTGTGAAATCGAGCTACTTATCTATACTTGTGAAATTCCACTGGTTAGCAATCTCCATCCCACACACCTGCAACTTTCTCCTACAAAGCCTTCTGCTCCTAAGGATAGAAGCAAAGTGTGATGTCCTTCATGTCCAGATGGCTTACTAATGCTTCATGAGTCTGAGATATTCTTTGAACTTGCAGCATTTAGACCCACAAAGCTGTTTTTTTCTGGGCTGTCTTTTTGACCAAAGAGGAGATAGAAATTGGTCCCTAACATTGCTCCAACTGTGTTAAGTGACTCAACTCACCACACATTAGCTCTTAGCTATATTCTGGCAGGTTCTGTCAGTTGCTAACCATGGGGGAAAATGCTAACTGTAGATTTGCTCTCTACAGGACTTTGTATCATCATCATCATCATTATCACCACCACTCCTATTACAACCTGATACTAGATCACCTAATAAATCCTGTGTGGAAACGGAAATGTGGTCATTAGTTTATCACAAAATTTCCCTACAAACTCCTCGAATTTCCCACCCCCTCGCCCTTTTTTTTCCTTTTACAAACAGGGAACCAATGAAGATGCATCATGTCCTCCCTCCCTCCTCCTCTATCCACATTTGTTATTTCCTTCTTTCACTTCCTTCCACCAATTCAAGGCAATCATTCTCCCCCCTTCCTCACTCAGTCCTCAGTGACTACTGGTCATTAGCACTAGGATACAAGACAGCCCAGACTTCCTGGAACATTATCAAACCAGGTACCTTCTGAGTCAGTATTGAATGTATTGATGTGTATTGTGTATAGTTCATCTGGACTATGACACTTGATAATTCATTCATCCTGAGTAGGAGTACCAATGAAATTAAGTTTGTGACATTTAGTTCATTCTTATCACACATCTTGATTTTCTAGGGACATCTCGAGTCCCTATTGGGAGATAAAGATAATTCCAGAAAGGACAGCAAATCTAAGTGTGAATTTTTCTTTTGCTTTGTTGTTTCCTTATCATGCCTTGCAAGCTGCCAGCACATTCGTTCTCAACCAGCCACATGAGAACCCAAGGCCACAGTCCTGTTGGACCTTGTCCAGTAGTTACCAGGATAGAGAAGTTCCTCACAATTGTGTATGTATACTTGGTTGCTTCAGAGATGCCATTAAACATGAATACTATTTGAAAAAAAAGCTCTCAGGTTGCATCAGGGCTGTTGCCTACATGATAAATGAGCCATCATAAAGACCTCACCCCTCTCTGATCCCGATAAGGCTAAGGTTAAAGTCCATCTGTGTTTGCTACTCTTATTTCCTTCTGTCTAGGCCAGAATACAATTTCTGGAACCACCTAATTCCTCTCTCAGCTGTCTTTAAGAAAAACACTATTCTTTTTACACTGTTGAATTAACTCATACACAAAACAGATGCCCAATATTTATTAATGATCATGACTCAATCATTCAGGTGGCTATTCACTAAGATGACCACCCCATAGTCCCTACATTACCATACCTCTCAGAGAGACCAAGGCCACCGCACCCCACAAGGCGGCCACCACCACTACACTCTGTGGGTGTGGGCAGTCATCCTGAAGCTCCTGGACCTTCCACTAACTATTCAAAATCCACAAGCTCAGGCTGATTTCCCATCTCTCTCCAAGAGCTTGTCAGGCTAATCCTGTCATGCTTTATATCTCACTTGCCTCAGTCACTGCCAGAAAAACAAGCTCTCTAGGTGACCCAGCGCTGGACACTTGGGACTTCCCTGGTAGTTCAGTGGCTGATTCCTCATTCAGTGCAAGGGTGCCAGTTCGATCCCTAGCTGGGGGGTGAGACCCCATATGCTGTGCTGTACTTAGTTGCTCAGTCCTGACTCTTTGTGACCCCATGGACTGTAGCTCACTAGACTCCTCTGTTTGTAGTGATTCTCCACGCTAGAATACTGGTGTGGGTTGCCATGCCCTTCTCCAGGGGATCCTCCCAACCAAGGGATCGAACCCAGGTCTCCTGGCAGATTCTTTACCAGCGGAGCCACCAGGGAAACCCAGATTCCATATACTACAACTAAATATACCGAGTGCCACAACTAAGACCCAGGGAAACCAAATAAATAAATAAAAACATAAAAAAAAAAAAAAAAAACAAACACTGGACACTCATCCCAGAATTCCTGAGTTCATGACCTAATCTGATCCAGCCACTCTCTGCTCTCCCCAAACTCTTCCTCCCAAACTGCCTTCTGCAACTCCAGGCCATCACCATCAAATCTGGCTACCCACCTCTCCTTTGAACCTTCCCTCAATTTTCTGACAGTAAGTGAATCTGGTGGTCCCTGATTATCCCATCTCCTAAGCAGCCCACTCAGGTAGAAGGCATTCACATCCTGAGCATCTGAGGGCCCGGCAGGATAGTATATGTGCCACTTGCCATTTCCAACCACTTTCCTTTTCTCCTTCTAAACATTCAGCTCCTTTGAAGTCCTTCCTATCATCTTCTGTCCTTCCAGCTCCCTTACTCAAGAACTCACAGTTACAGTTCTTCAACCTTGTTCAGCAGCTGCCTCTCTCTTGTCTCTTGTCTTCACTTCCAAACCCTGCTTAGGTCTCATGGCCCAGCATTTTCATCTCACTTTTGCAAATATCTTCCCTAACAATCTTGCCCTTCTCTCTTCTGTCATATTGGCCTAAACTAAACCATTCTGGTTGAATCCAACTTCCTACCCTCTCACAGCCTTCACCCAAACAGCTGGTTGTTGGAGTAAATCACACAATGTAGTTGATGGATTTCACTTTGAATTGGTGATCCTGAACCTCAAATGAACCACTGCATGCTGCTAAGTCCCTTCAGTCGTGTCCGACTCTGTGCAACCCCATAGACGGCAGCCCACCAGGCTTCCCCGTCCCTGGGATTCTCCAGGCAAGAACACTGGAGTGGGTTGCCATTTCCTTCTCCAAGGCATGAAAGTGAAAAGTGAAAGGGAAGTTGCTCAGTCGTGTCCGACTCTAGCGACCCCGTGGACTGCAGCCTGCCAGGCTCCTCCATCCATGGGATTTTCCAGGCAAGAGTCCTGGAGTGGGGTGCCATTGCCTTCTCCGAACACTGCGTATTGCCCAGCAAATACTATCAAGTTTTCTGCCCATTCTAAAATGACTTCTTCCATTTTTCTTTTTTTCCTCCTCAAAATCTGCAAAGCTTTAAAGAGAAATAGAATGTTTACATAACCTCAAAGTATCTCCCCCAGAATATTTATTAAAACTCTGATGGTTTTAACATATATCCAATATATATATATATATATCTCCACAGTTTCATTTATTTTTAAAATTTTACTTATTTTTTGGCTGTGCTCAGTCTTTGTTGCTTTGCACTTTCCTCTGGTTGCCGGGAGCGAGGGCTACTCTCCAGTGGTTCGAGAGTTTCTCACTGCAGTGGCTTAACTTGTTGCAGAGCACAGGCTCTAGGGCCCTTGGGCTCCAGTAGTTGTGGCTCATGGGCTCCAGAGCATGGGCTCGGTAGTTGTGCACAGGCTTAGTTGCTTTGAGGCATGTGGGATCTTCCCCGGCCAGGGATCAAATCATGTCTCCTGCATTGGCAGGCAGATTGTAAACCACTGGACCACAAGGGAAATCCCAGTTTCTTTTTATATTTCATTATTCAAGAGGTGATACTTAACTTCCCTCCTCTTGAGTGTTGGCTGAATATAGTGACAGACTCAAATGAAGATTATGAAAATGGAAATATAACAACTTCACAGTGGGAAAACCTGGCAACACCACCATATACAAGTGATACAACGAATTCAAGTAATAAAGTATCTCAGTGATAAATCATATTGATATCATGTACCCTCTGACATGATTCAATGAGAAGGGTGTGACACTTCTGTGACATTTTACCTCCCCAAACGCATAACTCTGTCCACTCTTAAGAAAACATCTGAGAAACCCCAACCGAGGGACATTCCACCAAAACTAAATTGTTCAAAATACTTTTCAAAAGTGTCAAGGTCATGAGTGAAAAGGGAAGACTGAGAAATTATCACAGATGGGTGGACACTAAGGAGATATGATGCCTAAATGCAATACAGGATCTTGGATTGAATCCTGGAACAGTGAAAGATCACTAGTGGGAAAACTGGGAAATTCCCAGTAAAGTCAACAGCTTAGTCAATATGTTGTATCACTATTAAGTTCGTGCGGTTATGCATGCTGCGATTCATAGAGTCGCAGAGTCGGACACGACTGAGTGACTGATCTGATCTGAACACTAGGGGATACTGGGTAAAGGACATATGAGAACTTTATACCATATTTTCAACTCTTCTGTAAAATCTAAAGTTTCAAAATAAAATTTAAAATAATAACTCTTGGGGGACCTTCCTGGTGGCCCAGTGGCTGAGACTCCACACTCCCAATGCAGAGGGGTCAAGTTGGATCCCTGGTCAGGGAACTAGATCCCACATGCAGATCCTGCATGCCACAAGGAAGATCAAAGATCTGCTGTGCTGCAACTAAAGCCTGACCCAACTAAATAAATGAATATTAAAAAAAATAACTCATATTTCCTCATCCTCACACTCTTCTTGCAGCTGGTGACCTCATTTCATACCTCTTTGATAACATAAAAGTGTCAGAACTGTTTCATTTTCCACCACCTCATTAGCATCTGCTGCTGCTTCTGTTATGGTAGGAAACCTGTCCCTGCTGGTCTCAAGGGCTCACCCTCCACTCTGGGTTCCGTCCTCCTCTCTTCGTTTCTCAACGTTGTCCCTCCTCCAGTTAATTTCTCATCTCCTCTGCTTCACCGATCTTCCCTTCTTCTGGATCATTTCCATCACCACATAAACATGTTGTATTATCCTTCACATTTGTAAGATCTTTCCTTGAGCCCTCATGTCTGTCATTTTACTACCCTATTTCTCACATTGTCTTGGCTATATAACTTCCACGGTCCAGTATAAAATGAAAATATGGATGCCTTATTAAAATATTAAGAATTTCAAGACTGTTATGGTAGAGCACTATACCAAGCGTAGGGCCCTTCTAAGTAACCATGGGGTCCTATGTGACTGTGCAGGTTGCATGTCCATAAAACTGGCCTTGCGTGCTAGACTAGGCAAACTAATTTATGCTAGAAAAAGTCAGAGTTTGGATTTCCTTTGGAGGGAGCAGAGATTGTATTTTATTTCATTGTACTTTATACTTTTTGGCTGTGCCATGCAGCTTGTGGAATCTTAGTTCTCCGACCAGGGATTGAACCCGTGCCCTCTGCAATGGAAGCATGGAGTCATAAACACTGGACAGCCAGTGAATTCCTGGCCGAAGTCACACACCACTTGATAAGCATCTACATATTAATGTACTCAATAGCGAGCATTTATAATCAGTCACATCCAACTCTTTGCGACCCCCTGGGCTGTAGCCAGCCAGGCTCCTCTGTCCACAGGATTTCCCAGACAAGAATACTGGAGTGGGTTGCTATTTCCTTCTCCAGGGTATCTTCCAGGCCCAAGGCTCAAACCGTTGTCTTCTGCATTGGCAGACAGATTCTTTATCACTGCTCCACCTGGATAGCCCACTAAATAGTGTGCTGCTGCTGCTGCTAAGTCGCTTCAGTTGTGTCCGACTCTGTGCGACCCCACAGATGGCAGCCCACCAGGCTCCTCTGTCCCTGGGATTCTCCAGGCAAGAACACTGGAGTGGGTTGCCATTTTCTTCTCCAATGCATGAAAGGAAAAGTGAAAGTGAAGTCACTCAGTCATGTCCGACCCCATGGACTGCAGCCCACCAGGCTCCTCCGTCCATGGGATTTTCCAGGCAAGAGTACTGGAGTGGGGTGCCATTGCCTTCTTAGTACTTATTATGTAGTGTTTTATATTTTATAAAATGATTTCAAGGATAGAAAGATATGGAAAGGGCTTTATGACTAGGGGTCAAGCGTTCTGCTTTGGAGACAAAGTCAACTCTTTAAATGACAAATATAGTGATGCTTGATCAAAATTATACACAAATAATTATGTATATGTATTAAGGTGGACTCTGAATTATACAATTTTTATAAACCTAAACCAAACTAAGTAATATCCTCTATTCTGCAGAGTACATTCTATGAAACCAGGTTCTTTAGTATATGTGAGAAGTAATGTATGAAGAATACAGTTGTATGAATTGCTGTGTTCAGTTGTATGACTACCAGACTGTTAACGAGTATTATCTAGGAGAGGGATTTGCTGAAGAGTGGTCAGAAAGAGTGTTCATTCTTCATTCTATGTCATGTATTTTTGCTTTCTACTAATGTATTGCTCATGAAATAACTAAAATTTTAAGAATTAATAGCCCTTTATAGCAAGTATCTACACATTACACTTTCCTCTAGTTCAGCAGTCCCCAACCTCTTTGGCACCAGACACTGGTTTCATGAAAGACAACTTTTCCACCGACAGGGGTGGGGGTGTAGTTTCGCAATGATTCAAGTGCGTTACATTTATTGTGCACTTTATTCCCATTATTATTACATCAGCTCCACCTTAGATCACCAGGCATGAGATCCTGGAGCTTGGTGACCCCTGCACTAGCCATCTACAAGGAAAACATTCATCCCATTTTAGGTTTCATTAAATTTTACACACACACACACACTCTAAAATCTCTGTGAAGAAACTGTACTATAGAATATTGAATATAAAATGAGTAATTTTCTTAAACGGCACTCTTTTTTTTTAAAGAACAGGATACTAACTTTTCTCCAAAACTATATTTAACATTATCTTTTTGATTTCAAGGGAAAGTCACAACCTAAATCCCTATGACAGCAATATTTTACACTACCCATTATATCTTTCTTAATCAGTTTCTTTTTCTATCCATCCTTTTCTTTGACATTGGTTTTTCAATTGGATTCTTAACTGATGGACTGTGAATTTTGTCAGAAAAGTTTAGATACAAATTTTAAGTCGTATTTTTCTTAGTCAAATATTAGATATCAAACTGACTACTGTGAAAATTAAAAAGCAACACCTGTAAAACTTAAGAACAATTTAAAGAGTATACTTGTGTATGAAACTATAAAGAAACGTTCTTAAATACTGAACCTACAAAAGATTCACAAAGTATAAAATGAGAGCAATTTTGAGCAGTGACAAATTGAGAATGAGTTAAGAGCCATAAAAAGAAACAATATCTTGGATGTATATTCATATACTACAAGTCAGATTACTGTGGTATTTTGTCATTTATTTAATAGTCATGTTTACTCAATTCACTTTAATGAAACGAACGTTTAATAAAGAGCTGTCAAGCTTTTAAAAGATTTGATTTTTCTGGATTAGGTAGATAACAGATTCAGACTTGGCAATGGAGTATTTTGCAAACAAAGCCACAATAACCAGTTATTCTTGGGAAAAGCATGTGTAGTTTGGGGGCTGGAGGTGTGTAACTTCCTGAAACAGCCCAAATGCAGAAGATAACAAAAATCTGGTTGACAGTTGTTCCTGATTTGATAGTAACAGTCTTTTCATTTGAAGAAATTTTTGAAAAGATCACAAAGTTCCAGAACTCAGGTCTAGTCCAGATTTTCAGATTTAAAACACTGATAGGATTTCCTTAAGATGTCAATAATCAAATAACTAAATAACTTAATGTCCCAGTAAAATTCACATTATATTAGTATTTACTTCAACAATGTAATTATTTACATTAGGAGAGTCAGGAGAGTTGTTTAGTCCCTAAGCCTTGTCCAACTCTTTTGTGACCCTAAGGAGTGTAGCCCACCAGGTTCACAACACACTTAAATTATTGCTCAATAAAAGCATAATCCATGATTTTATATATATTTGTAAAAATTAATCAAAATTAGCTGAATCTTTAAATTGCCTTTTCACTTTTCCTCTTTTGAACTCTTTGATAATTTAAGCTGGAAAAAAGACTTAAAAATAGGTCATAATGATATTGCAGCTAACAAAAATAACATTAAATACACTTAATACTTTAATAGTTATGAAAAGTTTCACGTCACAATTATTTTGAGTGTAACAACAGCTTGTAATTTGAATTCATTTGCGCTGAAATAATTGTCCTTTGTTTCTACTTCTCTATATTTTTGCAGTACTTACTAGCATTGTTCTCTAATATTAATCAACCCAGATAAATTCAGTTTCCAGCATTCCTCTCTATGGGAACACCTTCTCTTAAACCTTCAAATACTAAAAAAGGCTTATAAGAAATGGAAAAGACATTGAGAATAATTATAAGAAACAAAAGTTTGTCATCCTGAGAGCTAGAGAGATTTGTTTTTCTTTTTTTCGTTTCACAGGCCTATAAAATTAAACCGCCAGGTAAAGTCAGAGGTCTGTTTTTTACGGAGGTTGGGACGGTTCTCCCGCCTCTCTTTGTATTCCGTTTCACCGTCCACCTTCCACCTCCCTGCCCCCTCACTCTTTCCTCCAGACCCCATTTCTTCGAGGTTTCAGAGCGGTGCTCTCACTGGTGAAAAAGAAGTGTCGGTATTTTCCAACTTTTTCCAGGGTCCCGCCCTTCCCACCTCACCGGCCGCCGCGGGAGGAGGCACCTGGAGGCGGCGGGGACCCGGCGGACCGGGCGCACACCTGGGAAGAGGGTGATATCCCAACGGCCGCGTCCCGGGTGGGGGAGGGGAGGGGATCCTGTTCCCTGCCCCCGCCCCCCGGCGGTGACTACGCGGAGAACCGGCCTGCGGAGGTGAGCCGCCGCGGGCAGAGACCGGGGCGGGGCCGGGGGCGGGGCCGCCAGGTCAAGCAGGTCTGCTCCGCTCTACCGCGCGCCCAAATCGCGCAGTCCGTCGGCCAGCTAGCACCGTCGTCTGATCCCCGAACGCCTCGCTTCAGTCCTCTTGACGCGGACCCGCGCGTCCCACGCCTCACGCCGTCCGGCCGGCCAGTGGGCTTGCGACGACCTACTCTGTCCGCTCGTCCTCGCTGCAGCCCTCGACCTGCCTGGCGCCCTCGCGCTCTAGCGCCCTGGTCCTCGTCGCGCGCAGCATGGCGCCCCCCCAGGTCCTCGCTTTCGGGCTCCTGGTCGCCGCGGCGACGGCGGCGGTGGCCGCAGACCAGGAAGGTAAGGAGCGGAGTCGTGGGGATAGGAGGACCGGGGGGCGGGGCGGGGGCGGTGGTGGTGGCGGTCCTCGGTGCCCTAGATGTAGACTGCGGGGAAGGGGCCGCGGTTTCCCGCCTGGAGATGGACGGCGCGGGGCTGCCCAGGCCCCCTGAGGGTGGGAGGTGGCAGGAAGGCGCCCACACTCGCGGCGGGAGGGAGCAGCCTCGCTTGGGGCTCTGCTCGCCTCTCTGGGAAAATGGCCTAGGGCAGGGGCGGAGGGTCCGGTAGGGAACTGAGCGGCCCCGTTCGCCGCTGCCTCGGCGCGCCCACCTCCTCCGGCCCCTGCGCTCTTGAGGTTTTGTCGAGGCGGAAACCTGCCCGGGCCGGGAGGGGACTCTGCGACGGCGACCTTCGGCCCCGCCCCTCCCCGGGCACCTGCGGCGGGCCCCGGATGTGTCTCAGGCGGGGGCCGGTGACTGCAGCCGAGGCCTCTGGGGCCGCTATGCACCTGTGCGGAGAGGCGGGGGACGGGGCGTCCTCCTGGGCCTTGACTACCCGGTGTATGGATATTTTCTCTTTAAGGATTATATAAGTAATGCCAAGTTTATTGTACTAAATCCAGCCATATCGGTAATCGTTAAGAGTTAAAACAATAATGCCACCATTTTAAAAGAATCCTGTAATTAATAGATATATTTTTCTTTCAGGCTTTGCTCTAAATATTACCCTAAACCTAAACACATTGTTTTAGGTATTGATCCCCTCCGTCCTCACTCCCCACATTGTATTCAGTTTTCCCTTTCCTTTAGTCTTGAAAAACACGATTTAAATGATATAAAACAATCTGTAGCCGGAAAGGTTGCATCATTATCCTAAACTTGGACGTGTAATTTGATTCCAGGTTTTCTTACTCTGGAATAAACATCTTGGCCGCCATCTCTTGATTTATTTGTAAGGTGGTGGCTAGCAGTGAGGTGTCGTTTAACCAGATTTCTGGAAAGGCTTTTATTTTTATAGTCTCACCAACAGGGTTCGGCCTAATTCATTACACTTTCAGAATAATGCAGTTTAATCAACTCATGTTATTTCAAGTTCGGTCTGAGGCTAAATACTTAATTTTAAATTGCTTTAAAGTGGGAATCCCTGGCGGTCCAGCGATTAAGACTCAATGCTTCCACTACCGGAGGCGCTGGGTAGGACCTCTGGTTGGGGGACTGTTTCCGCATGCCCTGAGGCAGGACCAAAACAAATTGCTTTAAAGTGATAACAGCTGCTGTAGGAGTATGTTCAGAAAGTGTGTGCCTGATTGTCACTTTAAAATTTCACGGTGTTTAGGCATAACTTTGTTCTCTGAGCAGGTATATAGCATAATGCAGTGTAAGATTTTTAACTCCTTGAGGACAGCCACTAGACTTTCTTTTTGTGACCCTAATACTGAGTTTAGTGATGAACAGATTATATAGGTGGTTCATATTGATTAAATAGGGAAAAATTAAAGACAACTTGAGATATGAAGTTTCAATATATCAGTTCTTCAGCCTGTTAGTGTTTGTTTATAATCTTGCACTCTCTTATCTAGACTAATAAAAGAAATGGACTTGTCAGTTTGAAGTTAAAATAAGCTTTTGAGATGGTCAAAAATATAAATATTAAACTGACATCAATATGCAGGATGGGCTGCTTAATAGCACTTTCAAAATCAGGTACTAGGATTTAATTCAGTTAGAAAAGAGGTACCTCCCAATTCAATTGAAAATTAAATTTTTCCAAGACACAAAATTGTCCAGGGATTGAGTATGTTTCCATTAAGTCTCAGAAGAAGTATCTCTTATTAATTAAAGGGTGGGAAGAGGGAAGTAATGTGAGTTATTCACAGATCCTAGAATTGGCATTTTAAACTTGATTTTTATTTTATATTGGGATCTAGTTGATTTATAACATACTAGTTTCAGGTATAGAGCAAAGTGGTTCAGTTATACAGGTACATATATCCATTTTTTCAAATTCTTTTCCCATATAGGTTATTAAAAAATACTGAGTAGAGTTCCTGTGCTATACAGTAGGTCCTTATTATTTTATATATAGTAGTGTGTTGTTGATTTTGAGGAAGAGTCATGACCGGCAGGCGAGTGTTTAGCAGGACAGGAGGGAAGAAGCTGAGTCTGGGAGTATCATGAAGGCAAAGCTGAATCTGGTGTTTGGAGGGTTTATTCTTGGTTTAAAAAAGATAAGTAGGAGAGTATGCAAATTAGACTGCCTATTTAGCATTGTGTCAGCCACTTCAATTGTAGCTGAAAAGTTAAACATTAAGGACCACTCTTTAAGGCTGTGTGTCCCGTAACTTGGGGATTATTGTCAAAACATAATTTAGCTGATTCAACATCAGAGTTGATAGTTGCATCCTCATTTTTAAAGTGGATTTTCCCCTCACCAGGATGTGTGTGTGAAAACTACAAACTGACCACAAACTGCTCTGTGAACGCACTCGGTCAGTGCCAGTGTACTTCAGTTGGTACACAGCATTCCGTCATTTGCACAAAATGTGAGTAGAATATCCTCATTGCCTTTAAGTTTTATTTGATTTATACTTCTTTAATTGATATGTCTTGAGTTGGAAGTGTTTAATTGGCTCAAATCTGAATCATGCTATTTTGTCAACATTATCTCATCTTTGAAGTTTCTTATGATTTAGAAAGTGAACATGAAAACTTGTAAAATCTGTAATAATCTTTGGCCCTGGGAATTTGGAGTGAATTAAATTTTTTCTTTAAACACAAAACTGCAGTTATTTTTCAGTTTGGAATGACACTTTCCTTTCAGTGGCTACTAAATGCTTGGTGATGAAGGCAGAAATGAATCACTCAAAGTCCGGGAGAAGAGGGAAACCAGAGGGCGCCATCCAGAATAATGACGGGCTCTATGACCCCGAGTGTGACGACAAGGGGCTCTTCAAAGCCAAGCAGTGCAACGGCACCTCCACGTGCTGGTGTGTGAACACTGCTGGGGTCAGAAGAACCGATAAGGACAGTGAAATCTCCTGCTCTGAGCCAGTGAGGACCTAGTGAGTTGGGCTGCCTCTATATTACTTGTTTTCATGCTTTTTGAATTCGTTTAATTAAATGTACTTTTGAATATGTAACGTGATTTTGTGATTTAGAATTCAAAAGAGAAAAAAGAGTGGACAGTGACAGTCTCATCTCAATCCTATCCCATCTCAACCCCCTAGTTACTCAGTTTACTTCTGTAGAATTGATGTCACATGCCATAACCTTCCAGAGATCTGTGAATTTACTAGCAATGTATTATATCTTATTTTCAAATGTTTTTCCTTTTGCTTATATATTTTTACTTAACACTGTTCAGTATTTTAAGTTGGATTGGTGTTCAGTGTACATGAACAATTTAAGCTACTCATATATTTGCTTATTTATTGTATTTTAAAGTGAGATATGGTTGTTTTAGGGATTATATAATGAAGAGGAATGGAAACACACTCCAGCTAGTTTAAGCCAAAAAGATTTTATTGGAAGAGACTGAGAAGAAAGTTATCACAGCCAAGGCAGGCACTCTCCACTTCTGTCTTCTGGAGGCCTGTGGCCACTTTGCTTTTTCTCTCAGTGCCTTTTTTCTTTTCACTTGAATGTGGCCCACCATGACCAGCTAAGCCTTGGCTTTATGTGATCTTGACTGTGGTGGCCAGAAGGTCTATGTTAGAATGGCTGAGTTCTTTATAAACAATGTCTGAGGGCCAAGGAAGAAATGAAGGGCATATCTATAGTATAGATCCTTTTTCTGTTAATTTCCTTGTAATTCCATGTGGGAATTTTGGCATTAGCTTATTAAGAAAATAATATAAAAGGCAGAGTTGTTATGTTTAATCAATACTGTTTCTTTATAGCTGGATCATCATTGAACTAAAACACAAAACAAGGGAAAAACCTTATGATCTTCAAAGTTTGCAGTCGTAAGTGCTATTAAATGCATTATATTTGTACAGTTGACACTCAAATCTTCCATCTTATACCATTAGATAAATTAAAGTCTCATTACTTTTTTATATTTCTGAAAAATAGGATAATATAAATAATATTTTTTAACTTTAAAAGATAGAGGTACAAGAATTGTACAGATTCTTATACAGTAACCTTTGCTTAGATTCACCAGTGAAGATTTTGCCATGTTTTATATGAGTATGCATGTGTGTGTGTGTACTTTCTGTTATCTATCTGAGCATGTATAAATATTATTTCTGCAGAACCATTTGAGAGCAAATTCTAGATAACATGCATCCTGATCCCTAAATACTATAGTGTATCTTTTCCTAGAAAAAAAGAAGGCATTCTCTTACATAATCACTGTACAGTTATCAAATTCAGGAAATTTAACATTAAACCACATTGTTCCAGTTTTCCCAATATTTTTTGTGGCAAATTTTTCCCCTCTAACACAGAACCCAATCTGTGATCATGCATTTAGTTGTTATGACTGTTCAGTCTCTTTATATATGGAACACTGCTTTGGCCTTTCTTTGTCTTCCCAGTAAAATTGAAAATTTTAATTAATATTTAAATTATAAACCATGACATTGATATTTTTGAAGAGTATGGCCAAATTATTTTATAGACTGTCCTTCAATTTTGGATTGGTCTCATGTTTCCTCATAATTAAATACAAGTAATGCATTTTTGACAAAAAAACTACTAACAATGACCTTGTGTCCCTCTCAGTACTTCACACTGGGAGGCACACAAGGTCAGCTCGTGCCTTCACTAGTGATGTTAACTGTGGTCGGGGTCCACCAGGTTTCTCCACTGTGGATACCACTTTTCTCTTTGTAATTAATATAATCTGTGGGCAGGTACTTGGATACTGAGTAAATGTCCTATTTCTATTAAAACTAGAACTCAACAGTTTTTGCATCAATATGAATTATTATTTTTGGAATATGAATTATTTTGATGATAGTTGCAAAATGGCTTCATTTTTTTTCTATTTACAGTGCACTCAAGGACGTAATCACAAATCGTTATCAACTGGATCCAAAATATATCACAAATATTCTGGTAAGTTTTTTTTTTTTTTTTTGAAGCAGATCGGCTTTAACAGAGAGTTGGTTGGACAGTTTGGTTTGGGTATGATTTTTGATAGTGGTTGAACTGTATTTGAATAACACTGTAAGCCCTGGGCTCTTAATCTAAAGAATCCCCTGTTATTGCTTTCCCTCCATACTCTTGAAAAACCTCAGTTTACCCTTACAGAAAAGGTAGTGTCTCTTAGTTTCCCCAGCACATGCCAGTCTTTTTACCTTGGAAAATCTCTCTCTCTGGTTGCTTTTGGCAATATTTACTTTTGTTGTTGTTCAGTTGCTCAGTTGTGTCTGACTCTGCGACCCCATGGACTACAGCAGGCCAGGCTTCCCTGTCCTTCATTATTGACTGGAGTCTGCTCACACTCATGTCTGCTGAGTCAGTGATGCCATCCAACCATCTCATCCTCTGTCACCCCCTTCTCCTCCTGCCCTCAATCTTTCCCAGCATCAGGGTCTTCTCCAGTGAGTCGCTCTTCACATCAAGCGGCCAAAGTATTGGAGCTTCAGCTTCAGCATCAGTCCTTCCGATGAATATTCAGGGTTTATTTCCTTTAGGACTGACTGGTTGCTTTAGGATTGACTACTTACTTTAGGATGCTACTTAGTCCTGTTGTCTTTGGTTTCAGGAGCTAGTCTTTAACCAGTTAGCCCTTCCTTAACTCTTTCAACTCTGCGTGAAAAATGCTCAGATAGTGTGATGGAATTCTTTCAAGGCAAAAAATTGACATCATTTTTTAAAAGACTTTTTGGTAGGGATATGCTTTTTTCCTTCCTAAAAGCAGAACATGGTAAATGGTTTTGGATTGCATTTCTTTAGCATTTTAGTAAATGAGGTACTTTAATATCTTGTTCAAAATCTTTTCCGGAAAAGAAAATTCTCTTTTGAAAAAAAAACTATAATTATCTTTGTTTGCATTGCTATTTTTTCTATCCCTTGGATTGATGTAACTTTCCAAAGATTTTGATGTTATTGTTAATGATAAACCAAATTATCCATTAATGACAAGAAATACCAGCACATGCAGGTTACAGACAATCAAACATTGAATATTCTGATTGATTTTCATACAGTTTTTGTTATAGTAATATTAATTTCTATTTTTTACTCCCTTCCCCTCCCCCACCACTCCCACCCCAGTATGAGAACGATGTTATCACTATTGATCTGGTACAAAATTCTTCTCAGAAAACTCAGAATGATGTGGATATTGCTGATGTGGCTTATTATTTTGAAAAAGATGTGAGTATAATCTTGCTTATTTTATCTCTGTTTTAGAAATGTCTTTCATCTATTTCTCTACTTTTAGATCAACCATATGAATAAATATTCTCCAGTGGTTCTCATGTGGCAATTAACTTTGTCCTCCTTTTTGTTCACATGCGCCTTTCTTATATACTTTTTTACTTGTTCGTATATTTATGCCTTTTTATCAAATTGTTATGCCTAGAATATTTTCTCTCTTATGATTCTTGTTACCTCCTTGGCAGTTATTTAGCTTGTGAGTCTAGTCTTCCCTACTATAATTTCTATGAACAAGAGACTCTGTAAAAATTGCTGTTTAACTGGTGGGATTAAATTGTGTGTTTAATATACTAAAGTGAGCTATTTTCTGATGAAATTTGGGATTCACTTCAAAATAACCAGGCTAGGGAATTACCTGGCTATCCAGTGATTAGGACTCTGTGCTTTCACTGCCAAGGGCCCAAGTTCAATCTCTGGTCATGGAACTAAGATCTCACAAACTGTGCAGTGTAGCCAAAAAAACCAAAAAAGTACCCAGGCCAAGGGGAGGCTAGGGGGTTGGGAGAGAAGGAAGAATAGATAAGATTGGCCCTGTGTTTATATTATTGAACCTGAGTAATAGGTATATGGACCTAATTATACTATAATTTTTACTTTTATATATGTTTGGAAATTTCCTGTCATAAAGTTTTTTTTTTTTTTTTATTTCAATGGATAAGACTGTTATCACCAAAACCATAAAGATTCTTGGCAGCAGTTCTTTTGGTACATAATTGGCACATAATTCATGGCTGTGGTGGGTTTTTCTTAACTATTTTAAATTGCTTTTCTCCTCAATATAGGTTAAAGATGAATCCTTGTTCCATTCCAAAAGGATGGACCTGAGAGTAAATGGGGAACTACTGGATCTGGATCCTGGTCGAACTTCAATTTACTATGTTGATGAAAAACCACCTGAATTTTCAATGCAGGGTCTACAAGCTGGTATTATTGCCGTCATTGTGGTTGTGGTAGTAGCAATTATTGCTGGAATCATTGTGCTGGTGAGTTTGGAACAAGTGAAATTTCATTTAAGGATCTTTTCTTTCAAGAAATGGTGATAATATGAAAGAGCCCCGACCATGTTCCAAAATAAGTTAATGAAACAAAATCTTCATTTGTTGTACTCCTTTATGCTGAATGAATCTATTGCATTTCTGGCCCCTTTTTGTAAAATAGTCAGCCTTATGAAGAAAGGATGCTGATCTGAGAAAAGCTTGTAGCTGAGCACTTCACAGGTTGGTTATGTTGCCATTGAGTAGCCAGTGTCCTTTAGTTGTCCTCACTGCACACAGGAGTACGATTTAACACTCTTGCCAGGTTAAGTGCAAAATAATCTGAATTTCCAAACCACTCAGTGAGATGAAACTGCATTTTTTTGAACACATTGTGAACACATGTTAACACTGAAACACAATGTTAGCATAAAAAAGAGTTAAAAGAGATAAACATGAAGCCACAGTTTAAATAAAAGAGTAGTAAATTGAACTTAGCAGTGCTTCAGAAGAAGACCATACCACCTGAGAAGCAGGGTTTGTTGTAGATACGTAAGGAAATCTTACCAACGTGACAGAATAAAGACATAGATTTGAGGGTGTACGGCAGCTTATATTTTTTTGCTATCCATCTGGAAGAAAACAAAAGATGGATTCCTATTTCACCCCACCAGAGCTGGCCACATTGCTCAGCTGTGTGTGAATAGCACCTTCTGAAGCACAGCAGCACGAAAGGAGTGGGCCAGTTCACCCGTGTTCAAACACAAATTCTGGATGGGTTATAGTTCAAAATGTTAAAGAGTAAAATAAGTCTCAAAATTAATTTATGAAATGTTTGTACAACCTTGTAGTAAAAGAAACCAAGTAAGGTGGGAAATCTGGAGTCCATGAAGGAAGTCATATATTTGACTTCATTGAAATTAAGTATTTTGTATGGCAGAGATGCTGTAAAGTGAAAAAAATATATATATGTGTATATATGTGTGTATCAATGATAGGCTCAGGAAAAATATTCACTATGAATAAAACAAGTTATTATGCATAATATATAAAGAGTTCTTACAAACTGATGAAACTAAAGAAAGAAATGGTAATAGGTGTGAGTAGACTTTTCACTTTCATGCATTGGAGAAGGAAATGGCAACCCACTCCAGTGTTCTTGTCTGGAGAATCCCAGGGATGGGCGGGCCTGGTGGGCTGCTGTCTATGGGGTTGCACAGAGTTGGACACGACTGACGCGAATTAGCAGCAGCAGCAGACAACTTACAGAAAAGGAATTCCAGACGGCAAATAAATACATGAAAGGTTGATCATAGGAATCTAATTGTCCTACAGAAATAAAAGCACAAGTAATAAGGAAGCACGGTCAAGGTCACGTATTGTGTTGCTAGTAAGGATGAATCTGGACACAGCCTGAGTGTACGTCCAGCGGAGAATGGACAAGTCAACTCCGGGGCATCCATGCTGTGGAATAAAACGGCTACTAAAGAGAAAGAGTTCTACCCATAGCTTTCGATCTGGAAGAATTCCTGTGATGCGGATGCAGGCTGTGTAAAGAGGGAAATTATGTTGCATGATCCCATTTTTAGACCCCCAAAACTTACATGCATACATGTTATATTCTTACTAGGGTGGAACAAGATGTGGAAGAATGAACACTAGGCTGTTAAATTTCACTGAAGATTGTTCATTGTTTTCTTGATGGTTTTAAAAACAGTATGGATTTTAAAATTAAATTTGTTCAGATCAGAATTGTGTTCATTAAAAGTATGTATGTCAATTTAGACTAATTTTTTGTTTGGGTAGCAGTCCTCAAACAGTAATCATTTTTCTTCCACTTAGGTTGTTTCCAGAAAGAAAAGCATGACAAAGTATGAGAAAGCTGAGGTAAGTGGGTTATTTAATTAAAAGGCCCTTGTTTAATCTCTTATTCCTCATAATCACTATACCTTCCAGACACGAATGGATCTCAACTACACTGGAGTCCCTTTACAGTGTAGACCTTAGGATCTTAGGGAGAGTCTCACAGTACAGACCAGATTATATTGAGTTCTGACCACTTAATAGCTGGGTGAGTTGTTTAACTTCCTTTAAGCCTCCATGTTTCCTTTATCTGTAAGATAGGGATGATAGTACAGACCCTTTGTAAGGATAAAATAGAGTAATCTGTGTAAAGTGTCAGTCCCATGCTTGCCACACAGCAAGATGTTTGCCATCTGGAGTAGTTGTCATTACCTTGTCTTGGTTCTGTCTACAATTAATTTTGCAACCTGAGACAAAAATCATTTAATTTTAAACTTCAATTCCCTCACCCATAAAAAAGACTGATAATAGAAAATGGTTCTTCCTTAAATATTTAGCTTACCTTCTACTTCTGTCACTGGCCATCTTATCACTAAAAAGCAATTTGGATCATGTATTCAATGTATATTTCCTTGTAATACACTTTAAAAAAAAATTTAAATGTCATAAATGTGGAAGAGAATTTTCTTGCTTTTTGTTTTTTAAGCTATTTTCAGAATGAACAAAAAATTGAAAAATTATTTAAATTTTTTTTCTCTTTTCCCCTCTATTTCAGATAAAGGAGATGGGTGAGATGCATAGGGAACTCAATGCATAACACTAGTTTGAAGAATAACTACAATAAGGGAAATTAGTAAACAGACTCAGATTATAAACATACGCATGGGGCGAAGAGAAGATCTTTGAAGACCACTGTTGTGTTGTTAGTTAACATCATATGTTTGTACTAGTTAAACCTGTACTCAAAATATAAACAGTTTGAAATTGACTTTACCAATCTTAAAATTTGACTACAAGTGTCCTATCGATAACAGATCTAAAACCCAGAATTTGGACTGATAGTTTGAATTACTTATGCCTAACATTGAAGGGCACGCATTAAATATGCTTCCACAGTAGTCTGAAATGACTACTGGCTTGTCCATTTGTCATTAAATAGCTGCTTTCCTATTTACTTTGACTCTTGTACATATAAACTTTTTTTATGAACTATGAAATAAACATTAAAAAAGTTTCCTAACTTTTGAATCACATTGAATCAAATTTCATAGTATACACATAAGATAATAGGTTAAGAAATGCTCTGAATGCTAGCTACAAATTAGAATTTGCATGAGCCCTTATAATCACGTATGTGTGCGTGCTAAGTGGGTTGCCATTTCCTCCTCCAGATAATCATGTATACTCAATATAAAATTAATAACGTAATGTATAACTTCTACAAAGAAAAAACAAGCAATTTTATTCTGAATCCATCTAAGATTCTATTTCAGACAAAGTGGCATTTTGGCAGACTAATACCTTAAGGCTGAATTGATGGACAGTGTTGTGGAATGTGAATTCCATGGGTGGTTGTATTAGAAGCACCAGTTTTTCAACTGAATTATTATGGTACAAACACATTTTATATGAAGTTAAAGTATCCTGAAATATTTTGCTTTTGATAAGAAACTTTAAAAAATACTGTGAAAAGAATGTTAAAGAAAATTTTAAAAGCTGTATTTAAGTATTTACTTATGATTTTTATCCCTTCCGTAGTAGGCAGAATTCTAGGATGGCCCCTAAGATTTCTTACCCATGATATATATGCTCTATATAATTCCTTCCCTTAGAGTGTGGGCAGAATCTGTGAATATGATAAGGTGATGACTCCTGAGATTCAGTTACATGGCATAAGCGAAGGGATTTTCCAGATGCAATTATGATCCCTCTTCACTTGACTCAAAAGGGAGATTACAAAAGAGTGCCTTAAAGTAGGAGACAAAAAGCGGAAATAGATGTACTCTCTTGTTAACTGTAAAGCAGACTACCATGTTTTGGAGAGAGTCACCTATCAGGAAATGGCTGGGCAACCGAGGGCCCAGTCACTCAACCATGGAAGTGAATTCTCAACAAATGAGCTCAGAAGAGGACTTAAATTTGTCATAATTTGTTATGCAGCAACAAAAATCAGTCCTCGAAAGTAATGAGAACTTTAAAGACAAATAGACAAATATGAAAATAGCCATTACCCTAGGCCTGAGACAGCACCCAAAGAAACTGTATACACCCTGGGCTGGAGTTCAGACCTGGGAGAGGGCTGATGAAGAGACCTGTGGCTCGATGAAGAGCAGAGAAGTTCCTGTGGTGCTGCACGGGCAGAACTTGTCGAAAATCTCTCGGGATTTACTGGGAAAATTTGCCCTCAAGAATAGCAGTCATCAAACTACAGCCTGCAGCCTGGTCTACCACCTGTTTTCAAAACTGGGAGCTAGAATGGTTTTTGCATTTTTAACCAGTTGAAAAAAAATAGGGTATTTCAGTATATGTAAAATAGTGCAAAATATTACATGGGATAAAAATTTCAGTGTCCACAAAGTCTTACTGGAGCACTGCTACACTCACTCGTTCATGTGTTGAGTGTGGCTGTTTTTCACTACAAGGGCAGCTAATTGTGACAGACTGACCTAATGGGAGGAAAAGGCAATGGCACCCCACTCCAGTACTCTTGCCTGGAAAATCCCATGGACGGAGGAGTCTGGTAGGCTGCAGTCCACGGGGTCGCACAGAGTCGGACATGACTGAGCGACTTCATTTTGACTTTGCACTTTCATGCATTGGAGAAGGAAATGGCAACCCACTTGTGTTCTTGCCTGGAGAATCCCAGGCACAGAGGAGCCTGTTGGGCTGCCGTCTATGGGGTCGCACAGAATCCGACACGACTGAAGCGACTTAGCAGCAGCAGCAGCAGACCTAATGGGAAGTAAAGCCTCACTACTCTGGCCCTTTACGGAAGTTTGTTGACCCCTGTTCTAGGGTGCTAAGGGAAAGATCTGACACCTAAGGCACTGTACAAAGCTGTTTTTTTACAGTTGGGGTGGGGGGGCAGTGCTCAGGGAAGCTGCCATCAGCTGCCCAGGGCTGTAGAATCCCTGGGTGCTGCCACAGCTGGGCACTGGGGGGAAGTGGCTGGTGCCACAAGGGAAACAATACCCTTTCCTCTTGCAGTGTTGCTCCGGCGCCCTCTTCTGACAAAGCTTCAGAGCAGGCACAAAGGGTGAATTGAGGTGTAGTTGCTAAGTCGTGTCCAATTCTTTTGCAACCCCATGGACTGTAGCCCACTAGGCTCCTCTGTCCATGGGATTTCCCGGGCAAGAATGCTGGAATGGGTTGCCATTTCCTTCTCCAGGGGATCTTCCCGACTCAGGGATGGATCCCAGGTCTCTTGTATCACCTGCGTTGGCAGGCAGATTCTTTTCCACTAGTGCCACTTGGAGCGCCCAATGACCTCATCACCTTCCTCCGGAAACTTTGTCCATCACTTATATCCTCAGAATCAGCTAGTGACATTGTGACCATGTAACAAGTCCTAAATTCTTTTTTCTCTTACCTTCTCCATCGTTTTGGTCATCAGTCCCTGAGATTCTCCCTCGGGAATAAGTCTACCTCCAATCTGCCTTCCCTTAACACATTTATACTGATCTCTTTGCCACCAGTCTATTCCCTCTCTAGCCCAGATCAGTTGCTCAGATGGTAAAGAGTCTGCCTGCAATGTGGGAGACCCAGATTTGATCCCTGGGTCAGGAATATACCCCTGGAGAATGGAATGGCAACCCACTCCAGTATGCTTGTCTGGAAAATCACATAGATGGAGGAGCCTATCAGGCCCCAATCCGTGGGGTCACAAAGAGTCGGACATGACTGAGTGACTAACACACACACACTTTGCCACCAATCTATTCCTTCTGTAGCCCAAATGCTAAATTGCTCCCATAACGATTTGCCTAAAGTTGATCACAGCATTTTTCTACCCCTTCCTCCTCCAGTCTGGACCTGCACTGGGTGCTCCTTCCCCTTTTGGCTGCCCAGCATCCCATCCCCTCTTCCATTTGGGGAGAATTCTGCTGTGTATGGTATTGGTGGGAGCCAATTCTTCACCTCCCTCTGCAGAAGTTTAAGAGCAGTGATGTTCCCTCTGCCCTGAGCATCTAGGGCACAGGCATCCCTACCTAGGACTTGAGATCTTGTGACAAAAAGGGAGAACAGTTGAGAAGACTCTGATGGGCAGTGGTGGGGTGAGACCAATGGCATACACAGGAGTGGTCCCTGAATGGCATCCAGTCCTCTAGCTATGGTCACTCTGCCTGGCCTCCCTTGGTTCCTCCTTTGTCTCCATTCCACAACTTTACCACTTGCCTAGATGTAATTTTACTTAATACCAAGCTCTCTTCATTCCCAGTCTTTCCTGTGTATTATCCCAGAACAACACAGTCAAAATATATTTTATTTCCCATTATACTCCAATATATCCAACTTTGCTATATGCAAAATTTTTCTTTCCATTCCTCAAACGTTCCTGTTCCCAGGTCCTTTTATACTTTTCTTGGGCTTGACCATATCTTTTCTTTCTTTTTTTTAAAATTGAGGTATAGCTGATGTACAATGTTACCTAAGTTTCGGGTGTACCACAGTCTTATGTTGTTTCTTACATCTGCAGTATCCTCTACTTAGTCAAGGCCCAGCTTAAGATCCCCTTTCATGACGGCTTTCTTAGCACTTTAGCCTCCGCTCTTTCTACTTCTTTCAACACGAAGGAGGTTAGGATATGCTACCCCTAAATATGCCACTTTGGTGTAAGGGTTCTTTTTGCCAAAGGCAAATGACAATCAACAGATGCAGAAAAAATTCTTCACCCACCTCTTATCTGCCTGAAATCAGGGCATAAATTTCCCTTTGTGAAGGTGCTTCCCCTTGAATCATCCTTTGAACCAGAGATGGAGAGTTGACACTGAGATGAGTTTGCATAACCAGACCCTACTACAGTAGCCCTATCCTCCATTAGTTCTCCCATATATTTCGTGGTTACTTCCTGAAAATGTATCATCTCTGGAAGGACAAATCCTCTCTCCTTTGTTAATATATAAGACCTTGAGGATATATATATATACAACCGATTCTTTGATATTTGCATTTCTGTGAACTGCTGTGCATGTATATATTAATAAAAAGTGTGCCTTTTCCCCATTAATCTGTCTAGCCTTTTCCCCCGTTAATCTATTGTTAGTTTAACACAAACTCACATTCTCCCAGTCACTGAACTTGAGAGTAAAGAGAAAGTTTTCCCTCCTCAATAAACACAACACATTCTGTAGATACAACATAATTTGTTATTTCCGATCATCCTAAAACATGCCCCCGCCTGCTAACAATTCCCACTAACCCTGAAGCTGCCATTCCTATCTCTTTTCCTTTTTTTTATCAAGCTTCTTAAATAGAAATAGTACATTGTGTTTTCAAACCACAGAGTCTCTGTTGCCTATATCAACCAACCAAAGAGCTTTCTGAAAAATAGACTTCTTCAGATTCTTTGCCTACATTTACATTGGGTTATGTATCTATTATTGAGATGTAAGATTTCTCTATATATTCTGGATACAAATCCTTTGTCATATATATAATTTCCAAATATTTTCTCAGAAGAAGATACAGAGCACATGAAAAGATGCTCAATATCATTAGTCATTAAGGAAATGAAAATCAAATCACAATAAGATACCATTCATACCCACTAGGATGGCTAGAATCAAAAAGACAGGAACAAGTGTGGTGAGGATGTGGTAAAGTTAGAACCCTTATACATTGCTGAAGAGAATGTAAAATGTTTCAGGCATTTTGGAAAACAGTTTTGCAATTCCTCAAGATGTTAAACATAGCAGGTTAAACATACGGGTTATAGTTTACCATGAGGACTGCAATTAAACATACATTAAAAGGTGTGATCCAGCAATCCCACTTCTAGGTATATATCCAATAGAAATAAAAACGGACATATGTTCACATAAGAACTTATAAACGAACATTCATAGCAGCATTATTTGTGATGGCCAAAATGTGGAAACAATCCAAATGTCCACTGACTGATGAATAAATAGAAAAAATGTGGTGTAGTCATACAATGATATATTATTTGGTAATAAAAAGGAGTGACACATATGATGTGAATGAACTTCAAACATTATGCTTAGTGAAAGGAGCCAGTCACTAAACATCCTGTCTGTATGATTCCATTTACATGCAATGCCCAGAAAAGGTAAAATTATAGGGACAGAAAGTTGATCTGTGGTTGCCAGGAGCTAGGAAGGGGAATAGGGAGTGACTGCTAATTGGTGTGCAGTTCCTTTTTGGAGGGACAAAATATTCTAAAATTAGATTGTAATTATGGTTATGCCTGCCTGTGTGCTAAGTTGCTTCAGTTGTGTCCGACTCTTTGTGACCCTATGGACTATAGCCCATCCGGCTCCTCTGTCTATGGAGTTCTCCAGACAAGAATCCTGGAGTAGGCTGCCATGCCCTCCTCCAAGGGATCTTTCCTACCCAGGGATTGAACCTGCATTTCCTGTGTCTCCTGCATTGGCAGGCGGGTTCTTTACTACTAGCACCACCCGGGAAGTCCAGTTATGGTTATACAACCCTGTTAGTAAACCCCAAATCACTGAGCCACCAGGGCAGGGGTTCCCTGGTGGCTTGGATGATAAAGAATCTGCCTGCAATGCAGGAGACCCTGGTTCAATTCCTGTGTCAGGATGATCCCCTGGAGAAGGGAATGACGACCCACTCTAGTACTCTTGCCTTGAGAATTCCATGGACAGAGGAGCCTCAAGGGCTATAGTCCATGGAGTTGCAAAGAGTCGAACACAACTGAGTGACTAATACTTTCATTGAGTTATATACTTCAAATGAATTGTGCAGTATGTAAATTATGTTTTCATAAAGCTGTTTAAAAAAGAAAAAGATGTCTTACTCAGCTCCAAGGGCCCTTTTAAATCCTCCTTTCTCTGAAATTGCAGTGACTTAGTTGACAGCACTTCACTTACTGTCTCTTTTTAATAATGGGATAATACAACCAAATTATAAAAATTTTAGAAACTAGAGTGGTGGCAAAATTGGTGTTGAATTTCTCATGGGCATACTATCATAGAAAACTGAACTGACAATAATTTACTTTTAAGATTAAATTAAACACATCAAAATTTACTCACATCAAAATAATTCACATCAAAACATTTCTCTGTTTTTGGTTGTTTAAAAATCTTATTACTTCTTTGAAGAGCCTCTTTGTTAGGTGTATGTGCTTTTTTGCCCAACACTTATTCTGATTATAAATAAGTAATAGTTATAAATTTGATAAATATGAGAAAAGTAAAAACCATTTGGGGGTAATGGTTTTATTGTGTATGTTAGTTGCTTAGTCATGTCTGACACTTTGTGACCCCATGGACTGTACCCTGCCGGCTCCTCTATCCATGGAATTTTCCAGGCAAAAATACTGGAGTAGGTTGCCATTTCCTTCTCCAGGGGATCTTCTCAACCCAGGCATCAAATCCAGGTCTCCTGCATTACAGGCAGATTCTTTACCCTCTAAGCCACCAGTACTGCACCCTATCAAGCATATGATGTCTTCCAGCTATACTTTTGCAAAATCCCTCATCTGTTATTTTCAGAAACTAATAGTTTCCTAAGTGGGGCTAGAAAATATATAAAATTTCTGTAAGATGCACTATTTCACATAACTTTCAAAATTATCAACTTCCCTCACAGCTCAGATGGTAAAGAATCGGCCTGCAGTGCTGGAGACCCGGTTCAATTCCTGGGTCAGGAAGATCCCCTGGAGAAGGGAAAGGCTACTCACTCTAGTATTCTGGCCTGGAGAATTCCATGGACTGTATAACCCATGGGGTTGCAAAGAGTAGGACATCACTGAGCGACTTTCACTTTTCAAAATTATCATAAATATTTAATCTGTGCACATGGCTTTAAAGAAAAGATACTTTCACTTTTCAAAATTATCATAAATATTTAATCTGTGCACATGGCTTTAAAGAAAAGATACTGTTAAAACAACCTCTTAGAGAGTTTACTGGTGGCCTAATGGTTAGAACTCTGGGCTTTCACTGCCATGGCCTGGGGTTTAGTCCCTGGTCAGGTAACTGACGAAGAAGGCAATGGCACCCCACTCCGGTACTCTTGCCTGGAGAACGCCATGGATGGAGGAGCCTGGTGGGCTGCAGTCCATGGGGTCGATAAAAGTCCTACATGACTGAGCAACTTCACTTTCACTTTTCACTTTCATGCACTGGAGAAGGAAATGGCAACCCACTCTAGTGTTCTTGCCTGGAGAATCCCAGGGATGGGGGAGCCTGGTGGGCTGCCGTCTATGGGGTCGCACAGAGTCGGACACGACTGAAGTGACTTAGCAGCAGCAGGTAACTGAAATCCCTAAAGCCACATGGCATGCCATAAAAAACCAAAAAACCCCAACAAACCAAAACGAAAAAAACACAACTTATTAGGCAAATTGATTACAAACACATTTCAATGTTTTACTTCAAGCTTGTCTCTAGGCAGGGTAATTTAAAGGTCCCTCTTCTTGCAGACATTGGGAGGGAAAAAAGTCCTCTGGGTCATTGTTATTAGTCTGGATACAAAGAGTCTCTGAAATCATTACCTATCTTTAAAGTCTGGTGAAAGGTTATCATCCTCTGCCAAGGCTGATAGCCTTGTAGATGAATTTCTAGACTTTATGCCCATTAAAGTCAACCAGTAAGTAAGTAAGTGTCAGTCGCTCAGTCGTGCCCAATTCTTTGCGACCCCATGGACTGCAGCCCACCAGGCTCCTCTGTCCGTGAGATTTTCCAGGCAAAGATACTGGAATGGGTTGCTATTTCCTTCTCTAGGAGATCTTCCCAACCCAGGGATCGAACCCCAGTCTCCTGCACTGCAGGCAGATTCTTTACTGACTGAGCTACAAGGGAAGCCCTCAACTGATAAACAAATACCTAATTCAATGAATAAGTGAAAGACATAGTCTGGGTGGGGGGAAACGTGATGATAAACAGTATCAGATCAGATCAGATCAGTCGCTCAGTCGCGTCCGACTCTTTTCGACCCCATGAATCGCAGCACGCCAGGCCTCCCTGTACATCACCAACTCCTGGAGTTCACTCAGACTCACGTCCATCGAGTCAGTGATGCCATCCAGCCATCTCATCCTCTGTCGTCCCCTTCTCCTCCTGACCCCAATCCCTCCCAGCATCAGGGTCTTTTCCAATGACTCAACTCTTTGCATGAGGTGGCCAAAGTACTGGAGTTTCAGCTTTAGCATCATTCCTTCCAAAGAAATCCCAGGGCTGATCTCCTTCAGAATGGACTGGTTGGATCTCCTTGCAGTCCAAGGGACTCTCAAGAGTCTTCTCCAACACCACAGTTCAAAAGCATCAATTCTTCGGCACTCAGCCTTCTTCACAGTCCAACTCTCACATCCATACATGACCACAGGAAAAACCATAGCCTTGACTAGACGAACCTTTGTTGGCAAAGTAATGTCTCTGCTTTTGAATATGCTGTCTAGGTTGGTCATAACTTTCCTTCCAAGGAGTAAGCGTCTTTTAATTTCATGGCTGCAGTCACCATCTGTAGTGATTTTGGAGCCCAGAAAAAGTCTGACAGTTTCCACTGTTTCCCCATCTATTTCCCATGAAGTGATGGGACTGGATGCCATGATCTTCATTTTCTGAATGTTGAGCTTTAAGCCAACTTTTTCACTGTCCACTTTCACTTTCATCAAGAGGCTTTTGAGTTCCTCTTCACTTTCTGCCATAAGGGTGGTGTCATCTGCACATCTGAGGTTATTGATATTTCTCCGGCAATCTTGATTCCAGCTTGTGTTTTTCCAGCCCAGCGTTTCTCATGATGTACTCTGCATAGAAGTTAAATAAACAGGGTGACAATATACAGCCTTGACGAACTCCTTTTGCTATTTGGAACCAGTCTGTTGTTCCATGTCCAGTTCTAACTGTTGCTTCTTGACCTGCATACAGATTTCTCAAGAGGCAGGTCAGGTGGTCTGGTATTCCCGTCTCTTTCAGAATTTTCCACAGTTTATTGTGACCCACACAGTCAAAGGCTTTGGCATAGTCAATAAAGCAGAAATAGATGCTTTTCTGGAACTCTCTTGCTTTTTCCATGATCCAGCGGATGTTGGCAATTTGATCTCTGGTTCTTCTGCCTTTTCTAAAACCAGCTTGAAAACAGGAAGTTCACGGTTCACATATTGCTGAAGCCTGGCTTGGAGAATTTTGAGCATTACTTTACTAGCATGTGAGATGAGTATAAAGGCTTTTAAAAAAAACATAAAATATTTTCAAAGCTATTTAATTTAATCCTGACATCACCCTTGGTGTTATTATTATCGTGTTGCCTTCCTCTGCACTCACTATTTATAATGTGTATGGGGAAAGGGGAGAGATGGATGGCACTTAGGCTAAGGTTATCAAAAAGGAGTGGTTGTTGTGATACACAGTTCATTCATTTACAGACATTTCCTGTGTTCCTCATATGTGCCAGGCTCTCTGGCACACAGATAGTTAAACTTACAGAATCTGGAGCCTGAACTCTAGTTCAATCACTTACTATTAGTTCTGGATTTTGGGGTAAGCTACCTCACATTTCCTAGTTTCAGTTTCCTCATTGTAAAATAAGAATAACAATAGTTCTTAATGCTTAGAGTTGCAAAAATTAAAACGTAAAAATAAAAGTTAATAAAATGCTGATAACATTGGCCTTTATCATTAAATAAATATAATACTCACCTGTGTTCTTTTCAAGTGTTTGGTAAGAGAAACAGATATTTCTAAAACAATGTAGCAAATATAATATGGGTATGAATATGAGTAAGGGAAAGATTGAAGGCAGGAGGAGAGGGGACGACAGATGAGATGGTTGGATGGCATCACCAACTGGATGGACATGAGTTTGAGCAAGCTCTGGGAGTTGGTGATGGACAGGGAAGCCTGGTGTGCTGCAGTCCATTGGGTCGCAGAGTCAGACACGACTGAGGGACTGAACTGAACTGATGAATAAGATGGTACTTCAGAAGATAACTCAACTAATTACACCTGGAGGGAATGGGCTTCTTTCAGGTCTGGGCACTGAAGAATGACCAGTAGTTTGCTACACAAAGGGCAGGGAAGGACCATTCCAGAGCAGAGGGACAAGTTTGTGTTAGGTATTGAAAGGTAAGGGGAAATTTATTACTGCAGCTGGAAGAGCTGGTGTGAAAGGAGGGAACACTAGTAGGAGATGTAGTCAGCAGTCTGATAGCTCAAACTTTCTCTACTTCTGAAACTATTTGAATTTTAACATTTAGGTCAGTGGTTTCTAAACCGAGCTGACTGTCAAGAATTTCCAGGGAGCTTTCTTAAAAGAGCCCAATAACCCACCTTCAGAAATTCCAACCCATTAGGTGGGGGTGGGGCCCAGGAACAACTTCGAAAAGCCCCTGGGGGTAATTATGCACCTTTGAAACAGGGTTTGGGACAGATTTCATGGGGGGAAGGGTGATCAAACAGGAGAGTGCAATACCTTGTGTTAGGCAGGTAACTGTGCAGGATGTATCCTGACCTCCTTCCTTCAAGTCTTTGCTCAATAGTAAAAAAAAAAAAAAAAATTCCAACCCTCCCCACCCTGTCCTTTATACCTAAACACTTACTTCTAACAGTTTATTTACTATAAGTTTGCTGCTGTTTTAGTTGCTAAATCGTGTGCAACTCTTTTACGACCCCATGGATCCTCTGTCACTGGATTTCCCAAGCAAGAATATCGGAGTGGGTTTCCATTTCCTTGTCCAAGAGATCTTCCCCACCCACGGATCGAACCAACGTCTCCTACATCACCAGGCGGATTCTTTTACCACTGGGCCGCCAGGGAAGCCCTACTATGTTTACTTAGTATATTATCTGAATACATTCATTAGAATATAAGCTCAACAAAGACTGTGATTTTTCTCTTATCTTTACTAATCCTCAGATCCTATGTCTGGAGCATAGCAAGTTTTCTGTTTTTGAATGAATCAATCAATCAGGGAGTGAAGTCTTGGCTAGGATGGAGTTTGCTTAAAAAAGAAAACGGAGGCAGCTGGAAGGAGAGGGGCATAGGTTAAAAAAAATACTGTGATAGGAAGGCTAGTTTTTCCTTGCTTTCAAGTTTCTTTTTGATTTCACTCTTGTGCTTACGGGTACATAATAAACTCAAAACCAGCCGGAACCTCCCATCTGACCTGTTAATCTAGCTATTCCTCCACCTGGTGCCCACGCCTGTGCAGCCCAGAAAACCCGGAGACCTAACCCTTTCAACGATGGGCGTCTGCCAGGGTCGGCGCGCGACCTAGGCTCACGCATGCGCATTATACAGAGTCGCCAGCGTGCGCGGGAAGCTGGGCCGCGTCCGATTATGATTGGCTGTCGGGGCGCACTCCCACCCACAGAGTCGCAGTGCTGGATGTTGATTGGGTATCTCCGCAGAGGCCGGACGCGCTTGGGGGGCGAGGGAGGGGAGGCGGGAAACATCTTGGTGGGTGCGGGGTCGTGCAGTTCTCTCGGGCGGCTGGTGGAGAGGTTTCGAAATGGCGGTGCAGCCGAAGGACACCCTGCAGCTGGATAGCGCGGCCGAGGTCGGCTTTGTGCGCTTCTTCCAAGGCATGCCGGAGAAGCCGACCACCACAGTGCGCCTTTTTGACCGGGGTGACTTCTACACCGCGCACCGGGAGGACGCACTGCTGGCCGCCCGCGAAGTGTTCAAGACCCAGGGGGTGGTCAAGTATATGGGGCCGGCAGGTGAGGGCTGGGATGGCGCGGGCTCGGGTCGGGGGGAACCCCGCAGAGTGGCTCCTCTCAGGAAGTGGTAGGGTGTCGGGCCGGGAGGCCCGGGGGCGGGGACGCTGGTGTTTCGTGGGGGCACTGCGCGTGCTCCGGTCCCTGCCTGGCCCAGAGGGGCGCCACCCGCCCCCTGCCCTGCCTCCGCCCTAAGTCTGCCCCTCGGCAGTTGCCCCGGATCAGAACTAATAGAGATCGCTGTGTGCCTGGCTTCATGCGAGGCGTTTGAACACATTGTTCTATTTTTTTTTTTTTTTTTTTTTGCAGTCTGCGTGGGTGTCTGCTTCTCAGCCCCCGCCTTGGCGCTGTGGATCTCATCACAAACGCTGCCAATCCTCGTTATCACAAATGCCAGTCCAGGATTGAAATTTAGAATAGAAAGGATTTAGGGAGACCGTTTTATGTCACCAACGTGTTTTTACCTGTTGGCCGAACGTGATTTATATCGCTGTTCAGCGCAGGGACTTATAGTGTCTACAGTTGCTAGGCAGTATTGGTGGTCGGGACCTTGAACTCTGGAGCCAGATTGCCTGGATTCAAGTCTTAGCCCCTCCTTTTACCAGCTGTGTGTCCTTGAGTTAGTCTTGGATGTCTGTGACTCCGCTCGGAATTCAGCGCCCTCAGTAACCCACCCCCATTTCTCTAGCATTATCTCTCCCTGGAAAGCTACTACAAACTTCTCACCCCCTTGTGAGTTAGATGTTCTAAACATCTTGTTTTATTTTAATCTTTTATCCCTGACTCTTTTGTGAATGAACATTCTAGGAGGAGTAAGGAGTTGCAGGCTTTAGACCTGCCTTTGCCATATGCAGATGGGATGTTACTGACGAAAGATGTTTAATTCAGCAGATAGACATTTATTGAATGCTACCTTGTCAGGCAGGGTTCTGGACACTGGGAGTACATAGATCAAGAGGCAGTATCTCCACCTTCACAGAGCTCCCTCTAGTGGATGTTTGTGTGCTTAGTCTCTGGATGTGCTAGGCTTTGTCGCTCAGTCCTGTTGAGGACTCTGCGACCCCATGGACTGAAGCCCGCCAATCTCCTCTGTCCATGGGGATTGTCCAGGCAAGAGTACTGGAGTGGGTTGCCATGCCCTCCCAGGGGATCTTCCCAATCCAGAGATCGAACCCGGGTCTTCCACATTGCAGGCGGATTCCTCTGAGCTCCCAGGGAAGCCCCCTTTAGTGGAGAGCAAGGCAGAAATCTCATTCCAGTTGAAGACCTGTAGAAGATGCTGCAGAACACGTTACAGACGAGGCGGAGACAGGGTTGCCAAAGACTGTACCCGGCAGAAGAGGCATTACAAGAGAGGCTAAATTTCACTTGAGTCTTGAGAAACCCTGTACCTGTCAGCAGGAACTTTCCCTCTCCCCACAGTCCTCCGAAACACTGGCAGCCACAAATCTGCTTTCTCTCTCTCTAGAAACACTGGTATTGAGTGACTTCTCTCACTTAACATTTTCAAGTTTCATCTGTGTTATCAATCCTTCATTACTTTTTATTGCCAAATATTCCAGTTGTATGGATGTACCATACTTCATTTAATCCATTTGTTGATCCATATTTGGATTATTTTTTGAACCTATATTTTTAATGTCATCTGTATCCATTCTGTCCTTCCCTGTTGTGCCAGTGAAGAGAGGAGCCTTTTGCTGTGGTCTGGATCGCATCTCCTCTTCTCACAGATGGCATTCTGTTGATCATTTCTTCTCTTTGGTTCATTCTATTGGCATTTAGTCTTCATATCCTTTTGGCTGCTTTTCTCTGACTCTAAAACAATTAGTGATACATTATTATAATAAAGACCTGCTAGTTGGGTTAGTACCTAGTTTCAATTTATTGATGAGAAATCTGAGTCCTTAGAAAACAAAGTTCCTTATCCTTTGTCTCTTTTGCTGTCAGAACTCAGCTTAGAAGGCATCTCCTCCTGGAAACCTTTCTTGACTCCCATCTTAAGGCTGCCTGGTTAGCTGCCCCTCTTAGGTGTTCCCTGCCTTAGGACCAGTCTCCTTACCAGTCTCTGCCTCTGAATCCCAGTCCCTGGTACAGTGCCCACACGTGAGTGAAAGTTGCTTAGTCATGTCCAACTCTTTGCGACCCCATGGACTGTATAGTCCATGGAATTCTCCAAGCCAGAATACTGGATTGGGTAGCCTTTCCCTTCTCCAGGGGATCTTCCCAACCCAGGGATTGAACCCAGGTCTCCCGCATTGCAGGCCGTAGCAGACACGTCATCAGCTGAATGAAGATGGGGCTTCCAAGTTATTCTTGAGGCGGAGAATCTTGTACCAAGCTGAGGTTTTTCTTCTGTCCCAGATGGAGGCTGGGTAGCTTTCTCTTCCAGCTCCCCTTCAGTTTTTCTTCCTGGTTTTCAGACTTAAAGCATACAGCCAAACTCTTCACCAGAAACATAGAGTAACCATACATCTGGTGCTTATCTGTAAATAAGACTTAAAATGCATTGCCACATCAGTGTGTCACTTGTTTGAGAGAAGTAGTATCTTTGGAGGATAACAGTATCTTTGGAGATGGTTTGACAACCTATCTGGAGATTAGTAGTGGAGGAAGTGTAAGAGGCCTTGGGGGGAGGGGAATCACCTCATTTGCCTCTTGACCCACCACTTTTAAGAAATCTCTGGGGACTTTCCTGGTGGTCCAGTGGTTAGAACTCTGTGCTTCCACTGCAGAGGACACAGGTTTGACCCCTGGTCAGGGAACTAAGATCCCTCATGCTGCTTGATAGACAGCCAAAATAAGGCAGTGCTGTTGTGAATGTGTTTTCCTGTTGAGTGTGTCTATAGAAAGACAGGATTGCTCTGCCTCTGCCCTTGGCCAGGCAGATAACTTTGATGTGCAAATAGATGTAATAATAGAAAGTGTTGGGGCTTGTGGATCTGAGAGTGCTTGTTCATGTGTGCTAAGCATTCAAATTCCGAATCAGTGCTGGCCAGACAAGCGTGCTGGCACATCCTACTAGGCTGATTTAAAAATTGTTTCGGAATTATGTGCCAGACCAGTGTTTTTTTCCCTCTCTCCCCAGAATTGTTTTTGCTGAGTTGGACTTTATGTTTTGCCTTCTAAATTAAAGGATGATATAACAGTGTTTTGAAGCTCATTGCTCTATTTATTGAAAGTTGTTGACCGATAATTACAGTGGCGTTTATAAACATCTCTGGGAGAAATTCCTTTCTAATTTTGTATTGACTGTGGTTCAGTGCTTTCCAAGAGCAAATTTTATGATAATATTTCATCATATGAATAATATTCAGTGTAGTGTTAGTTGCTCAGTCATATCCCACTCTTTGCCACCCATGGACTGTAACCCACCAGGCTCCTCTGTCCATGGAATTCTTCAGGCAGGAATACTGGAGTGGTTACCCATTCCCTTCTCCAGGGGAATCTTCCTGACCCAGGCATCAAACCCATGTGTCCGTCTTTGCAGGCAGATTCTTTATCATCTGAGCCACCAGGGAAGTCCATAAATAATGTTTCTTATGTATTCAACTGGATGAGCCAATAGGTTGTCCAATAGTTCTGGTTTGCATTGGGACTAAGAGGGCTCCTGGGGTGCTGGGCTTTCAGTGCTGAAAGTTGGAGAGTCTTGGGCAAAGTGGGATGGGTGGGATAGGTGACTACCTAGTCACCCTATGTGCTAGGCAAAAACAGGAAATAGTTTAAATGGGGCCTACCATTCCACTGAAGTTCTGGTCCTGAGTGAGTCTTAATTGGGAGAAGTGAGACTTGCAGCCTGGGTAGACCTTATATCTCTCATATGCCTCTTGAGAATGTGAGTATAGGCTTTGCTGAAGGAGTAACATTCAGAGTAGATGTAATTTTCATGCAGCTTGCTTTCTACATGCAAGGTAAAGAAAGGTAGTCTATTCAAGTCTAAAAATGTGGCTGTGTTTTACTTGCTGAGTCGAAAACTGGCAACCTAAATAATGTTTTCTTGAAAGTTTGAATTAATTGCCTATATTGTAAAAATTGGGTGGTTTCATGAAAACATTCAGATTTTGAGCTTCTTTTGAAAATTCTGCGTAGTTGGAAACTGGGCAGGTTAGCAGTGGCTTGAGTCCAGTGGCTGCTCCCTCTGACCTAGTGAGTCCAGCTTTTCCTTTTACCTTGTGCTTTCCTCATTTTGTCACAGTTCCCACATTTGAAGTCATTTGTCATCTGTCCGTTGTGTTCTTCCTTTGGCTTTCTCTGCTCCTTTGATAGCCACCTGGTCCCTGTACCTGGTCCTGGATGAGATCATAAGAAATGTTCTAGGGAATAACTTTAGAGAAGCAAGATTTGAGCCCGTTTTCAGGGTGTCTGTGACAGCGGGGGTGCTTGTCCACTGCTTATGTAACTAGTAAAATGATATTGAAAGTATCAGCTGTGTCTTGCGCTGTACAAAATAATTGTATTCTGTCATTTAATTAATTTGTATTTGTATTTAATATTTGTGCTTGATACAATCTATTGTTAAATTTAGATTAAGTCTCTCATAAGATCCAGACTTGTCAGAATAATCTGCATGTATATTCTGTAGTTTTATTTTTGAAATTTATTTGACTGCACTGGGTTTTAATGGTGATTTTTATTGTAGCATGTGGGATCTAATCACCTGACCAGGGAGTGAACCTGGGCCCCCTGCATTGGAAACATGGAGTTTTAGCCACTGGACCACCAGGGAAGTCCCTACAAGTATATTCTGAATTACCTTTAAGTGAATAATTGGTATTAACTGTTTTATTTGAAAATTGAGTTATAATTCCATTTGATAGTGCGGGTGATTTTATTTATTTTGTAAAGACATTGTTATTTATGAATCAAAACTAAAATGAGACCCTGTAGTCTAAGACTATACATCTAAGACTATTAGGTAATATGTGGCTCAGCTGGTAAAGAATCCTCCTGCAATGTGGGAGACCTGGGTTCGATCCCTGGGTTGGCAATATCCCCTGGAGAAGGGAACAGCTATCCACTCCAGTATTCTGGCCTGGAGAATTCCATGGACATACAGTCCACGGGGTCGCAAAGAGTCAGATAGGACTGAGCGATTTTCACTTTCACTTCACTTTGGCACTGTTGATATTTTTGACCAAAGAGTTAATCTGTTGCTGTGAGGGGCTAGCCTGTGCATGGTTAACAGCATCCCCTCCTCTCCCTACTAGATTCCATTATTACTCCCTTGTCCCAGTTGTGACAACTTAGATGCCCCCAGACAGAGATAGTGTCCACTAGGGGAGCAAGATCTTCCCCAGTTGAGAACGGGTGATGTGAGATGAAGACCAGTAAGTTTTAAAACTCTGTTGACTGGATAGTGAAAATAAATGGCATTAATACTTTACAGATGGTGGTGTTAATTGGTACAGCCAACCAAGGGGGATAGTCTGGCAATATTTATAAAAATCGCACATATCATCCTTTGAAAAAAATCCAGTTTTAGGACTTTATCTCACACTTACACTCTAATGTTTAGAGAATGAAACACATGCAAGATTATTCATGTAACCTGTTGTAATAACAAAAATTGGGAAAACCTATATGTCCATCACTAAGAGATTAATTATAGAACTTCCTGAGGGTCACTGAAACGTTGCAGCTGTAACAGAAAGAATCTGATTATGTACTGGTGGAACAATCTTTTAGACTACCATATCAAAGTTAAAAAAAAAGAGAACAGTATGTATAGTGTGGAGTTATAGAAAAGAAAAAAAAGCAGTGCTTTATATTTGCCTGTGTGTGCGTGCGTTTGGAAATACATTCTATGAACTGGTAACACTGGGGTGGTAAACGGAATGTGTAGGGGACAGTGGTGAATTGATGTACCTTTTGAACCTTCAATTTTTGAACTACGTTACCAGAACATTTTATCATAATTAGTAATTTATTTTATGGACCTTCTGAAAAAATTATATAAATACTATTGTATTATTATTATATATATAACTATTGTAATAGTTGTTATATAAGACTTTTATCCAAACTTGTTAAAAACAGATGATGAAAAAAGTAGCATCAGCTGTATATATATTTATTCATTTTTTTAATCTTAATTTCTTATTTTGATATATTAGTTAGTTCAGTCGCTCAGTCGTGTCTGACTCTGCGACCCCATGAATCTCAGCATGCCAGGCATCCCTGTCCATCACCAACTCCCGGAGTTCACTCAGACTCACGTGCATCGAGTCAGTGATGCCATCCAGCCATCTGGCTGTATTTATCCACTGTATTATACCGTTCATCTACTAGAATCCCTGGGACATGAAATAGGTTTATTGGGTGAATGAATTACTGGGAAAACAACATAGCTTGGAGGGAGGCATTGTGTTAGGTCTTGAACGCTTATGACTTTAAATCGTGAAATCTGTAACCTGTATTTTTAATATTTTTCTTTAGGAGCAAAGACTCTGGAGAGTGTTGTGCTTAGTAAAATGAATTTTGAGTCTTTTGTAAAAGATCTTCTTCTAGTTCGTCAGTACAGAGTTGAAGTTTATAAGAACAGAGCTGGAAATAAGGCCTCCAAGGAGAATGATTGGTATTTGGCATTTAAGGTAATTATCTTCCTTTTAAATTTAGTTGTGTTTTTAAGAATAGAAAAAAATTAAATTGAATTCTCTGTTGCTTTAATATTTTAGCCAGGTTGTGATAGTAAAATCCTTTGAGAGACTTTAATATTCTTTAGCATGTGGTTTTTAAAATCACAGTTTAATAGCAATTCAGAAATTCAGTAAATCTTTATGAGTATGAGTACTCTGAGCTTTGTCACTGTCACTGAAACCCAAGTAATTAATAGCTTTTACGTAAAGTTGAATGCCAGCATTAAAGGAAATTTGATTTTTACTGTTTTTGAAGTAATATCACACAATTAGCATGTTCTGGGAAACTCATTTATATACATTTGTAATGTATTTGCTCTTTGTGTATTCCTTTCTCTTTCATTTGACTGTAATTTTTAAAAGTCTGGACCTTTGTTTAATGCTGATCACATTCCTAGGTGTGTCTAGAAGGGCTTGTTGATGTGCTTCTAATGCCTTCATGGAGATGATTGTGCTAGCTTGTTTTACTTGAAGACTGTATTTTTAGTCTGTAAAGTCATGTTTTTGTTCACACACAGTACATTCTCTTGTAGCTCAGTCAGTAAAGGATCTGCCTGCAATGCAGGAGACCCTGGTTCAGTTCCTGGGTCAGGAAGATCCCTGAAGAAGGAAATGGCAACCCACTCCAGTATTCTTGCCTGGAGAATTCCATGGACAGAGGAGGCGTTCGGGCTACAGTCCATGAGGTTGCAAGAGTAGGACACAACTTAGTGACTAAACCAATACATGCACATAAATACGGGATAAAGGTTAAAATGTTGGGGAGTTGAGATTTATCCTTGCAAAGGAATAAACGTGGTAAGCGAGGGACAATGCTCTGGGCTTGTAGTTGGTGCATCTCATTTCTTTTCTTCTCTGGGTGATCTTGGCAGATTTCCCAGCCTTCTCCAGTATCTGTTTCTTTATAAACATAAAATGAGAAGGTTTTCAAGATGTTTTCTGACCTGAAAGGCCTATGAAAGTTTTTGTGTGTGCAATATTTAAACATGTGATGTTGGTGCTGCCCCAAGAATAATACTCTTCAATATCCCTTCCATGTTGCCTCCCACCACCACACCCCCCCACCTTTGAAAATGTAGACATTTCCTGAAGATTACATCTGAGAGAATTTAGCATCCTGTGTTACGGAGTTTCCTCAGAATTTTCAGTGATACTTTACTGAGAAAAGTGGAACTGAGAGTATTATCCTCAATGGCTCAGCAGTAAAGAATCTGCTGCCAATGCGGGAGAATCGGGTTTGATCCCTGGGTCAGGAAGGTCCCCTGGAGGAGGAAATTGCAACCTAGTCCAGTATTCTTGTCTGGAAAATCCCATGGATGAGGAGCCTGGTGGGCTAGAGTCCATAGTGTCACCAAGAGTTGAGCATGACTGAGCATGGGTGTGCACACACACACACGTTATGATGGAGTTTCCTTAGAATTTTCATTGCTGCTTTACTGAGAAAAGTGGGACTTAAAAGTATTATCCTACATCTTGAAAGATTTTAATAGAAAATTGAGGGTACCAAAACATGATGTTTTTCTATCTCACTCTACACAGAGCTCAGTTAGTAACAACACCAAAATGTGGAATCATGAATTTAGGTGATTAACTGTTTTATCAGCTCCTCACACCTCACTCCTTTGTGTCATCAGAATCCTTTTAGATGAATTGTTTTAACTCCTAGCTTTTAGATCGGGGGGGGAAAAACATTAAGTGTGTATCTTGATCAGGTTAAAATGTAGTATCTTCATTCTGACATTTTAAGAAGTTCAGATTTACAAGCTGCTAAAGTTGATATATCTTAATTTTTAGCTTACTGATTCTGTTGTAAAGTATTAGTGATATTTAGGGTAGTTGACTTCTATGATTTTTTTTTTTTTTTGACTTTTGGACACACCAAGTGGCATGTGGGACCTTATTTCCCTGCCTAGGGATCAGACCGGTGTCATCCACAGTGGAAGCTTGGAGTCTTAACCACTGGATCATCAGGGAAGTTCCTGTGAATGACTTTTTTTCCCGTGTCCTCAGTAGTATGTTCAGAGCAGGAAGGGACCTTAGTACCATCTAGTTCAGGGATTACCAGTCTTACCATTTTCAAGGACTGTCAAAAACTCAACTTTATTAGCTATTGATTCACTTTTGAAGGTTTTTTTAAAGATATGCATCATAACCTGTGTGTAAATCTGAAGTATGTATGTGAAAATATGGTGTTTACGATTGTGCTTTTAAACGTAAATCAGTGCTTTTTAATTTGAGTATCAGATAACAGTTTTCCATAACATTTTCTTTTTGGGGGCTGAGCTGTGAGACATTCCCCACTCCAGTATTCTTGCCTGGAAAACCCCATGGATGGAGGAGCCTGGCAGGCTGCAGTCCATGGGGTCCCTAAGAGTCGGACACAACCGAGCGACTTCACTTTCACTTTTTCACTTTCATGCATTGGAGAGGGAAATGGCAACCCACTCCAGTGTTCTTGCTTGGAGAATCCCAGGGATGGTGGAGCCTGGTGGGCTGACGTCTATGGGGTCACACAGAGTCGGATACGACTGAAGTGACTTAGCAGCAGCAGTAGCAGTGAGACATTCAGGATCCCTAGCTAGGGATTGAACCCAAGCCCTCTGTGGTGGAAGCTCAGAGTCTTAACCACTGGACTACTGGGGAAGTCCCTCCATGTCATTTTTGATCCAGATTTTAATCGATTCATACAGAGTTACAGTATATTCAGAACCATATTGTGAAAAGATACTGTTATGATGCTAAAGACATCCAAGAACTATTGATGCCTATGGGTTGCCTAAGTTTGGCTGTCACTGCTCATTTGTACTATTTCTAACTATGTCAGTTTTCATACTGTGGTCCGTCAGTTGCCCCAGAAATGCCTCATGTTAACAGGCAGCTGTCAGCTTCTGATCATGTTGAACTGCTGTAACCCACCGAATTGACACAAGTAGAGCCAAAAGCAAAGAAAAAAGCCCTTTAGTTGCCTTGTATATTCTTAAAGAGATTTCTCATCTTTTTGAAATATTGAAAATAGGTCAAAGACCCTTTATTTGGAAATCATTGATCTAGAACAATATGCGTTTTACAAATATATTGATATAGAGACATGAGTATCCAAGGTTAATATTTAAGCTAATAATGCGATATGTGATATAACTACTCAGTGAAAATTCTAATACGTGTAACCAATAGGTAGTTTGGCAGACTGTAGAAATGTAAGCATACCATTGAGAGGGTTATCCCTTTGGGTTCCTTGATGAATGAGTGAGTGTAAACCTAGCTGCCACATTTCAAACTGAAAAGCACTTTTTTTGTTTTTGAAAATCACTTTTGATACTGCTGTTTTGAGATTTGCCCAAGTGTTCTTATGGAAAATTAGGGGGGATACTTTATAGAAAGTATGGTAATATTAATTGGAATACATGGTTATAAGTATTTTTTTGTTTGGTAAGAAAATGTTAATAAAATTCATCTAGGTTGGGTAATTTTTGTTTGCTGCTGCTGCTAAATCACTTCAGTCATGTCCGACTCTGTGCGACCCCATAGACGACAGCCCACCAGGCTCCCCCGTCCCTGGGATTCTCCAGGCAAAAACACTGGAGTGGGTTGCCATTTTCCTTCTCCAGTGCATGAAAGTGAAAGTGAAGTTGCTCAGTCGTGTCCGACTCTTCGCGACCCCATGGACTGCAGCCCACCAGGCTCCTCCATCCATGGGATTTTACAGGCAAGAGTACTGGAGTGGGGAGCTAGTGAAATATTAAAGTACATTGAACAGTTTCTTAAAATTTCTCTTTATTTTTGCTTAGGCCTCTCCAGGTAATCTTTCTCAGTTTGAAGATATTCTCTTTGGTAACAACGATATGTCTGCTTCCATTGGTGTTGTGGGTGTTAAAATGTCTACAGTCGATGGTCAAAGACAGGTCGGAGTTGGGTATGTTGACTCCACACAGAGGAAGCTGGGACTGTGTGAGTTCCCTGATAATGATCAGTTCTCCAATCTGGAGGCTCTCCTGATTCAGATTGGACCAAAGGAGTGTGTTATGCCAGGAGGGGAGACTGCTGGAGACATGGGAAAACTGAGGCAGGTAAGGGAATGGAGTCTATGATAGAGAATCCAAGGCTGGGAATGCCTCTAAAGTAACATGATACTGTTTTATTTAAGAAAAATTTAAAAGTCAGAACCCTTTCAACATATTTTGACAGAAACTTTGTATCTTTATTAGGACTTTCCAGCTTTTCCTTAAGACTTGTTCTCCCTCAGATCATTTCCCCCTCCCCCCTTCCTCTCTTTCCTTCTGAACTGAATGTCATCTTAAAGGGATCACAGTTAATAAAAGAAGTGCTTTCACAGTTGAGGGATGCAGGGTCGGGAAGAGGTGATGTAGGGCCTTTAAAAATAAAAAACTATGCCCATATTTAGCATGGATGTAACAAATAAGATCCAGTTCTTCAGGATTATTTATTTCTTAATAGTTTGAGTAGAACTTTAGCCTCTTTTATTTTTCTGATTCTTCTATTTTAGCAAAGTTCTGATTTTGTTGTTTGTATACGTATCTGGTTTATTATTTTAGATTTTTAAGGATTCTTTTCTTCTTGTGAGCCTCAAATACGATAAGAACTACTTGAGAGTTAGCAAATCTGTGATGGGCATTTTTAGCATAAATAGTATCTAGGCAACTTTCCCCGAGTATCATTCTGTTGATAGTTTTTACTACTGAGACTATTTTTTGAAAGCTTCATGTAAGGCTAATTTTGGATTTCCACGAACATTTTATTTATATATTTTTAAAATACATGTTACCAACATTTTCTTCATGTATTGTTGTGTAACAATATAATGTGGGTTAATAAGCTGTTTGTTAAACTGTTGTTACTTTATATTTGTCAGTGGCACAACTTTCTGTATTGCTGTTCTCCTAGTAATTTAAAATATTTCCTGTAAAACAGGTTATTCAGAGAGGAGGAATTTTGATCACAGAAAGAAAAAGAGCTGACTTTTCCACAAAAGATATTTATCAAGACCTCAACCGGTTGCTGAAAGGCAAGAAGGGAGAACAGGTGAATAGTGCTGTGTTGCCAGAAATGGAGAACCAGGTACGTGGGTTACAAATGTGAATTTACCCCTGAATAGTGATGTTTACAAGGCTGCTTCTGTCATCTATATTTCAAAGACTAAAATGGATCACTGATTTTTAAGCTTAGTTTAATCTGTGGTGAAGTTTGTGAAAATGACTAGAAAAATTCAAACATAATCTTAAATATAACTTCATTATATTTACACAACATATATCCTTGGGGTGAGGAAGAGATTATTGTTTTACTGGTTTCACCAGAAAGAGCCTGATTACTGTCAGCTAAGCAGGTGAGATAGTCACGTAGGTAGGTTGGTGAGATAGTTGGTACTATTAAAGTTTTATAATATAGGATCTGTGAGGTTTTTAATAAATTACTTCAGCTTCATTATGTCTTAAAGGATTGTTGCGGAGATTAGAAAGTAATAAGGATGGAAATATTCACAGTGCATAGTAATTGCAAAATAAATGTTACATTTAAACAGTTTGGCTCAAAAATTGGCACTGCTTGTGTTCAGTGTTAGATATGAACATGCACACAATGGTTGAAGTTTATTTTCAATTTTTCAAATCTTTGAAGAAAGTATGGTTTGGGAGTTATATTTTTATGTAAAATATTAGAAACCTTTTTGAATGGTTATTTCAAATGGTTATGTCAGTGGATCACTGACAAGTAAAATAGAAATTTGTATATTTAAATAAGAGCAAGTTATAGCTGCTTATAATTTTCAAAATTGACTTCAAACCAGAATAAACTGAGACTATTATTATATCATGATTTTACAGTGATTACTTATCACATAATAGTTTGATCCTTATAAACTAAGTTTATCTGTTTTACTTTCTTTGTGTGACAGAATGAAAAGCCATTGTGTATGAGTAATAATCCCAGTACAGACATTCCCTGACTTATGGTTCAACTGTCGATTTTTTTTTTTTAACTTTACAATGCTGCAAAAGTTATATTTATTCAGTAGAAACCATAGTTTGAATTTAGGCTTTTTCCTGGGCTAGCAATATTTGGTGCAGCTTTCTTGTGCTGCTGGGCAGCGAGCAGCAGCTCTGTCAGCTGTGGGATTACAGGGTTTAATAGCTGATACACTTACAACCATGCTGTACCCATAGAACCATTCTGTTTTTTGCTTTCAGTACAGTGTTCAATAAATTTTGAGTTATTAAACTATATTATAAAGTAGGCTTTGTGTTAGGTGATTTTGCCCAACTATAGGCTAATGTCGGAGAAGGCAATGGCACCCCACTCCAGTACTCTTGCTTGGAAAATCCCATGGACGGAGGAGCCTGGTAGGCTGCAGTCCATGGGGTCGCGAAGAGTCGGACACGACTGAGCGACTTCACTTTCACTTTTCACTTTCATGCATTGGAGAAGGAAATGGCAACCCACTCCAGTGTTCTTGCTTGGAGAATCCCAAGGACGGGGGAGCCTGGTGGGCTGCTGTCTATGGGGTTGCACAGAGTCAGACACGACTGAAGTGACTTAGCATAGGCTAATGTGTTCTGAGCACATTTAAGGCAGATGAGGCTAAGCTATGATGTTCAGTAGGTTAACGATATTAAATGCATTTTCTATTTATGATAGGCTTATTGGCATGTAACCTCGTAAGTCAAGGAAAAGCTGTATTAGAGAAAATTACTGTAGTGTTGAAAATTGGAAGATGCTACTGAGGGCTTCCCAGGTGGCTCAGTGGTAAAGAATCCACTTGCTAATGCAGGAGACTCAGGTTTGATCCCTGGGTGGGAAGAGCCCCTGGAGGAGGACTCGGGCAACCCACTCCAGTATTCTTGCCAGGATATTTCCATGGCCAGAGGAGCCTGGTGGGCTACAGTCTGTGGGGTTGCAAAGAGTCAGACATGACTAAGCAACTGACCATGCACACAAGCATCTTAGAGCTACTAAAAATTGTTACCATCTGTCCCTGACGGTGACGTAACAGGAGATTCTTACATATTTGGCAGAGGCAGATAGATGACTGTGTTATCAATTATGAAACATACGCACCTTCACAATGAATTTGGTACCAAATATAAGTAGAATTTTCATTGGGCTATCAGTTTAATGTCCTTAGCTTCTTTATGTTATTATGTTATAGTAGCAATATAGACAGTTATTTCTTATTTAAATATATATACAAGGAAGTATATGTATCATAAGTGTATAACTAAATTTTTATGAATTATAAATACCCACATAACCAGCACCCATGAAACAGAATAGTACCGGGATCATAAGACCCTCTTTATGTTTTCTTCCGCTTGTTAACCTCCATTAGTACCTCTGACAGTATGAATTAGTTTGGTCTATTTTTGTAGTTAATATGAATGGACTCATAAAGATCGTGTCTTGTGATTTCCTTTATTCAGTGTCATGTTTGTGAGATAATCTGTACTGTGACCTATTGTAGTGGATTGTTTGTGCTTATATCTATTGTTGGATGTGGTTGTTGTATGTAGTATTCCGCAGTGTGAACATGCCAGGCTTTACCCTTTTTTCTCTTGGACAATAGCATAATTTCTCCTTTTGGCTATTATAAATACTGTTGCTATTACAGTAAGTTTTCACTTCCTGAAAATCGTTTTCTAGTCTAAGGTTTATTTAAACTTTGTCTGATTTTCTTGGTTTGAATTGGGAAAAAAATACCAGGAAAAATGATGTTTGAAATTTATTTTCATATTACCATTTGTTTTTTTAAAAAAATCTCTAGAATTCTAGTGATAGCCATCTTTTCTTTTAAATTCTTAATCTTAGGTTGCAGTTTCTTCCTTGTCTGCAGTAATCAAATTTTTAGAACTCTTATCAGATGACTCAAACTTTGGACAGTTTGAACTGACTACTTTTGACTTCAGCCAGTACATGAAATTGGATATTGCAGCAGTGAGAGCCCTTAACCTTTTCCAGGTAAAAAAAAAATACATCAGTTAAAAATATTTGCTTTTATATATAGAATATAAGACTTTTATTTTTTATTTTATTTTATTTTTTTGAATATAAGACTTTTAATAAGGAGCTTAAATATTTTGAAATATTATACTTAAGTAGTTTTGAATTACTGTATTTTTCTAATTGCAAACTATATAAATATAATTTGTCCTGACTGTATCAGTAAATTGTGTATTAACAGCAGTTTTTAAAAATTATATTTTAAGAAGTTTTATGTCTAAAACTGCAGTAATTATAAAGTGTTGTTTTGGGGAAAAATATACAGCAAAAAATCAGATTAAAATTAAAAAATCAGATTATGTTAAAAGTCTGATTTTCAGATAAGGAGCTTCTGTGTACATTTCAGTTTAATATTTGAAGAACGTTAAGTTTTGTGTTGTTGTAACACGTTTGGGGAGTGAAGGGTTTTTTTTTTTTTTTCCCATGAGGCTTGTGGGATTTTAATTCCCCAAGCAAGGATTGAACCCAGGCCTTTGGCACTGAGAGCTTAGACTCGTAATCACTGGACTACCAGGGAGTACCCAATGTTAAGTGTTCTTGTTCTAAAATTAAGTAATCCTTTTTCATGGCATAGTAAGGTCACTAATGAGCCTGCCACTTTCCTATTTTATTTTTGTTTACTAGGGTTCTGTTGAAGATACTTCTGGTTCTCAGTCTCTGGCTGCATTGCTCAATAAATGCAAAACTCCTCAAGGACAAAGACTGGTTAACCAGTGGATTAAGCAGCCTCTTATGGACAAGAACAGAATAGAAGAGAGGTATATTAAAAAAAAAAAAAGTATACACTTTTGTAAACTAACTTCCAGTCACTCCATATGCTTATACCACTTATTACAACATGCAATTTTGTACCCATATTTTAGCATCTAACTGCACAGAAAGTTAATAAAGTAGTAGAGTAGTGGTGATTTAGATTGATTAACTTATTTTCTTGATTATGTTTTTTACCCTTCACTATAAAAAGGTAAACTTCTATTAGAGAGGTGGTGTAGGTATAATGTCCCAGAGCATTGGAGCTTTGGAGCTAGTTTACCTTGGTTCGTATTGAGCTCTTCCACTTAGATGATGTGTTATACTGGGTATTATTGAACCTCAGGGTGGCAGTTTCTTCCCTTTTAAAATGACAGTGATAACACACCTCCTCCTTAGGGTTGCTATGAGGATTAGATGATTTCATGTATTTAAAGTACTTTGAACAAGGTCTGGCACAAAGGAAGCACTTACTCTTTATTATTCTAGAAAAAATTTAAGGCAGCCTAAACATATTTCAGAAAATCTTTAAAATTGAGGGAATAAAAAACGATATAATACTCCTGCATATAATGTGAGTAGCATTGGAGTATGTTTTATTTTTATCTTTTGTTTTAGATACAAGTTTTAACACTTAAATGAAGTGTAATACACATAAAAGCGCAAATCCTAAAGGTGCAATTTGATGGGTTTTCACAAAGTGAATACCTTGGTAACAACACATAAGTCAGGAAACAACATAACTGGTATCCCCAAAACCCTTCTCAGTTATCCTTACAGTTGCTGCCTCTCCTCACTTCAAGGATAATAACTGTCTTTCTAGCCTCATAGATTAATTAGTTGTACCTGTTTTTGAACTGCATATAAGTAAAATAATTTTCTATAGTTCACTCTTAATGTTTGATAGTTTTTAAAAACACAGTTGTAATCCTAATATAGTTTTGTGTCCTAGTTTTTTTCCCACTTGCGCTTTTATTACATAAGCATTTTTTAGTGTTGCTGTTTTATGTTCATATTCAGCATTTTTTATAAATTCATAATATTTTATTGATTGGATATACTTTACCTTTTTCAATAATTAGGTTATTTCAATGACCTTATTGTATACCTAACATTTTCAGTTTGGTAAATTAGATATATTGTCAGAATAGATAAAAGAGAGTCAGTAATTTTATAGATTTGATGTTGTCAGATTGTTCAAGAATTTGTTGTCTACCTACTGAATTCTGATGGTATCCAAAAAGTGTGATGATCCCTTGACTATTTGGGACTATATATATATATGCCAGGCAAACATAAAATAGTTGATCAGTATCATAAGACACCCTGCAGATAATTACCAAGCTAAGCATTGATCCTGTGGATTCTAAAGGGTCTTACAATAAAAATAACTCATGAAGTCAGCAAATTGTGGATATGTTGATATATCATTGAAAATATGGAAGTTGAAATGCTAAGATAACTTCCTGAAGCCAGGCTTGCTGGAGAAGAAGAGTGGGATTTAGTAACAAAATAAGAAATAGGAAGGATTGGATATTTGCAAGTAATTAAGGCAGTTTACAGGTTTTTATTTTAATTATTTGTGACTAACTATGTTTACATAAGTCAAATGTCGAATGGAACAGAAGGATATACAGTGCTGAGTTTCTTGCTCCTATCTCCCGGTTTCCTAGGACTGCCTTCCTCAGGGCCTCTGCACAGCAGCAGGGACACATTTCTTATTGTACTCTGTGTGAATTGCCAACACTTGCCCTGGGAGCAACTGGTCTTAATCAGATTCTTGAGTATCCTTCCATGGAAAGTCTGTGCCTGCACAAGTAGAAGTTTATATCCATTCTCCCTCATCTTTTTGTTGTTTCTGAAGTGATAGGTAGTTTAAGTCCCATGCTCTGGGTCATTGGTTGCATTTTAACTTTGGGCTTGTAGGGACAGAGCACGTGTCAGTGGTCCTCTTCTGGTTTAACAGCTAGAGTGTGCTTGTATTTGGACCCTTCAAAAACCTGAGACATCACTTACTGTTACCAGAGTAACAAGCTATTTAGAAGGCAAGATACCAAAATTAATTTTTTGGCTATAATTAAAGGTTATTTTCATAGGACATAGCAATAATTTCCAAAATCTGATACCCTTACAAGACTGACTAATTAGGAATACGATTTGTGAGAATGGCTTTCTGACTCAGATCATGATCTGCTTTTCTGCACCTGTAGGATGAGGAAATACTTTCTCCTTTTTACCTTGGGGAGATTTTTTTTTTTTTTTTTACCAGCAATTAGGAAGGTCTGTGGTTTTCAAGGCCCAATGCTGAAATTCCACAGAGCAGGAAGACAAAGTTATACTCCTTAAGGCAGACTTCTGTTGGGACAGTCTCCTTTTTGTTAAATAGCCTTTCTCAGTTCCACCTGCTGTGATACCTCATGCTTCTAGTTTATGCCTTGCTGGGGTTCTCATTGCCTCCCTCTGTAAGCATTTAAGATTAAGATGGGTTTTTCTTCAGAGCTGCGTATCAAATCAAGTTTTTGTTCTTACTGTCACTGTTTTGCAGTGATTTTCTAGCAGAGAGGTGGTGGAAATCTCTACTCCACCCTTTTAAAACTAAGTGAGGAGTTAAAGTGTGTGGCTGTGCAGGGAATTCTGTTAAGGAAAGCAAAGATTTCTGTTTTCTATTTTTACTAGAGCAGACAGAGGAACAGTCGTGACTAGATCTTTGAGTTTGATGGATACATCTATTCCAGAGCTGTAGCCCAGTGATAGGTTCAGAAATAACAATGAAAATAGGATTGCTTTTAAGTCATTGTCAGGCTCTTAGGAGGAAGAGAAGACTGGTTGCCTGGCACTTTGCTAAGTATCTCACGTTCATTAGCTGAGAGGTGGTGGAGACTGGCTCCTGTCTGGCCTGACTCCAGAGCCCAAGCCTTTCATCGCTGTACTGTATTTCTTGCTTCTATCAATTGTGTTTAATTTGATCCAAGTTGAATTTTAACATCAGAAATGAAATGTACTATTTTGGCTTTTAAGTTAAACCTGTGGAATCATTTTATGTGTGGTAATGCTCATTTTTCCATTCATTAAAACCTATTTGCACTGGCAATACTTTATAGCTAGCTAATGGCTTAAGTCGGAGAAGGCAATGGCACCCCACTCCAGTACTTTTGCCTAGAAAATCCCGTGGACGGAGGAGCCTGGTGGGCTGCAGTCCATGGGGTCACTAGGAGTCAGACACGACTGAGCGACTTCCCTTTCACTTTTCACTCTCATGCATTGGAGAAGGAAATGGCAACCCACTCCAGTGTTCTTGCTTGGAGAATCCCAGGGACGGGGGAGCCTGTTGGGCTCCGTCTATGGGGTCTCACAGAGTCGGACACGACTGAAGCGACTTAGCAGCAGCAGCAGCAGCAATGGCTTAAGTACTTTAATCTCCAGTGAGAATTGGTATGTTACTACCTTTAAGAAGTGAGTTTCTGGGTATTTCTTCCTAATAGTCAAATTAGGAATTATAGCAAGAATACTGTCTGTGTTACTATTAAGAGTCCTCAGGTTTTCACGTGGCACTAGGACTGTTACCATTAGTTTTAATTTTTTAGGACTTTTTTTGCTTTTTGCCTTTCCATAGATTTATGTGAAGCCTGAATGAGTTATCCTTTTTTGTTGTTGTTGTTAGACTTCTTTAAAGAACATCGAATATATGTTAGCATATGACATAGTTCACTCATGAAGTTGCTGATGATACCACTTGCACATGTTGAATTTGGTATTCTTATTGCCTTCTAGCTTAATATTATTTTTATATGACATTTAATAGCAGTTTTATTTGAAATATGTCTCCAAGTAAAAGTAGTTCCTGTAAATGTAGAAATGGTGGTGGTGCTTATGTGATAGTATATCTTGCTTCTTGAGGCAGTGTACTTCCGGGGTTGTATTCAGACTTAGACCTACATTTCTTTCCAGGTTATGTTAAGTATCCTTTTGTGCAAGGATGTCTTCAGTTAGTAGTGAGTGTTGTGTGGAAACAGAGGTCTGGAGGTCATACGGTGAGTGCAATTTCTTTGAAGCAGCAGAGCTTTGCTCTGGCCTCAGGACAAACAGGAGGGCTGTCACTCCACTGCCTTCCCACCACTGTTTTCTCTGCTTCCAGATCAGGTTTAGTGAAACCCCTTATTCTGGTTTTTCTGGACTGATCTGCTAGTCCCTTTGAATTTTATTTGCCTTCCTATCCAGCCTGTACCACAAAGGCAACCCTTTTTCCAGTGCTTTCATGGGGGACATAGAATTTCTTGCCCCATTGGCCCTTTGTCAAACTGGCCCCTCTTTCTCTATTAAAAGCTGCTGGAGAGGTCACACAATGCAAATTGAATCCACTGTCCTTTTCAAGCTATCTAGCTTTCACTGCTACCTGGTGTCACTTTTGTTACATGACTTATTACAGTGACCAGCGCAGCATTTTGTATTCTCCTACACTTAAACAGATGATCTCCTCCCTGATTCTTACAGTCTCAAAATGTATCTATATTTTCAGTTTTCTATTCCCTGGTTCTGTCTCACAAGAGGAAATAGTACTCTTTCCTTTCCAAAGGCAACATTTTCATTTTGCTTCTGGTTACAGGTTTTTTTTTTTTTCTATTCTCTCCTTCAGTTTTCTTCTATTGTGTCCTGTACTCTTCTCCCACCAAGTCTCTGCTGTTGCTGCTCCACCATTCCTTCCCAAGTATTTTCCTCAAAATCCTATCTCTTTAAATCCTGACTCTTCAGAATATTGGAAAAGACCCTGATGCTGGGAAAGATTTAAGGCAAAAGGAGAAGGGGGCGGCAGAGGATGAGATAAGACAGCTTCACTACCTCAATGGACATGAATTTGAGCAACTCTGGGAGATAGTGGAGATCAAAATGTGGTTCCCAAGCTCCAATGGGAGTTCTCTGCTTTCTTGTATCACATTTTGTTGCATTTTACATCTCATTTGTTATTCAGCACTAACTGTAAGAACAGACATGTCCTTCTTCACTAGATTCAATGTTCTTTGAAAGCATATTCCTCTCTTACATGTTTGGCCTTTTTTTTTTCTTTTTTAATTTTCTCAACCCTACGTCGCAGATTGAGTGGTGCTGTCTGTATTAAACCATGTAAAGAACAGATAAAGAAGAGACACAATCTTGTAGTTCTTTAGGTACCAAATTTATTCTCAGCTATATAAATATACTGTTGTGAAATTCCAGCCAATTATTCTTACAGTGAGATCAGAAATGGTGGTTTTAAAGGATGGAAAGAATGGTAAATTTAAAATATCAAAAATTTCACGACTAATTTTATAATTCTTTTGAAATTTTAGAGATGAACTGACCCCCAAAATGATCTTATATTCTAGTCAGTTTGAAAATTAATGTATCAGATTGTGACAGCTAAGTAATTTTGAGTAGGATTGACAAGTATACCTTGTTTTGCCAACAGTAACTTTGGTACTTCTGAAATTGTGATTTGAAAATGGCATTGTCATGGAAACAGTAGAGCAGTCTTTTTTTAAAAAACCTGTTAGCCAGAACATAAACTAATACTATAATTATTTCTGTAATGGCTTATTGAATAGACTTGTGAAACTAGCAATTTATTAGACTTTTAATGAGACCCAGACCAAAGACTGAGGGGACTGTGTATCTTGCCTTGTCCTATGTGTTGTAGAAGCTTTTTCATTCTCTTGCTGTTTTACTTCTTAATACTCTTACTGGAACTTTATGTTCCTTTTTTTTTATTGCAGTTGATTTATGATGTGTTCATTTCTACTGTACAGCAAGGTGATTCAGTTTTATATTTCTTTATATTCTTTTCCATTATGGTTTATTATCAGATAGGGAATACAGTTCCCTTTGCTATACAGTAGGACCTTGTTTTATATGTAATAGCTTACATCTGCTAACACCTCTTCCCCTTGGCCACCACAAGTCAGTTCTCTATGTCCATGAGTCTGTTTATGTTTGGTAGATAGGTTCGTTTGTGTCATATTTTAGACTCTACATGTAAGTGATATCATATGGTATTTGTCTTTCTCTTTCTGACTGACTTAGTATGTTAATTTCTGGTTGCATCCATGTTGCTGCAAATGGCATTATTTTGTTCTTTTTTAATGCCTGAGTAGTATTCCATTGTGTGTGTGTGTGTGTGTGTGTGTACATACACACGTACGTACACGCCACCTCTTCTTTATCCATTCATCTGTGGATGGACCTTTAGGTCCATGTCTTGGCTATTGAGAACAGTGCTGCTGTGCACATAAGGGTGCGTGGGGCCTTTTGAATTATTTAATTCTGTCTGGGTATATGCCCAGGAATGCGATTGCTGAATCATATGGTAATTCTATTTTTTGTTTTCTGGGGAACCTCCATACTGTTTTCCAAGTGGCTGCACCAACTTGTATCCCCACCAATGGTGTAGAAGGTTCCCTTTTCTCTCCAGCATTTGTTTGTAGACTTTTTAGTGATGCACATTCTGACCAGTGTGTGAGGTAGTACCTCACTGTAGTTTTGATTTGCATTTCTCTAATAATTGGTGATGTTGAGCATCTTTTCATGTCCCTGTTGGCCATCTGTCTGTATGTCTTCTTTAGAGGAATGTCTACTTAGGTCTTCTGCTCATTTTTCGATTGGGTTGTTTGGTTTTTTGTTATTTAGTTGTATATGAGCTGTTTGTAAATTTTGAAAAATAAGCACTTGTTGGTCACATTGTTTGCAAAGTTTTCACCCAGTCTGTCTGTGGTTGTCTTTTCATTTTGTTTATGGTTTCCTTTGCCACGCAAAAGTTTATAAGATTGATTAGGTCCCATTTGTTAATTTTTATTTTTGCTGCCTTGGGAGACTGACTTAAGAAAACATTGGTAGGATTTATGTCAGAGAATGTTATTGTTTACAGTCTCCTGGAGGAGTTTAATGGTTCATGTCATATATTTGAGTCTTTAAGCTATTTTGAGTTTATTTCTGTGTGTGGGGTGACCGTGTGTTCTAGTTTCATTGATTGACATGCAGCTGTCCAACTTGCCCAGCACCACTTGCTTAGGAGACTTTCTTTTTCCCATTGTGTATTCTTGCTTCTTTGTTGAAGATTAATTGACCGCAGGTGTGTGGGTTTATTTCTGGGCTCTCTATTCTATGGGGTTTTATGCTCTTGAGCAGTGTTGGTTACTGAAGATTCTGTGATCAGGTTTAGAGGAAACAGTGATAAGATATTTCATAGAACAGTAAAGAATCATAGGGAGAGTCTTGATCAGAAATATCTTCTCTATATAGGACTTCCCTGGTAATCTAGGGGTTAAAACTCCATGCTTCCACTTCAGGGGGTGTGGATTGGGGACCCCTGGTTGGGGAAGTAAGATCCCACATGCTGTGTGGTGTGGCAAAAAAAGTTAAATTAAAAAAAAAAAAAGAAAGGAAATATCTTCTCCAAGAGTATTCTTACCATTTACGGAGAGTAGCCTAAGGATACACGAGTTTTAGAAAGAGAAGAAAAAAAGAAACATGAGGTAGGTCATCCAGCATCAGGTTACTTTCATCCGTTTCCTGACCCCCTTAAACTTCTCTTCCTGCTTTATCATGAGAACTCAGAAATTTCTTGTGACATTTAGGACTCAGACTTTTTTTCAAACAGTTGCCTGCGAATCACCTGAGAAACTCACTCATTGCAGTGTCACAGGTGGGTCCCACCTTGGGCCCACCTCCAAGTGATTTTGATGTGTGTGATCTTGGACCAAACTCAGAGAAGCCCAGCTAGAGCCAGAGAACTAGCTGCGAAGGCCCAAGTTTGCCTTATTGGACCGTGTGATCTGGTTGCATCCCTTAACTCAGTTTTATTTGTTAAAATCTAGAGTACAAACAAGCCAGAGAAATCTTTTCTGGAGCAGTAAGTGCCCGAATTATTCTGTTTGTACATACAGGCTGTGACTGGTTCACAATACAAGTTTGGCAGCAATCATGTTCCCACTAATTTGGCATTTGCCACAGTGAATATATCTACTACCAACTCCCTCGCAACTATCTTGACATTCTATAGAGTTTGTTGTTTTTCTCTTTATTTTCATCTTTTAAAAGCTGATTTTTTATTTTTTTTACTTCAAAATCTTTTAATCCTGTGACTCTTAGCTAGGGGCTATCCCCCTCCCCCGCCCTGCCTCCTCTGGGACATTTAGCAGTGTCTGGAGACGTCTTTGAATTGCTAGTCTGGGAAGAGGGTAGTGGGTAAAATTCAGGGATGCTGTTAAACTGCACAGAATAACAACACCTCACAACAGAGGGGTTCAGTTCAGTTTAGTTCAGTCGCTCAGTCATGTCCGACTCTTTGCTACCCCATGAATTGCAGCACGCCAGGCCTCCCTGTCCATCACCAACTCCTGGAGTTTACTCAAACCCACTGTTCATCGAGTACAGAGGGGTTATCCGGCTTAAATGTCAACATCACCAAGGTTGTGAAGTCTTGCTTTAATATCTGTTATCATTATATGACTACTCCAGAAGCAGTGTATTTTTTCCTTTATATGACATGCTAGATGAACATGATGATGATGCAGGAATTGTAAATGTTGATGGAGAGATCAGAAAAAAAGAAATTTAGAAAACTCATTTGATTCCTTTCCCTGTTTCTTTGTAATTTGAGGATTAAAGGAAAATGGTTATTCATCTGATAGTGTTCTAAACCTAGGATCATTGGCTGTGCCCACGGCCTACCTTTTGAAGTTTACCTTTCAGCTGTTATTAATACTTCAATACTATCTACAATATAGTTTTTCAAACTGCATATTGTGACCCACTGGTAGGTTGTGAAATTAGTGTAGCAGGTGATAAACAGCATTTTTGAAAAGTTAAATACAAAATAAAAGAGTGCACCACATCTAGTAAGAGTAGGTTTTGTCTTGTGAAACCTATTTTAATTATATGTTGTCAGGGAGGAAGATTCCTTTTTCCTAATTCTTCCTAAATAATTATTCTCTTTCCTAATTTCCTACTCTCCTAATTCTTCAGCTGTGACCCTATGAATTAGACTGACAAGAGACAGATTAATAAGAAAACAAACAGAAGTTTATGCTTGGGAGCACTCCAGGATGAGTAACTCTAGGGTTGGCTAGAACTTGGGCTTATATAGCACCTTAGCAAAGGAACACTACATTTTCAAAGAAGTGACAAGGCAAAGGAGAAGGACTTTGGGTTTCTAGGCTACAAACTGGGAAGGTAAATGTATGGGAGGCTAACGGTCGATAAAAGATAGTTGGTAGGGTTACATAGGTTCCTCTGGTGCCATCGCCAGGGTGACAAGGGTCTAAATTTGAGTTTAATTGTTGTCCTTCCTGGTAAAGAAGAAGTGTGGGGGAGGGGCACCTGTGTAAATCCATGTCCTGCTTTTGGTTGTATAAGGACAGGCAAAGAGCTTTCTTTGTTTTTGCTTCCTCTCAGTTGTTCTTAACTTAAAATAGTCCTTACGGACCAAAGTAGTCCTTACAGACACTAGCATGGCATGTTTTGAGGTAGCGTGTTTTGCCCACTACAGCATCTGTGCATGGGTGTTCTTGGTCATGGTGTAAAAGTATATTTCTTGCAGTGGATTACAGGGAAAAAAATGGAAAGCCACTAACTCCAATTAATTATAAAAGCAATATTAGCTGCATGTTTTATAGTTCTGGAAACTAAGATTTAATTTATTGATTTTGGGAAGCAGTAAACTTAGTTCAGTTTTTAATTAGAAAATTTTGGCTTTGTACTGTCATATGGTAATTTTAGACTGCATTTTGAATTTATAAGATTTTCTGATAAATACTGGGTTTGGCAGCATTCTTGAATTGTAATTTTGTTTCATTAAAGATCATTGTTTACATGTGCAGTAATGTGTCAATATCAATGGAGTCCCAATAATGAGATTTGGATATTAACTGATTAGATACTGCTTATATCACAGTGTTATGGAACTTTTCCATTGTCTACAAAAAGTAACATTTCAAAATAAATTCAAACTTCTTACATAGAGTTTTTGAGTTGAGACATGCACCTAGTTGACAAATTTTAATTTCATATTAAAGATTAATCCTGAAGGTTAAAATATTAAAGATTAATTCAAATGTAATTTATTAGAATTAAATAAAATGTTAAAGATTAAGTAATATACAACTAAACCAAAATATTAAAAGATTAATTCTAATATTTATTTTAGATTAAATTTGGTAGAAGCTTTTGTAGAAGATGCAGAATTGAGGCAGAATTTACAAGAAGATTTACTTCGTCGATTTCCAGATCTTAACCGACTTGCCAAGAAATTTCAAAGACAAGCAGCAAATTTACAAGATTGTTACCGACTCTATCAGGGTATAAATCAACTCCCTAATGTTATTCAGGCTTTGGAAAAATATGAAGGTAAAAAATTATTTTGTTTTTGTTTTCCTTCACTCCAGATATACTTAGCAAATGTGCTGTCCTTTTTAAAGCTGGTTCTGGTAACTCATCTTTAAGTTTTCCTAATAATAGGTTGGTATTGCCCTCTGGCTACATTGCAGAAGCCAAAAGTTGTGAGACAGTTTAGAATTTTTGTTTTTTAGAAATGAATATTAGGATTACGAGGTTTATTAATAGGTCTCTTGCACTAACAAGGATGGCTAATCAGGATTTGATTGATGAAGAAGATTAACAAGACCCAAAATGATAGTGCTTATGAATGTTTGGTTTGTTACAGGGAAAGGATGCAGTCTGGCAGCCACACTAGAGTAATGATAATGTGTCAGAGCCAAAAGCTGTCAGAGCAGTGGGGCCAGGGAGCTTAGGTTCTGGTACCTATGGAAAGGTCCTTGATGAGGTGCACCTTCTCAGATCAGGGACCACTAATGTAAGGAGAACACCCTGGAACCAGGGAGCTTTAAACAGTTTTGTTGGACTTTTTAATATTTTGCTGGTCTTGTGGAAGGTTTCCTGTTCTGATTCCACAGCAGAGCCCTCTTGGGGCCTCACTAAGACCAGGTACAAATCATCAATCACAATGCTACTAAGCTGAATGAACCACCTTGAATCTCCTTGGACTGCTGCTGCTGCTGCTGCTAAGTCGCTTCAGTCGTGTCCGACTCTGTGCGACCCCATAGACGGCAGCCCACCAGGCTCCCCTGTCCCTGGGATTCTCCAAGCAAGAACACTGGAGTGGGTTGCCATTTCCTTCTCCAGTGCATGAAAGTGAAAAGTGAAAGTGAAGTCGCTCAGTCGTGTCGGACTCTTCATGACCCCATGGACTGCAGACTCCTCCGTCCATGGGACTTTCCAGGCAAGAGTACTGGAGTGGCCATGTCTTGGCTGCTGTAAATAATGCTGCAGTGCACGTGGGAGTGCAGATATTTCTTAAAGATAATGATTTAGTTTTCTTTAAATATATACCTAGAACTGAAATTGCTGAATCCTTCTATTTTTTGCCTTCCCCTTAAGTGTAACCACCCCTGAACCCAGTTCTATTTTTGACCCTCTTTTCACTCAGTACCTGAAACTTTAAAGCTGGGATTCTTGAATGCATTCTTGAAAGTATCCTGATATTTCATGCGAAACTTTGTGTATATGTATTTTGAGGGGGAGTATCTGTAATTTTCATCAAATATTCAAAAGCATATGTAACCCCCCCCCTCAAAAAAATGTCAGAACTACTGATTTGCACATTATCTGGGGACTCTTTCTCGTTCCTTGGTATGTGCACAGAAGTTAGAAATTTGACTTGAAAGTGGCACTCTTTAACAGCCTTCCTGCATATGTGTAGCTTAATGCGACTGAACAACAATAAAATGTACTTGAGGGTTTTCAGCAAGTCAGTTATGAGATCATAACATTATGAAAATTTAATGCTTCATATTGTCAGTTTGTTAACTGATGTCCAGTTAAAATATTTGAAATCACCCAGCATAGAAAGTATTAGAGGAGGAAGACGGTTCCAAGTTTTGTGATGCTAAGAGCTATGCTTTTCTCTTTCTATAATATGGATTGTTGGAGAATTAAGGCGTATCCTAGTCACTGAGAGACTAACTGACCTGTCTGGAGTTTATTTTAATTGAAGTATAGTTGATTGACAATATTGTGTTAGTTTCAGATGTACAACATAGTGATTCAATATTTTTATAGATTATACTCCATTTAAGTTTACTGTAGAATATTGGCTATATTCCTCTGCTGTACAAATTATCCTTATAGCTTACTTATTTTACCCATTGTAGTTTGTGCCTCTTAATTTCCTATCCTTCAATTGCCTCTCCTCATTCTCCCTGCTGGTTGAGCGACTGAACAACAGCATATAGAGAACAGTGTTCTCTGTATCTGAGTCTGTTTCTGTTTTGTTATATTCGTTCTATTTTTTAGATTCTACATATGAGTAATAACATATAGTAGTTGGCTTTCTCTGACTTCTGTTTTTTTGTTGTTAAATATGTTTATTTGGCTGCATCAGGTCTTGGTTGGCAGCGTACGGGATCTTTGTTGTGTCAAGAGGATCTTTTGATGCTCAGTGGCATGTGGGTTTAGTTCTCTGATCATAGTATTTTTCACAGTGGCTATACCAGTTTACATTCCCACAGTACAAGGGTTCCCTTTTCTCTACAGCCTCGCCAACATTTTCTGATTTGTGGTCTTTTTGATGATAGCCATTCTGACAGGTGTGAGGTGATGTCTCATTGTGGTTTTGATTTGCATTTTTCTGATGATTAGCAGTGTTGAGCATCCTTTCATGTGCCTCTCTCGAGTTTTTTAAAAAACACAGTAGAATGGCATTTTGCAGAGATAGCTTGTTAGCCTACTGATTTCATGGAGAAAGCCAAAACAGGCTAATTTATGAGGAAAAATCAAATGTGCTATCTTTAAAAGTAAAATCATTAAAAGTTTTAAAAAGATATATTTGTATCTTACTAGAAATTGAGTATGTTCTGCCATCGTGTGATGTTTTAGTTTTGACTAACTCTAGGTTTAATGTTATTTTAATGTTATTCCTGGAAAAAATGAAAATAAACTCAGAGACAGCAGAGGGCAGCAACAGTTTAGAAAGTAGATTTGCATTGAGTGATGAAAGCTCTACTCTAAATTATCTTTCTCCTCTTTAAAAAAGAAAAGGCTATTTTAAAAGTATACTTGGCCTCCGTTATTCCTCGTATCTTTTAAAATTAAAAAGTTGAGGCACACATTTACGACATAGATGGATCCAGAGATTATCATACTAAATAAAGTCAGAAGAGAAAGACAAATACCTTATGATATGATTTATATATGGCATCTAAAGTATGAGACAAATGATCATAGCTGGGAAACAGAAGCAGGCTCATAGACAACAGACCTGGGGTTGCCAGGAGGGGGAGGGGGAGGGAAGGATCGGGCGTTTGGGGATAGCAGATGCAAAGTGTATATGGAACAGAGAAGAAACAAGATCCTACTATACAGTACAGGGAAGTATATTCAGTATCTTGTGGTAAACCAGAATGCAAAGGAATGTGAAAAAATATGTATAACTGAGCCATTTGGTTGTACAACAGAAATTAGCACAATACTCTAAATCAACTAAACTTGAATAAAATGTTTTTTAAAAGCTGAGGCACAACCTAAAACAATGGTATTCTGCATTTGGAGCAAATTTCTGACAGTGCTTAAAACAACTGTAAGTATCAGGATTACTTTGTTGATGAACTTTATTGTAACAGCTATCATGCTGGGGTATGTAACCCTTTCCCCCTGTCCATGTCCAAATTAAAAACCTTACATGTGCTATTTTCCTTTCCCTGGTCTGTACGTCCTCCTCAGTGAACCCGTAGTAATCTTTTCTTAGCCTGTCTGATCATGTCATTTCTTCCCTTTTGGTTCTGGACACGTTACTTTGCTCCCTGTAGCCTTCCAGAAGCAGCCCCATGCTTGCTCCTGACCTGGCTGCTGTTGCTCAGTCAGGCTCCCTCATTCTCCCTGACATCACCACTCTGCTCAGTGGATTGTTTCTCCAGACTGCTCTGGTGATAACATGCTTTTCTGCACGTTTTTACTTTGTCTTTATTGCACTTTACTACCTTGTCTATGTGATGGACGCCACTGATATTTAAGATTGAGCTCAAGCCTCACTGTTTCTATGAAGCCTCCTCTGCCCTCCTCATTTTTCTGGTTTCCATTGCACCTTCTACTTATCTCCATTGCTTTTTAACCCTAAATGACATAGTTCAGTTCAGTTGTTCATTTGTGTCCGACTCTAGGCGACCCCATGGACTGCAGCACGCCAGGCCTCGCTGTCCGTCACCAACTCCCGGAGTTTACTCAAACTCATGTCCATTGAGTCAGTGATGCCACCCAACCATCTCATCCTCTGTCATCCCCTTCTCCCGCCTTTAATCTTTCCCAGCATCAGTTCTTCTCATCAGGTGGCCAAAGTATTGGAATTTCAGCTTCAGCATCAGTCCTTTCAATGAATATTCAGGACTGATCTCTTTGCTGTCCACGGAACTCTCAAGAATCTTCTCCAACACCACAGCTCAAAAGCATTAATTCTTCATGCTCAGCTTTCTTTATAGTCCAACTCTCACATCCATACATGACTACTGGACAAACCATAACTTTGACTAGATGGACCTTTGTTGGCAAAGTACTGTCTCTGCTTTTTAATATGCTGTCTAGGTTGGTCATGGCTTTTCTTCCAAGGAGCAAGCGTCTTTAATTTCATGGCTATAGTTACCATCGGCAGTGATTTTGGAGCCCAAGAAAATAAAGTCTCACTGTTTCCATTTTTTCCCCATCTATTTGTGATGAAGTGATGGGACCAGATTCCATGATCTTAGTTTTCTGAATGTTGAGTTTTAAGCCAGCTTTTTCACTCTCCTCTTTCACCTTCATCAAGAGGCTCTTTAGTTCCTCCTCACTTTCTGGCACAAAGGTGGTGTCATCTGTGTATCTGAGGTTATTGATATTTCTCCCAGAAATCTTGATTCCAGCTTATGGTTCATCCAGCCCAGCATTCCTCATGATGTACTCTGCATATAAGTTAAATAAGCAGGATGACGATACATAGCCTTGACATAATCCTTTCCCAGTTTGGAACCAGTCTATTGTTCCATGTCCAGTTCTAACTGTTGTTTCTTGACCTGCATACAGATTTCTCAGGAGGCATATTAAGTTAGTTTAATAATAATCCCTCCTTTTAACCTGATTGCTTAGCTTCCTTCTAAATGGGAGATAAGAATATGAAAGCAATTTATTTGGCATTTCTGAAAAGGAATCTGGTTTTACTAATGTAGCACTTTTTAAATCTTAGGCTTATATAAAGCTGTAGTTTAAGATCTGGCTGGTTTTTGTGTTTTGGAGATATTTTCTTTAAATTTGGTTTTTATCAGTTTTTAAAAGCAAGGTAAACTCTGTAGTAATGATTCTACCATCCAGAGGTAATCATTGTTAATATTTTGGTATATGTTGTTTCATTTTTTAAACAAAATTATAGGTTAGTTCTGTTTAACACGTGCTTTGACAGTGAAGACTTGTTCTAATGTAGTTCATGTATTAGGGAATAATGGAGCATAATGTGAATTTTATGTTGCTTATATACATTTTTGTCTATGGGAAACACTAGGTGAATGCAAAAAATTGCAGCCAGCTGAACTGAGCAGTGTAGGAATACACAGAACGTACACTCACACATACTTGCACCCTCAGACGTCTGTGACCTCAGTTCCCCGCGTGTGTCGTAGCTGCACTTGCTCATGTCTGGTGTTTCAACTGGCGCTCCAGTTTAGATGCCTCACCATTCACAGAACTCATGAGCTGCAGCCTTTTGGAGTCCATCTCAAGAAGCAGACTTTGTCTTCTGTGAGGTGAAATGCATTATTTATTGTAGTATTTATATAGTTCCTATCAAAACTGTACAATTGTTCCTATCATTAAGAAAAAAATTTTTTAATGAATTTTTTCTTTATTTCTTTATGGAAGTATAGTTGACTTACCCAGTTAGTGTCAGAGAAAATCACTTGGTATGGCGGGAACCTCCACACAGTTGGTGACCAGAGATGAACTAGTGTGTGTAAAGGAGACAGAGGAGGAAGACTCACAGATGGGAAGGAAAACGGGGAAAACTGAGTTTTCCTTTATAGTCATAACCCCTTAAGATTATTTTTTCCTTCCTCTCACACATTGATTTCTATAGCAATTTTCTCATCTCATCTTTTATTAGAGGATAATTTAAATGTCTTCTTTCTTGTCTTCCCATTGCTGCTTAGATCACTACCTTGACTATCTTCAGTCTTATCTTCAATGATAAAAGCTTTCACATTCTTGAGTCAATATTCATATTATCTCTGCATTTCTATTCTTTCAGTCACCAAAATACACTACCTGATCACCATAATAAAAAGCAAACAATGTTGGTGAGGATGCAGAGAAATTTTCTTGTAGAACTTGTGACTAAAACTATAAATCAGTAAAGCCTTCCTGGAAAAATAACTTGTCAAGGTATAATTATTTGCCATTCAAATGCAGACAAGAGGGCAAAAGTCTAGAGGGATAAAAAAAATTAACAGAGGTTTTTCTCCTAGAGTTAGATTGGAAGTTGACATTTTTACATTATTACTTTTATTATTAAAAAAAATGCAGAGCCTAGTGCAAAAATAGTTTCAGGAATTTACTAATAGAAAAACAAAACACCAGAGCTGGGGTTGGGGGAGTACCAGAGAGGTACTCAAACCTTTAAGTTTATGCATAATAATTTCCTAGAACTTTAAAATAATAGTAGATGTTAGCTAAATATAATTTATACATTATAAAGATTTTAAAATAATAAAAATTAACTTTTAATACTTAAAATATAATATCAAACAGTAGAGGTTAACTTATAGCAACTGACAGTTGGTACTATTTTTACTATTGTAAAATTGGTACTATTTTTTTAATTAGGTGTACAGTTAGTACATTTTTATCCCACCAATATATTGTTACACTTTTTCATATAGCCAGTTTTGTTATAATGTGACATATGCATCCCTATGCAAAACTTTAATTAAAACCAGTTTACAAGATAAAAGAGGTCAAGATGCAACACTCAGAAACTTCATTAGTGACACTCTGGTCACCAAATGTGTGGAGGTTCCCCCCCAACACCAAGTAACTTCTGTGACACTGATTGACTGCAATTAACTATGATTTAACTCAATCCTGACACGATCCCCTAGAGATAGCATCAGATCCCACAGGTTAAGGGCTCAATCCCACAAGACAGCCTCCAACCTTTCCACCCAGTCTAAAACCCAGGTATCACCTGTGCTTCTGACCAACTGGTCCCAGTGACCACCCCTCCCTTGGGGGTTAATTTGCTTGAGCAGCTCACAGAACTCAGGGAAACACTTGGTTATATTTACTGATAAAGGATGCAGATGAACAGCCAAATGAAGAGATACGACAAGTCTGGGAGGTTCCTAAACATAGGCGCTTGTCCTTTGAGGTGGGAGCGTGTCATTCTGATATAGATGTGTTTGCCCACCTGAAAGTTCTCTGACCCCTTCCCCCGCCATTGGGATTTGGGAGCCCTCCTCATGTAGCCACGATCAATTATTAACTCCATTTCCAGCTGCTCTCCCCTCCTTGGATGACAGGAGTTGGGGTTAGAGCTAAACATTCCAGACTCCTAATCATGGCTTGGTCTTTCTGGTGAGCAGCCCACCTCAGGTCACCTTATTAGAATATAAGATGCTCCTATTGCTCTTCTCACTAGGAAATTACAGGGGTTTTAGGAACTCTACCAGGAACCAGGGGCAGAGTCCAGCATATATTTTCTGTTACAGAGACTAGCACAGTGTAAAATGATACTCATAACTAATCAGTGAAATCAGAAGAGAAAGTCCGCATAGGAAAGAAAATTACTATTTTGTCAAAATGACAGTAGTAATAAAGGGAAACAAGGTATGTTGTCAGAGAAAGTATTACTTGCAAATAAAGGAATGGGGACAGGTGGCTGTGATTAGCAAAGGGGATGACATGACCAGAGGATCTGAAAAATAAGAGAGGGCAAGGGTGATGAGGGAGGAAAAGAGGTCAAAAATGTCTTGTGATAAACCATAATGGGAAAGAATATGAGGAAAAGTATATATATGTATGACTGAGTCACTTTGTTGTTCAGCAGAAATTAAACAAAAACTAATAGGGTGACGGTTGGCAGTGAAGGAATAACAGAGATGCCCTTGTGTTGAAGGCTGTTTCTCACAGTGATTGAATTATTTTGTTTACTGTGATTCACTGCACTTCAGCTCTTGGTTTCTTTACTAATTTGGTAATATTTTGACTCCAACCTCATATTTGTGTGAATACTGTAAACTTTAATTAGCATCTTGCCAACCTTTTTTCCACTTACATGAATTTTTAAATCCATTTCATAAATATATTTAAGGGTGAGATAAAGTTTAATTGTACTTAATAAAACTTCTAGCCTGGAATTAAAAACACGAGAAAATTATGTTAAATTAGTCATGGGAAGGTGGGCATAGAATAAATTTTTAAATCTTTGTTAGTTGAAACTCATGTCTTTTTATTCCCATATATCAAAATATTTACTGGAACAAGAATGCTAAACTAACTTTATTATTATTTTTCTTAATTTATTTAATTGTCTTTTTGGCTGATCTTCGTTTCTGTCACATGGGCTTTCTCTAGTTGCTGCGAGTGGGGGCTACTCTTCATTGCTGTGCATGGGCTTCCCGTTCAGTGGCTTCCCTTGTTGCTGAGCACAGGCTGTAGGTGTGTAGGTGTCAGTGCTTGTAGCACGTGGGCTCAGTAGTTACGGCACACGGACCTAGTCGCTCCACAGCACGTGAGATCTTCCAGGAACAGGGATTGAACCCATGTTCCCTGTGTTGGCAGGTAGATTCGTATCCACTGGACTGCCAGGGAAGTCCCTAATACTAACTTTATAATTAATTTAGACTTTAGGTTGGTTTTTCTGGTCTTAAACTATTTTGGAAAGTCTGACTGAGCAGATCTATGACCAGTGGCAGGCCTTGGACCTGAGTTAGTGTCAGGAGGACACGTGTAAAGAAGCACCTCATATGTTATCCAGAACTTCCCTATAGTTCATTTTGATTTTAGTGTTACTTACTCATTTAACTTGATTAGAACATCTTAGTGTCTTTTTCTTAATCGTTTTGCCAGCCATTTCCACTTATTTCTTAGTTACATTAAATAAGATGTAAATGATTTGAGAAAGATGTTTACCAATAATTTTGGTGCATCTGCAGCCAATTTACCTAGCAGCCTCAACTTTGCCACACACTGATCTAGGAAAGTCTTCTTGTGGTGGGAAGCTGGGGGCCAGTGGTGTGGTTGGCATCTGCCTGTAGTGGATAAGACCAGGCAGGTGACAGATAAATAGTGCGGAATGGTGGGCTGATCAGCTGATGAGCTGGGGAAGTCATGGTCTGACTTCTGACTGAGATTTCCCATACAGGCCCATGTTTCAATGTCTACTGTGAATTCTCCTCTCTGAACTCTTCTTTGGTGTTTTCTCTGTAAAATGGCCCCAGTCATCTGCCCGGTAGCCTAAGCCTTGGGAATCAGCCTTGCCTCGTGCCCCTCTCTCGTTGCATTCACTCAGTTACCAGGTCCTGTTGGTATCGCATCATATGTATTCTTCACCTCAGACACCTTTCCATCCCACTGCCAGCTCCCTAGCCCAGGCTATAATCCTTTCTTACCTGAACTACTGTCAGCCTCCTAATGCTTTTGCTGTCTTTTGCCTTAGCACTCTCTAATCCATTATCTGCTTCAGCCAGCTGTCTTTCTTAATATGTAAATATATTTATATGTAAAAATATAAATGTCATTAGCCCTTCAGGGGTTTTTCACTGCCTTTAGGATTAGAGTATGAGCTGGTTTGAAAGGCCCCTCATAGATAGGCTCTGCCTCTCCCTGTCTTTCCTTTCTCTGCTAGTACTCATTGCCAGTGTTTCTTACAGTTTTTGACTATGACTCAAAGTAAGATTGGAGAAGGAAATGGCAACCCACTCCAGTATTCTTGCTTGGGAAATCCCATGGACAGAGGAGCCTGGTGGGCTATAGTCCATGGGGTTGCAAAGAGTTGGACACAACTGAGCAACTAACACTTCCACTTTTCACAGTAAGATATACGTTTTCATTTGACTCAGTGCACTCCCGTGGGTGTGTCTATGCACTGTTAAGAAACAAAATTCAACTGAGTAAATTTTAAAGATCTTACTGGCTTTATTCAACAGTTCAGAAACAGGGCAGGAGATAGAAAAGACCTGTATCTGACAAAATGAAAGACTTTCATAGGCAGAAGGGAGCAGAAACAAGTTAATTTTGACAAAACAGCTGGTTATGGTAAGGTCTTTAGGGAGATTGTAGGGGCCTATCAATCAAGCACATTATCTAACTGGTGCTGATCAGGTGATTCCCAATTGACTGGCTTAAAATTCCGTTTCTGGGAGAGACAAAACTATAATTAAGGTAAGCCTTGATTTGATGACCTGGGACTTAGTATAAGCAACTCCATTTGGGGCCCATTGTCTTGTTTTTAACAATACATAGACACTGTATTCAGTGTCTATAAAAACAAATTATTAACTGAAATAATATATAAAACTTGAAACAAATACAATGTACTTTGACTTTTTTTTTTCCTGTCAAAAATGCTAAGATTTTTAAATTTTATGTTGAAGAAAGGTCTGCAGTTTGAAAACACAAATTGCATTTGTTTTTTGTCTATTCATGTGAACTTGAACATCCTCTGGACCTCACATATACTGCACAATCATCAGCCTTTGTATGTGCTATTCCTTTAGATTCAGACATTTTTCCCTTCCCATCTCACTTGGCTTTGTTCTCTTCATCTTTTTTTTTTTTAATGTACTTTAAACCTTTTTTTAAAATATAAGTTTTTTGCTTTTGGCTGTGCTAGGTCTTCGTTGCTGTGGTGGCGTCTTTTCTCTAGTTGTGGCGATGGGGCCTACTCTTCATTTTGGTGCATGGCTTCTCTTATTGTGGAGAACGGCCTCTAGAACGAGAGGGCTTCAGTAGTTTCTGCTCCCTGGGCTGTAGAGCACAGGCTCAGTCGTTGCAGCACACAGGCTTAGTTGCTCCCTGTCATGTGGGCTCCTCCCAGATCAGGGATCGAACCTGTGTATCTCCTGGATTGGCAGGTGGATTCTTTTATCACTGAACTGCCAGGGAAGCCCTGTTCTCTTCATCTTAGATTTTCACCTTTACAGTCATTTCTTTGGCTAAGCCGACCTTGTTCCTACCTTTGTGTACACTCCGGTCCTGGTTTTGTTTCCAAAACCTTCCTATATTTCCCTGTTGTTATCCTTGCTTGTCTTCCTTTGTAATGAGTTTATCAGAAAAGTACCAACATTTTATTTTGGGGCAATGCACATGTCAAAGTAGTTTTCATTAGTGTTTTTGCCAGTAGAAAATTAACTTTTTTTTGTTTTGGCCATGCCATCTGACTTATGAGATCCTTGATCCTGGACAGGGATTGACCCAGGCCCTGGGTTCAATGAAAGCCCTGAGTCTAACCACTGAAGCCTCAGGGAAGTCCCCTGAAAATTAACGTCTCTAAAGGATTGTCTCCTTAGTATTTCTCTCAATCAGTGGCGTGAACACAGGCGAGATGGAGAAAAGTCCCAGAACTGGTGTTAATACACCAGTTAAGGTTTAGATTTAGAAGCTGGCTTGGGTGTGATTCCAGAGTACATCTTAATGAACCAGTTTCTCTTCATAAACTTAGGAGCTTTCAGTCTATCCTGAAATTTGTTCTAATTTTTATCATAGTAAATGATAAAATGTTTGATAGAGATTAGATTATGCTTTGTTTGGGTTGTTACAGAAATGTAAGTATTTAGGCTTATTTAATGACCTAAACATTGCAGCAGTTTCTGAGGCACACAACCACACTCTTCTAAAATTTTTCCTTGTGATGAGAACTCTTAGGATTTCAGTTCAGTTCAGTCGCTCAAGTCGTGTCCGACTCTTTGCGACCCCATGAATCGCAGCATGCCAGGCCTCCCTGTCCATCACCAACTCCCGGAGTTCAGTGAGACTCACGTCCATCGAGTCAGTGATGCCATCCAGCCATCTCATCCTCTGTCGTCCCCTTCTCCTCCTGCCCCCAATCCCTCCCAGCATCAGAGTCGTTTCCACTGAGTCAACTCTTCTCATGAGGTGGCCAAAGTACTGCTTAATAGTTTTCATATACGTCATATAGCAGTGTTAACTGTAGTCACCATGCTGTACATTATATCCGTACTGTTTAATTATCTTGTATCTAGAAGTTTGTGCCTTTGGACCTCCTTCCTCCAGCTCTCCTCTCCTCCCAGCCACAAATCTGATCCCTTTATCTATGCATTATTATTTTTGTTGTTGTTTTAAGATTTCACAGATAAGTGAGATCACCGTTTGTCTTTTTCTGACTCATTTCACTTAGCATAATGCCCTCAAGGTCCATTCATGTCACACATGGCAGTCTTCCTTGTTTTGTTTTTTAATGGTAGAATAGTAGTCTGTGTGTGTATCTGTATGTGTGTGTATGTAATCACATTTTCTCTAACCCTTTATCCATTGGCAGATACTTAGGTTGTTTCCATATTTTGTCTATTGTGAATAATGCTGCTACAACATGGAGGTGCACATATCTTTTCCAATCAGTGTTTTTGTTTGCTTTGGTTATATTCCCAGGAGTGAAATTGCTAGATCATATGGTAGTTCTATTTTTTTTTTTTTAATTTGGCTGCACTGTGTCTTATTTGAGACATGTGGGATCTTATTCCCTGACCAAGGATCAAACCCAGGCCCCACTGCATTAGGAGCTCGGAGTCTTAGCCACTGGGCCATGAGGGAAGTCCCATGGTAGTTCTGTTTTTAATTTTTGAGGCTCCTCCATACTGTTTTACATAGTGGCTGCACCAGTTTACAATCTCCCCAAGAGTGCTTATGTTTCCTTTTCTCTCATCCTTACCTTTGTTCTTTGTTATCTCTTGTCTTTTTGATTATGGCCATTTTAATGAGCCTGAAGTGTTACTGTGGTTTTAATTTTCATTTCCCTAATTTTGAGCTTCTCTTCATGTATCTATTGGCCATTCATATATCTACTTTAGTGAAATGTCTATTCACGGCTTTTGCCCATTTTAAAATCGGATTAATTGGGTTTTCTTTTTGCTATTGAGTTCTGTTAGTTCTTTATCTACTTTGGATATTAACACCTTATCAGATAAATGGTTTGCAGATATTTTCTCTCCTTCCATAGGTTGCCTTTTCATTTGTTGATTGTTTCTTTTATTATGCAGAAGCTTTTTGGTTTGATGTAGTCCCTTTAGTTTATTTTTAATTTTATTACTTGTGCTTTGGGTGTTCTATCCAAAAAAATCATTGCCAAGACCCATGTCAAGGAGGTTCCCCCCCATGATTTCTTTTAGAAGTTTCATGTTTTCAGGTCTTATCCTGTTTAAGTATTTAATCCATTTTGAGTTAACTTTTGTGAGTGGAGCACTTAAGGGTCTAGTTTCATTCTTTTACGTGTGAATATCCAGTCTCCCCAGGATTGTTTACTGAAGGCTCTCTTTTCTCCATTGAATATGTAGCTGCATTCTTGAAAATGAAATCTTCAGGGAGTCATAAATGAGTTTTTAGGGGCTGACAATGAATCTGGAGTTCTTAGAGATATTATTGAATTTGATTACTTAAGACATTCCACATTTTGACAAATTAAGAAGCTAGCAATTGTTTCCCTGTGTGATCTTTGTTATCCTTGCTAGATGAGTATTGCGTGTATCAGAACTAATGACCAGTGACTGACTGCTTCTTTACTCCTTTGCTCCCTTCATAAAGTCATTCATTGAGGAGATGGTTGTCAGTTGCCTGCTTTGTGCTGGGCATTGTTCTGGGAAGTACAGTGGCAGATATGACAGATAAAGTCTGTCTTTATGGAGGTTCTGTAATTGTGGAAGAGTAAAGACAGACAAATAAATGAGCAAGAACTTCAAATAGTACAACAAAGAAAGCATAATATTTTCATGTGATAGAATAACTTGGCTAGGCCAGGAAGACACTAGATATGGTGGTTGAAGATGGCCTCTCCATGGAATTGCTGTTTCAGGTAAATCTCAATGATGACAGAGAGCCGACTGTTAAGATATAGGGGAGGCTAGTGGGAGTAGCTAGAATAAGTGCCTACAGCTTAACTTGTTGAAGGAGTGAAGAGAAGCTAGGGTTGTCAACCATAGAGATGGAGAATAAGGGCACTGTTAGGTGAGGTCTTTTGAGGTTTTTAACATTTTTATGCTTGGACCCTTTTGACTTCCAATAAAGCCTGTGAACCACTTCTCAGAATAATGTTTTTAAATGCATAAAATAAAACACATAGAGTTAAATAGGAAGCCATTTATATTGAAACACACTTATCAAAATATAAAATATTCTTGAGAAATATGTGCTTTTTATTAATGCATTAAAAAACGTGGTTTGGGTGAAGTTCTACTTTAACTTTGAACTAATGAGTTTAAATGGTAAAGTTATCTAGTTATCTCCAAAAACTGTGATATGAAAACGTTTGGAATTTTAGTTGATTCAGTTCAGTTGCTCAGTCGTGTCCGACTCTTTGCGACCCCATGAATTGCAGCACACCAGGCCTCCCTGTCTATCCCCAACTCCCGGAGTTTACTCAAACTCACGTCCATCAAGTCAGAGATGCCATCCAGCCATCTCATCCTCTGTTGTCCCCTTTTCCCCTTGCCCCCAATCCCTTCCAGCATCAGAGTCTTTTCCAAGGAGTCAACTCTTCACATGAGGTGGCCAAAGTACTGGAGTTTCAGCTTCAGCATCATTCCTTCCAAAGAAATCCCAGGGCTGATCTCCTTCAGAATGGACTGGTTGGATCTCCTTGCAGTCCATGGGCCTCTCAAGAGTCTTCTCCAACACCACAGTTCAAAAGCATCAATTCTTCGGTGCTCAGCTTTCTTCACGGTCCAACTCTCACATCCATACATGACCACTGGAAAAACCATAGCCTTGACTAGATGAACCTTTGTTGGCAAAGTAATGTCTCTGCTTTTGAATATGCTATCTAGGTTGGTCATAACTTTCCTTCCAAGGAGTAAGCGTCTTTTAATTTCATGGCTGCAGTCACCATCTGCAGTGATTTTGGAGCCCCCCAAAAATAAAGTTGATTACAAATAAAATAATACTGTGTGATTTATTACTTATATTAACATTGGAAGGTACTGATAATACTACTGTGATTTATTACTTACATTAACAGTGGAAGAAAATGCTTGGTTCCAGTTAGAGGTTACAGAAAATGAAGATGAGATTAATTTCTCTTTGTTTATGTACTACCTTGAATTCAAGGATCTGTGTACCTTTAAGACCCTAGGATAGATCATGTAGAGCTTTTCAGATTGTGGTAGCTAGTTGAAAATGGAGTATATGGAAAAACTCAATGGTGCCCATCAGTTGGTGAATGAATAAATAAAATGTGGCATATCCATACAATGGAATATTGTTCCTCAGTCAAAAGGAATGAAATACTGATGCATGATACAACATGGATGAACCTTGAAAGCATTATGCTAAGTGAAAAAATGCAGTCACAGTGTAATATCCTTTTATATGAAAAGACCAGAAGAAGCAAATCCATAGAGTGGAGGAGTAGTGGTTGCCTAGGCTTGAAGGGGTGGCAGGGGGTTGGAGGAAAATTGTAAGTTATTGCTAATGGGTGTAGGGTTCCTTGTTTCTTTTGAGAGCAGTGACAGTTTGAAAATTGATTGTGGTTGTTATTGCCTAGATCTGTGAATATACTGAAAACCATTGAATTGTATACTTTAAAATGAAGAATTGTTTGGTATATGAATCATATCTCAATAGAGCTGTTATTTTTTAATTAAAACCATAACCAGTTGGAGGGGGGAACCAGCTGAAATTGGCACCTAGGGCTCAGTACAACTTACGAATAGGGAAAGGAATTCAAGATGCTGGGGAATTCCTTGGCAGTCCCGTGGTTAGGACTCTGAGCTTTTTACTGCTGAGGGCCCAGGTTTGATCACTGGTCAGGGAACTAATGTCTCCCTAGCCACGTGGTGCAGCCAATAGATAGAAAAACCAATAGAGAAGAAGATGTGGTACTTAGACATGGTAGAGTATTACTCAGCCGTGAAGAGGAATAAAATAATTCCATTTGCAGTGATATAGAGGGACCTAGAGATTGTCATATAGAGTGAAGTAAGTCAGAAAGAAAAGAAGAATATTGTATAATATCACTTGTATGTGAAATCTAGAGAAGTGGTACTGATGAACTTCCTTGCAGAAGTAGAGCCACAAATGCAGAAAGCAAACCAGTGGCTATCAAGGAGGAGCAGGGCAGGGCGGGACGAGTTGGTAGACTGGGACTGACATATATACACAACTATATTCAAAGTAGATAACTAACGAGAATCTATTGTATAGCACGGGGAACTCTACTTAGTGCTCTGGGATGAACTAAATGGGGAGGAAATCCAAAAAAGAGGGGATATATACGTGTGTGTAACTGATTCATTTTGCTGTACAACAGAAACTAACTTAACATTGTAAAGCAATTATACTCTGATATCAATTAATTTATTTAAAAAGATGCTAGATAAGGCTTGCAGGATAGGGAGCAAGTGAGCAGAGAAGGGACATTAACTGAGAACAGCTCCAGCAAGTGGGCCTGTGTGTAAGGGACTAGAGGAAATATTCTGAACTTTGTATAGGTGTTGCTACAGTGATACTGCTTGTGTTTTTTCAGGAAACCTTAACCTTCTTCAAAGTCATGTGGTAGAAGAGAACTTAACAGAAAAAATAGTGATAAGGTAGACCTCAAAATATATGAAAAATTTTAAATGATTGCTAACAAAAGCGTTAACAAACCTTAATGAAGCCTACTGTAAAACAACTATACTCCAATAAAAATTAATTAAAACAAAAATAGTAGCCTACATAAATCTCCATTGGATTTGTACCCAATATCAGCATCAAGTGACTTGAAGCTTTTAAGTTTGGGACTCTTTTTTTTCCCTCCTTTGAGGTGCCCTTCAGGGGCATTTACTTCAAATAAAGGTCAGTTTCATCCAAGTTAAAAATCTGTACCAGGGAATATACAGTTCAGTTAGAAAAAAAAATTTTTTTAAACACTGGCAGATGTTTTTGTACTCTTCATCTATATTCAGCCTTTCTACATATCTTATAAGAATGTAGATATACATATCCACTTTTCATAGTGGAAAGTATAATGGTTAAGCCAGCTACCGTGAGGTCAAGTAGCTGTTGCCAAGCTTACTCTTTAATTGTGGGAAAGCTTGGCCTTGATCTCTTCAAAACTTTAGTGGTCTGGAGGAGAAATCATTTGTGAATCCGTGCTAGCACCCTGTTTTGCTGCCATCATTCCCCTCTTAACCAATCGCATGTGAGCTAATTCAGACTAAAGAACCAGACATTGTAGCACAACAGACATTATGTGGGCAAAGTGTTGTTTACGGACTGTCCAAATAATGTTTCACACATATGTACTGTTTTCTCAATATGTGTAGAGACTGTTGTGATTAATAATAATAAATGAATTCTCATAATTGTTTGACTGCCATCGTAGCTTTTTCATCATCTTCCCAAGAGCTTCCCCTACTTCTGTAAAGGCTGGTAACTGCTGCTTTGGAGTAAAATGCAGTATGCTAGAGATTGCTTTGGAGAAGGCAATGGCAACCCACTCCAGTGCTCTTGCCTGGAGAATCCCAGGGACAGGGGAGCCTGGTGGGCTGTCGTCTATGGGGTTGCATAGAGTCGGACATGACTGAAGCGACTTAGCAGCAGCATCAGCAGAGATCACTTGCAGAGTTCTTCTAAAGGAATTTACTGGATATTAGAAAAAAAAATTCTGTGTTACAACCAATAATAATACATGATAACCATTGCTGAGCTTCTATTAAGTCTCAAGTACTATATATACTAAGTGTTGTGTATGGTGGTCTACTCTTTCATCTTCTGGGTAGCTGTTGTTACTACTTCCATTACAATAGACAAGGAAAAGGCGGCTTCAGATCACAGAGCCAGTAAGTATGAGAGCAGGGATTGGTTCCCAGCTCTCTACTCAGGCCTTTCAAGCTGTAGATTCTGTTGCTTCACTTACTCCTCCTCACATGATTTCCCAGCATGTGCTTTTAAACAACATCAAGCAAAGTTCCAGTGTAAATACATGACTTGATTTAGCCTCTGTTAATTGGAACACTGTATTACTAATGGAAATTAGGGGTTTATAAGGTAAGTTAGAGATACTTTATTTTAATAACGTTGACTTGGGATTGTTAAATCTGTAAGGAAACACAGTTCATTTGATTGTAATTAATGTCACGTTTCTGTATATAGCACTGCTTATGAAGGAGATTACAGGCTTGTGGGGGCTTCCCTTGTGGCTCAGTTGATAAAGAATCCACACCAATGCAGGAGACCTGGGTTCGATCCCTGGGTTGGGGAGATTTCCCAGAGAAGGGAAAGGCTATCCACTCCAGTATTCTGGCCTAGAGAATCCCACGGACTATATAGTCCATGGGGTCGCAAAGAGTCGAACACGACTGAGCGACTTTGACTCACTCTTTCACAGACTTGTGGGGGAGGCACTGTTTTATTAATAGGGGGTTTTGAATGCCAGACCATTTCCCTTTGCATATAAGTCCTAAACACGTTTGAATTAAGGTATCCTACTGAGTAACGTCAGAGATCTGCTGCACAGTTTGTACTTTTTGGGATCAAATGCTGCTCATTATAATTAGATTTTTATGATTTGTAGTTTTGTATTCTTAAAAATAGGACCTACTTATTTACTTTTCTTTTTCTTTCTTTTAGGAAAACATCAGGCATTGTTTCTGGCAGTTTTTGTGACTCCTCTTATTGATCTTCGTTCTGACTTCTCCAAGTTTCAGGAAATGATAGAAACAACTTTAGATATGGATCAGGTATGCAATATACTCTTTAAAACAGGCACAAAAATAATTTTGAAAAGCAAAGGCACATCAGAAAACTTCTCCAGATTTCTCTTATTAGTGTTGAATTGTAGCACTTGTAGGGCCCTTTTGAGACAGTGTATGTAAGAACGAGTGATGAGAAAAGGTTTTTAAATTTTATTTTTTTAATAAAAATCATTTCAGTGGATAAAAATTAAGAAGGGTTAACAGAGGAAGTGAATATTGGGGATAAGTGCCCTGTTTAAAGAAAATTTCATAAATAAAAGATTTCACATTTGCAAGCTGAGTTTTAATTCTAAGAAAGAACCAAAGTTATAGTCATTGAAAAGGGACAGGGTATAGAGGTAAATATGGAAAATAAGAGATGTCAGCTTCTCTTGTTTATTTCCACGTAGGGAAGGTCTTTGGGGGAGGAGGTGAGAGTGAGTGTATCTCTAGTAGTCATTATATACTGAAAAGTTAACCATGACTCTGCATACTAATACTGTGAAATTTTTCTACACTGAATTTTCTGTTAAACGTGATCATGCAAGGAATACGTGCTTCAGTTCAGTTCAGTCGCTCAGTCATGTCCGATTCCTTGGAACCCCATGGACGGCAGCGTGCCAGGCTTCCCTTTCCATCACCAACTCCCGGAGCTTACTCAAGCTCATGTCCATCGAGTTGGTGATGCCATTCAACCATCTCATCCTCTGTCGTCCCCTTCTCTTCCCGCCTTCAGTCTTTCCCAGCATCAGTGTCTTTTCAGATGAGTCAGTTCTTCGAATCAGGTGGCCAAAGTATTGGAGCTTCAGCATCAGTCCTTCCAATGAATATTCAGGCCTGATTTCCTTTAGGATTAACTGGTTTGGATATCCTTGCAGTCCAAGGAACTGCAAGAAGCTTGAAGAGCTCAGTTGGTAAAGAATATGTGCTTACATTATTCTTATTAAATGATAGTTAGATTCTTTGCATTCTTCTTAATAACTAGATTAATTGGAGTTAACACATGACATATGTGATGCTGATTTAATTTTTTGTTGGATAATTAACTGAGATTCAAAATACTAAACCACATTTACTCTATGCTTTTTAGGTTTTAGAAGTGAAAGAGGAGTGTTTGTATAGGTATAAATGCTTCTTTTCTGGTATTATTTTGTCAGTAATAGGGCAGTCTTTTCCATTTACTTGTAGGTTAAGCAGTTAGGAAACTTGCATCATTTTCACCCATTGTTTAGGAAGACTTGTGTTTTAGTTCTTGTTTCCTCTGTAATATCACTTTTAGTGGAATGATTTTAGGTACATAATTTTTAGATCATTGGGAGCCTAGCAGTCTGTTTTATGTTTTAACAAGCCCTCCAGGTGATTCTGATACATGCTTAAGTTTGAGACCCACATATTTTTAATGCATGGAGATAGTGGCTTCAGTTCAGTTCGGTTCAATCACTCAGTCCTGTCCGACTCTTTGCGATCCCATGAATCGCAGCACGCCAGGCCTCCCTGTCCATCACCAACTCCCGGAGTTCACGCAAACTCACGTCCATCAAGTCGGTGATGCCATCCAGCCATCTATCCTCTGTCGTCCCCTTTTCCTCCTGCCCCCAATCCCTCCCAGCATCAGAGTCTTTTCCAATGAGTCAACTCTTTGCATGAGGTAGCCAAAGTACTGGAGTTTCAGCTTTAGCATCATTCCTTCCGAAAAACACCCAGAGCTGATCTCCTTTAGAATGGACTGGTTGGATCTCCTTGCAGTCCAAGGGACTCTCAAGAGTCTTCTCCAACACCACAGTTCAAAAGCATCAATTCTTCGGGGCTCAGCTTTCTTCACAGTCCAACTTAAGGTGGCCATAAAGGGCAGAATCAATTGTAGTATTTCAGCAGAGCTTTGCCTAACCTCTGGGTTTTTTCAAATGTGGAAACATCTATAATGAAATGGAAAAGCTCAGTTCTTGCTTTTCCATCTCTCTGTTTTAGTCAGAGTGTTGTTGATCATCAAGATCTACACATTTATTTTCTTTCATTTTAAGGAATATTTACAAATATCCAACTCTCCCCAGTCACAGGTGAGGCCACATCCTTAGCTGTGGGGGAAAAAGGGGCATCAGTATCCAGATGTCTACAATCTTTGGATTTTAGGAGCATGTGAGTGTGTGAGACTGTGTGTGTTTGTATATGTGTCTGTGTAGGCATAAATGCTTCTTTTCTGGAATGATTTCTTAGTGACAGGGGAATCTTTTCCATTTATATGGGGGTTGGTGTTCTTGAGGATAGTTTTCCAGAAAGATATTTAAAGTACCAGGATACAAATTTGTAAAGTGCTTTTCTTTATTTGATGTTTTTCTCCTTATAAATGGAACACATAATATTAGAACAAGAGAAACAAAATGATACAGGGAAATACAAAGGCAAAAATTACTATCTTTGATCTTTCTCCTTCCCTCTTTTCAGATGAACAGTGTAATAGCTGGTGTTCTTTCTTCGCTTCCATTATATTTTCCTTATTGTGGATTAAGGATTTTTACTTTGATCTGAAATACTTGACACATACCTGTTAAACTTGAATTTGCTGTGACTGTAAAATAGTAGTCAGTGTCAGTTCTTGAATGATGCTGCCAGAAGAGCATTTAAAGATTTTATAAATGTCTGGAAGGAGTGAGTCAGAAAGGAAAACAGTGCAATAATTGGATATAGACTGGAAAAAGAGAGGTCATTTTTCCTAATTTCATTGCTATCACTTTAGATATGACAAGTCCCAGTTTTTAGATCTGAAGATGGAATATTAAGTAGTTAACTTTGTAGGGGAAGAAAGACTTGTCTTCTTGTAGGTTCACTGTTTGTTGTTGTCATTCAGTCTCTCCGTCTTGTCTGACTCTTTGCAACAACATGGACTGCAGCATGCCAGGCTTTCCTGTCCATCACCAACTCCCGGAGCTTGCTCAAATTCATGTCCATCGAGTCGGTGATGCCATCCAGCTATCTTGTCCTCTATCTTCCCTTCTCCTCCTGCCTTCACTCTTTCCCAGCATCAGGGTGTTTTCCAGTGAGTCGGCTCTTCACATCAGGTGGCTAAAGTATTGGAACTTCAGCCTCAGCATCAGTCCTTCCAATGAATATTCAGGATTGATTTCCTTTAGGATTGACTGGTTGAATCTCCTTGCAGTCCAAGGGACTAACTCCAGCACCACAGTTCAGAAATTCAAAAGCATCAATTCTTTAGCGCTCAGCCTTCTTTATGTTCCAACTCTCACATCCGTACATGACTACTGGTAAAACCATCAGATCAGATCAGATCAGTCACTCAGTCGTGTCCGACTCTTTGCGACCCCATGAATCGCAGCACGCTAGGCCTCCCTGTCCATCACCAATTCCTGGAGTTCACTCAGACTCACGTCCATCGAGTCAGAGATGCCATCCAGCCATCTCATCCTCTGTCGTCCCCTTCTCCTCCTGCCCCCAATCCCTCCCAGCATCAGAGTCTTTTCCAATGACTCAACTCTTCGCATGAGGTGGCCAAAGTTCTGGAGTTTCAGCTTTAGCATCATTCCTTCCAAAGAACACCCAGGGCTGATCTCCTTCAGAATGGACTGGTTGGATCTCCTTGCAGTCCAAGGGACTCTCAAGAGTCTTCTCCAACACCACAGTTCAAAAGCATCAATTCTTCGGGGCTCAGCCTTCTTCACAGTCCAACTCTCACATCCATACATGACCACAGGAAAAACCATAGCCTCGACTAGACGAACCTTTATTGGCAAAGTAATGTCTCTGCTTTTGAATATGCTGTCTAGGTTGGTCATAACTTTCCTTCCAAGGAGTAAGTGTCTTTTAATTTCATGGCTGCAGTCGCCATCTGCAGTGATTTTGGAGCCCCAAAAATAAAGTCTGACACTGTTTCCACTGTTTCCCCATCTATTTCCCATGAAGTGGTGGGACCGGATGCCATGATCTTCGTTTTCTGAATGTTGAGCTTTAAGCCAACTTTTTCACTCTCCACTTTCACTTTCATCAAGAGGCTTTTGAGTTCCTCTTCACTTTCTGCCATAAGGGTGGTGTCATCTGCATATCTGAGGTTATTGATATTTCTCCTGGCAATCTTGATTCCAGCTTGTGCTTCTTCCAGTCCAGCGTTTCTCATGATGTACTCTGCATAGAAGTTAAATAAACAGGGTGACAATATACGGCCTTGACGAACTCCTTTTCCTATTTGGAACCAGTCTGTTGTTCCATGTCCAGTTCTAACTGTTCCTTCGTGACCTGCATACAGATTTCTCAAGAGGCAGATCAGGTGGTCTGGTATTCCCATCTCTTGAAGAATTTTCCACAGTTTATTGTGACCCACACAGTCAAAGGCTTTGGCATAGTCAATAAAGCAGAAATAGATGCTTTTCTGGAACTCTCTTGCTTTTTCTATGATCCAGCAGATGTTGGCAATTTGATCTCTGGTTCCTCTGCCTTTTCTAAAACCAGGTTGAACATCAGGAAGTTCATGGTTCACATATTACTGAAGCCTGGCTTGGAGAATTTTGAGCATTACTTTACTAGCGTGTGAGATGAGTGCAATTGTGTGGTAGTTTGAGCATTCTTTGGCATTGCCTTTCTTTGGGATTGGAATGAAAACTGACCTTTCCAGTCCTGTGGCCACTGCTGAGTTTTCCAAATTAGCTGGCATATTGAGTGCAGCACTTTCACGGCATCATCTTTCAGGATTTGGAATAGCTCATAGCTTTGACTTTAATAGGACCTTGGCAAAATATTGTCTTTGCTTTAATACATTGTCTTGGTTTGTCATAGCTTTTCTTCCAAGGAGCGAGTGTCTTTTAATTTCATGGCTGCAGTCACCATCTGCAGTCATTTTGGAGCCCAAAAAAATAAAGTCTGTCCTTTTCCAGTCCTGTGGCCACTGCTGAGTTTTCCAAATTTTTGGCATATTGAATGAAGCACTGTAACAGTGTCATCTTTTATAATATAAATTATAACTTTATAATTATATAAATAGCTGGGATTTCATCACCTCCACTAGCTTTGTTTGTAGTGATGCTTCTTTCTAAGGCCCATCTGACTTCGTATTCTAGGATGTCTGGCTCGAGTGAGTGAGCACACCATCGTGGTTATCTGGGTCATTCAGATCTTTTTTGTATGGTTCTGTGTATCTTGCCACCTCTTCTTAATATCTTCTGCTTTTAAGTCCATACCGTTTCTTTCCTTAATTGTGCCCATCTCTGCATGAAATGTTCCCTTGGTATCTCTAGTTTTCTTGAAGCGATCTCTAGTCTTTCCCATTCTATTGTTTTCCTCTATTTCTTTGCATTGATCGCTGAGGAAGGCTTTCTTATCTCTTCTTGCTATTCTTTGGAACTCTGCATTCAGATGCTTATATCTTTCCTTTTCTCCTTTGCTTTTCGCTTCTCTTCTTTTCACAGCTATTTGTAAGGCCTCCCCAGACAGCCATTTTGCTTTTTTGCATTTCTTTTTCTTTGGGATGGTTTTGATCACCATCTCCTGTACAGTATTACGAACCTCTGTCCATAATTCTTTAGGCACTCTGTCTATCGGATCTAGTCCCTTGAATCTATTTGTCATTTCCACTGTATAATCAATTGTAAAGGATTAGATTTAGGTCATACCTGAATGGTCTGGTGGTTTTCCCTACTTTCTTCAATTTAAGTCTGAATTTTGCAATAAGGAGTTCATGATCTGAGCCACAGTCAGCTCCTGGTCTTGTTTTTCCTGACCGTATGCTGCTTCTGCTGCTAAGTCGCTTCAGTCGTGTCTGACTCTGTGTGACACCATAGACAGCAACCCACCAGGCTCCGCCATTCCTGGGATTCTCCAGGCAAGAACACTGGAGTGGATTGCCATTGCCTTCTCCCCTGACTATATAGAGCTTCTCCATCTTTGGCTGCAAAGAATCAATCTGATTTCGGTATTGACCATTTGGTCATGTCCATGTGTAGGGTCAACTCTTGTATTGTTGGAAGAGGGTGTTCGGTATGACCAGTGTGTTCTCTTCGCAAAGCTCTGTTAGCCCATGCCCTACTTCATTTTGTACTCCAAGGCCAAACTTGTCTGTTATTCCAGGTATTTCTTGACTTCCTACTTTTGCATTTCAGTCCCCTGTGATGAAAAGGACATCATTTTTTGGTATTACTTCTAGAAGGTCTTATAGGTCTTCATAGAACTGTTCAACTTCAGCTTCTTCAGCATTAGTGGTTGGGGCATAGACTTGGATTACTGTGATATTGAATGGTGTGCCTTGGAAGCGAACCAAGATCATTCTGTCGGTTTTGAGTTTGCACCCAAAGACTGCAAAACCAGATGAGAAAGAGCACAGATTTTGAGTTCACAGAAAAATATTAATCAAGGAAGCTGTTAGAATTTGGGATGTGTATTGTATCTTAGTAGGGAAGGGGGAGAGGGAGAAAGGGCACTTACTGGAAAGCAAATGGCTTTTAAGGCAGATGAGTGAGCTCTTTGGAGAGCAGATGGAAGATATGATAGTTTTGACTTCCCTGGTTGTGAAACTCTCTAAGAGAGGACTTAACAATTGAGTTCTTTGGGGGTGCTCTGCTGTTACGGAAATAACGGGGCTCAGAAACAAAGTCTACTCTCATACTTTTGTCTCAGTATAATTTTTATGCCACAGTGATATATTGTGGACCCCCTTTGACATTAAGTTCTTTGCCAGTAAGATGTGAGTTGTGGATTTCCTTTTTTTTTTTTTTCTGAGTAGATTATTGAGGTTAAACTTAGTATCAGTTAGGACTCGTATTTTTTTGCAGGTAATCTAAACTCAGTACATCTTGGCTCAAAGGGTTGCTTTATTCAGAAGCTCTGTGAGCCCATCAGAGAACTTCATTTCTTGGTCTTTTCTACTTTTTTATGATTTAAATTTTAACCTAAGGCTGGTTTCTCTTTTAGCTCTAAGATAGTTACCTACCAGTAGAAGTTCATGCCATATTCCAAGAACGATTTCTGCAGTTTGCCTTGATGGGACTATTTAAGCAGTGAGTGTGGCCAGAGAAATAGAATGTGGTTATGGGCCTAAGATAACCAAGGGTACATTACTTCTCTAGCTGGAGGCCACAAAGTAAGAGCACTACTGGGAGGGGGGAAGGAGGGGAGTCACTGTTGTGACCACCAGGAGTGTCTGCTAGGATTCTGCCCTGTAACTGTAGACTTTCATGTTTTATAGTATGATATTGTCTTTTAAATAAATCAGATTCCTAGTTAAAACCTGTCTAGAGTCTCTAGGGAGGTGACTTACTATAATATCTTTATTCTCAGTTACAAACTTTTAAACTTAGCTTGGGTTATAAGGTGATTCCAACCCTTCACTGTCATTGTGGATATTTGTGATGAGTTTAGGCATTTCAATTACATGACTCAGAACCACTTTGAGAAAACCTCAAGAGAATATCAGTCGTTTTATGTATGATTTCATATTTTCTAGCTGTGCACTTAGGAATTCATGTGATGAGGGGAGCAGTCATTTATGTGAATGGTTGGGTTACTTTTTATCTTTTCCTAGAGGCTTAGCTTTTTATATAAATGCATCGCTTGTTTTTGTGGCTGCTTTCCATAAATTTTATGGAATGATTTTCTGTTTTTGAAGTGAATGTAGAGCAGAACTACCATAAAGCAGGGTTCAAAAATAACAATGATTTTTCACAAAAAGTAAACAGTTTTAGTTTATTGGGTGATTCAGTGGGATGTATGGAATTTTTAAACCTTTCTGTACGTATTTGGACCATTTTATCTTTGAATCTTAGTTTTCACATATACTCCTTACTGATATTTCATCTTGGAAAAGTACTGACTTTAGATAAATTTTTATTGAAAATCCTGGGACAGAAAATTGAAATTGTTTTTAATAAGCCACAGTTGAATAGTTCTGATACAACTATATCATTGTAGATATATAGAAGTTTTAAAGATGCTGCATTTATATGCAGTATACTTTAAAGTTTTTATACTTGGAAATGAAAAAGAAATACAAAAAAGCAAAGTATTCCTATTCTCCCACCTAGAATTAACTGTCAGAACCTACTGGCATTTTTTCTTATAGTTCTGCTTTAAAAAACACAGGGCTAGGGGTTGTCCCTCTTGGTCCAGTGGTTAAGACTCCCTGTTTCCAATGCTGGGGGCGCAGGTTTGATTCCTGGTCAGGGAACTAACATCCCTCATGCTTCATGGCCAAAAAATAAAAATAAAACACTGTTTATGTAAAACTGATAACTATATAAAGCATTCACACAATGCAGAAAGGAAGAGAGATGGAAGTTAAAATATCCCCCACATCTATCACCCAGAGATAACTGTTACTAAAATTAGTCTGTTCTCAAGTATGAGCAGGATTGAAGGTTTAGAGAAGAGACGTTGAAATTTTGCATTTTAGTCCCTTACAATAAAGTACTGTCCTATTCAATCTCCTAGTAGTGCCCCCATTGAGACATAGCTAATGGTCTTTTTATGGTTATATGCAGACAGATGCATAGATAAATTAGAGCAGGAAACTCATACTGTAGATGTAACTTTTAATTTTAAAAGGGTCTAACCTAATGGTTTTCAGTGTAATAACAACAAAAAAATTACTGGAGGGAATTGTTTAACTTCAGTTGAATGATTTTTCACCATAAGAGAGGGTAAATAATCTAAAACATAGGTTAAAGAAACTTAAATTAGAAAAGATTGAAGTTTCTTTGACAAACGTGTTTCAGTTTTGGAGTATTAATTACCTACTCTGAAAGTTGAGCAGTTAACTACTCACTCAAATGTGCTTCTACATAACTCCCTTTATAACTCTTGGTTTTTAATAGTTCTATTTTTGCACTGGCCAGGTCTAAAATACGCATATGTCTGTAGCCTTAATTCCAATTTCCAGACTGTTTAACGTTCATTTTTATTTGTAAATGAATTCAGTGCTCATCATGTTCTTTTACCATGGCTTCTTCATTCCTGGGTTTTAAAATGCTTAATTCGACTTTTATTTGGCCAGATTTGTCTTTCAGGTTTTTTTTTTTTTTAAGGTTGATGAATATTATTATAGGACTTGAATTACTTCATGCTTGATAAACATATCTGTCTTTTAGCTTTATTCTCAAACAAATATTTATTATAATTAGTGCTTTCTTAAAACTTCCAGTGTGCATCACTATCTTCTGACATTCAGTACTAATGAAATGTCTGTTACCACTTTGATTTACAACTGCCCCTTCCTCCCCACCCACCTCTCCATCCCCGCGTTTCAGGTGATCTGCTCTTCCTGCCTAGATGTCTGAAAAATTCCTCATTGCTCTTCTCTTTTCTTCACCCCTTAACTTTCCCTGCTTCCACCTTCCCCCTTTCCTTTGTCTGGCCTCCCGTGCCTCGACCCCCCCTGTTTCCTTTCTTTTCTCTTCCAACCCCTGTCCTTCCTTCCCCCTCTTTCTGTCCACATCCTTTCTCCTGTTAATTTTTCCATTCCCCTCCTTTTTTTTTTTTTCACTTTCCTCCTTTTTGAGGTGTTTAAAAATCTTAACATTTAATTAGGAAATACTTGTCATACTAATAGTATGCTCACTACAAAGTCCTGTTTTCATACATCCCTCCACAGAATTACCTGCTATCCTGGAACTGGTGTTTATTGTTATAGTTTTCATGCATTTCATTACTATAATAGGTACTATTGGTTATTTATAAACTTTATAAATAATATTGTCTTATCAATATTTTGATTGAAATTGCATTTTATTTAGTGATTAACTTAAGGGAGAATCAACATCATTACAACATTGAGTCTTTCTATCCATGAATATTATATTTTTTCCTTTTTTTTCTTTCCAATGATTACATTTTTGGAGAGTAATTTACATAAAATTTTTAAAAGCATATTATTCATTGGTATTTACTACATTTTCATTGTTGTGCAGCCACTACCACTTAGTTCTAAAATATTTTCCATTACTACAAAAAGAAAACCCGTACCCATTAGCAGCTACTCTCTTTCCCAGTTTCCTCAGTTGCTGGCAGCCACTAACCTACTTTTATCTCTACTGTCTTGCTAATTCTAGACATTTTAAATGGAATCATACAATATGTAGCCTTTGTGACTGGCTTCTCTTATGATCAGAAAGGTGCCATTGTATGGGTATACCATGCTTTGTTTATATAGTCACTTGTAGATGGACATGTAGGTCGTTTCTACTTTTGGCTAGCGTGAATAGTACGCCTTTGAACAGTCATGTACAACTCTTGTTCTGTTCTTTTAGATATATAGCTAGGAGTGAAATTGCTGAGTCATATGGTAATTTTATGTTTAACTTTTTGAGGAATCACTGCGCGTTCTCCCTGGTCCCTTTACCACTTAAAATTCCTACCAACAATATATGAGGATTCCAGTTTCTGCACATTCTTGCTAATACTTGTGGGTTTTTTGTTTTTTCTTCATTGTTGTAATAGCCACCCTAGTTAGTATGAAGTTACATTTCATTGTGGTTTTGATTTGCATTTCCCTAGTTTCTGAAGGTAAACATCTTTTCATATATTTGTTGACCATTTTGTATCTTTGGAGAAATGTCTATTCAGATATTTTGTTCATTTTTAAATTGGCTTATTTGTCTTTTTGTTGTTGAATTATGGATGGGACATGTTCGCTTAGTTGTGTCCAACTCTTTGCGACGCCACGGCAGGAGGAGCCTGCCAGGCTCCTCCGTCCATGGAATTTTCCAGGCAAGAATACTGGAGTGGGTTGCCATTTCCTGCTCCAGGGGATCTTCCCAACCCAGGGATTGAACCCGCGTCTCCCGCACTCTTTACCATCTGAGCCACCAGGGAAGCTCGTTGAGTTATGAATTCTATTTATATTCTGAATACTGAACCCTTTTTCTAGGAAATACATGTTTCTGAGTTTTCCAGTTGCCAAAATTTGTTCATAGTGATTGCTTATTATTTTTAAAAGCACTATTGTATTTGCAGGCAGAGTTCCTGTTTATTTTTAATATAATATGTGCCTCTGATATTCCATCCTTTGCATAGCCTGTTTATTTTAGAGGAGCAACTTTTGACTTTTAAATCCTCCTTGTAGCTTTGGGTTGCTTTGTTTTTCATTAATGTCCAGTCTTATGTATATATTACATCTATTTTTTATGTCTTTCAGCCTCTCTTTTTCCAGCCTTTTTTAGTAAGCAATTAAGGTTATACTTTTCTATGTGTTGTTTTAGCTGAATGCATCCCATATGTTTTGAGAGGTATTATTTCTTACTCAGTTTTGAGTCATTTATTCCCATCATCACTTGTTCTTTGATCTGTCATTTGTTTAGAAAGTTTTTAAATTTATAAGCTTCAGTTCAGTTCAGTTCAGTTCAGTCGCTCAGTTGTGTCCAACTCTTTTCGACCCCATGAATCGCAGCACACCAGGCCTCCCTGTCCATCACCAACTCCCGGAGTTCACTCAAACTCATGTCCATCAAGTCGATGATGCCATCCAGCCATCTCATCCTCTGTCGTCCCCTTCTCCTCCTGCCCCCTATCCCTCCCAGCATCAGAGTCTTTTCCAATGAGTCAACTCTTCACATGAGGTGGCCAAAATTTATAAGCTTGGTATGTGTCAGTTTTATAAAATTCTCCATGTATTTATGGATTATAAGTGCTCCCTAATTTTGGTTGCAGAGTTCTCTATATGTCCATTAAATAAAACTTTAGTTGTTTTGTTCACATTATCTGGATACTTGCTAACTTTTAATCTGCTGAGTTACTAAGAGAAATGTGAAGAAATTTTGCTTCTTATGTTTTCAAGGCACAGGGCTGTTATTTTTTTCTGCAGTGAGTTGAATCTTTAGGGACACTTTCATAATAGTCATCCTATTATTATGTAGTGTTTTTTGCCTTAGATATATTTTGTCTGATAATAAGAAGGCAATGCCAGTCCTTATTTTTTGTTTTTTTACATAGTATATCTTTTTCAGTCCTTTGTGAGTTTTTTTGTTTTAGGTAAAACTTATAGATGCATTTTATTTATTTCAAAGTTTAATTTGATAATCTCTTTTTTTTTAAGGGGCAGTTTGGATTTATTTCTACCAAATTATTTTGTGATTCCTATTCTTCCTGGTTCTCCTTACCCACTCTTTCTTTCTTTTATATTGATTGGATTTTAAAAATCCCCATTTGTCTCCCCTCATGCTCCTCCTCCATCCTATCAAACACGCACTGGTTTGAAGTTAGTTACAAACTTTTTTTTTTTTAATGTGTATACGTAACTCATCAAAGTGAAAAACCTGTCAACATGTTCTTACATCTCCCCTCAAATATCAGGACCTTAGAATACCTTAGATCAGATAACATTTCTTCATTATTGGCTGATCCTTTATTTTTATCTTTATGCCCCTTAGATTTCCACTGTTTATAGTCAGTGTTCAGTTTAGATTTACCTATATGCTTATCATTTTCGTTGCTATTCATTCCTTCTTCCTGGATATTCTTTAGGTGTTCCTTTATTGGGGGGTGCTGTCAGTCAGATTTTGTTTGTTGGAACCCACTTTTGGACACAGAGTAGTGAAAGGAGCCAGTGTCTGGAAACAAGGTGGGTAAACAACGAAAAGTGCAAGCCAAAGCACAGTGCAGGAACAGGGTGAAACACAGGGCTGGGTTGTTTTAACACAGGGCTAGTAAGCTTTAACTGCGTGTACAGTTTCACACTGACGCTGCTTCTCTTCAGTGCCTGTGAAATTGTGTCGCACGGCCCTTTGGCTTGCACTATTTTGTTGTTTACCCATCTTGTTTCCAGATGTTGGCTCCTTTTACTACTCTGTGTCCAAAAGTGGGTTTCTTTTCTTTTTTCCTATTTGGATTTATTGCATTTTCTTAATCAGAAAATTATTGTCTTTTATCGGTTCTGAAAAGTTATTAGTCATTATCTCCTCAAACACTGTATTTCTTCCTTGTCTTTTTCTAATGCTAGGATTAGACATGTGTTGGCCTCTTACATTCTTTTTCTGCATGTGTCTGTGCTGCTTTCTTTGTGATTACTTCAGATAGTCTAATTTGTCAACTCTGATGTGTAGTTTAACAACCGATTTTTAAAAAATTAATCATTATATTTTTCATTTATAAAACTTGTTGGGTTCACTTCTAAGTCTGTCTACTCTTTTTTAAGTAATATCTTGTTCTTTGCTCACATGTTCTATTCTCATTCTTTAAATGTTGTAAATATATTTAATATTCCATCTTTAAAGTTTCTTGGATTTAAATCTGCTCATTGTCTTCTTTCTGCTGTCTTTTGTTGGTATTGTTTTGAGTCTCTTACTCATGGTGTCTTGTTTCCTGTCTGTTATGTATGTTTAGATAATACTCATTTATCTGTGTTCCTCCTGTGCAAGCTATACAGGCAAATCATATATCCCCTCAGATAAAATTTGCTTTTGCTTTATACCCTACAAATGTAATTAACCCAGGAACACTTTTAAGTTAATTTCTCAGTCTGGCGCTTTCTACATTTGTTTGGGCAAAGATTAGGCTGCTGGCAAAGACTTAGCTGGTGAAAAAGAAACCGCAAATAAATAACAATGGCTTATATAGGATAGGTGTTTAATTTTCTATCATGACTGTAAGGGCATAGCAACACAGGGTTGGCAGGGCAGGCTCACTATCTCTGTAGCCCGTCTTCTCCTTTACTTCTCCTTCAAGATCCAGGATAGCTTACTTCCTTATCTTTATTCCAGCCAATGGCAAAGGACAAAGAGGGAAGAGGAGGTCACATTCTGGAAATGGTACCCATCATTTCTGCTCACAGTCTTTTGATCAGAATTTAATTGTATGTTCACACCAGCTGCAAGGGAAGCTGGAAAATGTAGTGTTTGTTCTTAGTAGTTAACATGTCTTCTGAAAAATTGTCAGTTCTATCACTGTAAGACGGGATAATAGAAATGGCCAAAACCAACAGCCTTTTGCATTGCTAAGATAAGTAGCAGACATTTGAAATCCCAATCCAAGTGAAGGCGTTTATTTATTTGGTTATTTTAAATTAGTTTGTATTGGAGTATAGTTGATTAACAGTGTTGTGTTAGTTTCTGCTGTGCAGCAAAGTGAATTAGTTCTACATATACTTGTATCTGGGCTTCCCTGATAGCTCAGTTGGTAAAGAATCTGCCTGCAATGCAGGAGACCCTGGTTCAATTCCTGGGTCTGAAAGATCCCCCAGAGAAAGGGATGGGCTACCCACTCCAGTATTCTTGGGCTTCCCTTGAGGCTTAGCTGGTAAAGGATCCGCCTGTAGTGCGGGAGACGCAGTTCGATCCCTGGTTTGGGAAGATCCCCTGGAGAAGGGAAAGGCTACCCACTCCAGTATTTTGGCCTGGAGAATTCCATGAACTGTATGTATAGTCCATGGGTTCACAAAGAGTCAGACACCACTGAGCAACTTTCACTTCACTTCATACATGTATCCAGTCTTCGTTAGATTCTTTTCCCATGTAGGTCATTACAGAGCATTGAGTAGAGTTCCCTGTGCTGTATACACTAGATTCTTACTATTAATAGTTATTCTGAAGGAGATCAGCCCTGGGATTTCTTTGGAAGGAATGATGCTGAAGCTGAAACTCCAGTACTTTGGCCACCTCATGCAAAGAGTTGAGTCATTGGAAAAGACTCTGATGCTGGGAGGGATTGGGGGCAGGAGGAGAAGGGTCCGACAGAGGATGAGATGGCTGGATGGCATCACTGACTTGATGGATGTGGGTCTGGGTGAACTCTGGGAGTTGGTGATGGACAGGGAGGCCTGGCGTGCTGCAATTCATGGGGTCGCAAAGAGTCGGACACGACTGAGCGACTGAACTGATTGCCTGGAAAATCCCATGGACGGAAGACCTGGTAGGCTACAGTCCATGGGGTCGCAATGCGTAGGACATGACTGAGCGACTTCACTTCACTTATTCTATATATAGTAAAGGCAGGCTTTTGGTCACACGTTGTCAGAGAGGAGATTCTGCCCCCACTTTCCCTTTCCCGGGGCCCAAGCTGCTGGAGGTAGGTTTCTCTAATTGTTACCATTTCTCATGAGGTAAGATTTTTAAAATGGCCCTGTGGCCTGCTTTATGCTGGGCACTGACTCCACTTTGTAGGAGCTCAGGTATCTAGTTTTCTCTTAACTATAAACATATTTGAAAAAAATGCTTGTAATATTTTATCTAGTATTTCTAGGATAGTGGAGTTTTTGCTTTTGTTTTTGAAGATTTCTAGTATCTTCCTTATATTTTTCTTCTCTCTAATTACTTTAATCTCTGTCTTGTGTAATGTCTCTGATTATATCAAGTCTTTTCTTCTATGTCAGTACAGGTAATTCTATTCAACAGTATCTCTTCGCTGTTGTATTGTATTTATTTGTTGTTAAGTCCCTAAGTCATGTCCAGCTCTTTACAACTCCATGGACTGCAGCATGCCAGGCTGCCATGTCCATCACTATCTCCCAGAATTTGTTCAGACTCAGGTCCATTGAGTCAGTGGTGCCATCCAACTATCTAATTCTCTGTTGCCCCCTTCTCCTGTTGCTCTCAATCTCTAGTATCAGGGTCTTTCCACTGAGTCAGCTCCTTGCATCAGGTGGCCAAAGTACTGGAACTTAGCTTCAGCATCAGTCCTTCCTGTGAATATTCAGGGTCCATTTCCTTTAGGATTGACTGGTTTGACCTCCTTGCTATCCAAGGGATTCTCAAGAATCTTCTCCAGCACCACAATTTCAAAAGAATCAATTCTTTGGCACTCAGCCTTCTTTATGGTCCAACTCTCACATCCATACATGACTACTGGAGAAACCATAGCTTTGACTCTATGGACCTTTGTCAGCAAAGTGTTGCTTTTTAATATGCTGTCTGGGTTTGTCATAGCTTTTCTTCCAAGGAGCAAGTGTCTTTTAATTTCATGGCTGCAGTCACCATCTATAGTGATTTTGGAGCCCAAGAAAATAAAATCTGCCACTGTTTCCACTTTTCCCCCCTTCTACTTGCCATGAAGTGATGGGACCTCATGCCGTGATCTTCATTTTTTGAATGTTGAATTTTAAGCCAGTTTTTAAATTTTATTTGTATTTTATTTGTATATTTATTTGTGTATTATTTGTATTTATTTTTACTTCAGTGATACTGCTAGGATCTGATTTTCCTTTCTTTTTTTTAAAATCTTTTTTCTTGATTTTATTATACCACTTTGCAGTTCTAAGCCTAGGTTTATTTTGTTCTATTGTATTTCCTGTTGAGTAGTCTAGGGTAGTAGCTGTGTGTGTTTCTGGTGCTAAGTGGCTGATGATATGAAAACAACTCATAGAAGTCATTGTGTCATGTTTGTTGGAATACTTCAGGTCTAAGTTAGAACACTTAGTTGGGTGGTATATTTTCTTATCCATTGTTTGGGAGGAGTACAGCATTACCAAAGGGCACTCCATTTGGGGTGTGGCCTAAGACTGTTTAGTAAGTTAGAGGTCAGTCATTACTTTCCCTTGCTTCATTTGGGTCTTCTCTCCAGATTGGGATTATTAAGTGAGCTTTTTCAGGGTTTTTTTTGACTCACCCGTGGATTACTGGAAGGTGGGAATGAGGATAGGAATTTAGCTTGGCTCAGCATCACTTCCCTAAGTTTGTTGGAAGAAGGCAGTTCTGTAACACTGTCAGTCCACCACTGTAGCATTGATTTTTCCCTTGGAGTTATCATAAGTCTTAGTCCTTGTTTCTAGGTCATCTTCATTGTCTATTTAAATAGCTGTATAATAGTCTATTGATGTACCATTGTGCAAATATGCACAAGAAATGCACTGGTCATAGCAAACACCCTCTTCCAACAACACAAGAGAAGACTCTACGCATGGACATCACCAGATGGTCAACACCGAAATCAGATTGATTATATTCTTTGCAGCCAAAGATGGAGAAGCTCTATACAGTCAACAAAAACAAGACCGGGAGCTGACTGTGGCTCAGATCATGAACTCCTTATTACCAAATTCAGACTTAAATTGAAGAAAGTAGGGAAAACCACTAGACCATTCAGGTATGACCTAAATCAAATCCCTTATGATTATACAGTGGAAGTGAGAAATAGATTTAAGGGCCTAGATCTGATAGATAGAGTGCCTGATGAACTATGGAATGAGGTTCACGACCTTGTACAAGAGACAGGATCAAGACCATCCCCATGGAAAAGAAATGCAAAAAAGCAAAATGGCTGTCTGGGGAGGCCTTACAAATAGCTGTGAAAAGAAGAGAAGCAAAAAGCAAAGGAGAAAAGGAAAGATATAAGCATCTGAATGCAGAGTTCCAAAGAATAGCAAGAAGAGATAAGAAAGCCTTCCTCAGCGATCAATGCAAAGAAATAGAGGAAAACAACAGAATGGGATAGACTAGAGATCTCTTCAAGAAAATTAGAGATACCAAGGGAACATTTCATGCAAAGATGGGCTCAATAAAGGACAGAAATGGTATAGACCTAACAGAAGCAGAAGATATTAAGAAGAGGTGGCAAGAATACACAGAAGAACTGTACAAAAAAGACCTTCATGACCCAGATAATCATGATGGTGTGATCACTCACCTAGAGCCAGACATCCTGGAATGTGAAGTCCAGTGGGCCTTATAAGGCATCACTACAAACAAAGCTAGTGGAGGTGATGGGATTCCAGTTGAGCTATTCCAAATCCTGAAAGATGATGCTGTGAAAGTGCTGCACTCAATATGCCAGCAAATTTGGAAAACTCAGCAGTGGCCACAGGACTGGAAAAGGTCCGTTTTCATTCCAATCCCAAAGAAAGGCAATGCCAAAGAATGCTCAAACTACTGCACAATTGCACTCATCTCACACGCTAGTAAAGTAATGCTCAAAATTCTCCAAGCCAGGCTTCAGCAATACGTGAACTGTGAACTTCCAGATGTTCAAGCTGGTTTTAGAAAAGGCAGAGGAACCAGAGATCAAATTGCCAACATCTACTGGATCACTGAAAAAGGAAGAGAGTTCCAGAAAAGCATCTATTTCTGCTTTATTGACTATGCCAAAGCCTTTGACTGTGTGGATCACAATAAACTGTGGAAAATTCTGAAAGAGATGGGAATACCAACCAGACCACCTGACCCACCTCTTGAGAAACCTGTATGCAGGTGAGGAAGCAACAGTTAGAACTGGACATGGAACAACAGACTAGTTCCAAATAGGAAAAGGAGTATGTCAAGGCTGTATATTGTCACCCTGCTTATTTAACTTAAATGCAGAGTACATCATGAGAACGCTGGGCTGGAAGAAACACAAGCTGGAATCAAGATTGCCAGGAGAAATATCAATAACCTCAGATACGCAGATGACACCACCCTTATGGCAGAAAGTGAAGAGGAACTCAAAAGTCTCTTGATGAAAGTGAAAGTGGAGAGTGAAAAAGTTGGCTTCAAGCTCAACATTCAGAAAACGAAGATCATGGCATCCGGTCCCATCACTTCATGGGAAATAGATGGCGAAACAGTGGAAACAGTGTCAGACTTTATTTTTCTGGGCTCCAAAATCACTGCAGATAGCGACTGCAGCCATGAAATTCAAAGACGCTTACTCCTTGGAAGGAAAGTTATGACCAACCTAGATAGCATATTCAAAAGCAGAGACATTTCTTTGCCAACAAAGGTCTGTCTAGTCAAGGCTGTGGTTTTTCCAGTAGTCATGTATGGATGTGAGAGTTGTATTGTGAAGAAGGCTGAGTGCCGAAGAATTGATGCTTTTGAACTGTGGTGTTGGAGAAGACTCTTGAGAGTCCCTTGGACTGCAAGGAGATCCAACCAGTCCATTCTGAAGGAGATCAGCCCTGGGATTTTTTTGGAAAGAATGATGCTAAAGCTGAAACTCCAGTACTTTGGCCACCTCATGCGAAGAGTTGACTCATTGGAAAAGACCCTGATGCTGGGAGGGATTGGGGGCAGCAGGAGAAGGGGATGACACAGGATGAGATGGCTGGATGGCATCACTGACTCGATGGACGTGAGTCTGAGTGAACTCCAGGAGTTGGTGATGGACAGGAAGGCCTGGCGTGCTGCAACTCATTGGGTCGCAAAGAGTCAGACACGACTGAGTGACTGAACTGAACTGTGCAAGTATTGTGATGTTCTATTATTTCCAGGCCTTATAACAGATAAATCTGAGAGATCTTATTCATCCATGTGTTGTTTGCTTCTGTTGCATTATTTCCTTAGATTGAATTTCTAGGAGTAGAATTGCTATGTCAGAGTATAACAAATATCTCTGAGTCTTGTCGCATATTGCTTTTTTTTGTTTTTTTAAGGTTATAGCAATTTAGATTCTCACCAGAAATGAATGAATATACTAATTTCACTGTAGCCTCATTAGTATTGGGGAATAGGTTTCTTTTTTTAAAAAAAAAAAAAAAGCTGTAGAATAATACCTTAAGGGTGCTTAAATATTCATGCCTTTTATTATTATGGAGCTTTAGCACTTTTCTGTGACTTTAGTTTACTACTTATTTTCTCATCTGTGAGTTGTATATTTTTATACTTGCCCAGTTAATGACTTGATGTTTTTCTCATACATGCAAACGAGTGCCTTTTTAAAAAAGAAAATGTCAACTTTTACATTTTTATATTTTACAAAGCTATTTTTACAAATCTTTTGCCTTTAAAAAAAGTTAGTTTTGTTTGAAATTTAAATTTTAGTATATGATAAAATCTTTTGTTGGTTTAAATTGAGAAAGTTATTTGATAAATGTTTTATTCTCTTTTTTGATAGTTTTCTGTAATATTTTATTTCCTCATTCTTGTGTTCAATTTTGGTATGTGGAGAAGGTATGCTGTGATTAAATGGATAGTAATTAGGAATTTATATCAATCTCACATACTGATTTTTTAAAAAATTTCCTCATTTTAGAAAACTGACTCATTTTAGTATGAAATTAGGTCTTTTTAATATGTGTGGATAGACTTCATTCTTTTTTTTAAAAAATAGTCTTTCAGAATTTTGTCTGTTCAAGTTTTAGTCATTTTGTTTTCTTTCAGAAAAGGATTTCAAGAGCTAACTTTCTGAAATTCCTAAGGTAGATCCTTGGTTTGGGCAAAAACCATTCTGTTACAGTCTTTAAACATTGTTTAGGGAAAAAATATAAATAAAAATAACGTATACTGTTAGTGTTAAAAGCATCATTAGCACTAAGCTGTGTCACATGAATAATTTTTGTGTATCTAGAGGTCTCAGCTCCTAATAAATAGAACTCTTTACATCTGTTAATCAGTAAAAACTCCTTTACAGTTGTGACTGAATAACTTACAGATAGTGAATCATTTAACTCAAAACATTAGTGAATTTTAAATAAGCAAAGAATTACATGACTTCCATGTTTATCCATCACTGATAAAATTTGGCTACTCTTTGTTCTGTTTATAGGTGGAAAACCATGAATTCCTTGTAAAACCTTCATTTGATCCTAACTTGAGTGAATTAAGAGAAATAATGGATGACTTAGAAAAGAAGATGCAGTCAACATTAGTAAGTGCAGCTAGAGATCTAGGTAAGAATGGGTCCTTGAAGGTTTGAATAATTCTTTTGTCTATATAGTATCCACACTGGAGCTAGAAGACACAGTTGATCATGCCACCTCCTTGTTTAAAGTGCCCGTTTTCTACTGCATAAAATTACAGTCACATAAAGTTTACATACAGGATTCTTTACATCTGGGGCCTGGCCTCCCCTTCAGATTCATCTCTTAACCAATTTCTCTAATCCCAGGATGACCGCACATTCCTGCCAAACAAATCACCCCATATAGCCCTTGCAACATCTTTTAAGTAAGACCTGTTTTAAATGACACTCTTTCTGTAAGCCTAATTCTATTAGGAATAGTTCATTGATTTGGCTTTGGGGTTCCCAAGCACTTCATTAATATCAACTTTAAAAATCACTTGTTTTAAATTCCCTAGCTTATTCCCTTATTTGTCTCACACTGTTTTATTCTGTCTTGCTCTGAATTTATAAACCTCTTTGTAATGAGCATCTTTGACTTCTATGTTAAATGAGTAAATCTGAGCATATTAGAAGGTCCCGCAGAGCAGTATCATTAGTATATGCCCATGTGTGCTCAGTCATGTCTGACTCTTTGCGACCCCGTGGACTATAGTCCACCAGGCTCCTCAGTCCATGGAATTTTCCAGGCAGAAATAATGGAGGGCGTTGCCATTTCCTTCTCCAGAGGATCTTCCTGACCCAGGGATCAAACCTGCATCTCCTGAGTCTCCTGCGTTGGCAGGCAGATTCTTTACCACTGCGCCACCTGGGAAGCCCCTGTTGTATATGCCCATACCAACATATATAAAATTAAAAAAAAGTAGTTTCCATGGAGAGTTCATATATGAACTTGATCCTAGATTTAATCTTTGACTTGAAGGATATTGAAATCCACCCTCCTCATCTTATAGATCTCTGCATGTTCTCTTTATGTGTCTCCTCCCTGGTCAGGTGAGATTGATCTTTAGTTGTTTGCTGTTTCTAGTACTCCACCGTCATGCTTTAGCAAATACATTTATTTATCTTAAGTTTTAAGGTACTGTCTCTCTCTTCTGATTTGGGGTCTAAAAATCACATTGATGAATGAATGAGGAGAGGACAAGGGTAAAAATTAAAAAATCTTAGGTGCATAGTCTAGCTGATTGATCATTGCCTTTTTTGTGATGCTCCCTACACTTAACAGAGTACACGGACTAGTGTTTTCTAGAGCTTCGTTGTCAATCTCAGAGTCTCACATTTTTCTTTGGAAAGTATATTTGTTTTCTTTAATTATATTCTATATTAGTTCCAGGGAAAGGCTTTGGTTAACTAAAGAACCTTCAGCAGAACTCTTCAAGGGTAACAACCATACCTTACCTATCCTCGTGCCGGATAGCATCTGAAACACTGAGCTACCCCACTGCTGGTGCCCTGCGACCTTGGATGGGTTTACCCAGCACGGGCTCCACATCACAGGCTAACATTAAAAGGGGGATTTAAATATTTTGTAGATATCCTTAATTCATGTAGTTTTTTGAGTTAAGTGGGATGTGCATCTTTCCCAGTCGGATAGTATAAATAATTTCCAGTATGCTGTCATGTAAATAATAAAAGTATATTTTTCACTATTTAGATTTAAGTATTCTGAACACTTACATTTAAAAAGGCTGTACATGTCTATGACATACTCTTTCTTTTTTTCCTGATCATGAAGGCTTAGATCCTGGTAAACAGATTAAACTGGATTCCAGCACACAGTTTGGCTATTATTTCCGAGTAACATGCAAGGAAGAAAAAGTCCTTCGTAATAATAAAAATTTCAGTACAGTAGATATCCAGAAGAATGGTGTTAAATTTACAAACAGGTTTGTAAGCCTATGTTAAATTAAATCTTTACTAGTTCCATAAACTATTCTCTGATGAAATGTGAATGTTGCATGATAAGGAAGTTTTATTTTATTTCTTGATACAAGGCATAAAATAAGATTGAAGCTTTTTTTTTTCCTTACGAGAGGAAGGTATCCTAATGCTACTTGTTGAATAATTCAGCTTTTCCTCATTCACTGAAGTGGCACTTTGGGTTTAAGATTATTCTTTCACATATCTCTCTTTATCTTTTTATCAATATGAAATAGATTATATTACATTTTTTTTGTATTTGCATATCTGTTAGAGTTAGTTCCCTTCATATCTCTATTAGTTATTTTCATGTTTATTTTTTCTAAGAAAGTTTTGTTATTCTTCTGGTATATCAGTTGATGTGTCATTTAGTTTAGGGAGATGCTACCAACTTTAATGAGGCCATTCATTTAGACTGTAAGTTTTTTTTTAAAATAATGTTAATGTTGGAAACAATCTTAGTAGTTTTTTACGTGTTTTGTCTTGCTTACGTTAGGAAGCTCCTGAGGCAAATTACTTATTAGTGAAAAAGAATTATTTAAAAATAAAGTAACTGGGAGAGTAAAGGCATGATCCTTTCTCTTCTGTATTATTTTAGAACTTATGGCCAGCCTTACTCCTGCCCTTCTTGGGTATTCTTTGTATTTCCAGTTAGCTTTTGTATATACGCCCCTCTTTTATCCATTTATTTAGTGTTTTTGAGTGTCTGTTACGTGCAGACATTATTCTAGGTGTTCAGACAACCTAGTTATGAAAAACGGTGTGTCTGTTTAGTTTGTTTCTCATACAGCCCTCTGAGATAAATAGCACAGGTCATAGTTCTCACCTTTAGACGGAGAAACTGAAACTCCAGTTCCCCAGGACTGGACAACTAGTAATAGAGGATACTCAGACCTAGATCTTCTGTTACTAGATTTATTAGTTGCTATTTCTTGATCACACTACATCCCTGATTCAAGAAATTTATACGTTATAACTGACCAGTAAGTGATTTGAAGATGATATAAGCCCCCAAAAGTTCTGTCTTACCTAAGCCAAAATAGAACTACAAGAAGTTGAACTGAATGACAACAGTGGTTCCAAAAGTTGTGAAAAGTTTATTTGTTTATTCGTTCATTGATTTGTGTCAGCAAATTGAATGCTTGCCATGGGTCTGACTTTGTGATCATATAATTGTCCTTAAAAACCTCTGATGTCTGTCATCAGGAAAAATATAAAATCTGTACCATAACCTATACAGTCTGATCCCTGCCCACACCTTTCTCTCTGGCAGCTCTTCATTTCACACAGCAATCTCTCACTTTTATAGTATCTTTGCTTCTCTCTTTTTTCCTTTAATTCTTTCCACTTGCCTGTTTCACAGTAGTCTTTTAGTGCTCCTCTACTGCTCTTGAGCTGTATATGTGTGTTATGCCATTGGCTGATAGCATCATGTTCACAGTTATTGCCTTGATTGACTAATATTTTCCTCCTTCTTGTAAGTATTTCACCTCTTTCTTGAATCTGCTGTAAGCCCCTCACCTTGTTTTTTTGTGTGTTTTAACTTAATTCCCTTCCTTTGATATCAGTGAATATTTTTTCTCTATTCTCATTTTTCTTCTTCATTTTTTGTTTTAACCTATAATTTTTATTTTCCCTTTAAACCACTCAGTAGAATTGTTTTCAAAACATTTTCCTTACTTTGACAACTTTCAGTATGAAAAGAGAGTTTCCTACGGTAATAAGAGAAACTGTGTGGAGTGTGTGTGTGTGTTGTTGTTTAATTGGGGTAGTTGATTATTTGTCTTTCTCTGACTTATTTCTCTAGGCATAATATTCTTTAGATCCATTCACATTTCTGCAAGTGGTTCATTATTTTTAATGGCTGAGTAATATACACACACACCACACCTTTATCCATTCATATGTTGATGGGCAGTTGATTTGCTTCCATATCTTGGGTGTTGTAAATAGTGCTGCTTGTGTGTGTATTTTAAAAGTGAAGATGGCCTCTGTCCTAATAGGGATGAAGACTACTCCATTTAAATATTTTAGAAAAGATTACAGATCAGACTTTTACTCAAGGGAATAATTTTTATAGCAAGAATTGTGCCAGTGGGCCATTCCAAACAGCATAAATGTTAATATACTGAATTCCAGTCACATCCACCCCTAATGAGTTGCCCATTTTCTACTGATGTTTCCATTTTAATTATTGTTTTGATGCTTTATAGGATAATTCTCCAGATATATTTCAGAGGTAGTGCACATTACCTCCAGTGGATGTTTTAATACTTCTAATACCATTATCTTGATTTGCAGTAAACTGACTTCTCTCAATGAAGAGTACACCAAAAATAAAACTGAATATGAGGAAGCCCAGAATGCCATTGTTAAAGAAATTGTCAATATTTCTTCAGGTAAATTTAATAGCACCAATACATTAGATGTTTGGAAGATGACCTGGATTTTGGTAACAGAAGTAATATTGGGCTGTTTGAAGAGTGGGTTTTTTGTTTTTGTTTTTTAAAGCTGCTGCACACTGTGACTGTTGTGTTAAGCTTCCCCTGAAGGAATGCATGCTGTGTTGCATTAGGAAAATTAACTGGAAGCTGCTCTCGTACCTAGAAAGATGAGCTAGTGCAGGCTAAGGAATGGGAATATTCTGCAATATTCTGTAAAACAAAGACAGACAGAAAAGCACAAAACTTGTAACAAGGAAAAGAAACACTCGGGACTATAAGGCACTAATACCTTAGATGTAGGAGCTCATGCTCTAGGTTATGGAAATAAAGCAAATAGAAATTATATAGGCAGCAAGCTTTTTGAGTTCTGCGTGCCATTTCGTAGATTTTCAGTCTGTTCTTGAGGACACCTGTTAGAAATGATTGTCTTTTTTTTTTTTTTTCCGGCCATATTGTATGGCTTGTGGCATCTTAATTCCCTGAACAGGGATTGAACCAAGGACACAGCAGTTAGAAGTACTGAATCCCATCCACTGGACTGCCAGGGAGCTCCCTAGATGATTGTCATATAATTGAAAGGACAGCCTGACTTGGCTCTATGATACTGCCCTTAGCATGGAATGAATGTATATAGCACAGGGTAGGTGGTGATGTGTTAAGCTGGAAGTCTTTGCCTATCATCATGTGTGTGTATTGAGCATAACCTTTATTGTGCCTTAAAAAAAAAACACACCAAAGAACTAACCTTAGCCAAGTGATCAAGGTTGACATTGCCAATGACAAATGACATTATGTGTTTCTTGATGTGATGTCAAGGAAAAGATATGATATCACCCGTGTACAGGCATACCTCGTTGTACTCACAGGTAATGTCTTATTTTGTCTTGTCTTACAAATTGAGGGTTTATGGCAACTCTGCCTTGTCAGATGATGGTTAGCATTCTTTAGCAATGTATAGTGTAAATATAACTTCTATATGCACTGTGAAACCAAAACATTTGTGTGACTCGCTTTATTGTGATATTCCTTTTATTGCAGTGGTCTGGAACTGAACCTGCAATATCTCCAGGATAGGCCTGTAGTGTTCCTGACCAAAAAAAAGTTTAACCTGAATAGTAACAAGAAGAAAAATGTTGGATAAATTTAGATCGTGGGACAAACTTTTTAAGGCCTGCACTCTTTAAAAATTTCAGTGTCAGGACTTGCCAGTGATTAAGGCTCCAAGCTTCCAGTGCAGGAGGGCAAGGTTTCTATCCCTGGTCAGGGAACTAAGTTCTCATGTGCCATGCAGCTTGGCCAAAACATAACAGACAAAAAGCATGTCAGGTTCATGGAAGCAAAGAAGAAATTGGCAGATTGTGTTCCAGATTAAAGGAGACTTAAAGTGACAGGATAGTCAAAGACATGAGGATGATCCTTGATTAAATCTGGGACTAGGGGTTGGACCTGGGGACTAGCTATAAAGGACACCATTAAGACAAATTGGCAAAGTTTAATATAAGATGATAATGTATTGGTGTCATACTTCTTGGGTTGTATTGTGATTAAGTAGGAGGATGTCCTCCTACTTGTTCTCAGGATATGGGTACTGAATTATTTAGGACTACTAAGTCATTTAAAAAGTATAAGCATGTATAGTTTTGTAAATTGTTTTACTGTTATGAATTTTTATAGTAAATCATAAAGAAACCTAACACTTTTAAAGGGTTTTATTATACCTTATATTTGTGTTGAGATGAATGAGATCTGTAATTACATTTTTGTTTGGTGTTAATCAGATCACTGTAGCATGGTGATCTTCTTCTAGTTGAATTATGTTCCTTCCTAGATGACACTTGTAAGGACCCTAAAAATACACTGCGTAAATTCAAACTGGAAGGCTTCCCCCAAAATAATATTAACTAATATTCGTTAAGCACCTAGTAGGTTAAAGCTGTTAGATTTTAACATTTGAAAAGAAGGTTTTGTATTGGGAGTCACCTTGAATTGAAATGAAATCTCTTCTTGGTCTAATATACACATTGTAAACTATCTTTATTAAAAATATAATAGATCATTTTTCTAATTTTCTCTCTTATTCTTAAACCAGAAAAGGTGATACTGTTAAGAACCAGTTGATGTGAGATACCAAATACAGACTCTTGATTGAGAGGCTTGTTTTCTTTTATTATAAACCTATTCATGTTAGTATGTTAGAAGTTTTGTGAGAATTATATAAGTACTCCACTGATATTTAAGTAATTCTCAAAGCTTCCTATTGCTGTATGGTAGGGTAATGAGAACTCTCCCCTTCCCCCCTGTTTTATATGTTAGATAAAACAGGAATAAATTTTAAAGTGAAACATTAAGAATTATTTGTATTTGGCCATTTATACATGAATTTTTATATTCTCACTTTTATGGGGGATAAGGCAGTCAAAGATGAATCGGATTTCCTGTATTTGATTAAGCTCATAATGTTGTATTTTCTAAAATGAGATGGTGTTCTCTGGAATGGCTCTTAAGGCTCTGGACACGTTGATACCCACGTGATAGTTCCACGTGACCCAGGGGCCTGTTATACCAACCCCTCCAACCTATTAAAATTTTAGAATCTGTTCTAAAAATTTGGCCCATTTTTATTGGCTAATCATGCTTTCTCTAGCATGTGTGAGGGACTGTTTAATGTATGTAATAACTTTTAGTTTTACTGCTGTAGCAGAGTAGAATGTTGTTGAAAGTGTTTTAAGTGACAATTATGGATCTAAGTTTATGCTAAAACTTAATTGCAAGGCAGGAAAAAACCTCAAGTAACAATCTTGACAGCCCCATTATATCTTATTACCTGGTGTTTGCAGGTTTCTTAGGATAATTGTGAAATGCCATCCTGGTTTCAGGCTCTTAAAATTTAGAACTGTGCCTCGCCCTGCTTTTCTTACTTGCAATATATCATGAAAGTGCTCCCATGAAAACTTTTTCTTATTTTTTTTTTTAAACCTCTGCCTCAATTCTTTATATAAGCAGCCATGTGCTTTTGTATTTTAATGGATTTTGGTAAGGGGTTTTTGAAATCTGTTGATAGTAGGGAGAAAAATGTGACAAGACATTTTAACCTCTTGTTGAATTTTAGGTGTTCCTTTCACGTTTAGTTATAGCAGAAACCTCTGTTAATTTTTTTTAAGTATATAAATTAGGAAGTGGATTTTGAATTCACAAATGGAATCAGGTTGAATTTATTCTTAAAGCTGCTTCTCTGCATTTTTTCTTATTCCGTCTTCCTGTGTACTCTGTTTTTTCATAGGCTACGTAGAACCGATGCAGACACTCAACGATGTGTTAGCTCAGCTGGATGCTGTTGTCAGCTTTGCTCACGTGTCCGATGCAGCACCTGTTCCATATGTACGGCCGGTCATTTTGGAAAAAGGACGAGGCAGAATTACACTGAAAGCATCCAGACATGCTTGTGTGGAAGTTCAAGATGAAGTCGCATTTATTCCTAATGATGTTCACTTTGAAAAAGATAAACAGATGTTCCACATCATTACTGGTAGAAATCTTGTTTATGGGCTTTTGGGGAATAGTGTTTCCCTTTGTTTATGTTGGAGCAGATGGTTATTTTAGGTTGATGCAGAAAATCCTAGTCTTTGATGGTAGAAAAAGAATGTTTTTTCATACTAGTTAGTAATATATTAATAACATGTGAGTGAATGAATATATGAATGAATAAGAATGAAACTGCTATTCCAGAGGTTCAGTGCATTTCAAAATAAACATCTCTTCATCCTCAAAGTGCACCTTTGGGCCAGACCTTTTCAGTAGTGAAGTCATTGAAGGTCAAGCAGAATTAGCTGCTGGAATGACTTCAGCTCAGGATAGCAGTTCTTTTAAAGACACAATACTATATTCATGTGAAACTAAAAAAAGTAGATTTGTGTGTAGACCAATGTAGCAGGTCTCAGACTAAAGCATTTTGAGAGATCTTAACCAGATTCTAGAAAACAGAAGTGTTAGAGTGCGGGGGTGGTAGGAGTCTTTGGGTAAATGTGTTTGGGAAACAGTCAGTGATTATATTTTATTCCCCTAATTCGATTTTTGAGTTGTTCATATAACTTAACCCATCATCTCCAGCCTTTTTGGCACCAGGGACCAGTTTCATGGAAGACAATTTTCCCACAGACCAGGGTGGGGGAAGGGATGGTTTGGGGGCGATTCAAGCCCAGTACCGTTATGGTATGCTTTATTTCTGTTGTTACATCGGCTCCACCTCAGATTATCAGGCATTAGTTTCCGGAGGTTGGGGACCCATGGTCTAACCCATTAATTGGTAAATTTCACATTTTCCAAAAGTAGGTCATGTCCTTGGGTTTTAGTGTGGAGTTTACGCGATTTGAAGGATTTGATCACACTGATTCATTCTCTACTAGATCCATTATTAATGAATTAATAGTGTTTAGTTAATTAATCAGTTAGGCCAGTACTGCTTTCCTGAATGTCATAAAGTTATCCTACAGGCAGCTTTGTGAGCTGTGGGGCAGTACCTATATGGTCTTCCTAGACCATAGTCAGATTACAGATGAGATATATTTTTCATGGGTTCTTTTGAAGAAGGGCACGGCATAGGTTTGTCTGAACAGAAAATGGCATTGTTTCAGGGACTAGTGTAAGGCAGGAACTTTGTTCATGCCTTTGGGCAGCCTGTGGTCTGCTTTTCGTATGTTATATCACAAGAGAGTCATCAATGTGCAACTTGGGACTAATAGTCAATTATTATTAGCAAAAATAAGTTAATAATCTTGCTTATTGATATAATTTGTTTTATAGGTCCCAATATGGGAGGGAAATCAACATATATTCGCCAGACTGGGGTGGTAGTTCTCATGGCCCAGATCGGGTGTTTTGTGCCATGTGAGTGGGCAGAAGTGTCCATTGTGGACTGCATCTTGGCCCGGGTAGGGGCTGGTGACAGTCAGTTGAAAGGAGTCTCCACATTTATGGCTGAAATGTTAGAAACTGCTTCTATTCTCAGGTGAGTACAGTTCCCAGTCTCCTGAAAGTGGAAGTGGATGTCTCTGTCCTTTGATACATTTGCAATCTTTTATTTAGTTTAATAGTTTTCCTATGAGCTTTATGTACTTTATGTTATCATTTTTTTTTTAACTCTTTATTTATTTTTCTGTGTTGGGTCTTAGTTGCCATGAGGAATCTTCCCATATGAGGGATCAAACCTGCGTCCCCTGTATTGCAAGGTGGATTCCTTACTGCTGGGCAACCAGGGAAGTCCCAGTTTATATTATAAAAGGGTGATGGTTATGGAAAGCTTCTTTTATTATTTTTTGGCTATACCATGTGGCATGAGGAATCTTCCCATATGAGGGATCAAACCTGCATCCCCTGCATTGCAAGGTGGATTCCTTACTGCTGGGCAACCAGGGAAGTCCCACTTTATATTATAAAAGGGTGATGGTTGTGGAAAGCTTCTTTTATTATTTTTTGGCTATACCATGTGGCATGCGGGATCTTTGTTCCCCAGCCCAGGATTGAACCTGTGCCCCCTGCAGTAGAAGCACAGTCTTAACCTCTAGACCACCCGGGAAGGCCCATCTTTGATTTTTCGAGTTGTCTTCTTAAGGTTTCTAGTGGTTGTTCACCTTATGAGTCTCTCCACTGTCATGCTTTTGCTTACACTGTTCACACTGCCTGAACACCCTTCCTTCCTTGCTGTTTACCAAGTCCTTTTCTAATCTTTACATGCCTTTAACAGAAATTCTACTTCTTTGATGACTTTCTTTGTCTCATGTGCCTAAGGTCACAAGTGTTTCTTCAGACTCTATGACATGTCTGTAATTTATTAGCTTTTTATTTTAGAGGTTATGAAATCTCTTGTCTTTATTTTATTTTTAGGTGCTTCCTTGTAGACAGGGAGGCTATGCCTTCTGTTTCTTGGAGTCTTCTGAAGTACTCTGCATATAGTAGATCCTTAATAAATTATGTATTGATTATTCTTTGTGGGGAATTATAAAAGCAGTACAGACTTCTGTATAGTAATTGGTAAAGTTCTCCTTCTTACATTTGGTTAAAGAGAAAAGAAAATGCTAGTATGTGGTGTTGGCAGGGCTGTAGCAGGCACATAGAGATGTATGTGACCGTCAGCCGTGTATGTGAGGGTATCACCACACCCTTGTCCCATGTTCTTTGGTTGTTATTTTTTTAAATCTTGACTGATTTGATTGCCAAGAAATGCTTTATCTGGAAATTCTTAGATGAGCTAGTGGGATTGGTAATTTAAAAAATACTTATTCACCATTTGTTTCCTTTTATAACCTGTTAATGTTTGTGGCACACTTTCTCATTGTATTGCCTAATTTTTTTTTTCTTGTGTTACCACATGCTGCGTCATGGGAAGTTTTCATGTAATCATGTGTTTCAGGTCTGCAACCAAAGATTCCTTGATAATCATAGATGAGCTGGGAAGAGGAACCTCTACCTATGATGGGTTTGGATTAGCGTGGGCTATATCCGAGTACATTGCAACAAAGATCCGTGCTTTTTGCATGTTTGCAACCCATTTTCATGAACTTACAGCCTTGGCCAATCAGATACCAACTGTTAATAATCTGCATGTCACAGCACTAACTACTGAAGAGACTTTAACTATGCTTTATCAGGTGAAGAAAGGTGAGCACAGTCCACTGGTGTAGTGTAAATTCAGCGTTCCTACCCCTGGAATCATTGGTAATTGCCTTATTCTACAGTAGGGTGAATTGCTGATGTTTGATCTGTAAAACGTTTACCTCTTTACGGTGTAGGGACAGGGACATGGGTACATTATTTACATTTCTATGTCTCATGATAGAACCATTCATTTTAAACAGTCACCAAAAACATGATCTATACTCTGAACATCATCAGGGATTTTATACTACTTCTCAGGTCACCATGTTTTCTTGTCAAATTAGCTGTGGTGGTGGTTTAATCACTAAGTTGTGTCCAATTTTTACAGCCCCATGGCCTGTAGCCTGCCAGGCTCCTCTCTCCATGGGATTTCCCAGGCAAGAATGCTGGAGTGGGTTGCCATTTCCTACTCCTTTTTATATAAACAGCTTAAAGTTGGGGTTTCCAGAGATCTTGAAATTGTTGGTAGTTACAACTTAAATTGTTGGTATTTCAACCTTTCAGAAAAGTTTGTTGTTAGTGGGTCTGGCAGCTAATCAGGTGACTGCATTGATAAGATTAACATACTATAAAGTTTTTATTGCTCTAACATTTCATTAGACATCAGAATAGCTTTTTTAGATGGCTTTTTTATTTTCCACAAACATGTTTTTTCTGTTATCTGTTGGTTGCATATAAATAAGGTACTATTTTTAATTCTTTTTTGCTTATGTTTGTAGGAATCCTTTTGAGTTACTGTTTGCATCATGATTGTTGATAGAGAATATAGATACTCTTGGTTAGACCTGGCATATAGCATGAAGTTGAGGTTTGGGTTTTAAAAAGTGTTTGTGTGATAAAGAAATGGGTTCAAAATATTGAAAAAGATCAGGTGAAGATAGGAACAGGTTTGTCCTTCACTGTGGATGTTTATCAAACACTTGCTTCCATTTTATTTTTGTTTCTCTAAGTTGTGTAAAATATCCAGCTCCAGAATGCTTGGGATGTCTCCTAGGCCAAAAGAAAATTTACAGTTGAGGCAAAAATGGGAGCTCCATGATAACACTGTGAGCATCGTTGATACTAAACATTTGGAAGGAATATCTTAAGTCAGTTTATTTTCTACCCACAGGGGTGAAGATAACATGCCTAGTGGGTAAACTTACTGGTCTACGTTTGGGTCCAAAATTTCATTGTCATATGAAGTATATTTTGAATTAAATGTTGCTCCTAATTAGAGACACTTTATATTTATCTCTCTTTTTTTTCATAGTACTTTAGTTCCTCCCTTTTGAAATAAGAAAACCTCAGAGATATTGTGTTGATTAATCTTCAGATTCAGTTATTTGTCTAGACCTTTGAGGATTATCTATCAAATCAAGCCTTTTTTCTCTGTTTTTATAATTTTTCCTACTACGTTTGTCAAGGATAAAATATAGTGCTGTACTGCCAAGTCATAATCACTTTTCATTGGAGGCTTAATTAAAATTTCTTTAAGTTACTCTGAAACATTTGGCTAATGCATTTGAAAAATGCAAGATTAAGTTTCCTGATGACACAGTGAGAAAAATAAATTCCATTTACATACATTGCCCTCTCTTCCTACTCCCCAAATTTCTTGTAGGTGTCTGTGATCAAAGTTTTGGGATTCATGTTGCTGAGCTTGCTAATTTTCCAAGGCATGTAATAGAGTGTGCTAAACAGAAAGCCCTGGAGTTGGAGGAGTTTCAGAATATTGGGAAACCACAGGAATGTGATGAAATGGAACCAGCAGCAAAGAGATGCTATCTGGAAAGAGAGGTTTGTCAGAGTGTTCTTGTAGTTATTTTTTCCCCTGTATGATTCTGTTTAATTATTGATCATTCATTATTGGTTTCTACTAACATTTCTTTGCATGGCAACGAATCCATCTCTATCATTTTGGTTTCACCACTACACACATCTGCACAATCAAAAGATATCATTTCAAGTACCAGATTTCAAAAGTAGGAGGATAGGAATATTAGTGTAGGTTTAAAATACGTAATTCAGAGGAGTTATAAAAGTCCACACACATCTTTGATTACCTATAAACAAATAGATCAAGTCCAGTTAAATTACATATTTACTCAAATGCTTACTAGTTAAGATGATAAATAAACAGCTCCTGCCCTCCAGTTGTTTAGAGACTAGTTGGGGACGTAGTAATAGTGAACATGTCATAGAGAATGTGACAGGTGTTTACTCAGGAAAGCTGTCTTGGGCAGGCTTTTCAGTTCTTGTGGGAGAAGTGGATCTTAAGTTGGACCTTTGAGTGGTGGGTGAAATCGAGGTGTTCACGCAGAAAGGTATAAGCATTTATTTGCCCGGTGTATTTTTAAAAAATTAAAGGATTATTATTCATAGTTTTCCATAATAACAAAAGAATCTTAATTTACTTCTGGCAGCATTTACTGTGATAATGCATTGTGACAACTTCTTGGCACATTGTTAGCTTTTACTCAGTGAAATTTTTGTTCTTATTTGGATAGATGTTACAATAACAGATGATGTGTATGGTTTTTGAAGATTTTATCTGTTGTGTCTGTACAAGCAGGAGAAATGTATTATAACTTGTTAATAGTTTTACCTAGGGAAGATTGCCATTCTGGATGTGAAATGGTCTTAGTATCAGCACCACAGCTATCCACGATCCAGGATTAGGTAGACTTCTTTATGTAATTGGTTCCAATTAGAACAGAAATCATGTACTTTTGATAACGTTACTTAAAATGAATTTTTTAAAAATTCTTAAGGGAGACATATAACATAGAATTATCAATGTTACTCAGTCTAGATTTTACTCTATTGGGGGGAAAGGCACTTGTTATTTAACAGAGATGTAGTTCTTTATCTTCTCATTTGGGTTATCTTTCACCTTAAGGTATATATGGCCAACTGGCTCACTGGTAGCGGACTTTAGTTCCGTTTCAAACGTAGTGATAAACATTATACCTTTTGCCAGGCACTGTTCTTAGCACTGTGCACATCCTAACTCTAATTCTCACAGCGGCCCTGTGTTGCTCATAATATTATTGTCCTATTTTATGGATGAGGAATATGTGTTAAGGAATTTCCCCATGGTTCACACAGCAAGTAACAACTATGTTCTTTAGAACGGCAATAACTAGGCAGTAAAATAAAGAAGAAACATCCCGTGTGTGTGTGTGTGTATGATTACTAAATTTTCAGTGAATGTTTATGCCTCACTGTATTTGTAAACCTTGAGTTCTTTTTTTCCCTAGAAGGCTAAGTTATGTATCAATTACAAAACCTGAGGGGTTTGGAAACTACTAAAATATTCAGCCCCTTTGTCATTAGCAGCTGAAAATACCCTTTTAATAACTTGCTATGAAGAAATACAGTCAACTGAGGGCTTTGCTATAAATGGTGTGCACTTTAAAGAATGTTTAAATATTGGGTGATATGTTTAGATTGAAATTGTAATGAAACAAGTCATTACTATTTAATGTGACTTTTAGAAAAGTCATTTTTAAAAGACTAATAAAATGTTCACACGTTTTTTTCAGCAAGGTGAAAAAATTATTCAAGAGTTTCTATCCAAGGTAAAGCAAGTGCCCTTTACTGAAATGTCAGAAGAAAGCATCACAAGAAAGTTAAAACAGCTAAAAGCTGAGGTGATCGCAAAGAATAATAGTTTTGTAAATGAAATCATTTCCCGAATAAAGGTAACTGCGTGAGTAAATTCTGCTAATGGAATGAAGATAATATTGATAAGCTGTTGTTTGTAACGCTTTTGTATTGTTTTATATTAACCCCTTTTCCATACTGTTGGTAATTGATGCCCATGGCGTATCAAATTAGTAAAATATTTAGTATACTTTGCGCTCCCTGAGTATATTTTCAAAAATCTTTATTTTGAAAAATGAAAGCTGTAACTGAGGAATACCTAAATGGACATGGGCAATAGTAGGTGATATGTTGAATATTATAAATAAAATCATGTATTAGTTTTTAGAATTTGATATGTGTTGTATTTCTTTGTAATAAGACTTTTACACATTTTTCCATATTCTTGAATGGTAAGAAACAAGTAGCCTAGAGACTTGTAAGAAAGTAAGGGATCCTAAAGCTGGAAGGAACTCATGGGACTCATTTCCAGGGGTTCTGCAGTGTCCATCTGTTGGTAGGAGCCACGTTGGCTGCTTGCACATTAGCTAAGGAACTTAGAAATCCAGAGTCCTGGTGTGATCCTCCATCCCATCTGGCATTCTCCCACCCCCAGTCTGTGATGAGACTTAGAAACCTGGATTTAAAAACTCTTTCAGATTGAACCCTGATTTAATGGAGAGGTTAATAAGAGTCTAATGGCTGGTCCTGCTGAATGCAGGAAGGACAGCGTTTTTAATAAAAGGTGATAGGATGATAGGGTAATTCATACAGGAACAAAATGAAATTGGATCTGTATTCCATATCATATATAAAAATCAACTCCAGTGAATTTTTTCTACCTAAATGTATATAGCAGCACTACCAAGTTTTTTATGTTGTAGTTCTATTGAAAATGATACAGGGAAATATTTTATGACTATTTGGGAAATATGAAAATGGCTTTGGAAAGGATTTCTTAAGTCAAATACCGTCTTAAGTTTGACACACTTAGCTATATTGAAATTGGGAAATTATTTTCATTAAAAGGTACCACAAAGTGAAAAGACTAAGGTGAGTATTGAACAACGTGAGGGTTAGGGACAGTGACCGCCCGCCCCATGCACTTGAAAATCCACATAAGACTTTACAGTCCCTCCATATCCACAGTTGTGCCTCCACAGATTCAGCCAACTGTGTATCATATGGTATTGCAGTACGTATTGAAAAAAATCCAAGTATAAACAGACCCACACAGTTCAAATCAGTGTTGTTCAAGGGTCAGCTGTAGATCCATAATGGAGAACATATTGGTACCACATAAAATATCAAAGAATCTGTATCCAGAGTATATAAAGAACTATAAAAATCACTAAACAGATATGACTCAATACCTCCCATTAACAAAAAGACAGCCCAGCTAAAAGGCAAAGATCTGAATAGATAATTTTCCAAGGAAGATATGCAATGGCCAATAAGCACATGAAAAGATGCAAAATGTTATCAGGGAAGTACACACTAAAACCACAGGGAGCTACCACTGCTGCTGCTAAGTCACTTCAGTCGTGTCCGACTCTGTGCAACCCCATAGACGGCAGCCCACCAGGCTCCCCCGTCCCTGGGATTCTCCAGGCAAGAACACTGGAGTGGGTTGCCATTTCCTTCTCCAATGCATGAAAGTGAAAAGTGAAAGGGAAGTCACTCAGTCGTGCTACCACTAGGATAGCTAAAATCAGGCCAGATAAACAGTGTTGATGAGGATGTGGGGAGATTGGAACTCTCCTGCACTGCTGTGAAAGGGTAAAATGGTGTAGTCACTTTTGGAAAACAGTTTTTCCTCTAACAGTTAAACAAAAGTTACCAGATGACCCAGGATTTCCATTTCTAGGTATATATCTAAGAAAAACATGTCTGCACAAAAACTTGTACACAAATGCTAATAGCAGAGTTATTTATAATAGCTAAAAAGTAGAAAGTACGCAAGTGTCCATCAATGGATTAATGAATGGCTATACAAAATGTAGGATATCCATACAATAGACTATTAATTGACTATAAAAGGAATGAAGGACTGATACATGCTAAAGCTAAGATGAGCCTTGGAAACATTAGTGAAAAAGCCAGTCTCAAGAGCCTACATAATAAGTGATTCAGTTCATGTGAAAGTCTGGAATAGGGAAAGCTATAGAAACAAAAGTATTAATATAGATTAGCATGGAACTCGGAGAAGGCAATGGCACCCCACTCCAGCACTCTTGCCTGGAAAATCCCAGGGACGGGGAGCCTGGTAGGCTGCAGTCCATGAGGTCGCTAAGAGTCGGACACGACTGAGCAACTTCACTTTCACTTTTCACTTTCATGCATTGGAGAAGGCAATGGCAACCCACTCCAGTGTTCTTGCCTGGAGAATCCCAGGGACCGGGGAGCCTGGTGGGAGGCTATCTATGGGGTTGCACAGAGTCGGACATGACTGAAGTGACGCAGCAGCAGCAGCATAGAACTGGTGGAGAAGGAAATGGCAACCCACTCCAGTATTCTTGCCTAGAGAATCCCAGGGACAGAGGAGCCTGGTGGGCTGCCATCTATGGGTTCTCACAAAGTCGGACACGACTGAAGCGACTTAGCATGCATGCATGCATTGCAGAAGGAAATGGCAACCCACTCCAGTATTCTTGTCTGGAGAATCCCAGGGACAGAGGAGCCTGGTGGGCTTCCGTCTACGGGGTCGCAAAGAGTCAGACACGACTGATGCGACTTAGCAGCAGCAGCAGCAGCAGCATAGAACTGGGGGGCTGGGAATGGATGGCTAGGGAGGTGACAGCTTAAAGATAAGAGGTTTCTTTTTGAGATGAAAATGTTCTAAATGGTGATGTTGCATATATCTGTGAATATGTCTAAAAACCATTGAATCATATGCTTTAAATGGGTGCATTGTATGATGTCAATTATATCTCAATAAAACCTTTTTAAGTTTAAAATTTTGCATTGAAGTATAGTTGATTTACAGTGTTGTGTTTGTTCCTAGAGTACAGCATAGTGATTCATTATACATATATGTGGGTTCTGCTTCATAGTCTTTTCCATTATGACTTATTACAGGGTATTTCATTTACTTCCCTGTTACATACAGTAGGATCTTATTTGTCAATTTTACATATAGCAGCTTGTAATTTTCACTCCCTCATCCCCTTTCTCCTTTGATAACCATGTTTGTTTTCTGTGTCTGTGAGTCTGTTTCTGTTTTATACAAAGTTTATTATATTTTAGATTTTACATACAAATGATATCATGGTATTTACCTTTGACTTCACTTAGTATGATAATCTCTAGGTCCATCCATGTTGCTGCAAAGGGCATTATTTCGTTTTTTATGGCTGAGTAATATTCCATTGTATATATATGTACCACATTTTCTTTATTCATTCGTCTGTTGGTGGATGCACGTTGCTTCCATGTCTTGGTTATTGTAAATAGTGCTTCAGTGAACATTTGGGTGCATCTAAGTTTTCAAATTATAGTTTTCTCTGGATACGTGCCCAGGAGTGGGATTGCTGGATCATATGGCAAATCTATTTTTAGTTTTTTAAGGAACATCCATACTGTTTTCCATAATGGGTGCACCAGTTTACATTCCCACCAACCCTTTTCTCCAGTAACACTCATTTTAAAAGAAGTTCTGGCACTTTACCCAAGAGGAAATCTAAATGATCCATATACATGAAAAAATCTTCAATCACTAGTCAGAAAAATGAAGATGAAAACTATTCCAGGTTACACCCTCCCAACTCCATTCTCCTCACCAGACTGATAATCCTTTAAAATGTGACAGTACCAATTATTGATAAGGATGTGGCACAACACTGCTAGTGAGAATAATTATCTAGTTAAGTAGAAAATTTGCATGTGACCCAGCAGTTCTGTTCCTCGGTGCATACTCTGTACAAGAGATGCTTGTACATATTGTGCAGTGATAGGTATATTGTGATAGACCCAAACTGGAAATAAGCCAGCTGTGAAAACAAACTACAGCTACACAAAATAAAATAAACGGAATCTTTAAAACAGTAAGCAAAAGAAATGACAGATAACAAGTAATACAGTTTTTCTCCCAGTCATACGAAGTTGAAAACTATTAATAGATAGAATACCATTTAATGGTGCACTTAAGGGGGTGAGACCGAAGAAGAGCAAGGATGTGACTGTGTAAGTCTGGAGAGTGGTTGGGGATGCTGATGGGAAGGGGCTTCTAGAGGACTTCTGAGGTGCTATCGTGTTCTGTTTTTTGACCTGTTTTTTGTTCTGTTTTTTGACCTGTTTTTTGAGTGGTGGTTATGCAGGCGCTTGCTTTATGATTATTGCCAAGCTATGCAATTATGTGTTAAGCACTTTATGTTTGGTATGAGAACACATGAAAATTTAATACCAATAAGCCCTTTAAAATGTTCATCTTAATTTACCATGCTGTTACTCATCATCATTGATAATTTGAAGTGAGTGACATCAGTTTTTCTTTGATGGCTATCAAATGCTTGGAGAGAAGGCAGACTTACAGAGAAAAGCTTTAGATTTGTACATTTTTATTGGTCTACAAAATGTTGTGGCTACTTACAAGTGGAGGACTTTTTGATACAATTCAAAAGGCAGTTTTTAAATTCCAGTGAAACATTTCATCCCTTGGTTAGCTGTGATCAGGTGTTCTTAGGTTGCTGCACAGAAGAGCGTGTATAAAATGGAAATCAGCCTATGGTTTTAGTTGTGAGGGCTACAGGAAATGGGGTGAGGGGTGAGGTGTTGATTCTAAGAAAACATGTGGTCTCTCAAGCTCTGATAAATCAGGGTGCTTTCATTTTTCTAAAAGAAACTTAATGTTTTAGTTCTAAGATGTTTTTGAAAAATGAAGCAGCTCATAATAGACCTGTAGTTTAAGATGTTTCAGACTTAAGCTGTGCTTATTACATGAATATGCTAATGAAGCAGCCAGTCTCCTTCCTTTTGGAATGGTAGATGTAAAGCAAAAGATAAACTAATTTCTGACCTGAGAAAAGACAGTTGGCATTTGAAAATTCTAATTGCAGTGTGGTTTGGTTTTCTTTCTCCACTCGAATGTGAACTTGGATAATGCCAGAATAAAGCTGAATCTATAAATATTACCCAAGATTTAGGACTCAGCCATACTGTTACCATGAAATCTGTTGGCCACATCACCACATTTCTGAGAAAATACATGGCTTTTTTACATTTTAAAAAAGTTAGCACTAAGAATCCATCCAAGATGCAATTGTTTTTGTAATTAGATTTTTTTCCCTTAAAATACTCTTTTGAGGGCAAAAACTGTAACAGAACAGAAGAAAGATGTTTTAGGATATATTTAAAGACTAACTTTTTCCCTGTAAAATCTCAGTGTTCCACATACTAAGCACATCCTGTTAGACTTCATGAGTATTAAATATATATTCTATCCTTGGTCTTTCTGCATTTAGCTTTTTTGGGAAGTATGTTTTTACCCACAACATATGGTATGAGCTGCTGATTCAGTACTGAGTGGCTCTTTAAGCTTGGTATATTCTGTTGATTAAGATGGTGTGCAGAATAGTCAGAAGGAAAACCAGTGCCTGGTCTGAAATAAATTAATGTTAATCAGCTTATGGGGAAGAACAAATGAGTAAAGAGAATTTTCATATACAAAGAAAATTTCTATTATCACTTTCCTAGGGTCATTGTGTTTGGGATAAGGGAATAGGGTGTGGCCAGGGAAGGTGGGTGAAAGCACCCAGAATACTGCACATATTTCTTCAGCTGCACCTGGTCTTAGTTGCAGCACGTGGGATCTTTAATTGCAACATGCAAGATCTAGTTCCCTAACCAGGGTCTTCCGCATTGTGTGCAGAGTCTTAGCCACTGGACCACCAGGGATGTCCCTAAAACGGTAGTTTTCTGCCTGACGTGTTCATTCCCCACTCCCCTTTCCCTTGATAGAGCTGCTGGTTTCTCTTATATTCTGCTCTGGAATTTACCTATTTGGCCAGCGTTCAGGTATCTGTGAGCATTGTGGTAGAGAGCCAGGGTATCCACAGGAAATAGTCCCTAGCAGAGCACCTCATTGTAGGTAACAATGCCTCCTGTTCTTTGAGGAGGAAAGTGGGGAGCCCTTGTCTTGCCTTTGACACAGCAGTTTCCCCGCTGTCCTGGAAGCAGCAGTGTGTCACGTGACAGACAACATTCAGAACATGATCCAGATTCAAAGTGTGTTAGCATATTTTTGCTTCAGCGTGTGGTTTGCCCAAATAGAAGTGCCCACGCACATCTTTGATCCAGCTTTGTGGGCAACTCAGCAGTGGCATGAACGCTACAAGGTGTTAGGCGGCTCTCACTGGACCATCACAATCCTATTTCTAGACGGGAAATAGAGGGCCAGGCTGCTGCTGCCTTGCTTTGCTTCAAAGAGGTAAAGAGAAATGATAAACTCCCTAAAAGTTAAATTTAGAAAGAAGGATAATTCTGTCTGGACAATGTTTTATTCTAACAAAAGAACAATGGCAGTGAATTTTTCAGTGTTTAAAATCAACCAGTAAATGAAACCGACTATAGGGATTAACATCTGTGTTATCACACTATTACTATTGCATTTATTTCCTAGAATTTTGTTGACACTTACCTGTTAAAATTAGCAGTCCGTTTAATTTTATGAATAATCTTGAATGGAGATAGTTTAAAACCAAACAAAGTTTAGTTAAATCTAAGACAATGAACTACTTTCAGGTCAGCCACTGATCTGAAATTTTATGGTGCACTGCCCATCTAGCAAGATGTGGTTTATCAATTTTTTCTTCACATAATGATCAGGACTTTATTATCAATTCTAATGTGATGTTTTATTGCTAAACATGATCTGACTCGGCTAAATCCCCCATGAAAATGAGTTTCACATTGAATCCTTAATATTACAAAATAGGTGAATGATTGATGTTGTATAGTCGATAAGTCGTGTCAGACTCTTTGCAACCCCATGAACTGTGACCTGCCAGGCTCCTCTGTCCTTGGGATTTCGCGGCAAGAATACTGGAGTGGGTTGCCACTTCCTGCTACAGGGATCTTCCCAACCCAGGGATCGAACCTTAGTTTTCTGCATTGCAGGCAGATTCTTTACCACTGAGCCACCAGGGCTTTCCATCGATGAATGATTGGGCAACATTAAATACTTTGTGGCTATCTGAAGAAGGCAAAGGATGGTGCTGGGTACCTCAGAAGACTCATCCTTTTCAGCAGTACTGAAAGGTGGGTACTTCTGTTACCTGCTCTTCACAGGTGAGAACACTGAGGCTCACAGGTTCAGTGACTGTCCCCAGCCACACAGTCAGTGGCAGTACTGGGATCTGAACCCTAAGAGTATGTCTCCAAAATCTGTACTGTTTTTCTTCCCTTTAAAGGCTTAAAATAGTGTTAGGAATCTGAGATGTGCACATGTGATAAATTTAACAATGGACTGCTTCCAAATAGGAAGAGGAATATGTCAAGGCTGTATATTGTCACCTTGCTTATTTAACTTATATGCAGAATACAGCTTGCGAAATGCCAGGCTGGATGAAGCACAAGCTGGAATCAAGATTTCCGGGAGGAATACTGATAACCTCAGATATGCAGATGACACCACCCTTATGGCAGAAAGTGAAGAGGAACTAAAGAGCCTCTTGATGAAAGTGAAAGAGGAGAGTGAAAAAGCTGGCTTAAAACTCAACATTCAAAATTCAAAAAATGAAGATCATGGCATCCAATCCCATCACTTCATGGAGAAAAAATAGAAATAGTGACAGACTTTATTTTCTTGGGCTCCAGAATCACTGCAGATGGTGACTGCAGCCATGAAATTCAAAGACACTTACTCCTTGGAAAGAAAGCTATGACCAACCTAGACAGCATATTAAAAAGCAGAGACATCACAGACAAAGGTCTGACTAGTCAAAGCTATGGTTTTTCCACTAGTCATGTATGGATGTGAGAGTTGGATCATAAAGAAAATTGAGCGCCAAAGAAGTGATGCTTTTGAACTGTAGTGCTGGAGAAGACTCTTGAGAGTCCCTTGGGCTGCAAGAAGATCAAACCAGTCAATCGTAAAGGAAATCGACCCTGAATATTCATTGGAAGGACTGATGCTGAAGCTGAAGCTCCAATACTTTGGCCATCTGATGTGAAGAACTGACTCATTGGAAAAGATCCTGATGCTGGGAAAGATCGAAGGCAGGAGGAGAAGGGGACAACAGAGGATGAGATGGTTGGATGGCATCACTGACTCGATGGACATGAGTTTGAGCAAGTTGGTGCTCTGCAAGTTGGTAATGGACAGGGAAGCCTGGACTGAGCAATTGAATTGAACTGAAAATATTATTTATTGTCAGAATGATTGATGTAGGCAGCATAGCAGGAGTTAAGGAAAATAGGAGATGTGGTATAGATGTTAGGAAGTACTATTTCTAGTTTTCTTGTGGAAGCTGGTTCTCCTACAGAAGGCTTCTCTCTCTCAGTGATGTGGATACAGCAAGAGGCATCCACCAGCGTACTGCTGTCTATCTGGCTCATGGCAAATTACTGGGCTGCTCTCTGGGCTTCATCACCCAAAGGAAACAGCAGTTCAGCAACTGCATTCTTTCACAAGTTCACCAGTCACCAAATGCCGACATCCAGCCAAGGGGTTGCATTGAACCCTGTTTGGACACAGGATTAGGTTTAAATGAGAAGAGAGACAGTCAGCCAGAAGCTTGCAAAATGAGGAGATGCAGTTAAATGTCAGCAGGTTTGGAGCAGGACACCAATCTGGTGCACTCAGATATTTTGATCACTTGACTTGGAGGTTGTATATGTTGTGTTGAGCCAGGAGTGTTTTATCCAGCTTGTGGGGAATAACCCTGAAAGTTTGCTCTATTGCTATGCTCTGAATTCATGCTTAGTAGGTGAAGGGTTGGTAAGTGGGTGAAGGGCTGACCTTTACAGGTCAGGATGTGGGTGAGTTAAACTGAGCAGCAGGGGATGCATCAGAAAGCTTGCTTGTGCTGGATTAGCCCCTGATTTGCCACTGAGCTGTGTGACTAGAAACTGCCCCTCTATGGATTTCCCCTCTTCAGTAATTTAATGGGGTTCGGTTGTTACAGGTCTCAAAGGCCATACCTTCAGGGCCAGACAGATGCAAAATATAGAGACTAGGAGGGTTAAGGTGAATGCCCCAACCTAGAAACATTGAGAAGTTTAAAACCCTATAGGCCGTGAAAATATGTGTGCAGGCCTGATTTGGTCCTAGGGCTGCCAGTTGGTACACACAGGGTGGCCACTAATGTTTCCTGATTACATGAATAGTTTGTTTCATAGGTGCTGTAAAAGAGTATAAGCCTTGGTTGCACTTGGTCTAAGCCAGCATCCAGAGAGCCACCCCGAGGTGGTACCTGCCCTCCTTTCTCCTCAGAGGGCCATGTCAGTAATCTAGCTCATTCTCTAATCAGCAATAGAGCGCTTTTCTGCTTTATTTTGTATTATTAGCTGTGATCTTAGCACCCAAGTTTGTTGAGGCTTGGAAATATTCATTGATAATGCTTTTCCCTGAACCTTCTTGGTGGTCCTTTAACTCGAATTGGACATGGAGAGAAAAGGCCCAATGAATTGCAAGCAGAGAGAGTGGGGTGAGGATGTCAGGTTATCTGAGAAGGGAAAGGCAAGGTGGTCAGGCCAAAGTGGCACTTCCAAGCCTCTTTGAGCTCCGTGAGCTTACGTCTAGGTTTTACGGAGAGTGGGGCTAAGGAGATAAAGCAGGCTGTTTCCTTCAGGATTCACTATGACTGAAGTAACTTTCAGGATTGAAGCAAACCCAGACAGCAACCAGATCAAGGACAGGAATCCCCAGAAGGATGGATGCAAGGAAGAAATGGACCTGTCGTGTTTGAGTGCAGTGAAGGGAGTGTGGGGGTGAATTAATAATAGCTAATATTAATGATAGGAAAACAATTGAGAAGAAAGGGGGTGGGAATATTAACTCCAGAAATATCAAAACTATCATGATAGTACACTGCCTCTCTTAACTGTGAATTTACCTCATTTAGTTATAATAAGTTAAACACCAATAAGTGATTTAAGGAAAAATAGTTTTAAAAACCTATGTTTGGAATGAAGAGTGTTAAGAGAATAAATCTACCACTCTTTCTGTAAGATAATGTCTAAAATTGGAAAATAAAGAAATAGCAGAATAAGCATGTTAAAAAACATGGAGATAAATGCTGGAGGATTCTAAGAGCTAAAAGTGACCAGGGCAGCATTGAGGGGAGGGACTATCATTTTTTATTACAAACCTCCTGATGTTACAGTTTGATTTTTTTAAAACTGTATTTACTGCTTCAGTGAGAAAATCAATATTAAATTGAAAATGAACACAGAAAAAGAAAACTGCCTAAGAGTATATTTAAATTACAATATTATTCAATTCGTCTGTTGACTTCTTAAGAAAAACCCAGGAAACACAGTCTCATACTTTTGCCCTAAGTAAATTGCTTTATAATGTAAGGTTGACAGGGAAATCTGTCTTATCTTACATCAAGGACTATCTAATATTATAGAATATCTTCAAGCACTCTTAAAATTGTGACTAAAGAGAGTTTACTATTGGGAAAAAAAACATATCTAGGGCCTGGGAGGCAGAGGGGAAAATGGGCAGTGACTGATTATGGGTACAACGTTTCTTTGGGGGATGATAAAAATGTTCTAAGATGAGATCATGGTGATAATAAAAACACTATAAATATGCTGAGTTGTATACTTTAGGCAAACTATGTAGTATGTATGTTTTTTTCTCAAAGCTGTTAAAAAATAATAGCTTGCGTAAGATGTAATAATGGCTGTGTGTCTGGCTTACTCATTTTACTCTGTTTACGGTTTACTCTCCACAAAGTATTAGGTAAATACTATTATTCCATTTTAGAGACAAGGAAGCTGGGGTGTAGGGAAGACAAGTGGCTTGCCAAAGATCATCAAACATGAGTAGATTAGGATACAAATTTTTCTTTCATGTAAAGGAAGTCTGGAGGGAGGAAGACTAGGTAAGTTGGCTCCATAAGGATCAGGGACCCCGATTCGTCAAGTTTGTCTCTCCACTGTGCTCAGATTCTCTTCCCAAGACCCCCTCATGGCCCAAGGTGACTGCTGGGGCTCCAGCCAATGCACCCACATTTCAGTCAACAGGAAGGAGGACTGTGTAAGGATGCTATTCCTTGCTTTAAGGAATCCTGGATTGTTATACAGATTGCTTCCACTTAAATCTTCTTGGCTAGATTGAGTCATGTGTCCACACTGAGAAAGCCAGGAAATGGAGTCTTTTGGCTGTCCTCCCTACCTCATAAGGGCACTTGGACCAAACTCATTTTGAAAAGTGTGTTTTGGGAATGGCAAGGGATTTTTAATTTGGTGGTTTGGGATGATGATATTTCCTTTGCCCGCCATCTTCAAAGCCCCACCTTGTCTAAATGTTAATTTTACTACTGGGCTTCCCAGGTGGTATTAGTGGTAAAGAACCCGCCTGCCAATGCAAGAGATGCAAGAGACACAAGTTTGATCCCTGGGTCTGGAAGATCCTCTGTATGAGGGCATGGCAACCCACTCCTGTTATTATTTGATTTATTTCTTCTCAAGGCATATCTTGGCTTCTGTTCTTTCTCTTTCCTGAGTAATAGCTTCTTTGGACTCCACTCTGTTCTGTAATCCTGTTTCCACTTGAATCCAACTAAGCTAAAAACTCAGGACCTCGTCTGTCTTGCCCACAGTTCTCAGCACAGCAGGCATAGCATCTTAGGAAAGACTTGTGCACAGACTGTGATCTCCCTGGAGACATGGGTCACTGACCCATGGAGCAGGGACTGTAATGGGGCCCGGTGTGGTTGCTTCTCTCTGTGTCATTGTGAAGGCCAGGGGAGCACTTGAACATTGGCACGGGTGGAACAAGATGATCCTCCACGGGAGGCGGGAGGCACTGACCTCGTGGCTGGTTGGTGGCAGAGTTGGCCTCGAGGGTGAGCCTCCTGACTGTCCGGCACCTCTGACATAGAGCTTCTCAATCAGACGTTTTCAGACAGCCACTTTGCACAGGGTCAGTAAGTACAATGGAAATGGATGATAAATTTTTATGTATTCAGAGATTTTTTCTCTCCTCCCCTCCTCTTGGGATTGACTAACTCATTGGAAATAATGAACCTGAACTGATTTTTGAGCACCAGATCTAAGTGTAATTACTGTACTTGTACCTCGTTCGCAGAGACTGTAATACTTACTAAGATAATCCTTTTCTCTCCTCTCTCCTGGTTTTTCCTTTGGTATAAAGAACTGACAAGCCAGAAAAGTGAGCTGGAGAAAAAGATAGTTTAATTTTTCTAGGAGTTGTGTCCTCTTTCTTAAGTGCTGGAAATGCCATCTTCTTCCCTTTGGGGAAGCGATCGTGCTTGAAGGAGAGTCACTGGCGGACAGGTTCCAGGGGGCAACAAGGCCAGTTCAGGACCTGCAGTCATGGGCCAGACCCTTTCCTTCCAGCAGTCTTGCTGACAGAGGCCCCAGGGCCACCTCAGGGTGTTCTGAGGCCATTTCTGCTTTCTTCGGACTTCCCACAGTAGATTTTGTAGCTCTCTTAATGACATTGTCTTTCAGATCACTTGAAATCAATCCACAGATATCTCTTGTTTCCTCCAAATGAATCCTCAACTCATTTGTTTTTAGCTTGCTTCACAGCATTTAATGGAGACCCTTTTTCCTAGTCTCAGGGGTTGGCAAGCAATTCTATCTACCTAGTGAGGGACATGGAGGCCTCATAATCTCCCCTGGAGCTAGTCCCAGGGTGACTCCGGCTTAGATTCTGTGGTCACCAGAGGTCGCAGGTGACAGCTCAGAGAGGGAGGGTACCATCCCCTAGGAGACCTGGGGACTCTTACTAGGTTGAAGATGTTCTCTTGTGTTGATACATCCCACCTGGGCCCGGGCAGCACAGCAGCCAAGTAAGAAAAGGCCCCACCTCCTCGGCCTGCAACTGAGTTGCTTCTTCTACACATGGAGCTCTGTCACCCTCTCTGGTTCCTTTCTGGAGCTTCCAGATCCCTGCCATCCTGGCCTCATGTTCTCCCCCATAGTCCAGGAAGACTAAGGGCCAAGTTCCTGGAGCACCTTCACCACTCTCAACAATCTGATGGCAATTCTTCCTTACCCACAAGCATCTTGATCTTTTAAGATTGTGAAGCTCTGCTGTTTCCTGATCTGGCTTCCCAAGGGCTGGCCTCCTCCTGTCCTTGACCCTTTCCCTGCCTTTGGCCACCCCCCGCTTCAGCTACTTCACCAACTCCTGCACAGGTGGAGGCTTAGGCTGTGGGAAGGGTCCCTTTGCCAAGAGAAATTTCATTTCATATAGCTGGGACTGTCCTTGGATAATCAGGACTGCGAGGATCTTTAGACAGCTCTGTCAAGTTCAAGCACCTGAGAAAATTAAGGCCACATGGGCGGTATGGAGTGGAATTGCCAGGAATGGGCATGTTAATAAGCCACCTGTGTGTCTCCATCCCCGGGTGCTGGAGGAGGCTAGACTGGATGTCCTCCAGTGAGCCTTTTGCAAACTCTAACCCACTTCAGTGGTGAGATGATGCCTGATACGTGCTCACTGTCCCCTCCACATCTTTCTTGGCAAAGCCTCTCCATGCAGTTCTGAAGGGGCTGCAGGTCACAGGGCCCACTGTCCTGGCCAGAGCGGTGGGTGAATGAGCCAAGCTTCCCACAGATGAGCAGCTCTCCCTCTTTCAAGATTTTACACTGGGGTGGTGCTCACCTGGAACTGTTTACAGGCATGTCCCTCCCCTCCCTTCATCTTCCGTTGCCCACCCAGCCATCATCACATGGAGCCCAGCAGTAGCAGGAAAATTTGAGTCAACAGAGCTCTTAGAGAGTGGTGGGGAAAAGGTGCAAAACCAGGCTGACCATGTTGTTAGAGTCCCTGGCCTCCCTCCTTCTGGAGGCCAGCTTCACCCCTGGGCTGTGCATCACCAAGCCAACCAATTCCCTTTGGCTAAGGTACTTTGAGTGCAGTTTCTGTTGCTTGTAACCAAAGGGTCCCTGGATGATTCATGCACAGATTTTGTTCTGAGCCAAAATGAAAACCCGTGACAACCAACTCCTAATGGGCCTCAGAAGAGACATAGGAGACTCGTGCTTCTGTTAATTATTCAGGCATCCACTATTTAAGGCAACTCTGACGTGCGATGTTGTGCAGCATCCTGAAGACCATAAATATGGCGTTGCATGTGTGGACTTGAGTAAAGTGGGGTTAGACCAGTAACACATGACTGCACCTCTTTCCCAGGCTGTAATTTGTGAGAGAGCAGTCGTTTCCCCACTGTTGTATTTGCACAGTATCCAGCGCATGGCTGCACTGGGCACTCATTTAGAATGAAATATATCCTTGCAAACATTTTTGCCTCTGGACCTCAGAATCTTAACCTCACCTTCCACATCTGTAAATTGAGGATCATAATAAGAGAGTTTAGCTAATGTACCTATCTATCTACTAATAATCAGAACCTTTTTGCTTTCAGATAAGAGAAAGTCGACCTATACCAGCTTATACAAAAAGAGTCATCTGAGGTTGGAGCTGCTGGAAGCTGGAGCAGTGTCGGCTGGCCACCCTCCCTCCCTCCCTCCTCCCTGCCTGTTTGGGTGTTGATCGTGTCCTCAGGTTCCTTCATGTGACAGGAGGACCCTGCCACCAACAAATAGTAACAGGGTCATCTCCTTGCATCTCTCAGTCCAGAGAAACGTCTCTCTCTTTCGGGTCCCAATGTAAAGTCCCAGGAAGGATTCCACTCACTTTGATTGAGGCAAAGTCTACCAGGGCAGCCCCCAGAACCATGTGGCATGGAGGAGGGGGTTTCTAGAGGACATGAGGGGCAGTACCCTGATGCGAGGAAATGAGGAAGGGATGTTGGGCTGAGGAAAGTGGCATGTGTCCACATCTTTACGGAGACTTGTGTGATCAAAAGAGGCATGGCTCGGGAGGCTGTCATACAGAGTGAAGTAAATCAGAAAGAGAAAAATATATTAACTCATATATGGAATCTGAAAAAATTGGTATAGACAATCTTATTTACAAAGCAGAAATAGGCACAGAGAACCAGTGTATGGATACCAAGGGGGAAAAGGCGGGGGAAGTGAACTGGGAGATTGGGATTGACATATATGCACTATTGGTACTAAGTATATAATAGATAACTAGAGAGAACAGACTATAGCTAAGGGAACTAGACTCAATGCTCTGGTGACTTAAATAGGAAAGAAATCCAAAAAATGGGGAGGAAAATATGTACACACAACTGATTCACTTTGCTATACAGTAGAAGCTAACACAACTATATTCCAATTTAAAAAAAGAGAGACATGGCACAGCCTCTGGCTCCTAGCAAGCCCTCAATAAGAGTCAGCTGCTGCTATAATGTCCGCAGAGTTGGGAGGGAGGGAGAGGAGGAGAAAGTGGAAGAAACGAGCAGCGAGGTGGCGACTGTGCGAATTGCACGCAGGCGGGGCGGGGGGGCCAGCCTGTGGCTGAAGGGTCAACATTGCAGCCTTCACCAGTCACCCTGGTCTGGCCTTTTATCTGCTCAGAGAGGTGCCTGGTACCCTGAGCCCCGTGAGTGAGCCTTGGCCTCTGAGGAGGAGGGGATCTGTGTGCTGAGACAGAACTGAAATCCCTGAACTCAGAACGGCCAGAGTTGGGAAAAATAATTCTCAAGTCTGGTAAATGATGCTGCATGGAGCGTGAAAGGAGGAAATGTTTCAGAAAATCATTTTCGAGGACCAAGAAGCCACTGAGCCTGGCTTGGTTTCCAAGTGGAAGTCAGCCTAAGAGAAGACACTAAACAGTACTCTGTTGACCTCAACTTGGGTGTCTGGGGGGCCCTGTGCCTCCTGTGCTAGGCTGCAGGGATGAGGGTCGGGGGAGGGCCAGTGAGCACCTGGCGTGCGCCACGCACTCTGCACACGTCATCTCATTTAACTTGCAGCAAATGTGTAACCTACACGGACACAGAAGTGGAGGCTTGGGGAAGGGACGTTGGTTGTCCCAGCCTCTGAGCTCACAAGTGATGGTTGTCACCATGCCTCCTCCCCCGTGAGCCGGCTCATGGAGAGGACTGCACCACCACCAGCAAGCTGGCCGACAGAGGTTGGTGAGGCCCGTGCTCTCCCGACTTACCTGCTAGTAAATACAGATTCGGAGAGTTGGAGGGCCTTGCTCAAACTCGCAGGACTGGTAAGTGGCAGAGCTGGGTCTTCTGTCTTTAAATCTGCAACACCAAACAACCCCACTGGCTGCATCGGCAGCATTCACTCAGCAATGTCTTTGCAGGAACTTAAAAAAAGCTTTATGTATTTATTTATTTGGCTGCGTTGGGTCCTCTTTGTGGCCCTCAGGATCCTCCATCTTCCTTTCAGCATTCAGACTCTTAGTTGCTGCGTGTGGGAATCTAGTTCCCTGACCAGGGAACAAACCCAGGCCCCCTGCCTTGGGAGCAAGGAGTCTTAACCACTGGACCACCAGAGAAGTCCCCTTTGCAGGAATTTTCCAGTCAAACTTCTGGTGGGTAGTGGCCTGCAGAGATTATGGGGTGTTGCATTCATCACGTTGACGGGTCCTTTGTTGTCCTTTGCGGCAACAAAATTTGTAAGATTTTCCTCTTTTCATCAGCTGAGAAATACAGCCCCACACTGTTTATCTGGCACTTTCGTAGGGAGATACTTTTCCCCTAATTCTTCCAGGGGTTGACTTAAGTCTGGACAGAACTCAGGTGGTGGGGAGAGGTTTTTAAGGAGGTGGAGGCTGGCTGCTGATGCTGCAAAGCCCTCACTTAATGGACTCTCGGGCAGACTGCTGTGTAGGGAATGCCTGGCCCGAGGCAGCTGTCTTTAATGTATCCATCATCTCCTCATTTAGCCTATTTTGTTGGTTTCAAAATCCCTCATGGACAGTCCAATTAAAAACTTGGAAGGAATTTGGACTCTGTACATTGTCCTCAGTGGAGCAACTGAGAGCTGAACACAGTAAAATGAAAGCTGAGACAAAGCCAGAGCCAAGTTAGGATAATGAGAACCTGAGGCGTCTTCTTTGTGCAGGAGGAAAAAGTCCTGGTCGTCTCCAATCGTTAGAGAAAGAGAAATGTTTTATCAAATTAGGCGTAATCCTGGCAATTGCCTTCTATGAGAGCGTGAAAAGAGGTCTGGGAGTGTTTAATCTCCCAACACTTTCTCTGTCCTTCCCTGAAGACAGTTTTCACTTTCTGCCAAGTTATTTATATCTTGGTCGTAATATTTAATTTTTGCTTCTAGATTGTATATTACTGTATCGACTTCAGTGGACAACTCACAGTGGCTTGTACTTAGAAGGTGTTCAAAAAATGATGTTCTATACATTTGTGGATGGGTAGATGATGGGTGTGTGGATGAGCAGATGAATAGTTGGGTGGGTAGATGGATAGGTAGATGGGTGGAGCAGTGGATGGCTGCATCAATGGATAAGCGGTTGGATGGATGGCCTCTAGGAAAAGTAGGATTTGTGGATTGATAAAGGGTGGTAAGGGAACTGAGTAGCTGTGCTAAATACTGTGATTGACACTTTATAGTATCATTTCACACCAATGCAGTAAGGTAGGTTTGTTTTTCTATTTCAAGATGTTGAAACTGATACTAAGAGAGGTTAAGGAATTCACTTAATGGGAACCTCATCTAGGTCGGTCTGAACAGAAAATGACACCACACTTGAAAGTCAACCCAGCACCAAGTAGACACCAAAAGCTGACTTTTGTGATGTTGTTTACTCAGAGCATTGACTCAGAAAGCAGGAGGATGTGGCTTAAAGTGGAGTAGGCCCAGGCTTGACTGAGGGTCTGCAGTAGGGGTTGAGGGAAGAGCTGCCCCTTCCCACCCAAAGGCCTGGATGTTATATTGCATCAGCCTCAGAAGACTGTGTCCCTCCCTGGTTTGAGAGGAGCCTGAAAGGTGTGGCCTTGACAGGCATGTCCTGGAATGCTGTTTGCTGAAAAAGGGGTGCCTGGGCCGCCTGACCCTGCCTAGCTTGTTCCTTCCCTCCCATGTCCTCCAGCCCTGCCTTCCCCCAGGCAGCAGACCACCCCCTTCTCAGTATTTATCCCACGGTGTAAAAGCAGAGAGCAGGTGTTGAGTGAATGGACAAGCCTCAGAGGAGGAGCGAGAAGAGACAGGAGCTGAGGGCTTCCTGGGAACAGCCCCAGGCCAGGGCTCGCTGGTGTCAGAGGAGCAGAGCTCAGAGGAGATGAGCCAGCAGGGAGCAAGTGGGCAGAGGGGTTTGGGAGCCCAGACTGGATTTGGTTCTGGAGACTGATCGGTGGTGACAGCCCAGCATGATTGTGGTTTGGCTCAGAAGCCTACTTCACCTTGGTTGTGGGCCTGTCCTCCCAGAAGCCTGGTTGGCCACCAAAGAGAACACATCAATCCCCTTGGGTCCTTGTTAGAGGAAGAGAGGGTCTGTGGGGCTGGGATCTGAGGCTGATTCTCCTGGGAGGGGGCCTGAAGCCAAGCCCAGCTGTGTTCCGTGCACTTCTGTTTTATTTATTTAGTATTTTATTTTTGGCTGTGCTGGGTCTTCGTTGCTGCACAGGTTTTTCTCTAGTTGTGGTGAGCAGGGCTACTCGTCTAGGGCTCATGGGCCTCCATAGTTGCAGCTCCTGGGCCCTGAGGACAGGCTCAGTAGTTGAGGCACACAGGCTTAACTGCTCTGTGGCTTGTGGGATCTTCCATCAGGATTGGAATCTGTTTCCCCTGCATTGGCAGGTGGATTCTTTACCACTGAGCCAGCAGAGAAGCCCTCCCAAGCTCCCCTTTCCCTTTTGGCCACTGGCCTCTGCTGGAATGACCCAGGCAGGAGGGGCTGCTTTCCAGTGAAGAGTGGGGCTGGGTGCAGGTGTGTGCAGTGAAGGGTGGGCTCAGCAGGCTGGGGTGCTCACACCTGCACTTTCCAAAGGCTTGGCCCTTGAGCTGCTCCTGGGAGAAAACCTCTGAGCCCTGGGAAGATCCTGCTGGATAGCAGTGTCTTTGTTCACCTGGGAGCTTGAGCCATGCTGCATAGTTTAACCTAATAATGTGGTTCAAAGTGATCGCCTGGGCCCTGAGCAGTGCGGTGTTGGTTTGCTCTCTGAGGAGACTGACGACTGAGTAGCTAAGGTCCATCTGTGGGTGCTCCCTGCCTGCGTGACTGACCCCTATGAAAACCCTGGACACCAAAGCTGGAGTGAGTTGCCCTTATTGGCAATACATTACATGTTGTCACATGTTGTTACTGGGAGAATTAAGTGCTGTTTCTGTGGTTCTGCTGGGAAAGGATGCCTGGGTGCTTGTGTGTGATTTTTCCTGGACTCTGTTCTATGTGCTTTTGTCCTTTACTGATTTATTTGTTTATTTGGCTGCCCTGGGTCTTAGTTGCAGCACGTGGGATCTTTAGTTGCGGTGTGTGGGATCTAGTTCCCTGACCAGTGATCAAACTGGAGTCCCTTGCATTGGGAGCACAGAGTCTTAGTCCTTTGCTGATTGTAATCTGTATTCTTTCACTGTACTAACCCACAACTGTGAGTATAGTAGCTTGTTTGAATTCTCTGCGTTCTTCTAGTAAGTCATTGATCCTAAGGGTGGTTCTGGGGGACCCCTGACAAAAGGTGCCTGGGCCTGAGCCTCATGTTTGTTTCAAAGATCCTACAGCAGATGCTCTTGCCAACTTTCAGCATCAGGAAGCTGGGAGTGGGGGGAAGTATTGTTTTTTCTTCAAGTGGCACCATTGGTGAAACTGGAGAAGAGATGCCTGATATCTCAACCCAGAGGCAGCTGCTGATTTGCCTGGGGGGTGCAGGTTTTCTTGAATGTCTCAGGTGGGGTGCTGGTCACTTCATTCTCTGGGAGCAGCAGGTAAGCACTGGTGGGGCTGGGCCCTGATGTGGCCGCTGGGGCAGATGTGGGTGGGGATTGATGATGGAGACGTGGGGAGTAAAGAGATTTTATACTTAACAGTTGTGCTGTTTCCAAGCTTTGTGTCTTTTTTATTCTTGCAAAAACCATATGGGATATGGGCTAACAATTTATTGATTGATTGACTGGTTTCTGACTGTGCTGGGTAGGTCTTTGTTGCTGCACAGGCTTTTCTGTCGCGGTGAGCAGGGGCTACTCTTTAGTTGTGGTGCACAGGCTTCTCCTCGCAGTGACTTCTCTTGTTGCAGAGCGTGGGCTCCAGCACGTGTGGGCTACAGTAACTGCAGCACATGGGCTCCGTAGTTGTGGCTCCTGGTTTCGAGAGCTCAGGCTCAGTAGTGGCGGTACACAGGCTTAGCTGCTCTGCGGCATGTGGGATCTTCCCAGACCAGGGATCAAACTCGTGTCTGCTGCATTGGCAGATGGATTCTTTACCACTGAGCCACCAGGGAAGCCCTATTTTGATTCTTTGACCAATGAAAAGGGAAATTCCTTGTTAGGGAGAATGGGGTGAGGCTAGAGGGGCTGGGGAGGGGCAGACCTTCCAAGTTTCTGGAACAGAGATGCTCTCTGGCTCTCTAGCCAGGAGAAATCTCCCTCTCACCACCCTCTTGCCCTAAGCTCTGGATGCTCAGGAAAGAATCTGGGGAAGTTGGAACATGGAAGAGGGAGACAGATTGAGAGACTCCTGTGAATGTTGGGGTGTTTGGTTAATAGAATTAGAAGCCGGGCTGGCAGAGACCCTGTCACATAAACATTCAGTCAACACAGGAGACTAAGCATTTGTTAGAAATAAAACAAGGGATGGCTGGAAATTTGTTTTTAAAGAGAAGGAGTATTAGGGCTTCTATTCAGCTTCTGTTCTCTGCAGCTTGAGTCAACAAGGCAGATCCCTGATGCCCTCCAATGGCCTTTCTGTGGCCTTTGTCTGTTTGGTAGAGCTTGCATCGCCTTCTACCAGGAGCCAAGGCTTTCCCTTCCCTCTGCTCCATCAGAATCTGGTCTCCGAGACAGGCTCCACTATCAGTCATTACGCTTTACTGTGAAAGGTTACTGTACTCACTCTCCCAGAGATGTATGCAAAGACTGAACTTTGCTATGAAAGTGGCCATTGCTGTAAAAGACCCCCTCAAGGAGCAAGGAAGGATTTAATTTGAGGTAAAATGACTGTTAGTGTTAGTCGTTCAGTCATGTCTGACTCTTTGCAACCCTGTGGACTGTAGCCTGCAAGGCTCCTCTGTCCGTGGGATGTCCCAGGCAAGAATACTGGAGGGGGTTGCCATTTCCTTCTGCAGAGGATCTTCCCGACCCAGGGATGGAACCCAGGTCTCCGACATTGCAGGCAGATTTTTACTGCTTGAGCCACCAGGGAAGGTTTTTTCAGTTGCAGGGTAAGGTAACCTAACTTCAGCCCACAGGCAAAGGCAGAATGATGGGCTCACAGTGGTGAAGAAAGATCTGGAGGAAGACCCGTAGGCACCAGGCCTCGGGGGGCACAGCAGGCTCAGGTGGGCACCTCGGTCTGCCTCTGCTTCCTCTGCACAGTGGCCTCCCTCCCCTCCTGTAGGCAGACCCTCCACATGGCTGAGGAAGGGCGTGATCATTGGCTGACAGGCCCTTGCATCTAACCCACCCACCTTGTAGCAGGCTGTCCTTACTGCAGAGGCTAGAAGGCTGAAAACAACACATCCCTGACTCTCGGGCAGCTACCAGTCTGGATAATGCATGTTAGGTGCACGTGCACAGATTTGAGAGGCAGATTGGAGGCGGAGCCCATGCTTCTGCTGTTTTCTGCCTGCAAGTGCGTGTGGTTAATGCAGCTGCAGAGCTGAAGTTTTCATTCCATTTAATTTAAATTCACTTACAATTAAAGAGGTGTGTGTGGCTGGTGGCTACTGCATTGGACATCACAGCTGTAAAGAAGAGGACAGACCAACAGGATGACCCGGAGCTCATGGAGGTTCTCACAGGGTTAGGGGTGTGTTGAGCCTGCAGCTTTCAGCAGGCCCAACCTCAGTGGGGCACAGTTCCTTCTTTCCTGCATCCAGATGGCTGGTCCCACTCAGCCCAGTCAGTGGACAAAGAAGAACTGGGACAAACTGTCCAAGCTGGGTCGGGGAAACAGCTGAGGTTTGCTAAGGATGGTTCTTGATAGGAATCCCTGTGGCACTTTGACATTTCTCCTCCAGATCCTCAGAGTTGCAGGCTAAAAGCCAGCCCCTCATTTTGCTGACAATTGACCATAGAAAGGCTGGGAGGTCTGTTCACCACAGGCCAGAGAGACAGAAACCGGAGAGGCAGAAGTGAGCTCTCACACCAGGCATTCGTTGCCTTATGGTTACACCTTTCTTTAGTGATTCCACCAACATCTCTTCTGTGAACATTTCTCTTAAAGTGGAATCGGAAAGAGCCACAAATGTACTTTTCTTTGCCCAGACTCCACTTCTTACAATCAAGAAAGCTCTGTGCCAGCTCTAGGCCCAGGGGACTGCACACAGGTCCCTTCTCTTCCTACACACGGTTCCTTCTGCCTGGGACACCTCTACCCCTCAGCAGCCAGCTCATTAGGCCCCTCTTGCACTCAGCTTGGACAGCCTGCCTCTGGGAGGCTCCCCCAACTGCCTGGTGGGCTGGCTGCCTCTCCATGGGCGCTCCCGGCAGCCCAGACGGCCCACGGATGTGGAATGCTCATCCTGCAGAGCTGCCAGGCCCTCTCTGCTATCGGCCTCCCACAAGCCTGGAGTAAGGGCTGTGATGTCTTTCTCAGCCTGTGTCTCCAGACCCTAGCATGGCAAGAGGTTGCTGGCCCCAAACTAAACAAATGACCTATCCCCTCCAATCTGGGACCTAAACGGGAAAAGTACCAAACTCCCAGGGTTAGTAGGAGATTGAGATAAACACACAAATCCCTTGTCCAAGAGCCTGGCTTGGCAAATATGTTATTTTCTTATCTTCTCATCAGGCTTACCTTGTAGCTCAGCTGATAAAGAATCTGCTTGCAATGTGGGAGATCTGGGTTTGATCCCTGGGTTGGGAAGATCCCCTAGAGAGGGGAACAGCTACCCACTCCAGTATTCTGGCCTGGAGAATTCCATGGACTGTATAGTCCGTGGGGTCGCAAAGAGTCTGACATGATTGAGCACCTCTCACTTTTCATCAGGAAAACAGAAAGGTAACTGACCATAGAAGGGAAGTGTTGGCAATCCATCCGGGATGGCTGGGTGGAGATCTATTGATCAAACGTCATAGGGATCTTAGGCCTTAGAGCTTGAAAGGAAGGTAAGGACCACTTCATGCAGCTGAAACACCCACCTGAGCTGATTATACAGCTGGGGAAAGAGGCCCAAAGACAGAGGAAGGCTGATGGGTGACCATGGGGCAGGCTCCTCCACTGCAACAGCTAGCTGGTAGGTCTCCGCTGGAAGCAGGGGAATGGGAAGGCCTCTTTCCAGAAACACCACAGGCTACAGTTTTGCAAAGTTGGGTATGATTCCTAGGCAGATCAGGAAATCAATTTAATAGCATTAAAACAAAACAAACCGGAATGGAAAATAGTACACTGTGTATCATTGCAGTTATAAGTAACTTTGGGGTTTGGGGGAGCCAGGGAGTGATTTTGTAGATTGAGGTGGGCAGGGCCTGTACTTGAGTGACCTATCAATTACTTCTCATCTCTAGAGCAAACTGAAGGATAAAGATAACCTGGGGAGGAGGCTGAGGAGGAGAGAGGAAGCCTCAGTGGAATTGGAGATGGTGATTAAAGAAGGGTAAAAAAGGAGAGGTTTGCAAAGGCATCATGGGCAGAAGAAATCATTTGGTTGCAGCCTTCACTCCAGTATTCTTGCCTGGAGAATCCCAAGGATGGAGGAACCTGGCGGGCTGCACTCCACGGGGTTGCAAAAAGTTGGACGTGACTGAGTGACTAATGCACTTTCTTTCCTAGCTGGCACCACAGAGGGCCTGCTGCAGAAGCCGTAGGAGCTCCCTGGTCTCTTATCATGAAATGCTTCTATAACGGTGATATTGTATATGTGGAGCATTTACACTTCAATGTTCCAAGCCTCCTAGGAGGTGTGGGGAGGGGTGAGATCATTATCTCATTTTGCAGGTGGGGAGACTGAGGATCTGAGAAAGCTGCCAGATGCAGAATGAGAATCCAGTCTTCCTAGCTTCTGAATGGGTGGCCTTTCCACCACACCACAATGCGAGCACTGTGTTTAGACAAGGTTTAAGGTTTAAGACGGTTGCCCTTCAGAATCACCCAGGCAGCTGCCAAAAAATTCCAAGGCCTGCCTGCTTCCCTCCTGCAACCATTGAAATCAGAATCGGGGCATGGGGCTGGGCTATCAGTATCTTTCAAAGCTCCCTTTGGAAAGCCTAGTGCACAGCTAGAACTGGAAACCTTGGGTGCAGTTGGGACTGTGTCCCCAGTGCTGGGTCCTCCTCACCCCTACCTTCTTTCCGGGCCTGGCTATCAGGTTCTACCTTGGCCCATTTGGCCAAGCTGCCTAAGATGTCTGTTGGTGCCCTTAGCTCACATGAATGTCACTGTTGTTTTCCAGAGTGACTCCCCAGGACGCTGCCACCCAGGCCCAGTCCTCAGAGCCGATGTCTCTTGGGGCCCCCTGAGAGGAGGTGTGATCAGGGAGGTGGAGAGGCAGGCGGCTCTGACAGACAGAAAGCAAACAGCTCAAAGGGGTGGCAGGCTGCATTTTATTCATTGTTAATTTCAACACCCTTCAAACCCTGTCTTGGAGTGCTGCTCGAAAAAATAAATGTATTGTTTAAGAAATCCTGCAGACTGGCCCCGCATGCTCTAAGTCCCTCCTAAGAGAACAGGGAGCATAGAAAATGATCTGTAAAGCAAGGGGGGAGCTTCCCTTGGGAAGAGAGGGTGGAAGGGGGGACGGGGTTGGGGGTGGACGGGGAGGAGGCTGACAGCAAGGGGAAGGGGAGGGTCTTGGGTCAGGTTGATGCAGAAATCTCACCACTTCAGTGTGGAGCCTGACTGGGTGGGCACCTGGAGGTGTCAGAGCTGCTCCAGGGGCCAGAGTCCATGCTGATGGCCCTGTCCTTGGGGTCAGGAGTGCTGTCAGCAGCCCTCTCCTCCTCTCCCCCACCCCACGGAGTAGGGAGCCTTTGGCAGCACCAAGCAGCACATTTTCTAACAACTGTTCCAACAAAGAAATGAGCCCCAGCCAGTGCCTCTTCTGGACTCAGAAGTGCCTCAGCAGTCTGTCTGAATGTGCTTTCCAGACAGTGAGCACGTGCAATTGTGCTTTTTGTTTGTGAAAAATGTAAAAAGTTACAGTAAGATGGAGCCGTCTGGCCCATGGCTCCTACTGTGCCAGGTTGCTCCTCACCCACCTGGGAGGGGGTGCGCAGGAAGCAGGGCTCTGCTGGGAGGCCTGTCTGAGGGATGGAGGAGCCTGAGTACATTCAGCAGCTGTTTTCCAGGGTTTGGCTTGGGTTTGGTCGCTGGCTTCTGTGTAAAACACAGATTTGTGCAAAGTGTTCATGAAACTCCCCCAAGACAGGGAGGAATTTTCCAGGCCCTTGCAGATTTCTAAGGAGCTAAAAATGCAAAAATCCTTCTTCTTAAAGTAGCCCAGACTGGGATTTTTTTTTTTTTTGCTTTAGGGAAAGGGGCTAGTAGCTCTTTATAAAGCTGACACATGTGTATGTATGTATGTGTGCGTGTGTGTGTGTGCGCGTGCGTGCATGCGTGCATGAGGCTGCAATATGTGACACTTCTGGCAAAAGCCCAGGATTGCCTGGCTTTTTCCACAGTCTGAGGGCCTAAGGCTGCCTGAGCCTTCTGCCTCCTCTGCCAGACCCAGACAGAAGCACTAGCTTCAGACAGAGAACACAAGGGCTGGCCAGACTACTTGGTCTTCTTACTGAACACGGCACCAAGGTGTGCCCTTGCCTGCTCAGCTCTGAGAAGGCTGGGCTCCTGTCTAGGATTCTGGCCCCTGCGTGGCCACAGATGGGTGACAAGGGCTTCTTAGAGCCCATGCTGTCTTTATAGGAGCCTCACAGCCGCAGCACGAGAGGAGTGAGTGTGGGCCTAAGGTTAGGAAGCAACTCTTGGAGCCTGAGGGCACTGTGAGCTGCCAGCTGTGCGTCAGACCGGAGACCCCCCATGTGGTGGGAGCGGCCACAGCATCTAAGAGAATGGAGCACTTTCTTAGCTGGGGGTTCAGAAACCTGCACCAAACAAGGGGTCCCTAATAATGTCTATAACCCTGAAATGACAGGAGGACCCCATCCCAGCTTGTCAGGCGGGTCTAGTTCTCGATGCTCGCCCTCAAGCAGGATGTCAAACAAGCCCTTTAGCTCTGGGTCTAGGCTCCGACAATCCCACTGACCTTGCGAGTTTGGCTTTTCCAAGGGAAGCAGCCCCTGACATCTGGGGCACTGAGCCCTTTGGCCTGAGGTGAAAGACAATGTTTATTGAGAAGGGGGGAGTAGACTAAGGGAACATGAACAAAAGTACGTGCATGCCACTGAGCCCTGATCTGCTGCTATACACTAGAGGACTGGTGTTTCTCTGGGAGGTTACTGAGGAGGAAAGGTCCCTTTCCTGGCTCCCTTGAACGATGCTTTCAATTCCCTCAGAAGCGTGCTCAAGCTGTCTGCAACTGCCTCCTTCCAAAGCCAAAGCACAGGAAAAGAAGTGAAAACAGCTAAGGCTGCAGCATGAGCAACCCAGAAGAGACGTTAGGGAGCAGCGGTGACAGAGAAGACTGCCAAGGAAGGTGGCGAGCTTTTCTTCTCTGGAGGCAGATCCTGTTCCCTCTTGGGATGGGATTCTGTGCAGTCCTGTTCAAGGTCAGAGGATTGCTGGATGCCCCTTCTAGCCTGCCTGGCTCAAGCAGCCTTGATGACTGTGTCTTAAGTTCCCTGTGCTGTTCCTGGGGCTCACCTTTCTGGGTAGGCTGCTGTTTTGCCTGTTGTTAAGTCCTCGTGGTCTAGGTATCTCTGTCACGGGGCTGTCTGCTTTCCCTCTGGATGGCTCAGATCCCCAAGTTATTTCCCGTTGCCTAGGTGACATCTCTAATTGGATGCCTTTTAATCTTTCCTTCTTTTAAAGGGACAGACCTGAAACTTCATTTCTAGGTCCCATTAGAGGACTTCTGCCCTGAAAACATGTGTGCCTCTCTGAACATGTGGTCCCTTCAGTGTGACTGCAGCTGTCGCTCAGATGGAGGAAGGGGTGGCGGGGGTTGGGAAGGGTGGCTCATGGAGCCAGCCTAACTGATGTCACAGTGCATCCTGGAAGTGTTGGCTGTCTGGAAGCCTACCCTTCAGGAATTGGCTAGATTGACTTCTGTCCAGGACCGCTCCTCACTGGCTTCACCCCCAGATTAGGGTCTGTGTGTAAAAGCCAATTCAGATCCAAATTAGAAATGACCCCTCACCACTCAAAAAAGAAATGATCCCAAAGTAGCTGGAGAGTTGCTCAGATCTGAATTTGTCTTTTCCTTCTTGCCATGAACTGGAAGGGGCGAGGGGAGGCTGACATTCAAGCATGACTCTTAATGCTGTGTGTGTTGTTTGAGAGTTCCAGGCACATATGCTTCCTTCATTTCCAAGAAGGGAGATTTCACGGCTTTTGATGCCTCTCAGGCAGAGGGTGTGAGGTGTCCTAGTGCTTTTCTAAGACTTCCTGTCAGAAGCTGTATATGTATTGGTGGGTCACACTGTGTCTGACTAGACTCTGGTATTTATCCTTGGATCATCATCTTTTTAGATGAGAAAATGGGCCCATAGAGGATAGAGGATTGTTCCTTTATAGTCCGAGACCTTCATCTCTTCTATGAAGACTGGGCATTGGGCTTTCCTTCAGGTGGATGACTCCCTGTGAGGCAGAGGGTGAGTCTAGGAGAAACTGTCCTTCAGCTTGAGGATCATCCAGACCAAAACTTGAATCCCAAAACTGCTTCTTCCATCCACCAGCTCTCTCCCTCTGGCTTGCTTCCACTTCCAATACAGACTGTGTGTGTGGAAAAAAAACACATTCACCTGAGAATCAGAGACCAACAGGGCTCAGAATGGGATGTATCCCAAACACATCATGGGCTCTGGAGTCATGTTCTCTGTCACTTGCAGGATGGCTGCTTTGGTTCCCAGGGCTGCAGGCCCTGGTGCCCACCAATGCAGCTAGCAGAGCCCTGCTGCAGGGGAGGGGCAGCTGGAGGGGGTGCTCTGCACCCCTCAGGCTCTCTACAAGGGAAAAAAACGTTGAGAAAAAAAAATCCCCACCAACAAAGAAAAATCTTGTTTGAGAAGACTCAGATGTTCCTGGCTAACAACAAAAAGCATTCCCGTGGATGATGCTGGTGAAAGGAAGGAGAGTTGAGGGGATTCAGAGATGCGCCCTGAGCCACAGAGATCAGCCGGCTGAGGCAGAGCTGGGCTCCTTGTAGCCTGAATGAGCCCTGCAGACCACTCCAGGCTTTCCCTCCTTAAAGAGTTGGCCAGCTCCATGTTCTAAGTGGACTAACTCCAGGCTGAGAAAGGCCTCCTAAGCCCCTTACCATGGCAGTTCCCAGGTCTCTGGGAAATGCCACAGTCCGCAAGTTGGTGCTGTGTTTCATCTCATTGCATAATACTACACCATTCTCTGTGTGTAGCGGCTGTTCTATATATATACATCAGGAGGCAACATATGGCTCTCCCCACCCCCACCTGTCATAACTGTGACTATATCATTTCTGACGACCAGAAGGAAGCTGCTAGGCTGGGCCAGGATTCTAAATGCTGCAGAGGTAATTCGGAGCCATGGAAAGTTGCACCATATGCTTTGGGGTTGCCAGCTGCTTATGTGCATGGAGGCGGGGTTTAGTGCCAGTCTGCAAAACTCAGGGGCGGCACTCCCCTGGCTGCTGTGTGTACCAGGCGAGGGTCTGGGGTGCCACTTTTTCTCTCCCCAGAGGAGAATCTGCTGGGGACCACGGTTCTCCAAGAAGGGGACCCACAAGAATAACAGGCTCCCCCAAAACCTGCCCTTGATAACATCAGGCCTGGCCAAATAGTATTTCTTTTAAAAAAAAAAATTTTTTTTTTTGTTTCATTTTATTGGATAAAGGTTAAGAAAGCGCCAGCGTCTGAGAGGAGAGCAAACGCCGCCCGGCTGCACGCCAGCCTGCTTGAGGGTCCGTGGCGCGACAGGTTGCGCGTCTACCTGGAGGCGCTGGTCTCGGCCAGGCGGTTGTTCATGATGCCCAGCGCGCCCACGCCGCCCGAGAAGCCGTTCTGGCGCGTGTTGACGCACACGCTGCGCGGGTAGCCGTTGGCCGTCTCCGACAGCTGCTTCTGCAGCAGCGCCAGCGACACCTTGTTGGAGGCCGTGAGGTCGCGCATGGAGATGAGCTCTCCCGACAGGCGGCGGCCCTCGGCGTCGCTGTCGCGGGCCGCGGGGTCGGCGCCGAGTGCGGCCAGGCGGCGGCGCAGCCGGGAGCCCGGGGTGATGGCGTTGCGCCGGGCCAGGGGCGCGCCGGGCGCGGGGCAGCAGCGCGCGCAGCAGCGGCAGCTCAGCTTGCGCAGCATCCAGTTGAGCACCTGCTTGATGAGGATGGAGATGACGTTGAAGAGCGAGTAGATGCAGCACACGCCGAGCAGGATGAAGAGGAAGTTGCCCAGGCGGTAGAGCCCCTGGTTCCTGTAGGCGGCGTGCTGGCTGCTCACCAGGTCCCCGAAGCCGATAGTGCTGAAGGTGACGAAGCAGAAGTAGAGCGAGTCCACGTAGTCCCAGCCCTCCACGCTGGTGTACATGGCCGAGGCGCAGCAAGATAGCAGCACGGCAAACAGGCCCAGGATCAGCAGCACGTGGTACACCGAGGGCTTCCAGCCTGCCAGGCAGTCGGCCTCCGAGAGCGCGGAGCCGCGGCGGAAGGTGGCGGGCAGCAAGCCGCTTCGGCGCAGCTGGCGCTCCCGACAGGCGCGCATGATGAAGGCCAGCAGCGAGATGATGCGCTCCAGGAAGAGGTTGAAGAACAGGATGGTCCCGGCGCAGCCGAACAGCCCATAGGCGATGAGGAAGGCCTTCCCGCCCACCGTGGCGGGGGTGGTCATGCCGAAACCTGTGGGGACAGAGCAGGGGTCAGCGCGATCCTGGCTGGACAGGTGGTCCCCACCCGGCGCAGCACAGTTGTATCTAGGTGTTGACATGGCTCTTACCTGAGTGGCATCACTCAACTGGAGGAGAAACAGTGCCAAGACGTTTCTCTCCCTTGGTGGCACCAGATATGGTTCCTAAGTAAGTCTGGACAACCCCTAAACTGATGGAGGATACATGGCTCCTCTTCTGGGGGATCTATAAATCATGCCAGTGGTGAGAGAGTCACTAGGAAAGGCCCATCACAACACACAGAAGAGCTGCACAGGGGAAGATACTGAGATACCCACAACTCGCACGAGTGTCACCTGTTGTCTCGCCACTCAATCATTTTTTTAATGTACCAGTGGCACACTTGGGCCTTGCTAGGACAGAATTCCATAAAGGCTTCATTTGATAGAATCGCTGGGGACCAGATATATTGTATTTAGTCCAGCTATATTTGATGGTAGCTAAGGGAAAGGTTTCTGCCCAGCTGGGTCCTGTGCTGCTGTGTGTCTGGAGTGGCTTTTATTCTGAGAGGTCTGCTCTACGCCTGGGCAGCGGCTTAGTGCTTTGAACTCTTATAATTAAGTCTTGATTTACCCGCTTGTTCAAAGCACAGTCTTGAAGGGAGTTTCTTTATCGACTGATTGCTGCAGAAGGCTTGGCTTCCCGCCAGGGTGCTTGGCCCATGCTGGCCAGGGTCCTGCAGAGCGGCAGCTCTGCTCCTCCACTATGAGCTCTCAGCCAGCTGCCAGCTGTGATGTCTTTGTGGGACCCATGGCTACCTGACTCTGGTTACGGGAGGGTATGTTATCCCTTAGCATGAAGATCCACTGCTGCTTAGAGTCTGAGCTGAAAACACATCATCAGAGCAGCACGGTAGCACCTATCAAGACCTCTGCAGCTGAAGTTCAGGGGCATCCCTGTTTAAGGCATGCCCAAGGTCAAAAGGTCTACTTATGCCTTGTTAGTGGGGTAAGGCCAACTCTGGGAAAGGGGTGGCTTAACTATTTCCCTGAAAAACCTTGAAGTTAGTTTTTTCTTTTTTCTTTTTTTTAGAATGATCCCTTAAATGTGTATGCTAATCATTTTCTAGAATCCTTGGAGGAAATGCCCCATTGCCTGACATTGTCTTCATCTTATGCTTAATGACTCAATTTAGGAGAAAATCTTCTAGTGATACCTTTGTTGAGGAAGTTGGATTATATCCCTAGGTTCAGAATTTGGCTATAAGAGTGTGAAAAAAACCAAACTAGCAGTGTAACCAGGAGTTCAAAACGAGGGATTTTGCTACACTTTAAAGTCAAACTCAAGTTTCTGAATTCATAAAGAACTCAACTCTGAATCAGTATGACTATATGTGGAGTGGGAGTGTTTGTATTTGTCTCTGTGTGAATTTATTAAAAAATCCTATTAATAGATTGATAACCCAGGTGTCCACCAGCCTAACTAATTCATGGTCAATTCATACAAGAAAATACTATGCAGCAAAGAAAAAGCAAAGACCACTGCTACCTGCAACATGAATGAACCTCACAAAAAGAATGTTAAAAGAAACTGGACACAAAAAAAGTATTCCACTGGCATAAAATTCAAAGCCAGGCAAAACCAAACTACAGTATCTTTTTAGGGATGCATATTTGATTGGTAAAATTACAAGGGAAATTGAGATAAAAGTCAGAATTGGAGTTTGCTCTGGGGGTGGCAGGGCAGGGTGAATGGAAGGGGACCCAGGGAGACTCTGGAGTGCTGGAAATGATCTGTTGATCTGAGTGGTGGTTGCATGAGTGTTCATTGTATAATAACTTTTCAAACTATGTGTTTTTGGAGCTTTTTTACTCTCACGATAAGAAAAACCTCAAAATGCCTAGACAATTAGGAACTATGAGGGACCTTAATTCTGCTCTACCTGTCACTGTATAGATGAGGGAGCAGGGGTTGAGGGAACATGACCTACAGCTCATGGGGGACAGATGCCATACTTGTGTCCTGGCTTCTAGCTTGGTGCTGAGACCATCATACACAACACTGCTGCTACTCAGGAAGGGAAAACAACCCCTCTGGTTGGGGGAATCACTTGGCTAAATTCCTAAAGAAATGAAAAATGCTGAGCCTGGAATATTAATACTATGCCTAAGAGAATACTGAATGGGATTTTCCTGTTGTTTAGAATTTTCAGCTAAAAGTTTAGCGTGGCATGTAATACATTAGCCCTCATTCTAAAGAGAAGTTTTAAATATTTATTTATTTGGCTGTGCTGAGTCCAAGTTGTGACATGCAGGATCTAGTTCCCAGACCAGGGATCAAACCCGGGCCCCTTGCATCAGGAGCTTGGAGTCTTAGCCACTGAACCACCAGGGAAACCCATAAAGAGAAGTTTTAAATACGTCTACCTTTTATCTATTAAGTCAGCAAAATAGGGTGACCAGTAACCCTCACCACCCACTTCCAGGCTATACAGAAAGACTAGAAAGTACCCAGGGATAATGGGAGATGGCCTTGAAATAGCAGGGTGCTGTGGCATCCCCAAGTCAAGAGATGGTGGGGGGAGGATTGGTCAGGAGAATATCAGTCTACAGCAGGGGCAGCCTGGCAGCTTGTTTCCTGGTGGGTGCTGGCTGAACTGCAGACACTTGTCCACTCACCCTGGAGCACTGGAGCAGAGCATGGTGAGGGTTCTGGGAGAGTCAGAGGTGTCTCCTGGAATCTAACCCTGTGCCGGACAGTTCCCTGGGCCAAAGGTTGACTGGTGTAGCTCACACAGGCAGGGGCAGGAAGGGGGCACTAGTGGGAGCAGTCTGCTGCCCTGGCAGTCTCCTAGGGCATCCTGTGCCAGGGACGGGGGAGAGTGACAGGGGTCAAGTGAACTCTGCAGCCAAATCTGAAGAGACTGCCCAGGAGGGCTGCCTGCTGGATCATGGGGGCCTGAGGGGCAGAGGACAGGTGAGCATGCAGTGTAGTCATAGGAAGCACCACCCACTCAAGGAAAGGTGCAGGGTGGTGGTGCCTGTGTTTGGGGGGATCACCAAAGACCCATATGGGCTCCATGAAAAGGTATGCCTGTCCTAACAGTGGGTGTTGTGGTGCAGCCGTAAGGCCAACCCCTACCGGCTCATTCCTTTTCCAGCAAACACTGAGGACCTGGTTGGCAGGCCTTGTGCTAGGCTCAGGGCTTTGGTGGAAAACCAGACAGACACCCTCACAGATGACCTAGGCTGCCTTCTTAGAGGTTTTACACAGCTCCCCACTTGACCCTCTGCTGTCAGCGGCTCACCCCTGGACAGGGGCAGAGCTTTTCCCTGCTGCCTCCACTCAGGGGCTGGGCCAGACCTGGGCCTGAGGTCTCCTCGTGGCTATGACTCCAGGCCCCAAATGACGCCAAATGCATGGCTGGCTATGGCACTTTCTGCCGAAAATGAAGAGGACAGGCAGGTAGGAGGTTCCCTGACATCACAGAGGACACCCAACGCCAGGGTCCCTCTCACTGGCCTTTTCCTGAGGTCTGGCCCCCATGCCCACTTCACCTCCCTTTGCTTTCCTGCAGACCCACCGTCAGCTCAGCTCCAGAGGCAGGGTGGAGGGGGCACGGTCCACCCTCCTTCCCCATCAGCACCTAGAGGCTCAGAGCTCTGGGGGTGCTGAGGGCAGTAGGGTCATGCCTGGTGCTGCTGCCTAGCCAGATGTTCCCACGATGGAAGAACAGTCCCCCCAAACTCTTGGCAATCTGTGGGGAGCCAGGCTGGCTCTGGAGAAGGACCTTGAAGCTTCAGCCAGAGAAAAGGCAAACCCAACCACCCAGAGAATTCCCCCTTCCCCCACTCACACTCTGCAGAGGCGGAATCTGTCCCCGGGTTCGCACCAAGCCTGCTGTTTTGTTTATGCCACAATTGATCTGCCATCCCAGTTTGCAGAGAGCAGACACTTGGGGGCTTTATTATGCCACTTTGACAAAAGCTGTGAAGCTCATTCCCACAGTCTGTCTGGTGCCGCCTTCGCAAATGGGGCCCCAGTGACAGGGCCTCTGGAGTTCAGCTCTGAGAGCCTGGAAGTGAGATGGGGAGGCCAGCACTGATCTGTCTCAGGCCCTGGGTGCAGCCTCTGTGCTGGGCACTGGACATGTCCTCTCACCCGGTCCCCTCAACCATCCTGAGAGGGACGCATCATCAACCGCAACAGTGCAGGCAAGGGCATGGGCTGAGCAATATACTCAGCAAGTTACTGTTTGTAAGCGGCTGAACTGACTGTGCTGACCTTTTTTACTGCACCAAATGGGACATTTGGGTTCATCATCTGGGGCAACTTTTCCCACTAGCTCTGCAGTGTCATCTGGTGGAGGGGAAATATAATTTATAATCTAATCTGAGATACTTGACAGCAAATAATTACCCCAGGACAACAGGTGTAAGCCACAGCGAATCCAAGCAACTGGGACACATGATTAAAATGCAGATTCCAAGGCGGGTCCCACTCCAGAGACTTATTTAGAATGGCCCAGGACTCTGCATTTTAACAAATTGTCCCCTGATGATTCTAATGTGAATGGGCTAAAGCGCTTCCTTTAAGAAACAATATAATACTCTATCGTTGATGACCCTACTGGTTGGAATTGGCCCAATTTCAAATATTTTGGTTTAAATTCCCTAAACCTTTTTTTTTTTCAGCTTTATTGAGTTGTAGTTGACATATAAACCTGTAAGATATTTAAAATATACATCATAATGATTTGTTGGTTTAAATTTCAAGTAACATAAAACCCTTGTTGTGGACACTGCAGCTATCTCCTTTAACCATCACCCCACCCCCCACCCCTAAGTATAGCAGCCAAAGAACTGACCCAACAGCCAGGGGTGGGCTCCATTGCTGCTGCTGCTGCTGCTAAGTCGCTTCAGTCGTGTCCGACTCTGTGCGACCCCTGAGACGGCAGCCCACCAGGCCCCGCCGTCCCTGGGATTCTCTAGGCAAGAACACTGGAGTGGGCTGCCATTTCCTCCTCCAATGCATGAAAGTGAAAAGTGAAAGTGAAGTCGCTCAGTCGTGTCCAACTCTTAGCGACCCCATGGACTGCAGCCTACCAGGCTCCTCTGTCCATGGGATTTTCCAGGCAAGATACTGGAGTGGGGTGCCATTGCCTTCTCCCGTGGGCTCCATTAGTCTAGTCCAATCTGGAAAATCCAGTCCCTTACTATAACTGGTTGGAGGATGGATGGGCCTAAGCCAGTCAGTGTGGGGCATTTTCATGGCTACAGGGTTGGGCTCAGGGATGTGACCAATCAGATGAGAGGAGAGTTTCTCTGACAGTTTCTGGGTCAAATGCTTCTCACCTTTAAGAGTGCTGCCCTGGGTATGGAAGGAGGAGGAGGTGGCCCCAGAAGTGGCTGGTGGCCATCTGTGGCCATGAGGAGCCAGCTTAGATGAAGCTGACACTGCAGGAGCCTGAGTCACGGTATCCTGAAAGCCCTAATGAACTGTCCAGTCAAACGGCCCCATGAGTTTGGGAACCCCTTGGGAGTAGGGACCCTTATATCGGCAATTCGGAATTATAGATTATATAGGCTTCTCAGGTTTGAATCCTAGCTCCACTAGGATTTGTCCTTGAGCAAATTAATGTTTCTGTGCCTCCATTTTCTCATCTGTAAAGTGGAGATGATAATACTTGCATTTTTGTACTAAACTGAGTCAGTACATCTAAAACACTTAGGATAGTGCCCGGCTAGCACACTGTGCTGTGCTGTGCTCAGCCGTTTCAGTTGTGTCTGACTCTTTGCAACCCCGTGGACTGAAACCCGCCAGGGTCCTCTGTCCATGGGATTCTCCAGGCAAGAATACCGGAGTCAGTTGCCATGCCCTCTTCCAAGGGATCCTCCCGACTGAGAGATCGAACCAGTGTCTCCTGCATTGTAGGCAGATTCTTTACTGCTGAGCCACTGCAGAAGCCCTTGCCTAGCACATTAATAAGCGCTTATGAAGTCTTCTTTCTATTCTCCACAGTGGACAAGGGAATCATGTATAAATTAGGCACTGATAGTTACTTGTTATCGAATAACTGAAAATAAAAATTTCAAGAACCTCTCCAGGATGAGAGTTAAATATCAGGGAGAGTGAGAAAGCTGAGGTCAGGGGATCAATGGGCAGAGGAGGGGAAAAGACCCATTAGGACTCCCAGATAAACATGAATTTCAGATAAACAAATGAACTTTTTAGTGTAAGAACATCCCAAACATTGCATGGGCCATATTTACACTAAAAAAAAAAAAAAAAGATTCGTTGTGTTTCTGAAATTCATATTTAACTGGGAGTTCTGTATTTTTATCTGCTAAATCTGGCAGCCCTACCCATGGCCTACTTGTCTGCTGGGCACACTCCTCTGGGAAGCATCTTCCAACATCCCCCTCTCCTGGGATCCTTCCTGAATGCTGGAGGAGGGGTAACAGGCTCACTTTAACACTCAAGGGGCCTAAAGCTCACACAGAGCTGGGCCTTGCCCAAGGCCAGGCCAGCAGCCGGGTTTTCCAGCACCTCTCCCTCTCCAAACAGGAAATAGTGGGAGTTGTGGGATGGGCTGTGGGGCAGAGGCTGGGGCAGCCTTCAGGCTGCTCTGTGGTTGGAGCTGACACTGACTTGGGGAGAAGGTAGGAAGCACATGGCCACACTCTGTGGAGGCGGGCTGGACACTTGAGAGGTGAGACTTAAGATTCACATAAGCCCCAGGTCTCAGAGAAGGCAATGGTACCCCACTCCAGTACCCTTGCCTGGAAAATCCCATGGATGGAGGAGCCTGGTAGGCTGCAGTCCATGGGGTCGCAAAGAGTCGGACACGACTGAGCGACTTGACTTTCACTTTTCACTTTCATGCACTGGAGAAGGAAATGGCAACCCACTCCAGTATTCTTGCCTGGAGAATCCCAGAGATTGGGGAGCCTGGTGGGCTGCTGTCTATGGGGTTGCACAGAGTCGGACATGACTGAAGCGACTTAGCAGCAGTAGCAGCAGCAAGCCCCAGGTCTGGAACCTCGAGGCTGCCCATGTCATCCTTCTCCAAGTCCCTCTCCTGAGGAGGATAGCCGAGCAGCCTGGCCATACCTTCTGGGAGGGTTGAGAATGAAAGGAAGGCTGGAAGAAGTTATTAAAGCATTTAGTGAGGAGTGGAAACATGGGATATATGATAATTATATTATCACATAATAGCTGATATGTATTGAGCCCTTACTCTTTCTAAGCACTGTGCCAAAGCTTCATGTAAATCAATGCATCCATTCTCACAATTCAGTGAGGCACTGGGTGTCATTCATCCTAAGTCATAGCTATTTTCCTCAAGTTTTAACACCCCTGAAATCAGGATGCACCTTACAATTGATGACTTAGTTTATTTGGCAGCATTCAAAATTCTTAATAGTATACATTTTTGGTGCATCTATAATTGCTGGTGTCTTAGACTTGATCAACTACAGTGGGAATTATTTTCATTCCCATTTGTGAGATTAGTAAACTGAGTCACACTTAATAAAGGCACTTAGGTTAAATAACTTGCACAGATCACAGAGCAAGCAAGTGACAGAGCCCAGTGTGAAACCAGAGGAAGGAGTTTGTGATGCACTAAGAGTCAAACGCAGGAGAGTTCAGACAAAAGAGACGTAGGCTGCTTTTGGTTAGAGCAGCAGTTCTTAACTCTGGCTTCAAAGTGGAATCGCCTAGGAAATTTAAAATAGTCTCCAGAGCAGCTTAGGTCAGAAGCAGGGCTGGTATTCTGCAGCGACTGAGAGAGTCTTATGGAGGAAGAGGTATTCATGTTTAGTCTTGAAGTGTGGATGGGACTTCGAGAAGGAGGAAGTTAGAGACCTGGTGTGCCCTGCTGGGAGAGCGGTGTGCATGGGGCCAGAGTAAGCGGCTGGGTCCAGCCTGGCTGGCTCCCATGTGCAGCTTGCTGTCCGGCCCACAGACAGCGTTCAGGAACTCTTGCTGATGGAGTGGGTGAACCTGAGGCAGAAGGGGGAGGGCAAGGCTGGGGACCCTCCTGTCCACTTTGTACTCAGGCTGAACCTGCGGGAGCTCTGTGGCAGTGACAGTGTCACCTGACACCTCTAGAAGCTTCTCCGTCATCTGGGCATGGCATCCAGCAACATGTCTGGCCTTGTACAACAGAAACTCACAAACTCTGACACACTCGATTTCAGCTTTGGAGAAGGTGGTACCTCCCCCCAGCGCAGGAACCAGAGCCTGAAGCCAGCCCAGAGCGGATGTTGACATTCACTTGGGACAGCTGAGGACACGGTGGCCCCGTGAGGTGAAGGGACAGCAAGTTAGTGGTGGAGTCGTCTTGGGTGTGTGTACAGTAGAAACCCACAAACTCTGGAAACATCAAGTTCAGTGAGCCTCCCTTCCTGCAGGCTTAGGAAGGGCCAACATCGGCTTTCTTGGAGAGCTGAGGGCAGGGGCTGTGGCGTCAAGCTCTGGCACCTCCACTTGCTAATGGGCCGACGGGGACACGTTATTCTCCCTCTAAAAATCGCCTGATGACTGCCTACCTCGTGAGGTTGCTGTGAAGAGTGGATGAGGAGGTGGTTCCCTCGTGCCTCCCACGGCGCCTAGAACGTGGCAGGCGCTCAAGAAGCTGCGAGCTTAACTGGGAAACACACAGGCGAGGCTGGCCCTCACATCACAGCTGAAGAGCTGCAGGTGGAGCAGGGCCCGGGTGAAGTACGACTAGGCATTTCAGCGGCAAGGAAAAGCCCCCGTACACACACCCAAGACGACTCCACCACTAACTTGCTGTCCCTTCACTTCACCAGGCCTCCGTGTCCTCAGCCATCCCGGGTGAGTGGCAACATCCCCTCTGGGCTGGCTTCAGGCTCTGGTCCCCATGCTGGCGGGGAGGCACCACCTTTTCCAATCCTGAAATCAAGTGTGTTAGTGGGGGGAAGGGCTTGATCCTGGAAAGTGGGCCTGTGGTGGAAAAGCGGACACTCTGGGAGTGACATTTGCTGGCACTTGTGTGCGTGCGTGCGTGCGTGCTCAGCCATGTCTGACTCTTTGCCACCTCATGGACTGTCGCCCGCCAGGTTCCTCTGCCCGTGGTATTTCCCAGGCAAGAATACTGAAGTGAGTTACCATTTCATCCTCCAGGGGATCTTCCCAACCCAGGGATCGACCCTGTGTCTCTTGTGTCTTCTGTACTGGCAGATGGGTTCTTCACCAGTTGAGCCACCGGGGAAGCCCACTGGTACTTGAGGATTTGTCTAAATTGTAAACCAGATGGAAGCTGGTTTAGAAGCCCCTGAGGGCTCAGTGCTGGTGAGGGCTTGGCGCCGCAGCGGAGCGTGGGGCTGGCCTCGTGCTAGAAGCTCCCTGTGTGCATGTGCTGAGCTGCTCAGTTGTATCTGACTCTGCTACCCCATGGACCATGCCAGACTCCTCTGTCCCTCGGATTTCCCCAGGCAAGAATACTGGAGTGGGTTGCCATGCCCTTCTCCAGAGGATCTTCCCGATCCAGGGATTGAACCCCCATGTCTTACGTCTCCTGCATTGGCAGGCAGGTTCTTTACCACTAGCACCACCTAAGAAGCTCCCTGACTCAGGACACAGAGGCGACACAGAACACAAGTCCCGTGGAGAAAGCGGGCCCTCTCTCACTCTCCTGTTCGCTTTTGCTTGTCCTTCGGGGGCCTTTGGGATGACCTTTGCTGAAAGCAGGGGGTGTGTGGGGATGCCTGAGAGGGTCTGGGGCTTAAAAAAAGTAGGCTGAACCCCACAGGCTGCAGGCCATGGATTTTTAACATTAGAAAAGTTTTGGTAATCTGGGAGTGATGGACACGTGACCACAAGAGTTGGCTTTGAAACTCAGTGCTGTTTCTCTTGCCCGTGGGGCTAATTGAACCTGCCCCCACCATGCGCTTCATCTGTGGGATTAAGGTTTTTCTCTCCTCACCAAAAATCATTCAGCAAAATGAGTTATTAAAAGCCGGTTAACTACGCCTGCCTCCGGGACGCTCCCGCTTAACAACCTCTCCTGGGGAGCAGCTGTCAAGCTGGGGCCTCGGAGCTGCAGGGAAGATGACTCATTTACATAGAGCCCGTCCTCTGTCCTGCCCCCCTAGATCTGTCCCTGTCTCTCTGATGACTAATCCTTTCCAGGGATGAGCTCACCGCCCCTCCTGCCCACCACAAAAAGAGCAGAGCCCAGAATTTAGCCTTAGCCCAGAACTGCAGAAGACTGACTCCAAGGCCAGGGAATGCAGGAACAGCCCCTGATGCAACAAAAGTCTGGCTAACAACAGCCGGAGGTGGGGCAGTGAGGTGAGGAAAGCCCTGAAGCCCACGCAGCCCCGGCCTTACCCCCCCGAACCTCAGGGTCCCCACTCAGGGCTGTGGTGAGGCACAGGTCACCCCCCAGAAGGGCGGGTAGACCCGCTGTGGGGAGAAGGCAGGTCCCTCCACCCAGAAGTGTCCATACACCGTCAACTGAATCACACTTCACCGCCAATCCTAGATGAGAGAGGTGCAGATTCTTTTTTAAAGGGAACCTGTGGTAGTTCTGTCAAACTGTCCTCTCAGGCGCACAGTTCCAGTTCCTCTCAGTTAATTCAGTTTTTATTCATCTGGAGAAGCATGTCCTCCTCCCCACCCATGCAGCCCAGAGCCACATTTGAGGGGGGTCTCTGCACCCAGGGGAGACATGGGTAAGGGGCTGCTTCTCGGGGCTCTGAGTCCATCTCGCTAACTCTGGTCCCCAAACCTGGCCACCTCCCAACACCTCTCCTCACAGGAGGCGGCCTGCGTGGCTGCCCCAGAGGAGAAAACAAGCCAAGAAACCACGAGAAAAGCAAACTGCACTTGAAGCTGCAGCCAGGTCCAGCTGCCGTGTACAGTGGAGCGGGTCCCCGGGGAACCATGGGTATGCCGCGCTGGCCCGCTGACATGGCCCCTTGCCTCAGGCTGGTAGACCAATGTGAACGTCTGTTAGGGCCTGGCTGGGTCAGGAGGGCCCAAACCTGTGGCCCCTGCACTGAGGCTCAGTAGGGAGGGGCGCATCCTTCTCCAGATGGGGGGGAGCCATCCCCGCTGCACATTCAGCTCTCGGCTGCCCTGCAGGGAAGGGAGGTTGATCCCTGGCTCACGGGAAGGCAGGGTGGAGCGATGGATGTCTGGAGCCTACGCTATGCCCCGCACTCTGCTGGTGCTATCACAGATACGTCCCCAGAGCAGCTCCTGGGTGTGGCGAGGGAGTGTGTGACTTCTGGTCATTATTCAAGTGTGGAAACCAGGGCTCAGAGAAGTAAAATAGTGCCTGAAAGAACACCCCCAGCACTCAGGCCTCAAGCCCCACATTCACAACTCTTTCCATTCTGCCTCTTGAGGCCTGACTCAGCCTTTGGTTCGGAGATTGTGGCTGTGAGTTTGCTTTGAAACATGCAAACAATCATACCATGCAGGAGGACTGGCTGTGGCCAAAATGCCTGCCCTGGGCCTATGGCATGAATCCGTACCAGATCCTAAGCAACGAGAGACAGGGGCTGGGGCACAGAGGTGTTGAGGACCTTGCTGAAGGTCACAGAAATTCCAGCTCAGGCCCACCAACTCCAAATCCCACTTTCCTTCCTCATCACCTTGTGTTAACCCCCTCGCCCCATTTGCACAGAGAGGCCCTGATGACTTGGGACCAGACTTCTGGTTTTTTGGAAATATTCTGTTCCTGTCCATTCTGAACTTTGTCCCAGACCCAATGCACTGAAGCACAGCTCTGCCCAGATCTCTCTTCTGCTTACATTGCAATGAACTCCCAAGTGATAGGAAGATCCAGAATTTCTTAGACTTAGATTCAAGGCCCTGATTAACTTTTCTAGCATCATCTCTCTTTGAACCTTCTTCTTCAGGGGCATAGGTCCCCTCACTGATCCATGCACACACATTTTCATTTACCAGGTAATTACTAAAATCCTGCTTCTTAATGGACACCACATCATGGGGATATGAGGTGAGCAAGGAGGGCAGAATCCCAGCTTGAAAGAAGCTAGTGTCTAGCAAGCATACCATGAACACTCCCTGCTTCGTGCCTGTGCACCCACTGGTTCCCATCTCTGAAAGTCTGCAATGACTACTTTCCTTTTCTGTTCATCTACCTGAATCCCATTCATCACCTGGCAGCACTTAGCTCTCATCAGGCATTTAATTATGTGCTAATGGCCTCTGTACTATTGACTATGGTCCTGGAATATCATTTCATCTTGTGTGTTTCTGTGTTGCCTTGCCAATGAGGACGTGGCCCATGTCTTAGGTTTCTTCTCATCCTTCATAATGCAGGGGCAGAAACTGCAGTTTGTCTGGTGACCACCAGTAGGTTCTGTACCAGAAATGTGGTTTCAATCTTCATTTTAGTTAATCTACCTAACATGTTTTTGAGACCTGCCATGTGCCAGGTATGGGGGTGGGGAAGAATACTCAGATGTACAATATTGCCCATACCCTGCTGCCAAAGGTCACCAGGAACACACCTGCAGCTCAACAAAATGGAATCTATTGACTCATAGTAACAAAAGAGACTGTCTGTCATGGGGATCTGGGGTACTCATTTAGGATTTGGCCTTGAGTCAGGTGACTAGGGGAGGACTCGAGAAAGCAGGGCTTTGCTCTGAACTAGAAGCCACCAAAGCAGGAAACAGAGGATAAGTCTAGGCTTGAGTATCTTGATAATTGTTACCTAGAAGGGGGCGAATAATGGAGGAAAGCCAAAGCTGTGATTGATAAAGAAGTAGCAGTTGCTCATGTTAACCTGATGGGGGTGTTTGGTCATTTCTGTGGTTTGGATGATGTTGCTATTTGGTCTGTGTTCAGACATGATGTTGGTGAGTGGTCTCATTTTTAATCTCTCTCCACCTTGGCCACAAGGTGGCCTTGGCTGCTGTAGATGTCCTGGGAAAGTGCTTGGTCAAGGTCCAAACCCCATCCCCACACCGTGTTGCTGAACTGTGAGTTCCAGGTTGGCTCCTGACTCTCAGAGGTTGCCTTTGTCTTTCTCAAAATAGTTCTGCTCTAAGTGTTCCATAGACGCTATTTCTTTAATTAATTCCTTCCAAGTTTCCCAATATATTGGCTATATATGTGTATGCATGTATGCCTGCACGTGTATTTAATTCTGTAGGTGAAACATACATCTAGATTGTGAAAATATGGGTGATTTTTATTTCCATTTTCTTCTGTAATGGTGGTTTAGTCCCTAAGTTGTGTCTGACTCTTGTGACCCTGTGGACTATAGCCCACAAGGCCCCTCTGTCCATGGGATTTCCCAGGCAAGCATACTGGAATGGGTTGCCATTTCCTTCTCCAGGGAATCTTCTCAACCTGTCTCCTGCATTGCTGTTATAAATATTTCACATTTCCTTGTGATACAAAAGTGGTTCAAAAGTATGGCTACTTTTGAAACCATAACTTTTTTCCCAATAAGCATTGTTTTTTTTTAATTATTTAAAAAAATGAATAAGACCCACGTTTTCAAGAGAATAACCATGATACCTTATAAAAATAACAACATGGGAGACATCATGGGATGCCAGGAAACAAAAGAAAAGATCTGAGTGGGCTTCCTAGAGAAGCAACAAAGATGCGTTACCCAAGCAGGTGGAGGCAATGGGAGACAGTCTTGAGGTCTGGGTTGGAACATCTGTTCAAGGGTCATGTGGATAAGACTTCCCAGGAAGCATGTACAGTATGAGAATGGGGGCCCCTGGAAAAGGGGCTGAAGAGGAGCCCGTGAAGGAGGCTTTCATTCAGCCAACAAATAGTGACCGAGGGCCCATTATCTATCAGGCCCTTGGGCTTTATAAGTGATCCAGACAGACAAAGCACCCTGTCCTCACAAGGTTTACATTTCAGCATGGAATATGGATAATAAACCGTGAGCATATTGTGTAAGTAAACTGCATGGTATACTAGAAAGTGGCAGTGTTATGGAAAGAAGAAGAAGAAAAGAGTTGGCTGAGTGGGTGGAGAAGCCTGGGGGAGGGAGGAGGTGGTTTGTGGTATTAAGTGGGGTAGTTCAGCACAGGCCTTATTGAGGAAGTAACAGCTAATGAAAAATTGGAGGGAGGTGACATCTACGGTAAGGGTGTTCCAGGCCAATCAACAGCCAGAGGCAAGGAGGTGGGAGTAGGGGAGAAAGGAAGAGGGAAAAATAAAGGAAACACAGGACAAAGAGATTGGTCATCAAATCTCTTATGGACACTCTCTGGACAAAGTTTCAATTACATAAATGCCCCAGAATATGAAAAAAAAAAAACCTATCACTCTCATTTTATTTTTATTATTATTTTTTTAATATTCATTTAGTTGGCTATACTGGGTCTTAATCGCAGCATGCAAAATGCTTAGTTGTGGCATGTGGGATCTAGTTCCCTGACCAGGGATCAAATCTGGGCCCCCTGCGTGGGGAGCATGGAGTCTTATGGAGACCACCAGGGAAGTCCCTCATCTGACCTTAACATGAGGGACAAAGAGGTAAACACGTGGTTTTATAAAAAGAGGAAGAAATGCAATAAATATTCAACTAGATTCCAAGGGACATCTGAGATGCTGAATATAATTTTTTTTCTCTATGAGCAGAACCTCCTGCCATTTTAGAAGGTATTAAGATGATAAGAATAACCATCAACATTTTTTAATATCTCTGGACAGTGTATAGAGCAAATTTTTATGTCTTATCTCATTTGGTCATCACGATAACCCAGGAAAGAATGTCATCATTGTCTCATTTTATAGATGAGGAAATTGAATCCATGAGAGATAATGTGACATAAATGGCATGTGACTCCCTCGAGTCTGAGCCTGTCTCCGGTCTCTCAACCCCATCTCTCAAGCCTATAATCTTTCAGTTATAACAAGGGAAATATTTGAGGGCATGTCAGTTTATATTTTGAGTACAGTGTTAATATATGCTCTATCAATGTTTACCTACTAAAAATTTTACGTGACAGTTATAAAAGAAAAGGCCAGTCTCTCTGGTTGCTGTGATGAGGCCGTCTGAAGCAGCAGGTCAGAGAGTCCAGTTCAGAGGTATCAAAGAGGTGGGGTTGCCCAGAGCACGACAGTAGCCCAAAGGGAGCAAAGAACAGAGGCCAAAGAGAGGCCACAGACTTGGCAGAAGGCATGGAAACTAGAGGAGGAAGCAGGAACGAGGGGGTGCTCAGAAACTTCCCAACAGCTCCCCTGGGCTTTGGCAACTGGGAGGAAGCTGGCTATACATGTGAGGGGAGGGAGACAACCTCATGAATGCCAAACTGCAAGGGGCTGCCGAGGTGCTGAAGAGGGAAGAATGAATGAAGGCCTTTGAAGCAGCATATGAGAAAAGCTGGGACACCCACACCTGGGAAGGCCAAGGCCAAGGTCAAGGTCAAAACAAGCTCTTCACTTACTTACCTCAGGGAGCGCTATGGACTGAATGTTTGTTTCCACCCACCAAATTTCATAGATTGAAATCTTAACCTCTAATGTGACAGTACTAGCAGGTGGACTTCCCTGGTGGCTTAGAGGGTAAAGCATCTGCCTGCAATACAGGAGACCCGGGTTTGATCCCTGGGTCAGGAAGATCCCCTGGAGAAGGAAATGGCAACCCACTCCAGTACTCTTGCCTGGAAAATTCCATGGACGGAGGAGCCTGGTAGGCTACAGTCCATAGGACTGCAAAGAGTCGGACACGACTGAACGACTTTACTTTCACTAGGAGGTGGGGCCTTTGAAAGGTGATCAGATGAGGGTGGAGCCCTCATGCATGGGATAAGTGCCCTTGTAAGAGGGGTCCCAAGATCTCTCTTTATCTCTCTTTCTGCCATGTGAAGACACAGAGAGAAGGCGGCCATCTGGAAGCTAGGAATTGGCCCCTCACCAGACATCGAATCTGCCAGCACCTTGACTTTAGATTTGCCAGCCTCCAGAACTGTGAGAAAGAAATACTTTTTAAACTGCTTTGTCGGTGGCATATTTGTTATAGCAGCCTGAACGGACTAAGACAGGGAGGCTGAGTCAATTGCTAGGGTATCCAAGCACAGTGGTTTAAATCCCTGGCCTTGGAGTCAGAGATCTGGGCTGTACTTAGTGCCCAGTGCCCACTCAGAGCTCCTGGCCATGTGTCCATGTCCTCATCTATGGAATGGAGACAGTATTACCTCACAGGACAGCCACAGGGATTGCATGGGGTGGCTCCCACGGGCAGCAGAGTGCTTGGCACAGAGTGAACACTCAGTAAGTATGCTCATTATTAAGGTTACACCCCCTGCAGAGGGCCAAGAAGGGAGAAGGCTGAGCTGGGCAGGCCTCTGTCTAGGAGAACGCACGAATGATGGACCTAAATTTTCACAACTGCATGTCAGTTGTTGGATTTTGCTTCTAAGGCATTTACTCCCTATCTTGGTCCACTTGGGCTTCTATAACACAACTCCACAGAGCAGATGGCTTATAAACACAGATACTAATATCTGACAGTTCTGGAGGCTGGAAGTCCAAGATCAGGTCACTGGCAGGTTCAGGTCTGGTGAGAGCCCTCTTCCTAGTTCACTGACAGCAGAGTTTCGCTGTGTCCTTGCATGGTAGAAGGGGCCAGGGAGCTCTCTTGGGCTTCTTTTACAAGAGTACTAATCCCGGTCATAAGGGCCCTGCCCTCAAGAGCTGATCAGTTCCCAAAGTCCCCACCTCCTAATAACAACACCCTGGGGGTTAGGTTTTAACATACAAATTCGGGGGTGGGTGGGCACAGACACTCAGACCACAAACACTCAGCAGTCCCTCACGCGTGCACTCACCTGGTCACTCACTCTTATAAAATCATGAAGTACGTACCCTGTGCCAACCATGAGGTGCTTGCTGTGCCAAAGGGCTCAGTGTCTGGCCTGGGATGTGGGAGGGTACAATTACCCCATTAGGGGCTTGAATGATAGTCCAGAGACCTAACACAGTAAGTCCCCTCTTGTGGAACTCTGTGCATTGATGGCAGGAATGTAAAGTGATGGGAACTTTACGCTCCTTGTGGGAACTCCAAATGCCATTTCTATATTAAGTCAGGTCATCAGAAAATAGCCACCATGGACCACAGTATCCCACTCCCCACAGAAATGCATTCACTGTTATTTAATGTTTTGCCTCATGCCTTTAGGAAGGGATGGTGGAAATATCTTTTTGAAGACCATGTCTGTGTCTTTTGCAAAACCACAGAAAAAAATATCATTGCCCGTGTCCCTTATTTAAAGACTTGTGAGATTCATTTCTCCTTGAATTCAGGATCTAAAGTTTGGCTTCCTAGGGGCACTCGTCCACTTGCCCCCTTTTAGTGAACCCTGAGCTCCATTTGCCTCTTGATAGAGCCAGCACAGTGCTCAGTTGCTGCAGGTCTCTAGCATGTGGTACATCTCTCATCAGTTCTTAATTATTTTTAGTTCCCTTCCTGCCCACCCACCTGTCCCCTTCTTCCTGTCCACAAGATCTGCTGAGCACCTGTGAGCAAGCACCATGCTAGGACACAGTGCTGCCCTCTTAAAGAGTGCAGTTCAGCTTATTCTAGTTTTATCACTCAAATTTGTTCAAGTCCTTTGTGGAATTTTAAGCTGGCTTTTAGGCATATATAATAAGCAACAGCAATTTCCAGAAGTGTCTGAGTCACAGTGAAAAGTGAAAGGGAAAATCGCTCAGTCGTGTCGGACTATTTGCGACCCCATAGACTAAAGGGTCCTCGGAATTCTCCAGGCCAGAATACTGGAGTGTGTAGCCTTTCCCTTCTCCAGGGGATCTTCCCAACCCAAGGATTGAACTCAGGTCTCCCGCATTGCAGGTGGATTCTTTACCAGCTGAATCACTAGGGAAACCCCACCAAATACATGGGATCTCTTTCTCTAAGCTGGTGTTTAAAATACAGGCCAACTGTCTGTCACACAGCAGGGTCCTAAGATGTTTTAGTCTACAGGCAGGGTGATGGCCACAAGGACCTCTTATCTCCCCCAGATTTCATATGTTGAAGGCTCCAGTATCTCAGAATGTGACTGTATTTGTTGATAGGGCCTTTAGAGAGGTAAATAAGGTAAAATGAGGTCATATAAATAGACCCTAATCCAATATGCAGAGGATGAGATGGTTAGATAGCATCACTGACTCAATGGACATGAACTTGAGCAAACACCGGGAGATAGTGGAGGACAGAGAGGCCAGGCATGCTGTAGTTCAAGGGGTCATGGAGTCCGACACAACTTAGGGACTGAACAACAACAATCCAGTATGACTGGTGTCCTTATACGAGGAGATCAGGACACAGACACGCACCAAAGGAAGCCCATGTGAGGACACGGTGGAAAGGCTGCTATCTCTACGCCAAGGAGAGAGGTCTCAAACCAATTCTGCCGATGACCTTGATCTTAGAGCTCTGGCCTAAGAATTGTAATTTTGCTGTTTAAGCCACCCAGCCTGTGACACTTTGTTTGGGCAGCCTGAGCCAGCTAACAGCCCATTTGCTGGGCTGCAGAAGCCCTGCATTGCTGCACCCTAGCTTGTTCTGTTTTCTGCAGTAGCTGAGGCTGCAGAGAGCTCAGATGCAAAGCTTAGTTTCTGAGCCCTGATCAGGAGGCTGTGTTTATATTTATCCTGCTAACGGCAAGGGACTGTTTCTACCCACAGCAATAACCTCCTGGGGGAGCTGAGGGCAGCCAAGGAAACAGCTGCCTCTGTCAGGCCCACTGGGTCCCTCCAGCAGGGCCCACACACTCAGGCCCCACGCTTCTGAGCTGCCTCCTCCCTGCAGGCTCTCTCTGATGCCTGGCTCTCCTAACCCCTACACCAGGCTTGGGCTCCCAGGCCAGAGCTATTCTACCTGGCATCCATGTGAATTGTGAGGATGCAGACTGCTTCTCACAACCTCTCTAGAACATGCCCAGACCAAAGACTGGTGCCTTTGCAAGCAAGTCGTGATGCTAATCTCACTTAGAATCTTTTGATCTGCAGTCAGGTGGGTTATCCATTGCACCAGCCTCACTTAGATTCAACACAATACCAGGTACTTAATAGGTACTCAATGAACAGAATAAGAAGGGTTTGTTTATTTTTTTCTCTTCATAAACTGTAGTGCCTTTACCACCCGTTCTCCTGACAGCCCTGAGGGGATAGTCTCTTGGGAGAGGGTCTCAGCAACCCTGGGCTCTTCTGGGGTCCTGCAGCCAGCCAGGAGCCTACAGGAGGTTTCAGTTGGACCCCTGGCCATACTGCACAGGTTCCAGTTTTATTTGCAAGAACAGGGACCACTGAGACCCGCTGCTGCACTGGGATCCTTGAGTTCCTCAGGGAGAGTGTAAGGTGAGAGCACCAAAGTCAGAGGGACACTGCTGCTGCTGGAGAAGATCCAAGCTTACAGGAAACCAGGGCACCACAGGGACACGTAAGAAAAGACAGGGAGGAGCTGATGGGTTTTAAGTGCTGGCTATAGAAACACTTTTTCTGGTGGATAAGTCTACATGACATGTGAATGTTTGCTCTTTAAAGGAATTATTTGAGAAGGGAACTTTACTTGAGCAAGGGTGTCCCTGGAATTATGAAAAGAAGATCTGCCAGGGCCTCATCACCACCACGAATAGTCACAACCCCTCCATCAGAGCACAGATGACAACCTCTTTTTTTTTTTTTTAAGCTCCTATCACTGCACTGTGTCATTTTCCTTATGAGGCTTCTGTGAGTTTATGGTTTTAGAGGTCATTTTCACAGAATTTATCTTCCTTTTTCCCAAGCATCCATGATTGGGGGACTACTATCCAGTTTTTAGATGCACAGTCTGAGGCTCAGAAAGGCACGGTCCAAGGCAAGTAAGTGGTTGAGGTGGTGTCAGAATTCGGCTCAGGGACCCCATGGTGGGTGGCTCCCCTTGCAGGTTTGTGACCATCTGGGGCTTTCAGAGCAGAAACCTGTGGGAAGCTCAGCTGGCCCACTGGATACAGCTGCCCCCTGGCTGGACAGATGCCCCACAAGGCAATGGGGTGTATTCCCCCCGGTGTGTGCCCTGCTGGCTCTTTGGGAGAAAGGACGGTCAGGAGATTCTGGACACTGCCCCTGGACTGGTCTTCTGGAAGCTGGGCTCAGGTGCAGAATGGCTCGTCTTTCCTCTTCCCCTGCTGCTGTGGTTCTGGGGATCTGGAGAAGAATGTTCAACACTTCTTTTCCTAACTGGAGGATAACTGCTTTACGGCGTTGTGTTGATTCCTGCTGTACAACAACACAAATCAGCCATAAGTGTATATATAGCCCCTCCCTCTTGAGCCTCTCTCTCAGCCACCCCCCACCCTACCTCTCTAGGTTGTCACAGAGCAGCAGGCCGGGTTCCCTGTGTTGTATAGCAACTTCCTGCTAGTTATCTATTTTATTTTATTTTATTATTTTTTTTTTCTGCAGGGTGGAGGATCACCCAGAACTTCCCCAGCAACTTCCCACCCAGACATCATAACTGAACTTTAACGTTTCTCTCTGAGAGCCAGTTTCAGAGACTATATAAAATAGTTATCTATTTTATACATGGTAATGTATATTTGTTAATGCTACCCTCTCAATGTGTCCCTCCCTCTCTTTCCCCTTGCTGCTGCTGCTGCTAAGTCGCTTCAGTCGTGTCCGATCCTGTGCGACACCAGGCTCCCCTGTCCCTGGGATTCTCCAGGCAAGAACACTGGAGTGGGTTGCCATGTCCTTCTCCAATGCATGAAAGTGAAAAGTGAAAGGGAAGTCACTCAGTCGTGTGCAACCCTCAGCAACCCCATGGACTTGCAGCCTTCCAGGCTCCTCCGTCCATGGGATTTTCCAGGCAAGAGTACTGGAGTGGATGCCATCGCCTTCTCTGCTTTTCCCTTGATGTGTCCACAAATCCACATTCTATGTCTGTGTCTCTATTCTTATCCCGTAAATAGGTTCATCAGTACTATTTTTCTAGATTCCATATATATGCCTTAATATATGATATTTGTTTTCCTCTTTCAAAGTCTATTTCCCATCCCTCTGCCACGGAGTGCAGCACCATCCACCAGCTTCAGTTCTCATAGCTCTTGTGCCACTGATGGGAGCAGGGCACAGATCCTTTTCATAAAGGGGTCTCCTGGGAGCAGGCTCCCCCAGATGTGGTGTGGAGTCCCCAGGGTCTGCTCTTAGGTGGCAGCAAAAGGCCATGAAACATTCGTGACACCACCAATTTTACCTCTTTTTTTCAACTGACTCCTCTATCTCAGAGGAGACAGACCTTGACCCTGATGTCGGACACACAGATATGCCTGAACCCCATCTTTGCTGCCTCAGCCCCCCACCTCTCTCTCTCGACATATACATGGCATCCCGGGGATAAAATAGGCCAAAGGAATTCTCATCATATCAGTTCTCAGCTGGTCTCAGCCTGTCCCTCAAGGCCACACAGCTCAGGGAAGCCCCGCATCTCTATATCAGCTCTTAAAGGCAGGGCTTGCTTACTGATAGCAGCACCTAGGAAAGCCTTTCTTTTTCACACCCTTCCTCCCCAGGCCCTAGAGATGGCTAGCCCCATTGTTCTCTGTGCTCTTACTAAAACACATCACTCCCGTGTACTTTCCTGTCTGAGTAACTCATAGATTGTAAAAACTATAATTTCCTGGGATCTGTTTTAAATGCCCTTTGCTGGCAGACGTGGGCTCGGCATGAGTTCTCTGTAATTTTCCAGCCTCTTAATGCCCCCCCTGCAGCTAACATGTACCATGCACCAAACATAACCCACCTTCTTTCCACCCACCAGACAACCCAATTACTCACACAGTCTTCAGCAATGCCATCCTGAGGGTCCCTGGCTAGGCTGTGGAGGAGGGAATGTAACTGTGCTTCTGAAAAACTATAGCACATCCTCTCCAAGAAAAACTATGTGTCTAACAACAGGAATGCTTGAAAAGTTTATTCCTACATCATATGCACGCATGCATTCAGTTGTGTCTGACTTTTAAAGACCCCATGGACTGTAGCCTGCCAGACTCCTCTGTCCATCGGATTTCCCAGGCAAGAATACTGGAGTGGGTTGCCATTTCCTTCTTCAGGGGATCTTCCTGACCCAAGGATCAAACCCACCTCTCCTGAATTTGCAAGCTGGTTCTTTACCAGCTGAGCCACTGGGGAAGTCATTATATATATATAAGTATATAAAAAGCAGGACCCCCAATTTTTTTTAGGATTCCAAATCTTTGTCCAGAAAAAAAAAAAAGACTTGTAGTGGTTCTATTTTATGGTGAAAATGTGGGGATTTTTTCAGGAGTTCTAATTGGCATATATTATTTTAATGAATTATAGACGATTCATTTTGTCATTATTTTTTTAAAGTCAGGGTCTGACAGCATGGTAGGGTAGGAAGTCACACATCTGTGAGCAGATAAGGCCATGATGGGTCAGAGGTGGGTGGTCAGATGACCATAAGCAGAAGCTAAGAAAGAGGGTCATGAAGCCTGCATTATCAGGATGGGCTCTGCAGAGGAAGTGGCTGTTGCATGGCATGGATTAGGGGGAAGTACAGGGGGATGGATGGGGGAAGGTATTCTGGGCAGAGGTAATATAATGAGGTAACGTAATGAGGTACATAGTATCTGGTCTAGTTTGGCCAGAGCTGAGGGTGCAGCAAGGAGAACCTTAACCCTTCTCGGGGTTGGAGGGACTGGGCCCAGTCTGTAGAGCCCTGAAACTAAAGGAGGTTCCCTGGAGGAAAGCAGGGAGCCTGCCAGCAGAGGATAGACCCTTTGGGAGGCTTGGAGACATGTCGATGTCTTTCCCCAATTCAGTCATTTATTAAGTATCCTTTATATCTCTAAATTCCTCATCATTCAAGGGGCACCAACTCTGCCGTCCAGGGGGTAGGGTGGGAGGTGGGTGAAATGGCAGAAGCCGCAGGGCCACCTGGCTTAGGATCTCAGTTCTGTCACTCTCTGGCTCTTTCATCTGAGAAGGCCATTGAACTTCTCTTTGCCTCGGTTTCCTCATCTGAAAAGTGAGGGTATGAATGGTACCCACTTCCACAGCAGGTGATGAGGACTGTGTAAGATAAAGTGTGCAAAGCACTTAGCATGGGGCTTTGAAATGTTGACCAGTTGTACTATTAGAGAACAAGGAACAGAGTTTCTAAAGATAGGGCATAAGGAAGGATGGAGAAGAAAAAGGTGGGAGAATGAGTAAAAGACAAACAGAAATTTCGATTTCTCTAAGCTCCTTTTTGTTTTCTCGGGAAATAATTTGCTCAGGAGGCCAGCTCACCTATTCTATGTGCTCTATTGTGGGGAGGAATCCACCTGACAGAAAGAGAAAGAGATAACTCTGGACCAGACCAGACAGGGAAAAGCTGTAAAGCTAGCAGCACTTGAGGGTTCCAGGAACAGCCCCTCCCCTCATTCAAAAACCTCCAACGCCTTCCGAGGGCCTAGAGCCACGGGGCCCAGTCACCTGGCTCGGACGCCTATGACTGCAGTTACTGCAAAGGCAGCTCAGCTGTCATGAGTTTCTCCTACATTTGTACTATTGGTTTCCAAACATATCAAATGATTTTATGATGGTGAAAAGATGCATTTAAAAGTGGTATTGAATTAGTTCAGAGGGCTTTGTGTGTCAGAATGTATTTTCCCTATCGAAAGTGTAGTCGCTCAATCGTGTCCGACTCTTTGCTACCACATGGACTGTAGCCCGCCAAGTGTCCATGGAATCTTGCAGGCAAGAATACTGGAGTGGGTTGCCATTTCCTTCTCCAGGGGATCTTCCCAACCCAGGGATCGAACCTGGGTCTCCCACCTTGCAGGCAGATTCTTTACCATCTGAACCACCAGGGAAGCCCATTTCCCTATTAATGAATAGATATTGGAAGTATATGTGACTTCTGTCAGACGGGTTCTGTAAAAATATCTCTAGCTTTTAAAGTGGTCCTCACACTTAAAAAAACATGGCAGACTTCTGATTTAAAATGATCATCTCATCACCTGATCTTATCTATTTTCCCTCCTAAGAATCTTTTAAAATGATAGTAAAGGGATATTAAGACTCAAACACTGAAAGGGGCAGAGAGATTTCCTGTGGATGAGGAATTTCAACAGACTTTAGGAAGGTGGCCAGCAGGAGTGAAGGGTGACTGGCAAAGGTGGGTGCTGCTCAGAGAGGACGACAGCCAAGGAGGGGAGGAAGATGAACTGTCCCATAGAGCCCTGGGGAGACATGGGTCTGAGCAACACCACACAGATAACACTGCCTGCTTGCCCACTGACCTAAAGAGAAGCCTGAGTCCACAAGCCCCACCTGTGCCCACTGAGCTACCAGAGTTGATTCTAATTCCTAAATGTGAGTGGGCAGCCACAGTTCAGACATCTGAGATAAGCCTGGGACCTCTCCCTCTAGCTCAGTCCCACCTTTATCTTCGAGACCACTAAGGCTTTGTCTTCAGATCACTTCTCTTCTGGGTATCAACGAGCACACTGTAGGATCTTGGCTGTATATTGAAATTACCTGAGGAATTTAACAAAATATGAATTTCTAAGTCCCACCCCTGGGGAGTATGATGCAGTTGGATTGGTGGTGGAGGGTGGGGTGGGGGGAGGGGTATCAAGACTTTCAAAAATTCCCCAGGTAATTTTTTTAAAATGTTTTTATTTTTGTCTGCACTGGGTCTTTGTTGCTGCACTCGGACTTTCTCTAGTTGTTAGGGGTAGGGGTTACGACCCCCTGCGAGTAGGGGTTCCTTGTTGTTGCAGTATGCGGGCTTTTTATTGTGGTGGCTTCCCTTGCTGCGGAGTATGGGCTCTAGAAGCACGTGAGCTCAGCAGTTGTGGCCCATGGGCTTAGTTGCTCCATGGCGTGTGGAATCTTCTCAGACCAGGGATTGAACCCATGTCCCAGATGGATTCTTATCCATCGTACCACCAGGGAGGTCCTCCCCAGATAATTCTAATATGCAGCCAGGGTTGAGAACACTGTCCTTGTTGATATTTGGTAGGGCTTTAAATAATACTATAGAAGAGTGGTTCTCATCCCTGCCTGTACATTGGAATCATCTGGTGAACTTTTAAAAGTATCAGTTCCCAGGCCTGATCCCCAGTGATTCTGATTGAATTGGCCTAAGGTCAGGTCTGAATACTGATTTCTTTTTTTGAAGTTTCTTAAGTGATTTAAAAAAATGTTTATTTATTTGACCATGCCAGGTCTTAATTGCGGCATGTGGGATCTTTAATCTTTCTTTGTGGCGTGCAGGATCTTTAGTTGCAAAATGCAAACTCTTTGTTGCAGCATGTAGGATCTAGTTCCCTGACTAGGGATGGAACCTGAGGCCCCTGTAATTGGGAGCCTGGATTCTTAGCCACTGGACCACCAGGGAAGCCCCTTAAGTGATGTTAATATTGCTGCAGACAGGGTTAAGAACCAGTGGTCCAGAGACTCACAAATTCTAAATCTGCATCTCGGTTCCAACTGCCTGACTGACATCCAATTTGAAGTCAAGAGACATCTCAAAATAAATATTTTGAAAACTGAGCTCTTTATTTTCCCTCCCAACCACCCTCTTCTTCGTTCTATTAAATCTTTCCTTATCTCAGTAAATGACAAGTCCATCCTTCCAGTTGTTCAGTTCAAAAATCTTAGAGTCCTTTTTGATTCTTTCCTTTATCTCATACTCTGTATCTGATCCATGAGCAAATCTACCTTCAAAATAGATCCAGAATCTAACCACTGGCTTTTTCTTCAGGCCATGAGGGAATAACTGGATCCAGATTTCTTTCCCAACATAAACCACTAGGAAACTGGACAAAATTTATGAAGTAATTATTTTCAGGCCCTGGAAGACAGGTAGTACAAGATTATGGTCCCTGAGAGAGGGAAACAAACAGGGTGAAACCTTTGATGGCCCTGGTATTCTGCTTGGATGCAGTTTGCAGATAGCAATAGAGGGAATAGGGATCCAGAACCTAGCGGTCTCACTGAAGGACAAAGCAGCTTCCAAAAAAAAGGCAGACTTGCAGGGTAGCAGACTAGAGAGGAAGGAACTACCAAGAGAAGGAGCTCCAGAAATCTGTGCAGGGGTTCCCTGAGTCTTCAGCTGAATAACAGTCAGTGCAGGTATAGGGTGAAGCTCCTCAAGACCAAGATGGGGGTGGCGGTGAACGACTTCCAGGAAAGGACAGTTGCCAGAGAGCTGTAAGCCAAATAATTCCCAGAGCTCTCATAGAGCCAGGAATCACCTGAGTTCCTGGGTGAAGAGGCTTCAATAAACACACGAGGAATTCCACTAAGCCCTAGAAAGGGTATGCCCTAACACTGTGGCTAAATTAGTCCCAGAGAAAAGGCTCTTTTAGACCTCACTTTAAAAAGCTTAAAAACAAGCCTAGAAAAGATCAAACTTACCCATAAGCAGCTTAACTGTCTGCCATAACAGAGTCTACCCCTGTTTAAAGGAGGACAGCATAATCAACCATCAAAAACGTAAAGCTCACAATATTCTGGTCTCTAATAAAAAAGGATCAGACATACAAAGAAGAAGGAACATGTAATCCACAAAGAGGAAAATCTGTCAACATAAACAGACCCAACTATGGCAGAGATTAGGGAATGAGCAAAGACATTTAAACAGCTATTATTAATATATTGAATATGCTCAAGGATTTCAAGGAAAAGATGAACTTAATGAGAGAAATGGGAAAAAATTGAAAAGAACTAAGCGGAACTTCTAGAGATAAAGAATATAATATTTGAAAGACAATTTCCATTGGATAGGATTAATACTACGTTAGACACTGCAGAAAAAAAAAAAACTTAACTTGCACATAGCAATAAAAACTATCCAAAATGAAGCAGTGAGGGGGGAAAAAAAGACTGAAAAAACAAGAAAGCAAGAGCCTCAGTTACCTGTGAAACCGTATCAGGTAGTCTAATATATGTGTAATTGGAGTCCAAAAAAGAGATAATGGAAGTAAAAACGACTATTTGACAAATTTTGGTCAAAAAATTTTCAAAGTTAATAAAACTTATAAACACACGGATCCAAGAAGCCCACAGTAGGGTAAACACATACAGAAAACTCTGCGGAGGCACATCACAATCAAATTGTCAGGGGAATTTTCTGGCAGTCCAGTGGTTAGGACTTCATACTTTCACTGCAGGGGCCATGGGTTTGGGGAATCCCTGGCTGGGGAATTAACATCGCACAAGCTGTGTGGCCAAATAAATAAGTGACCAATTTTTAAAAGTCAAATTGCTGAAAATCAAGAATGAAGAGAAAATCTTAAAAACAGCCAGAGCGGAAAAGGGCACATTATTTAAAAATCAGATCAGATCAGTTGCTCAGTCGTGTCCGACTCTTTGCGACCCCATGAATTGCTTATTTAAACATAAACGAATATAAAAATCACAGACTTCTTGTCAGAAACTATGCAAGAAACAACCTTCTGAATGATGAAATTAAAAAAACAAAAAACGAAACAGCCCTTTAACCTAGATTTCTATGTTGTTGCTGTTGTTCAGTCACTCAGTCGTGTCTGACTCTGCAACCCCATGGACTGCAGCACACCAGGCTTCCCTGTCCACCACCATCTCTTGGAGTTTGCTCAAACTCATGTCCATAGAGTCAGTGATGCCATCCAACTATCTCACCCTCTGTCATCCTCTTCTCCTCCCGCCTTCAATCTTTCCCAGCATCAGGATCTTTTCCAATGAGTCAGTTCTTCGCATCAGGTGGCCAAAGTATTGGAGTTTCAGCTTCAGCATCAGTCCTTCCAATGACTATTCAGGACTGATTTCCTTTAGGATGGACTGGTTGGATCTCCTTGCAGTCCAAGGGACTCTCAAGAGTTTTCTCCAACACCACGGTTCAAAAGCATCAATTCTTCAGTGCTCAGCTTTCTTTATAGTCCAACTCTCACATCCATACATGACTACTGAAAAAACCACAGCTTTGACTCTACGGACCTTTGTCAGCAAAGTAATGTCTCTGCTTTTTAATACACTCTCTAGGTTTGTCACAGCTTTTCTTCCAAGGAGCAAGCATCTTATAATTTCATGACTGCAGTTACTGTCCACAGTGATTTTGGAGCCCAAGAAAATAAGTATAGATTTCTATACTTAGTGAATATCTCTTTTCTGAAAGATCTAATCACTCTTCTCTGACACTGCCCATCACACTCTTGTCCAAGTCACCATCATCTCTCACCTGGAATATTTCAAAAGCCTCCTAACTAGTTTCCATGCTTCAACATTTGGTCCCCTATGCCTATAAACTCACTGCATTCCTCTTTCTCACAACCCTCCTAAGGCTCTCATTTTACTTAGAGTAAAATCTCAAGGCCCTGCCATGGACCATAGACCCTGCATGATTTAGTCCTTGGCTATTGGCTCAGATGGTAAAGAGTCTGCCTGCAGTGCAGGAGACCCAGGTTCAATCCCTGGGTCAGGAAGATCCCCTGGAGAAAGGCATGGTAACCTACTTCAGTATTCTTGGCTGGAGCATCCCATGGACAGAGGAGCTTAGTGGACTATAGTCCATGGGGTCGCAAAGCGTCAGATACAACTGAGTGACTAACACACATACATATTGCTCTGAGTTCACATTCTAACATTCTCCCACCTGACCCTTCTTCACACACTCCTCCAGGTACACTGGCCTCTTTGCTGCTTCTCCAACAAACCATGCGAACTCCTGCTTAAGGACCTTGACACTTGCTGGAATAATCTTCCTCCAAGCAGCCACACGGCTTGCTCCCTTGCTTCACCCCATGTCTTTCCTCAAGGGTCATGTCATCAGAGACCCTTTTAGATTACCCTGTCCAAAAAAGCACCCCTATTTCCAGCACTCTTCATTCTGTTACCTTATTCTTTTAATAGCATTTATCACTGTCTGCCTTTTACTTATTTGTTGACCGACTGCCTCCTCCAACTAGAATGTTAGCTCCATGCAGCAGGGACTTTGTCTGCTTACTCACTGATGTACATAGAATGTGAAATCAGTAACACACATGCATGCATCTCTACCTCAAGTTTGTTCTGGATTCTTGATACATAAAAACATTTTTGTCCCAGTTCTGGGTAAGACAGGTCATTGGTTGAAAGTTCAACTCTAACCACAGGCTTCCCTGTGCCTAGCTCAGAGGGGCTGGGAGGAGCTCTAAAGGACATGTGTGTCACTGAAGTGGCAGCACTCGGAGGTTGAAAACCCTGGGAAAATTACAAGGGAGAACAGCCAGGGCCTTGCAGATGTTGGCTCACTCAATCACATTATACTGAGAACTGGGCCTTTCTCTGCAGAGTCTGCATCAGCTCTTTCCTCTTCCTCAGCCCTGGGGAGAGGGGAGGTCAGGAGCTAGGACAGAATTGATCAGAGTACTCAGCTCCTAGCTGAACTTAGAGTGCCCTTCAGCCATAATGACTATTCAGGACTGATTTCCTTTAGGATGGACTGGTTGGATCTCCTTGCAGTCCAAGGGACTCTCAAGAGTTTTCTCCAACACCACGGTTCAAAAGCATCAATTCTTCAGTGCTCAGCTTTCTTTATAGTCCAACTCTCACATCCATACATGACTACTGAAAAAACCACAGCTTTGACTCTACGGACCTTTGTCAGCAAAGTAATGTCTCTGCTTTTTAATACACTCTCTAGGTTTGTCACAGCTTTTCTTCCAAGGAGCAAGCATCTTATAATTTCATGACTGCAGTTACTGTCCACAGTGATTTTGGAGCCCAAGAAAATAAGTATAGATTTCTATACTTAGTGAATATCTCTTTTCTGAAAGATCTAATCACTCTTCTCTGACACTGCCCATCACACTCTTGTCCAAGTCACCATCATCTCTCACCTGGAATATTTCAAAAGCCTCCTAACTAGTTTCCATGCTTCAACATTTGGTCCCCTATGCCTATAAACTCACTGCATTCCTCTTTCTCACAACCCTCCTAAGGCTCTCATTTTACTTAGAGTAAAATCTCAAGGCCCTGCCATGGACCATAGACCCTGCATGATTTAGTCCTTGGCTATTGGCTCAGATGGTAAAGAGTCTGCCTGCAGTGCAGGAGACCCAGGTTCAATCCCTGGGTCAGGAAGATCCCCTGGAGAAAGGCATGGTAACCTACTTCAGTATTCTTGGCTGGAGCATCCCATGGACAGAGGAGCTTAGTGGACTATAGTCCATGGGGTCGCAAAGCGTCAGATACAACTGAGTGACTAACACACATACATATTGCTCTGAGTTCACATTCTAACATTCTCCCACCTGACCCTTCTTCACACACTCCTCCAGGTACACTGGCCTCTTTGCTGCTTCTCCAACAAACCATGCGAACTCCTGCTTAAGGACCTTGACACTTGCTGGAATAATCTTCCTCCAAGCAGCCACACGGCTTGCTCCCTTGCTTCACCCCATGTCTTTCCTCAAGGGTCATGTCATCAGAGACCCTTTTAGATTACCCTGTCCAAAAAAGCACCCCTATTTCCAGCACTCTTCATTCTGTTACCTTATTCTTTTAATAGCATTTATCACTGTCTGCCTTTTACTTATTTGTTGACCGACTGCCTCCTCCAACTAGAATGTTAGCTCCATGCAGCAGGGACTTTGTCTGCTTACTCACTGATGTACATAGAATGTGAAATCAGTAACACACATGCATGCATCTCTACCTCAAGTTTGTTCTGGATTCTTGATACATAAAAACATTTTTGTCCCAGTTCTGGGTAAGACAGGTCATTGGTTGAAAGTTCAACTCTAACCACAGGCTTCCCTGTGCCTAGCTCAGAGGGGCTGGGAGGAGCTCTAAAGGACATGTGTGTCACTGAAGTGGCAGCACTCGGAGGTTGAAAACCCTGGGAAAATTACAAGGGAGAACAGCCAGGGCCTTGCAGATGTTGGCTCACTCAATCACATTATACTGAGAACTGGGCCTTTCTCTGCAGAGTCTGCATCAGCTCTTTCCTCTTCCTCAGCCCTGGGGAGAGGGGAGGGTCAGGAGCTAGGACAGAATTGATCAGAGTACTCAGCTCCTAGCTGAACTTAGAGTGCCCTTCAGCCATAAACAGCTATAAAAGAAGAAGAAATTTTATGGAAAAACATTTCAGTTCAGTTCAGTTCAGTCACTCAGTCGTGTCCGACTCCCTGTGACCCCATGAACCACAGCATGCCAGGCCTCCCTGTTCATCACCAATTCCCAGAGTTCACCCAAACCCATGTCCATCGAGTTGGTGATGCCATCCAACCATCTCATCATCTGTCGTCCCCTTCTCCTCCTGCCTTCAATCTTTCCCAGCATCAGGGTCTTTTCCAATGAGTCAGTTCTTCACATCAGGTGGCCAAAGTATTGGAGTTTCAGCTTCAGCATCAGTCCTTCCAATGAATATTCAGGACTGATTTCCTTTTAGTTCAGTTCAGTTCAGTCGCTCAGTCGTGTCTGACTCTTTGCAATCCCATGAATTGCAGCACACCAGGCCTCCCTGTCCATCACCAACTCCCAGAGTTCACTCAGACTCAAGTCCATCGAGTCAGTGATGCCATCCAGCCATCTCATCCTCTGTCGTCCCCTTCTCCTCCTGCCCCCAATCCCTCCCAGCATCAGAGTCTTTTCCAATGAGTCAACTCTTCGCATCAGATGGCCAAAGTATTGGAGTTTTAGCTTTAGCATCAGTCCTTCCAAACAACACCCAGGACTGATCTCCTTTAGAATGGACTGGTTGGATCTCCTTGCAGTCCAAGGGACTCTCAAAGAGTCTTCTCCAACACCACAGTTCAAAAGCATCAATTCTTTGGTGCTCAGCTTTCTTCACAGTCCAATTCTCACATCCATACATGACCACTGGAAAAACCAAAGCCTTGACTAGACAGACCTTTGTTGGCAAAGTAATGTCTCTGCTCTTGAATATACTATCTAGGTTGGTCATAACTTTCCTTCCAAGGAGTAAGTGTCTTTTAATTTCATGGCTGCAGTCACCATCTGCAGTGATTTTGGAGCCCCAAAAATAAAGTCTGACACTGTTTCCACTGTTTCCCCATCTATTTCCCATGAAGTGATGGGACCAGATGCCATGATCTTCGTTTTCTGAATATTGAGCTTTAAGCCAACTTTTTCACTCTCCTCTTTCACTTTCATCAAGAGGCTTTTGAGTTCCTCTTCACTTTCTGCCATAAGGGGGGTGTCATCTGCATATCTGAGGTTATTGATATTTCTCCTGGCAATCTTGATTCCAGCTTGTGCTTTTTCCAGCCCAGCATTTCTCAGGATGTACTCTGCATATAAGTTAAATAAGCAGGGTGACAATAAACAGCCTTGACGTACTCCTTTTCCTATTTGGAACCAGTCTGTTGTTCCATGTCCAGTTCTAACTGTTGCTTCCTGACCTGCATACAGATTTCTCAAGAGGCAGGTCAGGTGGTCTGGTATTCCCATCTCTTTCAGAATTTTCCACAGTTTATTGAAAAAACATTTAAAAAGATATAAACCAGGGATTTAGAAGAAAATGAAGGTGATGCTGACAAAGATGTCATGAATTAAGGTCACTGCTACACACTAACGTCCTTTGCATTCAGGCCAGCCTCCCTCAGTGCCTTTCTCACCTGCTGGACACAGAAGCTGCCCCCAGCAATCTCTGAGCAGTGGTTGGGGGTGGGGAGGGCTACCCTGTTGAATTCTGCTTTGGAGGAGGGGCTTTTTCATCCAGACTCAGCCTGACTTCACTCTCTACCTTCTGTACAGCTGCAGCATCCTCAACTCCCTTCCTCCCATTATTAGACATGAATACAAATCTCCGGATGCATCACAGAGATCCCCAGGCCCACAGTTAGCCCTTTTCCTTAGATCTTCACGTGTAACTTTGATGTCAAGAAATCGAGGAGGAAGAGAGGATGAGAACCAAGAGTAGCAGGGATCATATTGAGTCATGTTGAATGTCAGTTACTAGACCCTGCCATTTGGCTCCTGAGAACATCTCTCATATTTCTCATGCTTCCTCTTCTCCTTTCCAAAGGCCACAGATAATTGGCCTGGCCCTTATCGCTATCCACCTCCACTCAAATCACTCTGCACACAAGTATTTAGCATCCGGGGCTGCCACATTAACAAATGAACAACACTTACTGACCTGTTATGTGGCCAATTACGTGGGTCCTTCCCACGACCACATAAGAGAGATGTCATTGTGAGAAAGATTTGTACACAGCTGCTAAGTTGGATGTGCCAAATTCTGCTCTTTGTCCACAGTGCATACACCAGAGCTATCATATATCATGAGCCACTTAGAGCTAATGAAGAAATAATACACACTGGCAATCCCTTTGAATGAGTTTGGAATCACATAGCAGTTCAGAGATGAATATTACAAACGCGAGGATTTGCCACCTTAGAGACACATAAGCTCCCCATAAACTGAATGGGACAGCTGGTAGTGGGCTGATTTAAATGTTAAAGTGAACAGCCAAAACAAGGGACTTCACAATTATCTGGTTGTTTCCAGGCCGTTTACAGACCGACAATTTAGACTAACTGGATTGCCTGATTTAATAGCATAACTATATAGTGACTAATCAGTCAGAATGTTCTTCTCAAACACTCATCATCGCATTATACTCCTGCTCAAGAACGTGTATCGGCCCCTTAATGCTCCTCACGCCAAATCTAAGGCATTTCTGCCCAGCTTTCAATATGACCTCTGATAAGACCTAAACCTACTAAGCAGTTTTACCAGTTGCTCATCCTCAAAATGCCTAAGGCAGGCCGGTCCTGACCTCCCGCACACTGCTCCCCCAGGCCTACCACGAGAGGTGGCATCAGACACACAGGAATGAGCAAAGGATCTGGGCTTCAGCTTTGCCACTCGCTGTGTGATATCAGCCAAATTACTAATAAAAACACTAACTCATATTAAAGTGTTTATTAAATGCCATGGCCAGATGAAGCACCTATATTCATGGTCTCATATAATTCTCCCAACAACCGTGTGAGATAGACACTGTTTTATTCCCCTTTTGTAGGTGCTAAAACAGAAGTTTTAGAAGTTTGTTCGTTTAACAAACACCAGGTGCTGTGCTGTGCACTGAGAATATAACAGTAGATGAGACAAGACCTCTGTTCTCATAGAGCAGGGAGTGGCTAGAGGCCATGCAATAAACAAGTAAATACAGGAAGTGGATGACTTAGGAAAGTGGTATATACCCTAATAAGACAGCAGTGTGATGAACAGCAGCTGGGGGAGAGTGGGCGGCACTATCGTGGTCAGGTGGTTAGAGAAGGCTCCTCAGGGGTGACGTTTTCATTTTAGATGTCGAGGCATGAATGTCGTTGAGAAGTCAGCTATGCCGAGGGGACATCTAGGGAACAGGGCTCCAAGCAGCAGAAACAGCAAATGCAAATGCAATGAAATCTAACAAGTCTAATTTGGCCACAGTGAGCTGAGCAAAGGGGACAGCAGTACCAGTGAGGCCCAGAGGAGGCAGGGCCAGGTCACTCAGGGCCGTGTGGGTCACGATGAAGAGACAGATTTCCTGCAACAGGAAGTCATTGGCAGGTTTCAAATAAGGGAAGGACTTGACTGATTCATACTTTTAAAGATCTCTTTGTGGACTTCCCTGGTGGTCCAGGGGTGAAGAATCCGCCTTCCAACACAAGGGACATGGATTCAATCCCTGATCGGGGAACTAAGATCTCCAACATGCTGCGGATCTTAGCACACCACAATTGGAGAAGCCTGCGCACTGCAATGAGGCAAAAAAAGAAAAAAAGATCTTTTTGGCTGCTGTGTGGAAAAGAGGTCAAAAAGCAGAGAGGAAGCTGGAGGATTCGTTGGGAGACTGATGTGGTTGTCCCAGCAACATACGATGATTGTGATCAACGTATCCCAGTAGTGATAGGCATGGAGACAGGGGATGGAGGTGGGGAAATGTTGACCAAAACCATCAACCAGGCACAGTGACAACCACTTTCTGAGTAGTCTCACAACAGGAAGTCCCAATAAGGAACATGGTGTTGCTGTCCAAAAAACTAACCAGAATTTGGGAGGGACCAAAAGAAGGAGGAGATAGCCAGATTCCCAGATTCCTTCACACTGGAATCCATCCTGGCTGAGGGATGCATGTGCCACCAGGAAGGACCCTGAGTCAGACCAAATATGGGCACAGGCAAGATGAGTGGCCTGAGACAATCCGGAAGCTAACCCCATCACCATAAAACCTGAGGCTCTGAGCCACGTGGCAGAGCAGTTCTCCTGGGCTCCTTACCCTGCTGCTCTCTAACTAGGTGCCCCTTTCCAATAAAGTCTCTTTCTTCATCAGCACATGTGTCTCCTTGGACAATTCATTTCCAAGTGTTAGACAAGAGTCCACTCTTGGGCTCTGGAAGGGGTCCCCCCTCCTGCAACAAAATTGGAGCATATTTTGCAGATTGAGCTGACCCGATTTGATGATGAATATGGAAGATTAGAGAGAAAGGAATCAGGACAGCTCCTCACGATGGTGCCAATGGTTGAGATGAAGAAGGCTGGAATAGAGCAGAAATCAAGGGTTCTACTTTGGTCTTCTTAAGTTTTGATACATACTAGACCTCCACGCAGAGATGCCAGTTAGGCTGTTGGACCTCCAGTCTTTTGAAGCATAATGTGGAAGATTGGGGTTATTCATCTAGAAGTCATCAGAAGATAGATGGGGTTTAAAGCCAACAGTGTTGAAGGGGCTCAAAGAATGTTACCCCAAAATATTCAATGTTGGCATAAGGATTACTCTGAGCTAGAGGCAATAGAGAAACAACAGATGCAGGAAAAGCTCTCTACCCTTCCCCTATAAGCCCAAAGGTAAGGTATAAGTTTTCCTTTGTGAAGGTGTCCCCCTCCTCTCAACTATAGCAGGAAAGAAGAACAACTCTTAATCACCAGAGACACTTCTCACCCCAAGACTGCAAGAGATGGAGTCTGCACAACAAAGCTTACTAAAATAACCCTTACCTTCCATTGAAAAGGTTTTTTGAAAGTGTTAGTCACTCAATCATGTCCTATTCTTTATGACCCCATGAACTGTAGCCTGCCAGGCTCCTCTGTCCATAAGTTTTCCCCATATGTTTACCTTCTCACAGCCTATTGCTCCTAGAAGCCCAAACCCTTGTCTCTTCCTTATAACTTCTCCACAATTTACAGCTTTGTTAAAATGGCATATAAGCCCCAGGCTTAATTGCTCTTTCTTTGGGTCTTCAATTCTTTTCTATAAAGGCCTCCATATGCATACATAATAAGCCTTTTCTTATGTTCATCTCTTTTATCAATTTAATTTGCAGTGCTCCAGGTTTAGAACCTAAGGGGACAGAATAAAAAAGTTTTCCTGTCCTACAGGTCGAGTGACAAGGTCTGGAAAGAGAATCCAGGGAGAAAGGGACCCTCTAACAGTAAGAGAGCAGAGAGGAGAGGTTTCAGCAAAGGAGACTGGATGGCAGCCAGTGCGGGTCAAGGAGTGCATGGTGCCTCAAAAGCCAAGAGAAAAGAGGATTTCAAGGAGGAATGGCCAGTGGTGTCAAATGTTGCTGAGATGCTGAGTAAGATGAAGATAGGGAAGTCATCACTGGAATTATAGTAAGGAGGCCATGGGGGATCTTACAAGAGCAGACTCGGTGGAAATATGGGGCTGGACTCTGGTTTGAGGTGGATCCAGTGGAGGAAGAGAGATGTTGACTACTCTTTTGAGATGTTTTCCTGTAAAAAGAAGCAGCGAAATGGGGAGGCAGCTGGAGGATGATGAAAAGGGTCAAGGGAGGGGTCTATTAAGAAGGAAGAAAATACAGCATGTTTGCATACTGGAGGACAGACCATGGTGTGTGTAATGGCAAAAACAAAGTCTTTGAGAAAGCTGGACAGGATGAGACCCAGTGAGGCAGGCATTTGAAAGTGGGCAGTCCATCTGCTGTTTTAAGGGAGAGGCAGCTCCACATGATGAACGGATTTGGAGTTGTAAAGATGAAAGAGTCTCTGTCTGATTACTTTTATTTTCTCAATGAAGTGTGAGCAGAGAGTGAGGGGTGTGGGAGGCTAGGAAGTCAGCCTCCCTGGGAAGAAGATGAATAAGCGGTGAACTGACACAGTAGGAAGACAGGAGGAGGGTCTGCCAGGATGGAGTGTCTGGCTGGTCCCCAGGGTCATTAATTTAAAGTTGGACTGGTCAGCATCTTTGCATGATTTTTTTCTAGTCACATGGAGCAGCTTGGGCACAGGTAAGGAATGGGTGGAAAGCTGGTATTTTGATGGTATCAGGGTAGGTATTGGAGAAGGCAATGGCAACCCCCTCCAGTACTCTTGCCTGGAAAATCTCATGGACAGAGGAGCCTGGAAGGCTGCAGTCCATGGGGTCTCGAAGAGTCAGACACGACTAGCGACTTCACTTTCACTTTTCACTTTCATGCACTGGCGAAGGAAATGGCAACCCACTCCAATGTTCTTGCCTGGAGAATCCCAGGGGTGGAGGAGCCTGGTGGGCTGCCGTCTATGGGGTCACACAGAGTCAGACATGGCTGAAGTGACTTAGCAGCAGCAGCAGGGTAGGTATAGGGACACAATGCAGGGAGAGAGAGGGGCAAGGAGGTTAAGGGTCCTCGCAGAGAGTGAATCTAAGCTGGGTTAGGAAAGAAATGAGGGCCCAAAGAAAATAATGGAAACATCAGAGTAGAGACTACAGGTTTGGGATCCAAGGAATACTATATTGGGGCAACAGAGGATGTGAGCTGGAAAAGTGGGAGGTGGTGACCAGAAGATGGGCTTTGAAGGCAGTGCAGCTCACTAGTCATAGCTCTGAAGGCAGTGCAGTTCACTGGTCATGGACGGAACAGAGGACTTGCTGGAGGGGGATAGAGGAAAACACTGCTATAGATGATATGGTCAAGGAATGTGAGGCTGGGGTCTTGGATGGGTCATGCCTGGGAGATTGGACAGGGGTGGAGATGAAGGCAGTGAGCCGGACTTCTTAAGTGAGTGGCCAGAAGATGTTCCCTGGCAACCCCCCTAGTGAATGACAGAGCTGGAACCCTAAGGCAGGCCAGGGTCCTCAGCACTTGCCTGTAATCACTACACTATAAATGTATTCATTCTTAACATGGAGGCGCCTACAGGACCAGCCTGCTTGGCTGAATAATGCACAGCAATGAGCTTTATAATGCACTTTCCACATGTTGGGCATATGCTCTGTTGGTTGGACCACTCCAGCGGACCTGAGCAACTCCAGTCGGAACAGGGCACACCACTCACAAGAGCTCTTGAAATCTATGCCTCTGAACTGCCCACTGGTCAAGTGTAATGTTTATGAATTGGACCAGAACCCCTTTACTTTAGGGACTGGGCTGCCTCAGAGATCTGGGGTCTGTGTAGCAATGGCAGTAAGGGGACTTGATGTGGCTGCTGGCTTCCTGACATACTGGCTGCATGCTGCATCTCACTTGAAATACACTGGTGTCCCTGGCTACTTACAGATGCACCAGAGTGAATCCCTCTGCAAACTGAAGCTTTCTTTTACAAAGTGAATCATCATCTGATTAAGTGGAGATTTTCGTATTTTACTTTTTTGTTAAACTGGTGTCTAAGTAGAGTTGAAAATCTTGGAAATGACCAATTATTCAAATTTATGTTCATTCCACAAGTATTCATGGAGCCCCTCCCTCCCATGTGCCAAGCCCGGTGCCAGGCATGGGGAGATGGAGCAGAGAACAGGAGAAAGAGGCTCTGGGTATGGGGAGGGTCAGGCCCTGCAGTTGCACTCAACATGGGCAGTTTTGTGTTTTCTTTTCCCTCCCTGGCCCGGGCTATCCCTGCAGCTTTTCTGGCAGGTCCTGGTGTGAGCAGCTCACCACAAGGCGTTCAGAATTCAGAACACTTGGCAGCAAGGGGATGAGATCGTGGCCATTTGGAAAGGATTAGGGAGAAGTCACGCGGAGTGCGATTTGAGGCTTATGTTTATCTCAACTGTAACTTTCCAGAAAGCTGGGACACCCCCATTCCAATAAAAGCTTTCCCAAGTATTTTTAGAGGCATTGTGATGGTGCTCGGCTGTGTGGATGAGGTGGTTTTCTGGATTTGTGGAACTGCATTTAGTTACTTATAAAACTTCTGTTCAATTTATGAGCCAACATCTGGTTTCTAAGGGGTGTGCCATGGGCTAGTGATGGAGAAGGTAGAGCTATTGAGCTGAGAGACAGAATTCAGCAGGGCTTCCTTGTGGCTAGAAGCTGCAGTGATGGCCAGGGCCAGATGGGCCATCTGGGTTGGAGGGAGAGCTGGGACCAGAAGCCTGGCTTCATTGTTCAGAACTGAACTTTTCCCACCACTCCTGGGGCACTGGGGCTGAGGCTCAGAATCATCTGGTTTGGTTTCACTCCAGTAATTCTGCCGGGCCCCAGGCAGGGTAGGACAAGGACCCGGCTGACTCAGAGAGCCACGGAGACAGCACTGTTCGCCAGGGGATCCCCAGCCAGAGTGAGCTGGCTGTCTGCTGCACACCTGCCAGCCACTGAGAGATCGTTAAACCAGTGGCCCAGCAGAAGGGCCAGGGCACAGCCAGCCCCTCTGGCTCCGCAGGGCGGGGGAGAAAGGCAGGCGCTGGGAGGTTCCTGGAGCCCAGCCCGCACCCAGCTTTTTCCACTCTCTTTTTATTATTTCCAGCAGTCCAAGGTTTTCAGTTACTCACACTCATTTATTCATTCCATCCATTCAACATACGTTGATTAATCGCCGACTTTGTGCCAAGCATTCTGCTCCATGATTTGCAGAAACTACCTCTTTGCTTTTCAATTATCTCCATCTCCAGACACGGTGCCCACTTCATAGTAGTCATTCAATGCATGGCTGCTTCCATATGGCTATCACTGTCATTAATTAGCGGTGATAAGCACGACTAAGACAGGGCTCCTGACCTGGAGGAAGGAGAAAGGACACCTACTGGGTTCTGGGTCCTGTGCCAGACTTTGCTATACCTTAGCCCACTGCACAGAGGCTGGCATTATTGCCAGGGAAACTGGCATGGAAACAGATAATGACCACGTGTCTTGGGGCAGTAAGAGGGGCTCCAAGAAGGTCTCACTCTTGTGGTCTCATCTGAGCTGCAGCTTGAAAACCAAGTTCATTTGGTGGAAAATGGAAAGAAAGGGAAGACCATCCAGGTGGAGAAAACAGTATGAACAATGGCCTGGAGCCTAAACGCGCCTGGAATTCAGGGGTGGGCTGTGTGGGAGGGTGAGGTGGAGGGGGGCTGGCCAGAAGTTGAGAGTGGCTAGAGTTGGGGGTGCACTGGTGGGTCCTAGGTTTCATGCATTCCCTCAATGTCTGAGCAGGTCTGCCTCTAAGACATGACCTTGGATAGTCCTGAGCTGGCCATGTCCCCAGAGTTTCCTGGCTGGTGTGCTCAAGTGCGGACCTTCGGGTTATTTGCTTTTCTGTTCCCACCTCTCCTTGGCCACTGCTGCTATCCCAAGTACAAGGCTGAGGGCCCTCAGGTCATGAGGTCCTTTCTCTGGGCAGGAGCTGGGTGCAATGGGCCCTGAACGTTCCCATCAACACAGCTCCTAGAGTTGTAGTGAGCTCTGCACAGAGTACCCTGCTCATCCACACTCTTGCCTGTCTGCAGCCTCCCTCAGAAAGGATGCGTGGTGGTGTGGGATGGAAAGCAGGCAGCCCTCGGCTCAGCATAGCCACTGGGGCTACAAGGAGCACAGCAGAACCAAATCCAAATCCCTAAACTGTGCCTGAGCCCTTGCTGACACAGCCGCACATTCACCTCCTCTACCCCCACTACTCAGCAGACCCTAGACTGGGCTGGGACTCGTCTCCCTCTGGCTGTGCGTGGCTCAGGGCAACAGAGAGGTTGTTGTGCAGTCAGGGCTCCTGAATCCTCTATCCTGCCCCTGATTCCTTTGCTGTGTAACCCCAGGCAAGTCGCTTAACCTCTCTGAGCTGTCTCATCATCTGTGAAATGGGAATACATTCTCTTTAAGGTTCTGGGGTTTGGGAAAAGATTCCTGAGTAAACACAGGTAAAAACACTGTACAGGGGAAACATAACATGTGTGTGTGGCGGGGGCGGGGGTGATAATCAAAGGGATCAGAGATGCTTCCGGTACCCTCTGGCTCCCCAGAACAAAGGCCCTGACTCCTGGCAGGGTGGAGTCTGGAGAGGGAACATGCTGGCAGGCTCTGCAGCCTCGCCTCTCCTGCCCTAGACCTGGGGATGCTGTCTCCACCCACTGGGGGAGCTGAGGAGCCCCAGAGTGAAGGGAGTAGCAGCACCTGGCTCCCCCAACAATGGGGTGACGCCATAGTGCCATCCTACAACTGCCTCTCCGTACAGTGCCAACACCAGACCCGCCTCAGAGAAGCATGGTGAGGCCTGGCCTGAGCCATGTCTGGTCTCTCTGCTGGTCTCAGCTCCACGACCTCCCCCTAAGCCCAGGCTCTGCCAAGAGGCCCCAGCCCACCAAACACAGAGGGTGGGCGGTGGGGGATAGAGGGTGGCTTCCCAGGGCTCTGCTTGAGCGATGAAGACCAGAGACACAGCAGGGACACCAGTCTAAACCACCATTCGGTCACTCGTTCAGTTATTCACCAGTCTTCTTTAAAAAGATCAAACAGCACACACACGAGGCATTAAAAATTCTAGTTGAAGACCCAAAGAAAATGCATTTTAAAGAGCACCCTCCCAGGTCAGTTATGTAACAGCATCAGACAGCAATGAGCCCCAGAGATAGTGGCCCATGAAAGGGTGGTAGATGCCACAGGGCAGGGGCGGCGAGACCCAGAGGGCTGGACGCAGAACAGTGGGTCAGGGCTGAACTCAGCTTCCCTTTGCACAGGTGGCAGTGCAGGGCTCGCCCATGAGGCTCACCCTGTTCTGAGGGGCTGATGCTTTCTGAGGGCTCGCCAGGCACTGCACACACAGATTAGCTCCTTCTTCCCTTGTGGGCGCCCACGGGCAGGGGGCATTGCTATCCTCACTTTTCAGAGGAGGAAACTGAGGTGAGAAGAGGCATGCCCTCTCACTAGGAGCGCATGGCTCAGAAGTGGCAGAATTGGGCCCGGGACCCAGTCTGCAGAGTTGGTGTGCTTAGCCTGCACTGAGTGCATCAGAGGATGTGAGCGAGCAGCCTTCCCAGATATGAGAACATCAGAGCGGAAGAGACCCAGGTGACCCCAGCACTCCCTACTTTTAGGAATGAAGACCCTGTGGCCTGCATGGTGACCAGTCCTGCTCTCAGCTGTGCAGCCAGTGAGCAGCAGTGTGGGTCTAGGCTGCAGTCCCTGACTCACTGCTGCTTCTTTATACCCATGCTGCGTCCAGTGCAGTCTGGGAACCAAGAATATGGGCATCTCTGGGAGCTAGTGAGGAATGCAGAGTCTCAGGGTCCTCCCAGACCTCCTGAAACCGACACCCGTACTATGATCAGAGCTAGTAATTCGGATACTGTCTTGATTGAGAAGCACTGCTCCGTGTGCCCCACCTTCTTGGTCGGCAGTATCTGTTACTGGGAAAATAATGCCATTGTGTCCAGACACTGTAAGACTTCGGCTACTGTCTGCTTTCTGTAATAGGTGGCTTGCTGTTTTTTGTTGACAAAAAGGTATAAATGCTTGGGGAAAGTTCTAGAGGATTCTTACAGTGTTATCCAGCTGGAATATTCTAGAGATAGGTATCTGCTTCATGTGGCACAGTTCTGGGCCAGTCCAGGCTGGGGTCCTTGGCCACAGTCAGGACCAAAGGGACGCACCCTCTCCGTCAGCTGGCATGGCCCAGAAGTGGTGGCAGACATCCCTGGGAACGCAGGGGATAGGAAGGAAGAGGCTCCAGGTATTCCCTCTCTGTCTTTGATGGCTGGGAAGCTGTTCCTGTTTTCCTTCCTGCCCTTCTCCACTCACCCAAATTTCCCAAAGAAAGTGGCCCTCAGTAAAGCAGGGGAGGCTGAAGATGCTGAAGCCACTGCCTTGTTCAGGGCTCACAGCTCAGTCCCAGGGACTGAGCGCAATCCTGGAGAAAACCAAGTGGACCTGTGGCTGTTTCCATGGAGCAATTTGCTGGGTAACTGTCTAGTCTCTTCTAGGCTCTGTAGAGGTTGTAGGCTCAGCTCAGGAGAGATCAGACAGTCCTTCACTCCAAAGGGACTGGCCCCAAGAGCCATGAAGATGGCAGTGTCTCCTGACTATCAATTTCACTGCTGGGAATTCAACCCGAGGAGATATTGCATGAAGAGAAGGCCATCTGCATAAAGATAATCACTGTGGTATTACTCAAAATAGCCCCCCAAACTGAGAACCACACCCAGATACCCAACAATAGGGGTAGTAACTTATAGCACATCATTTAGATAGAATATTAGGCACTCATTAAAATTAGTATGTGCTGCTTCCCTGGTGGTCCAGTGGTTAAGAATCCATCTTACAATGCAAGGGATACCGGTTCGATCTCTGGTCTGGGAAGATCCCACATATTGCAGAGCAACTAAGCCCCTGCGCCACAGCTACTGAGCCTGCGCTCTAGAGCCCACAAACTGCAACCGCCGAGCCCACGCACCTAGAGCCCGTGCTCCACAGTAAGAGAGAAGCCACCACAAGGAGAAACCAGCAAAGCACAACGAGGAGAAGCCCCCGCTTGCTGCAACCAGAGAAAGTCCACGTGCAGCAACGAAGACACACCGCAGCTAAAAAATGAATACATAAAACTAGGATGTGCAGGACATGTGGAAAGATGGAGACAACACTGATGATACTATAAAGTGTTAGACCAAGAGCAGCTCAGCTCAGCACTTGTCAATTAGTCTCCTCTCATTTTCCTACAAAAGAAAGGAGTGCAAGGGACCTTGCAAAAATGAAAACAGTTATATGAGAGCAGAGTATTATGAGTTATCATAATTATTGATTATTTACAATGTGCTGGGTCCAGTGCTGGTTGCTGAAGAAGGAGCAATGAATTAGAATGCATTTTCCTCGCTGTCCATCTAGAGTTTCAAATCTAATGATGGATTCCTCCTCCCAAATGTCCTTCAAAGTTGTCACAGTGTCATCTTCCAATTAAAAAAAAAACCAAACTGATGAGAAAAATAAGCAAAGAAAGGTGCTCCTCTCCTTCTGGGTAATGTATTTCACTCCCGGCATCAGAGCCAGCTCCAGCTGGATTACATACATGTCAGAAGAAAACCAAACGTAAATGGGGTAGTGACATTTCGGTCTTATAATGTCTTAGTTTCCTTTGAAACAAAAACATTTTAAAAACTCCATGTTAAAAAGGAAGAAAAAAGTTAGAACTTGTTACTAATCTTGCAGTTGAATAATTAAGTATGCCTAATTCTGAAAGTAGCAACCTAAATTATTCAGTGCCAAAACTGACATCTCTCATACCTACACCATCCCGGCTAGAGCGGCATGGTTTTAGCTTTATAGCTAAAATACGCTGCCAGAAAACCTAATAAAAGGAAGCAAAAATATTTCTGTTTATATCAAGCTGCCATTTGAGAGAGACTTTTAAATATGTTCTTCCCTATGTGTAAATCTGACAGCAGTTGCATAATTAAAACCCCAGTGGAGAGTTTCCTTTTAATCTTTTCAAAGTAAACCAATAAAACATCCTTTAGGATGTGAAATGACGGGTTAATACTCTTTGTATGTTTGAATATCATTCACCTAGGGACTGCCTCCAAGAATACTGTGTAGTACTAAAAGAACACCAGTTACTGTCTTTATCTTCAGGACTTCAAGTTATCATGGGAGATGCAGATAACAACATGCCAAAGGCGATACATGCATGGTTGTGAGTTCTGCTTGCTTAGGATTTTGTTAAATGGAGGAATGAATAACTGAATGCATTTACATTAAAACAAACTTGATTTCATCTCCTTGGGAATATGTCACAGAGCACAAATGGGAGAAATAATTGCCCAGGATTTCAGTTCAGTGTAAGCAATCAATATGAATAATTTAGACCACAAAGTGGATTTTCATTTTACTTGAGCTATTCAGACTGAATTTCTATTCAGCCTCAACGACCACTGAACAATCACTGGCAAATCTTCCCACTGGGTCTATGTTGCGTGGACACACATGTGTTTCACAATTGCAAATTACCTAGCTCCAGATATGGGCCTTGTTCAAGCCAAATGTCAGGACAAGTATTCCACCTCATCAGGACGTTTCATCTAACCTGAGTATATACAGCCACACCTGAATTTTTCTTCTATCTCTCCCTCTAGCTGAAGGCCCATTCCTGACACTTCTTTCCTTCCTCTATGCACACACACACACACACACACACACACACACGAACTGGTGCAAAAGAAGGCAGAGAGCTGGTGGCTACTGTTCTTGGACCAGAATTTACCCAAATGTCTCCTGCTTGCTAGCATTTCTGTCTCTGACCTTCTTGGTACTGGCTCTTGTCTTTCCAGCTGTCTAAGACTTGCCAGATGCTTCTTTCTAGCCTGTCTGACCTCTAAGATGTGTCTGATCCTTCAAGTTCCCTCTGGACTTCATTGTTGGCCTGACCAACAGACCAGTCCATCTGCTCAGCCCTGCTGCAGTGTCAGACACACACACACGTTATTAAATACTTCAGCCTCAAACAAGAATGTGCCCACCAATTATATGAATGAAACTGGTAGAATAAACACAGCATAACTTGGATTCTGGACCCAGCTGAACACATAATTAACTGTGACCTGAGACACATCCCTTAACACTCTGAGCCACATGGGACTGGACCAAAGGACTCGTCCTTGTTCCAATCATCATTAGTGAGGCTAGCCAAGATGTGGCGCCCATGAACACTGCAATTCAGCTGCCCTTGTTGGAATATGCTTCAACCCTTGCCTTGTAGAATAAGCTTTAACCTTTCAAAATATAGCACTCAGGGCCTGATATACACATTATATCACAATACATCATTTATGGGATAAATGACGGCACAGTGTTCTACACTAAGGTCTAGACAAATCTGTTAGATGGGTCTACACAATACAAGAAAATGTCCACATTGCTGCATGGATCATGAAAGTGAAAGTGAAGTCGCTCAGTTGTGTCTGACTCTTTGCGACCCCATGGACTGTAGCCTACCAGTCACCTCCCTCCATGGGATTCTCCAGGCAAGAGTACTGGAGTGGGTTGCCATTTCCTTCTCCAGGGGATCTTCCCGATCCAGGGATCGAACCGGGTCTCCTGCATTCCAGGCAGACACTTTAACCTCTGAGTCACCAGGGAAGCAAATAAAACTGAGTGCATGCTAATTTTCCTCTTCACTGGGTGAGATGGTAGATATCGAATCCTGACAGCCCATTTTGGACTCAGCTTTGGCTCCCTGAGCTGCTGAATCCATAAAAGCACCAGTAGTGATAATCATTGTCTCTGAAGACTCAGGGCATTTAAGGGAAAGGAACTATATAAACAGAAGTGAAACTGACGTATGTAGGTCTTTACTTAAATTTCATCCAAGTACATTTTTGCAAAAGAAGACTGAAATAAAAATCATGCTACTTCAGGATTCAGCAGAACTTATCTAACTTCCTGAGACCATGACAGCAGGTGGGTTACTGGCAGAGACCCTGCTACCTACGTGGCCCTCTTGGCACCTCTGCAAAGGGGCTAGTTGAATGCTGAGCTGTCCACCAGCTGAATCTGGTCCCTAAGTCCAGCTCTTATCCAAGATGAATGTCTCCCTGCAGCAGAATTTGGAAACAATGTGCTGGGTCATTTGTAACATAGCCACAAGCTTCAGCATAGTCCTCCTACAAGGCTTGCCTACATTCCCAAACACAAATCAAGAAAGAGAACATAGTTTCTTTCTGCTTGACTAAAAAACAGCCAATCCTGCCAGTAGATTAAAGGCTCGGGCTTAGAACCATTTGCCAACATGTTGACTTGATTTCATGCATAGGGCTGAAAAGAAGCTGTAGAAGCCATGACTGGGCAGTGAATAAAGGCAGTGAATGAAGAATAAAGAAGGGAGCTCATCAGAAAGGCACAGAGACCACAGGTCCCTGGAATGAGGCCCCATCTAGACGGACTCGTGGCCTGTAGGGGAAGGGGACACTGCTGTCACCTTTTCCCTTAACCAGTGGGTCCCATTAGGAAGCCAAAGTCAGAGCACACCACCGGGACAGAACTGCTGTGACTGTCCAATATGTGCACAGGTGTGCCTCTAGGTGAAAGCAAATGGGTGTGTTTAAAAGAGGAGCATAAATCAATAATGAGCTATGAACACATGATGTCATCAGGACTAAGCATCTTTAGCACTTTTAAAGCACTTAAAAAAAAACTAGTTGCTATAGCAACTTGATGCAGTTCTTAAAAGGGGATTTTTTTTAAGGGGGTCATTTTATATCTTCAATCACCATAACAACATGATATAGCTTTTACAGGGTATTTTAATCCAGTTTGTTTGTGCTTTGGACTTGGGCCATATTTGCCTTTTCTATTTTAAGTCATCAGATCAAACATGACACATGAAAATTCATTGAAAAGAAGTCCTTTCGTAGACTATACATATACGCTCAGAGAGCCATCTCTAGCTGCTCATGTTCTCCACATGGATGCAGTCTTTCTGCCTTCCAGCAGCCATCTGCAATGGCTTACATTGGGCAGTTAGTCCACTTTCCAGGCCAGAATTCACCCAGAGAAGGCTGCCTATGAAATCCTTCACCTTTCAGTCCTGTGAGTCCAGTCCCCTCTGTCAAACCTACCACCAGCAGAGAGTGCTTTGAGGTGACTGGAAGCAAGAGCAGCCAAATGCTTTTTTTCACCCTGGGACTCGAAGGAGGAGTGGATGAGACACAGAGTCATGCCAAAGTGACAATGTTGTATTTATTCTGCACTCTATACAGTAATGGGAGGAGATCTGTTTCACATGACACCCAGAGAAATGGGGGGATGGAGAAAGTGGGTAAGAGAAGAAGAGAGACAGAGACAGGGTGGAGTGGGGAGCAGTGGTGGCTCCCGAGTCTGTATAGAAGCAGCTCAGAGGAGGGTGAAAGAAGTGGGGGGAGGGGCTTCAAGGAACATTTACACAGCATTTCTTGTACTGTTACAAAACCATGAGCTGTTTTTACCGAAAATAAGAGGAAGGGATGATGGAAAGTATAGAGAAACTAATCCCTGCATTCAAGCTACCCCTTGGTGCCAATATTTATTGGAAAAGATAACAAGGTTACAAAGAAAAGAGGTCAAGAAATTGGAGGGAAATTGCGGGGTGGGTACTAAGGGCAGAAAACCAGAATCAGAGCAGCTGAAGTCCTGTTCTCCGAGTCTAATGGGCTTTTTGCTTTGGGAAGGGATGGTACAGACTGTAGGAAAAAGGGGGAAGGAGACCTGGGGATTAGTCTGGAAAATGGTCACCTTTTCCAAGGTAAAGGGTCTAGAGGACTCAGGGAAAACGCGTGGGAAAAGAAAGAAGAGAGGCAAAAGAGAGAAAAACGCCGAGTGGAGAGAGAAAGGGCTTTCCAGATTACCTGGACGAGGAAACCGAGGACCGGGAGCAGTGAGAAATAAGAAGGAAGCCCCAGGCCCCCTATACATACTCTCCCCTGTCCTTTTCAGAAGCGAACACTGAGGCACAGGAGGTTAGGTCACGGAGTTGGCAAGTGCTGGAGCGCAGGCGGGCCCCGGTCTGCCCCGTGCCCAGGTGAGGGTTCTCCCCATTTGGCCTCTCTGCCGGGCAGTCAGTCACCGCTGGGTAAGCGCCAGTGATGGGCCTTTCAGGCCACCTCCCGCGCCGAAAGCCAGTAAAGAAGACGAGGCAGTAAGAGAGGGACTGGCGGAGAGGAGAGGGCGCGATGAAAGTAGGCGCTCGGGCATTAGAAGGGAAGAGGGAGCCGAAGGACGCGGCTCGAGCCCCGGAGCAGTGGAAAGGGCGGCAGGTGAAAGACGCGGAGAGGAAAGTCGCGCGCCGGGCGCGTAGCTCACCTATGGTCGACACCACTGTGCCCACGAAGTAGAAGGCGCCGGGGAAGTCCCAGCGCGGGCGCAGCGCATCGGCTCGGACGCCGGCTGCCAGCGCGGCCTCGTAGTGCCGGAGGAAGGCGCGCAGCTCCGGCTCGGCCACGCCGTGCGCCGCGCTGAAGTTGCGCAGCGTGGCGCCCCAGCGCGCCCGTGCCTCCGCCTCGCCCGGACTCTCGAGTGCCGAGAAGACGGTGGCGCCCGCCACCAGGTAGAGGCCGATGAGCGCCGCCAGCAGCACGAAGCGGCCAGTGTCCTCGTTGAGGTGTGAGCGGCGGCAGCAGCAGCAACAGCAGGAGGGGCGCGGCAGGCGGCGGCGGCAGCGGCGGGGCGGGGGCCGGGGGCTGCGGGAGGACATGGTCCGGAGCTCAGCCCCGGGGCCGGGGCGGCGCTCGGGGCCCGGGCCGCGACATCCCCCCCGCGGGAGCAGAAACGTGAGGATGGTGACCAGGGGACTGGGGCCGCCGCGGAGCAGCCCGGACGGCAGGGCGCCTTCGCCTCCTCCTCGGCGCTCAGGCCGCACACCGGTCCCGCGGCCCTTCGGGCGCCAGAGCTGGGGCGCTCCTCTCCGCGCCCCGACGCCTGGCCGGCTCCCGCGGCTCCTTACCCACCGCCCTCGGGCGCGGGGGTCTCAATATAGGCCCCTGCCGCCTTGTGGCCGGAGTCCGCGGGGCCCCGGGCCTCATACTCCCCTCCAGACAGGCCGCGGGCTGCGGGCGGGGCGGGCTGTAGAGCCCGGGCGCCTAGGACTGGGACAGGGCAGCAGGGCACGGAGAGAGATCCCGGGGGCGTCCCATGAGGCGTTCCCGGCCAAGCGGCTCCCAGACGCAGGCTCCGTGGGCAGCCCAGCTCCCGCCCCCGGGCTTGAGCTGGCGGCGTCGGCTTCGGAGCCTTGGAACCGAGCAGAGTCCGGGGAAGCGCTCCCTTTCCAGCTCCAGCCGGAGAGCCGCCCGCCACGGAGAGGCGGAGTCACCGGCGCCCGGGGCGGGGTGTTGGGCGGGGGTGGGGGTGGGGTGGGGAGTAAGGACGGGAGAGAAGGGGTGGGGAGCTGGGCTCCTGCGACGCCTTCCCGGTCGTTCTGGTGACACCAATGCGGGGCACCGAAGCAGGTGTCCGGGCTGCGGTGCAGCTACCACCCCGCCGGAGAACACCGTCCAGTCCTTCCCTGCGCTTCGGCCCCGGAATCCGTCCCTATGTCCAAGCGGCAGCCAAACTTTGCTCAACTTGACGTTGCCCTGCGGTCTCAGGTGCTGGAGGCCGAAAGACGCTAGTTCCCCAACACCGGGTTCTTGGGCTCCTGTCCGAAGTTTAAGTTCCCTTTCGCTCGCTTCTTCTTCCTGGATCCATCCACAGCGCCCGGTCTCGGAGAGTTCCTTCGGGGGAGAGGATCCTTCTTAGGAGCGGGGGTGGGGTCATTGGGCTCCGGGCGGCGGGAGAACGAGGGCGTCTCCTCCCCCTGCCGACCGAGCGGGCGGCCGGCGTCAGCACCGCGGACAGCGCATCGGTGCCGCAGCCGCGGGGCGGGCGGCGCTCCGGCTGCGGGGACCCGCGGCACGGGCCCAGCCGGTCACCCTGATGCGCTACGCTCCCCAAACCTTCTTTCCCTTTCTGCCTCCCGTGTGTCCCCTCGACCCCTAAAGCAGGTGCGGTCGCTGAAGCAGAGTGCTGACAGGGCGGGGACGCTGCGGAATAGAGACGGGGGAGGAGTCAAGCGCGAGTAGGGGACCAAGGTGCCTCGGGAGGAGGGAGCGTTCAGGCCCACCCGGCAGCAGGATCTCCATTCGTCACCCCTACCCTCTGATCCTTCCACCCAGGGTGGTGGGGGACCCTGGTTAAGATCCCGGAGGCGGCAGGGTGGGTAGAGAAGATGTAAGGAGAGCTCACTAACCAGCTCCCCCAGGCCAGCAGTGGGAAGGCTGTGTTCTTGAGCCCTGAGGGGGAGGGTGTGTGTCGGGGGCCGGATATCTTCGCCCTTCTCCGCCCCGCCGCAACAGGGGAACACCGTGCGGGGCTCAGCCTTACCGCTGGAGCTTCTTCGCCCAGACGCAGGCCGGCTTTGCCTGGATCTCTTAAGTTCTGTGTCGAGGAATGCCCTTGGAACAGACAGAAAACTGTCCTCTTCTGGCAGCCAGCCCCTTCTCTGTCCGTCCCCCTTCCACAGGAGAGGGGGACCCTGAATAATGATGAGATGATGCAGATGACAGAAAATGAAGATAATCAAGGGGACTGTGCTTAGATACCCTAGATGGGTGAACTGTGAAGAAATCCAAAACCAGCCCCTCACCCCAAATCTCAGGCTGTCTGATCTCTACAATAGAAAATATTCAAGCTAAGTTCCACCCAAAGTAGTGACATCGTCAGTCCCCTAATTGTCAAGGAACTCAGTGGTTTTTGAGCAAGCCTCCACCATTTCAAAGCCTGGAAACGCTTCTGACCCATGCCCTGACAGAAAGAGTGGAGGCCTGGAGTACAAGAGAGCTGTCCAGAAGCTGAAAGGCATTGGACTTGAGATACTGCTTTTCCCAAACCAGGACACATCAGAGACTTGGCTCTTCTTAGAAATTCTACTCCAGTTTATAGATGGAGCCAACTGTACTCTCCTTTGTGTTAGGGAAGGGACAAATGGGAGAGGCTCTACCACTAACAGAGTCAGAAGCAGCCTTACTGGTCCTGGATGGCATGTGGTTAGTTTTACGGTGGTCTTCTCAGAAAGGGTCAAGGGAACCTTTGAGTGAGGGGAGAGCATCTCATCCACTGAGAATACAGAACCCTCTCCTTTTATGAAGCACAGTGGGAGCCTTATGTAAACACAAATCATTGCCATTGCAGACTATTGTTATTATTGACAAAATACACAATTCTCTCCAAGCCTTTGCCTCCCCTGGGCTCACTACTGGTGTCATCACCCTAGCCTGTTCCTCCATCCCTGTAATAACCCTGTCTCTACAAGCTCCTGCAGGTAGGGAGGACAGCCCAGCCATGGGCTTCCAGGGCTGGATTCCACTTGACTGGTCAGCTTTGACAGAAGGCTTATAAGTGTCATTCCAGGAGCTGGCCGTAGAGTCTCCAGATGAAGCTGAAGGGCATTGCTGGATCTCTCGGTGGTTTTCTCTGCCCAGACTCCCAGGGCAGGAACAGAGTGCTTTGCTGCAGTGTTCTGTGCCTCTGGACTTTCTCCTTACCCATTTGGCACAGGGCCTGCCTTGTCCTCCAGCTTGTTATTCTAGCTTGATTAGTAGGAAACCCCTGGCATCAATCTCAGCTCCAAATGACCTAATCGATTTATATAATAGGGAAATGATCGCTTCCCTGAACATAGACTTGGGTCCTTTGGGGAACCAGCGCCATGATGAATGATGCCTTTGCCCACTGAATCAATGTAAGTCACCAGGTTCCAACTGGCTATCCGCAAAGCTTTAACCTCAACCTTAAATTGCTGCAACAGCCTCCAAAAAATGGGGGCTTGCTATCATAAACATGTCCATGCTTCTGTCTATCCTGCCTGTACCTGGCCGTCATTACCCTGATCATGTCCATTTGATCTGATCATGTCACTCATGTCCCTAGACTACAGTCTCCAATGGCTCCTTCAAAACCATAAAAATTTAGTCTTTAAACCCTTGGTGGCTGCTCTTCAAAGACCTTGATGATGTGATTCCCATCGAATCATTCCAACTTCACCTTCTACTACTTGCTACTTATCCCCCAAATACTCCATACTCAGCCCAACCACCAGTGCTTGGCTTATGCTGTGGCCCCTGCTGGAGTGCCATCTTCTTTCTCTTCTTCTCCAGCTGTTTGTGTATACAGCTCAACTCAGATTAGAGTTCTTCCAGAAAACTTTTTCTTTATAGACTATTTTGACCCAATCACATTGATTGCTGTAGATCATTTGATTCTGAATGTCCTCATGAACTTTAGACAAGACACTTGAGCAGATACACCCTCTGTCTTCTCACCCTGTCTCTCTCTGTGTCTTTCTGTACTTTGTAAAAGAAAGCACAATGGAAGGAGTGTTAATCAAGAAAATTAGGTCAGGTCAAGTGCAATCAAATGATTCTACTCCTAGGTATATATCAAAATAAATTAAAACATACGCTCATGTGAAAACTTGAGTGTGGATGTTCATAGTAGCATTATTCATAGAAGTGGAAACAACCCATGTGTCCATCAACTGACAAACCAATCAGTACAATGTGGTGTGTGTGTGCTTGTGGGTCAGTTGCATCTAACTCTTTGTGACCCCATGGACTGAAGCCCTCCAGGCTCCTCTGTCCATAGGATTCTCCAGGCCAGAATAATGGAGTGGGTATCTATTTGCCTCTCTAGGGGATCTTCTCGACCCAGGGATCGAATCTAGGTCTCCCACATTGCAGGTGGATTCTTTACTATCTGAGCCATGAGGAAAGCTGTACAATGTGGTATATTTATACAAGAAATATTCAGTAATAAAAAGGAAGAAAGTACTGATTCATGCTACAACATGAATGAATCTTAAAAGCATTATTCTAAGTGAAAGAGGCCAGTCACAAAAGATGACATAGTGTATGATTTTATTTGTATGAGATGTCCAGAATAGGAAAATCCATAAAGACATGATTACTTAGTGGTTGCTTAGGTCTGGGGAATTGACGAGGAATGAGAATGACTGCTAATGTGTATGAGATTTCCTTTGAGAATGATAAAAAAAATTCTCAAATTGATTGTTGTGATGATTCCACAGATCTGTGAATATACTAAAAACCTTCAAATTGTACATTTTAAATGTGTGAATTGTATGTAATGTGAATTATATCTCAATAAAGCTGTTAAAAAACAAATAGAAATGCAATTAACCAAGGAAATCTTTACTGAAAAAATGGAAATAGAAAAGAACTTATCCCAAGAAAGATAATTTCTTTAAAATTAAAAATGGGGGAAAAATAAAATGAAAATGGGAAAAATTGGAAGCAATATGGCTGTGCTAAAGGGAAAATTTATTATGAAGTTGAACTTGAATAAAGGAGTTTTTGTCACGAAATACTTTATCTTAAAAATTAATCTGTATTGGTAATATTTTGATGAAAAATTCAGCATTCCAAATAGCAAATTAAAAGTGTTCTGGGTACTCCAAACCTCTTTGATCTTCCTGACCTCAGAACTCCTCTAATATTTGTCTACATTACTCATTTGGTAGTTAGCTGTGTTACAGGATATATATAATATTATATATAATATGAAAATATAGCATAAAATCTGGAGAAGCTGGTCATCTCTATCTCCTGTGAAGGGCCACTTGAGCAGCCTTCTCATTTGTACAAATGCAGAAGCCCTCTCCTCTCATTTTTCTTTAATTAGTTTTGGGTAGCAGGCTCTATTGGAGAAGGCAATGGCACCCCACTTCAGTAATCTTGCCTGGAAAATCCCATGGACAGAGGAGCCCAGTAGGCTACAGTTCATGGGGTCATGAAGAGTCGGACACGACTGAGTGACTTCACTTTCACTTTTCACTTTCATGCATTGGAGAAGGAAATGGCAACCCACTCCAGCGTTCTTGCCTGGAGAATCCCAGGGACGGGGAAGCCTGGTGGGCTGCCATCCATGGGGTCGCACAGAGTCGGACATGACTGAAGCGATTTAGCAGCTTAGCAGGAGCAGGCTCTATGTGGGCTAGTCCTGAGAACAGATAGGGTTCAGATGTATGGAAATAAAGGGTACATTCCAGCCAGGAAAATTGACCTGGGTACAAGCGTGCAAGCAGGAAAGAGCATATTTTGTTCAAGGAACTGTGGTGCACAGAGAGTAGATGTGGGTGAGAAGAGAGGGAATAGCCTCTGTCTTTTATATTCCATGACCTCATTTACTGGCCTCTCAGCCTCTCAGTATGACTATTGTATGCAATAACTGACCCTGTGAAACTCAAAGATCAATGCTCTCCTTCCAGAGTGAGAATCAGATATCTAATATAAATCGACTCAGGCTTAATGAAGCCAATTTAATGATAAATGTTTAGTTTCCCCATATACACGACCACATGGGGTTAGCCGTGCCTACAGAGGAAGAGAGGGACAAGTGGAACCTATTGGGCACACAGTCAAGGGCTCTAGTGCTAAAATCTCCCTGGGCTCCACAAATGTCTTTGCAAAGAATGCACTGTGTCATCTTTGTATCAAACGATGCTTGAAGATAAATGAAGTCACTGATGCCTGTCTGTTTACAAGGAGCTTAGAAATGAAGCCTAGCATCCTAGAGTGAGGAGCTGCCATGAGGCCACTGGAGACCACTCCTTGCCGAATTTTCTTGTCCAGAAAACTGTGGATTTCTTGTCTAAATGTCTTCATGAGCCCACTCTTGCAATGCCAAATCACTTTTTATTAAGAAGTGATTTTCAAATGTCTATCTTAATTCTTATTTTAAAATCTGATTTTTTGTTGTTGTTGTTCTGTAGCTAAGGCCATACATGTACTGATTTTTGTCCCAAATAGATTTTGATACAGCTTTTAAAAGGCTATAAAAGTAATGTATAAATAGAATGATTGGAAGACTTGGAAGATTCAGTAAAGGAAAAAACAAAAATTACTCCAAATTCCATTCCATTATCCAGAGAGAATTACTATTATCAGTTGTTTTAATAACTCTCCTGCCTGGTTGGCTGGCTCTATTAGTCTATCTATCTACACATACATACTTAATTTTATTAAAATTATGGGATATGTTGCATACCACTTTAAACTTACTCTGTAACACTATAGGTCATTCAAAAAATATTTCAAGTATTTCAATTCAAACATGTCTGTGGGGCAGTTACTAGAGAAAGAGAGAGAGTGTGTCATTTGTTGGCATATTGTCCTTCCAAATGAAAATTTAACTAAATTTCACATTGGCAAGTATTCCTGGATTTTTAAGGTTTCCCCCTCATTGCTCTCCTCTATCTTTTTGTATTGTCCTTTGCGTGCATGCTTAGTCGCTTCAGTTGTGTCCGACTCTCTGTGACCCCTACGGACCATGGCCTGCCAGGCTCCTTTAGTCCCCTATTAAAATGGGCTTCCCAGGTGGCGCTAATGGTAAAGAACCTGCTTGCCAATACAAGAGATGTAAGAGACATGAATTTCATCCCTGCATTGGGAATATCCCCTGGAAGAGGGCATGGTAACTCACTCCAGTATTCTTGCCTGGAGAATTCCCATGGACAGAGGAACCTGGCAGGCTACGGTCCATAGGGTTGCAAAGAGTTGGACACAACCGAGGTGGCTTAGCATGCATGCAAAATTTCAGTAGATGTTTGGCTTTGACTTCTCCGTGAGACTGCTAGTTCCCACTCAAATCCATTCTCTACCTCTTTTTCAACAACAGACCATCCATTTTATTTGTGGTGTCAATGTGCCCAATTCAAAGACTACATTTTCAAGCCTCCTTTGTAGTTAGGTGAGACTGTGCTTTTAAGTGCTAGCAAAATACTATATGGCACTTTCAGGAAGGCTGAGTAAAGGGAGATAATTCCATAGGAGTGAATGCCCTTTTATCCTGCAACTACTCCTCCTTCCTCAGTCATGCATCCTAGAATGTGGATGTGATGGCTAGGACTTCAGCTCCCGTCTTGAATCATGAGACGACCTTAATGAAGGAAGCCTCATTGTTGAAGAGCAAGATGATGAAATGAGCTTGCATAACAGAGAAATGCCTATCTCTAGTCTTCTTATATGGGAGAGAATTAACCTTTATGCATTTGATCCACGTCACTAATCAAATATTCCGAGTATTCAAAAGTTCCTGCCTGAAATCAGTCTGAGATGAGACTTTAGACCTTCAAATGTTGTGAGACAATCAACAGGCCTGACTCCTTCTTCTGCTTCACATTCTCCCTCACATCCCCCACTTCCCTTCTTCCAGATGTCTTGCGGCTTTCTGTGCTCTCACCGTGGTTGACTTTCCTCTGAGGATGTGTGCGTGTGTGTTTGTTGTTTGGTCACTAAGCCGTGTCCTACTCTTTTGTTACCCCATGGACTGTAGCCCCACCAGGTGCTCTGTCTGTGGGATTTTCTAGGCAAAAATACTGGACTGGGTTGCAATTTTCTTCTCCAAGGTATCTTCCCAACCCAGGGATCAAACCCACATCTCCTGCATTAGCAGAAGGGTTCTTTAGAACTGAGCCACCAGGGAAGCCCAAAGACGTGTGTGTATTTCCACTTGAATATTATACACATTCTTTTAGTTGGGGGAGCTGCAATATCAGCAACTTTTCTAATTCAAAAACGCCACTTTACCAGACTCAAAAGCAAAAACAAAGCAGAGGAGGGCACAAGGATGAAGATGCTTTGGAGTTACCATAGCAAATATTTCATTGTTTGAATGAGTCAGAGGTCTAAGAATACTGAACTGATCTTTAGAGATTAGATAATTTAATTGGGCAACTCTTATAAAAGAGGGGTGAGCCCAAGAAGAGAGAGGAATGGAAGGCAGCATTGGAGAATGGGCATTTTGGGGAAGAAATTGTTCACATAACCAAATCATTCTTCAGATTGTTAACTGTTGCTGTGAAACATGTACAAAGACAAGGTGTGTTCATTAGGCATCAGTTAAAACCCTTGTGCTGAAGATGGATCACAGCACAGAGCATCATGCTCACCTTAAACAATGAGAGAGACATGTGCTGTTTCCCTTGCTAACAGTCCAGTGATGAATCTTGGTGGGTAGAGAGGCTGGAGGAGGGCATGGACATGGGGATGGTATCTGGAGGGGTAGGACTGATGGAGGTAGATGCAGAGATAGGATGGGAAGAATCTTGGGGACCCTTTCCAGTATTACGTAAGTCAGTAGGGCTTCTAGATGCAACAATATTCCTTGTGGATAGAAGCTCTTCTCTATAGATGAATATGCAAGTGTGATCAGCCTGCCTTAATTCCTCCCTTCCCCCCCTCTCCTTCCACTCTTTCCTTCCTTCCATCCACCTATACAATAAATATTTCCAAACCTCTACTCTGGGCCAGGCACTGTGCTATTAAGGATTCTGACTCATGACAGGTGATTTTAGGATGGGGTAGGAAGGAGGGCAGGGTGCCACTGGGGGGGTTGGAATCATAGATGAGAAAGCTAAGGCCCAGACAGAGAGTCGGAGGTACTTATATCCTGCAGTGCATTTGTAATCTATCCACCCAAAAGCCCACTGTACTACTGGGCTTGAAGTAGAGTGAATTCTACATCTATTTAGTACTAGAGCCTCTTGCAACCAAATTCCCTGGAGCTCTTACTGAATATGCAGTACTCAGGGCTTTGCTTCCCTTGTGGCTCAGCTGGTAAAGAATCCACCTGCAATGCAGGAGACCTGGGTTCGATTCCTGGGTTGGGAAGACCCCTGGAGAAGGGAAAGGCTACCCACTCCAGTATTCTGGCCTGGAGAATTCCATGGACTATATGTCCATGGGGTTGCAAAGAGTTGGACCTGACTGAGAAACTTTTACTTCACTTCAAAGGACTCAGCCCAGACCTGCAGAATCCCAATATCTAGGGATTGGGCCTGGAAACTTTCATGGGCCACAGACTTCCCAAGTAAGCTTCCTGGACCCTCCAGTTTGTGGAAGGTGGGTTTGGGCCATTGGATCAGCTGAAGTGGGCCTTAGAGGGTCAGAGTCTGGAAATATGTGTGCATGTGTGCTAAGTCGCTTCAGTCTTGTCCAACTCTATGCGACCCTATGGACTGTAGCCTGCCAGGCTCCTCTGTCCTTGGGATTCTCCAGGCAAGAATACTGGAGTAGGTTGGCATGTCCTCCTCCAGGAAATCTCTCTGACCCAGGGATCGAACCTGTGTCTCTTATGTCTCCTGCCTTGACAATGAGGTTCTTTCCACTTGTGCCACCTGGGAAGCCTGCCTGGAAATATATTTGGCTGTAATTCCAGTGTCATGAGGAAAGGTAAAAGAAATACAAAGCCTGCTCCGGGTCCAGCTCTGCCACTTACTGGCTAGGTGACCTTAACTAGTTGACCACAGCCTATGAGTAATTATTTGAGCCAAACCCACCAACAAACATACCCCTCCTTGATCTAGAATCATGATTATGTCCAGGTATCCTGGATGCCCAGCCCACAGACAAAGAGGTGATGTCATTAAAAACCTTTCCTTTGAGTGATTCTTAAGAGAAACCTCTTCAGAGTTGGAGGACATTCTATTTCTATCCCAGACTCTCCTGCCTTGTTAGAAAGTTCCCTGGAGCCAAGGAACCCAATCTTTCCCAGGAGCTGTAGTGAAATGTATCTGTATCATCTCCAGGGCTCCCGAGGAGTTCATCTCCAGGGCCCCCGAGGAGGTCAGCCTGAAGCCCGCTTCAACAACTCACATTCTTTTGTAGAACAGCTGAGAATCGTCAGGCAGAGAGGTGAGGGAGATTGAAAACGGAGACAAGAGGGACCAGCTCTAGAAAATTTGCCATAAAAGTTCCAGTCTCTCCCCACTTTGCTGAGCCGGGAGCAAAGTGCTGAGTAAAAGCAAATTGGAGATTAATTACAATCTGGGAGGTGTTCTCATGAGCCCTCAATATATTGCACACAAAAAGCATAAGATACTGTAACCTGAGGTAAGAAGCCAGTGGCTGGATTCACTCTGAGAGGTATGGCTGCCCGCCGCCTTCCTCAAAAGCAGATATTATGAGGAGAAAAGTCCAGGCTGGGGGCGATGGGGAGGGCCCTCATGAAAATGCTGAGATTTCAGTGACTCTCCTGTCTTCCCACTTCCCTGAAGAGAACTGCATCTCAACAGGTCGCAGGTTCATGGAAAAGATCCCAGGCTCATTTGCTCATTTCTTTTTCATTTCCCAACAAGTATTATAGGGCATCAACCACATGTCAGGTGTGCTGGTAAGTGCCAGCTACAAGAGCCAAAATTGAGGTTTTCTGGCCTTCACTGCAGCTTCAAGCCCCTGGGGAATCACAAATCAAACATGCATATGAGAAATTAACAATGTAACAACACTGTGAGGGAAATGCCATGGTTCTGTAAAAAATGCATCCAGGGAGATTTTGACCAAACAGGGCAGGGATGTACAGGCATTGACCAAGAGGAGGGCGTGTGAGTGCCAGAGAGTGGGCACACAGAGGGAACAGCCTGTGCAAAGGCCTCTGGGCAGCTGGGAGGAACTGAGGAAGGGTGCTGTGGAGTGGGTGGGGCCAGCAGAGGCTCACCCCTCAAAGCTTTGGAAGCCCTAAGAGAATGGCTCCCAGAAAGGGAAGCCATTGTCACATTGCACGCAGGGGTGCTGGATTCTCAGGCTGCCTCTGATTCTCCCAGGGTCTCATTATGGGTCAGGGGGAGACTGGTCTGGAGTCCTGACTTCCTCTCTCTCACCTGTCACATCTAAGCAGACACCCAACTCCTATCCATCCCACTTTAGAAATTGCTCTCAAATGGACCTTACTTCCTGGTCCCCTGCCACTATCAAGCCTTCCTTTCCCTGGACTGTTGCCATCCTCCGCATTCTCCATTTGAGAGTCTTCCCTCTGCAGTCCACGCTCCACAGCAGCTTCCTTCTGAAAACACACACTCGGCCTCTCCCTGACTTGTGCAGCTCTGGTGGTCCCCAGAGCCTGGAGGAGCAGTCCCGGTCTCTTCAGAGCAGCTCTCTCATCTCTGCTCTTTCTGACCTAAACCACCCGCTACCTTGTCTCCTTCCTCCCTGGCATGGCTTGCCCTCCCTGTACACTTGATGCAGGAACTGCAGATGAAGGACTTCTCAGCCTTCCTCAACACACACGTACCATCTCTACGCTGCTCCCTCTTCCTGCAGTGCCAGTCCTTCTTCTTTACTGGAAACTCCTCCTTTGTTAATATAGCAGCAGGCATATCACCTCCTGTACCAGGACACCATCAACCCCCCATCCCTGACCCCCAGGCAGGAAAATTCTGCTGCTACAGATTTTTCTCCCTGGTTAGGAAGGGCAAACTTCTCTTGAGGGCAAACACTCGTGCAGTGCTGGCCCATAATGGATGCTCAAGAAATAGTGAAAGGAAAGACCATATATTATGTGATTCCATTTATATGACGTGTCCAGAACAGACAACCATAGGAGATAGAGAACAGATTACTGGTTGCCAGGGGATGGGGGGAAAGAGGGAATTGGGAGATATGAGGTTTCTTTTGGGGTAATGGAAATGTTCTAGAATTAGATAATGGTTGCACAATATTGTGAATATACTAAAAAAAAAAAAAAACCACTGAATTGTACAGTTTAAAAGGGTTTAAATGGTGAATTTTATGTACTCTGAATTTTCTCTCAACAGAAAATTTTGGAAAAGAAACAAAAAGATAAATGAGTAACGGATCACTTTATCTTATTTTCTAATTTCCTTTTATCTCATGTCTTTTCCCTATTGGTTATTCAGTCCCCCATTAGCCAACATTTTACTTGAAATGAAAAATTTATCCAATCACAGATAAAGTCTGACTTATAATACCAATTGGCAGTGTTAGATCAATGGGATTTGATTCTCTCGTGATGTGTCTTTTTCTCGCTCATGTAGAAACTTTGAAGGGGAGAAGCTACCAGGTCTGTGTCATCTTCAGTATGTACACTGCCCACTTTGCTAAAGACCAAACTTGGACTAGTATCAGAGAAACAAGTTATCACTAGGATTGTTCATTAGACTGTGACCAAAATAAATTTTCAAAGCCTTTCATGCCCATGAGCTCATTGGTTTATCATGAAAACCTTCTGAGGAGGGGGGTCCTTTTGAGGGAGAGCGAAACCATGTGTCCTTCTTAGCTCAAGAGTGACCAGAGGGGCTGAGCTGAGCTCTTCTGACCCATCGTTTCTGCTCCTGAGGGAGAGAGAATGAGCTGAACATTTTTCTACATATGGGTTTTACTTGTTACTCTTGTACTTGTTGTTTAAATTGAACTTGTTACCACTGAGTAATGCAGCCTTTTGAGGAAAATGAGAAAACACTAGAAGGTACAAGATTGAAGACATCACTATGGTCACTTCAGAAGAGAAAGACAACAAAAAACCCCAGTTAATGAAGATGCTTGTGTTGACTCCACTTCAAACAACTGACTCAAATCCCCGTCTCCAGCTCCAAAAGACCTATGAGACACACCATTAAGTGGAAATTACAGCAAACCTGCTTCTCCCCAAGATGTCCCAAACACTCTTGTGATTAGAGAATTCTCAATAGAGACGCTTAAGACCTGATTTACAATAATGGACCAGTTTCAGTTCAGTTCAGTTCAGTCGCTCAGTCGTGTCTGACTCTTTGAGACCCTATGAATGGCAGCACGCCAGGCCTCCCTGTTGGTCACCAACTCCCAGAGTTCACCCAAACTCATGTCCATTGAGTTGGTGATCCATCCCATCCAACCATCTCATCCTCTGTCGTCCCCTTCTCCTCCTGCCCCCAATCTTTCCCAGCATCAGGGTCTTTTCAAATGAGTCAGCTCTTCGCGTCAGGTGGCCAAAGTACCGGAGCTTCAGCTTTAGCATCAGTCCTTCCAATGAACACCCAGGACTGATCTCTTTTAGGATGGACTGGTTGGATCTCTTTGCGGTCCAAGGGACTCTCAAGAGTCTTCTCCAACACCACAGTTCAAAAGCATCAATTCTTCGGCGCTCAGCTTTCTTTATAGTCCAACTCTCACATCCATACATGACTACTAGAAAAACCATAGCCTTGATTAGAAAGAACTTTGTTGACAAAGTAATGTCTCTGCTTTTTAATATGTTATCTAGGTTGGTCATAACTTTACTTCCAAGGAGTAAGCGTCTTTTAATTTCATGGCTGCAGTCACCATCTGCAGTGGATCAGGGACTGAATTAATCTATGAAAACCTGTGTAAATATTTTCCCATGGATTAATAAGGAAACCCTCACTCATATTACAAAGGAGAATTTAACCATACTGCAGACAAATTATGTGAGTGATTTGTTATGAGCTAATACTTCCTGGGCACATACTATATGCCACACACTATTCTAAATGCTTTAGATGGATTAATGCATTTAATCCTCACAATTACCCTAAAAGATGAATGTTCCTGGTGTCCCCATTTTATAGATGAGAAAATTGAGGCACAGAGAAGTTCGGTTATTTGCCCAAAGTTACACAACTGGCAGATGGCAGAGCTGGAACTTGAACGCAGGCAACCTAGCCCCAAAGTCTACCCAACAAGTGGAGTCCACAGGGTAGTGCGGTTAGTCGGTCAGGCCATCAGGGCAAATATTTTGGCTGAAACATTTGCAGCGGAGGACACAATACACAGGAGTAAATCTGCATTTAATAGGATCTCACTGGAGGTTTAATTTGTGATTGTAAAAGCTTTCTGTTGTGCAGTTTGCTTTTTTCCCCAGAGAGGGGATAATCTGCCAGGACTGTTTTCATCCTTGTGAACTGGCAGGTGAGCCAGGTTAAAGACGTAGGAGCCTTGCTCTTGGGAAACAGAGCGAAGCTAAGTGGTCTGGGCAGTGAAGGAGGTGAGGTCAGCCTCCTTACCCAGCTCCCAGTCTCCATCCTCCTTGGCGCTCTCCAGACTACAGTCTTCATGTGCCTCCTGTCCTTGCCTCCAAGACACTAGATTCCCTCGGCATTTCAGAAAGACCAAAAGTCACCTCCCTTGTCCTCTAGAGAGAAGTGCCCTGTTTCTTAGGCAAAGATAGTTAATTAAATTTTCAAGTAAGTAGACAAGTCAGCACTAGTTCTTTAAAAAGAAAACTGTAGCGACTCAGCAAATTCTGAATGTAAGTTGGATGTTTGCCTGCCTTGTGCCCAGACAAAGGGCCTGGTACCCACCTTCTCCCTGCCCCCACCCTACTCCCACCTCCTTACTTCTGGAAAAGCTCAGCAACTACACTATTTCTTCATACAAGTACAGGACCTGAGGGCCGACAGGAAGTGAGGACCCTAAGGTGGATCATTCCCTGCTCCAGAGGACAGAAGCGTTCCGGAATGAATGCCTTCTGCATTTCTTGACCAAGGTATATTCCTTGGTTGATCATCACCAGTTCTACAGTGAGAGCCATGGTGGTTCTAACTGTGTGTGTTGAGCAAATTCTGGGAAGAAAGAGCCCGGCATGGGCCACAGTGGTTGTGGAAGTGGCATTATGACTTCTTTTACTCTTTATAATAATCTATATATCTGGGATCCCTACAGAAACTTGGCATTACCTTGTTGTTTAGTTGCTAAGTCATGTTTGACTCTTTTGCGACCCCATGAGCTGTAGCCCACTGTGCTCCTCTGTCCTTCGGATTTCCCAGGCAAGAGTACTGGAGTGGATTGCCATTTCTTCCTCCAGGGGATCCTCCCAACCCAGGGGATCAAACTCTTGGCTCCTGCATTGGCAGGCAGATTCTTTACCACTGAGCCACCAGGGAAGTGGTTGTGGAAGGAGATTATGGAAGGAGGACTAGGATCCCGTGTGAGAGAAATGGCAGCCCCCGGAGAGGGAAGGGGCAGGAAGAAGAACACTCCTGTTAGCTTGTTCCGGTGTGGCTAAGACTGTCAGGTGGTTGCAGAGACGATTAAGCGAGAGTCTAAGGTGTCAGTGGAGCTGTGAGGGATACTGGCCATGTTTTCTAACCAGGACACATGGTCTGATCCAAATGTAGCATAGGGACAGATCACTGAAAATCAGGGCTGTGCCAGGGGACCTGTGACCCATAGTCAGGTCCACTTACACAGGAATTATTCCTCTTGTGCTGTGTCCTCCAAAAAGTTCTCAGAAAGAGGAGAGAGGGATCAGGGATGAAAGAGACAGGAGAAATCATGGTCTTCGTGGTCCTGGAGTAGACATGGGTGGTTTCTGTCCACCCAGACTCCATTCCCTTTGGGAAACATCCCCTCAGTTCTCTGGTCTTGGGGTTGGGAGGCTGGTCCTGTGGAGCTCACCCCCCACTGCCACCCCAAACACAGAGTTGGGCTGAGACCCAGCCAGGCCCAGCAGTGCACTCCATCCACCTGCTACAGTGTCCGCTCAGGCAAACAAGACAGACCTGGGACATTTGGTGGATCCATCAGGAAAGTGAAGTTCTCATTCAGTGGGCATCATTAGCTATGTGGATCACATCTGAGCAGAGGGACCAGAGGCCAACAGGAGGCCAAGCCTGCCAAGGGGAGCAGACTGAGAGATGGAGACAAAGAGAGAAGACGTCCTGTCTTTGAAGAAAAAGAGAAGATGAGGTCCTGTGAGTGCCTTCCTGGATTTTCTGGTTACTCAAGCCCATAAAATGCTTTTTTAAAAAAAAAAAAAAAAACTTTTTGATTTAGCTACTTTAAAGTGAACAAATCAGTGACATGGAGGACATTCACAATGTTGTGCAACCTCCACCTTGGTCTAGTTTCACTTCCAGCACCCCAAAATAAAACCCCATACCCTGTCCTCCTCACGTCTCCTCCCCTCAACCCTAGCAACCACCAATCCACTTTCTCTTTCTGTGGATTTACCTGTTCTGGAGATCTCCTCTAAATGGAATCATACTGGGAATTCCCTGGCGGTCCAGTGGTTAGGACTTAGAGCTTTCACTGCCAAGGCCTTGGGTTCAATCCCTGCTCAGGGAAGTAAATCCTGCAACCCACAAGCTGTGCAGCATGACCCTCACAAAGGCAATCATACTATGTGTGACCTTCAGTAACAGGCTTCTTTCATTTGGCATAGTGTGTCTGAGGTTCATCCACATTATAGCTTGTTTCAGCACTTCATTCCCTTGTAAGACTGAATAGTGTTCCATTGTTTGGGCAGACACATTTTGTCTGTCTGTTCACCTGTTGATGGACAGTTGGGTTGTTTCCACCTTTTGGATATTGTGAAGAACAGCACCACTACAAACATTCAGAGACAAGTATTTTTTTGACACCTGTTTTTAATTCTTTGGAGTATATGTCTAGGAGTAGAATTGCTGGGTCATATGGCATTCTATGTCTAACTTTTTGAGGAGCAGCCAGACTCTTTCTCCATAACAGGTGAATGCGAATTCCTTTATTGTCGTGTATGACTCAAGGTTATTTCCTGGTGGCTCAGGTGGTAAAGAGTCTGCCTGCAGTGCAGGAAACCCGGGTTTGATCCCTGGGTTGGGAAGATCCGCTGGAGAAGAAAATGGCAACCCACTCCAGTATCCTGGCCTGGAAAATCCCATGGACAGAGGAGCCTGGCAGGTTATAGTCCATGGGGTCGCAAAGAGTTAGACATGACTGAGAGACTTCACTATGACTCAAGGAGCCAAGGCTGTGCCCTTGACCATCTCCAGTGCCTCCAGCAGGATATCCTCACTGGTTTGGAACAGTTCTTGGGCTGGTGACTGCAATGGTGCGATCCAACACCCAGGAATGATCACAGCTACGGAGCCCCGCCCTGTTGCCTCCTAAGGCCCCTAAGGAACCATGTCTCAGAACAGCCTCCATTTCTGCAGCTGGGAGAAACACATCCGGACAATGTCCCTCAGTCCATCTGTCCGTGCTTTCTGCCTGGCTGCAGTGCTGAGAGGAGCCAGGCTGCTTTGGGCCAACTTTCAGGTTGGGTCAAGGCTGTAGGATGGTCTTTCTCTCCATAGACCCAGGGCTATGATGGGTGAGATGGGTGAGGGAACAGCTGCCCACCCATCATCACGATGGGAATGCTGGCCTGGGTGCCTTCGGGAGAGCTGAACCCAGGTATCAGAGGAGGTCATAGGACATGACAGCTAGCTGGACCCAGGCGGTCAGAGGCTCCTCACTCCTTCCTCTGTCCTTGGAATGTACATTCTGCCCACTGTCCCCACAGTGGGAACTTTTCCAAAGATGCAGCCTTGAGAGAGTAATGTGTCACTAAGTCTAACTGGACCCAGTTAAATCCTTTATATAAACTTTAAAGATGCTGGTGGTCAAGTGCAGGGGTCTACTTGTTTGTGTGTCTATTGCAAGACAAGCCTCGTGTGTAAGTTCCCTTACTTATTAGCCTGCCACCCATCAGTCTGAAGTAGTCTGCCTTTTCCTTGGATTTCTCCTTGCCTTCTGTGTATGAGGGTCAGTTTCAATTTCACCCAGGAAGCTCCCAGATTACTTCCTCTCAAGGAGCAGAGGTTACTGAGGTTACAGATGGGATAAGGGTTCTTCATGACAGGTAGCCCCAAGAGGCCTTGGTAATGAAGGGAAGAGAAGGTGGGCAAGGCCTTGGTGAAGGAGACCAGCACTGGGCTTCTGCTCAATGCTGCTGATGTTGGCAGTGGGATGCAGGTGATGGGTGAGGGCTGGGGTTGGCCAGGGGATGACAAAATGACCACTAGGTGTTCCCCACCCTGAGATCCCAGGCTCTCTAGGACTGTAGTCCATGAGGATTTTGTGCCACATGGCTTCCTCATGCCCTGGGAGGTGTTCTCAGGCTTCCGTCTCTCAAACCATCTGCATCTCTCCAGGCAGGGCAGGTGAAGTGCTTTTCCCCACACCAGGCACGCATTGTTTAAAAATGGAATCACTCTTAATTGATTCATTAGCTGTGTGTGGCAGTGCCAGGAGAGAGCATGTGAGCTGGAGACCCCTTATCCTTATTCCCCTGGCTCCTGGCCCTCTGCCATGCAGCAGAGCACAATAGAGGCACAGAGAGGGTGAGGCTGTTGAGGGGGGAGCAGGGTGGTGATGGCAGGGGATTTGGGGAGACATCCATCCATCATTCCAATCGGACCAGTGCAGACTACTTCCTCTCTGCTTGCAGTCCCTCAGGCCAGGGATAGGGACTGGCAGGGCCAATTGGATCTGTACTAAAGGGAAAGGGCTGGCAGACCCCACCCATCAGCCCCTTCCTTCTCATTTCTCCAGTGAGCCAGGGGTCTCTGCCCAGTGGAGACCCTTTTGATCAAGCCAACAAGGAGTCGGTGTCACAGCTTTGCCTGGGTGAGATAGACTTTCTCTGTGATAGCTTAGAGATAGCTTTCTCTGTGATGACAGTTAAGACGTGGAAGAGGCTCCAGTGCCACCTGAGAAACATCTCGCTTTTGTGCCTGATCTCTGGTTATCAGGAGTTGTCATCTTTGAGTTTTAAAGGTTTAAATGTTTACAGAAAGGGGAGGACGTTACACTTGAAGACCCCTCTCTTCTGCATTGTATTTCTCCTAGGAGAGAAGTGCCCTGGGATGTCACAAATCCCCCATCCCCCCAAATCTGGAACAGGCTGGGGGTGGAAGACCCTGAAGGGGAGTGGGTGTGTAGAAGGCCAATGTTCTTCTCTATTTTTGCTGTGAGAGTCACTGCAGTGTCTGAAGGAGGGAACGGGCAGGAGCAAGGGGGGAGGCTTGATGTGAGTGGTTGCTGTGAATTTTAATTCAATTCTGTCTGGCTGGCTTACTGAATCGATGTTGGGAAAACACAGCACTCTCCTGGGAGGAGAGGTGTTTGGTATAAATAGAAGGTATTATCATTGTGAGGCAACTGGGGGATGCCATGTGGCTCAGGCAGCTCAAGGCAGCTGTAAGAACCCCAGCGGTGGGCTGTGGGGCTGTCAGCCACCTGCTCTCATTTGCTTGTCCCGAGAGAAAGGGCCTTTCCTCCAGTCAGAGCTCACCCTCAGGGTGACCTCAGCAAACCCAGAGTCCTCTCTGAGCCCTTAACCCCTTCTCTGCTGGACACATTGGACCATGTCCATTCTCAGTGGGCATTTGATGGGACTGCACCCCTTGAGAATTTTGTGCCACATGGCTTCCTCATGCCCTGGGAGGTATTCTCAGGCTCCCATCTTTCAAACCATCTGCATCTCTCCAGGCAGGACAAGTGAAGTGCTCTCCCCCGCAGCAGGCACGCATTGTTCAAAAATGGAATTACTCTTGATTGATTCATTAACTGTGGGTGGCAGTGCCAGGAGAGGGCATGTGAGCTGGAGACCCCGTGAATGGACTGTAACAAGGGATTACTGTTCTCCACTCAAAATCTTAGCAAGAGCTGTGCCTTCCCCTGACCCACCACCATGCTCTTTATTTTTATTTTTTAAACTACTTTATTTATTTTTTGGCCACACCTCACAGTATACAGGATCTCAGTTCCCTGTCCAGGGATTGAACCTGGGCCCCCTGCAGTGGAAGCTCAGAGTCTTAACCACTGGACCACCAGGGAACTCCCCATGCTCTTTATTTTTAAACAGCTTTATTGAGATATAATCTACACACCATACAGCTCATCCATTTATGTGTATAATTCAATGGTTTTAGTTTATCCACAGATATATACAGCTATCACCACAATTTTAGAACATTTTCAACACCCTCAAAAGAAACCCTGTATCCCTTAGCTATCACTCCCCTCACATCACCATGTCAGCACCCCAAGCAGCAACTCTTCTTCCTGTCTCTATAGACTTGCCCAATCTGGACATTTCATGTAACTGGAATCATATAATATGTGACTGGCTTCATAGTATGTTTTCAAGGCTCATCTATGTTGTGGTATGTGGTTCCTTTTTATGGCCAAATAACATTCCATTGTATGGATATATTATCTATTATTTACTAATTCATCAGTTGGACATTTGGGTTGTTTCTACCTTTTTATTAAGAACACATATTTACATTTCTCTTGAGACTGTACTTAGAAATGGAATTGCGAGGTCACGTGGTACCTGCATGTTTAATCATTCAAGGAAATCCACCTTGTTCTTTTTTTTTTTTTTCTCACCTTGTTCTTAACCATAATTGCCAAACGACTAATTGATTAACTGGGGCCCTAGGCAGTCATTCAACAAATACTTATTTAACTCTTTCACTGCTCCAAGCACTCTTCTGGGAGCTGGGGAGATAACACTATGAATAGAAGTCAGCCAGCTATGTAGCTTTACTGCTGTAAGGGCTTTGGCTTTTGCTTTAAATGGGATGCAAAGAACTTAAAGGTTTGTTTTTTCTCCAAAAAGGTTTATTGAAATATAACTTACAAACATTGAACTGCACATGCATGAAAGGTATAATTTCATGAGGTCTAACGTGTATCTATCTATGAAACTATCAACACAAGACAGTAAGCATCATTCCCCAAAGTTTCCTTGTGCCCCTTTTTAATTTCTCCCTCCTACCTGTCTCTCTCTCTACCTACTTACTCCCAGGCAACCACTGATCAAACTACAGATTAGTTACATTTTCTAGAATTTGTGTTATTTTTAGTGTGCTTCTTTCACTTGACATAATTATTTTGAGGTTTACCTATATTGTTGCTTGTATTAATAATTCATTCCTTTATATCACAGAGTATTAGTCCATTGTATGAATATAAAACAATTTGTTTTTCTATTCCCCAAATATCTATTTGGGGTGTTTACAGATTGGAGCTATTGTGAATAAGCTGCTATGAAGATTTGTGTATTTATCTTTGAATGGACATATGCTTTGGCTTCCCCAGAGTAAATATCTATGAGTAGAATATTTAACTTATAAGAAAATAACTATTTTCTAAGTTGATTGTATCACTTTACACTCCCACCAGCAGTATATGAGAGTTCCAGTTACTCCACGTCTTTTCCAACATTTGGCAGAATCAGTCTTTTAATTTTAGCCATTCTAATAATGTGTAGTGATATCTCATTGTGATTTTGATTTGCATTTCAAAATGACTAGTGTTGAGCATCTTTTCATGTATTTGCCATCTGTGTCTTCTTTGGAGAAGTCTCTGTTAAATCTTTTGCCAATTTTTAAAAAATGTGTTGCTTATATTATTATTATTGAATTTTGAGAGTTTATTATTTATATACTAGATACAAGTCCTTTATCAGATTTATGATTTGCAAATATTTCCTCCAAACTTGTGGCTTATCTTTTCATTCTCTTAACTGTATCTTTCAAATAGAAATTCTTAATTTGGATGAAGTCTGATGCATGAGTTTCTTTCTCGGTTCATACTTTTGATAATACAAGAAAACTTGGCCTAACCCAAGGCCGCCAAGATTTTTCTCCTGTTTTCTTTTACAAATTTTACAGTTGTAGGCTTTACCTTTAAGGCTATGATTCATTTTGAGTTAGTTTCTGTATATGGCGAGGCATAGGAAGTTCATTTTTTGCATTTGGCCCTCCAGTTGGTTCAATGTGGTAGGTTTAAAAGGTTCCTTTCTCCTCTGCATTACCTTTGCATCTTTGCTGAAAATCACTTGTCCTTTTACTTGGATCTGTTTCTGGACTTTCTATTCTGTGTCATTGATCTATTTGTCTATCTTTATTTTCCTCCAGCTTTATTCTTTCTCGAAGTCCTTTTGGCTATTCCATGTAAATTTTGGAATCAGTTTGTTGATTCTACAAAAGAGCCTTTTAGGATTTTGATTGGGGGTTCATTGACTCTAGGGAACAATTTGGGGAGAATTGGTGTCTTAACAATACTGAGCCTTATGAGCCGTGACCAGAGTACTATATATCCCTCCATTTGTTCATATCTGTGATTGCTCTCAGCAGTGTTTTGCAGTTTTCAGTGTTCAGGTCTCTGCAGGGTAACTGTGCTCCCACATATCTTAACGTAGGATGGTCATCTACTAGGTGAGCTCCAGATCTGTAGCAATAGATGTGGCACCACTTGCTGGAAATAGAGGTGATTATGAATAAGTGGTATAAATGCCGACTTTCCCTGCCAGAGGGTGCCCTGTAGCTGCCACTTGGGGATTGACAAGCCCTTCTGGATGCCATCCTGCAGACCTGCGAGCCCAGCCCAAGTGCCTTGGAAATTTGTGCCCAATCCAGGCCTGGCACCCAAACCCACAGTAGCAGGATTGAGCCTCTTTTGCAGAAGGCCAGCTCCTTCCTCACACTCAGCTTTGTGCTTATCATTTCTGACCTGGGCTCATCATCTCAGATCTATGTGTGCCCCTTGAATCATTTTCCTGGACACCACGTTCTAAGTTTTTCAAGGAAAACACCCACAGATGAGAAATAGCCAGACTGGTGCTATTAACGCCAGCAGCCAAGACATAGTGATGTCAGGTGAGTCAGGAGTCCAGAAAAACTTCTCTAGGTCCTTCCCCTGGGTATTTCTTAGATTGGTCAGTTCCCACACTCATGCCCCATCCTTTAACCTCATAACAGGTTAAAGCAATGGTTGCCAGGCTGGTCTCCTGGCCTTTAGACTCTCAGCTCCACATCATTTCTGCATGGAAAGGGCTAGATACATCCTCTTATGTCACCATAGCCATCATGTTGCTCAGCTGCTCAAGAACTATCCATGACTCCCCAGTGCCCTCAGAATAAGGTCCAAACTCCTTGACCTGATGTTCAAAGAAGCCCAGAATCTGGTCTTTCTCCATGTATCCCAAATAGTCTGTTCCAGCCAAACTAATCTTCTCATTGGCCTCAGCATGCTTCCACCTCTAAGCCTTTACTCATGGGCGTCCTGTCCTGCCCTTTTCCCACGCACACCTGTCCGAATCTCACCTTTCAAATCCCAAATGAGTTGATTCCAATCCCATTTTTCTATGAGATGCTACTAACAGTTCCAGGTTTAATTAGGAGTTTTACTTTACAACTTTCTTTCACCTTCATTTGTTTTATTTAAAATAATTATTAGCTAATAATAAGAGCTTCCTTTTAATGAAGGAGGAGCCCTTGTATCTATGCCAGGCACCACACACACGTCACACACAATTTTACATTCTTTCCTTTGTTTATAAATATTTGTTTTCTTATAAAAAATTGTTTCTAACACACATCAAAAGTCTGGACTTCCAACAGTCCTGGTTATAGAAGATGACATGGGGGGAGATTCAGAGAGCCTGAGTGACTGGCCCAGGTCACACCGCAGGTGAGGCTTGTGGGTGAGATTGGAGTCCTGGCCTGTGTCCTTTCCACTCCCACACAAACTCCTACAGCCCTGGACACAGGCGGGCCCAACAGCCTCATGTTACAGAGGAAAGGGATTGAAGGCCAAGAGCTTTTTGCCTGCAAGGTCATGCAGGAAATCAATGGGACCTTCCATTAAAAAAAAAATTGTGATAAAGTACACATAACCAAAAAATGTACTATTTTAACCATTTTACAGTGGGCAATTCAGTGGCATTAAGTACACTCCCAAAGTTGTGCAGCCAACATTACTCTTCAGTTTCAACTTATTTCATCACCCCAAAGGAAACCCTGTACTCACTGAGAAGTCTCTCTCTCTTACCTGCTGCCCTCAGCTCCTCGTAGCCACTAATCTGCTTTCTGTTGCCTATTCTGAAAGTGAAAAAATGAAAGTATTAGTTGCACTGTTGTGTCCGACTCCTGCCAGGCTCCTTTGTCAATGGAATTCTCCAGGCATGACTATTGGAGTGGGTTGCCATTTCCTTCTCTGGGGCATCTTCCCAACCCAGGGATCGAACCCACACTGCAGGCAGATTCATTACCATCTGAACCACCTATTTTCTGAACACTATGTAAAAGTGGAATCATACGATTTTTGGCCTTTTATAACTAGCTTCTTGTCCCTGGGCCCTTTCATTTAATACTGCCATTTGAGACATATCATCTATGTTATAGTTTAAAATCATGTGTCAAATGGTTGTATCAAAATAGTATGAGCCCTGAATGGTGATACATAGTCTGGAGCCCAGGTTTTCTGATCCCTGGGCTGTGGCCAAAAAGAGGCACCTCTCTGCCTGCCCTCACGCTTGGAGTCTGGCCCACAGTCTTGCATTTCCTCTAATTCAGGAAGCCCCCCTTCTTGCTTTTCTCCCAGACCCTACTCCCACCCCAAACACACAACATCTGAAACAGAGCTGGGCAGCCTGGGCACACTCGTGCTGGTTGAATTACCTGCAGCTGGCAGAGTGTCTGACCTCCTCTGACACAAAGGGCCCAGCAGGCAGGGTTGGGGGGTGCCTCCACCACTCAGCTGTGGTCTCCTCTCAGCCTTCTGCAGGTCAAGCCATCAGCACTAAGCCTGAGTACCTCCCCCCACGTCCTGCCCAGCGGGGTTGGGCTGGTGCCCTCTCCAGGGCTGTCTGCCCTGGACTGGTGTGTTTCCTGCCTATGCAGCACTCCCCAACAGCTTGAATTTTCTCCTCCTCCTTTGTGATTCTTCAACATGCACAAGACAAGCATCAGAGATAGATGTGAAGGCCAGTTAATTCCGAGTCAGGGGCTGATACTGGTACAGACACGGCTGGATACAGAATTAAATGACTGCCAAGGTCCTCTGCTGACTCAGCACTTGGAGGAGCAAGCGGTAAACCCTGGGGCCTTCTGGAGAGCTCTGCCTGTGCAAGCGTGATCTTCACTTTTCAGCTTTCCTACCCGGAAAGCAAGTCCCAGCCATTCTTCCCACCCTACCTGCTCACTAAGCCAGATAACATATTGTTAAAAGGGATTTTCTGCTCTCCAGGGACCTCCCTCATCAAGTCCAATTTCCTGTCCCTACCTCTGGCACCTGAATCCCACACTGGAGGGTCTTGGGTTTGGGGGCGGAGAGGGGAATAGGATCGCTAATAGAGGCAGTCTCCAACAGACTCTTTTACTGCTGCTTGTCTCTAATAGAGACAGTGCCAAGGGCTGACTGTGAGAGTGGTGAGCTGTAATCTCCAGTTACAAACACCATACTTGATATGCTGACCTGGCTTCCACCCAAATCCGCCAGCTTCCTCTTCAACCAGATTGTCCTCCCTAAGCCCTTCCTACATAGATGTTCCAGAGCCACCTCCGAATTTTGGTTTGAATGAGTACATTTGGCCTTTTCCTGCAAGGGAGACACAGGTCGCAGACCTATTGTAGTCGTTAGGTTTCTGCATCTCGGGCTCTGGGTGCGGATGTGAGGTAGGTCCTCGCCTATGTGCTCTGTGCCTGTGTGTACCTGGAAGCATGTGTGCAGTGAGCAGACACAGGCTGTCTCCACCCTCTGGCAGCTGTACAACTTTGCTTTGTGCAGTCAGCACTGCTTTGGGTTTAAGGAGGTATGTGGTTTATAGATCCCAAGTGCTGTGTGTGGCCAAGGTCTCCAGTGCCCCAGCCTGTTCTAGAGGCTTTCCTAGGCCTGGATGGGCTGCTGGCAGTTTCCCCTCTTGCTGTCTTACCCCAAATGTGACCCAACTGAAGACTCAACAGCTTCTTTATTGGGCATTCCACTTGTTTCCAATTGTTAGGCTGTTATAAATGATGCTGCAAGGGTCATCTTTGTTCATTCTGTCTGTCACTGAAATGGCCTCAAAAGGAGCCAGACAAAGACAGGAGAGATGCTCAGAATCCAATTGGATTTAAATATATTCAAGAGGCGTGGCCCTGCCAGATTGGAAGAGCACAAAAAGAATTTAGAACAGCATTAAGCAGTCAATAGACAAGTTCTAATGGAGTGTGGAAGGAATGGGGGTAAGAGTGGGGGGTGAGTGAGGTTTGCAAACTGAAACCACACTTGATAATTAGGGAAGGTGTCACGCAGGGCACAGGCTGTGAGACCACCCTGTTTGGAGGGTGGTCTTAAACTGCAAAGTTTAAGCCGAGCTACAATATAGCGGGGCTACAGTTGTCCCTACTGTCATGAGAAAAATCTCACGAGTCTATTGCTGCAGATCTCACCCCAACCAAAAATGTGGTCTGTGGGTGACTCTAGCCTGGCAAGAAAGTCACACCTAGTTGCCTGGAATGGTGACCCTGATCCCCTTCAAATGATAAAGTTATTGCTCCTTTAGTGAGTTGGAGGTTTTTTTACCCAGAGAAGGCTTAGAATTAGGTAGGAACATGAAAAAGTAATAAAAATCATGGTATTGCTGGGTTTTTTCTTATTAAATTTAGGAATAACCAATGTATATTTGGTTTTTAAAGTGTTTGTCTAGAGTAATTGATAGATTAGCCCCATGACTCCATCTTTCCCTGTCCATCCCCCATGGTGGCTTAACACAGTGACAGTAATAATTTTGCTCTTTCATTTAGGCAAAATTGCAGCCTGCCCAACTTCAAAGGGAAGAGAAAATAAAGCTCCACTTTTTCTTGGGCGGGGGTGGGGTGGGGGTGTGGATTCCCTGATGGCTCAGATGGTAAAGAATCACCTGCAATGCAAGAAATCCGGCAAGAAATCCAGGTTCCATCCCTGGGTGAGGAAGAATCCTGGAGAAGGAAATGGTAACCCACTCCAGTATTCTTGCCTGGAGAATTCCATAGACAGAAGAACCTGGTTCGCTACAGTCTATGGGGTCACAAAGAGTTGGACAGGACTGAGCTACTAACACTTTCACTTTTCTTCCTGGGGAGTGGCATGATTCTAGAAGGGCAAGTGGAATATTGTTGTGGATCCACAGCCACCCATCTTGTCCAGACAGTTCCTCTGAAGCCCTTTAGGTTTTTAGCGGTCATTTCTTCAAGGTCCATTTAGTCGCCAGCACCCAGTCCCAAAGACGCATTTGGAGGCTTTATTTTTTTTTTTAAGGTCTTTTTAAAACATATGGACCATTTTAAAAGTCATTATTGAATTTGTTACAATATTGCTTCTGTTGTTTATGTTTTTGGCTGGGAGGTATGAGGGATCTAAGCTCTCCGACCAGCAATAGAACCTGCACCCCCTGCATTATAAGACGAAGTCTTAACCACTGGATTGCCAGAGAAGTCCCTGGCAGCTTTATTATGGTAGCATCTTGCCTCCAGGCCCCTCAGTCTGTATGAAGTATTTCTTGCTGCACAGGAAACCATCCCCAAGAGTGGTAGCTTAAGACAATGACAACACTCACTTCTCTCATACGTCTTCAGTTTGGGGCAGGACTTGATGGGAATAGCTCATCTCTTTTTCATTCCGTTGAGCTAAAGCAGCTGGAAGGCTGTGGCCTGGCCTCCTCTGAAGGCTTACTCACCCACATGTCTGGGGATTCATCCCAGCTGCAGTTAGCAGGCAGAGACCAACAGATCCATCCATACCGTCCCCACATGGCCTGGGCTTGCGCGCAACATGGTGGCTGAGTTCCAGGACCACGTGTCTAGAGCGGGAGAGGCAGATGGAAGCAGTATTGCCTTTCCTAGCCTAGCCTCATGAATCATACAGTATCACTTTCACCACATTCTGTGCTGAGGTAGTCACAAAGGCCCACTCGATTTCGCCAGCTCTTGGTGGGGCAGCAACAGTGTTCTGGAAGAACATGTAGAACACTGATGTGGCCATTCTGGGAAACTCCAGTCTGCCCTGTTTCTGCACGAGCCTGTCCTTGGCTGTGGGCTAACCCCTGCGGATACAAGCTCCCAGGCGCTTTCAGCCGAGAATAGTAGTAACCTGAGGGCTGTCTTCTTAACGTAGGTGTGGACGCATGGAAGTTGGGGAGGGGGTGCACAGCAACGCTCAAGGGGATGTCTAGGAGTTCTGGGAAGAACATCAACAGTGTCTGTTCCAGGACAATAAGACAAAATACTGATAACTCAGAAGTCAGGGTGAATCATATTCCTGTTCCTTGTCTCGTGCAGTCACAGGCATCTCAGTCTTTCAGGAAACATTAAGTGACCAAAAAATGTGAACCCAAGATCAGCTAGACGCTCATTTATAACCAACAGTTGGCCTGACCTGACATGTCCAGCTCTCAAATCCTTTTGGTCTCTGACCACTCAAGGGACGGACCAATGGCCCTTCCTTAAATCATACTGTTATTCATCTATGACTTGTTTTGATCTAACAGAGGCTGGAAATTAACTAGTTTGCTTTTACACATGGTCCTGTATGTGTGCAAAATGAAGAAGCCTTTATCCACTGAACATGTTCTTTGAATAAGGTTTTGAGAATAGCTACCAAAATATATTTATATTTGTTTTTTTTTCTTTGAAGTATAGTTGATTTGCAATGTTATTAGTTTCTGATGTACAGCAGAGTGATTCAGTTATATATATATGTATATATATACACACACACACATATCTTCTCCATATTTGTTTTCATTATGGTTTAGTATAAGATATTGACTATCTTATACTCAATATGTTAGTTCCCTGTACTACACAGCATGACCGGTTTCACCTATTTTATATATGCTGGTTTGTATTTGCCAATCTCAAGCTCCTAATCCCTTCCCCTTTCCTTTTATAATAATAAGTTTGTTTTCTATAATGACTTTGCTTCTGTTTCATAAATAAGTTCATTTGTGTTATATTTTAGATTGTGTATGCAAGAGATATATGGTATTTTTCTTTTTCTGACTTCACTTGGTATGATAATCTCTAGGTACATCTATATTCCTGCAAATGGCATTATTTCAATCTTTTTTATGGCTGAGTCATATTCCATTGTGTATATATATCAAATATTCTTTATCCATTCATCTGTCATTGGACATTAAGGTTGTTGCCATGTCTTGGCTATGGTAAACAGTGCTGCTAAGCCACAGGGGTGCATGAATCTTTTTGCATTATCGTTTTGTCTGGGTATATGCCCAGGAGTGGGGTTGCTGGATCATATGGCAACTCTACTTTCAGTTTTTAAAGAAACCTCCATACTGTTCTCCATAGTGGCTGCACCAGTTTACATTCCCAGCAGCAGTGTAGGAGGGCTTCCTTTCCTCCATCTGCTCCCCAGGATTTATTATTTGTAGGCTTTTTAATGATGGCCATTCTGACAGGAATGGCGTGGTACCTTACCATAGTTTTGATTTGAAGTTCTCTAATAATTAGCAATGTTGAGCATCTTTTTATTACCAAGATATATTTAAAGATCTTAATTGGGCCGCTAAATTTGCAGTGTTTTGATTATGGTGAACTGGCTTCTATGAGAAAACAATGAGAAAGATCTTTGCTTTAAGGATGAGCAAACATGTTCATGGAAGGTGGGCATGAAATAGCTGCAGAACATACTCCTCGCCTGCTGATGCCAGGAAGACTGCTTAATAGATTAATAGGAAATGTTAGGATGGTGTCATAGAGTAGACTTCTCCATGCTAAGGACATTTTTTGTGCTGCATCAAACCTGTAAGTTTTTTTCTTACTGCCCAAACTTCATAGGCACTTAGACCCTTCTCACCACCACAGTGTAGCTCTAAGAAGGCTCAGAATAAAATAGGAGGATTCAGTGAGAGGTCCCAGGGAAGCCAAGAGAGTGTGAGATGCTGTTCCTGGATGGAGCAGACATCCTTCGCTTTGCAAGGCAGTCTTTGAAGGAGTCAGCCTGGCTCCAGTTCTGACATCACAGAGAGAAGAACCTACCAAGCTGCCTCAGTTTCTTCAATGTAACTGACTCGATGGGTCTGAAAAGATACCAATGTTGGTAGGAACACTTAGGGGTCAGCAGCACCACTCATGCTGGGCAGTTCACCAGGCAAGCCCCACACTGCACCCCCTTCCAGGGGGACCTTTGGCACTGCAGTAGCACTCACATGACCTTAGGTAAACATTCAGTCGTGTCTCTGGAGACCAGGAGCTCGCAGCTCTCTAAGGTCCCAGGCCTGCATCTAGATTCCGTCTACTTTTCTAAATCAAAACTCACTCATTCTGATCCATGTTAGAGTCTTTAATGGAGAAAAAGTTTCAGTACACAAAGTGCCTTCTCTGGGAAGATAACTCATCAAATCTCAGGTCTCTGTCTTCTTGGAGAAGTAAGGTGCTATCCCCAACCACAAGAGAAAGCCATTGGAAGATCCCCAAACACGTGTCTGGACAACACGGAAGGAAAAGAACGATCACACTGGGGAAATACAGCAGGCTCTTCCCTGGGTGGGGCTTCCCAGGAGGCACTAATGGTAAAGAACCTGCCTGCCAATGAAGGAGACACAAGAGAGGTAGGTTCGATGTCTGGGTCAGGAAGATCCCCTGGAAGAGGGCATGGCAGCCCACTCCAGTATTCTTGCCTGGAGAATCCCATGGACAGAGGAATGTGGTGGGCTACAGTCCATGAGGTCCCAAAGAGTTGGACATGACTGAAGCAACTTAGCCTGCATGTACTTCCCTTGGGTTCCAGGATGGCGTTCGGCCCTGACCTCCCTCTTTCCTCTTCCTCTTTGGTGGATGGCGTGGTAGGGAGCAGACCTGCTTTAGGTTTTGCTACCAGTACTGTTCCTTCAGCAATGGGAACGGCCCTGGATCTAGAGACGGAGGACTTGGAAATTAACCCCAGCTCACCCCCCAATAACTGTGTATCTTGGACAAATCCTGTAGCCTCTCTGAGCCTGCTTCCTGTCTAAGCCTGCCTGCCCTTCCTCACAGGCGAGAGGGGAGGACAGATGAGATGTGTGGGAAAGAGCTCAGGGAGTTCCAGAACATTCTGTCCTAATATCAATGGTCATAACTGGCGCTGACTTAGCACAAGGTTCCAGGTCCCCTGTCTCAGGACGTGGCACAAGATCTCCGCAGGATCTGGAAGATACAACAGAGTTGAGTGATTCCTACTGACTCCTGGGTTGCCCTGGAGACAGACGTTGCAAGGCCTGACTCCCTCGATGCATGCTTTGAACCTCTCAAACACACAGCCTCTCAGAGCAGTGCTGTGGAGGGAGGGGACGGACTGTGGATCTGGTGACAGGAATGGATTCCTCCTGTAACTGACCACTGACACAGAACACAGAAAGTTAACTTGCAGAATTAATGAAGACCTCAGGGAAAAGCAAGAGTTGGGATGAAATGCCAGCCTCACGCTGTGTTGAGTGTGATTGGTGAACTAGAATCTGTGGCTGGTGTGATCTGACCACGCTCCCATTGCAGCTGCCCAGAGCTTCCACCTACCAGCACAAGCGCTCAGGAAAGTCCTGCTGCCAGTCACTTCATTGCTGGTGCAAGTGGCAGCTGTGTGGCTCTCCTCCTTCAGGTGTCTGGTCTCCCGAGGCAGAGTGGAAGGTGTTGGCCCAGGGTGAGGGATGCTCAATTCCTGACTAGCAGCTCAGAGAGGGTTTTTAGGGGCATGAAATCTCCTTGGCGTCCCAGCAGTTCCTCACTTGAGTCAGGCTGACCTTGGAGAACCCTGAGATCTGGGCCATGACATGTCTCGGGGATGATCTTCAACTTTCAGATAAAAGAAGCAAGTCTGGGGAGGAGCTGCACTCCGATCCAAATGGGGCGCTCGAGGCTCATTTGAAAGCTCCAAGCACAGCCACTTGAAGCTCAGCTGGTTTGCTCAGCTGCGTGTAAAAAGAGGCACTTTTATGAGACTAGAGGCTCCTCAAGGTCAAAGGCCTTTGGGGGAGGGGATCCGAGGGGTCCAGACACTGGAGAGAGCCTTGAGTAAGTGTGATTTCAGGTGCTGGGAAGGATGCCTCCCCTCCCCACCACCTCCTTTTTTTTTAAAAAAAAAAAGATTGTAATCTGATCCTTGTGCTGCATGCAGCTCAAATGCAGATGCCCAGGGGAGGGTCACAGTGCCTTAGTAATTTACCCTCCCCTGTGAATGAGCTCCAGACCTATCCTTGGAATCTTTACCAGAACAAAGCAGGTGGGCCCTGGAGGATATCAAAGGCCCAGAGTTAGCAGTTATGAAGTGAGTGCTGAAAAGCAGGCAATGTTAGATACTGAGTTTGTTCTCTCATGTTGGATGTGTGCTAAGTCGCGTCAGTCGTGTCCAACTCTTTGCAACCCCATGGACTGTAGCCCACCAGGCTCCTCTGTCCATGGGATTTTCCAGGCAAGAATACTGGAGTCGGTTGCCATTTCCTATTCCAGCGGTCTTCCCAACCCAGGGATAGAAACCGCATTTCTTATGTCTCCTGCGTTGGCATGCGGGTTCTTTACCACTAGTGCCACCTGGGAAACCCTCTCTCGTGTTGGTCTCACAATAATTAAGCAGGATGGGTCTTATCCCCATTGTACAGATGAGGAAACTGAGGCCCAGCAAGCCATTTGTCTAAGGTCAGTCGGCCTAGGGCACAGAGTGGCATCATGCTCATCCTGCCATTTCCCCCACCCTCTCTTATCTGGCTTAGAGTCCACCGTCCAACTTACCAAATACCCTTAACTTCCTTGCCTTCCCTCCCCTTCTGTTAAACCCAAGCTCATTCCCACTCTGCGGCTGCAGGAGAGCTTGCATCTGGGCTGACTGTGCGGCCTCTTTCTGTTCATGACCCCAAACTTCACACAACACCAGACACCAGCAGGCCTTTGTCACTCGGCTTCCTATGGGAGCCCTGTCTGCCTGCACCCTTGCCGTGTTCTTTGTCCATCTCATCCTTCCTGGAGAAAACAAACCTTTAACGGGAACTCCTTCACTGACCTCTCCCCAGTCCCCAGTGCCCACCTGCCTCTCGCTCCTGTCACAGTGGAGGACCCGTCCCTGCTCCTGTCTAAGGCCAAGCCTTAGACAGAAACCTCTTGGTCTGCAAACGCTCCCCCGCCCCCACCACACCGGCATTTGTCTCCAGCCCTGCCTGCTCCCTGAGCTGCGGAGTCCACATCAAGCCCCATCAAGCCCCACTTGGTGTCCAGTGGGCGGACCAGGGGCTGAGGCGGGAGGCCCAAAACCAGACAAAGCCTGACCACTGCTGGGGGCAGTCATGGAGGACAGTGCCCTCAGAGAATGAAAACTCATCCCCATGATTTGGGGAGATGAACGAGGGGGAAAAGCCTTGAGAGGTCATTTCCACCAGGAGGGCAATTTCCCACCTGACCCCTCAGATGTCAGTTGCTGCAGAGCAGACTGCCAACGGGAGAGAATTGGCAAAGGCCTCCTCCAGCTCTGCTCTAACAGGCTGTGTCTGTGGCTGCCCTTTGGCCTCAGAGCTGACCCACCTCATAGGGAGGGATTTCAGGGCCAGCCTCTCTCTGGGCAGGTGAGATTGGGGGAGGTCCAGGCTTAGGTGCTTGTCCTGCTTTGTCTTAGGGGTTGTTGAGGGTGGGGGAGATTTGCCCATAGCCACTGTCCTGGTACTGCTGGGGAAGGGAACCAAGGGAGCCCCTCCCTGCCTGCCTGGGGGCTCTGGGGCTCCGGGTTCCAGACAGGTTGCAGAGGCATCTCATTAGGAAGCTCCCTGACTCTGGGTGTGGGGACAGGCTATTCGTTCACCCTGCTTCCTGAACCATCCCCTCTCCAACTCCCCATTCTTTCCAAGCAGTTTGTTCCTTGGCCAGCGTCTGGGAGCCAATTTATTCAGGCCCTGAGGTTTGTTTTGTTAAGGATTTTAAAATGTATTAAGAAAAGTGCAAAGAGCTTTGTCATCACTTTCCCCTTTCTAATGTACTTGAGTGATTGGATCAGGAAGTCCCTGTTGGCCTCTTGCACTGGCGGGCCACCAGGGGTGGCCAGCTGTCTCAGGGGCAGGAAGCAGGGGCTCAGTCCCCTTCATGCCATTCCTCTGGCCACATAACCTGCCTGGGCTGTAATGATCTGAGTACAGGAGAAGGCGGCGGGTGGGTGCTTCTCTCTGTTCTGTCTCTTCACTCCCTGTTTTACAGGGGTTGGAAGTTTCCAGGAGTCAGAGCCCGGGACTCTGGGGCTCCCAGCTCCCGGGGTACTCTACAGGGCGTGAGGAGGACTTGAGTGATGACAGTCACTGAGAAAGGGGGGCGAGGTGCCTGCCTCCCTCCTCTCTGATGTGCCTCTGCCAGGCTGCAGGGCATGGGCCAGGGGTCCCCAGGGTCTGTCCTAAGGGCTCTTCTGGCTGTGGAGAGGATGTTTGATGTTGCTCTGAGCTGAGCTTGGGCACTGAGGAGAGAATGTTCATCTCAAGATGAGTTTATGGGTATTATAGGTTCAGCTGTATACCCCACTAAAATGATATGTTAAAGGCCTAACCGCCAGTACCTCAGAAAGTGATCCTTCTTTCTTTTTTTGGTTTAGAAATTAATCTTATTTGGCAATAGGGTTTGTTACCGATGCAATCAGTTCAGATGAGGTCAAACTGGGGTGGGGGGCCCCGATCCAATGTGACTGGTGTCCTGGTAAGAAGAGGACAGAGTTACTCAGGCAGATGACAGTCATGCGACAAGGGAGGCAGAGAGTGGAATGAGGTGTCTCTAAGCCAAGGAAAGTCAAGGGCTGCTGGTGAAGCTAGAAGAGGAAGGAAGATTCTCCCCAACAGGTTTCAGAAAGAGTGGGGCCCAGTCTCCAGCTCTCTCTGACTTCTGGCCTCCACAACTGGGAAACAATGCATCTCGGTTGTTCTCTGCCACCCAGCGTGTGCTGCTATAATACAGCAGCCCTAGGAAGTAAGACAGAGGTGAAGGCCAGCGCCGTCCAGAGCACCCATTTAAAGATCAGTTTCGCTATCTGTGCCCTGTCTGTCAATGTTGCCAATCTGACCCAGCAGTCATCCTCTGCCATCTGTCCCTTCATTTCTCTACTGCTGGAACCCTGGATGGGATGCAATCACAATCAGGGCCAGGGGTCCTGTGTGATGAGTCCACGGGGACCTCAGGCAGAGGTCAGGCCTGGGGTCAGGAGCTGGGGTCATGTCTGCTACAGAGCCTTGTGAGGGGCCGCTCCTGGGAAATCTACTAGACACGCTTGCTCACTGAGTCCATGTGACTGGATTTTTAGCCAAACAGAAATTATCGCAGGTCACAAACCTTCAGGATCAACTGGAGGATACTCGATATTCTGAATGGTAAATTTGTGAATGATGAAGGTATGGCATTGAGTGAAGGTCCCTGCGCCATTCTAGCACATGTCTGGCCTGCCTGAAGTCTCAGGTGACCCTGGACATGCAGCCATGTCTCCTGTATGGTGTATCACGCGTGGGGACTCTGCTGTGCTCCTCTCATGCTCACTACTCCCCCTGAGAAAACTCAGCTCTCCCAAAACCACACCTGGCCAATCGGAGAAACAAATTCAAGTCCTCAGTAATAACAATAAGCTGCATTTGTTCACTTCCTAAACCCTGTTCCAGGCATCATCCCATTTTATCTTCACAACAAGTAGATGTATTTTATCTCCTTTTATCCCCTTGTTACTGGATGAGGACTCAGAGACTCAGAGAGGTTGAAGACTGGACCAAAGTTCACACAGCTGGTGATGGGTGGAACTGTTTAACTTCATTCTGTTTAACTTCAAAGCCCTGGCTGTCTCCTCTGGGTCCTGATGGGGACTCACTCCATCCTCTTCCCAGGACAGCTGCCTACTTTCCGACAGGAGCTTTTTAGAAAACCGTAACCCTTAGGAATTTCAGGCACCATAACATACAACAGCAGATGGAAAATGTTGGCGTGGCAAGTCCTTCTGGGGCAGCCTGTATGCCTGTGAATTCAGAAAAGTCTCGAGGCTTAGTTCTAGGGCTATTTTTAGCTCCTCTCAACCTTGCCAGGCGTGGCCTGAAGTTCGATTGGCCTCCCAGAGCAGAGCTGCCAGGAAGATTGAACTCTGCTTATTAAAATGCTCATGGCATTTGCGATGAGGAGCTTTTCCCAGTTAATTCTAACCTGTCAGTATTCATTCTGCCTTTTGAAGCCCAAATAGCTACGTGTCACCTCCCTAAACAAAGGGCCAGCATTGACTTTGGCCCCCTCTTTGGGTTAAAGTCATGGGAGGTGTAGGAATCAGAAAGATGGGGCTTCTGTTCATGTGTGTAGGAAAAAGATTATGGGGTTACATAAATTATAGGGCACCTATTCCATGGAAAGCAGTACAGTTATTAAAATGCCAGTGTATTTATCAATATGAAAGTCATTTGTAATATGCTATAGAGTAAAAATAAGAACTTACAAAACTGTGGAGCATAACCCACTTTGTATCTAAAAATATATCTACACATAATATGTATATGAATAACTGATTCACTTTGCTATACAGCAGAATCTAGCATAACAATGTAAAGCAGCTATACTCCAGTAAAAATTACTTTAAAAAGTACATCTACACACAAAAATTACCACCAAGGCATATTCTGAAATAGTTAAAATTGTTATTTCTGGGTACTGACATTGTGGATAATTTTATTTTCTTTTGTCCACCTCTCTGTTTTTTATTCTAATCTGCCCCCCACCCCCATTTAAATATTATATGTTCAAATTTAAACACAACAAATTTACTGATAAATGTGGAACTTTAACAGCAAACCTCATGCCTGAATTTCAGTGGATACTGGTCTCCCTCAAATCGGGTCACAGTAAACTTATGTTTGAATGAAATTCTATTCAGGCCCATATTCTATTCTTTTTTTTTTTTTTTTTTTAGCCTAGTTTTCTATTTTGAAAAATTTAAAGCCCAAAGAAAAGTTGTAAGAATGATACAATCAACACCCCGAGTCCTTCACCTAGATGGTTTGATTGATTGCATTTTTGCCACATTTGCTTTATCTCTGTGTTGTTATATGTATTTCTAACCCCTTAACATCTAACACTGTTTTCTGTGAACGAACAAATGGCTGCAGTGGCAGGAAAGTCAGTCCTTAAAGGGCAAGGTGGCTTGTGCAGTGGGTGCTACCTGAAGTTCAGCTGTGGCACAGGAGAACCAGAGGCAGAATGCCACCCACCCCAGGTAGAGAGCAGCTTGAAAAAATATTTGGAGGATGGCAGCACAGAGCGTTTACTGAGCTAGACAACAGGGAGTGGGATGGCAAGTGGAGGTGAGGCTGAACACACAAGCCCTGGGGTGGGGGTGGGGGTGGAGGACCCAAAAGTTCTCAGCTACCACTCAAAAGGCTTCCCTGGTGTCTTAGTGGTAAAGAATCCACCTGCCAATGCAACAGACTTGGCTTCAATCCTTGGGTCAGGAAGATCCCCTGGAGGAGGAAATGGTAACCCATTCCAGTATTCTTGCCTGGGAAATCCCGTGGACGGTGGAGCCTGGAGGGCTACAGTCCACAGGGTCGCAAAAGAGTTGGTCACGCCTTAGTGACTAAACAACCACCCGAAAGGGTCCAAGTGTAACGGGAGGGACTTCGCTGGTGGTCCGGTGGATAAGAATTTGCCTGCCAACGCAAGGGATACAGGTTCAGTCCCTGGTCAGGGAACTAAGATCCCACATGCCTCGGAGCAACTAAACCCATGCACCACAGCTACTGAGCCCATGTTCTCTGGAGCCAGCATACCACAAGAAAGACCTGACGCAACCAAATAAATCAATACATAAATATTCATACATAGATGTATTTAAAAGGTGTAAGGGGAGCCACTGAAATTTTGTGTATTTTATAGATCACTCCACTGCCATGACAGACCCGGACTTGAGAAGTACAAATGGAAGGATGAAATAGAAGACCAGTTAGGGGCTGCTACAGTGGTCCAAGACAAGGACAGGTGGGAGAGGACAGGAGGAGGGAGAAGCAGTAGCTCTGGAGGTGACTGCCTGGGTTTGTTGAGGCAGCGAATAACACGGGATGGCTCCCCAGGTCTGGTTTGGAACAGATGCATAGAAACCAGGGCTGTTTCTTTAGATGGGAACACAGAAGGGGGAAAGTCAGTGGTGAGGGGAAGAGGAGGAGGGGAGCTGCTGACTTCAGTTTGGGTATATTGTGGTTGAGTAGCTATGGGATGTCCAGGTGGAAATGACCAGCAGGCAACTAATTATGGGTCTTGAGCTCAGGACCGAGGACAGGTCTGGAGATAGAGATACTAGAATCCTAAGACTCTTGTGGGTCAGATGACCACCATCTGGTTATCCTGGAGTTGGCCTATTCGTGCCTATATTGTAGCATATTTATTAATAGCTCACTCTTTCACTTGCCTGGTTCATACAGTGATGTATATGGTACCCTGGAAAAGCTGAGATTTGTTGCTTCCTGTCTTCACTTGATACCACTCCCTGGCTTGGCCTGGCTCTGTGGTTGTGGACGTGGTTAATTACTAGAAGTCCATGTCCTCTATCCTTGGGTATCCCCACCGTGTTTCACATGCTACCTCTCAGGTGGAAGTGTTAGTCACTCAGTCGTGTCTGATTCTCTGCAACCCCATGGATGGTAGCCCATCAGGCTCCTCTGTCCATGGAATTCTCCAGGCAAGAATACTGGAGTGAGTTGCCTTTCCCTTCTCCAAGGGATGATCCTGACTCAGGGATTGGACCTGTGTCTCCTGCATTGCAGGCAGATTCTTTACCATCTGAGTCACCAGGGAAGCCCCTTTCAGGTAGATGGTGCCTAAGATGTTAGCTGTGTGTCCTAGGTTGAAGATCCACAGGTCCCCATCTTCTGAAGGAGAGAGGGTGGAGAGGTTCTGTGGGTTATCATGCAGGAGGCTGATGGATTGGGATGGTCCCTGACAATCTCCTACTAGGTATGGGATTTAGGAAATGTCAGAGAAGTGAGGAAACTCTAAAACATTCCCACCTTGCTCCATTCCTTCTCTGCCTGCTTGGGTTCTGACAGCTAGAGTGCTGGTGAGACCCTGTCCCCCAGAAGCCCCGGAGGCACCCAGTGCTGAATGAGTCCTTTGGGAGCCCACCCTGCTGATGAGAGTCACCCCTGGGCAAGCCCTGTTCCCTCCTGGACTTTGCTTCAGCCAAACAGCCCCAAACATTCCCTGGATAGTTTTGCCTTTGGGACCAGGAATGCCCCCTTCCCAGGCCCTCATGCCCTCAGCCCATGTCTAACTGTTAAAATTGACCTGCCCTTCCTTCAAGGCTGACTCACATGTGTCATGGTGCCCCAGGGGACTGTCTTGGATCCATCCCTGCTGGATGCGATGCTCACTTCATCTGGAAGGTCCCCGAAGCTCTCACTGCCTTCCTCATTGTTTCATCTGGGCTCTCTTGTCTTACTCTTTGGAACTCAGGGTGGAGACACTTTCTTTTGCATTTTTGTATTTCTCTACAATGCCAAACATGGGACTAATCACTTCATGATGTGTACAGGAAATGCCTGATGAGTTCAATTGCCAGGAATTTAGTCTCCAGATAAGACAGCACCACTGAAGGTTAGGAAGCAGGGAATAGCAGGATGAAAGCAGAATTTGCATGTACTCCTGCATTCAACTGGTATTTATCAACAACCTTTACGTACTTCACACTCTGGTACATAGTGGATTTAAAGAAATAGTCACTTGAGTCACTTCAGGGACCTCACTGCCAGACTGAGTGCATAGTGGAGTTGGGAAGAGCTTCACCAAAGAAGTAACATTTAAACTGGGTATTGAGGCACGCACAGGAGTTTGCCAGATATCAGGGGAAGGGTACTGCTGATAAAGGGAATAATAAGAGCAAAGTCACTGAACCCTAAAAAGGATTGCATAGAGAACTGAAAGAAACCCTGTGCCAGGGGTGAGGGGGAAATAAGCATGTGGGACAAGGCAGGGAGATGAATCCAAGGGGGAGGAAAGGGGCCTGACATTGAGGCAAAAGGTAGGGTTTTGGTGGCTCACTGGTAAAAAATCCACCTACCAAAATGTGGGTTCAATCCCTGGGTTAGGAAGATCACCTGGAGAAAGAAATGACAACCCATTCCAATATTCTTGCCTGGGAAATCCTAGGTGCAGCCTGGTAGGCTACAGTCCATGGGGTCGCAAAAGAGTCGGACACAACTTAGCAACGAAAGAACAACAAGATGTGCTGACTGTGAGGAGTGAGGAGTATGGAAGATAGGTAGTTGTGAACACGCAGCTGCTCCCCATCCTTCTCCTGGGGCTGCCCCAAACTCCTGGTCATGGCTGCTTTCATTTGGATTGTAGGTCCCTAAGGGGAGCTGCCTCCCCCATACCTCCAAGTTGCCAGCAGCAGCTAAAGATCCCAGCCACCTCCTCATCTACTCTCCTGGGGACAGAGACCTCAGCAGAACTGGTCTCTGGACTGAACCCTCCTCTGCCACCTGTGCCCTTAGGGGGTGGGCAGATGGCAAGGACCGTCCTCCCAGCTGGACAGCCTCGCTGGGCCGGCGGTGCCCTTTGGATCGTGCAGGAGATGGCAGGAGCCTGAAGGCCAATATCCGCCCTCCCAGGTGTCCAAACTTGGCAGTTCCATCAGTCTCCAGCCAACTGTGTCCTTGCAGATGAAACTGGCTAAAGGAAGGACCTGGATTCCAAATTGCTCCCTGAGTTTTTTTTAAATCAAGACTTTGATGTTTCCCATTCTGTCTGCTGACACCATTAGTCCTTTTTCTTTTTTTAACCACCTCTTACATGCTACCTGCATACTCTTGGTCATCTTAGGCTGTAGGATGGTCCCCTCCCCCAACCCTTAGTGTTACCTATTCCCTGTTCCTCTACGGTCTATTTGGAGAGCAAGCTGGCCTTTGTCTTGTTGTGAATGTTTACACAAATGAAAAATGTCAGAGTTCAATCTATAAAGGAACCCAGGTGGGGAAGTTCCCAAAGCAAACATTCAAAGGTGCAGTGTGCTTCCCCTAAGGGTGGTCCATGGGGCGAAGCTGGTGCAGCGTCAACTCACAGCCTCACGTTTATTCAGCACCTGAGGCAAGAGGCCCTGCCCTCCTGGAGATTCCAAAATGAAAAAGACAAATCTGCAGCTGGTGAAATCCCAAGGTCTGTGTCACAGTGCTGTGCGAGCTCTTGGTCAGGAGTGTCTTGCCCCGGGTGCACGCAGGGAAGATTTGGTGGAGGAAGGGCTGGAAACCTGGGTGGAAAGTGGACATGCCTCCAACAGGAGAGGACATGAGGAATGGTGAGGACATGTCAGGCTGGAGTAATGGTCTGACCAAAAATCTGAAAGGGAAGCTCAGGGACATCGGTGACAGGCTGGAGGGTGTTGGACAGACTCAGAGAGCCTTGAATGTCTGTCCAGGGAGTTAGGCTCTTCTGTGTGCAGGAGAGGAAGTGAGGCCTGTGGACGGGCACTTACACCTAGCACTAGTCCTCCTGGTGGGTATGTCTATGGCCTGGACCTGTCTGTGTTTTAAAAGATGCTGATGCTTCTTATGTGTATCACTGGACAAATTCATTTCTAAAATCCCATTAATTGTAAAATGGTCATATTTCTGAGATAGGAGAGAATGGTGATGTAGTGAAGGAAAAACTTTTCCTCCACCCTCGTAGGTTCAGTTCTTGGGGTCTGTGAATTCAAATGACAACAGGTATGAACAGGAAGAAAATGTTCATTTATGTGCATCATGCAAACATGTGCATATGCTCAGTATTGAGTAACTCAAAAGGATGGTTAGAATTGGGGTTGTATATACCTAATTTGACTGGAAAAGGTCAGTTTTCATTCCAATCCCAAAGAAAGGCAATGCCAAAGAATGCTCAAACTACGCACAATTGCACTCATTTCACACACTAGTAAACTAATGCTCAAAATTCTCCAAGCCAGGCTTCAGCAATACGTGAACCATGAACTTCCAGATGTTCAAGTTGGTTTTAGAAAAGGCAGAGGAACCAGAGATCAAATTGCCAACATCCACTGGATCATGGAAAAAGCAAGAGAGTTCCAGAAAAGCATCTACTTCTGCTTTATTGACTATGCCAAAGCCTTTGACTGTGTGGACCACAATAAACTGTGGAAAATTCTGAAAGAGATGGGAATACCAGACCACCTGACCTGCCTCTTGAGAAACCTGTATGCAGGTCAGGAAGCAACAGTTAGAACTGGACATGGAACAACAGACTGGTTCCAAGTAGGAAAAGGAGTACGTCAAGGCTGTATATTGTCACCCTGCTTATTTAACTTATATGCAGAATACATCATGAGAAACACTGAACTGGAAGAAGCATAAGCTGGAATCAAGATTGCCGGAAGAAATATCAATAACCTCAGATATGCAGATGACACCACCCTTATGGCAGAAAGTGAAGAGGAACTAACAAGCCTCTTGATGAAAGTGAAAGAGGAGAGTGAAAAAGTTGGCTTAAAGCTCAACATTCAGAAAATGAAGATCATGGCATCTGGTCTCATCACTTCATGGCAAATAGATGGGGAAACAGTGGAATCAGTGTCAGACTTTATTTTTTTGGGCTCCAAAATCACTGCAGATTGTGACTACAGCCATGAAATTAAAAGACACTCCTTGGAAGGAAAATTATGACCAACCTAGATAGCATATTCAAAAGCAGAGACAATACTTTGCCAAAAAAGGTCCGTCTAGTCAAGGCTATGGTTTTTCCTGTGGTCATGTATGGATGTGAGAGTTGGACTGTGAAGAAAGCTGAGCGCCGAAGAATTGATGCCTTTGAACTGTGGTGTTAGAGAAGACTCTTGAGAGTCCCTTGGACTACAAGGAGATCCAACCAGTGCATTCTGAAGGAGATCAGCCCTGGGATTTCTTTGGAAGGAATGATGCTAAAGCTGAAACTCCAGTACTTTGGCCACCTCATGCGAAGAGTTGACTCATTGGAAAAGCCTCTGATGCTGGGAGGGATTGGGGGCAGGAGGAGAAGGGGACGACAGAGGATGAGATGGCTGGATAGCATCACTGACTTGATGGACGTGAGTCTGAGTGAACTCCGGGAGTTGGTGATGGACAGGGAGGCCTGGCGTGCTGCGATTCATGGGGTCGCAAAGAGTCGGACATGACTGAGCGACTGATCTGAACTGAACTGATACCTAATTTAGCAGAGGAAATGGAAGAGAGAGAAAAAAGTCTCCTATGGGAAGAACAAATGGGTTTCTTTAAGAAAGAAAAATGACTTTTTAGGAGAATAAGTGGGAGATAAGAGAATTTGTGATAACATTTGTCTATACAGCTATGAGTGGCCTTTACCTCTTCTTCAGGGCCATAAAACTCCCCCAGAGAGAGTTGGTGGATTGGCAAATTATGGTAAACTTACTCTTGGCCTCTTTCCTGGAAGTGGACCCCTCCCTAGAGGGAATTTATGATAGTCCTGATTTCTCAGAAGATTCTGCTTTTGGTCAGTTAGGGGGAAGCTCCGAGAAGCTTTCTTTCTGCATCTGTTGAATCTCAAATGTCTACAGCTGAAAACAATCGTTATACCAACTTTGGGGTTCTGAGTTACTCCCACAGTAAAATGGGGGAACTGTAGGAATTCCTGGCCAGACTGGAGCTGACCTTCACAACCAGAGGAAAACCAGTGATTGAAGAGTCATTCTCACTGCATAGGCCAAGCATCTGAATCACTGGGGTTATGTGGATAATTTCAAAATATAACTGATGCTGGGGAGTGGAGAGACTTTTAGGGACTGAATGATCCAGATAATTGTAGTGGTGGTGATGCCCTCCCAGTATGCCCTGGGGTGGTGGGAGCACATTAGTCATGGGTTGGGGTGAGGAGGGGTGGTTGAGGAACAGGGAATAAATAAAAGGAGTGAGCAGTCTTGTTTCCAGCAGGCCTGCAAGGGCGGGCTGGGAGTGGGGGCGGCTGCCGGCGTCCCAGGCAGGGAGACATGAGTCACACCCCGAGACGCTGACCTGCCAGCACCCGGCCTCTCTGGGAGAAGGAGGGAGCAGGCAGGCGCTGGAGGTTCCAAATGCCAGGCTTTGCCTCTCACCGTAGCCTCAGGCTAGAGATCTTTGTCATCCCTCATCAGCAACCTTTGCAAAGCCACGTGATTGAGTGGCCTCTGTTCATAGTTCTCCTGCCACTCTTTACCCTTAAACCATCAGAAGCTCTACTTCTGACCAGAAGAGCTGGAGCCACCCAGTCATAGTTCTACTCCTTGGGACTGTTCTCTGCTTGGGGGCTGGTTTGTGAAGGTGGGAGGAAGGAAAGACTCATGTCATCTTCACAGCAGCCTGTTCTCCCCCAAGGCCTCAATTTGCTCTCGTTCCTTCCTCTGTGTGACCCTTAGCCCATGCAGGAGTTCGTCTGCCCAGAGAGGAGGTCTTTTCTAACGTTCTGAGAACATCTCGGCCCTAACCCCGGGAAAGGTAGCACCTGTAAAGCTAGCCATCACCAGGTGACATAGCCAGGCAGCTGGGTGGGTCAGGACCACTCCAGCTGAGGACAGGTGCTTGCCTCTGGGACCCACTTTCAAGGAGCCAGAGGCCAGAGTCATGGTCTCCTCCCAGTACTGAGAGTGAGAGTTAGTGCCCCCCACCCCCTTTTAAATGTGTTTGGCTGCACGGGGTCTTAGTTGCCATACACCGGGTCTCCGTTGTGGGATGCAGGATTTTTTTAGTTGCAGCAGGTGTGATCTAGTTCCCTGACCAGGGATGGAACCCGGGCTCCCTACACTGGGAGCATGGAATCTTAACCAGTGGATCACCAGTGAAGTCCCAGAGCCCCCTTTTATCTCGTCTATGTTCTGTAGCCTCCTGGGTCACACCCTCACCCCTGCCCAGCCCAGCCCCTCTGCCTCACCTCAGTCTGTGCCTCTCCCCTGCTCTATGCCTGGTCTCAGATGGGTGTGCAGCTTAGGGCCAGTGCCGCAGGCTTTAGCCTTGCTGGGGCAGCTTGGGTGGGAGCTAAAGTTGGGAGTTCTTGGCCAACCTCGGCAGAGAGGCTGAAGGCCATTGTCTGCCTGTGTGAAGGACTTTCGTTCCCAGGATTCTGCTTGATGACGCTGGGCAGTCTTGTTAGACGAGCTGAAAAGTTCATCTTTTGTTCCTCTACTGGATGTTTATAATGTCTGGGTACTTGCCTTTTTAAAATGTCATCATCTAGAAGAGCTTTATTTTATTTTATGTCCGGTCTTCCTTTCTGTCTTCTAAGTGGGAAATAGAAGACCAGAGTGAGGGAGCAATTGAGAGGCTTGCTCTAAGCAAGGGACACAAGATCCCTTCCCCCGGTTTGCCCCTGCACCTTCCTTCCACAGCTCCAGAGCAGAGCTCATATTCCAGCCGCCAATGCGCCTCTTGACCTTGAACCAGGCACAGCTGGTTCACACTCTGACACCCCCGGAGTGGCTGCTCTGAAATAACTCTGAGATGTCATCCTAGAGCAGAGACTGTGCTCCTTCTTGGAGCAAAGAGGGAAGAGCTGGAAGGACACAAGATGCTTCACATCCATGACCTCTGGCTGACAAAGCACCTGGCCCTCCCCCAGGGTGGGGGAAGGCCACCATTCCTCTGAGGAGGGGCCCTTGGTGAAATGCTTCCACCTCAGTACTGGGATGTGGTTGATAACAGAGATTCTCGCTATGCAATGTGGTGGTCATAGCCATGCCAGAGTATGTGAACCTACATTTATGTAAATTAAAGTTTCTAAATTAGTTCCTAGGGACTTGCCTGGTAGTCCAGTGGTTAAGACTCTGCCTTTCCACTGCAGAGGGTGCAGGTCCAATGCTTGGTCTGGGAACTAAGATCCCACATGCCACGTGACAGGCAAAAAAAAAAAAAAAAACAGTTCCTATTGCACTAGCCACATTTCAAGTTCTCCACATGTAGCTGGTGGCTACCTCATCACATGGCATGGATACGGAACACTTCTGTCATCACAGAAGGCTCTCTTGGACAGCCCTGCAGGTGACTGGGAGAGAAGTTTGACAGAATTGATCAAATCCCCTGTACCCTGACCTGTCCATACAATCGATGTTGCATTCATGCCTCTCTGACCTTTTGGTGGACATTCAGAGGCTTCATTCTCTCTGCTGACACCCACAAGCTTCTTTCTCAACCCAGAGACCTGGTTGCCCCAGCCTTGTGAAACCTCCCTTCCAGAAAGAATAGGTAGCATGCCTCTGATCCAGCTGACTAGGCAACCCCAAGGATGAAATAACAACCTGACATTTACCCAAATGAACACCACTCTGTCTCTGGCGGTGACAGCTCTCACTCGGCTGTCCTGTCTCACTGCTATTTAGTAACTGGTAGACACTGGATGACAAGACCCATCCGATGCTCTGATGTCCGAGGATATTCTTTCCAGCTCCTGAGTGTCATTCCTCCCTTCCCCCAAGAGTCACCGTCTCCCCAGATAAAATTGTCTGTTAATATCCTAGATGCAGGCTGTAATGGAATGACTTGGTGGGAGGGGCTTGTTTAAAATGCAGATTTCTTGGCTCTGCACCAAGCCAATAGAATGAGGATCTCTGCGGGAATGGGGCAGGGGGGTGGGTGGGGGCCGAATCTGGGAACCACTGCTAGTGAGGGAGTATCTCAGGAACCATCCTTGGAGCCCCTGGAAACTAGAAATTGACCACCTTTGCATTCTGGGGTCTCCGGTATATTGCAGATCATACCACCCCTGCGGCTGAAAGATGGATACTGGGAGTTGCTGACGGTGGTAGATGACAGACGTTTGCCACACCCTTTTGTTTCTCCACCTGCTCATCCCCCATGCACACACATGTGTGCACACACAGGGGTGAGGACACATGTGCACTTGCATACTACTCCCCATTAGGTCTGCTGGGTGACTAACAGACCGTAAGAAAACCCTGTTCCCAGCTCTGCCAGGAGGAGTTCCGGGCCTTCTCTCACAGGCCCTGCTGTGTGGAGCCTCAGGAACTGAGCCCTCAGGACCTGCCTCAGAGAGAGCTTCTTTCTTTTCTCTAAATCAGGGTTTCACGACCTTTATTAGCCCTGCTCCACGTTAACGAACATTAAACTACCTCAGGGATTCTAATGTGTCATTATGTCCCCTCTTCTTGTTCCTCCAAAATATTCTACAGTTTGTGTTATAAAAATAAGAGTTCCCCATCACTCCCCAAATGTAAAATTATATACACATACCACCTAACAGAGCATGAAGGTGCAGTTCATTACTGGAAAGAAAGGCATACTGCTGGAACAGCGTCTCTCTAGCAGGAGAACACCGGCCCCGCCCGAGACTCAGATTCAGGAGGTCTGGGCGGGTGCCCAAGAATATGCACTGCGGACGAGTTTCCAGGTGCCGCTGCTGCTGCCATCACTGGGCAGGGAAACCACACTTTGAGAATCACTGCTCTAGGAAGACTGTCCTCATTCCATCCTTGAGCCCAAAGGAAGTTCAAGCCTTTATTTAAAACACCCAGATCATCACATGGTCTGGTCTCTCTCTGTTCTCCCTCCTTCTTCAGACCATAGAGTCTGTAAGACCAACCTTTGTCAGTAATGCTGATGGCCTTTCCTGGGGAATCTTCGTGTTGTTATCAGACCATTTTTCTGTCCCTGCAAAGACTCCATCCATGTGGGGTAGCTGTGAAGACAGGAGATGAGAAGAGTAGCAAAGACCCCTTTCTTAACAAAGCTATACTGAACACACGTTTCCAAACTCTACATCCAGGAGGCTGTGTCCTTATCCGTAATTGGTAGTAACCACAGCAGAAAACTCACACAGGGACTCTGAATGACACTGGTGGAGAATACAGGCCTCCTGTTCCAGCCAGGACTTGGAACAATCATACAGGTTGTGTATTTATTCAGACCTTGCCATCTTGGCAATGAAGAAGTTTTGTGGAGTAAATGAGCAGAAGATGGAGAACTTTTCTGCTCTGTGTTTATAGGTTTTGACATTTCCCAAACGATCCATCTTGAGGTCTCACATCAAGCAGGCAAGCAGCCCTCTGACACTCTTGTTAGAAGTTTCACACTATTTATTTTTTGCCCTGGGAAGCAATCTAGTTCTCTGCCACTGAGGCTGTCAGGCAGTAACAGAGTGCCTGAGCTCACTCCGTTGTTTATGGGGCTTTCTCTGAATCCCCAGGCCTTTCCCATAGATGAGAAAAATCAATGGAAAATCTCTCAGCAACAAGCCTGAATGGCCCATCTGTCCTCAGCTGTCCCCAACTCACTCTTTGTTTAGTGTCCCTCACATCGATCAGCTAGGCTCTTTCTACTCTGGGCTGCTCAGTCTTACCTGGACGTTTACACTCAGTTAAAGGAACTTTGAAAGGAGAATGGCCCAGACGGTGATGGACTTACGTGCATGCCTTCCCAGGAAAGACACAGGGAACTTGGAAGATCTTATCTAGAGAAGGGTCCTCCGGGGGACACCACTCTGCCTTCAGATATCCAAGCAGCTACCAGGTAGAAACCTCTTGGTCTTGCTTCCTGTGCTCCAGAGGGAAATCCTATTTTGTCAATCAGGCTATTTGCTGGGGTTTTTTCTTCTCCAAGTGGGCTTCCCCAGTGGCTCAGTGGTAAAGAATCCGCCTGCCAACGCAGGAAACGCAGGAGACACAGGTTCGATCCCTGGGTCATAAAGATCCCTTGAAGGAGGACATGGCAACCTATTCCAGTGTTCTTGCCTGGGAAATCCCATGGACAGAGGAGCCTCAGCAGGCTACAGTCCATGGAGTCATAAAGAGTTGGACATAACTGAATGAGCATGCACACATGCTTCTTCTTCAGGCATCTAACCTTGGTGTCCCTTGGAGCTTTTCTCTCTCTCCCCCTCCCTAGCTAGGAAATTTCACTTCTTCTTCTGGCTCTAAATGTCGTCTGTAGGCTGATGACTCCCAAAAGCATATCCCTGGCCCAGATAACTTTTTGAAAATGTAAACGTATGTATTCAACTGCAGACACACGTTTCCACTTGATATCTCCCTGACATTTCCAAAATAATGTGTGCAAAAGCGAACCCTTGATCTGTGCCCCTAACCCAAATCTCATCCTGCCACAGTTTTCCCATCTCGGTGAATGGCACCAGCCTCCACCTAGTTGTCAAGTCAGGGATCTGGGAATCATTTCTGGCACTTCCTTCTCATTCATACTCCACATCCAGCCCATCAGCAAGCCCTGTTTATTCTCCCTAACGGCACCCGACTCCAGTACACTTGCCTGGAAAATCCCATGGATGGAGGAGCCTGGTAGGCTGCAGTCCATGGGGTCGCTAAGAGTCAGACATGACTGAGCGACTTCACTTTCACTTTCATGCATTGGAGAAGGCAATGGCAACCCACTCCAGTGTTCTTGCCTGGAGAATCCCAGGGACGGAGGAGCCTGGTGGGCTGCCATCTGTGGGGTCGCACAGAGTTGGACACGACTGAAATGACTTAGCAGAAAATGTGCCCTGAGCACCTCTCCTTCTCCCACCTTTGTTTCCTCCACCCTCAGTTAGGCCTTCCCACTGCCTCTCATGGGGTCTGCTACTGGTATTCCAACTGGTTTTCCTGCTTTCCCATCATCTGCCTCCATGCAACAGCGAGAGAGACATCTGAAAACTCCACATCAGATCGTGTCATCCCTCAGCTTAAAACCCCTCGGTGGCATCTGAGACAGTTAGAATAAAGTCCAGGCTCTTTCCAAGACCTGCAAGGCCCTGCATGATCAGGCTCCATTTCCCCCTCTCACTTCATTTGGTACCACTCTCTCTGTCACCATCAGTGAGCACTTGAGCCACGCTGGCCTGTTACAGCTCCTCAGATGCACCAGGCTATTTCCTGATCCCGCTGCCTGGGCTTGCCTTCCAGGGTGCCCCGACTCCCTTCCATCTTTTAGTTCTCATCTTACACACCACCTTTCCAAAGAAACCATCTGTTTTAGTTATCCACCGCTTTGTAACAAATCATCCCCAAACCTAGTAGCTTAAAACAACCATCTTCTTCTCATAGACAACCTTACCCTAGGTAAGCTACCTGGGTTTAGCTGGTAGTCCCTGTGCTGCTCTTGCTTGGGGCTTTCTCTCTCTCTCTTTTTTAAATTATGTATGTGGCTGTGCAGGATCGTAGCTGTGGCATGCGGGATTTTTAGTTGTGACATGCGAACTCCTAGTTGCAGTGTCTGGGATCAAGTTCCCTGACCAGGGATCGAACCCGGATCCGTGCATTGAGAGGTTGAATTCTTAACCACTGGACCGCCACTGGACCACCAAGAAAGTCCTGGGGCTCTCTTAAGTGGCCACAATCGGACAGCAACTGGGGCTGAGACATTCAAATGGTTTCACTCACAGTAACCAAGATGGTTACTTGGCAGGAACATTCCAGCTGGAGCACTGGGATGACTGGGTTTTTCTATGTCATCCCATGGGCTCACCCTCTCCAACATAGTCTTTCCAACAGGATGGTCAGACTGCTCTGGGCCTGGGTTGATCCCATTAAAACACTTGTTAGAATAGAGAGCCACAGATATGTGTATTTCTTAGTGTGGATAACTGGCCTCCAGGAGTCTTGGTGTCATATAGTAGAAAAGAACAGGAATTTGGAGACTAAGATTCAAATCCACTTCTGATTCTTGCACTTTAATTAAGACTCTTTTGGGGGACTCCCTGGTGGTGCAGTGGATAAGAATCTGTCTGCCAATGCAGGGGACACGGGTTCGATCCCTGGTCCAGGAAGATCCTGCATGCCACGGAGCAGCTAAACCCGTGTGCCACAACTACTGAGCCTGTGTGCTGCAGCTACTGAGCCTGTGCACTCAAAAAAGAGTAGCCCTCACTCTCTGCAACTAGAGAAAGCCTGCTCACCACAATCCAGCACAATCAAAAATAAAACAAATTATTTTTTACAAAAGGACTCTTCTGGTTGCTAGCAATGGGAATGGATTCTGGCTTGCCTAAGGGCAAAAGGGGAATTTGCCGGAAGGATCATAAGGCAGGGTTGATAACAACAATTCAACAGTAGATGTCAGTGGCCTTTCTCCAGAGTACAGCTACTAACCTGTCTCAACCTCCATGATTCCTTATCTATGTGTCTCTCATTCTTTAATTTCAAGTCTCACATCTCTTAAGCGTCTGCTTGATCCAGCTTGGTTTCAGTATCACATTCCTGGTCAATACATCAGCTAAGGCCAGAGGACAGGTGCAGAAAAGGCTGCTGGGACTCCCTGAAAATGGGGTACAGGGCCAGAAGAGGAAAGCAGCTCATCTTCCACTTGCCTTGCTTCATTTCTCTGAAGAGCCCTCATTCCTTTTGTGGAAAAAGATACTCAGAAGCCAAGATCTGGTCTCTAGATATCCTCACTGCTATTAGGATATTGCTGCTTCCAGGGGTCTTCAGGGATCAGACAGAGGCAGAGAACATTCACACATACACACAGAGTCACACCTGCAGGGGTTAATAGTCAGCCGCCTGTTGCTCTGGCTAAGCCGTGAGAAAATCATCGTGGGAAAAGAATAAAAGCAAAATACAGCAATATAGCATAACCCAAATAAAAGTACATTGGGTTGATCAGCTGGGGTTGTCATGCCCTGCTAAGCTAAGGAAAAACATAGTGTGGACCTTGGAATGCCACGTCGGCGCAAGTTCAGAACGCTGCTTGTGCACACACTGAGATGTTTTCCCAAGGCATATGCGGGTCTATGACCTCCAGCTAGGGATAGCCCTTGTACAAGAAAATAACAGTTTAAATTAATCAATAAAACGGGAGATGTGACTGGGAACACAGGAGGCTGACTTCATCGTAGCACAACAGATACTTTCTGCTTACCAAGACTAAATAAGAGTGATGTGGCTCTGAGGAACAGGGCTCTGGACCCAAGAGGTCTTGAGTCTCCCGGTCCCATCTTTAAAACTTTAATCCTGTCTCTAGTTTCTTTTTCCCAAACCATGCGTTGACCACTTTTGATCCCTACCTGTTGTGCTGGCCGCAGCACACACCCACATATGTCTACATTTATTTCTGTCTCTCTGAACGTGAAAAATTGAGAGTTCACATGGATGCCTGCAATTGCAAACCAATACTACGGGGTTAATGTTCGTTTTCTCTCTGTTTATATGTGTTAATCTACTGATGTTGATAACCAACCTGTGGTTGTGAAGGAGAATGTCCTTATTTGAAAGAAATACACACTGAATATCCAGTGATGGGGCATGAAGTCAGCAATTTACTCTCAAATGATTCTGGAAAAAAAATTCTCCAAACCATACTTGCAACTTTTCTTCGAGGTTTTGCAAAATAGATTTATTTTTTAAGTGTTCATAGGGAATTCTCTGAGTGCCCAGTGGTTAGGACTTGGTGCTTTCAGGGCCAAGAATGCAGGTTTGGTCCCTGATTGGGGAACCAAGACCCTGCAAGCCACACAGCATGGCCAAAAAAAAAATATTTTTTTTAAAGCTCTCATACAATGAATAGCCCTGCATGTGTCATTTCTTACATAGGGAAAGGGAAATGCTATGTCAAAGGGCCTATGCATTCCTAATTGTAATGACTATCACGCCTATCCCCCTCCATGGTGGCCTTATCAATTATAGACACTCCCAGCACAGGGGATGGGCTTCCCTGTTAGTCAGACAGTAAAGAATCCACCTGCAATGCAGGAAACCTGAGTTCGATTCCGGGGTTGGGAAGATCCCCTGGAGGAGGGCATGACAACCCACTCCAGGATTCTTGCCTGAAGATTCCCCATGGACAGAGGAGCCTGGTGGGCTAACAGTCCATGGGGTCGCAAAAGGTCAGACATGATTGAGTGACTAAGCACAGCACAGCACAACAGCGAATGGTGTCCCCAAATCAGTGTTTTATCAAATTTAAATTTTTTTTAATAATTCAGTTGATGAAATCTGTTCTCTTTAGTACTTAAAAAAAAAAAAATTATTTATCTATTTGGCTGTGCCGGGTCCTAGTTGCAGTATGCAAATTCTTGTTGTGGCACGTGGGATCTAGTAATAGTTCACTGACCGGGGATGGAACTTGGGACTCCTAGCCACTTGACCACCAGGGAAGTCCCTCTAATGTACTTTTAATCTGCATTTCTCTTATTGTGAATGAGTCTGAGCATCTTTCAGAGAGACTCAGAAGCCAGTTGTATTTTTCTTTCCTTGAGTGATTGGGGCACAACCTTTCGCCATGTTTTTATTGGCTATTGTTCTTTTATTTCTGTAGTTATGTTATTGATTTTATTTAGGACCTCTACACATGATGGAAATTACCCCAAATGTAAATTTTAAAGATGCTTTTGTATAGTTTTCATTATTATGTAGGCATATTTATGATCTTCTATTTTAGAGCTTTTTGGTTTTGTTTTACACCAACAAAGGATTATTCACAAATCTTTTCCCTATGGTTTCTTGTAGTATGTTTTTAAGTTTTATTTATTTGTACATTTAGATATTGGACACAATTGATATTTATCCTCATCCAACTTCGTGGTTTTTCCCAACTCCATTTATTGAATAATTCCTTTCCCGCACTGGTTTGAGATGCTGCCTTTACTGTACATAGAATTTCTCCAAGTATTGGGATCTGTTTCTGAGGTTTCTGTTCTGCCCTTGGATCTCTGGGTTCTCTCTGAGGCACAGTTTCTCATCTGTGTCTCTGGCTCTTCCTTCTCTCCCTTCCTCTGTTTCATTGCACCCATCCTGTGCTGTGCTAGTACATTTTCCCTTCTCTCTGCCAAACGGATCTCATCCAGCTTCCATGCATTGATGGTATATGACATTATTTCTCTGGCCCAGACCTCTCCCCTGAACTCCAAGCCCATGTAGCCACCTGTCCTCTCCGTCTCCCCTTTGGAGGATTAATCTGCATTTCAAATTTAACATTTCTAAATCTGAACTCCTTATCTTTCCCAGAACCTGATTCTCCCACGAAGTTTCCCAGTCAAGAAACAACAGCCCCATTTTTTCCGTAACTCAAGTCAAAAATCTTCAAGTATTTTAGAAAATATTTGTTTGACTGTGCCAGGTCCTAGCTGCAGCATGCGGAGTCTTTGATCTTCGTTGCAGCACCCAGTATCTTCAGTGGTGGCATGCAAACTCTTGGTTGTGGCATGTAGAATCTAGTTCCCCTACCAGGGGTCGAACATGGGCCCTTTGCATTGGGAGTGTAGAGTCCTAGCCACTGGACCACCAGGGAAGTTCCCCAAATCTTCAAGTCTTGACTTCTCTCTCCTTCTGTACATCCCCTCTCTCTGTCAAGTCCTGTCGGTTCTGCCTGCAAACATGCAGAATCTAATCAGCTCTCACCACCTCCACCACTGCCCTATCACCCCTCACCTGGGTTATAGCAGTAGCTTCCTAACCAGTCTTTCTGTGACATCTCTGATTCTCCCCACAGTGGCCAAATCAATCCTTTTAAAAAGTAGTCAGATCCTCTCCTCCTCTGCTCATAACTTTCCAATGACTTCCAAAGCCCCACAGAAGTTCCCAAGACCCACCTAACCTCGCCCCCAGCCAACTCTCAGAACTTCATTTTCTTCCGTGCACCCACTCTTTTGCTGAGCTCCAGCAGCATTAGTCCCCCCTCTGTTCCTTGATTATACCAAGAGGACTCCTGCCTCAGGACCTTAGCACATGCTGTTTCCTCTACTTACAATGCTCTTCCTCCAGGTATACCTGAGACTCTCTCTCTCACCTCTGTGTATTTATTAAAATGCCACCTCCTGGGAAGGTCTTCCCAGACTTCTTTGTATAAAATAGAAACCCTACCTTGTACCCCAACTTTCTGTCTTCTTACCCTGTACTTCAGTCAGTCAGTTCAGTTACTTGGTCATGTCCAACTCTTTGTGACTCTATGGACTGCAGCACGCCAGGCTTCCCTGTCTATCACCAACACCCGGAGCTTCCTCAAACTCATGTCCATCAAGTCAGTGATGCCATCCAACCATCTCATCCTCTATCATCCCCTTCTCCTCCTGCCTTCAATCTTTCCCATCATCAGGGTCTTTTCCAGTGAGTCAGTTCTTCACATTAGGGGGCCAAAGTATGGAGTTTCAGCTTCAGTATCAGTCCTTCCTGTGAATATTCAGGACTGATTTCCTTTAGGATGGACTGGCTTGATCTTCTTGCAGTCCAAGGGACTATCAAGAGTCTTCTCCAACGCCACAGTTTAAAAGCATCAATTCTTCAGCACTCAGCTTTCTTTATAGTCCAACTCAAATCCATACATGACTACTAGAAAAGCCATAGCTTTTACTAGACAGACCTTTGTCAGCAAAGTAATGTCTCTGCTTTTTAATATGCTGTCTAGGTTGATCATAGCTTTTCTTCCAAGGAGCAAGCGTCTTTTGATTTCATGGCTACAGTCACCATCTGCAGTGATTTTGGAGCCCAAGAAAATAAAGTCTCTCACTGGTTCCATTGTTTCCGCATCTATTTGCCATGAAGTGATGAGACTGGATGCCATGATCTTAGTTTTCTGAATGTTGAGTTTTAAGCCAACTTTCTCAGTCTCCTCTTTCACTTTCATCAAGAGGTTCTTTAGTTCTTCTTTGCTTTCTGCCATAAGGGTGGTGTACTTACAACCCTGAAATATTGCATATTTATTTATGTCTGTTTATTGTCTATCTTGCTAGCCTGAAAATCCCCACGAGGGCAGAGGTGTATTATTTTCTTTTACTGACAGTCTTTTGCATCTAGAAGAGGCATATACTAAGTCCTCCATAGCCTCATGTGGACACAGAAGTTTATCATATGTCACGTGCTAAGTCAGTTGTGTCCAATTCTTTGCAACCCTGCCCCGTTCCTCTGTCCATGGAATCACCCAGGCAAGAATACTGGAGTGGGTAGCTATTATTCCCTACTCCAGGGGGTCTTCCAGAACTAGGGATCAAATCCGGGTCTCTTGCATTGCAGGCAGATTCTTTACTGTCTGGACACTAGGGAAGCCCATCATATATCACACTTGGAGGTATATAAGAAAGAAAATTTGAATGAGCAAAATGAATTGACTAAAGTATTTCTAAAGTGTCTTTACATTCATATTTTGATTCTGACCATTGATGTCCTTGTTTTTCCAACCAATTTTGTCCTCTGTGTCTGCAAGAGTCCCACTTTGATGATGCAGCATTTCTTAAAAGAATACCCCACTATTGTGTCCAAGAGTTTCTTCCAAGTTGCTGATAATCTTGGCCAGTGTTTTTGTATATGGACAGGTGATGACAATTACCTCCTGACTGCCACCTCAGTGGCAGATGTTAAATTGTAAAAACAACAGTCAACAGGAAGCAGAACCAATGAATTATGGTACTTATCTAGTAGGACTGATTCCCCCAGTTATTCTTCTTTTCCATTTTTTTCCCTAATTATTCTTGGTCATTTTTTCTCTACAAGTAAAGTTAGGAAATATTGTTTATATAAATAAATGATGATGATATATGACAAATAAATAAATGACAATAGTAGAAGCAGAAACATATAATCACTTGGTTGATTATTTTATGTAACAGTTGTAACTGCTTTTTGCATTAGGGTCATATCAACAAATACCAGGTAGTCACTCCCATCCCATGCTCCTAGCAGACACTGTCAATCCATCAGGAATCTATTTTTCATGGTTCCCAGAAGAAGGCCTTAAAATCCTTTTCAACACAGTATTCCAGGTAGCCATTAGCAGCTAATTAGAGTCTGAACATAGATTAAATGCGCCAAGCCAATAGTCACTCAGAACATGTGGAAGTGAAAGGGCAAAAAAATCTAAATCTGTTATCAGTTCTTCAACAAGACTAGATATGCACTCTAAACACCTCTTGTTGTTGTTCTTTAGTTGCTAAGTCACGGCTGACTCTTTGCGACCCCACGAACTTCAGCATGCCAGGCTTCCTTGTCCTTCACTATCTTCCAGAGTTTGTTCAAACTCATGTCCACTGAATCGAAGATGCCATTCAACCATCTCATCCTCTGTCGTCCGCTTCTCCTGCCCTCAATCTTTCCCAGCATTGGGAGTCTTTTCTAATGAGTCAGCTCTTTTCATCAGGTGACCAAAGTATTGGAGCTTCAGCTTCAGCATGAGTCCTTCCAGTGAATATTCAGGTTTGATTTCCTTTAGGATGGACTGGTTGGATCTCCTTGCAGTCCAAGGGACTCTCAAGAGTCTTCTCCAGCACCACAGTTCAAAAGTATCAGTCCTTCGGCACTCAGTCTTCTTTATGGTCCAGCTCTCACATCCATACATGACTACTGGAAAACCCATAGCTTTGGCATTTGTTGGCAAAGTGATGTCTCTGCTTTTTAATATGTCTAGGTTTGTCATAGCTTTCCTTCCAAAGATCAAATGTCTTTTAATTTCATGGCTGCAGTCACTGTTCACAGTGATTTTGGAGCCTCCAAAATAAAATGTCACTATTTCCACTGTTTCCCCATTATTTACCAATAAATGATGAAACAAGATGCCATGATCTTAGTTTTTTGAATGTTTAGTTTTAAGCCAACTTTTTCACTCTCCTCTTTCACCCTCATCAAGAATCTCTTTTGTTCTTCGATTTCTGCCTTTAGAGAGGTATCGTCTGTATATCTGAGGTTGTTGATATTTCTTCCAGCTATCCTGACTTCAGTTTGTGAGCCATCCAGCCTGTCATTTCACTGGATGTTGTATTCTGCATGTTGTTGTTGTTTAATCTCTATGTCTTGTCTGACTCCTTTGCAACCCCACGGACTGAAGCCGGCCAGTTTCCTCTGTCCCTGGGATTCTCCAGGCAGAAATACTGGAGTGGGTTACCATTTCCTTCTCCAAGGGGTCTTCCCGACCCAGGGATTGAACCTGCTGCATTGGCAGGAAGATTCTTTACCGCTGAGCCACCAAGGAACTATAAGACAACATACAGAACTATGTTGTCATATAAGAACTATGTGACAACATACAGCGTTGACATACTTCTTTCCCAGTTTTGAACCAGTCCATTGTTTCATGTCTAGTTCTAACCTGCATGCAAGTTTCTCAGGAGACAGGTAAGGTGGTCTGGTATTCCCATCTCTTTAAGAATTTTCCAGTTTGTTGGACCCACACAGTCAAAGGCTTTAGTTTAGTCAATGACTAAACACCTCCACCCCTCCTTTGGGAAAAATTGAAACCCTGTATCAGTTAAAGGCTATTTAAAGACTTCCCCATCACACCACCAGTTTAGCTGAGTTCAAAGCTAAGTTATGAACCTGCAGCCCTGCAGCCAGTCCATAGGGTGGCAAAGAGTTGGACACGACTGAGCAACTGAGCGACTGAATGAACTGAACTGGGGAACTAAGATCTCTCATACCTCAAGGGTGAGGCCAAAATAAAGAAAAAAAGGTTAAGTGAGGACACAGGGTGGGGTCCTGATTCAATAGGATTGCTGTCCTCATCAGAAGGACACCTGAGTTCTTTAGTCTCCCACCCAGGGTTCAAACCCAAACGCCCCCTTGCAGTGGGAGCACATAGTCTTAACAACTGGACCTCCAGGGAAGTCCTTGTCCTCATTTAAGCTTAATCACTTCCTTAGAGGTCCTACCTCCAAAGAAAGCCTGTGAATTGGATTTTCAACATACAAATATTAGGGGGACACACTCACTCGGGCCATAGCACTAAGCATAAGAACACAGGGGAAAAGTCCTACTTTGTCGGTTCCCTAGGAAAAGCAACTATTCCCTGGACACCTGCACAGGCCTGACCTCAACACCTGAAATGATCAAGCTGAAGGATTTATCAGGGACTAGATCCAGCAATCTTGTGTTGTGTTGGCAGGAAAAATCCTTTGTCTAATTATGAACCGCCACATCCCAGAATTGTGGGGCGAAGTCTGTTTTCAATTCCTTTTAACAGAGCTTCTGTCTGTGACAGTTCTAGCCAATTAAGCCTACTCTGCAGGTTCCAGGCAGAGAGGGCTCTGTGTATGGGCTATATTTAGTGCCCAGGTGGCAGATGGACATGGGCCATGCTGAGCGCAGCACTACTGTGCTCACCACCCCAGCTGTGCCAGGATGGCTCCCGGGGGCTTGTGTGGCAACACGGAGGCTCCCTACGCCTGTGCCAACCCAGGCCTCCTGCCCAGCCCCAAATGGCTTTGGAAAAACCTGCCTTAGGTGGCGCAGTGCCTCTTTATGGGCACCGTGCCCGGGGCCTACTGGCTTTTTAAGGGCTTGTAGAAAATATCTGAAACCTGAGTTTAAAATATATTGGTTCCAAGAGACAAAAGTTTCTAATTTGAAATCAGTAAATGTTAATTAAATGCCCAGAAAATGTCAGTGGTCACCTACAGTTTAACTCTTTGTTGTTAGTCACTAAGTCATGTCTGACTCTGTAAGACCCCGTGGACTGTAGCCTGCCAGGCTCCTCTCCCCATGGAATATTCCAGATAAGATCACTGGAGTGGGTTACCATTTTCTTCTCCAGGGTATATTCCCAACCCAGGGATAGAACCCATGTCCCCTGCTTGTCAGGTGGGTTCTTTACCATTGAGCCACGAGAGAGAACAGTAGTGGGAAGTTCCCAGTGGTTGGGACTCTGCTTCCAGTGCAGGGGACATGGGTTCAACCCCTAGTCAGGGCACTAAGATCCAGCATGGCAAAACAAACAAAAAAGTAAGAACAATAAGGATAATTTATTTTAAAAAGTATAAAAGTCCTTTCAAATTTTCTAGAGCAAAGAGATATTTAGCATGGAGTTTGGGGGCCTTGTGATGCTCGCTATGATGGGGGAGATCCCCTAAGGCCAGCTAGCCCAGGGCCTGGCCCAGGTGTGTCCTCTAATGACCGTGAGGACTTGACATTTGGGCAAAGCCTGAGTCCCAGCCCACCTGCTGCCATGTTTCTGAGGTTGCCTAGCTGTCCCAGTTTGATCCAGGCATCACCCAGGCCCCAACACTCTATACCAAGTTCCTCACGAGGTCATCTAGGAACCACCTGCAGCATTTGGAGCTCTTGTTTAAAATGCGGCTTCCTGGGCCTCAGGACCTACTGGATCAGGTTATTTAGGCAGGGCCCAGGAAGCTGTACTTAGAATCAGCTTCCAGGTGATTCTGATACACAGTAAGGTATATACCAGCGCTTGAGAGCGCATGCTTCCTGTTTGGCGAAGAGCTGAGCTGAACTAGTGAGAAGCAGGTCTCGGGATAGGAAGCAGGACGCTGTGAGGTTCATGGCAGAGAACTGGGCCAGAGCCAGGACCCAGGGAAGATGTCTAGGACAGGAAGGGCAGCAGGTAAGCCCAACAGACTGGGGCTTGTGCCCTTTCTGGCTCCTGAACTCTCCCACCTGCCCCAAGCCAGCCTGCAGGGCTCAGGGCTTAGGCACTGGCCGAAGCTCTTCAGGGCTGGGTCAAAAGGAAGGCGGGGGGTGGGGGTCGACATGCACTCATTTATTCAATGTACATTCGTCCATCTAATGTTAACGAAGCACCCACTCCGCCCCAGGTGCTGGGCTAGGGCCTGGCCATACAGCAATGAACAAAAATGGATGTTGTTACCTGCCTTGTGAGGCACACAGATCTGGCATAGCCTCTGGGCACATCTAACAGGGCTACTTGGGCCTGGAAACAGCTGCTGGGAAGTGAAGGTGGGATCATGGCTCAGGGAAGGGGATCCCATTTTATTCCAGGTAGGAGGGAGCTCAGGCCACTGCAAACTCTGAGGAATGTCAGTTGAGGGGTTCTGCATCATTAGCCAATCAACCAGTAAGTCTTAACACCTGCTTCTTTCCCCTTACCCCATCCACCTCCAGTTCCTATCCATTCTGTTTTAAAAAATTTTAAACGCCAAAAACATTTTGTACTGGGGTATAGGAGGAGAAGGGGACGACAGAGGATGAGATGGCTGGATGGCATCACCGACTCGATGGACATGAGTCTGAGTGAACTCCGAGAGCTGGTGATGGACACGGAAGCCTTTCGTGCTGCAATTCATGGGGTCGCAAAGAGTCGGACATGACTGAGCAACTGAACTGAACTGATAGCCAATTAAAAATGTTTTGATAGTTTCAGGCGACCAGGGAAGGGACTCAGCCGTACATATATATGATCCATTCTCCCCCAAACCCCCCTCCCATCCAGGCTGGCACATAACATTGAGCAGAGTTCCATGTGCTATACAATAGGTTTTTATTGGTTATCCATTTTAAATACAGCAATGTGTACATGACCTTCCCAAAGTCCTTAACTATTCTTTCCACCCAGCAGCCGTGAGTTCGTTTTCTAAGTCTGTGGTCTCTCTCTGTTTTGTAAGTAAGTTCATTTGTGTTATTTCTTTTTAGATTCCACATATTAGGGATGTCATATGATATTTCTCCTTCTCTGTCTGCCTTATTTCACTCAGTATGATACTCTCTAGGCCCATCCATGTTGCTGCAATCTTGTCCATTCTACTTTCAAAATATCTCTTGCACTGCCCACTTCTCTTATTCCCTCTGCCACTAGCCTAGCCCAAAGCCATGATCATCTTCCTCCAGGGTGATGGCAGGAGCCACTGACCATTGTCGTGACAGCACCATTCTAAACCATCTCTAAAACATTATCCTAACTCCCACCAGGAACAGGGATCCCCTGCTTATAGCCTCTCAAGTGACCTCCCAGGGCTTCCCTGGTGGCTTAAACAGTAAAGAATCTGCCTCCAATGCAGGAGATCTGGGTTCAATCCCTCGGTTGGGAAGATCCCCTGGAGGAGAGCAAGACAATCCGCTCCAGTATTCTTGCCTGGAGAATTCCCATGGACAGAGGAGCCTGGTGGGTGACAGTCCATGGGGTCGCAAAGAGTCGGACACGGCTGAACAACCAAGTACAATCCAGTGACTTCCTAAGGGGCTTATTTAAAATAAAATCCTAACATGATTTACAGAACTCCTGATGACTGGCCCCAGGCTTCCTCACCAACCTTGCTTCCTGCAGACACCCCTGCCCCAAAGTTTGTTGGCCTGAGGACACTCACACACCTGGAATGCCTTTCCCCGCTTCCTGTCCTGTTGCCCAAATGATTGCTAGTCATCCTTTATGCTTCTACTTAAATATTCCTTCCACAGAGATGCCTTCCTTGGCTACTCCCTACCCTCAATACAAATGCGGTCCCCTGTCCATTTCACCTTTACTTTGTATTCATAGTATGTACATAATAATTATAAATTTCATTTTCTTGTGATTATTTAATAACTAATCATAAGCTCCTTCAGGCAGAAAGCTGACCTGTCTTGTCACTTTTGGCACACACAGTACCTAGCACATCGGTACTCAATAAACATTTGTTGAATGAATGAATGAGCGAGCACATCCTCGTGCTGTGCTTCTTCCAAAGTGTCCATCCTTGTGGCAGGAGTCATGGCAAATGCAAGGAAAAGGAAGAAATCATAGTCCCTGCGCTTTGATAGATTTGAGAAGATACTTCACGAACAAGACATTTATATTTGTTATTGACTAATGAATAATGGATTACTCCAAAACTTAGCAGCTTAAAATAATAAACATGTATAATCTCACACTGTTGCAGGGGGTCAGGTATTTTGCAACAGTGTAATCGGGTGGTTCTGGCTCTCATGAAGTTTTAGTCAACACGTTGGCCGAGGCCTTGGTTATCGAGGCCTCAGTTATCTGAAGGCTTGACTGGGACAGGAAGATCCACTTCTAAGATGGCTCGCTCACAAGCCTACCATTAGTATTTGTTGTTGCCTAGTAACCTCAGCTCATCATCACACGAGCCTTTTAATAGGGCTGCTTGAGCAACGTCCTGACCTTGACATGGCAGCTGAATTCCTCCAGAATAGGCCATCTAAGAGATTTCCCAGGGGGCACCAGTGGTAAAGAATCTACCTTTCGCAGGAAATGTGAGACACAGGTTTGATCCCTGGGTCTGGAAGATCCCCTGGACGAGGGCATGGCAACCCACTCCAGTATTCTTGCCTGGAGAACCCCATGAATAGAGGAGCCTGGTGGACTACAGTCCAGAGGGTCTCAAAGAGTAGGACACAACTGAAGCAACTTAGCAGGCATGTACAGACAGGAAAGTACAAACCAGAAGTCGCACTGTCTTTTATGACCTAGCCTTGGACTTCACACTGATGTTTCTGCCACATCCTATAGGCTACAGAGTTCAGCTCTACTCATGGAGGGAGAAGACTACACAGGAAGTGAGGATCACTGGGGGCCATTGTAGAGGCCAGCTACCACGTGGTCCCTGCATATAAGTGTGAATTCAGAAAAGGGAACAATCTCTGGAATCATTAGGATTGATTTGATGAATGAGGTTGATTTGCTCTGTATCCTGAAGAATAACTAGCCACTGGAGAGTCCTCCGTGAGTGGAGGGAAGGCAGGCCAAGTGGGAGCAGAGCATGAGCAAAGGCACTGAGGCAGGGAATGGACATCTTTGTTAGAGAGGACACTGGTCTGGCTGGAGCAGACTGTGTTTGGTGAGGTAGAGGTAATAAGATAAAGTAGGTGACATCAAGCGACTTAGCAGGCATGACATAAGTGGGTGACATCAAGTTAGAGCAGCTTTGGAAGGTTGATAATAAGAAACACTGTAGGCTGCTGTGACGTCTGGCTGTGCTGACACAGAGCTTCAGGAAGCGTCATTGAGGGGCAGCATGTTGGGTGGCTTGGTCTGGGGTGAGGCTAAGGCAGATACACGAGCCGTGTCCTGGTGAGAACCAGAATTAAGATATTGGCATTAGGAGAAGGAAAGGAGGCAGACTTATTTGGGTTTTTAAAAAACATTTATTTGGCTGTGCTGGGTCGTAGCTGCAGCATGCAGGATCTTAAGCCTTTGTTGCTACATGCAAAATCTTTAGCTGGTATGTGAGATCTTTAGTTGTGGCATGTGGGATCTAGTTCCCTGACCAGGGGTTGAACCTCGGCCCTCTGCACTTCCACTCGACTTGCATTGGGGAGTGCCGAGTCTTAGCCACTGGACCACCAGGAACATCCCAGAGTTTTAGGTATTATTACAAAGAAAGAACCAACACTACAGAAATCCTGGGAAATGGAGGATGAGGTCTGCACCCCAATTTGTCCTGTGCACAATATGGGGGGCATGTTAGTACCTGCTCCACCCACCCCCCAGCATTGAGATTTACATCACGTGATACGATGGATGAAACTACTTTGATAGAAGCTGTAGACACTGAAGGGATTAATATTGTAGGAATGATTCACCTGGGGAGCAGTGTTTATTTTCAGTCAGAGGGAGATAAAAGTTGGAAAAAGAATAGGGACTATTTGGGGCCATGCCTGTCCAGCAACCCATCCCTCTCTCCTTTCTAACCTGATGGATCTAAAACCCAACACCTCTCTTGTCCTTTCTTTGTGCCCCATTCTTCTTCCAGTTACCCATCTGTAGTCTGGGCATGTGACTCCATAGTCCTAGGGAACCTGCAGTCTCCCCATTTTCCTTTACTCCAGTACAAGCCCACAGCAGTCAGGAGACTGTGCCGGGGAAGCATTGGCAGCCACTACCAGTTACTGCAAAAGGCTGAGTGATGTGGGAGACTGGGTCTTTTGGAGCCTGAAGCAATACCCAAAGTGACCAGAGCAGAGGAGATGCTGACCCAGCCAGCAGACTCTGAATTTCAGTGTCTTAACCTCTGTGTCTGTCTAATCTCTCCTGGTCTACTAAGTTCCTTGCCCACAGATAAATTTGCAGAGAAAACACAGTTGTTTTCCTCTTTGCTGTGTTTATCATATGCACAGCCCTATGGTTACTTATCCTCATCGTGTTAGAAATAATGAGGTTCTGGATTTGCATTGTCATTTCCAAGTACTTTCACAAACATCATCACGAAGGGGCATATAATGAAAAATAGAGATATCATGTATTAACTATCCAGATTTACCCCCGGTTACTGTCATTGCATAGACTCAATCTTCTCATCTGAGAAATGGGATCGCAATAGAACCTACCTCTTCCAGCTACTGGGAGGATTGAATGAAATTCAGCATGGTGCCTGGCAGGTCATGGTGGGAGGGCAGAAACCTCACTCTCAGGGTGTCTGCAGGCTGGTTGGGGAGACACGTGGGGGAAAAAAATGTCTGCTTTTTTTGGGCTGCCTGGGCTTTTGTTAATAAATTTCCAGCAGGACGTTTCCGCCACTTGCCTTTTTTTAGAGACATGAAGAGAGGAGAATTGAAAACATTTCCTATGTTGAAATGAAAGGCACTATTTAATCTTGTCACCATCTGCCTGCGCTCCAGGCTGGGAGCCCACAGGCCCGGCTCCCTGTTTCCTAGCGACAGGCAGGCACACCTTCCCCATTAGAGAACGCCCACTGCAGGGAATGCTTCCACCCCAGGGAACTGGAAATGAGGTGCCCCAGACCAGAAGGGGGCCCAGCCTCCTGGATGTATGTCTTCGAACAGGCACCTTGTTCTTCTCTCCCAGGGTCACACAGCAGTAGGGCCAACCCTTAATTTGCAAAGTCCTTGAGGTCGCCCTCGGTGCCCCGAGCCCCCTTCTCATCAGCAAAGCTCTCAGGCTGTTTGCATTTCCGAGGGATGCCATAACAAATTACCACAAGTTGGGGGGCTTATAACAGAAATTTACTTCCTGGCAGTTCTAGGGGTCAGAAGTCCAGAATCTGGGTCTGCTTAGGGTGAGTCCCTTCCAGGGCCTCTGTGGGAGAACTGGCTCTGTGCCCACCTAGAGGTCCCAGTGGGGTCCCCAAGCCCTGATATTTCCTGGTTTGTAGATGTACCACTCTCTGCCTCCATCCTCACATCCTTTGTCTCTGTGTCCTCTGTTCTGTCTCTTACAAGGACACTCATAATTGGATTTAGGGCCCATCCTCATCCAGGATGATCACATCTTTCTATTTTCACCTAAATTACATTGCAAAGACCCTCTTTAAAAAAAAAAAAAAATTTACTTGGCTCTGCCGGGCCTTAGTCATGGCATATGGGCTCTAGTTCCCCAACCAGGGATCGAACTTGGGCCCCCTGCACTGGGTGTGAATAGTCCTACCCACCAGACCACCAGGGAAGTCCCACCCTCTTTGAAATAAGATCATTTCAGAAGATCTGAGGTCCCAGGTGGACAGATCTTTGAAGGGGCGGGGAGAGATGCAATTCAATCCACTGTAGAAACTAGCAAGTCACCTGGGCTCTTCCTGTCCAGGTGAAAAGTTTAACAAATGACTCTTAGGACAGTGTGTGGGGATGCCCCTGGATCCCACAGTCAAGTGATATGTATTTTGAAAATGGAGCTTGGGACAAGGCAACAGCTTAACCAAAGAAGACGTAGTCCCTGTGGTGATTTCTCTCAGGGAGGTGCTTTCCAACAAGGTGTCTTCCTGGTGATCCTGCTTGGCACAGGGCAGCAGCCATGTCTGTGCAAACAGCAGAGAGGCACCCCAGCCTGTCCTGAGTTTCCTAAACATCTCCCTCTGATAATGAAGCTGGAACCTGATCATCTGACATCCCTACCTTTTAGTTCTTGTTCTTAAAAAAAAACAAAAACATAAGCAACAACAACAAAAAACTGTCACACGCACTTATCCTTTTTTGAATAGATAATATAATCTCATAGTTTCGGCTTCCAAAGGAACAAAAGGATAGTCTGTGAAGATTCTCCCTCCCACTACCGTCTCCCCACCACTCACCTTTCCAGAAGTCACTGATGTTTCAGTCTCATGTATTCTCCAGAGACGCATAAATAGTCAGATTTTCTTCTTCCATTTACTGCTTAAGTGATAGCTACTGTACCAGCTTTTGTAACTTGCTGTTACAAAAAACCTTGCAGTACATTCTGGGGATCTCTCAGTAGCAGTCATGAACAGAGCCTGCTCGTAATTCTTTAATTACGAGAAGTATGGCAGAAGTATCCACCATGAAGAGATACTGCAGGGCCCCACCCAGTGCCCAGTCGATGGTCCCAGGGGCTGTTCCCTATGTTTCCTGCTGCTACAAACAGCTGCTTGGAGTAACTCTCCATGGGCATCATGTCCTACATGGGTGGCAATAAGTCTCTAGGTTAAAGTGCTGGGAGTTGCTGGACTCCCCTCCCTCCATCACAAACCTTCTGGACTCGAAGGCCCTGGACTGAATGGCACAGCCTCAGAGAACCTGGCTTGGTTGAGATGGCAAGTGGAAATGCACCATGAACTAAAGCTTTGCCCCCAGCTAAAGCTTTGCCACCAGGCACAACCTGTGTCAAGGTCCCTGGACTGAGGGTGGACTGGAGACTGCAGGCTTGGTCCCAACTCCAGTTCTGCTCAGTGTGACCTTGGCAAGTCACTCACCCTCTCGGGGTCAGTGGGTACCTTAATCCCTGTCACTCCCTCTTTCCCAGATTTTAGGATGAGATGGGCAGATGTGCTCCAGAGCTCACTGTAAGCCGGGTCCCAACAGCAATCACATCCTGTTTATTACTAATAATGGTGGCTATGAAATAGTGTGAACTTCATTTCACCCCTCCTGCTCCTGTGTCTTTCCAATCTTATGTCCTTGTTGTTGTTCAGTCACTAAGTCGTGTCTGACTCTTTGTGACCCCAAGGACTGCAGCACACCAGGCTTCCCTGTCCGTCACTATCTCCCAAAGTTTGCTCAAACTCACGTCCATTGAGTCAATGATGCCATCCAACCATCTCATCCTCTGTCTCCCCCTTCTCCTCCTGTCCTCTGTCTTTTCCAGCATCAGGGTCTTTTACAATGAATAGGTCTTTTCCAAAGTATTAGAGCTTCAGCATCAGTCCTTCCAATGAATATCCAGGGTTGATTTCCTTTAGGATTGACTGGTTTGCTTTCCTTGCATTCCAAGGGACTCTCAAGGGTCTTGTTCAGCACTGACTCTCTGAAAAGAAAGATAAGGTTGAGGGAACATCTTCCTTTTTGGAATTACCTGGTCTGCTGGGGCAATGTGGGCTGCAGGCAAGCAGGTCTGGGAGGTCTGACCCAGCAGACCCCAAGAGGCAGGGAAGGTTGTATGGGAGATCCCAAGACCAAGTGACAGACAGGTGTCTGAGAGGACTTTCTGCCAGAAGGCCTCAAATACAGATAGCTAACATTTTCCTGGTTCTTTACAAAGTGCTTTCTCATATGCTTTCTCAGTTAATGTGTGATTCAGCCAGATTCTTAGTGGATTTAAGCAGAAAAAGAATCTAGTGAATATTCTAGGCAATTCTCACAGAATTGCCTTCAATTTGAAGTATGCTGCTCAGAAGTCTAGAGAAGGCGATGGCACCCCACTCCAGTACTCTTGCCTGGAAAATCCCATGGACGGAGGAGCCTGGTGGGCTGCAGTCCATGGGGTCGCTGAGTCAGACATGACTGAGCGACTTCACTTTCACTTTTCACTTTCATGCATTGGAGAAGGAAATGGCAACCCACTCCAGTGTTCTTGCCTGGAGAATCCCAGGGACCGCGGAGTCTGGTGGTCTGCCGTCTATGGGGTCGCACAGAGTCGGACACGACTGCAGCGACTTAGCAGCAGCAGCTCAGAAATCAGATGGGAGCCAGGAAAGAGGCTGTGAGACCCCATGGCCTCAAACACTAGATTTCACCCAGGCTGGACACAGGCTACCAGAGGCTGAGGTGACCTCTTAGCACAAATTGTCATCCCCATGGCTGGGACAACCTCTGTGCTGCCCTTTCAAATCACTCCAGGATGAGCGCCCCCTTCTGGCCTGGATGCCTGATGAGTGGAGCTGGGGCAGAGCCTGCACCCGACCACCATGGAGGTAAAAGTGGGTGGACTTTTCACTTTCTCCAGTGAGAAGCCACGTGCTCCAAAAAGAGTTACAGAGGGGAATCCTCAGTCCTAAGGAGGGTGGGTCAGATGTCGGGTAGCAGAAGGGCAAGTGTTCATGACTATTTGCACAGCAATCTTGGGGTCTAGGTTACTGTATGCATATCTTACTTCTTGAGGGGTACTGGGGGGTAGGACCTTTACCTGAACCAGGGCTACTGGGATCTTTGCATCAAAACCTCTGCATATCTGGCCTGACATTGCAGCTGATTGTTCACAACCAATATACCATTAGGGATGTGGTCCAGAGAGCCCTTGAAGAACCTTCCTCCCCTAGAGACTTCAGAGGGATCACAGCCCAATCATCACCTTGCTTTTGTACTTGCAGCTTTCAGAACTGTGACACACTTTTCTGTTCTTTTAAGCCGTGTGTGTGGTAAATCGTTGACAGTCTTAGGAACTGAATACAGACAATTGTTTGGTTATCCTAAAAAGGATTTTGGGCCCACCATCTATCTGGACTCCAGCCTCATAGACCCCCTATCCCCCACCAACTTGTGATCTCCCCTTGGTTGCCTGGATCTTGCAGCCCCCTCCTGGTTGGAAGGCTCAGGCCCCCCCTCTTCCAGCAGAATCTCCTCACTAAGCTCCGTCCTTGGGTGGGAGCCCGCCTCCCTGGGTGCCCTTCCATTCCCTCTGGGCCCCTGGGTCCCTGGGCCCATGCTGAGGGCAACGTCCATGACTGGTGCCACCGGTGGAAAACACCGATCTTGGGGAAAAAGGCTCTTTGTGACTCTTGGGCATTGTTGTGGCTCCTATCAGCTGTGAAAAAATCAAAGCACCTGCATGCCTAGCCTAGAATTACCCAATTCCCCCTAATTGCCTAAAGAACTCACCTGGGCAGAAAGGGTACTGTCGCCATAGGTGACGAGGGTGTGAACTAGGTGTGAGACAGGGAAGAATGCAGCAAAGTGTGTTTGTTAGAATTCCTCTCTGTGTCCTATCGTCTCTGCAGGCCCAGCAAACATTTGTTTACCAATAACTCGCTTTTCCTTGGTTGCCTTCCTCTCCTTGGAGGTTTCAAACCACTACCCCAAACATCCTCTCTTGTCTTTAGGTGAACATGATATTTAAGGTGAGGGTTTCAGCAAGTTACTCAGTTTTCCTTGATCTCTCCCATGAATACACATTATTAAAAATTTGCTTGATTTTCTCCTGTTAATCTAGCTCATATCAAGTTCATTCTTAGACCAGCCAGAACTTACAAGGGTAGAGGAAAATGTCTTCTTCCCCAACATTTACCTTGGGGTAAATGAAACATCAAACCTGCACGGAAGTGATGCAGTCTAGTGAGGAAAGACAGACAGATGCTCAGCAGCAAAAGACGTCCTTACCAGATGACAGTGAGGGGATCCTCTCCAGAATCAGGATCAGCATCCTAATTCCCCAGGCGAATCACCAGGAACCCTTGGAATAGAACGTGGGGTCCCAAAGTGCTACCAGGATGGAGCATCTCCTGGGGAGGGTGCTAGAGGGCAGAGGGCAGACCTCCCAGAGGGTGGGGAAATGGTATCTAAAGGAAGACAGACTTAGTGCCACCTCCCACCTAGGTCTCTGGGCTTTTGTGGTATAAATGGATGCAAAGAAGAAATGGACACTTTAAGAGTGGCTGGATTTGATTTATATTGAAAAGGACAGGAAGTGGGCTGGTTGAGAGTGTGAGGAGGAGGACTGAGCCATGGTGGACACAATCATCAAGCTGTCCTCTATGCTATCATATAATCCTCCTCTGGTATCTTATTGGATGACTATAGTAAAGCTTTCTCCTGTTTTTCAGTTACTTCTGGATGCCAGACTGAGGATTCCTTCAGTGCTGACACTGACGTCAAGGTGGGGACAAACCAGCTGCTCCTGGAGGTTACAGTTGAGTGGGACCTGCTTATATTGGAGATGTGGGGACCTCAGATGGGGAACTGGGGAGCAAAGGCAAAGAGATGGGCAAGCACTTTGTGTTCTGGGCTGAGAAAGAGCCATTTGGGCAAAGGTGCCAGTTTCGGGGGGGTGAGGCGGGGAGGGCAGGGTGGGGCTGGCTTGCAGGCTACCTTTTGGCACCATTCAGTGCCAGGCTAGGGGTGTCTTCTTGGATTTTAAGCATGAGGAGACAGTGCATGTGGGGGCACATGATGTCATCAGTGTTGCAGAAGATTTTTCAGGTTTGTCTGCTCTTTCAATCCTTCTCCCTCCATTCTTTTGCTTTTTTCCACTGAGAATGAAACCGCACTTCTCCTTGGCTGGAACTCAAACCCAGACACACCTCTGGCTGGGACTTGAGCCCAAGGGATGAGACTGGAACCCACTGTCTTTTAAATTAAAACTGATCACCTGATCTGAAATTGTAGAACTCATCTCAGGACTTAATGAAGCTCAAGTTCTTTGATTCTGGTGCAGAAAGAATTCAGGGAGAGGCAAAGTGACATATTCGTATAGGACACTTGTGAGAGATACAAGAAAGGGAGTACCACCCTGAGAACTTAGTGGGCTCCAGTTTTATAATCAAAGGAAAATGTGAAAGGGGAGAAGATCACTTTCTTCCTCATTCTTTGAGTTTTTCATCGTTAACTCCTACATGTTGGGTGGGGGAGCTTTTGATCCTATATGGCTCTGTCATGATGCTATGGAAATGAATAAAAAGATAGTAATGTATACTAAAATATGATAAATAATCTCAGATTTCAGTATAATTTCATATTTTCCTTATATTTTTATTTTGAGTGCACGCAGAGAAGCATTTCCTAGGAATTGTTAACTTACTGACCTCACTGGGCAGGATGTGGGTCTCATTCCACCGTTGCTTTGAGGCATGTCTCATGCTTCTATTCCATGGTTTTGTTGCTAAGGAAGTCTGCTTTCTTGAGTGATCATTAACTTAAGGGGCGGGGAGGGTCTCCCATACTTTTTTCTCTACTTATAATCCCTTAGTGGGATTAACTATTTAATCACCTACATTGTCACTTCATTCTGTTACTATCAAGAATACCTACTGGAAATCAGTCTTGTTGGAGGTTGCAGGAATTACAGTGAGACCCAGACCCAGCTTCTAGGAGCTCATCTCTGGCTGGAGAGACCGATAGATTAAGAAACACCCTTCAGTGTAGTCTAACGGGCACATATAAGTTGCCTGGGAGCACATAGGAGGACCCCCAAACTCAGCCTGGCTTCTCAGAGCTAGAGTCACTTGAGCTGAGTCTTAAAGAGTAAGTTATTATTCCAGGCAAAGAAAGGAATAGAAAATACGTGTGATGTAGGGAATGGTCATTGTTGCAGTTAGGACTCTGAGGTATGTGTTTGTATGTTGGGAGAAAGGAGGGTAGAGGTAAGCCTAGAAATACAGAGCATGACCAGATGGAAAAGGCCTTGAGTGTCCTACAAAGGACTCTACCCTTATCTTAAAGCCCAGGTAAAGGTCACACATGGCTTCCCTGGTGGCTCAGTGGTAAGAATCCACCTGCCAATGCAGATGTGGGTTTGATCCCTGGGTTGGAAAGATCCCCTGAAGGAGGGCGTTTAAACCCACTCTGGTATTCTTGCCTGGAGAATCCCATGGACAGAGGAGTCTGGTGGGCTACAGTCCAAGGGGTCACAAAGAGTCAGACATGACTGAAGCGACTGAGCAAAGCACACAACCCGAAAGTCGCACATAGACCTTTTCTCTTTTGTCTCTCGCCAGCTTCCAAGCTCTGTGTCTCAAAATGATTAGCTAAGAATGCTCAAACTACTGCACAATTGCACTCATTTCACATGCTAGTAAAGTAATGCTCAAAATTCTCCAAGCCAGGCTTCAGCAATATGTGAACCGTGAACTTCCTGATGTTCAAGCTGATTTTAGAAAAGGCAGAGGAACCAGAGATCAAATTGCCAACATCCCCTGGATCATGGAAAAAGCAAGAGAGTTCCAGAAAAACATCTATTTCTGCTTTATTGACTATGCCAAAGCCTTTGACTGTGTGGATCACAATAAACTGTGGAAAATTCTGAAAGAGATGGGAATACCAGACCACCTGACCTGCCTCTTGAGAAACCTATATGCAGGTCAGGAAGCAACAGTTAGAACTGGACATGGAACAACAGACTGGTTCCAAATCAGGAAAGGAGTACGTCAAGGCTGTATATTGTCACCCTGCTTATTTAACTTATATGCAGAGTACATCATGAGAAACGCTGGACTGGAAGAAACACAAGCTGGAACAAGATTTCTGGGAGAAATATCAATAACCTCAGATATGCAGATGACACCACCCTTATGGCAGAAAGGGAAGAGGAACTCAAAAGCCTCTTGATGAAAGTGAAAGAGGAGAGTGAAAAAGTTGGCTTAAAGCTCAACATTCAGAAAACGAAGATCATGGCATCTAGTCCCATCACTTCATGGGAAATAGATGGGGAAACAGTGGAAACAGTGTCAGACTTTATTTTTTGGGCTCCAAAATCACTGCAGATGGTGACTGTAGCCATGAAATTAAAAGACGCTTACTCCTTGGAAGGAAAGTTATGACCAACCTAGATAGCATATTCAAAAGCAGAGACATTACTTTGCCAACAAAGGTCCATCTAGTCAAGGCTATGGTGTTTCCAGTGGTCATGTATGGATGTGAGAGTTGGACTGTGAAGAAGGCTGAGCGCCGAAGAATTGATGCTTTTGAACTGTGGTGTTGGAGAAGACTCTTGAGAGTCCCTTGGACTGCAAGGAGATCCAACCAGTGCATTCTGAAGGAGATCAGCCCTGGGATTTCTTTGGAAGGAATGATGCTAAAGCTGAAACTCCAGTACTTTGGCCACCTCATGCAAAGAGTTGACTCATTGGAAAAGACTCTGATGCTGGGAGGGATTGGGGGCAGGAGGAGGAGGGGACGACAGAGGGTGAGATGGCTGGATGGCATCACTGACTCGATGGACGTGAGTCTGAGTGAACTCCGGGAGTTGGTGATGGACAGGGAGGCCTGGCGTGCTGCAATTCATGGGGTCACAAAGAGTCGGACACGACTGAGTGAACTGAACTGAAGATTAGAACTGTTTGTCCCCCTGAAACTAGCTAGACACTGATGAGCATCACCTGTTCAGCTAAATGAATCTTCCCCTGGTTGCAAACACAAGCTAAGTATAAGTCACCTAGGCAATAGCTCACAGTTACAACTTGTAACACCTTACTTGTAACTCCTCCCTGTAAAAGTCTAAGGCAACCATTGAGACATTCTGATCTTTACATCTGGGGGAATTCTTTTCTTATTGAAATATACTGACTAACTTAATCTCCTCAAATGTCCAGTTTCTGCCTTTGACACTATGATATGCTTGCTTTTTCCAACTTCCTGGAGGGCAGAGTGACGCGATACGGCTTTGCTAAATGATACTGTACCCAACATTTCTAAAGGACTCTACTGTCTCTGTGTACTTTCCCATGTATGATCTAATTTAATTGACACTGTTGTCCTGGAAGACAGGCAGAAATCAGTGTCACCATTTAGAGATGGGGAGATTGAGATTCACAGAAACTGCATGGCATATGTGGGTCACACAATCTGTAAGTGTCAAAATTCTGCACTGGAAAATGGGATCTTTTTGTTTTTCTTTCTACCCCGCTGTGCTCCTTCATCAAGTTAACAACTTTTAAAAAAACATTTGCTGATTTATTTGGGGGTGTTGGGTCTTAGTTGTGGTACTTGGGATCTTTAATCTTTGTTATGGCGTGTGAGATCCACTTACCTGAGCAGGGAGCAAACCTGGGCCCTTGCATTGGGAGCTCAGAGTCTTAGCCACTGGACCACCAGGGAAGTCCCTAACAACTTTTAAAGACAGTACCAGTACCCCTTCAAAAAAGAGCCTGCTCTCTACTTTTCTTTCCATTTTGAAAGCTCAGGCCTCATTTGCAGACAACCTTGAGCAGGAAATAACACAGTATCAGGATGATGCATCAGGATAATTTCCTTGGGCTTCAGGGCAGGGTTCCTGGGATTCAGGATTCACATTCACCAGTCATCTTGAGCTTGTCCTTCCTGAAAAGGACTCTGGTTCAGATAACTATTGCACATGCATCCTGAAGGCCACTTGTATATAAACACAGAGCCCGAAGGCCCGGCTCTCACTATTCTTATTAACACTGCTGCTTTCGAAGAAAGAAAAGCAGCCTTTGATTAGCTTCTGCCCCAACTGAGAGAGAGGCCAGTCGAATCAAAAACCGCTTCAGCTAAGGGAGAAATGGATGTAACAGGACTGCATTCTCTCAATCCTAATTGACTTTTCAATTTCTCTTTTATTTAATAACCTCTTCTGAAATGACTGATGTCACTGTTCTGTATCCAGAGACTTTCTCAACTAACGTATCCAAGGCTTGGAGTGAAGGGCAGCTGTCCATCTATCACAAGCCGTGCTGCCTCTTCCCACAAGAACTGAATTGAGCACTTCCTGGGTACCCACAGCATGCCTCAAGCCTATCTTGCTGCCAGGGAAAGCCAAGACCAGGTCCCTGCCCTTGAGGAGCTCACAGCCCTGGGGAGGAACGGGGAACTAACACACAGGAAGAAATGCAAGGAAAACCAATGTCTGGGGCTCCAAAGCAATCCAGGGAAATAGCAGTGAATGGACAGATGAAAATTCCTGCCAACCTGGAGGGAAGACAGAAGTAAACCATAGAGTCAACTAGAAAGCTATGAGCATCAGGGAGGAGGACGGGGAACCAAGCGGGGAGCAGGGTAAGGAAAAGACTGTAGTTTTAAATGGGATGCTTGAGTCCAGGTCCAAAGGAGGGGAAGAACCAAGCCCTGAAAAACATCTGGAGAAGACAATCTGGGGAAAGGAAAGGGAGCAGTCAAAGGATCTGAACATGGGCAGGCCTGGAATTTCTGAGAAACAGCAAGGTTAGAGAGTAGGTGTTTTCTTGGCCAGGGGTTGTAAGAGGGGAAGGGTCCTTTTTAAAAGGACTTACTCTGGGCAGCCGTACAGGGAAGCATCTCTGAAACTCCATGTCAGTTCTCTGTGCAGTTCCAGTGTGGCTGGAAGCGTGGTATTGAGAAGGAAGTGGAGGTCACAGAGGTGAGGAGGGACAGATCATCTGGGTGTCAGCAGCTTTCTTCAGGGGACACCAGTGAAAGGTTGAGTACAGAGGAGAAATGTGATCAGATGTTGATTCTAAAGGGATTGTTCTGTTTTAAGAACAGTGTGGACAAAGGGGTAGAAGCTGGGGGAGAAGTTAGTGCAACAGAGTTGATAAGTACATGCTTGATGTTTCCAGCTTCCAAAGTATCTGTGCATTTTGCATTCCCACCAGCAATGTATGAGAGTTCACTTGTCAACACTTGGTGTTACCAGTCTTTAACTGTAGCCTTTTGAGTGGGTATATATTAGTATCTCATCGTGATTTTAATTTTTTCCCCTAGATGACTAATGATGTTGAGCTTCTTTCCATGTGTTTGCAGTAGAGAGCTGATGGTGGTTTGGAGCAGGGTGGTGGTAGCACAGATGATGAGAAGGGTCTGAGTCTGGATATTAGAAATCTCTACAGTGGGCATCCTTCCTGAACCCTGTGGGAGAGGGAACCACATCCAGACAAATTGGATCTCTGTCAGAATTGTTGTTCCCAATACTCCTCTTCCCCTTCTTCTAAGAGGCTAGAGCCCTGATTTTGGCCAGGCATATGGCTATCCAGATTGTACTTCTCGCTTCCCTTGCAGCTAGTAGAGGTCATGTGATTAAGTTTTGGTCAATACTATATGAGCAGAGGAGTTGAAGATAGGTCCCAACACCTTCTTTAAAGGGCAGCTGGCACATATTCACCTCTTCTTTTTCTGTTTAATACTTATTAATTAACTTCCTTAGCCACACCTGGTCTTAGTTGTGGCATGTAGGGTCTAGTTCCCTGACCAGGAATCAAACCCAGTTCCCCAGCACTGAAAACTCAGAGTCTTAGCCACTGGACCACCAGGGAAGTCCCTCTTCACTCCTTAACATAGTCTCCCTCTAGCCCTTTCCTTTGAACATAAAAACCACGGCAGGCTCCACCTTCAAGATGATAGGTTCCAGAGCTAGAAGTCCCTGAGCCCCAGGCACCGTGGAGAACTCTGTCAGCCCTAGACTGCCACTTCCTGATGTCTCGAATGAGAGAAAGAAGATATACTTCTAATCGGTTTCAGCCATCATTATTTTGTTTTCCCTGGTGGCGCAGATGGTAAAGAATCTGACTGCAGTGCAGGAGACCCAGGTTCAACCCTGGGGTTGGGAAGATCCTCTGGAGCAAATTGCATACTCCAGTATTCTTGCCTGGAGAATCCCATGGACAGAGGGGCCTGGCAGGCTACAGTCCACGGGGTCACAGAGTCAGACGTGACTGAATGACTAACACCACTACACTATCATCATTTTGTTGGTGGTAATGTTCTCAGTGAACTTAATCTAAACCCATTTGACAGGCAACCAACAGCACCTGCTGTCAAACAGCTTCTTGGAGGAAGGGATACATACAATTATTAACAGCTTCCAGATGAATAGGGCTTAGGGTATCAAAGACCAAAACCGTGAGCACTTTAGTCTGAGGCAGGATAGTGAGCCTGGCTTGAGGGTGAGACTACAGAGGGAGTGAGTGCAGAAGGCTCAGATCACCCCAGGGCTGGTGCTTTTAAGCCCAGAGAATCCACACTGTGTTTAATGGCCCCTGGAGAAAGGTTACCCCCTTCTCCCAGGGCCCCCTGCCATGTTTAACTTAAATGTATCACGTTGCGGTTTAAACCCTCTTCCCTGATAGTGAAGCAGTTTGGGATGGACACTTACACAATGCTATATTTAAAATGGATAACCAACAAGGTCCAACTGTATAGCACAGGGAACTCTGCTCAGTGTTATGTGGCAGCCTGGATGAGAAGGGAACTTGGGGGAGAATGGATACATGTGTATGTATGGCTGAGTCCCTTCGCTATGTGCCTGGAACTATCACATTGTTAATCAGGCATACAAAATATAAAGTTTTTAAAATTAATTTTTAAAAAATGAGACAATGCAATGAAATAAAGCCTCTTCCCTTATTCACAGGGAATAATCCTGGTTTCAGCATTGGAAAGCTGAGCCTCTATGTACCCTTAGATGTGATTAAATGCCACTCTGTCTCTCCACACAGCCAGCCAGGCAAGCAGAGCTGAGTCCTAACCTTCCTCAGTCCCAACCATCTGTTTCTCTAAATATGTTACTTTCATCCCCAAAGACCAACTCTCAGACCAGACGGAGTGAGCTGGCCAGGGCAGGAAGCCCATCTCCTCCCTCAGCATCCGCCCAGGCCTGGCCTCCCGGGCTCTCACTCGTAGAATAGCTCCATCCTTCTCTGAGTCACCTCCCAGACACTCACCCTTTTAGTCTGCGCCAAAGGAGCCAAGCCCCAAGCATGAGACCCCTGGCAGCTCAGCTGGGCTGGGTGTGTGGCAGAACTGCCTGGAGGGGCCCTCTGGCTTCCAGAAGCCATCCTGATGTCAATCATCTGAGACGCAAGACGACACGCCATTGGAACACCCAGGCCCAGAGCCCAGAGAACATCTTTGATTACTGAGACGCCTAGGCTCCCGAGGCCAGCTGCTGAGGATTTTCTACACCCAGGCGTTCAAAACAAAAAAGCATTCTTATTTTCACGTGGATTCCATCACGGCACTGTGCAGGTATGGCACTGGGAAAAGAGAGCTTTTTGGTCAGGGTCATTTGAGGTGCCTTGGACCCTGGCCACGGGGCCCGGGTGCTGGTTCTGTTCACTGTGGAGACGGAGGGAGGCAGGCTGAGAGGGAAGGAGGAGGGAGACGAGGCACTGCCCTCCGCCCCGGGCCTGCGGGTTGCTGCGACGAACGCAGTGCCTTTCCTCCACCAAGGATGCCTCAAGAAGGCAAATTGGATTTTTTGCTAAAAATCAAATTTTGACTACCCATAAGTCCGCCTAGCCTCCTGTCCAAGCTTCTGGAGAGTATGAGATGAACAAGAGTGTCACACAGATGATGTAACTCCAGCTGAAAGTGAAGAAACCAGGGCTTTAGTTAGCCTTACAGCCTCATCTCAGAGACTTTCAAGCTTTGGCTTTGGCTTTTTGTGCTATTGTCAACAGCCCAGTGAGACCCTCGGCCCCCGTTCTCACACTGACTCTTGCCTAGGGCCCAGCTTGAGAACTATCATCAAGTCCAAGAGATGCCTTTTGGACTGCAGCTCCTTGAGCAGGTGTTTCAGGCCCTCAGTCGGGGTGTCCTAAGGTCCCCCAACCATCTGCAGTGCTTCAGGGTGCATCCTGACCTGGGGCATTGCATTGCTAGAAATTCCAGCCAAGTTCTTCATATGAAGAACATCATGGGAAATGTAGGTGTATATGCAGTGGAGGGTGAGAGGAGGAACCTGGGCTTCTTGAGGAAGCTAATTTTATGACTAATTAAATCTGAGAAGATGTGGAAAATCCTAGCACTGGTTTACAACACTCCTCACAATAGTCTTCACACCTTCAATCTCCCCAAAGGGTTGTTTTCTTAGGAAGAGGAGCAAAGCGGGCATCTCAAGGTTTCCTCCTTTGGTGAGAGGGACTAACGGTGCTTGGGTGTCCAGTCTCTGTCCCTCTCTCTTACTTTGTGACCTTGGGCATAATGCGTTAACCTCTCGGAGCCTCGTTTCCTTACCTGAAAAATAGCACTGTTATGAAAATCACACAGAAAATTCACACCGAGCATTTAATGTCTCTGACATATAGTAAGCACTCAGGCTAGGGTAGTAGCCATTAATGCATTGTTCATTATATGTGATGTTCTTTGCCTTTTGAACCCCACCCCCACCCCCCCGCCACCTCCATCTTCTCCTAAAAAGAGGCTGACCTGTGATTCCTGGGTCTGGCCAGGACCTTTATCAGTGTGGAGACAGCATCTTTCCCACTGAAGTGCGGGCTCCTGGATGGCTGCGGGGTGCCCTCGTCTTCCTCTGGGCCACCCATCCCCATTCCTACCATGCCAGGCGCCGTGCCAGTCTCAGCTTGATCATGAAAGATCCTGAAGATGCCACTGTTGGAGAAGAAAGAAAAATGTTCCCTCTACCCATCTGAGTTCTTGGTTGAGACTCTTGAAAGAAAAGACAGATTAACCAGAGAGAAACAAACAGAAGTGTATGAACATGTATACCTCATGAATACATGGAGATACCCAGGCCCCCCAAGGTGGCTTTGAATTCAATATTAAATACCATCTTAATAGGGAAATCGGGGCTTCCCTGATAGCTCAGTCGGTAAAGAATCCATCTGCAATGCAGGAGACCCCGATTTGATTCCTGGGTTGGGAAGATCCGCTGGAGAAGGGATGGGCTACCCACTCCAGTATTCTTGGGCTTCCCTTGTGGCTCAGCTGGTAAAGAACTGCCTGCAATGCAGGAGACCTAGGTTCATTCCTTGGGTTGGGAAGACCCCCTGCAGAAGGGAAATTCTGCCCACTCCAGTATTCTGGCCTAGAGAATTCCATGGACTATATAGTCCATGGGGTCGAAAAAAGTCGGAAATGACTGAGCAACTTTCACTTTCACTTTTTAATAGGGAAAGGGAAGAGGCATTGTACCTCTACTTATTAGGGTAGAATCAATTTAAAAAAAAATGAATGGGCCCTCAGAAGAATAAATGGGAGGTATGATAGTTTGTGGAGAAGGCAATGGCACCCCACTCCAGTACTCTTGCCTGGAAAATCCCATGGACGGAGGAGCCTGGTAGGCTGCAGTCCATGCTAAGGGTCAGACCCGACTGAGCGACTTCACTTTCACTTTTCACTTTCCTGCATTGGAGAAGGAAATGGCAACCCACTCCAGTGTTCTTGCCTGGAGAATCCCAGGGACCGCAGAGTCTGGTGGTCTGCCGTCTATGGGGTCGCACAGAGTCGGACACGACTGCATCGACTTAGCAGCAGCAGCATGATAGTTTGTGAGGGCTTCCCAGGTGGCTCAGTAGGTAAAGAATCCACCTGCAATGCAGAAAATTGCCTGCAATGCAGAAGACCTGAGTTTGATCCCTGGGTCAGGAAGATGCCCTGGAGAAGGAAATGGTTGCCTGGGAAATCCCACGGACGGCGAAGCCTGGCGGATACAGTCCATGGGGTCGCAAAAAGACGGGCATGACTGAGTGACTAAATCACTACCGCCACATGATAGTTTGTGATGAAGTTCATCTGTGTGTGCTGTTAACGTCTAGTTTCCTCTCCTATGATGCTTGATGAAATTCCTTGGGAGAGGATTTGTAACAATTGAGTTCCTTCTGGAGGATCTATATTTATGTAGATAAGGGGAGTTCAGAGAAAGCTTCTCCCTGCCTTTTCTGGTTTTCAAGTGCCTATAGTTCGCAATAATCATTGTAACAACTTCGTTGCAGGAGTCTCTTGGGAAGCAAAGAATCAAGAATCTGACCCCTTTCACTTTAAGAATGAATTTCCTTTAACAAGATCTGTGGCCTGGGGCACCCTGCCTGAGATGAGAAGATGACCCAGGAGACCCCAGGGAACTCCCTGGAAGGGAACCGGGAGGCTGGGCCACAAATGCAGGCACAACACCAGCATGGAGGGGACCAGTTCTGGGCATTATGTGACCCAGAGGCTGCAAACGCCTCCCAGCACACCAGCCCCACTGGCTCTGTGTGCTAGTGTGACCACGCTACACGCTTCCATCCATTCATTCAGGCATGTTTACTGCACTGTTCTGTTACTGCTAGGCTCTCATCTAGCTGTGGGAAACAGCGATGAAAAATAAATAAATACCCAATCTTATGGGAGCTTGTTCATTAGGGGTCCCTGTGTGATCCTCTGTCTTAGCAATAAGCTGCTCTTTCCTCTGGTACAGGGAGGGCAACTCACATGAGGGTCTTATGAGCTGCTTGGAGAGAAGGGTGCGGGAAGGTCAGAGTGGACGTCCTGCTTCTGCCATTTTTTCAGATTCCTTCAGCTTAGCATATTCCATGTACCAACATGCTGTATTTGGGGGTAGCCTGTTCTGAACCCTGCCAGTACTTAGGAGAAATTTGAGTACAGCAATCACATAATCTAACTTTTGTTTTATTTAAAATTTTAATTAAAAATTGTATTTAGATTTCAAAGTACTTCAAAAGTAGGGAAAATAGTCAAATGAACTCTCATAGATATTAGTACTTGTTACAGCAGCACCCCACTTCTCTGGACCAAAGCTTGGGCTGCCGTTACAATATACCACAGACTGGGCAGCTCAAATGACAGAAATGCATTTTCTTACAGTTCTGGAGGCTGCAAGTCCCAAATCCAGGTGCCAGCCAATTCTGTTTCTGGCGTGAGCTCTCTTCCTTGCTTACAGACAGCTGCCTTCTTGCTTAGCCTCACATAGCCTTCCCATAGTATGTGTCTGAGGAGAGATCTCTTCTTCCTCTTCTTATAAAACCATCAGTTATATCAGATTAGGGCCCAACCCTCATTTAATTACCTCCTAAAGATCCTTTCTCCAAGTAAAGATCCTAACTCCAAGGGGGTTAGGGCTTCAGGGTATAAATTTTAGGGAGGCTGTAATTCAGTCTATAGCATAGGGGATCTGGAATAAACTTTTCAGGGGCTGTTGGAGGTGACATGGGTACCAGGAACCTAGAAAGGCCCCTTTCTGGTTCTCCTCCCACAACCCTTCATTCCCATTCATTAACTTAGTATTTGTAGAGTAGATTCCAGGCATTTGCCTTGTTTGCATTGCTCTGTTTGGCTCAGGAAATTGCCTAGAAACATACACACAGGGACCTAGGAGAAGTCTTGAGAAATGAGGTGGTCTCATTCTGCAGAATCTGGACTGTGAGGCTCAGGGCTCTGGGAGGTCCCATTCCACCAGCCTTAGCCCTGGGTGGGTCAACCCCAAAAGTACTAGAGGCACTCACAGGCACATCATTTGCTATCAGAGATGCTGCCTGTGTTGGGAGAGAAGAGCAAGTGCTGGAGTAACAGCTTTTATTTCTTGAACAAAGAGTTAAGTGACAGAGTCCAGAGAGTGGGAGGGACTTCCAGCTCAGTGATGAAACACTAGGATTTTGGAGACAGGTTTTTAATTCAAAATGTGTCATGGGATTCAATATCAAAGTAAAACCATAGAACTTGGATCTAGGGCCAAAGAGTTCTTAGACATAATACTAAAAGCATGATCCATAAAGGAAAAAATTGATAAATTGGACCTCATTAAAATTTAAAAATTCTTCTCTGTGAAAAACTTGTTTAGCAGAAAAACCTGTTAAAAAGCCAAGTTACAAAGAGGAAATATGTCGCATGTCCAACAAAGGGCTAGTATCTAGAATATATTAAAATAACTCCTGAAACTCAGTTATAAAAAAAGAAAAACACACAATCCAACTAGAAAATGAGCCATGGGACTTCCCTGGGGGTCCAGCAGGTGAGACTCCGAGCTCCCACTGCCAGGGCACTGGTTCAATCCCTGGTCAGGGAACTACATCTCACATGCTGCAGTGAAGATTCAGAGCAGCCAAAATAAATAAATAAAAATTTAAATTAAAAAAGAAAATGAGCAAAAATACAGAGACATTTCACCAAATAGAACAGACAGATGGTAAATAAGTACATGAAAAGAAGTTCAACAGGATTAGTTCTTAGGGAAATGCAAACTAAGACCACAATGAAACAGCACTGCTCACCCCGCTGAATGGCTAGAATAAAAAATAGTGATAACACCAAATGCTAGAAAGAAAGAGGCAAAAGCCAAGAACTGATACAACATCGCTGCTGGGACTGCAAGATGGCGCCAGCACTCTGGGAAAACAGTTTGGCAGTTTCTTACAGAATTAAATATGCAACTACCATTTAAGACAGTGTTTGTATTTTATTTCAAAGAAATGAAAACTTATATTCATACTGCTGCTGCTGCTGCTGCTAAGTCGCTTCAGTTGTGTCCGACTTTGTGCAACCCCATGGACGGCAGCCCATCAGGCTCCACCATCCCTGGGATTCTCCAGGCAAGAACACTGGAGTGGGTTGCCATTTCCTCCTCCAATTCATGAAAGTGAAAAGTGAAAGTGAAATCGCTCACTCGTGTCTGACTCTTAGAGACCCCATGGACTGCAGCCTACCAGGCTCCTCCGTCCATGGGATTTTCCAGGCAAGAATACTGGAGTGGGGTGCCATTGCCTTCTCCGACCAACTCCTGGAGTTCACCCAAACTCATGTCTAGTGAGTCGTCATGCCATCCAACCATTTCATCCTCTGTCATCCCCTTCTCCTCCCACCCTCAATCTTTCTCAGCATCAGGGTCTTTCCAACAAGTCAGTTCTTCACATCAGGTGGCCAAAGTATTGGAGTTTCAGCTTCAACATCAGTCCTTCCAATGAACACCCAGGACTGATCTCCTTTAGGACCATGGACTACTACTCTGTGATAAAAGGAAGAGGCTATAAAGACACCCAACAACTTGGACAAATCTCCAGGGAATGATGCTCATTGAAAAATGCCTATCCCTAAATGCTATACACTATAATACTTCAGATGACATTCAAAATGACAAAGTAATATAGACAGAGATTATTGGTTACCAGGAGATAAGGGTGTGGATGGGTGTGGGTGTGGCTATGGAAGGGCCACAAGTAAGATATTTGTAGTGATGGATAGAAATATTCTGCATCTTTTTCAGGCACGTGGGCTCTCTAGTTGTGGCGAGCAGGCTAGGTTGCTCCGTGGCATGTGGAATCTTAATTCCCTGACCAGGAATTGAACCAGCATCCCCTGCATTACAAGGTGGATTTTAAACCACTGGGCCACCAGGGAAGTCCCTATTCTGCTTCTTGACTGTATCAGTATCCTGGTTGTGATATTGTACCATAGCTTGGCAAAATTTTACCACTGGTGGAAACTGGATAAAGTACACATGGATATCCCATGGGATCGCTCTGTATTATTTATGACCAGGCATAAAACTATTTAATAATAAGAAATTTTTTTAATTTTGCAAAAAATTATTTTAGAAAAAAAAAATTTTTTTTTTTTTTTTACTACACCACCTGGCATGCGGGATCTTAGTTCCCTGGCTAGAGATCGAACCTGTACCCCCCCGCAGTGGAAATGCAGAGTCTTAACCACTGGACTGCCTGGGAAGCCCCTAAAAAATTATTTTTAGAAAATTACAGCCTCTCCTTTGTGTAGGGTCATCAAAGCCACTTAGGAACTGTTCTGGGAAGTTGCTTCACTGACTTCCTTTGTTATGCACATATGAAGCTTCTGGGCCTCTCTGGAACTCTTTTTTTTTTTTTTTCTGGTGCTCTTGATTGGCTCTTCTCAACTTTTATACGCAGAGAAATGGGAGATTACGTGCATAAGGAGTTCCAAGGCAGTTTTGGTAGGGAAGGTGGTAGTAACCTAAGCCCTACTGTCTGTTGTGACGGTAGACCAAAGTCTACAGACTGCAGAGATCTCCATGGCCTCTGAGGTTCACCAGGACCCAGAGAGACTGAGGCTGGAAGGCCCTCTGGACCCAGTCATGCCAGTGAAGTGATCCATGCTGGGAACCATGAAGAGATTCGTTACAGGGATTCTATAGTGGAGACAGTCTGACCTGGGAGGCCAGGCGGGCTGCCCTGAGAAGGCTGGCAGAAGTGTGGGCCTGAGGCGGTGGACAAGCTTAGTTCTCTGTCGGTCTTGGCAGGCCTGCCTTCAACAGCAACACCAACTCACATTTGTAATAACTTGAGATGGAGAAGCCTCTAGAGGAAGATAATGGACTTTCCAGTAATCAGGGCAAATGAAAGCTGGAAAAACTAATTTGAAAAATCAAAGAGATATAATTGTATTTGCACCTCACACTCATAGAAAAGATCCTGTTTGTTTCAAAAGAGGCTGAAATTGGACCTATGAGGGACAGTCTCCATTTAGCACAGTCCTGAGTTCAACATCTCTTGAAATTGCAAGACAATTTTAAACAGTCTCAACACAGAAGCCTCCCTTTTGTCTTCGGGTGTTGCCTCTATCTGTTACTCTTTCTCTCTCTCCGTCTTGTTCAGAATTCCAGGTGGAGTCGATTCAGAAGCAGTCAAGGCTCCAGTCTTGGAGTGATCAAAATCTATCATGGACCAAAATCTGGCATGCCTGCCACCCCAACCAGTTACCTTAGGTCTGTGAGTTTGGAGCAGTTAGAGAAGCTCTCATAGACACCAGGTAGCTGTGTTCTAGATGAATGAAGCATACAAGATGTGTTTGATCTTTAGGAGACAGAAATCCTCTCTGAACGGTAAGAGCATGGTGGTTCCCTGTAAGGTGAAAGCTGTCAATCTCTCAAGTATTGTGAGACTAGAATAAACATACAGCCAGGAACGTCCATGGGGCCCAGATCAGGAAAGTTAGGAACCATCAGAGAGGAGGAGTTCCTTTGGCTGGGCTAATAGTAAAATCAGCACAAGACAGATTAACAGGAGAAAAACATTTTAATTCATCTGCATGCAGGTCTCATGGTCCTGGAACCAGTCTACCACTGATACAGATGGATGACTGTACACACACACACACACACACACACACACACACACACACTTGGATTCCCTGTAATTCCAGCCTCCAGCGCTACCTACTTCCTCTCACACTGCCTAGTTATTATAGGGCTACCCCTGGCCCCCAAGATGCCCACCACTCCCCTCCCACCTCCATTCACCCAGCCCCTGGGCTCTCACCCCATTATCTTTACTCACAGGTCACCCTCCTCATTTGGGGTATATCCAGAGTTTAGGCTGGGTACCAGTAGTCCTTCTCACCAAATACACCTTGTGTGCTTGAGAAACTGCAACACTTTCCTCTTCACTTAATCTCTCAAAAGGAAGGTAATGCCAAGCCAGCAAGATATCAGGCATTGCTCAGTTTCCATGGAGAAGATCATCCACCCACAAGTCACTCCCTCATTTTGTCCCCTCCCCCCACCTTCCCTCGCCCATCATTTTCAGGAAAGCCCAGTGGGCTCTCTGTCTTGCCCTTCGAGACCCTGGCATCCTCCTGACTCCTTCCCAGACTTGCCCCCTGAACAGCTGGCTCTACCAAACATTTATGTCCATGCCGGCCCCTTGGCCTCTGGGGCAGAGCAGCCAAGGCTCAGTCTTGAAATCAAAGAGAATCTGTTAGGGATATTAATGTGTGCAATAACCACCGCTTCTATTTTCGTTAGAACACACTCGCTCAAGAGTGAAGAAGCTGTCCCTGTGGATAGCTTTCCCCGACAAGCATACTGTCTCCATCTTGTTTCTGAGATTAAAACGGCCTTTTTATTGGAAAAGGAATGATTCCAGGAGAGGCTTTCTGCCTCCAGCACCACTGATATCCAAAAGGTCCCCGTTACCCCACATCTGACCCTCTTAGACTGGAAGGAGGAGAGAGGTCAAGGGCTGGCCACCTGCTGGTGAAGTCCTGAGCCACAGGGCTGTATTCTGGGCACCCAGGGCCACACAACCTCCCTAGATTTTGCTCAGAGCCTGGTAAACAGTAGACACTCGCTAAAGAATGAGTATTTAGATTTATCTGACTTGTGTCCAGTCCATTCCTGCATCGTCTTCCCCACTCAGGTCCCTCAGCATCTGCCTTCTAAGTGGGTCCCCCCCAAATAAATGACTACTGTCTTGTGGAGGGTCTATTATTGATACCAGGAAAGTTGTTTATTGTCTTGATCATGAGGGTGGCCTGGGGGAGGAAAAAGTTATGCTCAACCCTCTCAGGGTTCCCAGACAGGGTCTAAAAATGTTAACTGACAGAAAAGAAAAGCATACAAATTTATGTAATATACGTTTTAAGTGATATGGAAGCCTTCATAAGGAAATGAAGACCCGAAGAAACAGTTCTAGCTGAGTATTGTTATGCTAGGTTTGTTGAAGTGTGGACACTCATGGAGGCATATGATCGGTCCCGCATAGTATACGGACTAAGTATAACAACTGGGGAAACTCAGCAGGCCCTGCATGTCAGGATTCTTCTCAGCACCCCGCTGTCCTCGGAGATAAGGATGCTCCTTTCCTGTAGGACAGGGAGCACACCCCTTACCCGAGGGTTTAAGATCTGTTTCAGGGCAGAAAGGTGCCCATGCTGTTTTCCCCAACCCCTTCAGCTTCAAATGTCTAGCATGCCAAGGCGCCACATTTTAACATAGTGCGTCTCCTGTTTTTTTGTCCTCTCGTTAAACTCTGTTTTGATGGGTCACAAAATTGCACGGCAAATGTTTTGTCAAGTTGTTTCCATTAAAAAGTTCCAATATTAAAACTAATAAGTTAAAACTGCCCCCCACACACCCTGAAAAACCGCCCGCAAAGCGTTCTCCTGTCCTTCTGAAGGTCTGACGAAGCACTGTTAGCATTAACCAGTCTTTTACTGTGAAGCTGTAACAGCAATTGAGGCAAACACTTTTGAGACCTTTCCTCCACCACTGATCAAACCTGGGATTGACAGCTTGGGAGATAAGACCCTGGGAAGGCTTGATGAGAGCTTCAGATGGGGATACATAGGATGTTTATCAATTTGAACACTTTAAATAGATGTAGATTATTGCATATCAGTTTTACCCCAGGAAGGCTGTTAATAAAAAAAAGAAAGTTGTTTTTTTTTTAAAGAAGTGTTTTTTAGGGAGAATTTCCTGGCAGTCCAGTGGTTAGGATTCCTCACTTCCAAGGGAACTAAAATCCCACATGCTGTGCAGCATGGTCAAAAAAAGGTGGGGGTGGTTTGCATTCGTTAGCCCCCCTCAAAGGAGCCAAGCACCGTGATTATACCTGTTTAAATATTGTTCCTCAACCCCCATTATAGTTTTCCTACCTTTTGGTATTAAATATTTTTACTTTTATGAACGTAGTAAACGGTATACATTTTCTCTTTACATTTTACTTGACTTGATGAAATTTGCCAACTTTACTGAGGAGGTATGATCTTCAAAAAGTAATGAGTCTCGTGCAAATAAAAAAAAATGAGCTTGTGTCAAACTTTAACTCCTTATGAGGTAACCAGCAAGATAGTAATGCTAGTTCCCAGAGTGTTGGGGAGGGTGAGGTCTCTGTAGGGGCAAAAAAGAAAGAGTATTTACAGAAGTTTGCTAACTTAGATACAAAACTGACATATCCTACATTAGCCCAACATTACCCTAAAAGGAAGGATAGCAATAATCCCTATTTCCAAGTTTCAGAACATTTTTCCTAACAGAGCTTTGGTCCCCTAAGGGTTATCTATTTCCTTTTTTGTTTATTTTAAAATTGTGTTGGTCCACCTCCAAACTTTGGAACTGCTGGCTCTGGATAATTTTTTTTTTTTTTAACACAAGTGGTAATTCAAGAAAAATTGTTTACAAGAGGCATTTTCCACTCATTCAATATGAAAATAGCTATAACTATGAAAACAATGTACCTTCTCATAATTTTAATAACCACCTTCTTGGGATAGAGAGTGAGTAATGATAAAATGAGTTCTGCTTTTAACAGCTGAGTCTTTTCAAGAAGCAGCTTTCTAATCTTCATCTTGAATTGAGAGCTCCAAACCCAGCTTATCCTTCTCAGGCAGCTCCTACTGGCTTGGACTGTTGCCCCGGAATTGTGTGGGAAGGGATTTACTGGCAAAATCCTAGAGGAATGGGATCCCAGGGGCCGGAGATGGGGTAAGATTTGGGGTCTTACCCAAAGAGGGGGAAAAGGGTCCAGAAAGGAAGGTGGGATTTGCGGTATTGTAATTCTGCAGAAGTCCAGGCTGAAAGTCCAAGACTGCCTCACTGAGGTCCTTAGGAGGGCAGAAGAAAATTTTTTTACTGAACCTTAGAAGCATGGAGCTTTCAAAGCAGTCAATTAGGCTTATGGAATTTAAAAGTAAAGCGTTTCATGTAAGGCTCTTGTCCTTCTTAGATAACCGAGGCTAGGGAGTAAAAAGTCTTAGCCGCGCTTCCTTTGCCTTCAACACGTTATGTGTCCAAGTGGGTGGTGGTAATGATGTAGTCTCCCAGATCAATGTTTTATCCCTCCCGGAGGGCACATGTGCAGGTGTCTGGAGCCTTCTGAAGATAATGCTTCTGTCCGTAAGAGCGGCTCGTGGTAGAATTCCAGACACTACGTCAGGCCAGTCATGCTGATATTACTAAATATGGCAGTGAATAGCCTACCACTATTTCTACACGGTCTAATATGGTAGCCACTCACCACGTACTGAGCACTTGAAATATGGCTAGTCCAAAATCAGTTGTGCTCTACATGTAAAATATACATTAAACTTGAAAGACTTACTGAGGAAAAAAAAAAAAGCATGTGAAATATCTCCAAAATATTTTTTATATTGATCACACGTTGAAATATTTTAGATACACTGAGTTTAAAATGTTATTAAAAATAAATTCCCATGCTTCCTTTTACTTTTTAAAAAGTGTCCACCAGAAAAATTTAAAATCTACCTGTGGCTTCGATCACATTTCTACTGGACAGAGCTGACCTATGCTCTGCCTTCCCACCCCATTCCAGAGAGACAGCAGCTCCCAGCTGTCGTCCCTCCCACCTCTCTTGACAGGAGTTTGCTTTTAAATTGCAGCTCCTTTCTTCTGGTGCTCATTCATGGGATAGATGGCTCTTGTCCCCAGGTGGTAGTTACTCTATTCATGGTCCCTGGAAGAAACGATGCAGGAGTACTGTGCAGGAGTGCTGTGCAGGAGTACTCTGCAGGAGTACTGTGCAGGACTGGGGAATCGGGAGACTTGTGGTTTAGTCCCAGTGTTGCTGCTGATGGGTAGCAGAGTATGCCACCCCGAAATATGCTACTTTGGCATAAAGATTGTTTGAACTCATGGCATTTAAGAAGAACCAGATACAAGAAAAGCTCTGCCCTCCCCCTATTTGCCTAAAAGCAGGACGTGAAGTTGTAGAGATGTACCCCTCCCATCTCTACTAGGAAGAACGGAAGTTAGCCATGGTTGGTAACTCTAGACCTTTATCATCCCAAGGTGGCACCGGAGGAACCGACGGAATAAACTTTACTAACAAGCCCTTGTCTTCTATTAGTTGCCTCACATATTTACCTTCCTCAAATTTTCCATGCCTAAGGCAATGGCACCCCACTCCAGTACTCTTGCCTGGAAAATCCCATGGACAGAGGAGCCTGGTAGGCTGCAGTCCATGGGGTCTCGAAGAGTCAGACACGACTGAGTGACTTCACTTTCACTTTTCACTTTCATGCATTGGAGAAGGAAATGGCAACCCACTCCAGTGTTCTTGCCTGGAGAATCCCAGGGACGGCGGAGCCTGGTAGGCTGCCGTCTATGGGGTCGCACAGAGTCCGACATGACTGAAGTGACTTAGCAGCAGCAGCAGCAGACACTCAAAATGTCTTTTTTCTCTGTCTGTCACTTCTCTATAAATTTATTATTCCTTGGTTATGATGCAACATAAGCCCAGTTCTAACCACGCTTTGAGTTACTCATCATTGTGGTTTCTCTCAAGTGATGCGTTAATAAACTGCTCATTTCCTCTCGTGAATCTATCTTTTGTCAGTCTAATTTGCAAGACCACAAACAATGAACCCAAGCTGGGTAGAAGAAAAAGAGAATATTTCCTCCCTGACATCACTGACTTCCTGTGGGACCAGGGCAAATCCCTAAACCCCTCAGGGCCTCCCTTCCACACTTCCTGAATGACCCAGCCTGAGTGAGATCAACATGAAGGCCCCTTCCAGCTCTATTTGCTTGAGGATATAAGAAGAGAAAGGGGCTTTTATTACACTGTTACTGTTCGGTGCATTGCGTGCTCTGTCATTCAGTGGGGTCCAACTCTCTGCGGCCATATGGACTGTAGCCTACCAGGCTCCTTTGTCCATGGGATTGTCCTGGCAAGAATACTGGAGTGGGCAGGCATTTCCTCCTCCAGGGGATCTTCCCAACCCAGGGATCGAACCCTTGTCTCCTGTGTCTCCTGCATCGGCAGGTGGATTCTTTACTACTGAGCCACCGGGTTTGGTGACCTTGTAGCTTTTGTTTAGAAGAGCAACCACAGCAGGTGCACCAGACCTGACCCTCTCACCCTGGTCCAGAGTTGTGACTTCTTCTGACCCTGCTCCATTTCATCTGGGAAAGCAGTTGCTGCCACCGTGTTTTTGTCTGTATCTTTCCTTCTCTGTCCATCAGTGCTAATGCACCCAGCTTATATTTAGTGCCTAATATGTGCCAGGCACTGGGATACAAAGATAAGAACACTTAGGGCTGCTTGAGCACTCATCTATCCATAGGTATGACCACTGACAGACAACTGTAATCCAAGGTGGGCAATTTAGTGAGTGATCTGTGCTTGGATCTGCGGAGAGACAAAAGATGGGCTTGGGACAGGAAGATTTCCTGGAAGAAGGACCACCTGTGCTGTGTCTTGTGGAGTAGGTGGGAGTCAGCCGGCTAAAGAGATGTGGGAAAAGGAAAGCATTCCAGGGGGTGGCAACTGTGTGAGCAAAACAGGGAAACAAGGCTCATCTTGGTGTGGGACAGGATTATAAATCATTTAGTCGTTAGACCTTAAAATTCAGTAGTGAGAGAGGAAGCAGGAAAGGCAGGCAGGCGACTCCACCCCAGGGCAGTATCAAGAACTCCTTAGGGTATTAGGTCTCTTTCCTGGTTCATTTTCCTGCCTTCCTCCCTTCCATTTTCCTGGCTTAGTAAAAATTCTAATTCCTGTTTGCAGCCTCTTTGGGACTCCAGCTTCTGTCCTCTTGCCGAATACCACTCCCACCCCGTCGTGTCATCAGGGGTGATTCACCTGTAGGCTCCTGCATGCTGAAAGCCTCCAGAGTGAGCCAGGAAATGAGCTCTGAGTGTCTGGGAACAGTCCCCTAGTTTGAGATTGGGAGCAGGGAACATCCATTCTGTGTCAGTGTCTCCATTTGTTCCTTGCTTCCTCTGGACTTGTAGGTTGTTGCAGCAAATCCCAGCTGCTCTGTAGTGAAATCGAAATAATTAGAATTTTTACAGGAATTACAAAATTCCTGTAAATATATGTGCCTTTAGAAGATTGGTTATCGTGAAGATGTTTTTGACTGCCTTTTGTAGCCCATTTTCTTCCCCAGCAGGACCCAGGTATAATTTTAGGTAAAAGTAGAAAGGAAATTATGATGCTCTAGTCATCATCTAGTTTTAGTAATATACCTACTTCAGAGAATCTCAGTTTCTCTGAAGCACTCCCTGAGTACAAAGAGCAGTCATTGAATTCTGGAGTGTCTGGGCAGGATCCTAACAGTATCTGGCCTGGGAGTTTCTCAGGCCTGGGACATGTTCCACTGCTTTGAGAAGTGGAGCTGTGGACAGATCTGCTGCTGTTGAAAGTGTAAGACATATGGGTACAGAAGGCAATGGCACCCCACTCCAGTACTCTTGCCTGGAAAATCCCATGGACAGAGGAGCCTGGTAGGCTGCAATCCATGGCGTCCTGAAGAGTCGGACACGACTGAGCGACTGCACTTTCACTTTTCACTTTCCTGCTTTGGAGAAGGAAATGGCAACCCACTCCAGTGTTCTTGCCTGGAGAATCCCAGGGACAGAGGAGCCTGGTGGGCTGCTGTCTATGGGGTTGCACAGAGTCAGACACGACTGAAGTGACTTAGCAGCAGCAGCATGATCACTTAGGCATAATCATTCCATTTTCTGTAGCAATTCCCTTCTGTCTCCTCTTACCTGAGAAACTGTTGTGGCCACTGCCTAGGCCTCCGTATGTCCAGAAACCATAAAACCATCAAAATTCCCAGAAACAGACGGGTGTTTTTCCCCTTTGGTGGTTTCCTGTAGCAGCAAAGGAAAGGACGCAACAGCCATTCTCAATGCCCATTCATGGACCTGCAGTTTTCTTGCTATATTATCATTATTATTTCTTTTGCTCAGGAGAAAAGAAAGGGGCCTATTACATACAGTTGGCCTTCTGTATTTGTGGGTTCCACATCCACGGATTCAACCAACTGGAAGCAAAAATATTCAAGGAAAAATAATTTCAGAAATTTCTAAAAAGCAAAACTCGAATTTGCTGCATGCCAGCAACTATTCACATAACACTTGTATTAGCTATTATAAGTAATCAAGAGATGATTTAAAGGATAAGGGAGGATCTGGGTTAAGTCCTGTAGGAGAGGAAAACAAGTTTTTCTCTACCCGCCTAGGTTCTGTAGCTAGAGCCCTGGAAATCAAACTGACAAAAGAAAATTTAACAAGAGAAAAACAGAGTTGATTAAGACATGCAGTATGCATATACATGGGAGAAACTCAATGCTGACTAATTCAAAGGGATGGTTAGAACTTTGAGCTTGGGAATTCCCTGGTGATCCAGTGGTTAGGATTCAGCACATTCACTGCAGGGCCCAGGTTAAGATCCTGTAAGCCAAGAAGGGCAGCCAGAAAAAAGAAAAAAGAACTTGGGGCTTATATAGCATCTTTTTTTTTAAGATTCATTTGTTTATTCTTATCTGTGCTGGGTCATCATTGCTGGGCACAGGCTTTCTCTAGTTGCTGCAAGTGGGGGCTACTCTTGATTGCAGTGCACGGGCTTCTCATTTCAGTGGCTTCTCTTGTTGCGGAACATGGGCTCTAGGGCCCTTGGGCTCCATACTTACAATGCACAGGCTTAGTTGCTCCATGACATGTGGGATCTTCCTGGACCAGAGATTGAACCCGGGTCCCCTGCACTGGCTGGCAGATTCTTAACCACTGGACCGCAAGAGAAGGCCCTTATATAGCATCTTAATAAAGAACAATAAATTTGTGGAGAAGGGATTAGACAAAAGAAAAGGAGTTTAGGCTTTTCAGGGTGGCAAACTGTGGGAAGGTAAATATATGGGAGGAAGCTAATAGCAGATGATGGTAAGGTTTAGTGAGGTTTGTTTCAGAGATTCCTCTTAATGCCATCCCTGTCCTGTTAAGAGTCTAGAGTTGTCCTTGGTGATTAAGAGTCCAAAAGTTATCTTTCTCTTTCCTGGCATTGGGGAGGGAGACACCTTTACAAAACGAAAATTAATAACTTTTTCTCAGCCAGGTGGGGAAGGGCAAATGGCTTTTTTTTTTTGCATTTGCTGTTTTGTAATTGTCTTCAGCACAAAGTGATCCTTATGTGAAAGTGGTGTGTTTTCAACGGCATATTCCAGTCCCCCTCATTACTAACTCTATCAGCTGAGTGAGCTTCATCAGTTTACCCAGCTTCTCAAAGCCTCAGAAAGGTTTACAAAATAGGTTCAATAAGAGTATGTTCTGTATATTACCATACGTGAAATAGATCCCCAGTCCAGGTCGATGCATGAGACAGGGTGCTCAGGGCTGGTGTACTGGGATGACCCTGAGGGATGGGGTGGGGAGGGAGGTGGGAGGGAGGGTCAGGATGGAGAACACATGGACACCCATGGCTGATTCATGTCAATGTATGGCAAAAACCACCAAAATATTGTAACGTAATTAGCCTCCAATTAAAATAAAATTTTTAAAAAAGCGTATGTTCTTCATAGAGCTATGATGAGGATTAAATGAAATATTGCACATAATTTTTTTTTTTTAATACTCAAGTATTTGTTTTAATTACTCCTAATTGAAGGTTCCTATTTTTGGAGAATAGCAAGGCATTTTATTATTCACTGTTTCCATTCCTTTTTTTTTTTTTAATACTCAAGTATAGTTGATTTACAATGTTGTGTTAGTTACAGCAAAGTATCCAGCTATATGTATGTATATGTATGTATTTCAGATTCTTTTCAACTATAGGTTATCACAAGAATACTCTTTCCATTCTTTAAACATTTCCGCTGGTTTTGGCAAATTCACCTTCTTTTTTTTTCCCCACACTGTGCCACTTGCAGGATCTTAGTTCCTTGACCAGCGATTGAACTTGGGCCCTCAGCAGTGAAAGCACAGAGTCCTAAGCACTGAACAGTCAGGGAATTCCCAGCGAATTCACATTATCCTCATGACTGTATTTCAGGGTAATTCCAGGTATGTTGGTGGATTCATCATCAGTCCACTGTGTATCTTTCTGTAATATTGAAGAGCAGCACTCTGCAGCTTGCATAAACAGGGCAAAGGTGGAGGGGTCTCTGGTCAGCTTCTTCCAAGTGGCTGGAGCCTTGCATTAGGCAGGTTGAAGTCTAAATATGTGTCCAATCTCATGGGTTAAAGTCTTACAGGATTGTAGCAGGAAAACATCATCCAGGAGGGTAATAGTTATCAAAAACCAAAAAGCCCCTTGGAAAGTATTTTCTGGAGCTTCTTCACTTTGCCTTCACAGAGATATAAAATCACTGTCATACCTGGCAAAGCTTGCCCATACCAGCTGTCAAAGAGGCCTGTCCAAAGACAAAATGCTAAGATCCTCTTGGATAAAGATCGACCATTGTTACTGTCACAACACAGAAGGCATCTTCAGGTTCCTTCTCTTTTAAGAACTTCAGGATGTGTCCTGCATGAATTGTGGGCTTTATGTGTTCTCATTGCACTAAAGGAACACTCTGTTACAGAGATAAGAACTAGTTCTAGGAGTTTTACTATCTAGCCATAGCAAAATGCTTCAAAGTAGCCCTTGAGTCATTTAATATATTTTTCACTGATAACTCTGGTGTTTCCCAAGAGATCCATTGCACTGTGTAACCATGCTGCATTTCTCAGAAGAAGATGTCTTTCTGTAAGGGTTACTGAAAAAGTGTTCAAAGTCTTGGGGAGCCCCGAGATGGGAGGTGACCCAATCTGATGCAAATGCAAAGTAATGGATCCAAAAAGACCATTGTCTGCCTGGAAGTCTTCCATCAAAAGCCGTTACGTCTCATACTGTGACACAAGCACTGGGCGCTTTGAGTTGAGAGCTGTTCTTAGTGTCTGTTCAGAGTGCTGTCCTGCGTGCCTCTTTGGGGAGGAAGATTCCCATTGACGTTTTCACCGTTCTAGGACAGGCATGTCTGGGCCTAAGAAAATACTGTCTGGGCTGTCTTCACCCAACAATAGTTTATTATTCTGAGAGGAAAGGATGATCCAGAAGTTAAAAACATGGCTTTTGGAGCCACATTGCCTGGCTTTGAATCTCATCTCTGTCACTGTGTGACCTTGGACAGATTACTTAACCTCTCTGGTCCTCAGTTTCTTCATCTATAAAATAGAAAATATATTTCATAGGGTGCTTTCAAATTTTTTTTTGTTTTTCAAATTTTTTTTTTTTTGATGTTCATTTTATTTTTATTACTTATTTGGCTGCTGTGGGTCTTGTGGCACACAGGATCTTCCATCTTCATTGTGGCATGAAAAAAATCTTTAGTTGTGGCATGTGGGGTCTAGTCCCCCCAACCAGAGATTTAACCCAGGCTCCCTGCATTGGGAATGCAGAGCCTTAGCCACTGGACCACCAAGGAAGTCCCAGTGCTGAGTTAATTTTTTAAAATGAATGTATGCACACCACTTCAAATGAAACCTGGAGTACAGGAAGGTTTATGTGTTAGCCAGTCACATCATCCAGGACCCAGGGAAGGGCCCTCGGCATAAGCCCTCAGCAGTGGCAAGACCATTTCTTTCTGGCTGAGATCAGTGGATGGGACAAAGCCCCCTGTTATGAGTCAGGATTCCTAAGTGTGTTCCCACCAGACCTGCAGGCTGTGACCTTGAGCTGTGATCCTTTTCTCCTTGGTCCTATTTCCCCTTTTGTAAATTGTGGGGGTTGGACATGGCAGGGGGGTGGTCTCAGAGGTGGGGTCCTCATAGTGAATGACTGGGACAGAAGCAGAGACATGAACTAAAATGACAAAGCAGAAATCCAGGATGATCTTTTAGGGCACCCGAAGGTAGACCAGTGAGCAGGAATACTGCTGGCCTGGGGGGGAACGGTGGCATGCTCAGGTGAGAGACCTAATTTCTGCTTGGGTTGGAAGAGATGAGAAACCCCATCCTCTCCCACCACCTCCCACCCTGAACTCCTTGGCAGCATGCAGCAGCGTGGCACTGACAACTCCTTTGCCTTACTCTAGCAGTCTAGTTTACTGCAGAAGTGTAAAGTGTTCATGCTGAGAAAAGCCTGGAAAGTTTCAGTAAATGCTTCCCAGGGGTTTATCTGTGCCAGGGACTGGAATTCAGGGAGAAAATGAACTGCCTTCTCCTCCTGGGAAGTGATGCTGGCGGGAGCAGGACATGATGCTGAGAGGATACGATGCCTGAGAGGACTGTGCATAATTCCTAGGGAGGCTCCTTATGGGAGAGACTTGGGGAAGAGCCAACTGAGGGCCATACATCGCAGCTGTGGCCCCTGGGAGACCTCATATCCATGCTGACTTGGAGGATGCAGGAGATAAGAGGGAGGTCTTGGCTGCCTCTGGAGAGGTTAACCTGCCAGTTACACCAGGAAGAGGCAAAGATTAAAGGTCAGGGAGAGCCTTCTTTGCTGGTGACCCCCTTGGGGAAGGGTCTTTGGCCTGGTCCTCCTAGGAGTCACCCTATGGAATGAAATCCAGTTCACTACTTTTACAGATGCCAAGGACAGGGCCAGGTGCTGGAAATAAAACCCAAACTAAAATGCAGCTCTTTAGGGACTTCCTTTGCAGTCCAGTGGTTAAGACATACAACAAGAGCAAATGAACAAGAACAGGAGCGCTGGAACCAGGATAGAACTTTCTCCTGCAAAGTACCCCCAGCTTCCTCTACTGGCAAAAATTAACATTGTAATTGCAACAATAGGGATTAAAGGGTCTGATCCATTATCGAGAGCAGATCATGAAAGGTTGATTTAGCTCTGAGAGGCAATAAATTGATAACTAGCGCAACAGTCAAGAACTTTAAAACAGCCATTATGAATATATTCAAGGATGGAATGGAAGAGACAGACACAATAAATTAACAAATGGATAATCTTAGCAGAGAAATGGAAACTATAAAAACGAACCAAGTAGAATTAGACATCAAGATGGAGAGTAGCTAATTAGTTTTTTGACGAAGGATCCAGAGAAATTCAATAGGGAAAGGAAACTTTTTCAACAAACTGTACTGAAAAAACTGGGTAAATATATGAGATTGTTTATGATCCTAAACAGAAAAGGTTAAGAGACAAAGCTTCTAGAAGAAAGCATTGAAGAAAATCTTCATGATCTTGAGCTAAGCAAATATTTCTTAGACTGGACTCAGAAAGCAGTAACCATAAAGACTGAGAAATCAAAATGTAAAACTTCTGTTCATCAAAAGACACTTAAGAAAATGAACAGGCAAGTCATGGGCTAGGATATGTCTAGATCCCAGTCTATATTTGTAACTCATATTCTGCAAAGAGTTTGTATATATATTATATAAAAATTCACACATCAATTTCAAACACAATTAAATTCATACACCAATTAAAAAGCACCATAAAAATAATAGTGAAAAGACTTGAACAGACACTTCACCAAGAAAGATATACAAATGGCCAATAAGCATATGAAAAGGTAAATTGCATCATTAGTCATTAAAGAAATGCAAATTGAAACCAAATGACATATACCGTTTCATAGTCGCTAGAATGATTAAAACTTAAAAGACTGACAGTAATTGTTAGCAAAGACATAAAGCAATTAGAATTCTCATAACTGTTCATGGGAATGTAAAATGATAAAACCACTTTGGTAAACAGTTTGGAGGTTTCTTTTAAAGTTGAACATATACCTACTCTATGATCTAATATTTCTACTCCTAGAGATTTACCCAAGATAAATGAAACTTTTTATCCAGACCTGTGTCCAATTGTTCATGGCTACCTTGTTCCCACTAGCCAAAATCTGGAAACAACCAGTTAGCGTCCAACAAGTAAATAGATTTAAAAGATTGTAGTATATCCATAAAACGGAATACTACTCAACATTAAAAAGGAACAAAATGTTAATTCAAGGAACAACATGGATAAGTCTAGAAACATTATGCTAAGTAAAAGAAGAGACAAAAGAGTACAGATATCATGATTCCATTTCTATGAAATTCCAGAAGAAGCAAAACTAAGCCAGATGATTGGAATCAAATGGGTGATTACCTAGAAGAGGGGGTCACAGGTTGATCACAAAGGGGCAGGGAATAACTTTCTAGGTTGATGGGAAATGTCTATACCTTGATTAAGGGGGTGATGGCATGGGATTATGCATTTGACAAAACTCAAGAACCGTATATCTTATCTTTTACATGTATTTATTTGGCTGCACCAGATCTTAGTTGCAGCACGTGGACTCTTTGATCTTCCTTGTGGCATGCAAGATCTTTAGTTGTGGCATACAGAAACTTTAGTTGCAACATGTGGGATCTAGTTCCCTGGCCAAGGGTCAAACCCAGGCCCCCTGCACTGGGAGTCTTAGCCACTGAACCAACCAGGGAGATTCCCTCAATGAGCTATATACTTAAAATGTCCATTTTATTTGTAAATTATACTTGAATAAATTTGGTTTTATAAAGGGATTTATTGAGCATGTACTAGATGCCTGGTTTGTGAACTGTGAAGAAAGAATGAACATAAAATAAGTTTTATAGAAAGAGAGGAACAAAGAGGAAGTAGTCGAAGATATACAAGACAAGGAATAACAAACAAGGTATTTAAGAAGATGAGAAAGGAAGGACACTTAGAGCCTGGTTGGCTGTGGTCAAGGAGAAGGAAATGGCAACCCACTCCAGTATTTTTGCCTGGAGAATCCCATGGATGGAGGAGCTTTGTGGGCTACAGTCCATGGGTCGCAAAGAGTCAGACACAACTGAGCGTTTCACTTTCACTTTCACTTTGGCTGTGGTCAGCGTGGTAGACACTGAGACAAGAAAAGGAGGACAGTGGAAGGAAGAGCTGCTGAGAAACAGGCAGAGGGCTGTCAGACCATGCCGTGGTCCCAGCTGAGCCTGATAGACTTGAATCTCTGATTGCCCCAAGGATAGAATTTCTGCCGGAGTCCAGCTCCAGAAGCCAGGGATTCAACCTGGAGAGATGAATGGTGTCGGCGATGAGGCAGCCTCTCAGTTTTCTATGGACTGCCTGTTTATTTCAAGTTTAAGATTCTCTTTAATACTTTTACAAAAACATTAGGCCAGAGGTTTGACATTTTCAGTTCCCCCTCTCCCAGATTTATTATCTCCATAAATCACTGTTGCTCTTCAAACAGAGTTCCTGCTTCAGTGATTCTCTCAGAATCAGCCTTATCATCTATTATCTACCTCCTCTAATGTGTCCTATAGTTAACTTGTGATTACATTGTAACTCATGCTACATTCCTCAGTTTACTACTTATCTTCCTAAATCCTGTTTGCCCCTAACATCCTGAGCTCACTATCTCTTAAAAGGGCTTCTAGCTATAGTGTCTCTAAAAATTCCTAACTTCTATGCTGCTGCTAAGTCACTTTAGTCGTGTCCGACTCTGTGCGACCCCACAGACAGCAGCCCACCAGGCTCCCCTGTCCCTGGGATTCTCCAGGCAAGAACACTGGAGTGGGTTGCCATTTCCTTCTCCAATACATGAAAGTGAAAAGTGAAAGTGAACTCGCTCAGTCGTGTCTGACTCTTAGCAACCCCAAGGACTGCAGCCTACCAGGCTCCTCCGTCCATGGAATTTTCCAGGCAAGAGTACTGGAGTGGGGTGCCATTGCCTTCTCCACCTAACTTCTATAAGCTATAGTAAAATATGCTAACTTTACAACATTCCTTAAATCTTTAACTTCTAACTGTTTTAATTATTTCTAAGCCCTAAATTCAGTAAACTCCTTTGCCATAAACATTCTCCTCACAAATAGGCTTCAGATAGCAATCCCTCCCATGGCCTCAAGCTACAGCCTATGTGCTCATCCTGGAACACTCTTTTGTAAAAGTCCTTAAACAAATGTCAATGATTAACTTTATGAATTATTTTCTGAGCACAGCTGCAGAAGGCTTTGTGCCTTCTCACGCTCCTCTCAAGAACAATAAGCACCTTAATATTCCTTTTCAGTCAACTCAGCCAAGGAGAGGAAAAGACAAGTCAAAATTACAAGGCCTAACTCCTTTATCCTGGGACTGTGCCTGCGGAATGAGGAGAGGGGTCTGGGGCTGTGCCTCCATTTTGTCAGTAACGCCTAGCGCAGCTCCCGACAAATTTCTCCAGCATTGCTTGTTGAACTAGTGGAGAGGCAGGGAGTGGGTACAAATTGTGGGGTGTTTAAAAACATGTGTCATGGATGGGAAAAATAATAAGAGTTGGAGGCACTGACAACTACCGATAAACAGGAGTTAGGCTGGGAGGGAAAGGAAGTGAAGCCAGGAGGGGAGCAGAGGGAGGAAGTGGAAGGCTTGTGGGACAGGCGGAACAGGTAAGAGCGCTAGAAGCAGCAGGTCTCGATCCCGCTGGGTCTGGAATTGATGATTTGTGGTCTGGTCTATTCCTCTCTCTCCTGGGCTTCTCCAGCGGCCCGGTGGTAAAGAATCTGCCGGCAGTGCAGGAGACACGGGTTCAATCCCTGGGTCAGGAAGATCTCCTGAAGGAGGAAATGGCAATATTTTTGCCTGGAAAATCTCATGGACAGTGGAGCCTGGCAGGCTATAGTCTATAGGGTCGCACAGAGTCGGACATAACTGAGTGACTAGGCACACCTACACCTCTTTCTCCTACAGACACAAGACCTAGGATTTCTTTGGTGCTCTTTTTTTCAGTGAATTCCTCACATTTATTGAAAGCCTATTGTATAGTAATGCAAATTGGCATGAAGTGAAAGGTTTGTGCAGATTTTCTCCACCTAATAGATACATTCTCCTGAGGCTGTATTCATACAGAGCTCTGTGTGCCCACCTCAGCAGCATACTTCACACTGCAATTTAAAAAAAAAAAAAAAAGTGTTTTATTTACTTATGTATTTATTTGTCTGCATCGGGCGATAGTTGCAGCCTGTGGGATCTTCAGTTGCAGCATGTGGGATCTAGTTCCCTGACCAGGGGTCAAACTTTGGACCCCTGCATTGGGAGAGCAGAGTCTTAGCTACCTGACCACCAGGGAGGTCCACCTCACACTGCCCTTTTAAACCGAGAACACAGCTACCTAATCTTAACATTTTCACACCCTTTAGCCAGCAATTTCACATCTAAGAATTTATTCTTACTGCTGCACCTGGACATGCGCAGGCTATTTGTTTTAATGCCATTTACAATCATAAGAGGAATAACACACCAGGAGGCTCGTTAAATGAACAATAGTACTTCCATGCAATGAAATACCATTGTATCCATTACAAGAAAAAGAAAGTTCTTTCCGTATCAATATGAACTGGTTTCAAGGTGTTTAAAGTGAAAATGAAAATAAGATACCGAACAGTATTTTGTTTTATTATTTGTGTAAAAACAAAAGCACATGGACACCTAGAAACTGGACACTAGTCACCCCTGGGGCAGTTCTGCAGCTTAGGGACAGGAGAAGGACTGATTCTGTACTCCACACCCTTTGTACCTTTATAATTTTGTGTTAGTTTACCTTTAGAATTTTGAGAGGGTAAGAGAGTTTGAGAAATGGAAAGAGAGGCGGGGGAGTGGGGGCAGCAGTGAGAGAGAGTATAAATGAATTACTTGTTAGTGTCTGGAGGACAGAGGGAAACCTCAACCTAAGAATGAAGCCCTAAGAAGCACCTTCAGGACTTTACCCCCAGGGTCGCTCAGTTGTCACTGGACATTTCAAGCACCTATCCAGCTCCAAACAGCTGCATCTCAGAGGGCCGCTCTCGCTGTCTGGAATTGGGATCCACCACTTATCTCTGTCCAGACACCTCTCCTTTACTCAGCTTCCTGGCGACCTCACTTGCCCAGAGCTCAGCTAAGAAGCAAAACATGTTTTAAACTGACTCTGAAGTGTCATCATACATGTCACTAAAGCTCATGCATTTGTTTGATCCTAACTCAGAGCCCACTTCCCTTTGTGAGCATCTTTCAGGTCCCTGGAGTTGGTATGAGTATTATTTCTTTATTAATTAATCAGGCTGTGTCAGGTTTTAGTTACGGCATGTGGGATCTAGTTCCCTGATCAGGGAATCGAACCGGGTCCCCTGCATTGGGAGCTCGAAGTCTTAGCCCCTGAACCACCAGGGAAATCCTGAGGGTTATTATTATTATTTTTTTTTCTGAGGGTTATTTTAAACTGAAGACATTTTAGGGGTTTCCCTGGTGGTGCAGTGGATGAGCCAATGCAGGGGACACGGGTTCGATCCCTGGCTCGGGAAGATTCCACTTGCCTCAGAGCAACTAAGCCCACATGCCGAAACTACTGAAGCCCCTGCACCTGGAGTCTGTGCTCGGCAACAAGAGAGGCCCTGCAGTGAGAAGCCCATGCACCACAGTGAAGACTAGCCTCCACTAGAGAATGTCTGCACACAGCAATGAAGACCCAGCACAGCTGGGTCTAAATAACTAATAAAAAAAATAAACTGAAGACATTTGAGACACAGCAGGTATAGAGAGAAGCCTTTTGGAGCTTCCCTTATCTGACTACAAGGTAAAACCTTTGAAAGCGAAGGTACCGTAAATCCCTTCTTCCAGGAATCTTCGCTCCCTAGAGAAAACCAATCACTGGATGAGAAATTATATAAACTAACATTATCACTAAACGTTCATACCTTCCATTTGTTTCCCTGAAAGTCACTTTGTCTTCCCTAAAAAAGGCTCATTTGTCCTTCCCATACAAGCCCTTTCACCCCTTCCCTTTCCCCTGTTAGGCTGGTATGGAAACTCCTATTTCTAGATGTTCAGTGAGCCATTTCATCTGAATGCTCCCACATGCATATGAATCAAATTTGTGCATTTTTCCTCCAGTGATCTGTCTATCATCAGTTAGCCCCTGATCACTGGACCTAAACTAGTAGAGGAAAAGTTTTCTCTCCTTGCTGAGTTGTTTTTTTTTAATACTTATTTTTATTTACTTGGCTGCACCAGATCTTGGCTGTTTCACACAGGATCTTTGGTCCTCACTGCAGGATCTCTTAGTTGCAGCATGTGAACTCTTAGTTGTGACATAAGGGATCTAGCTCCCTGACCAGCAATCGGACCCAGGCTCCCTGCATTGAGAGCACGGAGTCCTAGGCACTGGACCACCAAGGAAGTCCTTACTTTGCTGAGTTTTACCTGAGCTTGGTTAACAGACCCATTGGAAAAAAGGGACAGCAAATTATAAGAAGAGAGGAATGTTATTTCACGCAGAAACCTTCCTTCAATTTCACTAAGTGATAGATGACAACCTAACTGTTGCAGGGAAGACAGAAACATCTATTTCAAACAAACAAACAATAATAAACTCAAAGAAGTGCAGGTTATTTGCCACTTTGCATGTCCTGATGTCATGAGGGCATCTGGAATTAGCCCACAGCCCAGCCACTGCTATCTGTAATCATGGCCCATGTTTTAACACAAAGAGCTAAATTCTCTTCGGGGCTTTCTGATGGAGAAAAGAGAGCAGAGCGTGTCAGGGAGATTTCTATGTAAACCTTTTAAAACTGTCTGAGGGTTAAAGGCATAAACCCCATCACTTTGAGATGTTGACTTTTACAGAACAACTCATTCCCCTAAGGTTTCACGTCAGTGCAGCGGGAGGGAGAAGGGGAAGGTTTGTTCAGTGCTTAGACGATTACAAAATCACAGAGTTCAAATAGACAAAGGAAAATCAACAGCAGCTTGCCTCCATGGGCTCTTTTTTTTTTTTTTTTCTCCATGGGCTCTTGAATGAGCCCAGCAAGGGAGGAGTCTGTCTGCCCAAAAGGCAGCAGGGCTCAAAACCAGGGTCCAGATTCTTGCTCTGCAAAAACCTCTAGATGAACACAGTCACTCGATTCTCTAAGCCTGTGCTTTGTCTTCTGTGCAATGGGAATAACAACCTCTAAGCTCTTGGTGTTACCAAATCGTTGTGATTATTTAATTCAGTTCAACTTACTCTAACAAACATTTACTGAGAATCTACTGTGTGCCCTGCCTGGCACCAGGTAATCCCTGTAGGGAGAACGGAAAAATGAATAAAACATAGTTTTTTACTTCAAAGAGCTTGTCATCTGGCAGGACCAAATTAACTACCAGATGGTGTGAGATAATAGAAAATATCTGTTGGTCTCTGTTCCTGGTTCTTGACACAGAGCTCCTGAAACCCTTGTAATTTCCTGGAGGATAGCAGTGAATTGTATTCTAAAGAGGAGACTCTGGGTGGACTCCTACTTGTCTCCTGGCTGGAAGGACCAAACCATAATCAGAAACTTGGAATTTTCAGCCCTGCCCCCGCTTCCTCTTGAAAAGGGAAAAAGACTGAAAATGGAGTTATTGATGGATCATTCTGATGTGATGAAACCTCCATAAAAATCCCAACTGTATGGGATTTGGAGGACTTCCAGGCTGGTGAGCAGGTGGAGATTTGGGGAAAGAGGGCACGGAGGCTCTGCAACTTCTCCCTGTGTCTTGCCCTGTACATCTTCCATCTGTCTGTTCCTGAGCTATAGTCTTTCATTATATACCAGTAATCTAGGAGGTAAAACGTTTCTCTGAGTTCTGTAAGTCTGAGTTAGCAAATTAATGAAAATCAAGGAGAGGGTCATGGGAACCTCTGATTTATAAGCCAGTCAGAAGTACAGGTAACAACCTGAGCTAGTGACTGACATTGAAGTCCAAGGAGGGGTCATTGGGCCCTCCAGCCTATAGCCCATCAGGCAGAAGCACAGGTGGTAATCTGGGGGCTGGGGGTGAAGAGTCGAGGGAGCAGTCTTGCGGCACTGAGCCTCAGCCTATGGGATCTGATGCCATCTCCAGGTAGATAATATCAGGATTGAGTTGAATTGTAGGACACACAGCCGGTGCCCCAAGAATTGCTTGTAGGTGTGGGAAGACCCCCCTGTCCCATACACACACATCGAAAATCAGGTCTTGGAACGTACTTTAGATGGGAAAGTGCCTTAGAAAGGAAACCCTCCTCTACAAAAGTTAAGCGTCAGTACTTTTTCTGGAAGTTTGGAGTTTGTGGTGACACTCTTACTAAAGGAGCAGCTTAGCTTAAAACCAGGTTTAGCAAATTAAGTCCTGGGAGAAGCACCCTGTCCAAGCCCTACCACCCAAGAATCCATCTTTCCTGTAAACCTTTCCAAGAAAAAGATGCAATTCCACCCTCCAAACCAAGAGACCCCTTGATCCTGCTGATCTAGCCTCTCAAAGCCTCTGGAATCAGCCCCCTGGCACAACTGGAGTCCTGCTCACAAGTTGCCCTTATGGATAAGGTGTTAGCAGAACACAGCCGTGCCCATTCATAATATCCATGGTTGATTCATGCTTTAACAGCAGGACCGAGTAGTTGGTAAGAGACTGAATGGCCCACAGAGCCAAAAAATATTTTCTATCTGGCCCTTTATAGTGTGGTGATAAACAGAAATTAGCCACTATTACTTGCGGTTGGCAGAGACACTAAGGCAGGCAGAGGAGTGGGAAAGCTTTAGAAAAGTGCAGGCTTCAAATGTGCCCCAACTGGAGGCTGCCGGCCTGGGGAAGCTGAAGATGAGAGGCCAGACGCCGGGCGACCTGTGTGACTGGTTAGCGGCCCATACTGGCTTCCTCTGGTTGGTCCCAGGTTGGAAGCAGGGACAAAAACTAGGGGCATTGTCAGTTATTAATCAAATCCTAGCTACTTGAGACCAGCTCTTACCAGGGTTATTTTTTGGCTTCCTGAGCTGGTGGCTCTGACAGATGGTGGTCTGACATCCTGCAAGTCTGACTTATAGATAACAAGCTGGCTTCCTGAGCTGGGTACTGTAGAGGATGGATTGGTTTCCTGGACAGAGTGCTGTAGATTATGGGAAAGGGTCCTATTTTTATAGAGGATCTGTCTATTTTCCATTTGCGTGTTCAGTCTCTCAACAGAAGTTACCTTATTCCAGTGGTGATCATTTTGTAATGTATCAAGATATCAAATCACTATGTCATGTACCTGAAACTAAATTTGTAAGTCAATTATGCTTCAGTAAAAATATATATACATATAGATGTATGTATGTGAAGTTTGCCTATTCCAGGATTAGGTTAAATGTTTTCAGTGAGTGGGTCCTAGATACCTGGGTAAGTTACTTCAGATCTCTGTGCTTCTGTTTCCTCATTCATAAATTGAGGATTATGATAGTTCTTGCCTTGTAGGGTTTTAGAAAAATTAAGCCCATGTACAATGTACCCAGCAGAGTGCCTGATACATAGTGTGTCTCGGTGAATATTACCCACTGTATTGCAATCTTCCCACAGAGTTCCTTCAAGGCAAGGTCTGTGGCTTTTGTCTCAGTTGTCCCAGCTTCTGTCAGAGGGTTTGACGCATAGCAGCTATTCAATAAATATGTGATGAGTAAGTGAGTGACTTGTAAGAAACCAGAAATAGAGGGAACCTGGGCCGCCCATCTCAGATAGAGGATAATCTCTGTATTGTGTTGCGTGTGTGCTCAGTCGCTCAGTTATTACTATATAGTGAAAAAGGCCTAAACTTGAGGACCCCCATTCCCACCTGGGTATTCCAGCCATAACCCTGTCTTAAAGCTAAGGGAATCCTGTTCCCCACCGACTAGACCCAGGGGAGGCCCAGTGACGGGGGAGTCTCTGACTCTCAATGATACTTTGACTTTACTAAATAATTCCTGTGTTTTCTCTAAATTGCCTATCTTTTTGGGAGCCTTCCCACTCCTGTAATTGGTGCTGTGGAAGTTGGTGTCAATATTTACAATCTGATTCAGTAGTTTCCAAGGCTGCTCTGATCCTTCAATTTAATAAGAAACAACAGCCAAGCAAGATATTCCTTCCCCCTGCACCTTTGACCTTGACAGAGCTGGCCTCGCAAGGAAGTGGGGCCTTGGATTCCAGCAGCTGCTGCCGGATCCTCTCCCAACCTCCAGTCCCTCTGCCTGGGTGCAGCACCCAGTCTGAGCCCCACCACCCAGGAATCCATCTTTCCTGTAAACCTTTCCAAGAAAGAGACACAACTTCACACTCCAAAACCAGAGACCACTTGGTCCTGCTGATCTCTACTCTTCAAGCCTCAGGAATCAGCTCCCTCCCCACCAGCCCTTCTGTATTTGTCGTGTCTTGGACCCTCATGACTCCTCCCTTGAGCTCCAGCAGTGCCCTTCTGACTCCAGCCTTCCTCTGCTCCATCCCAGCCCCTGGTCCAAAGAGATGACCTGGTCACTTTTCGGTGTGCAACCCTCCAAAAACTTCCCATCACCTATAAGTTAAAGTCCAGCACCCTTCAAATGGCATCTGTGGCTCTTCCCTGAGCTCTCCCAGCCTGCTCTGTCCCTACCACTTCTGCCCTGCACTTCACCAGAGCTGCCGAGCTGTCCAAGATGGTAGTCAGTGGTTGCCTGCAGCTCTATTAAATTTTGATTAAGATGAAATCAAATTAAAAATTTAGCCTCTTAGTTGCACTATCCACATTTCAAGCGCTTAATTGCTAAAGGCTACATAATGGACAACATAGAGATAAAACATTTCCATCAACACAGAAAGTTTTACTGAACTCTTCTAGAAAAAGGTTTTGTGTTTCTCTGCACACATCATGGTACTTCACCCTGCCAGATTTTTACTCATGTCTCTGTCCGAATACTCACCCTCCCCTCTTTCCACTGAGTGATTCTTCAAGACTCAGCTCAGGAGTCACTTCCAAGAAGCCTTATTTGAAGCCCTAGGCTAGGGTGAGTGCTGGGTTTCTGGGTTCTTAATAGCACCTCACATTAGCTAATGTTTATCTGACCACTTACCATTTGCTGACATATCTGTCTCCTCTGGGAAATTGTGAGTTCCTCTAGGGTAAAAACCGTGTCTTTACAGGCCCAGCGTCCCCAGTACCCAGCATGAAGCAGGTGTCCATTACTGTTGGCTGAACTCATACTAACAGAACACTCAGCAGTGCGTGACCACAGGACAGGATTTAGCTGTGTGTCAGTGAAGACCCTCAAGTAGAGAGAAACCAATCAAGAGGAAAGGGGACTGGATGGTTCAGTAACTGGGAGGTTTAGGGGCAGTTCTTGCTCTATGCATGATGGGATCCAGAGGCTCAGAGCATGTTATCTGGTCCCCTCCCCAGTTCTTGGCTCTACTGATTACTGTAGCTTTTTGCCTTTTCCCACATGTCATACAAATGAAAACATATAGTATGTAGTCTTGAGTCTGGCTTCTTCCACTTAACGTAAAGCAATTGATATTCATACATGCTGTTCTGCACACCAATAGTTCATTCTTTTTTATTGTTAAATTTTGTTGTATGAATGCGCCGTATTTTATTTATCTATTCTCTACTTGAGGGCCTTTTGGGTTGTTTCCAGTTTGGGGAAATTATGAATAAAGCTGCTATAAACAGATTTTCAATTGTCTTGAGTAAATACCCACAAGTGGGCTTTCTGGTTGAATGGTAAGTGTTTAACTTTGTACAAAACCGCCAAACTGTTTTCAGACAGACTGTATTTTTTGCATTCCTGCTAGCAGTGTATGAGCACTGCAGTTGCTTCGCATTCTCACCAGAACTTGAGTTTGCTGGGTTTTTTATTTTAACCATTCTAACACATGTGTAGTGGATCTCACTGTGGTTTAAGTTTGCATTTCCCTAATGACTAATTCATTTGAATATTTTTCTATGTGCTTTTTTTTTGCGATCTATATATCATCTTGGGGGAAGTGTCTGTTCAAATGTTTTACCCGTTTAGTTGACTATTTTTTATTGAGTTTTATGAGTTCTTTATATATTCTGGATTCAAAGCCTTTATCAGACATACATTTTGTAAATATTCTCTCCCAGTCTGTGGCTTGTCTTTTCACTTTTTAATGTGTCTTTTGAATAGAGGAATTTTTAAATTTGAAGAAACTCATTATTTTTTATTTTATAGGTTATGCTTTTAGTGTCATATCTAAGAAATCTCAGCCTAACCCGAAGCCATAATGCTTTCTCCTAAAAGTTTTGCAATTTTAAGTTTTACATTTATGCCTAAGTCCTTTTAGAGTTCATTTTTTTTAAGGTGTGAAGTATGGATTGAAGTTCTTTTTTTTGCATATGGATATTTAATTATGCTAACATCATTTCTTGAAAAGCCTTTCTCCATTGAATTCTCTCTTTATCTTTGCCACAGATTGACCGACCAAATATACGTGGATCTGTTTCTGGACTCTGTTCTTTTCCGCTGATTCACCTTCCTCCCCTCACCATGCTGTCTTGACCTCTGTAGCTTATGGTAAATACGGAAATCAGGTAGTGTGAGTTTTCCAACAGTGTTCTTCTCTTCTTTAAAATTGTTTTGGTTATTCTAGTTCTTTTGCCTGTTTATATAAATTTTAGAATCAACTTGCAGACTCCGCATTTCTCTGGGGAATCCACTGGGGGCAGGGGCTGCCTGGTCAGGATCCACACCTCTGTTGGTGATTTACTATGAGGTGGTTCCAGGACAGAATGGTGACTAGTACAAGACTCTGAGACTGGACTGCGCGGACTCAAATCCTAGCTCCAGTTCATCCCACAACTTGGGAAAGATACTTGACACCTCAGTACTCCATTTCCTCTCCTGTAAAATGAAGGAAATGGTCGCACCTGTTTTATGGGATTTTTGTAGGATGGCAATAACACGTGGAAAGCAGAACAGTACCTGGCACACAGTAAACCCCTGATAAGTGTTGGCTATTATTTGTATTTGGAGCAGGCAATGGCACCCCACTCCATTACTCTTGCCTGGAAAATCCCATGGATGGAGGAGCCTGGTAGGCTGTGGTCCATGGGGTCACTAAGAGTCAGACATGACTGAGCAACTTCACTTTCACTTTTCACTTTCATTCATTGGAGAAGGAAATGTATTATCTTTACTGATCTCAGTCTTTCCCCTTCTCTCTGCACTCCCACTAACATTCCACAACTGCTGAACTACTGATTTTTCTCTCAAGGACATTTCTCAGGCTTTTAAGTCACTTAATAGTCAGCTTATGACATTGCCATGGCCCTCCTGGAAGTTCAATATACAGATATTTGCTGTTTCACCTTATCTGTTTCTTCTCATTTTGACATTTATGGAAAATCTGTTCTGTGAGCAGTACGATTTGGCTTGGTAGTGAAAGGCCAGGCTGAGGGTTGCCTCCTGTGTCCCGAGACTGAAGGCCAAGTACAGTGATTGCCGTACACCTGCCGGCAAGCAAGGGCTGAGCCTGTCCTCTGACTGGGTCCATTCTTCCTCCATCAGCGTGGCATATGCCAGGGGCAAGGATTTGATCTGTCTGGATCCAGCAGATTCTCCTCAACAGGGGAATCTACTTCCCCCACAGGGTCAGGAGTTGTGGGAGAGTGAAGTCTCAGGGTCTCTGATTTATCAGTGATCTCAGAGGTGTTCTTACCTTTCCCAGTGGAAAGGGGGCTGTGTCTACTCTGATGCTGAGTACTTTTTTCTACATAGTTTAATAATTTTCACAGTCATAGTTTGAAAATGGATTGCTTTTTTGCTGCCTTCTTTAAAGGAAGTCACTGAGTATCATTTAATATTTCCTTGATAATTCAAAGCCATAATCATGTACATCAATGGTTACATTAGGATTGTAGCTGAAATTCAGCCCCTGAACACTGGTACCAAATTGAATCTCAGAGACAGAGTTTTGGGTGAAGTAGGCTTCCCTAGTGGCTCAGACAGTAAAGAATCTGCTTGCAATGCAGGCGAACTGAGTTCGATCCCTGGGTCGGGAAGATGCCCTGGAGAAGGGAATGGCTACCCACTCCAATATTCTTGCCTGGAGAATTCCATGGACAGTGGATCCTGGTGGGCTACAGTCCATGGGGTCCCAAAGAGTCGGACACGACTGAGTGACTAACACTTTCACTTTCATAGAAGAATAACTTTACTGTTTTGCCAGACAAAGGGGGCCACAGCAGGTTAATGCCCTCAAAGGTGTGTGTCCTGACATGAAGGGGCTAGTGAGGAGTTTTCTGGTAATGGTTCAAAGAGGAGGGCATGATCAGTTCATGGACATTCTTCTGATGGGTTGGTGGTGAGGTAACTGAGTGTCAGCACCATCGAGCTTCTAACTGGTTCTGACTGGTCTGGGGTCTACATCCTTGTTAACTTCTTCCACCTGGTGGTGTGCTCAGTATCTGCTGCAGCTGCTGCTGCTGCTAAGTCGCTTCAGTTGTGTCCGACTCTGTGCATCCCCTAAGATGGCAGCCCACCGGGCTCCTCTGTCCCTGGGATTCTCCAGGCAAGAATACTGGAGTGGGTTGCCATTTCCTTCTCCATCAGTATGTGCAAGGCAGCTCAAAAATATTGTGTATATCCTTTGTGGGGGGGGGGTAAGTTTTATTAGTATATATTTGGCTGCACCAGGTCTTAGTTGGGGCATGCGGATCTTTTCGTTGCAACATGCAAGTTGGGGATTGAACCCTGGCTCCTGGCTGAACCTGGGCCCCTGGCACTGGGAGTGTGGAGTCTTGGCCACTGGACTACCAGGGAAGACCCTGCCTTGTATGTCCTTTGAGGGGAGAGCCAGGACCCTGCCCTAAGGCTGTACTATTGTTTCTAGGCTGCTCCTCCATTGTCTCTGCATCCCCTCCCTTCCCCATTAGCAACTGTGTGAACCTGCCCTTTGGAACTCAGGGAAGATCATGGAGGCTGAAAGAAAACTATTTCCTACAAATGAGAAAGCAGGGACACACGAAGGCTTTTGTGTCCAGGAGCCCCACAGGGTCCTGCATGGTTTCAGGATGTCATGACTTGGGCCTTTTGAGGCACACAGGCTATTTCCATCCTGCCCTAGTTCTCTCAGACCTTCCTGTGGATTAAGTGCATGGGCTTCCTCCTCTGTCAGCACTTACCTATTTCAGGGCCCATCCCTTTGGTGTCTAAACTGAGACATGGACCTGAACACTAGCAATGTTCCATTACTCATGGCAAAAACAGTGAGCAAGAGAAAAGCAGCTCATGGGAGCCAGAAGTTGGTGGGACACCCGGAGCTGGGCTGCCCCCACTGAGCATCAACCTTCAACAAGACCACTATTAGAGCCAAGCCAGAGGATGACAATGTTGGGGCCCAGAGAAGGCCACCCCAACATGTGCCTCAATGGCATACTGATTATGTTACCTAAAGAAAAAAGTGAAAGTATTAGTCATTCTGTTGTGTCCAACACTTTGAGACCCCATGGACTGTACCAAGGCTCTTCTGTCCATGGGATTCTCCAGGCCAGAATACTGGAGTGGATAGCCATTCCCTTCTGCAGGGGATCTTCCCAACCCAGGGATAGAACCCGGGTCTCCTGCATTGCAGGCAGATTCTTTACTGCTGAGCCAAAAAAAGCCAATGCAAGAGGGACACTCTGACCCTCCTCTCTATCTCTCTGAAAGCAGGAAATAAACCTCTCCTGTGACAGGTACCCTCCTGACGTCTGCAGGTGGAAGGACACACTTATCACCAGAGATAGAGATTTTAAGATGAAAAGCGTTACCTAAATAAAACTTACTGCTTCTTTAACTCACTACCCCCAGTCCAAACTCTGCTTAGATTTTTCACTAATTAAGCATCCAAAACCCAACTTTCTTTGTCCTGTCAATTCCTCACTATTTTGTCTAAAAAGTATAAAATTGCCTGCTTTGATCACTTCTTAGGTCCCATTTCTATGAAACTTCCAGTCCATGAATGTGTCTCTTTTTCTCCTGTTAATCTGCCTTGCGTCAGTTTTATTATTTATCCAGTCACAAGAACTCAAGATGGGGAGAAGGGGGAAACCTTTCCTTCCCTGACAACATCATGGACTACTCCCTCATCATCATGCCTGAACATAGGCCAAACAGAACATTGTCCAAACCACAAAAACGACCAAACATCTCTCCTATTTGTCTACTATGAGTGATGGCTACTTAAAAAAAAAAACAACACAGTTATAACTTTCGCCTCGTTTCATTCCCATGTCTTCTAGATAAGAAATATTAAGATTCCTGGTGATAGAATTACCTCCACTTTCTGATACTGTTCAGTTCAGAACAACATCCTGCTTCTTTGAATACTCCTCAGAATCACCTGCCGAGGGGCTTCCCTGGTAGTCCAGTGGTTAAGATTCCGGGTTTCCACTGCAAGGGGAGTGGGATCAGTCCCTGGTCAGGGAACTCAAGATCCCACATGCTGCATGGTGCGGCCAAAACAAAACAAAACAAAAAATCATCTGCCATGAGCCCCAGTACTTAATAGGTCCTTAAATCAAAGAAGAGGTTCTCAGTGGAATTAAGGAAGGATAGTAGGGCTGTTGAGAAGTTTTCTGTGTCGTTCAGATCCCAAAGCCTTGTAGAAACCAACCTACTATGCTTAAAATGTGAGTGAAGAATCATTTGTATATCTGTTACACATTTCGGATCAGCACAAAATCCAATTAGAAATGTGATACCCGCCTCTGGTGCATCCACCTCCACCCCACTCCTGACTATCCTGAGAGGGATGTGCTCAGTTGTATTGCATTAAAGAGAAGAAAATTTTAACTGCTCAAAAAATTATTGGTAGAACAATGTCTGCCAACAGAGATTGCTTCAATAATGGAGCCCAAAATAGAACAAATAAAGCTGTCGAGACGTCTGTGGGTTTAGTGTCGGTGAGCATCCCCCGCTATTCAGAAAACATAAAAATGATCTTTGCCATGAGCAAGTAGCATTTTATTTCCATAGGGGAAGAATTTCTCATTTAACTCATTTCATTTCCTTTATGAAACAGGAAACATACTGCTCACTCTTTTTGGAAGGCGGTAGCTAGGAGTCAGACACAACTGAGCGACTTCACTTTCACTTTTCGCTCTCGTGCAATGGAGAAGGAAATGGCAACCCACTCCAGTGTTCTTGCCTGGAGAATCCCATGGACGGAGAAGCCTGGTGGGCTGCAGTCCATGGGGTCGCACAGAGTTGGACACTACTGAAGTGACTTAGCAGCAGCAGCAGCAGCAGCGTGTTAAAAATGCATCTGAGTATTAATGTGAGACTATTCAGTCCATCGCAGTTAAGTTTGAAATCCAGACTAAAGTTTTAAATGTGAGAAAAGAGAACGCGTGGTCCAGAGGATGTATTTCATTTCAGTCTTCTCTTCCCAGGGTTGTTCAAGAAAGATTTTAGGGCCCTTTTGGAAAAGATTGAGGGCAGGAGGAAAAGGGGGCTACAGAGAAAGATGGTTACATGGCATCACCGACTCAATGTACATTAGTTTGAGCAAACTCTGGGAGATAGTGAAGGACAGGAAGTCTGACATGCTGCAGTCCATGGGGCCCAAGGAGTGAGACACGACTTAGCTACTGAACAACAACAAAAATTTAAGCAGAAGGGAAGTTGGCATTTCATCTCAAGTCGGAAACTGGAGCAAGTGAGGACCTCACTGCAGGGGGTGCTGCCCCCTCCTCCTTCTCTTCAGTTCAGTTCAGTCACTCAGTTGTGTCTGACTCTTTGCGACTCCATGGACTGCAGTGCACCAGGCTTCCCTCTCCATCACCAACTCCCGGAGTTTATTCAAACTCATGTCCATTGAGTAGGTGATGCCATCCAACAATCTCATCCTCTGTTGTCCCCTTCTCCTCCTACCTTCAATCATTCCCAGCATCAGGGTCTTTTCTAGTGAGTCAGTTCTTTGCATCAGGTGGCCATAGTATTGGAGTTTCAGCTTCAGCATCAGTCCTTCCAATGAATATTCAGGACTTATTTCTTTAGGATGAACTGGTTTGATCTCCTTGCAGTCCAAGGGACTCTCAAGAGTCTTCTCCAACACCACAGTTCAAAAGCAGCAATTCTTTGGTGCTCAGCTTTCTTTATAGTCCAACTCTCACATCCATACATGACTACTGGAAAAACTGTAGCATTGCCTAGATGGACCTTTGTTGGCAAAGTAATGTCTCTGCATTTTAATATGCTGTCTAGGTTGGTCATAACTTTTCTTCCAAGGAGTAAGTGTCTTTAATTTCATGGCTGCAGTCACCTTTTGCAGTGATTTTGGAGTTCCCAAAAACAAAGTCTGTCACTGTTTCCACTGTTTCCCCATCTATTTGCCATGAAGTGATGGAACTGGATGCCATGATCTCAGTTTTTTGAATATTGAGCTTTAAATCAACTTTTTCATTCTCTTCTTTCACTTTCATCAAGAAGCTCTTTAGTTCTTCTTAGCTTTCGGCAGTCTTGATTCCAGCTTGTGCTTCATCCGGATCAGCATTTCTAGATTGCCAGGAGAAATATCAATAACCTCAGATATGCAGATGACATCACCCTTATGACAGAAAGCTAAGAAGAACTAAAGAGCCTTTTGATGAAAGTGAAAGAGGAGAGTGAAAAAGCTGGCTTAAAACTCAACATTCAGAAAACTAAGATCATGGCATCTGGGCCCATCACTTCATAGCAAATAGATGGGGAAACAATGAAAATGGTGACAGACTAATTTGGGGGACTCCAAAATCTCTGCAGATGGTGACTGCAGCCATGAAATTAAGAGACACTTGCTCCTTGGAACAAAAGTTATGATCAACCTAGTTAGTTCAGTTCAGTTCAGTCACTCAGTCGTGTCTGACTCTTTGCGACCCCATGAATTGCAGCATGCAAGGCCCCCCTGTCCATCACTAACTCCCGGAGTTCACCCAGACTTACATCCATCGAGTCAGTGATGCCATTCAGCCATCTCATCCTCTGTCCTAGACAGCATATTAAAAAGCAGAGACACTACTTTGCCAACAAAGGTCTGTCTAGTCAAAGCTATGGTTTTTCCAGTAGTCATGTATGGATGTGAGAGTTGGACTATAAAGGAAGCTGAGTGCCAAAGAATTGATGCTTTTGAACTGTGGTGTTGGAGAAGACTCTTGAGAGTCCCTTGGACTGCAAGGAGATCCAACCAGTCCATTCTGAAGGAGATCAGCCCTGGGATTTCTTTGGAAGGAATGATGCTAAAGCTGAAACTCCAGTACTTTGGCCACCTCATGTGAAGAGTTGACTCATTGGAAAAGACGCTGATGCTGGGAGGGATTGGGGGCAGGAGGAGAAGGGGATGACAGAGGATGAGATGGCTGGATGGCATCACCGAGTCGATGGACGTGGGTTTGGGTGGACTCTGGGAGTTGGTGATGACAGGGAGGCCTGGCATGCTGTGCTGTATATCAGTTAGATAAGCGGGCAACAGTGTACAGCCTGGACTCCTTCCCTGATTGGAACGAGTCCTTCTCTTATGTTCTCAAGAACTCAGTGGATGAGGAAGAAGCCCCAGCCTTGAAGTCCAGGGTAATTTTCCATTCTCCTGCAGACTGTATTCCTAGCTGCTCTGCCTCTACAGTGCCCTGTATCTGCCTACAAGCAGGAGGAAATAATTATTTTTCCCAACATGGCAGTGTTTTCTCTTTCATTCCTTATTGAGCTGTCATTAAGTCATGGGATTCTCTGGGGAAATCACTTTAATCTCTTTGGGGGTGGCTTACAAGCCCCTGAAGGTGATTCAAGTACATCCAGGCAATATATCACAACTGAATCAGAGAACGAGCAGTTAGAAAAACTCATTTGCTATTATTTCACTGGATTGTCTCTCTGCAGAGGTGCCCCTCCCCGCCACCCATGGCATCCTGCCACTGCCTGCTCCCCTCTGGCGCCTTCTCAGCAGCTGCATCCCCTACTTTTGCTCTCCACTCGCTGACTCCTAGCCCTGGCTACTGTCTCAGCTGACTGCCTAAGGCCCTGAAAGACCCCATTGGGAGCATGAGACCCCTTTCAGGGGGTTCTGCAGTTAAAGACACAAGAAGAACCTTCAAGAATCCAAGTTACTGTGTTGGGACCATAGGGGAGGAAAAATGCCTTTTACCTTCTGCCTTTCTAGGTTCTCTTCTGGAGCTCTGTAATAAGAGACAGAAAGCACGAGAAAGATATACACATTTATTTAATGTAAATTTTACTTGATACAGGGGCCCTGAAGTCCTCATAAGGGAATGAATGATCCAAAGAAGCAGTCAAACCAAAGCACCTTGATGCTAAGTTTCATGAGGCGTGGGAGGTGGTGGGAATCTGTGATAGAATATGAGCTAATAGCTGGAGGGAACTTACAAAGTGTTCAGATTCCTCTCAGTCATTCCCCACCCCCACCCCCATCTTGGCGATAAGGTTGCTCCTTTCCTCCCAGTATATGGAGCGCACCTCTTCACGTGAGGTTTTGTGACCTGCTTCAGGGACAAAAGGTTCGCAGGTAACACTACTGGTAAAGAATCCGCCTGCCAATGCAGGAGATGCAAGCGACATGGGTTCAGTCCCTGGGTCAGGAAAATCCCCTGAGTAGGGAATGGCAATCCACTCCAGGATTCTTGCCTGGAAAATTCCACGGACAGAGGAGCCTGGCAGGCTACAATCCGTGGAGCCGCAAAGAGTTAGACACAATTGAGCATGCATACATCAGGGGAAGGTCAAAGAATCCTTCCCACAATTGCTGTTTCTCAGATTCCTTCAATTTAATATGCTAAAGTGCCATCTTTTCAAGTAGGTTGTCCTCAACCCTATCAGGATTACCGGCAGTGGGCCTGGTGCTCTGCAGCAGGGAGCACAACTCCAGGCACTGGGGCAGGCTCAGTCACGCTCCCTGTCTCTGTCTCTCTCTCTCTCTCTGTTTCTCCCTCTGCTTTCCTTTGTCTGCTTCCAATCCCAATGAGCCCAGCATTAACTTTCTCAATACACAAGCTGCCAAATACTCCTTTTAAACTTGCATATTTCCCAACCATCCCCATCTTCCAGAAATCTCTTCTACACAGAAGACATTTACTGAACAGAATTGTTAAGACACTAGCCTGTCTACTACAGATTCTGCTGATAGTCAGATGCTTAACTGTCTTCAGGATTTTAACTACTCTCATCTGTGCAATGGAAATAAAGCATGGATTAGTCCATAGTCCTTTTCAGTTCAGTTCAGTCGCTCAGTCATGTCCGACTCTTTGCAACCCCATGAATTGCAGCATGCCAGGCCTCCATGTCCATCACCAACTCTCGGAGTTCACTCAAACTCATGTCCATCGAGTCGGTGATGCCATCCAGCCATCTCATCCTCTGTCATCCCCTTTTCCTCCTGCCCCAAATCCCTCCCAGCATCAGAGTCTTTTCCAATGAGTCAACTCTTCGCATGAGGTGGCCAAAGTACTGGAGCTTCAGCTTCAGCATCAGTCCTTCCAATGAACACCCAGGACTAACCTCCTTTAGGATGGACTTGGATCTCCTTGCAGTCCAAGGGAGTCTCAAGAGTCTTCTCCAACACCACAGTTCAAAAGCATCAATTCTTTGGCACTCAGCTTTCTTCACAGTCCAACTCTCACATCCATACATGACCACAGGAAAAACCATAGCCTTGACTAGACGGACCTTTGTTGGCAAAGTAATATTTCTGCTTTTCAATATGCTATCTAGGTTGGTCATAACTTTCCTTCCAAGGAGTAAGTGTCTTTTAATTTCATGGCTGTAGTCACCATCTGCAGTGATTTTGGAGCCCCCAAAAATAAAGTCTGACACTGTTTCCACTGTTTCCCCATCTATTTGCCATAAAGTGATGGGACCAGATGCCATGATCTTAGTTTTCTGAATGTTGAGCTTTAAGCCAACTTTTTCACCCTCCTCTTTACTTTCATCAAAAGGCTTTTGAGTTCCTCTTCACTTTCTGCCATAAGGGTGGTGTCATCTGCATATCTGAGGTTATTGATATTTCTCCCAGCAATCTTGATTCCAGCTTGTGCTTCTTCCAGCCCAGCGTTTCTCATGATGTACTCTACATAAAGTTAAATAAGCAGGGTGACAATATACAGCCTTGACGTACTCCTTTTCCTATTTGGAACCAGTGTGTTGTTCCATGTCCAGTTCTAACTGTTGCTTCCTGACCTGCATATAGGTTTCTCAAGAGGCAGGTCAGGTGGTTTGGTTTTCCCATCTCTTTCAGAATTTTCCACAGTTTATTGTGATCCACACAGTCAAAGGCTTTGGCATAGTCAATAAAGCAGAAATAGATGTTTTCTTGGAACTCTCTTGCTTTTTCCATGATCCAGCAGATGTTGGCAATTTGATTTCTGGTTCCTCTGCCTTTTCTAAAACCAGCTTGAACATCAGGAAGTTCACGGTTCACATATTGCTGAAGCCTGGCTTGGAGAATTTTGGGCATTACTTTACTAGCGTGTGAGATGAGTTCAATTGTGCAGTAGTTTGAGCATTCTTTGACATTGCCTTTCTTTGGAATTGGAATGAAAACTGACCTTTTCCAGTCCTGTGGCCACTGCTGAGTTTTCCAGATTTGCTGGCATATTGAGTGCAGCACTTTCACAGCATCATCTTTCAGGATTTGAAATAGCTCAACTGGAATTCCATCACCTCCACTAGCTTTGTTCGTAGTGATGCTTCCTAAGGCCCACTTGACTTCACATTCCAGGATGTCTGGCTCTAGGTGAGTGATCACACCATTGTGATTATCTTGGTCGTGAAGATATTTTTTGTACAGTTCTTCTGTGTATTCTTGCCACCTCTTCTTAATATCTTTTGCTTCTGTTAGGTCCATACCATTTCTGTCCTTTATTGTGCCTATCTTTACATGAAATGTTCCCTTGGTATCTCTAATTTTCTTGAAGAGATCTCTAGTCTTTCCCATTCTATTGTTTTCCTCTATTTCTTTGCATTGATCTCTGAGGAAGGCTTTCTTATCCCTCCTTGCTATTCTTTGGAACTCTGCATTCAGATGCTTATATCTTCCCTTTTCTCCTTTGCTTTTTGCTTCTCTTCTTTTCACAGCTATTTGTAAGGCCTCCCCAGACAGCCATTTTGCTTTTTTGCATTTCTTTTCCATGGGGATGGTCTTGATCCCTGTCTCCTGTACAGTGTCACAAACCTCAGTCCATAGGTTTATCAGGCACTCTATCAGATCTAGTCCCTTAAATCTATTTCTCACTTCCACCGTATAATCATAAGGGATTTGATTTAGGTCATACCTGAATGGTCTAGTGGTTTTCCCTACTGTCTTCAATTTAAGGCTGAATTTGGAATAAGGAGTTCATGATCTGAGTTACAGTCAGCTCCTGGTCTTGTTTTTGCTGACTGTATAGCGCTTCTCCATCTTTGGCTGCAAAGAATATAATCAATCTGATTTCAGTGTTGACCATCTGGTGATGTCCATGTGTAGAGTCTTCTCTTGTGTTATTGGAAGAGGGTGTTTGCTATGACCAGTGCATTCTCTTGGCAAAACTCTATTAGCCTTTGCCCTGCTTCATTCCGTATTCCAAGGCCAAATTTGCCTGTTACCCCAGGTGTTTCTTGACTTCCTACTTTTGCATTCCAGTCCCCTATAATGAAAAGGACATCTTTTTTGGGTGTTAGATCTAAAAGGTCTTGTAGGTCTTCATAGAACCGTTCAACTTCAGCTTCTTCAGCATTACTGGTTGGGACATAGACTTGGATTACTGTGATATTGAATGATTTGCCTTGGAAACAAACAGAGATCATTCTGTTGTTTTTGAGATTGCATCCAAGTACTGCATTTTGGACTTTTTTGTTGACCATGATGGCTACTCCATTTCTTCTAAGGGATTCCTGCCCGCAGTAGTAGATACAATGGTCATCTGAGTTAAATTTACCCATTCCAGTCCATTTGAGTTCACTGATTCCTAGAATGTCCACATTCACTCTTGTCTTCTCCTGTTTGACTACTTTCAATTTGCCTTGATTCATGGACCTAACATTCCAGGTTCTTATGCAGTATTGCTCTTTACAGCATAGGACTTTGCTTCTGTCACTAGTCACATCCACAGCTGGGTGGTGTTTTTGCTTTGGCTCCATCCCTTCATTCTTTCTGGAGTTATTTCTCCACTGATCTCCTCCAGTAGCATATTGGGCACCTACCGACCTGGGGAGTTCCTCTTTCAGTATCCTATCATTTTGCCTTTTCATACTGTTCATGGGGCTCTCAAGGCAAGAATACTGAAGTGGTTTGCCATTCTTTTCTCCAGTGGACCACATTCTGTCAGACCTCTCCATCGTGACCCACCCGTCTTGGGTGGCCCCGCAGGGCATGACTTAGTTTTATTGAGTTAGACAAGGCTGTGGTCCTAGTGTGATCAAATTAGCTAGTTTTGTGATTGTGGTTTCAGTGTGTCTGCCTTCTGATGCCTCTCGCAACACCTACCATCTTACTTGGGTTTCTCTTACCTTGGACATGGGGTATCTCTTCATGGCTGCTCCAGCAAAGCGCAGCTGCCTCTCCTTACATTGGATGAGGGGTATCTCCTCACCGCCACCCCTCCTGACCTTGAACATGGAGTAGCTCCTCTCAGCCCTCCTGCACCCATGCAGCCACCGCTCCTTGGACATGGGGTTGCTCCTCTCGGCCGCTGCCCCTGACCTCAGGCGTGGGGTAGCTCCACTCGGCCTCTCCTGTGCCGTCACAGCCTTTTAGGACTATTAATTGGAGGGGGTAATGGGAGCCAGGATATTTCCAGAAGGTGGAGAAAGACCCTTTATAATTTTTTTTCCTTTGAGACCCAGGAGTTTAACTGAATACTCCTGGAAACCCAGAGCAATATAATAACATCTCTACTTCATTTACTTGACCCAGTCAAAGCTCACAGATCATCAGAATTGGAAGGGACCTGAAGGACTCTTTAGTTCAGGGGTTCTCAACTTGTATATGGGGTCGCACAGAGTCGGACACAACTGAAGCGACTTAGCAGCAGCAGCAGCAGCAACTTATATATCACTGAAGTTTTTAAAAAGTACTGAGCCTGGGCCCCACCCTCAGACCAATTAAATCAGATCTCTGAAGGCAGGGCAAGCCTTCTTTTCTTAAAGCTTCCCAGGGGACCTCAGCATCTAGCCAGAATTGAACATCAGCTATTTGGTCCAACAGTCTCTGCCCAAGGAAAAGACAATGAGAGGAGGTGATGTGAGTCAAACCAAAGTCTCACAGGGATGGCATCATATGACTTGTAGGTGCTAAGGAGAATGGAGAATTACAGGAGAGCCTAGACATTATCAGCCAGTCAGTCACTAAGTTAAATAAACACTAGGTTATATTTACCTGGAGCAATAGTTTGATGCCTTTAAGCTCCATTTTCCAAGGAAATTTTAATATCACAAGGAAGTGTCCTCATTATGAGTGGAAAAAATAACTTTATATCTTAACTTCATGCATGGGCTATATACATATGATCATAGATTATATGCATAAGCGAAACACACCAGAAGTTAACAGGTGCTGAGAACAGGATGCTTCCTCTTTTTTACAGCTTCCTTTGTTTTCTCTGTTTTTCAATTATTTTTAAAGAAGCTGGGCCAGAGAATTGGAACTCACTTGGTGAAGGTGTTGCAGAAACCAGTAATCAAGAAATCAAGCACCAGACTCAGAGAGTTGGGGAACTCATGTTTATTAAGCTGGCGGGCCCAGAGGAGTTAACACTTCAAGCTCTGAGCACCAAACAAAGGGGTTAGAGAGTTTTTATAGACAGACTATAGTGAGCAACACTAGCTGCTAATAGGCTGGTTTAAATTAAGCGGTTTTGCACGCATGGGATCAGCAGTCAAGATGGGGAGGGGGATGCCTGATCTTTACATGAACAGGCATGATTAAGCAAGTTTGCAGGGACTGGGCAATTGCAGAGAGCAGGACAAGGGTGAGTAAGATAAGCTCCAGTTCCTAGTATTGTAAGTTCCCATTTTCTGAGACTATGTGACAAATGTGATCCAGATTTTGCAAGGAGCAAGCTGAGTTACAGAGGCAGCAGGAGCAGGAGGTTATGTAAAATTTTAACTTTTCCTCTTCAAATGGTGGGGGATACTTCTTGCCTCTGTAATCTTCAGAATACCCTGCTGTTTGTATCTCCTCACCCGTGCAGGGGTCCTCCTCTGGGGACATGGGCTCAGAGAGATCTACCAGGGATCTCCCGACAGGCTAGCTGGAAAGTCAGAAATACACCCCAAGTCTCCTGTTTTATAGTCTGAATCTTGATGGGGCTGCAGTCTGAACACGTGGGCAGGCCCAATGGATAGGAAAGAGGCTGTTACAAAGGATGTGCTCATTCTGAGGGGCCAGCCCGTTCCCAGAGACCTGGGGCTAGCTCCCCATCCAGGAATCACTCTCTCACCCAGGAATGAAGAGAAGACCTGTGGACAGCAGATCCTACAGCCAAGAGATGTGGGAAAGGCACCTGTGGGACCTTGGAATAATCACCAAAACGATCTTTAAGACTGTTTCCTGTTATCACCATAGTGAGAACTCCAGGTGTTTTAGGGACTTAAGGATCTGCTTTTTGCAGATCTGCCACCTGGGGGCAACAGAGTGGCTGACCCAGCGTAGGAATGAACCTCTGCTGCGGCTGCTGCTAAGTCTCACCAGTTGTGTTCAACTCCGTGCGACACCATAGACGGCAGCCCACCAGGCTCCTCCACCCCTGGGATTCTCCAGGCAAGAACACTGGAGTGGGTTGCCATTTCCCTCTCCAATGCATGAAAGTGAAAAGTGAAAGTGAAGTCGCTCAGTCATGTCTGACTCTTCGCGACCCCATGGACTGCAGCCTACCAGGCTCCTCCGTCCATGGGATTTTCCAGGCAAGAGTACTGGAGTGGGTCGCCCGTGCCGTCTCCGGAATGAACCTCTAGTCCAGATGAATGGCTTGAAAAAATTCTGGGTGGCTCTGAGCCTGGTCTAATTTGTTTAACACTATTGAAGAGTTGAACAGTTTGACGTTCATTTAAGTCAGAGATTCTCAACTTTGGCACTTTTGACATCTGGGGCTGAATAATTCTTTGTGGTTGTCCAGTTCATTGTAGAATTGCCGCCTCTACCCACTAACTAGATGCTGGTAGCCTTCCCTGCACCATCATGAAAACCAAAACTCTCAGGGCATAACCTAAGGCCTCTCTGGGGCATTTAAATGTAAACATTTAAATGTAAACAAGTCTTTCAGGAAGTTCCTGGATTGAACAATGAAGTTATTTGTAACTTGTATCTCTTTGGCAAGTTTCCTATGGTGCTGAGTTCTGGTTGATAAAGACAGTGGAAGAGCCAGTGATTGAGTTCCCATTTCAGGGGAACTAAGATCCTGCTTGCCATGGGGTGTGGCCATAAAAAGACTGGGAGAGCATCACCATGTACTGTAGACTCTAAGTGGTGGGTTGGGGACAAGGTGGTGGCAGATGGCTTCTATTCTCTCTCTCAACCTACAGCCTTGCCTTCTCCTGCCTCTCACAGTCTCCTATTTATGGTCAATTTTTAGCTTGAAGATACAATATCTCTGAAGTCAAGGATCAGTAGCTTCTAAGGAATGAAAAGAAGGCAGGCTAAGGTTTACTGAGCTCTTAACCTGAACACGATAGTCTTCATATAACCCCATGAAGTGTCATTAGCCATTTTATAGATAAGGAAATCGAGGCTCAGAAAAATGAAGAGAATTGCTTCTATCACTCAGTGAACAGTGAGGTTGGAATCTGAATGCAAGAGTCTGACTCCATGCTAAGTTACCAGATTTAACAATGCTATCGTATAGAACATATTTATACTCAAAAATTATTTGTTGTTTGAAATTCAAATTCAATTACACATCCTATATTTTATCTGAGTACTCTACTTCAGTACGCCTTCTCTGACCCCACGGGACCATTGCAATGGGTGTGTGGTGCTGGCTGATGAACAGAGGATGGGGGACCTGGGAGCCCTGGGATCTTTGAGGAGAGAGGAGGTGGGGGTGTAAAGCCCGGCCAGCTGTCTCTGCTTTGAGAGCCTGGTGAGGAGTGACCCCTCGTGGCCATGCAGCATCCTGCAGCTGCAGGCAGTCCAGCTCCACTGAGCACAGGGCTTCAAGGGAGGACATCTGTTCTTGGTTCTGACCTCCCTGGAGAGCTGACATCCTCCCAGGGACTATGGGGAAGGAAGCCTGGACCAGAGCCACCCAAGAGTTTTTCAAGCCATTCAGCAGGACCGGAGGTTCATTCCTGCGCTGGGTCAGCTACTCTGTTGCCCCCAGGTGGCTGATCTGCAAAAAGCAAATCCTTCAGGTCAGTTTAGTTCAATCGCTCAGTCTGACTCTTTGCAACCCCACGGACTGCAACATGCCAAGCTTCCCTGTCCATCACCAACTCCCAGAGCTTGCTCAAACTCACGTCCATCAAATCGGTGATGCCATCTAACCATCTCATCCTCTGTCGTCCCCTTCTCCTCCTGCCTTCAATCTTTCCCAGCATCAGAGTCTTTTCCAGTGAGTCATTTCTTCGCATCAGGTGGCCAAAGTATTGGAGTTTCAGCTTCAGTATCAGTCCTTCCAATGAATATTCAGGACTGATTTCCTCTAGGATTGACTGGTTGGATCTCCTTGCAGTCCAAGGGACTCTCAGGTGTCTTCCCCAACACCACAGTTCAGAAGTGTCAATTCTTTGGTGGTCAGCTTTCTTTATAGTCCAGCTCTCACATCTATACATGACTACTGGAAAAACCATAGCTTTGACTAGACGGACCTTTGTCGGCAAATTAATGGCAAAGAATCTATAGTATGAAACAGCAGATCCATAAGTCTCTAAAACTTCAAGGACCAAACGTCTGCTCCCCCATGTGCAGTAAAGTCAATCTACTGTGCAGGGTTGTGGTGAAGGAAAGTGCAGTGCTTACTGCAAAGCTGTGCAACTAGTCCAGGACAGCTAGCACTCAGAAAAGCCTGAACTCCAGGACCTCCCTGGTGGGCCAGTGCTTAAGAATCTGTCTGCCAATGTAGAGGACATGGGTTCAATAATTAATTAATTCTTTTTAATCTAAAAAACAAAGCCTGAACTCTCTGAAGGGTTTCGGGAAAGCATTTTCAAAGGGCCAGGTGAGGGAGGGGGGCTTGCAGGGCACGTGATCAGCTCTGGCACAATTCTCTGATTGGTTGATGATGAGGTGACCGGGTGGTATTGCAGGGTGAACATTAGTAATCCTTAGGTTCTAGTAGGCCTGGAGGCTATGTGCTGGGGACCAGCCTCAGCAGAGTCCAGGGATACCCTCAAGACGAACGGCGTCGGTGAATGAATGACACGGGGAGGCCAAGCTTCGGTGAGCAAGGTCCGTAACTTTATTTTCAAAAGGAGCTTTTATACCCTGACTTGTACATAGAGGGAAATGAAAGATGCAAGGTCATGCAGAGTCAGCCCAAACACTCCAGCAGTTTTGCCCTTATTGAAACCAGGATTTTTTTCTGTATGCCTTTCCATAAACAAGGGTCTTATGCTATATACACTATCTTCTGGCCTGGAGGCCTGTTGACATTTAATGACCCTTTTTTGATAAAGGTTGATCAACCAGAAAACTTGTTTCCCCTTGAAGTGTTTTTTCTTTATATTTCTAATCTGTGTCAGCCTCAGAAAATACTAAACAGAGTTACATTCTCAAGGAGCAAAGGTGCAGTGGGTCACAACAAAGAAAGAACTTATTAGCTCAAAGGTCTGATGTGGTTAATACCAAGGCTACTACTTGTTTTTCTTACATTCCACCTACATTAACTAATGCACTCCCAGGTGACAATGGATAAGGGATATGGGAACTTGGCAGCAAGCATTGGCCCAATAGTGAAGCCCTTTGCCAGTACTATTCTAGTAATTTTTCACCCCTTAAAGGGCTCTATGCCCATTAGGACTTTTAGAATGCTTAGGCTTCCCGTGCCTTTCATGGTTGGGAAGTTGTGAACAATCATGTGAGTTAGTTGTGAGAGTAAGGAAAAACCTGTCAAGCAAGCTAGAATGCCAACAGAGGGGTTAGAATAGAAATATTCCTTTCATGCCCAGGAGACTTATCAACTTAGAGCCCTAAGTTGATTTTCTCCAGAGAAAGGTGGTCGGGGATAGCCCCCTGCTAATATCAGAAGAGTGGTTGAAAGGCATAGTATAGTAAACAGTAGACAGACAGATTTTGGTTCCGGGGTAGGTGCTCAAGCAGGTCCAGGGAATCCCTGGGGTCCTGATCCGCCTTTGCCTGTCAGGTCTTCTCCACATGACCTTTGTCATGGGTGGGATCTCCCCTGGTGGCTCCTGGCAGCTATGTGTTCAAGATCACCAAATAGTTACTTTCTTCCATTTGATGAGGGTTTTCACATTATAAAACAATGTGCATCAGATACAATTAACTAGGGACTTCTGAGAGGAGCTACAGAAGAGGGTATGGTGGGGGTGGGGGGGGGGAGGGGGGAGGCGGGGAGGAGGTGGGATGTGTCCCAGGAAGGTACCTAGGGTCCTGCTCTGTTACAAGTGAAAGTAAAAGTGTTAGTCACTCAGACACATCTGACTCTGCGACCCCATGGACTATAGCCCTCCAGGCTCCTCTGTCCAGGGAATTCTCCAGACAAGAAAATTGCAGTGGATTACCATTTCCTGCATAGCAGGTAGATTCTTTTCCATCTGGGCCACCGGGGAGGACTGCTGAAACCCGGGCCTCCCTACCCCCTGCCACGTCCAAGGCCCCTGTGCCACTCCAGCGTGTGAAGAGTCACATCTATCTGAGGGCAGCACTGAAGGGAGGGCATCATTGAAACTAATGTCCAGAGTCCATGTCTACCCTGGAGGCCATGTCTAGCCTGGAGGCCGCGTCTACCCTGGGGTCCCATGAATCACCTTTGTGTAAATCTGCTCTTTAGTGGAAGCCTTTAGTGCTTTTTTAAGTTGGACTTAAATTGAAGAAAGTAGGGAAAACCACTAGACCGTTCAGGTAAAAGTTCAATTCAGTTCAGTCGCTCAGTCGTGTCCGACTCTGCGACCTCATGGACTGCAGCACACTAGGCCTTCCTGTCCATCATCAACTCCCGGAGATTACACAAACTCATGTCCATTGAGTCGGTGATGCCATCCAAACATCTCATCCTCTGTTGTCCCCTTCTCCTCCTGCCTTCAATCATTCCCAGCATCAGGGTCTTTTCCAGTGAGTCAGTTCTTCATATCAGATGGCTAAAGTATTGGTTTCAGCTTCACCATCAGTCCTTCCAATGAATATTCAGGACTGATTTCCTTTAGGATGGACTGGTCATTCAGGTAAGGCCTTAATCAAATCCTTATGATTATACAGTGGAAGTGACAAATAAATTCAAGGGATTAGATCTGTTAGATAGAGTGCCGGAAGAACTATGGACGGAGGTTCATGACATTGTACAGGAGACAAGGATCAAGACCATGCCCAAGAAAAAGAAATTCAAAAAGGCAAAATGGTTGTCTGAGGAGGCCTTACAAATAGCTGTGAAAAGAAGAGAAGCTAAAGGCAAAGGAGAAAAGGGAAAATATACCCATTTGAATGCAGAGGTCCAAAGAACAGCAAGGAGAGATAAGAAAGCCTTCTTCAGCGATCAATGCAAAGAAATAGAGGAAAAAAACAGAATGGGAAATACTAGAGATCTCTTCAAGAAAATTAGAGATACCAAGGGAACATTTCATACAAAGATGGGCTCGATAAAGGACAGAAATGGTATGGACCTAACAGAAGCATAAGATATTAAGAAGAGGTGGCAAGAATACACAGAAGAACTATACAAAAAAGATCTTCATGACCCAGATAATCATGATGATATGATCAGTCACCTAGAGCCAGACATCCTGGATGTGAAGTCAAGTGGGCCTTAGGAAGCATCACTATGAACAGAGTTAGTGGAGGTGATGGAATTCCAGTTGAGCTGTTTCAAATCCTAAAAGATGATGCTGTGAAAGTGCTGCACTCAATATGCCAGCAAATCTGGAAAACTCAGCCATGGCCACAGGACTGGAAAAGGTCAGTTTTCATTCCAATCCCAAAGAAAGGTAATGCCAAAGAATGTTCAAACTACCACACAATTGTACTCATCTCACATGCTAGCAAAATAATGCTCAAAATTCTCCAAGTCAGGCTTCAACAGTTCATGAACCATGAAGTTCCAGATATTCAAGCTGGTTTTAGAAAAGGCAGAGGAACCAGAGATCATATTGCCAACATCTGTTGGATCATCGAAAAAGCAAGAGAATTCCAGAAAAACCTCTACTTCTGCTTTATTGAGTATGTCAAAGCCTTTAACTATGTGGATCACAACATACTGTGGAAAATTCTGAAAGAGATGGGAATAGCAGACCACCTGACCTGCCTCCTGAGAAATCTGTATGCAGGTCAGGAAGCAACAGTTAGAACTGGACATGGACCAACAGACTGGTTCCAAATAGGAAAAGGAGTACGTCAAGGCTGTATATCGTCACCCTGCTTATTTAACTTTATGCAGAGTACATCATGAAAAATGATGGACTAAATGAAGCACAAGCTGGAATGAAGATTGCCGGGAGAAATATCAATAACCTCAGATATGCAGATTACACCACCCTTATAGCAGAAAGTGAAGAAAAACTAAAGAGCCTTTTGATGAAAGTGAAAGAGGAGAGTGAAAAAGCTGGCTTAAAGCTCAACATTCAGAAAACTAAGATCATGGCATCCAGTCCCATCACTTCATGGGAAATAGATGGGGAAACAATGGAAACAGTGACAGACTTTATTTTGGGGGGCTCCAAAATCACTGCAGATGGTGACTGCAGCCATGAAATTAAAAGATAACTTTCCTTGGAAGAAAAGTTATGACCAACCAAGACAGCATATTAAAACACAGAGACATTACTTTGCCAACAAAGGTCCATCTAGTCAAAGCTATGGTTTGTCCAATAGTCACGTATAGATGTGAGAGTAGGACTATGAAGAAAGCTGAGTGCCAAAGAATTGATGCTTTTGAATTGTGGTGTTGGAGAAGACTCTTGAGAGTCCCTTGGACTGCAAGGAGATCCAACCAGTCAATCCTAAAGGAAATCAGTCCTGAATATTCATTGGAAGGACTCATGTTGAAGCTGAAACTCCAATACTTTGGCCACCCGATGTGAAGAACTGACTTGTTGGAAAAGACCCTGATGCTGGGAAAGATTGAAGGCAGGAGGAGAAGGGGGTGACAGAGGATGAGATGGTCAGATGGCATCACCGACTCAATGGACATGAGTTTGAGTAAACTCCGGGAGTTGGTGATGGACAGGGAAGCCTGGCATGCTGCAGTCCATGGGGTCACAAAGAGTTGGACACGACTGAGCAACTGACCTTGAATTTGGTGCTTTGCAGGCTCCACATGGCCCCCTGGGGACTCATTCCTTACCCAGACATTCCCTGTGCCCTAACTTGTACCGTGATATATCAAGTGATGAAGGTCAAAAACATGATCCATGTGGGCCCTGCTTTCTCAGGCCATTGAGGTAACAGGCCTGAACACAGCCACACAGCTCAGACAGTGCCCCCCACCCCAGCCCCTAAGGAAAACCGTCTGTGGCCGTTTCCTCTGAAAACCCTTGAGGAAGTGATGGGGGTGTCTCTCCAGGGCCCCTCCTCCACCTGGACCCAGATGAGCTTTCACTGTATGTTTGACCCCTAATATTATGGAATGAATCTGATGATTCTAATCCCACTGCTCACCGCTGACAAGATCAATTACATATTCACAAACTGAAACAGGAGGGAAGCAGGCAGGGCACAACTTTGAAAGAATAACATAGCCCGAGGGCACAACATAAATTGATTAGAACCAAATGGGTCTAAGATGGCAGACAAGTCAACTTAACTAGACTTCTATCCTCAGTATAAGCTATTGTAACACATCAGCAAGCTAAATGACACTCCCAGAGGTGCCATGACTGTTTCAAGATCAATCATCAAAGACCAAACACAGGGCAATGGCCCAACCCCTGGAATTCCCCGCCCCTTCCCCAAAAGAGTTGGAATAATCCTCCTACTCATTAGCCTATGACATTACCCAGCCCATAAAGCTAACTACACCGCATTTCAAGGCTGTTGCACTTGCCCTCTGTGATAGCCCACACTCATTTCAAGGCTGCTGCACTTGCCCTCTGTGATGGCCCACACTCTATCTGTGGAGTATGCGCCTCTCTGAATAAATCCACTTCTTACCTATCACTTTATCTCTCACTGAATTCTTTCTGTGATGAGGCATCAAGAACCTGAGCTTCACTAGGTCCTGCCACCAGGTCAGTGAGCTCAGCTGGAAGACCGTGCATTTTAGCTGGGTTCCAGTCCTATCCACATAGGTTAGAGGCCCAAGCAGGGTTTGGGCTGGGTTCAAGTCCCAGTCTGAAGTAGACGGTTTCAAAAAGGCAAAAGAAAAAAGTTCCTTTGATCAGAATGCTGGCAATCTGGGAAGACAGTGAACTCGATGTCCCCAGAAAACCATCTCTAAATATTCTGCTCGGCCATGTAAATTCTAAAGGGAAACAGAGAAGCCATCGCATTTAATCACTGAGATGGGGGTCAGAGTCATTGCCATCCCCCACTGTGGCTTGTTGACCCCTCTCAATGTTATCTGGTTCACACAGTTTGTTGGGGAGATCACTAAAGCAGAAGCTAGGGAAGAGATCTGGTCATCTGTCAATTATCCTTCATTTCTACTTCTGTGATTTACAGAAAGAATCGACAAGTTAGGCAAGGAATTGTGTGATAAAGAGATTTGAAAGATGTGCTTGGGTCAGGGTGAGTAGAGCTGGGGACACCTGATTTAAAAGTTAGTTACAATGTATTATTAGCTTTGCTAAAGTGACAGGAGGAAAAGGGGCTTCCTGCTGAGGCCGTTTTCAGTTTCCTGTAAAGAGTTCCTTGCCCTGAGGCCTCACTGAGGCTTGAAGAGGACTCAAGGACCCAGGTGAGGTCACAGCCCTAGCAGACACGGTGATTCCAGATGGTGAGATCCTGCCCAAAGGACATAGGTATTCTGTGCCCAGACTCCTCTCAATGCATTGGTATTGAGACAATACACCGGTATTGTTTTAAACTGCTCAGTGTATGGTAATTTCTTATGCAGCAACAGAAAACTAATATAAGCCTCACTCTAGCCCTAGGTACCTCCATTCTGGAACATTCCCACCAAACCCTGGCTTCCTACATAACCAGAAAGAGCAGTAGAGCTAACTGAACCCACAGAAAGCTCCCTATAGGGGATGTGCTGTAGGGAGGCCCCTTTGAAACTGTACTTCTCTTTGGATGGGACTTGAACCCATGGGACAGGATTCAAGCCCATTGTCTTTTTAATTAGGTGGTGTTAGTGGTAAAGAACCCACCTGCCAATGGAGGAGACGTAAGAGACGTGGGTTCGATCCCTGAATGGGGAAGATCCCCTGGAGGAGGGCATGGCAACCCACTTTAGTATTCTTGCCTAGAGAATCCCATGGACAGAGGAGCCTGGCGGCTACAGTCCATGGGGCGACAAAGAGTCAGACACCACTGAAGTGACTTAGCAAGCATGCACCTGAGTTCTGAAACAATAGAACTCATCTCAGGACTTAACAATGTTCAGATTCTTTGTCTCAGTGCAGAAATAATTCAACAACAGTGAGAGGCAAAGTGACAGGCAAGAAGAGATTTATTTGTATAGGATGCTTGTGGGAGACACAAATAGGCAGGCAAGGAAGTGCAGCCCCCAAAGCTGGGTGGGCCTTATTTTTATAATCAAAGGAAAAGTGGGAAGGGGAAGAAAACCACCTTCTTCCTCATTCTCGAATAGATATCAAACTTCCATCATTGGTTCCTCCTCCACCTTGAGCAGGAGAGTTTTCCTGTCCCTGTATGGTCAAACTGGACTTTCATAGTCCAGTCTGTCATGTTCAAAATCGGCAAATGGGCATAATGTGGTAACATACACTAAAATATGGTAAATCATCTCAGGTTTCAGCATGATGTCACCTTTTCCTCTATTTTTGTTTTTAGTGTGCACAGAACAGCATGTTCTAGGAATGATTTTGGCCTTACTGGGCAGGATAGAGGTCTCATTCCACCGTTATTCTATTGTCTGGGGCAGGTCTCATGCCTCTGCTGCATGGTTTTGTTGGAAAACAAGCCTGCTTTCTTGAGTCATTATTATCTTGCAGGTGTCACCCATACCTTTTTTTTCTATTTATGATCCCCTAATGGGATTAACCACTTAATCGTCTACTTTGTCCCTTCTGTCTATCCCTATCATTTTAAGCCCAAAGAAATCTGCTGTATTTCCTGCCCTGTTCTAGCGTCTAAAATTCACTAATAGTCACCTAGCCAACGAATATTTGAATGCTAGATCAGTTATGTTGTCACAATGATGCTGTATTATTCAAAAACATAGTAATTATTCAAAAACAAAGTAATTATTATTGCTCATGAGTCTATAGGTTGGTTTTTTGGCCTCAGGTGGCTTGCTGCTGCTGCTGCTAAGTCGCTTCAGTCATGTCCGACTCTGTGTGACCCCATGGACTGCAGCCCACCAGGCTCTCCCATCCCTGGGATTCTCCAGGCAAGAACACTGGAGTGGGTTGCCATTGCCTTCTCCAATGCATGAAAGTGAAAAGTGAAAGTGAAGTCGCTCAGTCGTGTCTGACTCTTAGCGACCCCATGGACTGTAGCCCACCAGGCTCCTCCATCCATGGGATTTTCCAGGCAAGAGTACTGGGGTGGGGTGCCATTGCCTTCTCCGTCAGGTGGCTTAAGAGTCTGCAATCAGCTGCGGGTCAGGTGGCTTTGCTGATCTTGACTGGCTCCATGGCACATCTGAGGTTCAGCTAGCTATGAATGGCGTCAGCTAGGCTGGACTCAGATCTCTTCTACTTCTCACATCTCTTCAGCAGTATATCAAGGAATATTCTCATGGCAATGGCAGGACCCAAAGAATCTACCTGCAATGCAAGAGACCTGGGTTTTATCCCTGGGTTGGGAAGATCCCCTAGAGAAGGGAATGGCTACCCACTCCAGTATTCTTGCCTGGAGAAGTCCATGGACAGAGGAGCCTGGTGGGTTACAGTCCCTGGGGTTGCAAAGAGTCAGACATGACAGAGTGACTAACACTTTCACTTGAATAAAATGGCAACTGATTCCAGTATTCTTTCCTGTGTAATCCTATGGACACAGGAAGCTGGTGGGCTATACTGCATGGGGTCATAAGAGTCGGACACGACTTATCAACTAAAAAACTACCAAACCAATTGTGCAGAAAGGCAAGTGGAACTGTGCATATACTTTTCAAGCCTCTACTTACAGTCATGTTTGCTAACATCTCATTGGCCAAAGCCACACAGTGAACCCAGAGCCAAAGTGGGAGGAACCTACAAAACTGCAGGAAGAAAGAGGGGCATTAATGCAATCAACTTGCCACAAAGGCCAAAGATACACAGGCATTGTTCTGGGTGTTCGCTGTACAGTGGTGAATAAGCTTTTAGAGCTTGGAGTATGGTGGGGAAGAAAAGCAATATACAAACAAATAAATAGAACTAGAAAGTGTGATTGGTGCTTTGGATTAGAATAGTCAGTAGGACATGTTTTAAATTACCAAAGACCTGGAGGATGAGAAGGAGCCAGTGATAGAAAGGCCAGCCCATGTAGAGGCTCCAAATGGCTGAAGTATAGGAACGTGTTGGTATAAAACAAGACCGGGGAAACGGCAGGACCAGTGATATGATTTCGGATTGTAATCCAAAGGTGATGGGAATTCACTGCCAAGTTCTACTGAGAGGAGGTGACATGATATGATTTGTGCTTTTAAAAGGTCACTCTGGCTATTACATGGAGAATGAATGTTAGGGAGATAAGAGCAAAAGCAGGGAGTCAAGTTAGGAGGAGGTGTAGGGATTCAGAGCAAACCTCCCCAACACGTATCGCTTTTGCATGAGGATTATTTTGAACTAAAAGCAACTGAGACCCTGCAGGTTGAAGAGAAATGACTGCCCCTCCCTTAACTACCTAGAAGCATTTAAATTGGGGATTTTTCCCAGAAAAAAAAAAAATCAGTTATTCTCAGAGATAAATTTTATCTCTGAGTGGCTCCATCTATATGGTAAGACAAACATCTAATTACCAAACCCTTATTGTTCTTATCATCCATGACTCTCATGTCTTTGGAAGCCCCACGCCCCTATAACATTCCTTAGCTCAGGATGGAATACAGACCTCGTTTTACCTTTGTCTCTGAACCTTTCATGTATGTGGGGTTGCCATACATACAAAATTAAGTTTGGTTTTCTCCTGTTAATCAGTCTCATGTCAATTTAATTCTTAGACCAACCAGAAGAACCTAGAAGGGTAGAGGAAAGTTTTCTTCTCGACAGAGGATAGATACTAAGAGTGGTAGAGAGATGGGAGGGGGACAGTTTGTGTTATGTGAGGTTTTGGATATGGACAGGGGGAGATACCAGGGCGTCTAGCTTAAGCAACTGGGTGAGCAGAGAGCTGTCACTACGATGGAGTAGAGGCAGAGAACAGGATGGAAGGAGGGATCTAGAGTTCAGCTTTTGGGAATTCCCTGGTGGGCCTGTTGTTGGGACTGTGCACTTGCCCTGACAAGGGCCCAGTTTCGGTCCCTGGTTGTGATTTTGATGCACGCAGCAGTGAGCAGCAGCTCACAGTAAGCAGCAGTAAGTAGCTGGAAGCGGTTAGTTCCCTTACTGGGAACCCTAACTACTAGACTACAGAGGCAAGTGGCTAGGGCCTAAATCTTCAGTTCTTGCCTGCCTTGTCAGGAAAGAATTCAGCCAAGGAGGCAGGAGGTAAAGAGAAAAGGAAAAAGGAAAAGCAAAGTACATGTGGAAAGATGCTCAAGGGGACTCAGAGAGGGAGTCTGTGCCTTTGGGAACTTTAAATAGTTTATAAGGGGGCGATTTTCTGAGTCTTTGTCTTCCTTCTGGCCAATCATCTTGTTTCCTCTCTCTCCTCCTGGCTAATTTGTCTCAGCACCATCACTCTCGGTGTGCATGCATCTCTCAGTCAAGATGGGTCTCGACGCAAAGGCGTCTGGGAGAAGCAAGACTCATGATGGCCTGGCGTTGGCCTGTCACGTGACCCTCAAGGAACCTTTCTGCACATGTGTAATGTCTCGCTTGTTCTAAGAAAGTGTGGTGAGCAGTGATCTCTGGATCATTTACTCAAACAAGGTTTTGCCCCTCTTTGTCCTTGTCATGACTATTATTCTAAGGCATCCACAAGAGACAAATTTGGCTATTTACCCTGTCTCTGTTGTTAATTTTATTCGGGAGAGTAAACAAGAGGTTAATTTTAAGTCTAACCAGGAAACCTACCTATCTCATGTCTCAGGAAATACAAATAAGAGATGAGTTGTAAGCATCCTGCTTGAAGCCCACTATTTCCTGCCCCATGAAATGTAAACAGGAGGCCAGTTTTAAGTGTATAACCAGGAGCCCATCTATCTCCTGCCTCAGTTGGGGAACCAAGATCCCAAGCCACTTGGTGCAACCAAAAAAAATAAAAAAGAGTTTAGCTTTCAATATGTTAATTCTAATCTGCCCATGAGACAACCAGGTAATTGGATATATGGGGCTAGAACTCCAGAAAGAGGTCTTTTGAGGGTGGGTCTTACAAAGGAGGAAACTGGTTGGGTGGGTGCAATTTATGACTTAACAGATGGGTGGGTCATGGAGGCAAGGGTCTTGAAAGAGTCTTGATGAGCCAGCTGTTGGTCTTGATAAATTGTCTGCTTGGTTAGTTTGTAATCTTATCTTTTAGGAGCAGATATTTCCTGGAGCAAGCAGCTAGATTATTTTTGCTTGGTCCTAGTATTGTTCAACAGGGACAGGAAAGTATGTTCATTTCAGTTCTAATCAGAAGGCCCTCAGGCAAGTGCCTTAAAAATAGTAATAATAACAAGAGCAACAACAACAGCTACGATATAGAAATTTTGCTGCTGGACAGTGCTGAGCCCTTTATGGATGATTTTTTTAAAATTTACTTGTTTGTACCAGGTCTTAGTTCCAGCATGCAGGATCTTGATCTTTGTTGCCACGTGTGGGATCTTTAGTTGCAGCAGTTGAACCCTTCCTGTGTATCTAGTTTCCTGACTAGGGATCCAACCAGGCCCCCTGCATTGGGAGCATGGCATCTTAGCCACTGGACCACCAGGGAAGTCCCACTTCATGGGTATTAACTTGTTTAAGTCTCACAACAACCCAGTAAGAGTACTGTTATTTGCCTCATGTTACAGATGTGGCTCTTTTAAACACCTAAGGTCACATGGCTGATAAGTGATAAATCTGGGTCCCAGAATCCAGACTCTTAATCCCCAAATAACTGGTTTGCCACCTAAAAGACAACAAATTTTGATTTGCCCAACTACATTTTCTTTAATTTGCTCTTTTATATCACTGAGAATGTTTCCAAATAAACTGAAAATTAAGAGTTCTATGTTCCTGGGACTTTCTGGTGGCCCAGTTGTCAAGACTGGACTGCTCTTCCACTACAGGGCACACGGGTTTGATTCTTCGTCAGGGAACTAAGATCCTGCTTGCCACATAGCACAACCGAAAAACAGAGTTCTGTGTTCTAGAACTTCGGAGTTCGATTTATCATGCCTTCAACATTTGCACAAGGCATTCAACAAAGACCTTCCTTCTGAGTGTACAAGTCAAACCTAGACCAATCCACCCTAGGGGCAGAGGAAACCCTCCATTATTGCTTTTATTAGCCCCTGAATATTAGCCCCAGTTTTTATTTCATATTGTGCGGGCTCAGGTAACCTTGTTGGTTTTTTTTAATATGGTTAATTAATATTGCCTTAGCTTCCCTGGTAGCTCAGACGGTAAAGCGTCTGCCTATAGTGTGGGAGACCTGGGTTCGATCCCTGGGTTGGGAAGATCCCCTGGAGAAGGAAATGGCAACCCACTCCAGTATTCATGCCTGGAAAATCCCATGGACCAAGGAGCCTGGTGGGCTACAGTCCATGGGGTCGCAAAGGGTCGGACATGACTGAGTGACTTCGCTTCACTTCTTCAATATTGCCCTAGGGGCAGATTTATATGCCATATTTATAACACCAGGCAGGGGAACCATTCCCCAATAAGACATAATGTCTATTCTACAATATAACCAGGCAAAAGAGATGTAACCATCTTACATAAAGTCCATTCAAATGTACTAATTGTTTTTTCTTTTTTACTTAGATTTTATGTGAAATATTTACTGTATGTTCCATTTTTGACACATAAACTTTAACATAAGAAATGACACATTATCTTTTATTTTTTACAATTGTGAAGTAGATACACAAATTTTTGAAATGGTAGACTTAAGATTTTGACATGTTCTTATATTTAACATGTGGTGGTTTAGTTGCTAAGTCATGTCCAACTCTTGTGGCCTTGTGGACTGTAGCCTACCAGGCTCCTCTCTCCATGTGATTCTCCAGGCAAGAATACCGGGGTGGGTTTCCATTTCCTTCTCCATCAAATATACTAATTTTTAAAAATAAACTTTTACCTCAATTCTATCAACTATCATACCGAGGCTTCCCTGATGGCTCAGTGGAAAAGAGTCACCTGCAATGCAGGAGACGCAGGTTGACCCCTGGGTCAGGAGGATCCCCTGGAGGAGGAAATGGCAACACATTCCAGTATTCTTGCCTGGAGAATTCCTTGACTCTGTTTGGAGCCGGCTGTTGTTGTTTTTCTGTTTTTTTCAAACAATATCTAACTTAGAGGGGACGCAAATATACCGCCCCAAGATGTGCCTCTTCGGTATATTATTTTAGACTTTTAGATTTTTTTATACTTTTAAGAAACAGCAGACAGAGAAAAATCTCTAAAAACTAAGTAGAAGTTATCCTTTTGCAAGAAATATTTACATTTAAAAGAGAAATCTCCCTCCTTTCATAAGGGTATCTCCCTCTCTCTACCAGGAAGAGGAGGATGACCAAATCTCTGGAAACCATTAACAATGAAGACGGTATATACTTAATTCTTCATAACAACCTTACCCTTGTTCACTGTGCTTTGCATGATTACCTTTCATCACTGATTTCCCTGCCTGCCACCACCTTCTATCTTCTTTTGTCTTTAGCGGGAGATGTATTTAAGGTGATGGCTTTGGCCATTCACTTTCTCAGTTTTCCTGGGTTCTCCTATGTGTAAAGGGTGTATGTGTGCATGTGTGTGCTGTCACTTCAGTCATCATTTCTGACTCTTTGACCCAAAGGGTGTATACACATTATTAAACTTTTGTTTTTCTCCTGTTAATCTATCTTATGTCAATTTAATTACTAGACCAGCCAAAGAACCTAGAAGAGAAGGGAAGCTTTCCCCACCCCCACATAGGGAAAAGGGAGGGCTAGGAAAGTTTCCTATGAGAAGAATGGACAGGTTTCCTTTGGAAAGACAAATGGGTTTTTAGGGGAGCAAAAGGCCAACATGAAAGCCTGTGACAGCATTTGTTTATGTAGGTGCCAGTGGTCTTTCTGTCTTCAGAGCCATAAAACTTCCCAGGAGAGGGGATTTATGATATAATTTTTCTTGGTCTTTCTCCTGGGAGCAGACTCACCCCAAAGAGGGAATTTATGGTAGTTCTCATTTCTCAGAAGTTTTTGCTTTTAGTAGATGAGAGATGCTTTGAGATGACTTTTGTCTGCAGCTATTGAATTTCAAATGTCTTCAGTTTAAAATCATCTTCATACCAATTTTCAGGTTCTGGGTGGGTCCCAACGTTAACACAAGTTTGTGTGCTCAACTTACAGTGAAGCCAAACAAACTTAAATGTCAGAATTTGGATCAGAGAAAGATTTATTGCAGGAGATGAGGTGACTCATGCCCTGAAAAGCCTCAAGCTCCCCAGCAGTGAAGCGAAGTGAAAGTTGCTAGCCATGTCTGACTCTTAGCGACCCTATGGACCCCATGGACTACAGTCCATGGAATTCTCCAGGCCTGAATACTGAAGTGGGTTGCCTTTCCCTTCTCCAAGAGATCTTCCCAACCCGGGGATCGAACCCAGGTCTTCCACATTGTGGGTGGATTCTTTACCAGCTGAGCCACCATGGGGTTTCAGCAAAGCTCTTTTAAAGGGCAGTTGGTGGGGGAGAGGTGTTGCGAGGTGTGTAATCAGTGCGCACACAATTCTCTCATTGGCTGATAGTGAGGCAGGGTGGTGTCACAGGGGTTAACCTTATCAGGCCTTAGGTTCCGGAAGGCCTGAGGCTATGTGCTCTGGGTCTTCAAATAGATCTTCCTTTTGGTGGGGGAATTTTCACTTCTGCAAAACAACTCAGGAAATTTGCATCAAATACTTTTATCTAGGTACTTTTAAGGGAGGAAGCTCCCTGGTGACTCAGAGGTCAAAGCGTCTGCCTGCAATATGGGAGACCTGGGTTCGATCCCTGGGTCGGGAAGATCCCCTGGAGAAGGAAATGGCAACCCACTGCAGTATTCTTGCCTGGAGAATCCCATGGACGGAGGAGCCTGGTGGGCTACAGTCCATGGTGTATCAAAAGAGTCGGACACGACTGAGCGAGCAATTTAACTTAAGGGAGGAGCTAAAGCAGAGGATATGGGAAGGCCTGGCCAGGAAAGGCCCCAAAAGGTATTGCTGCGTCTTATCCAGTTCAATTATTCTCCCACTGACCATGAGATGGCAAATCATAACCTGAGATTTGTATCACAGGATACATGCCACAGCTTTCAAATCACAGCTCCGTATCTGGGGACCCAGGAGGCCATTCTTTGAAACTGAAGCTACTTGATTGAGGGATGATGTGTTCAGAGGAGGGACTTCTACTGAGCTGGTGAATGCTTTTTGTATTACCAAACTCAGGTCCAGCTGCTTGCCACCTGTAAATCAATGCTCAGGAGGCAAATGTTGGTAGAAATGGAAAGCATTGCTTTTAATCAGCTGACATTCTGGGGGGAAAGATGGATCCTAAAATCCAAAGATTTTGCCTCCCAAATCCAAGGTTCTGCTCAGCCCTGAAAGTTTTTAAAGGGAAAGGGGGAAGCAATCTCAGTTAATTATGGAAATACAGGATCAGACTCATTGCCATCTTCCACTGATGCAGGCTTGTTGACTCCTCGAGATCTTACTTTAGATGTTATCTTGTTTATACAGTTTGTGAGATTACTGAAGGGGAATTTAAGAAATCAGGTCATTGGTTAATTACGTATTCTTCATTTCTGCTTCTTTGATCTATGGAAAGAACCAGTGTGTTTAGGCAAGGGATTGTGTGATCAAAGATTTGCAATGTTTGCTTGGGCCAGAGATGAGTAGAGGGTGGGAGTGCCTGGTTGAAGGTTAGTTACAGCATAGTTTTGCTAAAGTGACAAGACAAAAGGGGCCCCCTGCAGAGAACTCTTTCCGCAAAGAGCTCTCCGCTGCCAAAAGCTGCTTACAAATCCCCACTTGTCAGAGCATTATTCCATTTCTATGGGACTAGGGGTGAAGATCTATCTTCTTTAAGTTCTTCATGCTGATACAGAGTGAAAGATGTCAACATGCGACAGTAGTGTCTCTTTGCTGACAATTTTAGTTGCCTGCTTACATACACAGACAGAGCAAGCTATAATTTCTTTGATGCCCACAAGATATAGAGTATTGTGAGAGCAATTGTGTTAATTCCATTCTCTTAAGGGTTCTTGGAATTGGTTCATAGATTCAGTAGTAGCCATAGGTTCAGTACTGCTCAAGATGGAGCAGCTAATGCCATGGCTGCAGTCTGGTCATCATGCAGTTAACTTTTCCCTCTGGTGGGCAGTTACAGTATCTGTAAAATGACTCAGGAACATGCATCAGACACTGAAGGCTTCTGTGACTCTACTGTCTAATCATTAGCTGCTTGAGCCTGCTCTTTTTGTGATGGGGTGGGAGGGTTGGGGTGGGGTGGAGGGGGGTCTGGGAGACTTCAGCTTCTGTACAAACAAGAGGCAGGCAGCATGGAGGGGCCTTTGCACTTGGGCGAGGGGGCAGGGCTCTGCTTGGTTCCATTTGGATTGGGAACAGTGAAGGAAAAGTGAGCAAGAGCCTTGCAGGGGGCAGAAACAGCACGTGAAAGTGAAGTGACTTATATTTATAGGGCACAAATTATATATTTGGTAACTGTCTTCATCTCATTCCATTCTCCCAATAACCCTATGAGGTAGGTATTTGTTGGCCCCATTTATCAGATTGGGAGATCAGGGCTCCAGGGCAAATAATTTATCCAGGCCTCCGCCATTTGTATATGAGATTACATGGGATTCCCTGGTGGCTCAGACGGTAAAGCGTCTGCCCGCAATGCGGGAGACCTGGGTTTGATCCCTGGGCCAGGGAGATCCCCTGGAGAACGAAATGGCAACCCACTCCAGTACTCTTGCCTAGAAAATTCAATGGATGGAGGAGCCTGGTGGGCTACAGTCCATGGGGTCGCAAAGAGTCACTATCTTTCTTTTCACTGGGATTGAAACCAGGTGTGTGTGGCTTCAGGGGAGAGGATGACACCAAGACAGTGAAGGCAGAGGGTAGGAATGGCAGTCAGCTGGGAAGGGAGACTGGGGCCAGACTGTGGAGATCAGAAGCTGAGACCACATTCAACCTAAAAGGATTGCACTAGTAATTAGAAAAACATCTGGCGATTCTACCCAGGATGGCTCTGGGAACCAGAGAAATGACTGTGTTAGCCCTCCCCTCCCCCCAATGTCCCCTGATTCTTGAGATAACAGGGCAGATTTTCCAAGAGAGAGGAATGCTGGGGTGGGGCAGGGGAGTGCCCCAGGCTGTGCAAGGCCTCCCGCCAGCCTCCCCTCTCTCCAGCTTGTCGAGGGCCCCAGCCTCCCTGCCCCAGGCTGTGCAAGGCCTCCCGCCAGCCTCCCCTCTCTCCAGTTGGTCAAGGGCCCCAGCCTCCCCCAGCCAGTCACTCAGCCTCTGCCACCTGTCAGGATGTTGGTGGGAATACACAGGCACATTTGGTTTTTGTCCCCTTGCTGCCGGAAAGAAAGATGCTGCTGTTGTCTTCTCCTACCTGGCCGCCATGAAGTTCCACTCCTCCTCATTCTCAAGATTGAGAAAGCAAAAATTAGCAGTGAGAAAGCAGGAGAAGTTAAAAATGTGCCCTGCCATTCTTTTGGTTGGGATAATAAAGATAAAGCCAGTTACAGAGCTGAACAGGAAAGACTTATTTCTCCCAAGGACAAGTTACAGCAGTAGAATGGCCTGAGGACTCCTGCTTTCTTACTCACTGAGACATCTTGGCCTCTAAAATCAGACACCATCAGAAACTTTGCTTTTGAAAGTTGTGTCATCAGTAATGAATGAAGAATGGATGCTTTGAAACTGTGGTGTTGGAGAAGACTCTTGAGAGTCCCTTGGACTGCAAGGAGATCAAAGCAGTCAATCCTAAAGGAAATCAACCCTGAATATTCATTGGAAGGATTGATGCTGCAGCTGAAGTTCCAATACTTTGGCTACCTGATGCAGAGAACTGACTCATTGGAAAAGACCCTGATGCTGGGAAAGACTGAGGGCAGAGGATGAGATGGCTGGATGGCATCACCGACTCAATGGACATGAGTTTGAGTAAACTCTGGGAGATAGTGGAGGACAGGGAACCTTGCTGCAGTCCATGGGGTATCAAAGAGTCGGTCATGACTTAGTGACTGAACAACAACATCAGGAATGAAACACTGCTCCCCACCCCCTTACCTGGACCTTCTAATTCACTTTGATATAGAGAAGCAGCTTCAGTTAACAATCCAGGTGCACTACATTACATCAGGGGTTTTTTGACACACCGTGTCACATCTTTACGTGTGTAATAAAAGGTGGAGACTTTGTAGTTTGCTTTGCTTTGCTTTGTGTGTTCAGTTGCTTAGTCATGTCCGACTCTTTTGTGACCCCATGGACTGTGGCCTGTCAGGCTCCTCTGTCCACAGGATTTCCAGGCAAAAATACTGGACTGGGTTGCCATTTCCTTCTCCAGGGGGATCTTCCTGACCAAGCAATGGAACCAACTGTCTCCTGCGTCTAAAGCTTTGAAGGCGGATGGATTCTTTACCCACGGAGCCACCCAAACACGGCCTCAGGTAAATTTTTTCTAAACTTCAGCCTCCCAGCAAGCACAGGACTGTAGGTTTTCTTTTGTTCCCTTTGTTTGGTCCCTGGTTCCTCCTGTACTTTAGAGTCTCCTTCTGTGCAACTCGCCAAGAAACCTGGCACTGGCAGGCTGATTGGGCTAGGATGAGGACCTCATAAAACCCTCCCTTCTTTTTCCAGACTTGACTTTATCTCCCAAGGCCTAAGACAAAGGGGAGGATTGTTCAGTCAGCCTGATCCTGGGATGGGTGGAGCGGGAACACAGAACACTGCATTCTTCGGGAAACCTTCAGAGCTTTCTTTATGTAACTCTACCCCATTAACTGGTGTGCCAGGTGGGGGTGGGGGGCAGGCACTGGACTGAGGGCTTCACAATGCCATCCCACTCAATCCTTACCACAGCCCTGAGAGTTAGCTCCTATTATCATCATTCTCAGTTTACAGATGAAGAAACTGAGGCACGGAGATGATAAATATTATAACTTGTCCAAGAAAAGCACGTAGTCAGCAAGCAACTCAGCTGGGATTTGAACACATGACGTTTGCAAACAGAACCTTCAACCACTAAACAGGGGTTCATCAAAACTAAACCCTGGTGCTTCTACTTTCTGCACCAAGTCTCCTAGGCCAAAAGACATACTCAATAGTCCCATATATTTTTATGTTCATACAACTAAGCATTTATGGGGCGTCCCTGGTGGCTCAGTGGTAAAGAATCTGCCTTCCAGTGCAGGAGACACAGGTTCTATCCCTGATCCAGGAAGATCCCACATGCTGTGGAAGAGCTAAGATGGTGCCATTAACCATTAAGCCTGTGCTTTAGAGACCGGGCGCTGAAACGACTGAAGCCCTGATGCTCTACAGCCTGTGCTCTACAGTAACAGAAGCCACCACAGTGAGAAGCCTGAGTACCACAACTAGAGAGGGGCCCCCGCTTGTTGCAGCTGGAGAAAGCCTGCACACCAATGAAGACCCAGCATAGCCAAAAAAAATGTTTTCTAATTATTTTTAAAAAAAGAAAAAAGGATTTATGTTCTAACAATTTAGGAGTTGTTTGCGGGGGGGGGGGGGGCGGGGGTTGAAATACACATACATTAAAAGGAAAGATAATATTTTAATTTCATTCTTAAATAACCTATACGTAGTATTGAGATATGTGTGCTGGCTGAGCACTGCACACCTTCTCAAACTTTAAAATCAGACTTGGGCACCATCACACGCATCCTAGGGGCATCCCCCATGGCTCCGCAGTAAAGAACCTGATGGCAATGCAGGAGAAGACCCCCTGGAGGAGGAAATGCTAACCCACTCCACTATTCTTGCCTGGAAAATCCCACGGACGGAGGAACCTGGCAGGCTACACTCCATGGGGTTGCAAAGAGTCAGGCACAACTGAGCACCGAGCACAAACACTCATTCTACATAGTACTTGCTTTTTATTACAGAAAACACCAAAAACAGTTTCACAGAGATATGAGTCAGGAGACCTACTCAGAATACCATGCTTGTGTGTATGTGCTAAGTCGCTACTTTTTTGTCTCCTATTTGCCCTCCTAACAACCCATTTGTCTTTGCTAAAGAAACCTATTTGTCCTCACTGTAGAAGTCTTTTCTTTTCCCACTGAGCACTTCTGCATGTATTCGCATTGTTTCCAAAAGTAAACTTTTCCTTTTGCTAATCTCTTTTGTCAGTTTAATTTGCAGATAACCCAAACTGAACCTAAGACGGTAGAGGAAGTGTTGTTTTTCTTCCCCAGTGATATCATTAAAAGCAACGCAGCATGGTTTCATGTTGAAACTGTGAACCACCTGAAGTTAGTAGTCCTGTACAGTGTTTGACAGGTGCTGCTGAATTTCCCTTGAAATTTAAAAATACCCATGGTGACTCTGTGGAATTGCTCTTGTTCCCTGGGATGCTGTGTTTCCCAGTTTGGGAACCATGGTACCAGACTAAATCCCTATCAAAATGATCTAACATAATCTATGAGGCTTGTCAACTACAATTTTGTGCTTGCCAAGGTCATTTGCCATCTGCCGCTGTGGGGACAGAATCCTGTTCTGCTGCAGCTGTTGCCCTTCGACTTACCCTGAAGGGAGCTCAGGGTGGAGAATGGGGCACTTTGTGCTTGAGGGAAACTGGTGGAACAGGTCTTTCTGTTCAATTCAGTTGCTCAGTCGTGTCCGACTCTTTGACACCCCATGGACTGGCAGGCCAGGCTTCCCTGTCCATCACCAACTCCTGGAGCTTACTCAGACTCATGTCCATTGAGTTGGTGATGTCATCCAACAATCTCATCCTCTGTTGTCCCCTTTTCCTCTCGCCTTCAATTTTTCCCAGCATCAGGGTCTTTTCAATGAGTCAGTTCTTTGCATCAGGTGGCCGAAGTATTGGAGTTTCAGTTTCAGCGTCAGTCCTTCCAATGAATATTCAGGACTGATTTCCTTTAGGATTGATTGGTTTGATCTTCTTGCAGTCCAAAAGACTCTTAAGAGTGTTCTCCAACACCACAGTTCAAAACCATCAATTCTTTGGTGCTCAGCTTTCTTTATAGTCCAACTCTCACATCCATACATGACTACTGGAAAAACCATAGCTTTGACCAGACAAACCTTTGTTGGCAAAGTAATGTCTCTGCATTTTAATATGCTGTCTAGGTTGGTCATAGCTTTTCTTCCAAGGAGCAAGCATCTTTTAATTTCATGGCTGCAGTCACCATCTGCAGTGATTTTGAAGCCCCCAAAAATAAAGTCTGTCACTGTTTCTATTGTTTCCCCATCTATTTGCCATGAAGTGATGAGACCAGATGCCATGATCTTAGTTTTCTAAATGTTGAGCTTTAAGCCAGCTTTTTCACTCTCCTCTTTCACTTTCATCAAGAGGTTCTTTAGTTCTTCTTCACTTTCGGCCATAAGGGTGGTGTCATCTGTATATATGAGGTTATTTATATTTCTCCTGGCAACCTTGATTCCAGCTTGTGCTTCATCCAGCCTGACATTTCCCATGATGTACTCTTGCATATAAGTTAAATAAGCAGGGTGACGATATACAGCCTTGATGCACTTCTTTACCAATTTGGAACCAGTCCGTTGTTCCATGTCTGGTTCTAACTGTTGCTTCTTGACCAGCATACAGATTTCTCAGGAGGCAGGTAAGGTGGTCTGGTATTCGCATCTCTTTAAGAATTTTCCAGTTTGTTGTGATCTACACAGTCAAAGGCTTTGGCATAGTCAATAAAGCAGAAGTAGATGTTTTTCTGGAACTCTCTTGCTTTATTGATGATCCAACGGATGTTGGCAGTTTGATCTCTAGTTTCTCTACCTTTTCTAAATCCAGTTTGAACATGTGGAAGTTCATGGTTCATGTACTGTTGAAGCCTGGCTTGGAGACTTTTGAGCATTAGGAACTGATTTCATGGTCCCATCCTTACATCTCCTCATATCTAGAAAAGCACTAAATCCCTCCCTTAGTGCTGACTTCAGCTCCTAGTGAAGCAGAAAACCTTTTGTAAAATAACTGCTCGATTGCATTGAACTCCCCTTTCACCAAAGTCACACATATTGAACTTCGTCCACTACTTCTTTGGAGGGGTTTCTCAGAGCTGTCTGAGGTGCCGTCTCCCGGGCTGCAGTCCTCATTTTGCTGAAATAAAACTTACTTTGCAACTCTTATGTTGGGCTTCTTTTAGTTGACAGCCCACTGGGAATGGCATGTTATAACTGCTTTTTTTTTTCCCGGCAGTGTCACGAAGGTATTTTCCTCTGCCTTTCTAAGTGCTGACTGGTCTAAGAATTAAATTGATGTGAGTAAGATTAACGGGAGATAATCAAAAGTTTGATAACATGTACACATGGGAGAGAGGCAGAAAACTGAGTAACTCACCAAAATGGCAGAAATTTTCACCTTAAATACCATGTTCAGTTAAAAACAAAAGCGGTTGTTAGGGGTAGTGTTTGGGGACTTCAAATGGGAGGAGGGCAATGCAAGTGGAGATGGAAAAGCAAATATTTGGTAAATATTGACTGGGCCCAGCAGAGAGTGGGACTCAGAGTGGACTCTAATCTCTAGGCTCTGCTGAGTTTCCCCCCACTACACCTAAAACCATTTACCTCAGACAAGGACTTGAACCATTTCTGTCCTTTATGGAGCCCATCTTTACATAAAATGTTTCCTTGGTATCTCTAATTTTCTTGAAGAGATCTCTAGTATTTCCCATTCTATTCTTTTCCTCTATTTCTTTGCATTGACCACTGAGGAAGGCTTTCTTATCTCTCCTTGCTGTTCTTTGGAACTCTGTATTCAAATGGGTATATCTTTCCTTTTCTCCTTTGCCTTTAGCTTCTCTTCTTTTCTCAGCTATTTGTAAGGTCTCCTCAGACAACCATTTTGCCTTTTTGCATTTCTTTCTCTTGGGGATGGTCTTGATCACCACCTCCTGTACATTGTCACAAACCTCCATCCATAGTTCTTCAGGCACTCTATCAGATCTAATCCCATGAATCCACTGTATAATCATAAGGGATTTGATTTAGCTCATACATGAATGGTCTAGTGGTTTTCCCTACTTTCTTCAAAGGAATGTAGAAATGGTATCATCCTAACAGAAGCAGAAGATATTAAGAAGTAGTGGCAAGAATACACAGAAAAACTACACAAAAAAAAAATCTTCATAAAAAAACAAACAAAAACAAAAAAGATCTTCATAACCCAGATAACCACAACAGTGTGATCACTTACCCAGAGCCAGAAATCCTGGAATGTGAAGTCAAGTGGGCCTTTAGGGAAGCATCACTACGAACAAAGCTAGTAGAGGTGATGGAATTCCAGTTGAGCTACTTCAAATCCTAAAAGATGTTGCTGTGAAAGTGCTGCACTCAATATGCCAGCAAATCTGGGAAACTCAGCAGTGGCCACAGGACTGGAAAAGGTCATTTTTCAGTCTAATCCCAAAGAAGGGCAATACCAAAGAATGCACAAACTACCACACAATTGCACTCACCTCAGACGCTAGCAAAGTAATGTTCAAAATTCTCTAAGCCAGGCTTCAACAATACATGAACTGTGAACTTCCAGATGTTCAAACTGGATTTAGAAAAGGTAGAGGAACCAGAGATCAAATTGTCAACATCCACTGGATCATCAAAAAGCAAGAGAGTTCCAGAAAAACATCTACTTCTGCCTTATTGATTATGCCAAAGCTTTTGATTGTGTGGATCACAACAAACTGTGGAAAATTCCTAAAGAGATGGGAATACCAGACCACCTTACCTGCCTCCTGAGAAATCTGTATGCTGGTCAAGAAGCAACAGTTAGAACCAGACATGGAACAACGGATTGGTTCCAAATTGGTAAAGAAGTGCATCAAGGCTGTATATCGTCACCCTGCTTATTTAACTTATATGCAAGAGTACATCATGGGAAATGTCAGGCTGGATGAAGCACAAGCTGGAATCAAGGTTGCCAGGAGAAATATAAATAACCTCATATATACAGATGACACCACCCTTATGGCCGAAAGTGAAGAGGAACTAAAGAACCTCTTGATGAAAGTGAAAGAGGAGAGTGAAAAAGCTGGCTTAAAGCTCAACATTTAGAAAACTAAGATCATGGCATCTGGTCTCATCACTTCATGGCAAATAGATGGGGAAACAACAGAAACAGTGACAGACTTTATTTTTGGGGGCTTCAAAATCACTGCAGATGGTGACTGCAGCCATGAAATTAAAAGATGCTTGCTCCTTGGAAGAAAAGCTATGACCAACCTAGACAGCATATTAAAATGCAGAGACATTACTTTGCCAACAAAGGTTTGTCTGGTCAAAGCTATGGTTTTTCCAGTAGTCATGTATGGATGTGAGAGTTGGACTATAAAGAAAGCTGAGCACCAAAGAACTGATGGTTTTGAACTGTGGTGTTGGAGAAGACTCTTGAGAGTCCCTTGGACTGCAAGGAGATAAAACCAGTCCATCCTAAAGGAAATCAGTCCTGAATATTCATTGGAAGGACTGACGCTGAAACTGAAACTTCAATACTTTGGCCACCTGATGCAAAGAAATGACTCATTGAAAAGACCCTGATGTTGGGAAAGACTGAAGACAGCAGGAGGAAGGGATGACAGAGGATGAGATTGTTGGATGGCATCACCAACTCAATGGACATGAATTTGAGCGAGCTCAGGGAGTTGTTGATGGACAGGGAAGCCTGGTGTGCTGCAGTCCATGGGGTCACAAGGAGTCAGACACGACTGAGTGACTGAACTGAACTGAGGACGTGAACCTACATGGCTAGGACTTGAACTCAGTGCAAACCTACAGTAATGAAGCTCAGGTTCTTGATGTCTCATTGTAGAAAGAATTCAGTGATAGATAAAGTGATAGGCTAAGAAGTGGATTTATTCAGAGAGAAACACACTCCACAGACAGAGTGTGGGCCAACACAGAGGGCGAGTGCAGTGGCCTCCAAATGTGGGGTGGTTAGTTTTTATAGGCTGGGTAACTTCATAAGCTAATGAGTGGGAGATTATTCCAGCTGTTTTGGGGAAGGGGTGGAGATTTCCTGGAATTGGGCCCCCCGCCCACCTTTCGGTCTTTGATGGTGCCTTGGAACTGTCTTGTCTGCCATCTTGGACCCATTTAATTGGTCTATGTTGTGTCCTTGGGCTATGTCATTCTTTCAAAATTGTGTCCTGCCCCCTTCTCTCCTGTTTCACACCTAGCCTATATTCTTTGCTGACATTTCTCATAATAGCCCTATTCCAGGAATAGGCCTTTTATCTAAATTCTTTTAGGCAGTTAAGGGGGAGGTAACAAGAAGATCTTCTGTTTCTTAAAAATAATCAGCCTAAATTAATCCTCATGTGAAAGAGGTATATTTTGGGGTAAAAAATTTTGCTCCCCTACAGCAATCTCATCTCCTCTGGATGTGTCTGTCTGGTTCATGGCTGTATCTGCTGTGCCATCATCAGTGCCCAGTACAAAGGAAGAACTTAGATGAAGGAGGTGGCATGTGAGTGGGGAGAACAGGTGCAGAGCACACATGATTAACTCTTAAGGGCTATTTCACCCTCCCCTATTCATGAGTCATCTTAGAGGAAATGTGTCCAGAATTTTGGATATAAACACCCCTGATTCCTGTTCTTCTGGCTCTTTCTTCCACTAGACTTTATGTTTCCTATTTCCACAGTCTTTCTTCTGTAGAGAACAATATAGCTCAATTAGATAATTGTTTATTAAATACAGTCTTTTCTGAATCTAGCAGTTTGTGTCTGATCAGGTCATTCTTCTACTCAAAACCCACAATGGCTTCCCAGCTCACTCAGAGTCAAAGCCACAAGTCTTATAAGGGCAGGGATAATCTGCCCTTGTCTTTCTTCTCTGACCTCATGTCCTACTGCTCCTCCCAATTTATCCTCCTCCAACCATTTGGGCCACCTTGCTATTCCCGAACTGTGTTTGCTTTTCACTTAGAGGCTGTTGACTTCTGCTGGAAGGCTGTGCTGTCAGACATGTGGAAATAGTTAAGACCACTGAAATGAGAACAAGCAAAAGCTATTTACTCAGAGCTTGCAAGGAGTCAGCCACCATTATTTGCACTTGGCAGCAACTCAAAGGCATTGCTACAGGGGTTGTTGTTTAGCTCCCCATTGCAGCTACGCTTGACTTCCTGAGTTGCTTGCTACAGATGGAAGCCAAATCCCAATTTTTGCAGCAACCAGTACAGAAAACAAAGAACTCTGCAGTAATTGCCTCGGAATTCTGAGGACCTGGTCAGCTGCTGTATATTTTTTATCCCCACTTCCAACTCAGGATCAATCAGTTCAGTTCAGTTCAGTTGCTCAGTCGTGTCCAACTCTTTGTGACCCCATGGACTGAAGCATGCCAGACCTCCCTGTCCATCACCAACTCCCAGAGTTCACTCAGACTCATGTCCATTGAGTCAGTGATGCCATCCAGCCATCTCATCCTCTGTCGTCCCCTTCTCCTCCTGCCCCCAATCCCTCCCAGCATCAGGGTCTTTCCAATGAGTCAACTCTTCGCATGAGGTGGCCAAAGTACTGGAGTTTCAGCTTTACCATCATTCCTTCCAAAGAAATCCCAGGGCTGATCTCCTTCAGAATGGACTGGTTGGATCTCCTAGCTGTCCAAGGGACTCTCAAGAATCTTCTCCAACACCACAGTTCAAAACCATCAATTCTTCAGCGTTTAGCTTTCTCTGTAGTCCAACTCTCACAATCCATACACATGACCACTAGAAAAACCATAGCTTTGACTAGACAGACCTTTGTTGGCAAAGTAATGTCTGGTTGGTCATAGCTTTTCTTCCAAGGAGCAAGCATCTTTCAATTTCATGCAGTCACCATCTGCAGTGATTTTGGAGCCCTCCAAAATAAAAGTCTGTCACTGTTTCCATTGTTTCCCCATCTATTTGCCATGAAGTGATGAGACCAGATGCCATGATCTTAGTTTTCTGAATGTTGAGTTTTAAGCCAACTTTTTCACTCTCCAATCAAAGAAAGCTAAACACGCTCCCCAAGCCAGTTGAAGAGGATGCTCTACTTCTGGCTAGCCCACCTCCAGCTATCCCACGGCTGCTCCCTCCTATCACAGCACACCATACCTTCTCTTTTTCACTATGAAGCTTGCCTATTCCTCTGCCTGCCTGTGAGTCTTGTCCAGATGCAAGTGGTGGTAGCAAGTTCTGAATTAGTAGCTGGTTCTGTTTGTTCTTATTTGGGCGTTCTTCATTTGTTTCTACACACAGTGTGCATTTTCTGTGTGGAGAAGGCTGAGTGACTTCACCTACCAAGGGACTGTGTGTTTGGTGATGTGTGACTTCTTGTTTACCTCTTGTGGGAGGCATCTAACTGCCTCCAAATTTTGACCCATAGTTATTATTGTTCTTATTAGTGATGAGGAAACAAGTTCAGAGAAGTAAAATCACTGTTACCTGGCTGGTGGGTGAGGGTCAGAGGCCAGGTCTTGATTTAACCCAAGCACTGGCTCTTAATTTCTGTCCTATAACTAACTGGCTCATTCTTCTGAGCCTACATTTCCTTTTTATAAAACAAGAATAATATTAAGTTGAAGAATTTTTATACTTTGAAAAAAGTTGCATATGGAATCCCCTGATGGTCCAGTAGTTAGGATTTCATGATCTCACTGCTGAGGGCCTGGGGTTCAATTCTTGGTGGGGTAACTAAGATTCCACAAACAGTGCATGATACAGCCAAAAAAGAAAAAAAAGGGTGAATATTAACAATTTTATATAGTTCAATCTAATATAAGGTTGTTGTGAGGATGAAATAAAATAGAAAATGATGTTAAACTGAAGGCAATACAACATCTCTATTAATAACCAAGCCAATTGTGATCAGTCGTGTCTGACCCTTTGCAACACTTTGGACTGTAACCTGTCAGACTCCTCTGTCTATGAGATTTTTCAGGCAAGAATACTGGAGTGGATTGCCATTTCCTCCTCCAGGGGACCTTCCTGACTTAAGGATAGAACCTGTGTCTCCTGCATCTTCTGCATTGCAGGCAGATTCTTTACCCACTGAGTCATTGGGGAAGCCCCTATTAATAAAACAGGACTCCAGAAACTCTTTCTAGAATTTAAATTCCTACTCTACCCTTTTCTGGCTATTTGGTCTTGGGCCATCTAATCCATCTGTCCCTAAGTTTCTTCAGCCATAAAATGGAGACATAATACAAGTTCACAATCCCTACTATGCTAAAGCGTTTGACTGTGGGGGTCACAACAAACTGTGGAAAATTCTTAAAGAGATAGGAATACAAGATCACTTTTCCTGTCTCCTGAGAAAACCATATGTAGGACAAGAAGAAACAGTTCGAAACTTACATTGAACAACTGATTGCTTCAAAATTGGGAAAGGAGTATATGTCAAGGCTATATACTGTCAACCTGCTTATTTAACTTATATGCAGAGTATATCATGCAAAATGTTGGGCTGGATGACTCATAAGCCGGCATCAAGATTGACAGGAGAAATATAAATGACCTCAGATATGCAGATGACACCACTTTAATGGCAGAAAGCAAAGAAGACTCTTGATGAGAGTGAAAGAGAGCGAAAAAGCTGGCTTAAAACTCAACACTGAAAAAACTAAGATCAGGGCACCGAGTCCCATCACTTCATGGCAAACAGATGGGGAAACAATGGAAACAGTGAGAGACTTTATTTTCTTGGGCTCCAAAATCACTGCAGATGGTGACTGCAGCCATGAAATTAAAAGACGCTTGCTCCTTGGAAGAAAAGCTATGACCAACTTAGCATATTAAAAAGCAGAGACATCCCTTTGCTGACAAAGGTCCGTATAGTGAAAAACTATGTTTTTCTACAGTAGTCATATATAGATGAGAGTTGGACCATAAAGAAGGCTGAGCACTGAAGAATTGATGCTTTTGAACTGTGATCCTGGAGAAGACTCTTGAGAGTCCCTTGGACTTCAAGGAGATCAAACTTGTCAATCCTGAAGCAAATTAAGCTTTAATATTCACTGGAAGGATGGATCCTGAAGCTCCAATACTTTGGCCACCTGATGTGAAGAGCTGACTCACTGGAAAAGACTGATGCTGGGAAAGATTGAAGGGAGGAAGAGAAGGGATGAGGATGAGGTGGTGGTGCTGTATCACCAACTCAATAGACATGAGTTTAAGCAAACTCCCGGAGACAGTGAAGTGCGGCATGTAGCAGTTCATGGGGTTGGAAAGTCACACATGACTTAGGGAGTAAACAACAATTCCCAACTTGCGATTCTAAAATCCAAAAAGTTCTGAAAAATGTTTTGTGGCAAACTCATTTGGTAGCAGATTTTGACCTGAGCTAAACTGAGGCTATTTTTAGTCTGTATTTATCCCACTTAGTGTGAATATGCATATGTTCTCCTGAAGGAATATGTATATATTAATATTTACTTATTTTGGCTGCACCAGATCTTAGCTGTGACATGTGGGATCTTTTAGGTGCAGAGCATGAACTCTTAGGTGCAGCAGGTGGGATCTAGTTCCCTAACCCGGGATTGAACCCATTCCCCTGCCTTACAAGCGCAGTCTTAGCCCCTGGACCACCAGGGAAGTCCTTCAGCTGAAGGAATATTGTATTTGACTTCAGGGTATTGCCTCAAGATTCTCTGAGGGTGTCCTGTATTATCCTTATGGAGGGATAAGGATTATTCCAAATACTACTTCTGAAACAAAACTGACTTTATTATATGCCTAGAAAGGAGTACTGCAGGGCAGAACAGATTCCTGAACAAAGCAACGAGGGGATCTTCATGTGTTTGTACCAAAGCACAGCTGTTGCTGGTTGGGGCTGGTTTCTGGGATTCTGGATTCCATAGTTACTTATTCAGGGCCTGGGATTAGGGCCAAAGACCTGTCAGTCTTCCAATTTCTTTCTTTAATTTGGAGAATAGGAATTTACTCACACCTTGTGACTTTTCTAAAATAGGAAAAAGCCTGCATTTTCAGACACCTGGCCCAAGAGTTCAGATAAGGAACACTGGACCAGAAGTATTTAACTCACAGGTTACAGAGAGGATTTAATTAATCTATATAAAATGATTGGATTTGATTGCTGCCCGTCAGAGGAGAGCTGTGTAAGTGGTAATACACCATAAACTCTTACAGGACCTGCCACTTAGCATTCAATTGTAAAATTCAAGTACCTACTATATGCAATGCTTTGAGAATAGAAAGTGAACAGAAGACTTGATCTGCTGATTTAAGTCTGGAAGTCTGGATCTTTCCCCCCCGCCCCCCCCCCGGTTCTTTGGGTATGGAATCTAACCGCAGGATTTTCACGCAGGCGCTGGCAGGCGTTTCTCCGCAGGGGTTCTCTTTCCGTGACCGTTGGGCTTACCCTCCTTGTACTGTCTAGGCGGTGCACGCACTCTGCACACACCGGCCCCTACGTGATCGCAGCTCCGGTGACTCTAGATTCCCTTTCAAAGACGAACGTCTTTCCGAGGTGAGGAGCCCCGCAGCCGCGCCAGGTTCTATGTGGGTCGAGGTTTCCAGTCCTATCCAGCCCCGAGCGGTACCCGCCTAGTCGCGAGCGGCTGGCAGCACCACGGGCTACTGCCCCGCGCAGCGGCGGGGTGACCCCGCCCCTCCCCACGTCTCTTGGCGCCCGAGGGGGCGGGGTCGGACGCGCGCCGCCAGTGGCGCCGCCAGTGACGCCGCCCGCGCACGCCCAGGCGCCTGCCGATTGGCCGCTGGGGCCAGAGTTCCTCCCGCGGAGCGCACCTCCCCCCAGATTTCCCGCCAGTAGGCCCCGCGCGGTAGCTGCCTTGCCTCTAGTGGCTCTGTCCGACAGAGCGGTTGAGCCTCGGCTTCTGTGGCTATGTCGCGACAGAGCACGCTGTTTAGCTTCTTCCCTAAGTCTCCAGCCGTGAATAATGCCAACAAAGCCCCCGTCAGAGCCTCAAGTGGAAGCAGCGCCGCCGCCGCTGCCACCGGGGCCTCCCCTTCCCCAGGCGGGGATGCGGCCTGGAACGAGGCCGGGCCTGAGCCCCTAGCGGGTACCACGTCGCGGGCCGAGGCCAGGAACCTCAACGGAGGGCTGCGGAAGTCGGCATCCCCTGCGGTCCCCGCCAGGTAGCGGCGTAGGGGGGGGTGCAGGGAGGTGGCCTCGCTGGGTTAGGGTTGCGCGTCCAAGCCCTGGGCTCGGAGGAGGTGGGGCTGCAGGGAGAATTGGGGGTGTAGCTTGTAAACAGGGTGTGAGGAAATCGGCCGTGCAAGGAGAGGGGGTTGGCAGGGAGGGGAGGACGCACTTAGTTCAGAGGTGGAGGAGAAGTCCGCCAGGTGCGGGAGGAGTGGAAGGTGCTTGGAGTAGGAAGGAGAAAGGGGAGAAGGGAGTACTGGGGGGTGGGGCGGGAAAAGAAAAGAGCTGGCCTGCGCTGCGCGCGGTGCGCCCTCTGGGCGAGGGAGGGGTGGCGCCTGCCCCGGGCGGGGGAGGGGTGGCAGGAAGGAGGAATGCCCGCGGCAGGGATGGACGCCGGGAACCAGCAGGTTGTCGGGTCGCGGCGTGCTTCGAGTGGGATATCCGGAGGATGTTCCCCCATCAGAGCCGGGATGGTCCATTTCGAGCCCGCTAGTTGCTCGAGGAACACCCTCGGTGTTTGGATTAGAGCCTCGGATGCGAAGCCTCTGGCGGGGTGGCTGTGTAGGCTCTTGGGGTGGGTGAGTGTTACTTTCTGTAGGAATCTTGGGGCCTCCCTGGCGGCTCAGACGGTGAAGAATCTGCCGGCAATGCGGGAGACCCCGGGTCGATCCTTGAATCGGGAAGATCCCCTGGAGAAGCGAATGGATACCCACTCCATTATTCTTGCCTGGAGAATTCCATGGACAGAGGAGCCTGGTGGGCTACAGTCCTTGGAGTTGCAAAAAGTCTAGACTCTACTGAGCGACTAACACTGGGGAGTGGACAGCAAGTTTAGAGCGCGGGGGTGTGTCAGCTGGTAAACCAAGGGGCCTGATTGGTCCGAGTTAGGATTGCAGGGGCGGGGAGCAGAAAGTGCAGGGACCAAGCTGGGTCAACGTGTAGATAGATTGCATATGCATCAAAACAGATGGAAAGCTGAATGTTAATTTTGACACCTGGAAGTATTATGCGAGTTGAAAATATTAGTTTAAGAAATAGTGCATCTTTTTTTTTTTTTTTTTTTTGCCTCACCAGGAAAGCTCTCGGGATCTAAGTTCGGGGACTAGGGATTGAACTTGGGCCATGGCAGTGACAGCGCGGAATCCTAACCACTAGACCGAAAGCACTCCCCTTAATAGTGCATCTTTTGTTGGGGATTTCAGGGGAGGATGTGGGACTGTAATTTTTTCCTGAATTGAGAGCCCCCAAAGGCCTTGATAGGGCTCTGGGAGAGGGATACGAACGTGATAAAGGGGAAGCTTGCCCGGCGGTGGCTTCCTCTCCTAGGCAGTTTGGTGGTGTTTCAGGGTTTGGCTGGCCTTTGTTGAAGTAGCGGGCGACATTTTGAAAAGCTCGCACTTACTGTATCCCATGTATTGCATTAGGCATAAAGTGTAATGGCAGCCGTCTGAAAGGGTGAAATAGTGGTACAAAAAAAAAAAAAAAAAAAGCACACATTCAAGATCAGAGAGCTGAGTAGTTGATTTCGAATGCCTTGCGTTTTAGGCGTCCCACAGATTTTTCAAAGTGCGGCTGTAATTACAGTGTTACCTTCCTCCAAGCGATCCTCTCAGGAAGTTTATGTAGTTGCCCGACAAGTGGCAGGATTTGCCACCCCAGAATGTGTCTTTGGCATAGAGGTTATTTTGAGCTGAGTATTTTTTGAGAAGGGGAAGATATGGGAGAAGCTTTGAGAACAGTAGAAGTTATTCTTCTGTAAGGGAAATTTACATTTAAAAGGGAAATCTCCATTTGTAAGGATGCCTGCCTCTCTGTACGAAGAAGAAAAGGGAGATTCCATAGGCACTGAACTGAAATCTTAATAACAAACATAGCCTTGTTTTTTATTCTTTTCTTGGTAACCTCCCTGGTCTCCCTCCCCGGCCCCCTATCTTTCCTTTGTCTATAGCTGAAGACAGAGGTTTAAGGTGGTAACGTGGGCCATCTCCAGGAGTGTTACTCAGGTTCTCTTTCTCAGCCAAGAACTCAGATGGGTAGACGGAAAAATACTTTCCCTGGGGGTGGGATGAATTGCGAGATTGGGATTGATGTGTATGTACACTATTGATACTATGCATAAAATACATAACTAATGAGAACCTCCTGTATAACTCAGGGAACTCTACTCAGTGCTCTGTGGTGACCTAAATGGGAAGGAAATCTATAAAAGGGTTATATGTATAAGTATAGCTGATTCACTTAGCTGTACACCACAAACTAACACAACATTGTAAATCAATTATACTCCAGTGAAAATTAAATATTTTTCCGAAATAATTTTTTTCCTTCCCTACATGGGCATCCTGTGTAATGGATGCATGGTAAGAGATGTACAAAGCATTAACGTTCATCTAAACTTGAATTGATTCTTCCTGCATCCATTCTAAATGAATGGAATTATTTGTTGTATGGTTGTGCTTTATATTTTGAATAGCATATGCAGTTTTTTGTTTTTTTTTTTTAGGTCTGAATTTTGGAAACTCATAAAAGACTTATAAAAGAATAATATTGTTTACACTTGACCACCTACTAGGTCTATAGGACTGCTTTCAGGGTATTCAGGAAAAATTGGCATTTGATTCTAGGTTTCTAAAGAGCTCTCCATTCATTAGATAGATTTGGCCTTCACTTAATAAATGTTAACATACCTCCTCTGGCAGGCACAGTATTGGGTGTTGTGGAACCCCTATACAAGAGTGAATAGGACAAGCAAAAAGGCAGTTTTAGAGCAGGAGCAGAGCCGGTGAGCTCTGTTCACTTTGGGGGGAGGATGGGGTATGTATGGGTCTGGGTAGGCTTTCAGCTCTAAGGCTGAGACCAGAGGATAGGTAAATAGAGGTTAGCTCAGCTGCTGTAGAGGTGAGGGGGTTTTAGGAAGCTGGTGCAGGAAGAGGAGGGTCCTGCCAATTGAGAATGAAGACAGGAGGCTGGAGCCTTAGGTATGAGGAGATCCAGTCTCTGCTATGGGCTACAAAAACGTTTGGACTTTTCTTAGGGGTCAGTTGGAAGAAGTTGAGCATCTTTCAGTGGTCATTTGTCATTCAGTTTCCTCTTGTGCACCAGTGTTAACGTGTTTTGTCTTTTTTTCTTTCCTTCCCCTAGTGTCTTTGTCAGGTGTGATGCAAAAGTCTTTTTTTCACCTGGGTTGAGAAAGAGGAAGCAGTTGAGGTGACATCAGTTTGAGTAAATGGCTGCAGGATGTATGTCTATGCACTCTGGGCCTGCTTCTCAGTACTTCATTTCTTCTGTAGCCTTTTAAAAAAAATTTTAAGTCTTTTTTGAATTTGTTGCAATATTGCTTCTGTTTTGTTTTGGTATTTTGGCCAGGAGGCCTGTGGGATCTTAGCTCCCAGACCAGGGATGGAAACCACACCCCCTGCATCAGAAGGTGAAATTTCAACCACTGGACCACTAGGGAAGTCCCCTCTAGCTTATTAAGACAATTGAAAGAGCTGTGAGGAAGGCTTCTGACTACCTAAATCTGGATTTTTTTTTTTAATTTTAATTTTTTTTTTAATCTGGATTTTTAAAGCAAATCTTAGCTGGTTTATTTTTTGGAATCTCATTTCAATAATTATCTGTTGATTATGAGAAATGAGGACAGTAAAAAATTTTAAATGTGTGCCTTGTATTCATTTATAGGAGTGGTGTGTCAGACCGTGACAAGGTTTTTTTTTTTTCCCCTAAGAGCCTTTAGTTAAAGGTAACAATCTGCCCTAGTTGTAGGTGCCTTTCCTTCTACTTTTCATACAGTTAAATCTATTTATAGTAATATATTCTAAATAATATCACACTTAATGTAATGATATTAGTTTTTGTAAGAAAAGAATTCAGGCTTTTAAAAAAGTATCATGGTGGACTTGGTTTCACAGACTTAATTTGATTTAATCGATATAACTAAAAAGGTGCTGAACTTGTTACACTAATTTGGCCAGCAGGAGCCTCTTTTAAGCTGGCGTTTATAACTTTTAACATTATCTCAGAACTTTCATTCTGATGATGATTATCAGTTGTCCCTGCTCCTTGAGCTGCTTTCCAAAGAGCCCTGGTTTTAGTTTTTTTATAGGCTTCTTTTCTAATAATATTTAGGAAATAGTTTTAGAGGCCAGTTTGGATGATAATTTATATGGTTGTCCTAGACCTCACGCATAAGTGATAGATGGCCATAGTTATCCAAGCCGAAGGAAGGAAAGCCAGGTGAAGGGTAGAGAGGTGCAGGTAGATGGGTAGGTGGGTAGGTGTGATGGGAGCCCTTGGTAATAATTTCTCTGGTTACTTCTGTTTTCTCATTAGCTATTTGAGGGTAGGGGAATTCTACTCTAATATTCTACGTTGAGAAGTAGATACAAACACTGATAGTTGGCTTGAGAGTATGTTCACCTTTGTGAAACTTGTGTTTATATACACACATTTTTTTTTTACACATAGCCAGTCTAAGTTTATTGTTTATAGGAGCAAATTCTAGCATTGCTTTTGTATCTACTGATTCTGTTTTAAAAAGTAGACAGAAATGTTGCTTATAAATTTGGGGCACAAATAATAATCGACACCAAGGTAATGGGCTGAAGAGGGAGCAAAAATAATGGCATTTTTTAAAGCAAAAGTGTAAAGATTGTTCATATATATTTAGCTTTATTAAGTCATTTCTTATTTTTAGTGGTGTGAAGTTGTGTTTTAGTTGTATGTTTTACACTTGTTTTTCTGAGCTGTCACCTTTCCTCTTACCTTTTTAAAGCTGTCTTTAAAAATCCCAAGAATATCAAACATTTGAGATACATTATCATTTTAAAAACAAGGGAATTCCCAGGTGGTCCAGTGGTCAGGACTCCACACTCTCACTGCCAAGGGCCCAGTTTGGTCCTTTCTCGGGTGACTAAAATCCCACAAAGGTGTGTGGCACAGCCAGAAAACAAAAACCGCTTGTAAAATCATAGTCGAATCATATTTATAAAGTAGGCTGCCAGAGTCCAGCTCCAGCAGCCAGGGAATCAGCCTGAAGGAGTGTCTGCGAGTATTGATGGAGCCTCTCATTCATATTTCTTGGTCTGCATATTTATTTCAAGCTTAAGATTCTCTTTTATACTTTTATAAAAGCATTAGGTCAGAGGTTTGACATTTTCAGTTCCCACTGACCCAGATTTGTTGTCTCCATAAATCATTGTTGCCCCTCAGAAGGAGTTCCTGCCTCATAGATTCTCTTATCTACTTCTCATGTGTCCTTGTGAATACACTGTAACTCATGCTAATGTCTGGGCTGCATACCACATTCCTCAGTTTATTTCTTATCTTTCTAAATCCTGTTTGCCCCTAGTATCCTGAGCTCACTTTCTCTAAAAAGGCTTCTAACCACTAGTATCTCCAAAATGCCTTATTTCTATCAGCTGTAGTAAAATACGCTAACATTACAACATTCCTTAAATCTTTAGCTTCTAACTATCTTAATTATTCCTAAGCCCTAAATTCAGTAAATTCCTTTGCCATAAACATTTCCCTCACAAATAGATTTCAGATAGCAGTTCCTCCCATGGCCTCAAGCTGCGGCCTATGTGCTCATCCTGGAACCTTGAATGTCAATGATTAACTTTATGAATTATTCTCTGAGCACAGCTGCAGAAGGCTTTGTGCCTTCTTATGCTCCTCTCAAGAACAGTAAGCACCTTAATGTTCTTTTCAGTCAACTCAGCCGAGGAGAGGAAAAAACAAGTCAGAATCACAAGGCCTAACTCCTTCATCCCGGGTCCGTGCTTTCGGGACAAGGAGAGGGAGTTGGGGCCGTGCCTCCATTTTGTCAGTAATGCCTAACACAGCTCCCGACAGTAGGCTAATTTATAGGCTAATTCCTGTATTTATTTTGGGATTTCACATTGGGCTCCAAGAAGAACCATTCTACATTGTAAAGTGACTTTTTGGCCTAGATATTTTCAAATTGGATTTGCATTGCATAGGGTTTGATGATCCTTGTTAATATTTAACACAGCCATAGTTATCTGAAAAGAGAAAGGTATTAAGATTATCAGGAAATGGAGCCAAATGTTAAAATACAGTGAAGTCTGAATACGACTGTTAAATAAAGTTTCAAGTAGAGCCATCTCTGGCTTTGTATCCATCTCTGATTTTATAAAGTCCTCTGGCTCTTTAAGGATCAATGTATGAAAAATAGCAGATATTCAAATTATAGTACATTCCACTGTGATCCCATGCTTAAGTTATAGTTAGATATTTTAAAATAGGTATTAGTATTGGTAAAAGTCTGAATATTTGCATGGATTAAAATTTATGTTCCTTTTATTTTGATATTTTGTGGAGACTGCACAACTACTAGAGATCAGAATTTTAAATTAACTTTAAAGAATTCATTTGCACATAGAAAGTCAGTAGATTAAAAAGAATTTTTTTCTGAAAAGCCTTTTAACATTGGGGAAACTATCCATTTTTTTTAAACTGTATTTTTAGTCTTAGCATTTAGAGTGTACTTCTGCTTTCTTTTTTTGGTTGCTCCAGGTAGTGAAGGCTTTGTGTCCTAACCACTGGACCACCAGGGAATGCATTCCGCCCGTGCCTCCCCCACCCGGCCCAATTCTTAACAGCAGAGTTAAGTTATACATAAGATTCTGAAAGTATAAGTTTATGTTTAGGGTGAGGTGATGTTAAAAAAACAATTTTGTTTTTAAACAATTCAGTTTATGATGGCATTTTAGCTTTACAGATCTGATGATTGTAATTAGCTTTTTATGTGTTTCTTCCTCTAGTGAGGATGCACGTTTATTTGCTTTTCAAATACATTTAAAGACATTAAAATTTAAAAATTCTTTGTTTATTTACTTCTGGCTGTGCTACCATTGCTGTGAAGGCTTTGCTTTAGTTGTGGCAAGCACGGGCCCCTCCGGTTGCACTGTGTGCCGGCTTCTCATTGCTGTGGCTTCTCCTGTGCAGAGCATGGGCTCAGGGCACTCGGGTTTCAGCAGTTGCAGCTCCCAGGCAGGTTCTAGTGTACAGGCTCAGCAGTTGTGCACGGGTTTGGTTGCTCCACCCCATGTGGGATCTTCCCAGATCAGGGCTTGAACCCATGTCCGCTGCATTGGTAGGTGAATTCTTTACCACTGAGCCACCAGAGAAGCCCTAAAGACATTACATTTTCAAGTTGGTTGCTTGGAAAGGAATCTATGTCAATTTGAAACCTTTGAACATCGTTTTACAATTTGTTGTACAGTTTGTTCGCTTTTATACAAATGACAGTTTTAAGGTAACAGTCTTAGAAAGCTCAGATTTCCTTTGGGATAAAAACTATATTAACTTAGTACTGTTAAAGGTATAGAACTCAAAGTTTTTTCTCCCATGTCTTGGGTCTCAGCTGGAAACTTGAGTTACTCTTAATTGAGGACAGACAGGAACTTTCAGGAGGCAAGTGTGGCCATCTCATATTTTTTGCTTAAGAATTTTGATCTACATATTTAGTTTCTAAGACATCTGAGATACTTGCAAGTGCTTTGTTGCTTCACAGAGATAAAACAGAATTGTTAGTTTTGGGGCATCCTGATCCCTTGAACTGCAAATGTACCACCAAGATGTTCATTCTTGTCAAAGTCCCTGATGTGCTCTTTTCTAAAGAATGTGTAACTTTTATAGACATGTATGTAATGAAATAGCTACCTTTGAATTAGCCATACCTTAGTCCTTACCCTCACATGGGCAAGGAAAACAGTCTTCACTTTTAAAAGCACTAACACTTTGTATGAAAGTGAAAGAGGAGAGTGAAAAAGTTGGCTTAAAACTCAACATTCAGAAAACTAAGATCATGGCATCTGGTCCCATCACTTCATGGCAAATAGATGGGGAAACAATGGAAACAGTGACAGACTTTATTTTTTGGGGCTCCCAAATCACTGCAGATGGTGACTGTAGCCATGAAATTAGAAGATGCTTGCTCCTTGGAAGAAAAGCTACGACCGAGCTAGACAGCATATTAAAAAGCAGAGACATTACTTTGCCAACAAAGGTCCATCTAGTCAAAGCCATGGTTTTTCTAGTAGTCATGTATGCATGTGAGAGTTGGATTATAAAGAAAGCTGAGTGCGGAAGAATTTATGCTTTTGAACTATGGTGTTGGAGAAGATTCTTGAGAGTCCCTTGGACAGCTAGGAGATCCAACCAGTCCATCCTAAAGGAAATCAGTCCTGAATTGGAAGGACTGATGCTGGAGCTAAAACTCCAGTACCTTGGCCACCTGATGCGAAGAACTGACTCATTTGAAAAGACCCTGATGCTGGGAAAGATTGAAGGCAGGAGGAGAAGGTGACGACAGAGGATGAGATGGGTGGATGGCATCACTGACTCAATGGACATGAGTTTGAGCAAGCTCCGGGAGTTGGTGATGGACAAGGAGGCCTGCAGTGCTGCAGTCCATGGAGTTGCAAAGAGTTGGACATGACTGAGCAACTGAACACTTCGTGAACTTGACTCCATTCTGGCAACCTGACTCCATTTTGGCCAGCCTGAGCTCACCTAGGGGAGGAACTGCTTCAGACTAGCCAGTGATGAGTTCAGGCTTATTGATGTACACATCAAATTTCATCTCTTAAGGGATGAAGGGCAGCCAGGCTGGACTGATGAGTATCCTTACTGGTTCCTGTCAGAAAAATCGACTTTGGCCAACAGTTTGTAGTCTGATGTCTGAAGACTTTACAGCCAGACATATGCTTCCTATGAGGAGACGTGTTCATTGGCATAACATATATTTGCTCTGGTCAGTCTTCTAGAAGTTACTGTCATAGAGTTCAGACTCCATTCTGATAGTGTATTTATATATGGACAAAGGTTATTTTCCTCTTTTAGCAACAGAAAAGGGTACAAATTTAGGGTACTCTCAGGACCTAACATACAAGGAAAGCTTGTGGTTTCCTGATCCCAGTGTGATAGACTTTGTGGTTAAGTGGTTGCCCGGCTAAGTTAAGGGAAAGCCTGCTTGACAGTTCCACACAGAGATAAGGATCTTTGTCTCCTGTTAACAAATGGATATGTTAGTAATGAGGAAACACTTAAGATACCTGAATTGTGCAGACATAGCTCCCTGTTTGAAGATGACCCCTGTGGTGTTTGACAGCAATAATTATAAACTCATGCTGGTCACTACAGTTTTCTAAGTTGAAAGAAGAATGTACTTTAAAGGCCCTGGATGTAAGCACCAGCTGAAGCCATGCTCCTGTTCTGGTTTCTTTTCTGTCTAGCATAGGGATTTCCACATCCACATTTTTTGAAGAAAGAAATACTTAAGTTTTATGATTGAGCCTGAATAAGGTGGCCTTAACTGATTGTTCTAAAATATCTGAAATATTCTCTTTTGTAATGTACTTATTTTATATTTGTCATTATTCAGTGAAAACCTTTAAGCAGGCTTAGAAAATCATGGTTATATACTACTGGAGCAGGGTTTATAGTTGTTGTGACCTCTCTATCACTGAGGGACTCTTGTATAATTCTCCTCCTCCTCTCCCTTTCTCAGGAAATCTTCAGGGCTAAGTCAGTTTTTGTGAAGATTAGATCTCCTGTTGATTCTGTAGGTTTATTTATACAACTAGTTGTGTACACAATTATTTTGGGCACAGTACATACTTACCTCTTAAGTTTTCCCACAAAACTAGATTTTTAGGGATGGGCTAGGGGTATTAGTCTGCTGGCTTTTGGGGTATTTGGAATACATTGGAGCAAAGTTTTAATGAAATAATTTTTAATGTAAGTATAGCAAATTTGCCTAGGCATTATGCTTGATATTTTATTAATACTTTGGGTCAGATCCTGTTCCTAATGTATACATGTGGTAGTACAGATGTAATAATTTGAATCACATGTACAATGAGTTTGTCTTTTTCCTGCTATTACCAGTCTATCAGAATTCTGCCAGTTTTTAAACCTTGAATAATTGTGAGATAATTTCTAACTTTAATACCATTATATTTGTGTTGTCTTGTGATATTTGCTTATGATTTTTAAAAATGACTTGAAAATTTGATTTTAAAAAATCATTAGTTTTAGAATTTCTGTGCCTGAATATTAATGCCAGAAAATTTCAAAGGTGTCTTAAGATACCTTCCTTAGAACTGCTTGTTTGTAGTAATTGCCTTTAATGTAACTTAACAAAGTATTAACCAAATTATGTATTTTCTCTTGGCAGCAGTTCTTGTGACTTCTCACCAGGTGATTTGGTTTGGGCCAAGATGGAGGGTTACCCTTGGTGGCCTTGCCTGGTTTACAACCACCCTTTTGATGGAACATTCATCCGTGAGAAAGGAAAGTCTGCCCGAGTTCATGTACAGTTTTTTGATGACAGCCCAACACGGGGCTGGGTTAGCAGAAGGCTATTAAAGCCATATACAGGTAAGAGATTTACTTTGCAGGTTGGGTATGTTTGTAAGATAGAACCCACGCACATGTGAGTCTGAATGTTCGTGTCTCCTACACAGTGGATTTAAGCATATTTTACTCCAATAAATTTTAAGAGTGGGTGTGGTAAAAGCTTCTAGCATGGGAAAAGGATAAGATGTAGCTGATCTTTGGCCAGTTTGTAGCGTGGAGTTGAATTTTTATTTCTGTCCTTCTGAGCGACTTATAGCAATATCAAAATGGCAACCCATTCCAGTACTCTTGACTGGAAAATTCCATGGACAGAGGAGTCTTGTAGGCTACAGTCCATGAGGTCGCAAAGAGTCGGACACGACTGAGCGACTTCACTTCAAACCCTTAAAGGAAAAAGGACTTCATGATTGGATCTCCTGATGGATGACAATGCCAGATTCAGACATGAAAAAAAGTGTTCCTATCTTGCTGCTACTGCTGCTAAGTCGCTTCAGTCGTGTCCGACTCTGTGCGACCCCATAGACGGCAGCCCACCAGGCTCCCCCATCCCTGGGATTCTCCAGGCAAGAATACTGGAGTGGGTTACCATTTCCTTCTCCAATTCATGAAAGTGAAAAGTGAAAGTCACATCGCTCAGTCGTGTCCGACTCTTAGTGACCCCATGGACTGCAGCCTACCAGGCTCCTTCATCCATGGGATTTTCCAGGCAAGAGTACTGGAGTGGGGTGCCATTGCCTTCTCCGGTTCCTATCTTAAAAGGTTCCAAAAGAAAGACAGTGTAGCCAAGATACAGAACATATAGATCAGTGACATACTCTAGGACAGGTGGAGAAGCATGCGACCTTGGCTTCAAAATGCTCACCTTATGAGCACATCTGAGTTGAGTTTCACATCAGAAACTAGACTTCCGGAACCTTGACTCACTCTTCCCAGGCCCAGCCGTATTTATCACAGACATCAGCAGTCCTGCGCGTATGGTTTCACCTAGGCTGGCTGCACCCTGTCAGTCTCCTGCAGTGCATGTGCAGGGTGACTGCAGGATGCATGTCATCCTGGGCATGCACAGGTTTTTTCCATTATCTTCAGACTCCTGGCTAGGACATTGCTGAATTCAGTATCTTGGAATCAGAACAGTGGTCAGTTTCCCAGAAGCCTGGGAATCATGCCCTTTTGGTCGTATCACTCCTCATCCTGCAGGGCAGATAGGCCTGTGTAGAAACCTGATGTGCAGGGCGAGAACAGAGTAAGAGAATTTACTTTAGTCTTCTCCATTAATTTGCTGTATAATCTTGGCCAAAGTAACTTCTGTTTGCTTATATGCAAGTTGGACCAGATGATAAATGAGGTCTTCTTCCAGGACTAATTTTGAGATGCTAAACCAAGCCTTGGCAAAAGATGACTAAAAAGAGATCAAAAGTTTATGTTGTAATTATTTTATAAAGATGTGCATATTGCTCTTTGCCCTTTAAATTTCCGAATTGTTGCAAAACGTATATGTGAATAAATCCACAAAGAGGTGTGCATGAAAACAGTAGGCCTTTGGTGGGGGGGATGGTCTTAGGGTTGTAGTTTGCATTAGAGGTTTTGGGGAATGGTGGTGATTGATACTAGATCGGCAGGGTGAACACAGCTGTAACAGGCACTTTGGGAAAGTTCACAGCCACTCTTAATGATTTTGACTGCTGCAGTTTGTAGTTTTGGTGCAGCTCTTTAGAGAAATAAGAAATTGCAGCTTTGTTTTAGGCAGCTCATAAAAGTTGCTAATTCCATGGAAATTTAGGATGTCCCATCAGTTTTAGTATACTGAAAGGAGGGAGTAATGTAATGTTTGGATCTGTTAGACAAATTCAGGTTTGATTTGCAGCTGTTACATTCAGGTAGAAGAAAACAGACATTCCTAGTTAGGCCTCTTGGAAAAGAATTAAAACAATTCTGTACCATTATAATTGTCTATATCTAACCTTTTGCTCAGTGGATAGACATGTCATTTAATACTATAGCTCTTTGAAATGAAATGAATAAAGGAAAAGTTTTACTTTAAAACAGAGCAAGACATTTTTGATGCAACTGTTTTGAAAAAACTTTAAAGTCTGTCCTGGGTTATTATCCTCCCAAAATTTAGGGCTCCTTAGAGTAGAATTTTTTTAAAAATCTGTCTTATCTACCTACCTACCTTGGGAACAAACTTATTGTTAATGTCATTGCTTCATTTAAGTTACAGTGTAGTTTTTGCCTTCCTTAAGCAATGTCTTTTAAAAAGGGTCTCAAATCTCCTTTACATCTTATGCCTCACCCGAAGAGGTGTGGTTTTAGGGTCCACAGTCTGAGGTCTTTCTGGAAGAGAGAGTGGTCCTGGGTGAACCAACAATTAAGGTAACTTACAGGAGGTAAAATAGGTAATTCCAGTTTCACTGATAGTTTTACCCTGAAAATTCTTTCTGTGAAGGCTTTATTGATCTTATTTATATCAATCAAAAATAATGGGACATTAAAAATTATACCTGAAGGACTTCCCTGGCAGCCTAGTGATTAAAACTGCACTTCCATTGCAGGGGTACAGGTTCCATCCCTGGTCGGGAAACTAAGATCCCATGCGCCTTTGGCAAAACAAAACACCTTGATGGTTATCATTCTTGTTCGTTAGGGCAGGTATTATACATTGAGCCAAATGTCCAGCGAACTGTTCTTATTTATAAATACATGTTTGTTTTTTAGGTTCACATTCAAAGGAAGCCCAGAAAGGAGGTCATTTTTATAGTGCAAAGCCTGAAATACTCAGAGCAATGCAACGTGCAGATGAAGCCTTGAATAAAGACAAGATTAAGAGGCTTGAGTTGGCAGTATGTGATGAGCCCTCAGAGCCAGAGGAGGAGGAAGAGACGGAGGTGGGACACTGCTAACAGGCAGTTGTTACTATTGTTTGGAAAATGTTGAAAAGTAGGGAGGGACATGTTAGAGTGGTAATTTCCTATTTATTTCAGTTCAGTTGCTCAGTTATGTCCAACTCTTTGCAACCCCATGGACTGCAGCACGCCAGGCATCCCTGTCCATCACCGACTCCCGGAGCTTGTGTTTGGTACTCATACACACATTTTCTTACACCTCTGATCATATTCAATTACTTAAGAGTCCTCAGCAGTCTAGCACCCTTTTTTACTTAAGTTCTCAAGTCTGCTGGAAACACACATGCTTATAGGAGGGAATACCCTTTTGGTAACCAGTATAGAGAGCTAGGGACAGTGGGACATGGTGATAAAATTGATTGTGGTGTCTGATAGTAACTTTCTGTATGAGGGTGTGGAAATTATCCAGTTTTATGTTCTAATGCTTTTTTGTTGTATTTTAGATTGGTAAGAAAAAGTTGAAAGACAACCTTGGTTTCAAATATTAATTGTCACTTTCAGTGAATTAAATCTTAAATGAACAAATAATGGGTATACTTAAACATTATTTTCTAATTTAGTAAATTAATGAGATGTGCTTAAACAGAGTCATCTATAAGCTGCTTGATTTTGTTTTATTCTATTCTATATGAGATAGGCATATAAAATACATATTTTAAGAGAAACTGGCACTTCAGTGGTGGTCCCAGAGCTGGGGGCCTGGGTTCGATCCTCATCAGGAACTAAGAGCCCACATACAACGAGTAAGCCCGATTAGTGCAACTAAGAACAAGCGCAGCCAAAACAAAAAGAGAGAAAGAAATGTTTTTAATCTTATTTTTGAGGTTGAGACCAGGGATCATAACATTAATCAGATGTTTAGATCTGGGTAGTAATGACAAATCATTTAACCGTGTAACTACTTTACATATAAGGGAGGTCTATGAGAACTGAACGTGGCTTGCTGAAAAAAAATACAGCTGGTTTGTGGAGGAGCAAGGACTAGAACTAGAATGATTACTGTTTTTTTTTTTTTAATTGTAAGTAATTTATAGAATGGTAAACTTTATATGTTCAACTGTAAGAGGAGAGATGACCCTGGAAGAAAGACAAGTTTTTTCTACAGCTGTGACTGTTAATGAGGACATCACCTATGGGTATTGTCATGTATGGTCATCCTAAGGACTTAATTAGTATTGAATAGGAAAGAACTCTCATGACAGAATCACTTAATCCTGTATTGTGATATTTGTATTAATTTTAGGTGAAACTGAAATTGCTATCCATTGAGAAAGAAAATAGTTTATTTCTGAAGGTGGGTTCTTCTCTTGATATATGAAGCTGTAGCATATTGAGAGAGATTCCCTAGCAATATTGTCATTTTTCCAAATTTTACTCTTATATTTTAAAATATTCTTTGTCTCTCAGGTAGGTGCCACTTACACATCAGATAAGAGTGAAGAGGAAAATGACATTGAGAGTGAAGAGGAAGTGAGGCCAAAGGTGCAAGGATCCAGACGAAGTAGCCGACAAATAAAAAAACGAAGGGTCATATCAGACTCTGAGAGTGACGTTGGTGGCTCTGATGTGGAATTCAAGCCAGACACTAAGGAGGAAGCAAGCAGTGATGAAATAAGCAGTGGCGTGGGGGACAGTGATAGTGAAGGCCTGGACACCCCCGTCAAAGTTGCTCCAAAGCGGAAGAGAATGGTAACTGGGAATGGTTCCCTCAAGAGGAAGAGTTCAAGGAAGGAAATGCCTTCAGCCACCAAACGAGCAACTGGCATTTCATCAGAAACCAAGAATACTTTGAGTGCTTTCTCTGTCCCTCAAAATTCTGAACCCCAAGCCCACATTAGTGGGGGATGTGATGACAGTAATCGCCCCACTGTCTGGTATCATGAAACTTTAGAGTGGCTTAAGGAGGAAAAGAGAAGAGATGTGCACAGGAGGCGGCCTGATCACCCTGATTTTGATGCATCCACACTCTATGTGCCCGAGGATTTCCTTAATTCCTGTACTCCTGGGATGAGGAAGTGGTGGCAAATTAAGTCTCAGAACTTTGATCTGGTCATATTTTATAAAGTGGGGAAGTTTTATGAGATGTACCACATGGATGCTCTTATTGGGGTCAGTGAACTAGGGCTGGTATTCATGAAAGGCAACTGGGCCCATTCTGGTTTCCCTGAAATTGCATTTGGCCGATACTCAGATTCCCTGGTCCAGAAGGGTTATAAAGTAGCACGAGTAGAACAGACTGAGACCCCAGAAATGATGGAGGCACGATGCCGAAAAATGGCACACATATCTAAGTATGACAGAGTGGTACGGAGGGAGATCTGTAGGATCATTACGAAGGGTACACAGACCTACAGTGTGCTGGAAGGTGACCCCTCGGAGAACTACAGTAAATACCTTCTTAGCCTCAAAGAGAAAGAAGAGGAGTCTTCTGGCCACACTCGCGTGTATGGAGTATGCTTTGTTGATACCTCTCTAGGGAGGTTCTTCATAGGTCAGTTTTCAGATGATCGCCATTGTTCCAGGTTTAGGACTTTAGTGGCACACTATCCTCCAGTACAAGTCTTATTTGAGAAGGGAAATCTCTCAATGGATACTAAGATGATTCTCAAGAGTTCATTATCCTCTTCTCTTCAGGAAGGTCTGATACCGGGCTCCCAGTTTTGGGATGCAGCCAAAACTTTGAGAACTCTCCTTGAAGAAGGATATTTTACAGACAAGTTAAATGAGGACGGTGGGGTGATGCTACCCCAGGTGCTTAAAGGTATGACCTCGGAGTCAGATTCTATTGGATTGACACCAGGAGAGAAGAGTGAATTGGCCCTCTCTGCTCTTGGTGGTTGTGTCTTCTACCTCAAAAAATGCCTTATTGATCAGGAGCTTTTATCAATGGCTAATTTTGAAGAATATGTTCCCTTGGATTCTGACATGGTCCATGCTACAAGACCTGGTGCTGTCTTTGCTAAAGCCAATCAACGAATGGTGCTAGATGCTGTGACATTAAACAACTTGGAGATTTTTCTGAATGGAACAAACGGTTCTACTGAAGGGACCTTGTTAGAGAAGATTGACACCTGCCATACTCCCTTTGGTAAACGGCTCTTAAAGCAGTGGCTTTGTGCCCCACTCTGTAACCCTCATGCGATCAATGATCGCCTGGATGCCATAGAAGACCTAATGGTTGTGCCTGACAAAATCTCTGAGGTTGTAGACCTTCTTAAGAAGCTTCCAGACCTTGAGAGACTCCTGAGTAAAATTCATAATGTTGGGTCTCCCCTCAAGAGCCAGAACCACCCAGATAGCAGGGCTATAATGTATGAAGAAACCACATACAGCAAAAAAAAGATTATTGATTTTCTTTCTGCTCTGGAAGGATTCAAAGTAATATGTAAAATTATAGGGATTATGGAAGAAGTCATTGATGACTTTAAGTCTAAAATCCTCAAGCAGGTCCTTACTCTGCAGACAAAAAGTCCTGAAGGGCGCTTTCCTGATTTGACTTCAGAACTGAACCGATGGGATACAGCCTTTGACCATGAAAAGGCTCGAAAGACTGGACTGATTACTCCCAAAGCAGGATTTGACTCTGATTATGACCAAGCTCTTGCTGACATAAGAGAAAATGAACAGAGCCTCCTGGAATACTTGGAGAAACAGCGCAGTCGAATTGGCTGTAGAACCATAGTTTACTGGGGAATTGGTAGGAATCGTTACCAGTTGGAAATTCCAGAGAATTTCATCACCCGTAATTTGCCAGAAGAATATGAGTTGAAATCCACCAAAAAGGGTTGTAAACGATACTGGACCAAAACAATTGAGAAGAAGTTGGGTAATCTGATAAATGCCGAAGAACGGAGAGACGCATCATTAAAGGACTGCATGAGGCGACTGTTCTATAACTTTGATAAAAATTACAAGGACTGGCAGGCTGCTGTGGAGTGCATCGCAGTGTTGGGTAAGGCTTTCAACAGGTTTGTTCCTAAAGCTTTAGTTAGTGATGCCCTGGGTGCCAGTTTTATATTGAAATTATAGCCCACTGGAAAGTCCCCATTGACTCATAACCCTAAACTCAAGTAATGGGTATATATTTTGATCAAATTTCAGTTGAATTTATAGTATTTGAGAAATGTTGCTTTTCAGCTATTTTTGAAAGGTGCATAGAACATTATGTTCTAAGACCTGCTGCAAGTCTTAGTTGTGGCACTTGTGATTGCTGCAGCAGCAGGCAGGCTCTAGCTCCCCAACCAAGGATGGAACTTGTGCCCCGTACTGGGAGCACGGAGCCTTCACCACTGAACCACCAGGGAAGTCCCAAGCTACTATGTTAATTTAAAACTATCCCTTGACCTTTGTTTTACACTCTACACACATATTTGAAAAGATTTTAATCTTTACTTGTTCTCTTAGCCCAAGTTATCACACTTACTTTTAATCTTTACTTGTTCTCTTAGCCCAAGTTATCACACTTACTTTTCTGAGTTTATTTCTGAGAGCCCAGGTTTATGTATTTGTAATTACGTAACCTCTTCAGTTTCCTAAATAATTTCCTTTTTCTTTAAACTTCATGGCCAACTTATTTTGAAGCCTTTGCTTATTTTAGAGTTTTGAAGTGTTTTTTTAGTTCTGAGGGTTTTTTCCTGTGTTTTGACAATTTCTACTTTGAGGGGATAGATTTCTTAAGCTGAAACTAGATGTTATTTCTCATTTTAATAATGAAGTAATGAAGTACTGTAACAAAGACATGTAAAACATTTAGGCTGATGACTCATTTCCAGCTAATGAATCCATTAACAAAGCAGTTTGTATACTGTGCAGTTAGAACAATGTCACTGCAGTGTCTACTTACAGAAAAAAATCTGCCTTTTCTAAAGTGGAACATGCTACCTCCACTAAAAAAGCATTTCTGAAAGACTTTTTATAGAAGTTGGGCCTTTGTTGGTTATCTCAAAAATAATGAAGCCTCACTTTTGTCCTCTCTCTTTACCAGATGTGTTATTGTGCCTGACCAACTACAGTCGAGGGGGTGATGGTCCTATGTGTCGTCCAATAATTCTGTTGCCAGAAGAAGATACTCCTCCCTTTCTAGACCTTAAAGGATCACGCCATCCCTGCATTACGAAGACTTTTTTTGGTGATGACTTTATTCCTAATGACATTCTAATAGGCTGTGAGGAAGAGGAGGAGGAAAATGGCAAAGCTTATTGTGTGCTTGTTACTGGACCAAATATGGGAGGCAAGTCTACACTTATGAGACAGGTAAAGTGTTACAAACGGTGTTACAAAACTTTGAGTGAATTTATTACACATTTAAGCCATTGTTTCCCAAAAAGCTCATGATAGTCACTGACTTACTGGTAAGCAGAGGAAAACTCCTTGAGTCATGAACTGTGTTCATTTCATTGGTCAAATATTTGCCTGATGTTAAAGGAAGTACTTCAGTTAAGAAGGTGAAGTTGGTTCAGGCCATGACTTTTATGAGCCCTGACTTTGCATCCATTTCCTTTGAAGGTTAGATGTATTCATAATGAAAGAAAATTATACAAATGTACATTTGTTCTTAAATTAGGTTCATTTCTAGGAAACCTTAGAACCATTGCACTTGTTCATACAGGAAAACAAATATAATTCATGACCTTTAGTTAACTGTTGGGAACTGCTTTTAGGGAAGACAGTAAATGTATTTTCCTAACCTGTCAGGGGTTGGCTAGTTACTGAGCTAAACATGATTTAGATTTAGGTTTAGAAAAAATGTAACAGAGACACTGGGCCCTTGACAAAAAATTTTTGCTGACCCTCTTATTCTACTGTACTGTATTATATACTTTATACAAATTTGCTGACTGGAGAGGAGCAGTAAAGGTTTTTAACCTTTTCATTTTAAATCAAAATTATCTAGAGAGCACAACAAAAAAAGTACCTGGGAGTTGGGGTGTATTCATCCTCTGAAATTGTTTGGTTTGCAATGGGTTCTAGGCATCAGCAGTTTTAATCCTACTGTTCAGCCAGAGTTGAGAATCAATCACTAGTGTAGTGGGTTAGTGTGTATGTTCTGAGGTTTTAAAGCCAGTTAGGCCCTTGGCCTCACTTTTCCTACATGATTGTGAAGATTGTTTTTTTAAGAGTGCCTGACTTCTAATTAATGTTTATTAGCTTGGCTTATTATCTGTCTTCTGGATATACATAGATATCTCTATCTCTTAATATCAGTCATAAAATACTTTTTCCTTCCTCATTCACAGGCTGGCCTATTAGCTATAATGGCCCAGATGGGCTGTTACGTACCAGCTGAAGTGTGTAGGCTCACACCAATTGATAGAGTGTTTACTAGACTTGGTGCCTCAGACAGAATAATGTCAGGTGAGTTATTTTTCTACCTAAGGCTCTGTTATTTGACAATTCATTTATGCAAGTTTTAACATACTAAAAGTAATCTTTTTGTAAAATTTAATCTTTAGTACCGCTGGGTAGTTGATAAGATTCGAATGATACACCTAAAAGATGTTTCTGCTGTTAAAAGAGGATTCTCATTTTGATCACTTTTTTTTTTTTTAAGGTGAAAGTACATTTTTTGTTGAATTGAGTGAAACTGCCAGTATACTTACACATGCAACAGCACATTCTCTGGTGCTTGTGGATGAATTAGGTAAGACATTAAAATTTCTAAAACATTAGTACAAAGACTTATTTTTCTGGAAAATGGTCTGAGGGACACATTTCTTAAAGAATATGAATATACCCACCTTTGTCCATAGACCCCCACAGTTGGCACTAAGGTGGCAATTTCTAAATCCTTTTAAAATTTAAATTATAATACAGGGATAATTGGATAATAAGGCTATTTAAAGTGAACTAAAAGGAAGTTTCTGAAGCATAGTGGCACTTGAATAGTATTCCTGAACTCCAAGGGCTGATAAGCAGGCCTACTTTAGCTAGAGAGGGCCTGTTACAGAGTGCTTTTGGATGTACTAAGCCGATACTCAGTACATTTTAAAACAATTCTGAGGCCTGTCCTTTTTGGAATGTAATATGGCAGACTGTATAATGTACAGTTATGTATATTTTCATAGGAAGAGGTACCGCAACATTCGATGGGACAGCAATAGCAAACGCAGTTGTGAAAGAACTTGCTGAGAACATAAAGTGTCGTACGTTGTTTTCCACCCACTACCATTCATTAGTTGAAGATTATTCTCAAAATGTTGCAGTGCGCCTAGGACACATGGTATGTATGAATTGTTTATTCAAAAATTGTGTCAGTTTTTGAATGGGTCCTTCCATTGCCAGCATGTAATTTTTCTTTTTTAGGCATGCATGGTAGAAAATGAATGTGAAGATCCCAGCCAGGAGACTATTACCTTCCTCTATAAATTCATTAATGGAGCCTGTCCGAAAAGCTATGGTTTTAATGCAGCAAGGCTTGCTAATCTTCCAGAGGAGGTTATTCAAAAGGGACATAGAAAAGCAAGAGAATTTGAGAAGATGACTCAGTCACTGCGGTTATTTCGGTAACTATAATTGGATATAACTTTACCACGCGGTTTCAAAAACAGTAAAGGGGTGGATGGTGCACTGTGAAAAATGCAAACTAACTAACTTTATTTTTTTTTAATTTTAAGGGAGGTTTGTTTGGCTAGTGAAAGGTCTACTGTGGATGCTGATGCTGTCCATAAGTTGCTGACTTTGATTGAGGAATTATAGACTACATTGCAAGCTTTGAGTTCACTTTTGACAAAGGTGGTAAATTCAGACAACATTATGATCTAATAAACTTTATTTTTTAAAAATGACCATTTTTCCATTTTCTTTCTAGGAAATTAAACCCTTTTAATTCTTATCTACCTTCTACATAATGGTTATTGAATACTCCACAATATATTAAGTCTAGATGTTATGGTACATGCATACACTTTCAGGCTGTTTATACCCACTGTCACCAATACACATAAATGGAGGGGGCTATGAAACTGTATAGGGCTGTATATATACTTGTCTCAGCTTAATGCGGGAAATTGTTTTAATTTCCAGCAATTTGTCTAAACTGTTCAAAAAAAAACTATGAACAGAGTTCAAATACAGGACTGTTTTGAAGAGACTTTCTAAAGTGTACTTTTAAAACATAGTAGTTTTTACCTTTCACAAAACTGAGTTACAAGAATACTTTTGTTTTACAGTGCATCCCTTCCTAGGAAGTCTCATTAAAACACTCACTCTTTCTAGGGGTGATTTTGAATGCTGCACAGGGAAGGGAAGGAAATAATAGTCTTAACTTTTCTTAAAGGATACCAGAAACATTGCTGGATATAATTTAAGATTAGTGTTTTCTCTTTCATAGAAAGAACGTACATACTGGGACATGAGTACAGTTACAGCAAGTCTAGGTGTGCTAACAAAACAGGGCACATTCAAGTACAATAAGATTTTGCTTGAAATTAAAAACAAACTACATGAGATTAAAGCATTAAAATCATATTTCTCAATCTGAATACATGTTAAAAAAAAAATCAAAAGAAATGCAGAAGTGCTAGCTCACATTTTTACCATATTACAAAAGCAATTGGTACCCACGTCCATAAAAGCAGCAACAAAGCTGCTTGTCTATTGAAGAGTAGTACTACTGCAAGTTGGACTGCATTCAATGCTAGTTGTAAAAACACCAGCTTTTTTTTTTCAGAAGTTGGTATCTGTACAAAATTGAAGCTTATTTTCTTCACTTCTGTCCCTTCAAAAGTCTTTACACAGTAATGCTAAAACACCCAGCTTTGAGATCCTGAGTCAATATATTGCCACTTTCTTTTTGGTAGCTTGAGCTTCATAGTGTCAACTGACCTTGTGTATCCATTTTTAATACAGTCTCTTCCTGTAGCATGGGCAAATATTTTAAATCTTCAAAAAAAAAAAACAAAAACCCAAAACGTTTTAAGTTATGATGTTAGAATGGCAGGACTTTTTCTTTAGGGAAGGTATTCAGTTGTGCTGCAATGTATTAGATTCTATAGGTGGAGCAGAGTCATATAGTGTATCTGTATCATGTGTAGGCTCACCAGCTAACGTACAAGGATTAGACAGTGTTCCAGCACCACAGTCACAGAAAAACCTAAAACAAAATATGAAAACCCAAAGATTAGGAAAGTGAGGAGAGGAAAACAATTGAGTAATACAGCAAGTGTGCTACATACATACCTATCATGTCTAATAAATTCTACGTCATGTCCCTGATGGCACTTCTTAATGCAGTTCACACATATGGCGTTTCGATCTGTGGTGTTACAAGTGTGACATCTACAAAACAAAAGCTTACATTATTTTCCTCGATCATCTTATTTATTCAGAATACTGCAATCTGTTATATATTACCCTATGACCTTTGGCTTTTAAGAGGACCAAATTTTTTTTTGTGGTTCTAGTCTAGTTCTGAAAAGAGACTTCAATGGAATATAGCATTTTCCTATTTTGTGTCTCCCAAGGAAAACAAGTAGCTACCTTTATTGAATCAATATGGGGGAGAGGGGAATTAAAACCACTCATGTTAGCTAGGATATAAGGAATACTTAATGACAGTCTAGGAAAACAATATAAATGTTTTACATTTTCAGTGGTATCTATAGTTAGTACAGTACTACATTTTCCCACATTTTATGGTCTCAAACACAGGATCCTCCAAGAAGACCGATCACAACTTAATGTGGACAGCTAATAATTTTCAGTTACATTCTATTAGCAAATACCCAGTTTACTTTCTTTTAGCTCATATACTTAAGGGAAAGCTAAAAATGTTGAGTTCTTGTCAGTTAAGGAGAGAAAACCTTGGTACCTCTCCTTTTTTAAGACAAATAACTGAGAAATATACCTGTAGAAATCATGCATGGGATAGCTGGTATAACTTGATATTTTATATAAACACTGGCCTCTACTAACAGCCTTTTCTATGGCGTCTTGATTGTTCATTATTTTGTTATCTGTAATAAAAGAAAAAAGTAATACTGTATAGTATGAAGACGTAAGATAGAGTTTAAGAGCTTTAAAAGAGGCTAATCAATGAAGTAAAAAAAAAAAAAAAAAAACTGGCTAGAGATAGAAATGAGTTTTCCTTGTATAAGGTACTCCCAACTATTTAGAATAAGTTGAAACAAAACTCTTTCAAAATACATCTCTTGAGTTGCTGGTTAACTACTGTACAGTGACAGAAGGAATTAAATTATTGGATAGCAATGACTTCTGATTATCTTCTCATGGCATATTTAGTGTACTTATAGGCAGAACACAAGATTCCAACATACCTTTCATTGTCACATTAACACCAGATGCTAAAAATAAGCCTCCAAATCGGTTGTTAAAAATTTGATTGCCTTCTAGTGTTGCAGTTGCATGATTTGTGATTTCAATACCTGAAGCAAAATTTACAAACAGCAGATGCATCACTTTATATAGTTTCTTAAAAGAAACCTGAAATATAGCAAATGTAGTAAAATAGTTCTTTTATATAAAAAGTATGTTAAATGTAGTAAACTGTGTATCAGTTCCTAACATCTAGAAAAGAGAAGCTTATTTGAATCACTTAGTTCTCTACCCCTGCTAAGGAAGGAATAATACAGATGGTTCATACTCTACTTTATTGATAATGACATTATTTTAAAATTTCTCTCCAACTAAGAAGATAGGACCCAGAAATATGTGTAGGAAGGAGCTAGATGGTTATTTGGAATTAAAGAGAAATTGTCTTTACTGGCAAAACGTTGAAATATATGCATAATACTTGAATTTTACTTACCAATATCTTTAAAAAAACATTATTTGTGAGGCCAGAGGGCTTGCATTTTATCTTTATTCCTAATGGTAGCCAGTAGTTACTCTATCCAATTAATGATTCTTAATTACTACTGAACTACAAGAACAATATTGTAAGTTTGGCTTAGAGTAGAAGAATCCAAAACTTGGGACTGTGTGAGCTCAGTCACTAAGTCATGTCCAACTCTGCAACCTCGTGGACTGAATCCAAAACTTGGATTAGGTGCTCTTAAAAGCAATTGTAAACAAGCATTCGGCCAACTTCCACAGCACACTGCACACCTTTAGTTATTAAGCAATGATATACCAAGAATCAATTTAATGTACAGCAAACAAGCTACAGGTAACAAAATACAAACCTGCAGCAAATCCATCAAATATTCTGTTTTTCCTCAAGACTGGATGACTATTAGTGCTGATTAGAACACCTGCTTGAGCATTCCTGAAAATATCATTTTCTTCAAGGAGACCTATAATGAAATATTTCCCCAGGTTAGGGCTAATCCACATAGCAAATTTTACTGTCTTTTTGGTGGTATTTAGGTTTTCTTTTAGTTTCTTATTAACTGGACTATAAAATTCATAGGACTAGTTTTTCAACTGAAAGTTTGTTTAGTAATTCACAAATACTTAAAGTAGAATTTAAGCAATAATTTTAAAATTAGCAGATAACCATTCTAACCAATAAACTGGAAGTCCCATGGTTGCAAGGATCATGTATAGCTTACCACTGCATCACCAGTGCCCAGGCACAAGGCATAAAGCTGATTCTTACTCAACACTGCTGAATTAATTCCTTTGAAGTATTTTAGGATCTTTGCATTCTCCATGCTTTAGATTCAAGCCCCAATTCTTTCTAGCCACTATCAGCATTCCTTGATCAGTTTTCTTTACTTTGGTCTCTATTCTGCTATTGTTTTCCCAAATTTCCTATAACTCTATCATATCCCTTTATCAATATAAAAAACTTACAGAATAAAGTTTAAAATTTAACTTGCTGTTTACAGTCTTTCAAAATATTCCCCCAACCTACCCCTCTTGTTTCACTAATTACTTACACTTTGTAATGTGTAAGTAATAAAAAATGTAAAAGTAATAAAAGTAAAAAAGTAAAGTAATAAAAATGCTATACATTTTTATCTCTTGCCTTTGATTTATATTATTTCCTCTTTCTGCAGTGTCATAGTCTGTCTTCTTAATGTCACTTCCTCTGGGAGGTTTTTGGTTTTCCTCTATCAAATTAATTATTCTCTCTTCTGGGATGATAACAGTGATTAAGAGTAGACTGAGGAATCAGACTTCATGCCTTCAAATACTGACTTAGCCACTTCCAAACTCTGGGCAAATTACTTCTCTTTATTTCAATTTCCTTATCAGTAAAATAGGCATAATAGTACCTACCACAATAGGGTTATTATGAGGATTAGTTAATACATGTAAAAGTACACAGTACTAAATAAGTATTAACATGACTCCTATAAAACCTACTTATGTACACTGAATCATATTTAGTTATGTACTAGTGTTTCTCTGCTCCCTGAAGACATGAAATGCTTTTATTTCTGTACACATCTGATCTATCTGTAATTGTTAAGTATTAACCTGTAAATTCCTTTTCTCCTAGAAAAGACTACTCCAAGTGCCTGAGTGCATGCATGCTAAGTCACTTCAGTTGTGTCCAACTCTTTGTGACCCCACGGACTGTAGCCCACCAGGCCCCTCTGTCCATGGGATTCTCCAGGCAAGAATACTGGAGTGGGTTGCCATGCCCTCCTCCAGGGGATCTTCTCGACCCATGTATCAAACACGTGTCTCCTTGACTCGTGCACTGCAGGTAGATTCTTTATACCACTAAGCCACAGGAGAAGCCTGACTATTCCAAGATCCTACCTCTAATCTTGCAGATGTCCACTACAGGCTCCTCAAGTACTACTGCTAAGGTCTAGTCCAAACTACTGCATACATACAAAGCCTTTTCATTACACTGCATATATAAAAATAAAACCTTTAACGATTTGGGCCCTGGCCCCGTTCCAGCCTCAACTTTCAGATCTCTTGCCTTACTAAACCACTGTTTCCTTTTAGACTGTAGCTTACCATGTGCCACTCCATTAGACCATAAACTTTCTGGAGGTAGTACTGTTTTATATTCACCATTTTATCTTCAGTATCTGTATCACAGTGTTAAGCACAGGTATGTTCAATTAATAAGTATGCTACTGGTAAGTCGCTTCAGTTGTGTCCGACTCTGTGCGACCCCAGAGACGGCAGCCCATCAGGCTCCCCCGTCCCTGGGATTCTCCAGGCAAGAATACTGGAGTGGGTTCCCATTTCCTTCTCCAATGCATGAGAGTGAAAAGTAAAAGTGAAGTCACTCAGTCGTGTCCGACTCCTGACCCCATGGACTGCAGCCCACCAGGCTCCTCCGTCCATGGGATTTGCCAGGCAAGAGTACTGGAGTGGGGTGCCATTGCCTTCTCCAAATTAGTAAGTATATACTAGAACAAATGAAAGAGTGAAATAATTACTTTCTATACCAGAATGGGCTTCAAATCCCTACCCCTCATCTTACCAGTAAATACTCATTTTTTCAAGACACAGTTCAAGAGTGCTTTTACTCCAGAACCTTTTCCAACACCTTACAAATAAAACCAACAATTCTGTACTGTGTTTCCTCATTGTATCTAATAAAGAATCCTATCAGAGGATTACATCATTTACTGAACTACTAGATTATAAGCTTCTTGAGAGTCTTTATCATTGATGGAATCATGCTGCTTGGTGGTAGCAGTACATTTTGTTGATTAAGTCTTGTTATGTTAGAGTAATTACTAGCTAATCTTCTATACAAGGTATGTATGATGTTGGGTTACTGATATTTCAGGAATGGTGATAATCTGCATTCGATAGTCTCTGAACAAAATGAACTGGCAAGAGGCAGGGACTGTAAGCTTTTGCCTCAATGCAAAGTTGATTTGACGTTTATGGATACCAAACTGAGCACATCTTGGCTTCAATAATTCAATTCTCCAACAAAGATGGTTGTGAACAGGTACAAATAAGCAATACTTACTGACTACAAACATTTTTATATATTTACAGATCAATTAATTTTTCACATCTAGTTCTATAACTTGACTTTAAAATTTATTATAATCATATCACTATTCTGGATAATAAAAAGCCCAGAGAGGGGGTGTAAACAAATTCTGCTACCTTAAAAAAGCCTTACCAAAAAAGCCTTAAAAAAGCGGCACAAAGTAGCTATAACAGGAGAAGGAAAATTCTGCAAACATGTCTCCTTTAACTCTAGGCACTAACCTCCTAAGCCATCTCAAGATTTAATAAGAACGACCGTGATTCCTTCACAATGACATTAACTGGCAATGTCACTGATCATTAAAGATATGGAAGAATAATGGAAAACTGGGTTTTTAACTAATGCAAACTTAACAACAATACCTCGACCCCCATTAAATATACAGATGCCACCATCTCTTCCATCATGGATTTTATTTCTTCTTAGTGTAGGATTACTATCTGTCTTAATCCAGACTCCAGCCATTGCATTGTCAAATATTTCATTGTCTTCTATACAGCCTAGACCTATAAATGGAAAATTTTAGGTTATGTTATTTAGAAAGTATATTTCTAAAGACAATATCACTGAAAAAAAAAAAAAAAGGTAAAAGATTAAACATACCAGAATTATAAACTAGAATTCCACCATTCTGTCCTCCCCAGATTTTGTTGCGCCTAATTTTGGGGTTGCTTCCAGTCCTATGGATAGAATAGAAAGTAATGCCATCTCACTGCTTCTGCTCCCACATCCCATGTTAACAGTAAGAAAACCCACAATAATCACTTTAAGAATTAACAACATAATTAAACATCACCTTCAAGATACTCTGAGAAGTCTGTCAGTGAGGAAACGGGCTTAATTTTGCATAATTCTATCTTCCCACAGAACAGACTTAGCTATAGATTATTACTACACAGTCTCCTAATACGTAAACTAAACTGAGGATGTTAGATTAAGTAACATTTATTATTATATGCTCCCCTCATATGTAAAATAAAATATGATCAGGACTACTGCAATTCCAAAAACTGGTAAAATACAAGAAAGAAGGATTTAAAGCCTAATAATTTTGCAGAACGAGCATAAAAACAGAAGCTCCCATTTAATAAGTACCTATGACATGTAGGTACCTTACAGGTATTTTTACATAGCTTTCCACTCTCCAATATGATAGAGTACACTGATAGCTGATAAGGACTGTCACACCGGATGACACAACAGTGGAAATGAGCTCTTATGGCATATGTGCCATTCAGCCAAAACTTACACACAATTTAAGCCAAGAGTATGAACACACATACAAAAGGAGGAATAAAAATTGAGCATTTAATAACTAGGTAATTTTTTCTATTTACCCTACACACTCACAATTCCCTCCCCGAAGAAAGCCAAATGTGAAAACATTTACCTTATCTGAACCCCTGAATACATATGATTATAAATATCATTGTCCTCTAGTACTCCATGTCCATTGTCATAAAAATAAACACCAACCTAAAATTAATAAAGATTTTTTTCAAATTAAAAAAATGTGTTTATAAAACAATAATTTCCCATACTAAGTCAAACATAACCTTACCTGCTTGCCACTATGTATCCTGTTTCTTCTCAGTACTGGAGTGCTGCCAGTTGTCACCCAGACTCCGGCCAGAGTATTACTATAGACTTCATTCTCTTCTATTACGCCTTGTCCTTTCTCATGCTAAATAAAAGTTATTGACTATAATAGGTATCTTGTATAAGCCAAGTAATTTACAGTATAGTCTACCTTTTGAGACAAATTATGACCAAAAAAAAAAAAAAGAGCTAACTGGTAACATTCTCTTACCTAGTCTTTACCTGAGTTTAAGCTCAAAGGTTTTATACTGTCCTTTGTGTATTTTTGTATTTTTAAATCTATTATGGTAAGAATAGTAGCACTGGATTTTCTTATCTCATTCTAAGATATAAAACAAACCAAAGTTCTCTCACTTAGGAAGTTAATAATTATTTCAACCTATCACTGGTTCAAAACAAGGTTCAAGTTACTAACATTTTTATTTTTAGTAGAAGATTTAAGACATGAACATTTCTAGAACTAGGAATAAAAATTAGACTCACACCTGGCATCACACAAGGACCTTTCTGAAATTCTCATTTTCTTACTCTAATAACAGTGTCAGATACTATGATGACAGAAGACACAGGACGAATACACGAATTTTGTAAGATGCTTAATTATGTTTCAACATCATGTCAAATGGCTTTTTCAGAAGATAAAAATATTCAAGTCTAGTATTACTAATACTCAGTGATATTATGATTTTAATTAACAGTTTTGGAAAATCTCAGAGACTCATACAGTAATCACACTGGCCAAATTCTAGTGTAACAAATATAACTCAGACTACCAACCATTTGTTGTATGCGTTCAGCCCATACTGCCATTATAATTAGATATTTCAATAAAAAGGTGTATCTCCTATGCTTAAATTTAGTCAGTTGACAAAACTATAGAGCACTACACACAAAATATTACATCATTCATACACTGGGAGAGAGAAAAAGTTGAATATGGCCTACTTACAGGTAGACATAATTTTGTACTTTCTTTCTTTTCTACCCCGACTTTAATTCATGAAGTTCTAGAACTGTATTTATTAACTTACCACATAAATTCCACCATGCTGGCCATCATGAATTTTGTTATGTCGAACAATTGGACAACTGTTTGTCCTAATCTGAATTCCTGCCAATGCATTGCCTATTTAAAAATAAAAGTTACAATATCAACATATGGAGCCTAATGGAACATAGTAAGAGCGCAATTCTGTGAAATATGTCATATTCAGAAAGACACTTATGATCCATGAACATTTCAGAACAAAACTAAGGGAACTAGGAGTGTAAGAAGATGCAGAAGGATTGCAGGCAGTCTAAGAATAGTGGTTACGACCAGAGATGCTGGAGCCAGGCTGTTAAGTTTTGACTCCCAGGAATTTGACTTATTTCCTATGTGACTTTGATTAAGCTGCTTAAACCTCTTTGTACCTTTGTTTCCTGACCAGTAAGTGGGGGATATTTAATAGTGCCTACTTCACAGGGTTGATGTAAATATTATATGACTTAATTCAAGTAAGGTACTCAAAAAAGTACCTAGCAATCTATCCAGTAAGTATTAGCAAAAGAGGACACCCAGGAACATATCAGTGTCTAGCACACAGATACCTAATAATTGTTTGCTGAATTAATACCTCAAAAGTTTTAATGAGGAGTATTTTCCCTTTCTAATTAGTACCAAAGTGTATTAAACTACCACAGAAATTGCTAAACAATGGAGTGAATTAAGGGAACTGCAGATACTCTGTGAGAATAGGGTCTTAGTTTTATTTTCATCCCTAGTATGTAGAACAGTGCCTAATACATCGTAGATACTCAGTAAATGTTTGTTAAGTGAATAAATGTCACAGAATAATCTTTATTGAGAATTTAAAGAACCTAGATCAGTTCTCCTATTCAGAAGGTTTCAAAATGGTCCATTTACTAATGACAGGAACACAGGCCAGGTTCTAAAATTTTATAGAACAAAATACATTTACCATAAATGTCATTTCCTTCAATAAGGCCTCGTCCATCACCGAAGATGTAAACTCCACCTTGATTTCCATTAAATATAGAATTCCCCCTATAATCATGTGGGGAAATAAAAAACACACAAAAGAATCTATTCAGAAAAGCTTGCTTGTTTTATTAAAAGCCCAGCCATGTTCACGTGACCTTAGAAAATTATTTAACTTCTACGAGCCTCAGCTTCCTAATTTATGAAATGAGAAACTAGATGATTTCCTTTTAATTCTAAGACTTAAAGCTTTGGAAAAGCCATCTAGTATTTGAGATGCTGGCACCCCACTCCAGCTTTCTTGCCTGGAGAATCCCATGGACGGAGGAGCCTTGTGGGTTGCAGTCCATGGGGTCGCTCAGAGTCAGACATGACTGAGCGACTTCACTTTCACTTTCATGCACTGGAGAAGGAAATGGCAACCCACTCCAGTGTTCTTGCCTGGAGAATCCCAGGGACAGGGGAGCCTGGTGGGCTGCCGTCTGTGGGGTCGCACAGAGTTGGGCACGACTGAAGTGACTTAGCAGCAGCAGTAGCAGCATTCTTAGAAATTCCCCTCAAAAGTGCTAATTCAGGGAACTCCCAGACAGTCCAGTGGTTAGGACACTACACTTCCACTTCAGAGGGCCCAGGTCTGATCTCTGGTCAGAGAACTAGGATCCCACAAGAAGCGAGGTCAAAGGAAACAATAACACAACTTATTAAAATTTACAAAAGAGGAGCTAATCCATTTAAAAGAACTTTTCTTAGCTCATCTACAAGCATTTGTTGAATAGTAATTAAGATGGAAATCACACAATCAACTTTCATAAAGCCAGTGGAAAACAATTTTACAGAAATAATTCATGGTCATTGATTTCATTATCATAGCTCTGTTTTACAAGTCTTAGCCAATGCCTGTAAGACTGGATCTGTGGATTCCCCTGGTGGTCCAGTGGTTAAAAATCCACCTCCCAATGCAGGGGACATTGTAAGATTCCACAAGCAGTGGGGCAACTAAGCCCATGTGCCACAAGTACTGAGCCCACGCTCTAGAGTTTGTGCTCTGAAACAAGAGGAGCCACTGTAACGAGAAGCCCACACACTGCAACTAGAGAGGAGACTCCACTCTCTGCCACTAGAGAAAGTCCACGTGCACCAACGAAGACCCAGCAGAGCCAAAAATAAAATACATAATAATAAAAAAGACTGGATCTGTTTGTTTCCTTGCTGTGGCCAGAGGGAGTGTCAGGAACTGACAGCTTAAAGTTTTGACTCTTTTGTTATTCTTGGTCTCTTTGTCCAAATATCTTAAGAGATAATTAATAACCTAACTATCTGATCTCAGAAAGAAAAAGGACAAGACAGATCATTCAGATTCCAAGAGAAGATCACAGCCCTATTTACTCATCTATAATGAAGTTTGATGAATTTAAAATGAAAACCACAGCATTTGCAATTTTTCATAAAAAATAGAGGTTACATGGATGAGATCACTAATAAAAAACAAAACACCGCAAAATAAATGCAATAGCTATGTTCATTCAGATGCACAGACTTTTATCTATCTTATAGTAATCAGGTGTCTAGGAAAAATAGAGTTAAAGCTAAGTATCTTAACTCTTTTTATAACATAAAACATAAAGTGAAAATATAATTCTCTTCCATAATTATATAGAAATACCTTATTGTTGGGTCACTATTTGAGGTAATCCATACACCTGCAAAGTTGTTTGCATAGATTTTATTCTCTATGAATTGTCCTCTTCCTTTTTCATGAACATATATTCCCCCAGTCTGCCCATGATGAATTTCACATCGAACCACTGTGGGGTTAGCATAAGCCTTTACTTCAAAGCCTGCTATCCGGTTTCTGTGTATGTTGCAGCTTTCAAAGTAACCCTGGAAAATACAGAAATTAAGCCTGAAGGTAAGGCTACTTTCCAAAAAGAAATGACATTAAAAAACCTTTTAAATGTATACCTCCAAATTAAGTATTAGAAACATTCAAGAGTTAAGAATGAAAGAGAGACAGATATATACTAAATTTAAAATTATAAACATTTAAATGTTTTAAGCATTTCAGTTTAATTAATTTGAATTAATTAAATCCTCTTAATTAATGTGAGTATATTCAAAGCCAGGAAAGAAAAACAGGGAAAGATTTATTCAATAAATGCAAATAAATACCATTACCGAGTAAGAATACATATTCAACAAAAGGTTTAAGTATTAAAGAAAACCTTAAAAATGTCCCCAAAAAATCAACTATTAAAAAGCTGACCAAAGGACATAATCAGAGACTACAGTAAAAGACATAATAATGTTCATCTTAGCACAGTAAGAGAGAACTGACTCAAAATGTTGTGAAGATCTAGGCTCATGTTATACATGCTATCATGTTTAGTGAAAAGAACAGTATACACTGTACTTTAAGATAATATACATTCAATATGACTCAATTTTATTTGAAAAAACAAAAAAACAACAACAAAAAACAAACCTGAAGGATAAAACAAGAATATGAGAGTGTGATTAAATGAATAGTGGTATTATGCATGCTTAATGTATCCTTTATGCTTCTCTAAATTTCTTAAACTTTCTACAATGGATATATGTTACTTATTTTCTAAAGATAATAAACATTACTGTAATACTGATATCTTAAATTCTAAGACCCAGTCAGACTGAATGTTAGAGGAAAAAATGAGAGAGTTAAATGACAGCACTCCTAGGAGTATGAAAGCCATTTCATACTCCTTGTCTACCTCCCTTCAAAAACTGAATGTGTTCCCCTCTCATTAAATTCCCTTTCACACTAAGTATTTTCTTATGCTACTTCCATGTACTATCTTGTGCTTAACTTGTTATATCCATTTTTACCAATTATAAGCTTCTGAAGAGAAAGGGTGCCTCTTTTACTAACTTCTGGAGCATCTATTTAAGATTTTACACATGGTAAGCACTCAAACATGACTTGATAAACTTTTTGCCAAATCTAGTAGAGGTTAAAACAGGATGTAATTCTGAGTATTCTAATATACTACATATTTAACTCTTTAAGAAAATGTCTGAGAATAACATTTAGAAGTAGTTTTCAGGTTTCATTTCCCACAAATAAAGTACAAATCACTTACAACTTATACCTGTTAACATATAGGTTATAAACTTACTCTTTTTAAAAAAATTGGGGGATTGCATCAAAAATAGTTCCTTAATACATGAAAAAATTTTTTCTTCTTTGATTTATATAAAAAAAAATTGGATCAACACCAGGTGTATACAGACTATTATGGCAAAACTGAGCATCAAAGAAACAACAATTGTGAAAGAGATTAAACTGAAAGAGATTAATGACAGTTTGGAACAATTCAACATTTTGATGTTTTCATCATTGAGAAGGGAGCTCAACTTGTTTCTGTCACGAGTTGAATGATATACCCTGAATGGTAAACTTGGGAAAGAATAAACTGAGTATGCTCAATTCAGCTTCACTCTTTTTCTCCCTCAAGTGAGCTGCCCTTAGGGGAATATACCTTCTTTACCATACCATGAACATTGCCTGTGACTAAGTAGATAAGTGCATTTTATTCCAGGGTTCAGTTAAACAGACCCATTTAGTTCTCATTCTAAGTTATATCCTCCAATTTAACCTTTAAGGGAAATGAAGTTGATATTTTAACCTCCTTATGCTACTTCATAGCTTTGATTTCTTAATTTGCTCACAATGCAGCAGGAAAAGGTATGCTATTTACTGGGCTTCTATGAAGATTCCAGTGACAGGACACTGTCATGTTCCAGCTGTGCTAGTACAACATACAGTACTGCAAGTATACTTTGCTACAGTGTATCTACTAGAAAATTTTCAACTGCATGGTTGCTTTTTTGGCAACACCATACATACATCTTGCTGGATCTTAGTTCCCTGAACAAGGACTGAACCCAAGCCCTCAGCTGTGAAAGTGCATAATTCTATCCATTAGACCACCAGTGAATTACTTGTTTTCTTTAGGTTTTGATTTTGCACACTTAGGAGAGTCAACTAGGACCCACAAGTTTACTAAGGCAAACAGCAGTCCCTTTCTTTATTTTCCCTTGTCCAGAGGTCCCCATTTTCAATTCTTTTGACTGACTTTCATATTTTTAAGTGAAAATGCGTACTATCTTGAGTTTGCAGTTTTAGGTATTATGTGCTGATCTCCTATTACGAAAGATGAGATTTTGCTCTTCTACAATTATCTTGTTCTCTTTTGCTTAGACGTCCAGTGATAATTCTATCCTAAACTTGCTACTAGTTGTTTAAATCACTTTTTTTTTTTTTTGGTGGCTGCAAGGCCCAGCTTGCAGGGACTCCCTGTCGGAAGACCAGGGATAGATCCCATGCACTTGTCAGTGAAAGCCTGGAGTACTAACCAGTTGACTGCCAGGGAATTTCTAATCATTTTTTTTTTTTTTTTTTTTTAATTTTTGGCTGTGCTGGGTCTTTGTTGCTGCGTGTGGGCTTTCTCAAGTTGTGGTGAGCAGGGGCTACTCTCTACTTGCAGCACGTGGGCTTTCTTATTGCAGTGGCTTTTCCTGTTACAGAGCACAGGCTCTAGAGTGTGTGGGCTTCTGTAGTTGCAGCTCGCAGGCTCTAGAGTGTGGGCTCAGTAGTTGTGGCGCATGGGCTTCGTTGCCCCAAGGCACGTGGGATCTTCCTGGATTACGGATGGAAATGGTGTCCCCTGCATTGGCAGGTGGTTTCCTAACTACTGGACCACCAGGGAGGCCCCTCAATCACTTCTTAATATATTTGTATTCACATTAGGTTCTTCCTGAATATAAGCAATTTTAGAACCTGCTCTAATCTGAACTGGTTACCATGATCATAGGCACATGCTTATTTTACCACACTGTAATTTAGAGGTTAAAAATGTCTCCTAGTTCTATCAAAGATGGGAGTTATAATCTGTATCTTTTGTTTTAAGAGAACTTTCAAGAAAAGAAAGTAGCAAAAAGTTTTTGAAAGAAAATTTTTTCTTCTTCATGCTCTTAGAATCTTTTACATTGCTACAACTGTGATTTTATTACAGTCAGGGCAACATTTGGTTGACACACATAGTTTTATAATATCATAAGAAAACTAACCTACTGTTATGAATTGAAGGATTCAGTTAGTGTAATTTTGCTTTAAAATACATTTTAATGAAATGCATCTATTTTGTTAAGAAATGCCTTTAGTGCAAAATGGTGTAATGGACTCTAAGTAGTAAACGTAATTCTACTCTGCCTTTTAAGACGCAAACCATGAAAGCTCTAATATATATACAAAACTCCAAGGGCACAGACATTTTCCCAGACTATTCCTTATTATAAAATGATTTATTTCCCTACCAGAAGATACCAGATTGCTAACAGCTTCTTCTATATTCTAAAATAAAAGCTTGTTAACTTTTCAGCACAAGCATTTCTAAATCTTTGATATATGTCCTTAAAAATGATCATTCTACCAAGCTAAAAAAATTAACATTGATTAATAGAAGGTGAGATTAAATATTTTTTCATTAAAATTTTTTGAATTGAAAGTCTTTATTAAAGATGGCAGAATGAAAGGCATTCAAGAGTTCCTCTTAAACTCTCCAGATAAAAGGAATGAATAAAAAGAAAAATATGTTATCTTCATTGAAATAAATGTCTACAATCCCAAACTATACTCTATCAAACACTTGCCTAATACTGTGATATCTGGATAAGGAAGACAAAGGTGAGAGCTACCTTTAGCAAGGTATGTTTCCCCAAGTAACTGTTTTAATAAGCAAGCATAACCAATGATCTACTAAGTAGTGACATCTAGTGTCATGAACAGAACACAGGAGAGGAAGGAAATAATCCCACAGTAATATTTTCATAGAAATAATTTAGGCACAAGAAGAAAATCTGAAGACACACACTAATGTACAACTTCTATTATCTAAAACTTGCATTTTTTATCTAAAGAGGATTATCCAAAGTAAAAAGGAGCAGAGGAAAACCATACTTCAACATAGTTTTTGTCTCCTGTCAATCTATCATGAGTTAAATTCATAAACTTAGAATACATATCTTGAAATTTTTATAACAATTTGCTACTGCTGTATTTTAATTTTACTTTATGAAAATAACACTCTGCAACAGACTGAATATTAAAACAAAAAACCACAAAGAATTGGGGAACTGTAGATGTTGATTGAAAAATTATTTTAGGAGTGAGAATGGCACTGTGGTTATGTAAAAGAAAAAGAAGGAATCCTACCTTTAAAAGAAAGATACATGCTGAAATGTTTACAGATGAGACGATGATATCTGAGATTTGCTTCAAAATAATTCAGAATAAAGAAGAGAATAAGCAATGTATGAGGAAGTACAGATGAAATAAAACTGACCATGAATTGAAAGTTTGAATACGGAGGGTGGATACATGGGAAATTCATTACAATATTGTCTCCAGTTTTATATATGCAAGAAGGATTCCATAAAACAAAAACACATTAAAAAAATCAGATATAAAAACCATACTGGAAACAAAATAGAAAAAGAGACAAAGATATGTAGACATAGTAAAAGACACAGATTTGAGGAAATTACACAGAATCGCAGGTGGTGCTGGTGGTAAAGAACCCGCCTGCCAAAGCAGAAGACGTAGAGACGTGGGTTTGATCCCTGGGTCGGGAAGGTCCCCTGGAGGAGGGCACTGCAACCGACTCCAGTATTCTTGCATGGAGAATCCCACAGACAGAGGAGCCTGGTAGGCTACAGTCCATGGGACTGCCAAGAGTCACACATGACTGAAGCAACTTAGCACAGCACAGAACAAAGGAAAAGAACGGAATAATATAGAACAACATAAGTAATAGAGAAGATAACTAAGTTTCTAAAGAAAGGAACATATGAAGCAGAAAAGTAGTAAAAAAAAAAAAACAACTATTAACATATAACAAAAAAATCACATGGATAACTGAAACAGAAAAGCAAATCTCCATCAGAAAGGAAAAAACAAAAACAAAAACCCAGAATGATCTCAGACTCCTCAGTCACCCTCAGTTCTAGAAATACAAAATGACTACGCAATTCTGAGTGAACGAAAATAAAAAACTATATACTCAGCAAAGTTAAAAGGTTAATGGGTAGACATTTTCAAGTGGGAAGAATTCAAGCTACAATACCCATAAGCCTTTCTTTTAAAAATAAACAAAATCAAAATGGCTAGATGACAGAATAGCCATACCAAGAATGAATCAAAATAAAATCAGGAATGGAAAAACTGTGATAAAAGGACTGAAGGTTAATAAATATAAACACAGACCAATAACTGTAGGAATAGAAATGTTATAAAGCACTAAAGAAAAATAAGGATACAAATGATGGAGTACAGAGGTTTGAAATATAAAGTATTTTTTATAATTTTTCAAAAGTTTAAACATGCAGTTAATTATGACAAACTCTAGAACCATACCCTTTGAAATTCTAGGGATGTCTTTTATACACGGCATGTAATATTTTAAAACATTAAGATTTAAAGAAATGTCAGAAATTCTTTCACCATTCATTCTTGCCAATATAGGAGTTTAAATTCTAAGCAGGTCATAGACAAGGAAGAGGAAAGACAATTTCAGAGAACAGTACAGAAACTAATTTAAATATTTACTCTGATGTTCTCTGAAGTTCTATTAAAAAACAAAGTCAAACTTTAAAAAGGTTAACCTTAGTAATACTCTACCAATCATGGAAACCAACACAAAAAACACCTTAATAATAAAGAACATTCTACCAAAGGATTTTAAAGGATTGTATCACAATACTAAAATAGATGAGAGGCCCAAGATATGCTTTTATTCCCATCTTTTCCTTATAAGTCTATATAATTTATATATTTCCATTAAGGATTGATGAGATTTATATCTGTAGGATCGCCCAAGATTTGTTTTTTAAAAATTTATAAACTTGAATCTATATAATGTAAACTGTACTGGGACTGTGTGAAGAGTATACTATTTGATAAATTTTAGTAAGTGACCATCAACATTAGGTCTTTTAAAAATGAGGAAATTTACTCAGGTTAAAGTTATTTTGGTACCTCATATCATCTATGAATTAGACCAGAGGCATGCATAAATATGATACTTGAAACTGTATATGTAACTCTGGGGCAAAGTCTAAAGGCAATACAGGCAAATAAATACTAGCATAGTATAGTTTCATTACAAAAATATGAGTTCCATTTAGAATTCCATTTAAGAATTATTGCTAGGGCTTCCCTCATGATCCATGGGTTAAGACTTTGCTCTCCCAATGCAGTGGGCAGGGATCTAATCTCTGGTTGGGGAACTAAGATTCTACAGGCCGCAGGTAGGGTGTGATTAAAAAAAAAAAAAAAAAATTAGGGGGAAAAAAATATTACCAACACAGGCCTCTAAGAGGGGGTAGATTCTTAAGACTTTTTTTTTTTAAATAGCAGAAAGCATTTAATAGACAAGCACTTTTTATGTATTCTATTATTTAATCATCAAAGGTCTTTCAACATAGGCACTATTATCCTCTTACATAACTTTGTAGTCAGTGCTTGTAGAAATGGCTAGCATGTAATGGTAGCTGCACTGACTCAATAATTCTGCACAACAAAAGCCCCAAAGCTCAGCTTATGCCAAAAAAAGGATTTTGTTCTCAGACATCTAGACAAACTAGTTGACCAGAGAGTTGGCTAAGTAACTCTGCTGATTTTTGCTGGGGACCAGCCGGACAAAGGCTGATCTAGGCTGGCTTCCGTAATGTGAATCTGCTTCACACATCTTTCATCTTCCAACGGGCTACCCTGGGCATGTTCTCACGGTGACGACAGAGGTACATACCCAATTCAAGGCTCTGGACTTCATCTTGTTTGCTAACATCCAATTGACCAAAGCAAGTTGCATGGCTGAGCCCAGGGTCAAGGGCAAAGTGAGAGGACACTGCAAAATTATGTAGCAAAGAGTGTGCCCACAGGAAGGAGTGAAAAATTAGGACCATCATTGCCATCAACCACAGAACCCAATCCATGTGTGTTGTATAAATGAGCTAGTGCATGTCCAAGGCTCCGAGAAGTTAAGAGCTGAAGGTTACACAAAGCTATGCTTTGAACCCAGGCAGGATGAATTCTCTGAAGAGTCTTATGTTTTGATAGCCTCCATACTTCTGCTGCTGCTGCTGCTGCTAAGTCGCTTCAGTCGTGTCCGACTCTGTGCAACCCCATAGACGGCAGCCCACCAGGCTCCCCCGTCCCTGGGATTCTCCAGGCAAGAACACTGGAGTGGGGTGCATTTCCTTCTCCAATGCATGAAAGTGAAAAGTGAAAGTGAAGTCACTCAGTCGTATCCGACTCTTAGCGACCCCATGGACTGCGGCTGAGAGCCTCCAATTTCCAAACTCCCCTCTTTCCTACTCCTTGGGAAAAAAGAACTACAATTTGCAAAAAAAAAAAAAAAGTCAATTTTTAAATTCTAGCTGGAGAAGGACAAGTGGTCATCTCCACTGTGCTTTCTTATTTACAGGCCCAAACTATACAGCATGAGTTTTAAGTGAACTGTTTTTCTCAGGTTATAGTTATCCCAGGAATACAATGAACTGGGGGGTCTATTAATAAAACTATTTACATCTAACCAGAATGTAACAAAAGGGTACTCCTTCCTGGTCTACTTCAGTTTTAACAGAGTTTAGCAGACTTCTTTGGAGGTCCAGTGGTTAAGACTCCGTACTTCCACTGAGGGAGTATGGGTTTGATACCTGGTAGGGGAATTAAGATGTTACATGCCACAAGTGGTGGGCAAAAAAAGGGTTCTGTGTTAGGGTTTTAGGCACAAACAGTTGAAAATAAACTTCCTTTGTTAATAGACAATTTTTCTACGTCCCAGTTCAATGTTCCAAAATTGTTTGATTATTACCACATAATTGCAATAAAACTTTATCATGCCCTTGTTACCACATTACAACCTCCTCTCCCATCCTGGACTCCCATCCTGGACATCCAACAACAAAAAATGTTGCCAATGCTGTCCTAGGATTTTAAAAAATTACTTCAACAAAAACTAGGTGTTAGGAATCCCCTAGCAGTCCAGTGGTTACGTTAGGACACTATGCTCTCACTGCTGAGGGCCCAGGTTCAGTCCCTGTTGGAGAACTAAGATTCTATAAGCTGTGCAGCATGGCACAAAACAAACAAAGAGCAACCTGCATTAAACTAACTTATGGTGCTTACTAAAAATGCATATACTGGGTGCCATCCTGAAAAATTCTGATTTATTGTATCTGGGTGATTTTTATTCATACTTACATTTGAGAACTACTGGATTAGACCTTACTCTCCCCAAAGATTGTATCAATTCTCTAAGGACTCCATCTTCTCTACATGTATGTAATGTTAGATTCAAGAATTTACAGAATTGATATTGCATACTCATTTCAATTTTTAATCTTCTTTTAGACTTATACTCTTCAATTCAGCAATTTGGAATTTAACTGATAAATTAGTATTTTTTTTTAATTAAGAATAAGTGTTCTTACCATGCCATGATCAAATGTGAACACACCAACGTCACGTCCATGATGAATATGATTCCGTCTAATAATTGGGTTTCCATGATTTTTAACCCAAATCCCAGCTAAAGCATTATTGGAAATTTCATTATCCTCATATATTCCCTACAACAATTAACCAGAAATAAACATTAGTACAGTTTAAAAAAAAAAACAGAAAAAGAAAAACCCCACAAAATTAAAAAATACCTGTGCATGATCTGTTATATAAAGTCCAACATTTTCACAGTCACTGATGTTACAGTGCTTGATAGTGGGACATGCTCCTTGACCACTAACACATACTGCAGAGCCAACTGTAAGAAAAACAATTTATTTAAAATTCTATTGGGCAACACAATGACTAGCTTATAATAAAACATAATGGGAACACTAACCTGTGCATGTACTTCGGATAATACAGTGATCAATAATAGGGCTACAATTTACTGTAATCTCTAAGCAGTGATGTGCATTGTGGTGTTGAGCAGATTTGTCATCAGGGTTAAACTGAAAAGTAGAAATTTTGTTTGAAATAAATAGCCACAGCCTTAAATATTTCCATATAGGTACTTAAAAATTTATAATTTCTTACCCTTATTGTCATGTATCCAACATAAGCATCTTCAGAACCTTCCATAAAAACAAAGGTTGAATCTCTAGTGTTTTCAATTATAACTTTGTCTGCTACTTTTCCAGGTGCTATGAAGAAAATATTTTAAAGCATATTACTTTCATGAGACAGATCAAAAAATTACTTTCTTAGTCAGTAAAAATACTCTGCCATAAAACTAATAATTCAATAGAACCCTTTCACAGTTTTAAATTGGGTAGTTCTTTTGGAGAGGGAACTTTAAAGGAACATTAGAATTGGGTAGACAGGACTAATACTCATTTTATCAAATAGATAACTTGTCATACTTAACACGGACATTATTTGAGCATCACTGTAACTCAAATTCATGTATAATAATACTTTTAATAGACTCAGCTACAAATAGTATTCAATACCAAATGCAATGGCATTAAAATGTGGGTTTCTTGTGGAAACCAAATCACTACCAGTAGCACCAGAAAACAACGTTCAGAAAGAAGAAAGAAGGGGATGGTGAGCAAGGAGAGAAAGAAAGAATCTTTATTTAAACTTATTTTCAGTACTGGTCTTGATTTGGAAAATAATGAAAATCAGTAGGCAAAATTTTTCTATACTCTCTCTCACTCTTCTTTGTCGTGGAAATAGGGGAGGGAAGAAGAAAGGGCAGTAAACGCAAATCTCACTAACTAGTTAACAACTACTCGCTATTTTAAAATGGTCTTATACTACTGTATCCTTAAAAAAATCAAACAGCCCATAAATTTTCAAATAATTGATCAGTGCTCAACAAACATTCCATTTATTTTTAGAACTGTGACCATAAAAACAACTTTGAAACAGCATGGAAAGTATTTTAAAAGCACATTTCGTTTCATTAAAAACACAGCAATAAAAACATTAGCCTCTGTATTTTCACATACAAGATAAAACAGATATTTTTTTCTCCTTATTAATTAAAGCAGTTGGACAAACTATTGGCATCAAGAATTATACACATTCCCCCAAGGGAAACATTTATAATTTCTGAACTCTAAAGTTTTCATTTCCATCATATAAAATATACATGACATTTCTAATTTTTTCCTACAATTAAGATATTATCAAGGTTCATCTGGATTTTAAGTAACCAGCATTTTTAAAAAATCCACCACATAAATAAAGTATTAAAATTCTAATGACAACACATTTCAAAATACCTGCACCAATCATGGTGATTGGAGATTCAATATATATCCATTCATCAGTATATATTCCAGAATGAACAAAGATAAGTCCATCAAAATGAGCTTCTTGTACCCCACCAAGGGCATCTTCAATTGTATCGTAGTACTAAAACAAACAAACAACCCCCCCGCAAAAACATGTCAGTAAAGAACTGTAAGATCATCATTTTAAATCTTAGAAAAAGACAAATCAAACATACCAACATGTTTTCTCTTCCTTTGTATCTTGCAGGGTTACTATAGAAATGTTCAGCAAATCCTGGCTTTACATGTGCGCCTTTATACTAAAACATCAAAAACACAAAAACAAAAAACTGACTACCAGTATAAACACTATAGTTTAGTTTAGTACTACATGAATTTTTAATTTTTAAAAATAATTATTAGTCCAATTAATTTTCTGATGCATATTGCAATGTAAAATCTGGAACAGTTTATGACTCAGTAATATCAAGTAAGGACATGGTTTTTCAACCTCAGCACTACTGATAGTTTGTAACAGATTCTTTCTTGTAGGGGCTTATTCTGTGCATTGTAGGATGTTTAGTAGCATCTGCTTCCCTTGTGGCTCAGCTGGTAAAGAATCTGCCTGCAATGCAGGAGACCTGGGTTTGATCCCTGGGTTGGGAAGATCCCCTGGAGAAAGGAAAGGCTACCCACTCCAGTATCCTGGCCTGGAGAGTTCCATGGAGGGTATATACACGGGGGTCACAAAGAGTCAGACATGACTGACTTTGACTCTGGCTTCCCTGTTAGCTCAGTTGGTAAAGAATCCGCCTGCAATGCAGGAGACCCAGGTTCGATTCCTAGGTCGGGGAGATCTGCTGGAGAAGGGATAGGCTACCGACTCCAGTATTCTTGGGCTTCCGTTGTGGCTCAACTGGTAAAGAATCTGCCTGCAATGCAGGGGACCTGGGTTTGATCCCTAGGTTGGGAAGATCCCCTGGAGAAGGGAAAGGCTACCCACTCCAGTATTCTGGCCTGGAGAATTCCATGGGCTACATAGTCCATGGAGTTGCAAAGAGCCAGACACGATTGAGTGACTTTCACTTTTCACTGGACTCTGACCACCAGGTATCAGAAGCAGTCTCTTCTCCAGTTGTGAAAACCAAAAATGTCTCCAGACACTGCCAAATATCCCCTGTGGAGCAAAATCACCCCTAGTTGAGTAGTTCACTATTCATAAAGGACCATATGAAAATGAAGCTAAATGTGACTACTGGACTACCAAGGGAATTTCGTGAAACTCTAAATAACTACTCAACAGTAATAATTTAAATATAAGTTGAAAGAGATCCACAGAAAGTATAACTGCTCTCAGGCTACTGATACTTACGACTACTGTTTAAATTTACGGCTACTGTTTAAATTATTAATAAATATGCCAGCAGTGAAAAGAACTGCTGATTCCTTTGCTGGCTGATAAATGTGTACTGACTTGAGAAACCTATTCTTTTTTTTTTGGCCATGCTGCGTGGCTTCTGGGACCTTAGTTTCCTGACCAGGAATCGAACCCCGGCCCTCAGTAGTGAAAGTGTGAAGTCGTAACTGCTGGACCACCAGGAAATTCCCGTGAAACCTATACTTGAATTTAAATTGTAAAAAAGAAACTTTTATAAAAATATATTTATAAATATATAAATATAATAAAACATTATATACTTAAACTTTTATTTAAAATATATATAAGATCAGTATTTTCCATTTATACTTCATACCAACTGCTGGAAACTCTCTTTCCATGGATTTGGGTGTTCATATTCTTCTGGATTAATCTGGTAGAATTTGCCAGGTTCAGGGTGCATCATAGGGCGGGTATACTCAAATACTTCCATGTATAATCGTTTCCTGGAGGGGGAAAGGGGTTTAAGATTTCTTCATAAAATATTTTTTAAACAACTACAAAAATTATTTGAGGCCTCAAAAACTTGTAAGAATATGACAGAGCAGCATTGTAAATGTAAAAATAAAATTTTTGGCTAAAATAATATAACTGCATATAAAAAGTAAAGTAGTCCACCTAAAACAATGCATCAATTCTTTAAAATCTGATTGTTTAGTTAAAGGAAAATAAAAGCCACACACAATTATAATTTAAAAGGATTATTTTAAATAATGATGTTTCATGTATGTCTGATCGCAAATCATCAAATCTTAGGAGTGGAGTGATAGTTGACTATTATATAATTTCTTGTACAAAACAAATGTTTCTTCTTCTGCCCTTTTAACATTCCCTTTTTGCTTTCCAACACAAATATAATTTTCTTTCTTAAATTTAAAGTGTACCTTATTTTTAGTATCATAGAAGTAATACATATAGCTGCTGTAAAATACAGAAAAGTATGAAAGAGATAACCTACTTTTAATATATTAACTATTAACAATTTACTATATTTCTTTTCAGTCTTTTTAGCTACAGAGTTTCATTTATTACAATTGTGATAACATAAAATTTTTGTATTCTGCTTTCATTTTTTATAACATGGCATATTCCCATGTTATTAAAAACTGTAAAGTTCACTGTTAATGACTATATCACAACCCTTAAAGTACCTATAACACTGTTTACTTTTAGTCCAATCCCTTATTGCTAGACTTTGATTATTTCTAGCTTTCTTCCACTATTAACTATGTTATTACGAAAAATTTGTACATAACGTAAATAAATTTTCAGAAGTGGAATTCCTAGGTCAAAGGGCACACATATTTCATGGTTCGAAAATACAACTGTCCAAACTCTTTTCTAAAAGTGATATACAAAATCTACATTCTTACTGAACTATTAGCTATTTTAAATTAGACTTAGTTGTTTCTAAAAAGCAATGGAATGAAAAGCATTCTCCATAATCACTCAGTAGCTTTTAACTGACAAATAGAAGAAAAAGTACTTCCTTTATTGTTTTAAATAAAGAAAGTACTCAGATGGTGGCTCAGATGGTAAAGCATCTGCCTACAATGTGAACCTGGGAACCCAGAGACCTGGGTTCAATACCTGGGTTGGGAAGATCTCCTGGAGAAGGCAGTGGCAACTCACTCCAGTATTCTTGCCTGGAAAAACCCATGGACGGAGGAGCCTGATAGGCTACAGTCCATGGGGTCACAAAGAGTTGGACACGACTGAGCGACTTCACTTTCTTTCTTATAGTTTTAAAAACACTGCCTGGACTGATAACCAACATTTGTGATAAATAGGTAACTGGGAAAGGAGCAAAGGAAAGATATATCCATTTGAATGCAGAGTTCCAAAAAATAGCAAGGAGAGATAAGAAAGCCTTCCTCAGTGATCAGTGCAAAGAAATACAGGAAAACAACAGAATGGGAAAGACTAGAGATCTGTTCAAGAAAATTAAAGATACCAAAGAAACATTTCATGCAAAGATGGACACAACAAAGGACAGAAATGGTATGGACCTAACAGAAGCAGAAGATATTATTAAGAGGTGGCAAGAATACACAGAAGAACTATACAAAAAAGATCTTCATGACCCAGATAACCATGATAGTGTGATCGCTCATCTACAGCCAGACATCCTGGAAAGCAAAGTCAAGTGGGCCTTAGGAAGCATCACTATGAACAAAACTAGTGGAGGTGATGGAATTCCAGTTGAGCTATTTTAAATCCTAAAAGATGACGTTGTGAAAGTGCTGCACTCAATATGCCAGCATATCTGGAAAACTCAGCAGTGGCCACAGGACTGGAAAAGGTCGTTTTCATTCCAATCCCAAAGAAAGGCTATGCCAAAGAATGTTCAAACTACCGCACAATTGCACTCATCTCACATGCTAGCAAAGTAATGCTCAAAATTCTCCAAGCCAGGCTTCAAAAGTACAAGAACCGTGAATTTCCAGATGTTCAAGCTGGATTTAGAAAAAGCAGAGGAACAAAGGCAGAGATCAAATTGCCAACATCAGCTGGATCATCGAAAAAGCAAGAGTTCCATAAAAACATGTACTGCCTTATTGACTACACCAAAGCCTTTGACTCTGTGGATCACAACAAATTGGAAAATTCTTAAAGAGATGGGAATACCAGACCACCTGGCCTACCTCCTGAGAAATCTGTATGCAGGTCAAGAAGCATCAGTTAGAAGTGGACATGGAACAACAGACTGGTTCCAAATAGGAAAAGGAGTATGTCAAGGCAGTATACTGCCACCCTGCTTATTTAACTTATATACAGAGTTCATCATGCAAAATGCTGGGCTGGATAAAGCACAAGCGGGAATCAAGACTGATGGGAGAAATATCAATAACCTCAGATATGCCACTGATACCACTTTAATGGCAGAAAGCAAAGAGGACTCTTGATGAAGGTGAAAGAGAGCGAAAAACCTGGCTTAAAACTCAACACTGAAAAAATTAAGATAATGGAACCCAGTCCCATCACCTCATGGCAAACAGATGGGGAAACAATGGAAACAGTGAGAGACTTTATTTTGGGGGGCTCCAGATTACAGCCATGAAATTAAAAGACGCTTACTCCTTGGAAGGAAAGTTATGACCAACCTAGACAGCATATTAAAAAGCAGAGACATTACTTTGCCAACAAAGGTCCATCTAGTCAAAGCTATGGTTTTTCCAGTAGTCATGTATGAATGTGAGAGTTGGACTATAAAGAAAGCTGAGTGCCGAAGAATTGATGGTTTTGAACTGTGGTGTTGGAGAAGCCTCTTGGGAGTCCCTTGAACTGCAAGGAGATCCAACCAGTTCATCTTAAAGGAGATCAGTCCTGGGTGTTCATTGGAAGGACTGATGTACTTTGGCCACCTGATGCGAAGAGCTGACTCATTTGAAAAGACCCCGATGCTGGGAAAGATTGAGGGCAGGAGGAGAAGGGGACGACAGAGGATGAGATGGTTGGATGGCATCACCGACTCAATGGACATGAGTTTGGGCAGGCTCTGGGAGTTGGTGTTGGACAGGGAGGCCTGGCATGCTGCGGTTCATGGGGTCGCAAAGAGTCAGACACGACTGAGCAACTAAACTGAACTGAAAATCACTGCTGATGGTGACTGCGGCCATGAAATTAAAAGATGCTTGCTCCTTGGAAAAAAAGCTATGACCAATCTAGACAGCATATTAAAAAGCAGAGACATTACTTTACCAACAAAGGTCCATCTAGTCAAAGCTATGGTTTTTCCAGTAGTCATGTATGAATGTGAGAGTTGGACTATAAAGAAAGCTGAGTGCCGAAGAATTGATGGTTTTGAACTGTGGTGTTGGAGAAGCCTCTTGGGAGTCCCTTGAACTGCAAGGAGATTCAACCAGTCAATCCTAAAGGAAATCAGTCCTGAATATTCATTGGAAGGACTGATGTTGAAGCTGAAACTCCAATACTTTGGCTACCTGATGGGAAGAACAGATTTACTGGAAAAGACCCTGATGCTGGGAAAGACTGAAGGCGAGAGAAGAAGGGGATGACAGAGGATGAGATGGTTGGATGGCAACACCGACGCAATGGACATGAATCTGAGTAGGCTCCAGGAGTTGGTGATGGACAGGGAAGCCTGGAGTGCTGCAGTCCATAGGGTCGCAGGGTTGGACTCGACTGAGTGACTGAACTGAACTGGAATTTATAAGTATTCTAATTTTCTTCTATTTAACTGTAACCATCAACTCACACTCCAACCTTCCTACCATCCTTTAGCATTTGGGGCAGTAGGTAATATATCTCAAGATACTAAGAAATAAATTTTCACTTACCATAAAATTGGATCATTAGCAAGTTCACTGAAGCGTTTACACACACAAGCTGCTCTACAAAGATCCTGTTCCAGCAAATACGAGAAGATTTTTAGAACCACTTCATCTGGCAGTTTCTCCTGAAGATACTGTTCAGCAGGTGCTGCTATAAAAAGATTAACAAACAGAACATAATCTATCATGCTAGCAAAGACTTTCTCATTATTTAAAGAGCACAATTTTCATTTTGTTAAATGAAGAGCTTTTATTTTTTGATGACTATCATTTTATAAGCATGTGCTTTCAGAGATGACACGCATTTATTTTCTTTTCTCTTAACAGTATTCTTTTAGCTAGTATGTACCATTTCAGTAACTGGTTACAATAAATATACAAAAAAGATTTTTATACAACAATTACAGTCAAAGATGGAGAAGGTCAGGGTTCTCAGGTTTATTCTGTAATAACTGCTTTCTAAATCTCAAATGTGTAAATAAACATTTAATTTTAATTTTTTATCAAACAAAATTTAAAAGAACTATTTAATCCTATTCCTTAACTTTCTCAAAGGAAATACCTGATAGATCTTGTGATTTTCCAGAAACTCTTGCACGTTTTGCACGATGACCAAAAAAGTTTTCTGTAGTTGAAGTTGAAGCACCCTTGAAAAACAAAATGAAAACTAGTTAAGCAAATATTTTTACCCATAATCATTACTTCTAAAAAATGATGACAGTCCCGTCTGTTTCCTAACAATTCTTTCATTATACACAGAACAACAGACATTTAACCTACCTCCATACTGCTCTTGGTAGGACACGCTGTTCTTTTTGGCAAAAGAGTTTTCCTACGAAGTTGGTATGGACTATTTTGTGCACCAGGACCGGATTCTTCTGCAACCATATCTGCAGGTACATCATCATCTGTTATAAACAAAAATAATATGAAAATGACACCCATTTTTAAGAAAAAGCCCTATGGATTCAGTAAATTTATAAAAAACTTTGTAATATATATTTTTTTGGGGGGGAGATAGTTTTTATACAAAATTCTAGTCATCTGGATAACCATTTGAGAAGTCTTGGATTTCTATTTCATTTCTTACTTCAAAATAAATTTCACAATGCTTACCTACAATAAAAATAAATAAAATCATGAAAAGAAAAGAAAATTATTTTTTATAATGTGAAAGTGGGAAAGTTCTTTAAAGGTATGACACAGAACTTGGAAGGCATTTTTAAAAACGGTGAGGAGGATGTTCACTTGCTGAGTGAGTACGAGTGAGTACTGCATGGTTAAGAGTACAAGCAGGGTGAGAAGTGTGTCAATGGAGACAGACAGTTCAGTATAGATTATGAATACCAAGTAGGACAGTGTAGATTCAGTATAGACACCAAGTGGGATAAAAAGGGCATCCATGCAGAGGCTGGTCTGGCATACAGTGTTGGCGCTCAAGAGGGGTAAGAAGGAGGAGGTCTGTGTGTGGAAAGGGTGACAGAAAAGGCTATCGCACACGAGAGGGAAAAGGTGGAACTGGAAGCTTGGTAACATCAAGGGACTGATCAAATAATTAAGTAGAATGGAAGCCAGGGTTCTGAGAAGAGTTAAAATATAAATAGAGTGTATCTTACACTGTTGGACTGGAATTTTCAATGTGAACTCATTGTTTTTAAAAGATAGATACAGAAATAGGTAAGCACGTTCAAATAAATGTATAAATGTTTGGAAATGTGTGGATTATACACGTGTGGAACAAAGCCTGGAAGCAGTGCTACTCCAATAGCAATGAGCATGACCAGTATTTGGATATTTGCTTCTGAATACTTTCTTACTTCTTTATAAAAGGGATAAGGGCTCCTTGGAGAAATGGCTGATTCTAGGTTGAGAGAAATGCAAGGTGAACCTGAAATATCTTGTGGCAGAAACAAGAAACTGCGGAATGATGAGGACATGTCAAAAGAACACTGAATGGACTTCCCTGGTGGTCCAGTGGTTGCGAAGCCACTTTTCAGTGCAAGGGACACAGATTCCCCTGGTCAGAGAACTAAGATCCCACATGCCTTGGGGGGTAACTAAGCCCATGTACTGAAACTAGAGAGGCCTGCATGCCGCAACTAGAAAAAGCCCGCATGACAGCCAAAAAAGAAAAAAACGAATACTGAGATCAGCCCGAATGATCACCCACTAGCTAGCAAAATTATGCTGAAGTATCAAAACTCATGATAGTAAAGGGATTATAACCTACTGAATGGACAACCTGTAAATTCATTCTACTATAAATAAAGGAATAAATGGAATTTGATAGGAATGAGATGTTTAAAGTACCCCCCCGCCACAAATACTGATTAAGTAGAAAGGGAAAAATCATAACTCTATAGTAGAAATGCCAATCAAACACTGTCTTAATCAAGTGACCAAAGTAAACATCATTCATAAGACATACTGAAGCTGTGTGTCACCTCAGAGTATGAAAGAACACAGCATCACTTCTATGATATTCCTGACAAAGATACGTAACCTAAATCTATTGGGAATATCAGAATTATGAGGAATCATTAGGGAAAATCCGAATTTGTTCTAACTGGTTTTTAATAAGCTTCAAATTATCAAAGTTGAAAGTCAAGGAAAAGCCTAAGGAACTGTTCCAGATGGAAGGACATTGAAAAGATATGTAAACTCACTGCAACCTGTGGTTCTGAACTAGATCCTTTTGTTTAAAGGTTTGTTTTTAGGACAAGAGTGAAATACTTCATTCAATTAGTGAAACCTGAATGGAGATCTAAAGACAGTAATGCGTCAGTACTAACTTTCTGATTTTAATAGGTATAGCATGATTATATAGGTGAATATCCTTGTTATTAGGAAATACACACTAAAGTATTAGGAGGTGACAGGACAAAGCTGGAAACTTATTCTTGAAGGGTTCAGGGTGGGGGGAGGGGAACTTCTTTGTACTGTTCTAAACTCTTTCCTAAGTTTAGATTGTTTAAAAATGAACTAATAAATTTGAGTAACATGTTTACATTTAAAAATTCTGCTTAGGAAATGAAAACCATAGAGATAGTTAAAAGAAACAACACAATTAGGAAAAATAACCCACTCCAGTATTCTTGCCTCAATAATTCCAGGGATAGGAAAGCCTGATGGGCTAGTTTATGGGATAGCAAAGAGTTGGACATGACTGAGACACTCACACACACATTTGTTAACATGTGTCACAAAAGGGTAACTGAAAAAGCAAGAGAGTTCCAGAAAAACATCTATTTCTGCTTTATTGACTACGCCAAAGCCTTTGACTGTGTGGATCACAATAAACTGTGGAAAATTCTGAAAGAGATGGGAATACCAGAACACCTGATCTGCCTTTTGAGAAATCTGTATGCAGGTCAGGAAGCAACAGTTAGAACTGGACATGGAACAACAGAGTGGTTCCAAATAGGAAAAGGAGTTCGTCAAGGCTGTATATTGTCACCCTGTTTATTTAACTTCTATGCAGAGTACATCATGAGAAACGCTGGACTGGAAGAAACACAAGCTGGAATCAAGATTGCCAGGAGAAATACCAATAACCTCAGATATGCAGATGACACCACCCTTATGGCAGAAAGTGAAGAGGAATTCAAAAGCCTCTTGATGAAAGTGAAAGTGGAGAGTGAAAAAATTGGCTTAAAGCTCAACACTCAGAAAACGAAGATCACGGCATCTGGTCCCACCACTTCATGGGAAATAGATGGGGAAACAGTGGAAACAGTGTCAGACTTTATTTTTCTGGGCTCCAAAATCACTACAGATGGTGACTGCAGCCATGAAATTAAAAGACGCTTACTCCTTGGAAGGAAAGTTATGACCAACCTAGATAGCATATTCAAAAGCAGAGACGTTACTTTGCCAACAAAGGTTCGTCTAGTCAAGGCTATGGTTTTTCCAGTGGTTATGTATGGATGCGAGAGTTGGACCGTGAAGAAGGCTGAGCGCCGAAGAATTGATGCTTTTGAATTGTGGTGTTGGAGAAGACTCTTGAGAGTCCCTTGGACTGCAAGGAGATAAAACCAGTCCATTCTGAAAGAGATCAGCCCTGGGATTTCTTTGGAAGGAATGATGCTAAAGCTGAAACTTCAGTACTTTGGCCACCTCATGCGAAGAGTTGACCCATTGGAAAAGACTCTGATGCTGGGAGGGATTGGGGGCAGGAGGAGAAGGGGACGACAGAGGATGAGATGGCTGGATGGCATCACTGACTCGATGCACGTGAATCTGAGTGAACTCCGGGAGTTGGTGATGGACAGGGAGGCCTGGCGTGCTGCGATTCATGGGGTCGTAAAGAGTCGGACACGACTGAGCGACTGATCTGATCTGAGTACTACAAATCAGCACGGAAAAGACTAACAATTCAACAGAAAATTGGACCAAGGATACAGCCAATTCAGAATTTAGGAAATACAAATGAAATACTAATAGAAACTACAATGAGTTTTTTTTATGTAGCAGATTATCAAAAGTTTGATTGTATACTAGTACTATATATCAAAAGATAACATGAGACAAAAAAATTCTTAATTGCTTTGAGGAGAGCAATTTGGCAGTAGCTATTATTACTTAACAATTCCACTCTGGGAATCGATTCTGCACACATGGGCAAAGTAGTTAAGAATCAAGATATTCATTGCAGTACTTTTTATAATACTGCTGGGTAACAATCAAAATGTTCATCAAGAGTAAAACCCAAAATATACAGAACAATGTGTTTAGTATATGTTTGTGTTTTAAGGCAATACATATACATTGGGGCTTCCCAGGTGATGCAGTGGTCAAGAATCTGCCTGCCAATGCAAGAGACATGGTTCAATCCTTGGGTTGGGAGGATCTCCTGGAGGAGGAAATGGCAACTCGCTCCAGTATTCTTGCCTGGAAAATTCTACAGACGGAGGAGCCTGATGGGCTATAGTCCATAGAGTCAGAAAGAGTTGGACACGACTGAGCAACAGAGCATGCACACATACATATGCTTATATATACATATATTTACTACAATATAAACTCCCCGATGGAAGAGAACCAACTTGAAGATGCTCCCACTGGCTGAAGATGGGACAATTTGAGCATCAGTAAGAATAACTGAAATGAACTAAAAGAAACATATTTAAATCTTGTGAATTTATGACACACAAAAAGGGCAAAACCACAATCTTGTAATTAGCCTCCAAATAAAATAAATAAATAAACTTAAAAAAGGGGGGAGTGGGGTTGCTTTGAAAGATGCCAGTGAAAAGCAACTTCTTATTTTAAAAACTGGTATACAACAGGAAATAACACTAGCTCTTCCTCTTTTATATAAACTGAACCACCAGGTAACCAGCTGTTAGGTGAAGGGAAACTTCTTTACAGAAACATTCCAGCAATAAATGAAGAAATAATCATATCAGAAAAATAAAATCTGGAATCTCTAAAGAGTTAAAAGAATTAACCACTGAGTATCAATAGTTCTAATATCACAAAAAGAAATATTACCAGACATTTATATATCTCCTGATGAAAGAACACACCACCATCATCTACAATATCTGCCCAAACCATCAAATCTCAACTTGAACAAACCTCTCAGAAACTCTACAAGATCAAACTATACCAGTTTTTTCAACAAATAAACTCCATGGGGGGAAAAATGAGGGAAAATAAGCAAAACTAAAGCATACTGTTTAAGAAAGTATATTCCAGTTATAAAGAAAAGAAGCTAGAAAATGATTATTACAAAAATGCTTTCTATGGGGAAGGAAAGAGGTTATGGTCAGAATGGGGCACATAAAAGGCTTCTGTAGTGGCTGGTAAAGTTCTACTTCTTGATCTACTGGTATTACAATACCAACCTTAACAATAATTCAATATACTATGTAGTTGTTTAATGTGAACTTCTCTATCTGGCTGTATTTTACAATCAAAAAGATATTTTTAAAAGGTGGGAAGGCTGTGCAGTGTATTTAAAAAGAGAGGTTTTTTCTTCCCACCTGCAGACCTTGGGCAGATAATCAACTTTTAAAATTAATTAATTTCTTGGCTCCACCCACACAGCATGTGGGATCTTAGTTCCCTGACTAGGGATCAAACCCACAGCCCCTGCAGGGGAAGCTCAAGACCTATAAACATTTTTAAACCTAAATATTCCCACTACTAAGGTTGGTAACAGTATCTTTTAATTCATAGGGCTGCAGAAAAGTATTTAAATAACATATGCAAAACATTCAGTAATATGCCTAGCTTACATTAAGTGTTCAATAAATGTTTTAGCTATTATTTTATTTAAATATTATTCTATTAAACACCTTCAAATAAAATTTGGAAAACCTAATAAGGTTTCCATGTACTTACATGGAAAGTAAGAAAGTATTTTCTGTAGTCAGAAAATACAGCCAGTGTAACATGCCTGGGTATTTGTGAAGTCATTCCATTGTAGTTAATTTCCATGTTTCAAGTATGGTTGAAAGGAACATCTACATTCTATTTTTTTTGAGACTAAGGGTTAAACACACCTAAAACACCAAGCTTGTTGACTGCAGTGGCCATATATTCTATGTCCTTACTTTGCTGGGGAGGAGGTGGTGTAGCAGTGGTGTGATCTATCCACCTACTTCTGAGGAAATGTGCTAAGATTCCCCACTATCTACAGACAGTCCATTTTCAGTATGTAAAATTTTGCTTTGTACACTTTGAGATAATATTATTTAGACATAAAGCTTCAAGATTATTATTTCTTCCTAGTGAATTATTCCTTCCCACCATTATGCAATGGCTCTCTTTATCCTTAATAGCACTTTTGCCTTTAAAATCTGTTCTTGCCTGATAGTACTTTCCTAGGAGCTTTCTGTTTTATTCTATATCAGTCTAGCATTTTGCCAATCCCGATTTTCAGCTTTTTACTTTTGCATCATTACATTTAGATTTAGTTCTTAACCACTTATTGCTATATACTTCTTTCCCTTTTCAGCCAAGCAAGAATATGTTTAATATTCTATATAACCCAACTAAAGCCAAATTCCAAGATTATATTTTTAATTTCTGAACATTGATTTTTAATTTTCTTTTTCAAGACTTACTGCTTGTTTTTCATATTGGCTGTTACTTCATACTTCACTTCCTTGTTTTAATCCTTTTAATTATTTCCATACACATTTATTTCTTGTTTAGACTGTTTCATCACTGAGCACTTAAATGCCACCCACCCGCTTGCCAAAGACCCCCAGCAACACTGCAGTTAGGGAAACCCTTTCCAATTCCAGGGGCTTCCCAGGTGGCTCAGTGGTAAAGAATCCACCCGCCAATGCAGGAGACAATGGTTTCTATCCGTGGGTCAGAAGATTCCTTGGGAGTAGGAAACGGAAACCCACTTCAGTATTCTTGCCTGGATATCTCCATGGACAGTGGAGATGGAAGGGCTACAGTCCATGAGGTCGCAGAGTGTCAGACACAACTGAACACACACACGTAATTCAGGTTCAAGGCTGCATGCCTGTCTATCAGACCTAGTTCTATTTTAAATAGGCCCAAACTCCATTCTCTATATGTGCACTAAAATTTCACCCCAGACCTACGTGTGTGTTCAGCTGCTCAGTCATGTCCGACTCCATGGACTGTAGCCTGCCAGGCCCCTCTGTTCATGGCAAGAACAATGGAGTGGGTTGTCATTTCCTCCGTCAGGGGATCTTCCCATCCCAGGAATCAAACCTATGTCTCTTGCAGCCCCTGCACTGGCAGGTGGAGCCACTGAGCCATCTGGGAAGCCCCTTATACCCAGGACCAAAAGGCCCTTGTACTATTTTATATAGCAGCACTAGTTACCACTTAAGGTTTTTTGTTTGTTTGTTTTTCCACTGAAGGTTTTGATTTGATTTCTCTCATACCTGGCACCTGGGAATTTCCTTCTTTCCTTCCTCAGAGTTTAGCTACACATTTAGAGTTTTGTTAGTGTTCCGTGTTACATTTCCACTATGTTTGCAGTGTATGCACGTGCAGGGGATCCCTCTATCATCTTGGTTTATGATGCAGCTATAGTCAGGTTCTACAACACTCACAAAGACACGCTCACACTTCTCATCCTATACTACCATCTCTCTAAATCCCACTCCTGTTTATTTTTTTTTTAATTTTATTTTTAAACTTTATAATATGTATTAGTTTTGCCAAATATCGAAATGAATCCGCCAGATATACCTGTGTTCCCCATCCTGAAACCTCCTCCCTCCTCCCTCCCCATACCCTCCCCTCTGGGTCGTCCCAGTGCACCAGCCCCAAGCATCCAGTATCGTGCATCGAAACTGGACTGGCGACTCGTTTTATACATGATATTATACATGTTTCAATGCCATTCTCCCAAATCTCCCCACTCTCTCCCTCTCCCACAGAGTCCATAAGACTGATCTATCAGTGTCTCTTTTGCTATCTCGTACACAGGATTATTGTTACCATCTTTCTAAATTCCATATATATGCGTTAGTATACTGTATTGGTGTTTTTCCTTCTGGCTTACTTCACTCTGTATAATAGGTTCCAGTTTCATCCATCTCATTAGAACTGATTCAAATGTATTCTTTTTAATGGCTGAGTAATACTCCATTGTGTATATGTACCACAGCTTTCTTATCCATTCATCTGCTGATGGGCATCTAGGTTGCTTCCATGTCCTGGCTATTATATACAGTGCTGCGATGAACATTGGGGTACACGTGTCTCTTTCCCTTCTGGTTTCCTCAGTGTGTATGCCCAGCAGTAGGATTGCTGGATCATAAGGCAGTTCTATTTCCAGTTTTTTAAGGAATCTCCACACTGTTCTCCATAGTGGCTGTACTAGTTTGAATTCCCACCAACAGTGTAAGAGAGTTCCCTTTTCTCCACACCCTCTCCAGCATTTATTGCTTGTAGACTTTTGGATCGCAGCCATTCTGACTGGTGTGAAATGGTACCTCATAGCCCACTCCTGTTTAAAATCTTCTCAGTTCAGTTCAGTTGCTCAGTCATGTCCAACTCTTTGAGACCCCATGGAATGTAGCACACCAGGCTTCCCTGTCTATCACCAACTTCCAGAGCTTACTCAAACTCATGTCCATCAAGTCTATAGATCTTATTATTACAGATACCCACCCAGACACCAGCCTGGAATCATCTTTCCTTCTCATCATTAACACAGCAAATATTAAGGACTGATAGTAAGGAGAACAGGAAAGATACACCCATTTGAATGCAGAGTTCCCAAAAAAATAGCAAGGAGAGATAAGAAAGCCTTCCTCAGTGATCAGTGCAAAGAAATACAAGAAAACAACAGAATGGGAAAGACTAGAGATCTGTTCAAGAAAATTAAAGATACCAAAGAAACATTTCATGCAAAGATGGACACAACAAAGGACAGAAATGGTATGGACCTAACAGAAGCAGAAGATATTATTAAGAAGAAGTGGCAAGAATACACAGAAGAACTATACAAAAAAAGATCTTCATGACCCAGATAACCATGATGGTGTGATCGCTCACCTACAGCCAGACATCCTGGAAAGCAAAGTCAAGTGGGCCTTAGGAAGCATCACTACAAACAAAGCTAGTGGAAGTGATGGAGTTCCAGTTGAGCTATTTCAAATCCTAAAAGATGACACTGTGAAAGTGCTGCACTCAATATTCCAGCCAATCTGGAAAACTCAGCAGTGGCCACAGGACTGGAAAAGGTCAATTTTCATTCCAATCCCAAAGAAAGGCAATGCCAAAGAATGTTCAAACTATTGCACAATTGTACTCATCTCACACGCTAGTAAAGTAATGCTCAAAATTCTCCAAGTCAGGCTTCAACAGTATACGAACCGTGAACTTCCAGATGTTCAAGCTGGATTTAGAAAAGGCAGAGGACCAAAGGCAGAGATCATATTGCCAACATCTGTTGGATCAAAAGCAAGAGAGTTACAGAAAAACACCTACTTCTGCTTTATTGACTACACCAAAGCCTTTGACTGTGTGGATCACAAGAAGCTGGAAAATTCTTAAAGAGATGGGAATACCAGACCACCTGGCCTACCTCCTGAGAAATCTGTATGCAGGTCAAGAAGCATCAGTTAGAACTGGACATGGAACAACAGACTGGTTCCAAACAGGTAAAGGAGTACATCAAGGCCTTATACTGTCACCCTGCTTATTTAATTTATATGCAGAGTACATCATGAGAAATGCTGGACTGGATGAAGCACAAGTTGGAACCAAGATTGTTGGGAGAAATATCAATAACCTCAGATATGCAGACCACCACATATGACAGACACTTAATGACACCACACTTACAGCAGAAAGCAAAGAACTAATGAGCCTCTGGATGAAAGTCAAAGAGAAGAGTGAAAAAGTTGGCTTAAAACTCAACATTCAGAAAACTAAGATCATGGCATCTGGTCCCATCACTTCATGGCAAACAGATGGGGAAACAGTGGGAACAATGACAGACTTTATTTTTTGGGGCTCCAAAATCACTGCAGATGGGTGACTGCGGCCATGAAATTAAAAGACGCTTGCTCCTTGGAAGAAAAGCTATGATCAACCTAGACAGTGCATTACAAAGCAGAGACAAAGCCAACAAAGGTCCATCTAGTCAAAACTATGGTTTTTCCAGGAGCCATGTATGGATGTGAGAGTTGGACTATGAAGAAACTTGAGTGCTGAAGAATTGATGGTTTTGAACTGTGGCGTTGGAGAAGACTCTTGAGAGTCCCCTGGACAGCAAGGAGATCCAACTAGTCCATCCAAAAGGAAATCAGTCCTGAATATCCTTTGGAAGGACTAATGCTGAAGCTGAAACTCCAATACTTTGGTTACCTGATGTGAAGAACTGACTCGTTGGAAAAGACCCTGATGCTGGGAAAGATTGAAGGTGAGAGAAGAAGAGGACAACAGAAGATGAGATTGTTGGATGGCATCACCAACTCGATGGACATGATTTTGAGTAAGCTCCAGGAGTTGGTGGTGGACAGGGAAGCCTGGTGTGCTGCAGTCCATGGGGTCTCAAAGAGTTGAACATGACTAAGCGACTGAACTGAACTGAAGTAAGGAATGTAGAAGTAATTAACGGGGAAGAGACAGTGCTGGTTAATTCCAGTGCAGTTTGAGGTTCACACCAAATAAACACATAAAGCTACATGATTTGAAATCTCATAATGCCATAATAACCTCAACTTCCTATTCAAAACACCGTCCTGTTCTAAAGCACTCAAAGCTCAGCTCTAAAATAATCATATTAAACTTTTACTTGTGCTGAGATCAAGAATCTGTGCTATTTTCTGTACTGCTCTCCAAGTAAATTACCACTGTTTACTAATATAAATAAGAAACAAAAGGAGAAAACTTAAAAGACACAAAACCCAAAACATACACACATGAAATAATCTTCAGTGATTAGTGTTCTCTTCATCTTTTGAACTGCTGTAGTACTGTATATTGGAGAAGGCAATGGCACCCCACTCCAGTGTTCTTGCCTGGAGAATCCCAGGGACGGGGGAGCCTGGTGGGCTGCCGTCTATGGGGTCGCACAGAGTCGGACACAACTGAAGCGACGTAGCAGCAGCAGCAGCAGCACTGTATATACACCATATACTCTAGCGTATCACAGCTGCCTTATTTGTTATTTGCTTTCTTGGTATACTTAAGTTTCTTAACAAAATTTAAGCTCTGAGGACATGGCTATTTTATATATAATATATTATTACATTAAATTATTTAATGATAATAAATTATATTGTTATAAATTATATTATAAATGTATTATAATATTATAAACATATATATATTTTATATTTCCTCCACGTTCAGCTTAGTGCCCAATAACTACTCAAGAAATGCTGATTCTCATCCATTGAGAACTCAATTCAATTTATTCAAGAGTTTTTCCAAGAACCCACCACCAGTGGTGTACTAAGATGACCTTACATACTACTTGACAGAAAATAAAAACCCAGATAAGAATTGCTTCTCTTCTTCCTACCTCCAACTCTTGAACTAATTACAAGCATATACATTTATTTTTTGTTCCCTCCTGAAATTACAGTAGATTTGGCACATATGAAGCAAACAATAAATTATACAGTACTAAAGTGATCCATGGTAGCTGCTAAATTGTCCAATTCAAGAACTAAGAAATCATGAAGGACTGGTTATGATATTGTTCTAACAACAAAATCCAAAAACAAGACTTCAAAATAATATTTTGTTAAATTTTTTTAACTTTATAGCTTTCACTTTTATATCTAATATTGGAATACCAATATTCAGATGTCAAATTATAATCTAAGACTAATAAAAAATAATTCAATATCAAAATGTTTAATTTCAACCATAACTTACAGAAAATGTAATTTTCAGTTAGAAAAAAATGTTCTTGACCAGAAGATACCCAACAGAAACACCAGCTCTTTTTTCATACTAAAGGTTTATATTTTTAATACTCAGAGTATGCCTCAAATTCAGATAAGCCATACTTCAAGTGCTCAATAGCTACAACATGGCTAGTAGTTATCCTAATTGGATAGTATTCACACATACATACACCCTTTTATTAAATTCTTACCAGTCCTCTTACACACATACATGTAATATAAAAATTTATAATTTTTAGATTTTTACTACAAATTATATACAAAAATACTAGAGTCTTCACTATTAATAGGATCCATAGGGATAAAGGCTTCTGTAGAGTAAGTATGATTCTTTAAATAAAAAAAATCTTTTGAAATCTTTGCTATTAAATAGGACTGAAAAAAAAATAGCACTGAAAATTTATACTGATTCACTTCCACAAAAGAAGAGACTTAAGTCTATACACCTTAAGCAAAAGATCTTAATTTTTACATACCTTTTAACTATCTCAAAGATGTACAGAAAATTACACTATTGACTGGCTCTAGGTTAAAGTCTATACACCTTAGGTTTAAAGATTAACCTAAAGTTAAAAGATAGTTTATGTGGAATTTAATTTCCAAAAGTTTTTTCCTTTTTTTCTCCACAATTATCATCTAAGTTCCATGTTACTTACCCATAGCCACAGATCATATATTGGAAACTTGTGCTAGTAACTCTGTGTTTAGAAACAGCTCCCAGTCTCACAGTATAAAGAACCACACTTGACAACTGTTTCTAACACAGTTGGGAACTACCACAGCTTTTTTCCAACTACTAAAAAAAAATACACGAAAAAACTAAAATCAAGACAGAAATTTATCTTAAGTGCATTTTAACTTAAATATTTTACTTGAAAAATTTACTTAATTATTTTAAGGGAGAGAGTCCAGAAGCAAAGTTACAAAAAACTGCTTTTTAAAAGTTTGACTTGCAATAATCAGATATTTTTAATTGTATCTTATATATAGTTACAAACTCTAAAAAATCTAGTATTAAGAATACTGTTCAATGCTTTCATTAATACATTCAGGTATTACTTATGCACATACATGCATATAATTCTGCTGAATTTTCACAATATGAACTACAGGGATTATCTAAGACTGGTCAAAGAAAATATGTTTGACCATATCTTTGATACTATAAAGAGAACTACTGAAAATCTGAACAAGCCTTCATTTCATTGGGCTTCCCTGGTGGCTCAGACGGTAAAGTGTCTGACTGCAATGCGGGAGACCAGGGTTCAATCCCTGGGTCGGGAATATCCCCTGGAGGAAGAAATGGCAACCCACTCCAATACTCTTGCCTGGAGAATTCTATGGACAGAGGAGCCTGGTGGGCTACAGTCCATGGGGTCACAAAGAGTCGGACACAACTGAGCGACTACACTTCACTTCACTTCTTCATTTCATAAGAAGAAATTTAAACCACTTTATTGTATGCCATCTTACATAAAGTGTGTTCAACAAGTATTTGGAGAATGAATGAATGAATGTGCCATGCACTGTGTGAGGTACTGGTAAAACAGAGCAACCAAATAGAATCTTGTACTTGCCCTCCAACAGCTTAGAAGAGACATAAATAACCAAGCAGGCAATAATAGTACAGTATGTCACATGCTGTAATAGGAATAAGCAGAAGGCGCTATGAGAATACGGAGAAGGAAATGGCAACCTACTCCAGTATTCTTGCCTAGAATCCCATGGACAGAGGCTGACCCTTGTGGGCTACAGTCTGGGGTCACAAAGAGTCAGACATGACTTAAAGAGTCTGAGTACAAACATACTATGGAACACACAAGAGCATCTAATTCAGTCTTAGATGATGTTAAGAGTATGTTGTTGGGATATTAGTTGAAGGTTTCTTGAAGAAAGTCTAAGGTGAGATGGTATCTACTGGGAGTTAGTTAATCAGAAAGAAGTGTGTGTGAAGACTGAAGGTGCTCACCTCCAGCCATCTCAAGGAACTCCAAGTTGCTCCATATTGCGGTATCCATATTAGGTGCCAGATTATGAAGGGTGCCACAAACACTTTATTTAGATTTTATCTGGAAGGCCAAGGATAGCTACTAAACAGGTTTTAAATAGAACAGTGAGATGTTCTGATTTGTGTTTTAGGGAAATTACCTGAATGTATAGACACTTGGAAATGGATAGCACTAGTGGTAAGTGGTCAATTAGGAAGCTACAACGGAGTAATACAATGGAGAGATGAACATAGCTTGAACTATGGTAATAAATATCAAAGAACTGAATACATTTGGGATATAGTCACAAAATCATAAACTTTGGTGACTGAATGGATATAGGTGGGATGGAGAAGAGGTTGGCACCATGAATCATACTGATTTGGGCAATCCAATGGATGGTGGTGCTATGTACTAATAAGGAAGAAACCTTTGTAGGTGAGACACGGATCAAGGTGGGAGATGACTTCAGGTTTGGGTTTTGAAGTACTCGTAAGACAATCAAGTGGAGACTCTCAACAAAGCTAAATATATTGATTTCAGGCTCCAGTGAGTGATTTGGGTTGGAGATAAAGAATCAGGGAATTCTGTCACTCTGAAAATACACTACAGTAGGAGTTCAGAGTCAAAAGTGTAGATTAGCTGTCATTATTTATATATGGTACAATACTAATTTTCATGGCAGATATGTCATCCAACTCTTTGAGCATTAGCTATATAAGTGGACAGTTATCTACGTCAAAATTATCGTTCAGTTCAGTTCGGTTGCTCAGTCGTGTCCGACTCTTTGAGACCCCATGGACTGCAGCATGCCAGGCTTCCCTGTCCGTCACCAACTCCTGGAGCTTACTCAAACTCATGTCCATTGAGTCGGTAATTCCATCCAACCATCTCATCCTCTGTTGTCCCCTTCTCCTCCTGCCTTCAATCTTTCCAGCATCAGGGTCTTTTCAAATGAGTCAGTTCTTTGCATCAGGTGGCCAAAGTATTGGAGTTTCTCAGCTTCACCATCAGTCCTTCCAAAGAATACTCAGGACTGATTTCCTTTAAATGGACTGGTTGGATCTCCTTGCTGTCCAGGGGACTCTCCAGAGTCTTCTACAACACCATGGTTCAAAAGCATCAATTCTTCGGCACTCAGCTTTCTTTATAGTCCAACTCTCAAATCCATACATGACCACTTGAAAAACCAAAGCTTTGAGACGGACCTTTGTTGGCAAAGTAATGTCTCTGCTTTTTAATATGCTGTCTAGGTTGGTCATAACTTTTCTTTCATTACTGTATATATTAAAAAAAAAATCTGTGGGTCCCAGAATTGACAAGAATTCGTAACTCTAGCTTGATAAAAAAATAAAAGAAAGTCAACTGACAACTAATTCAAGGATTAATATCCTTTGGGAATAGCTTAGCTTTCTTTTCATTCTTTTCTGTTACAAATCACATTTTGTTCTCCTAAGGCATTTTCTCCCTTCGCTTGCAGGAAAGTAGTAGTACAGAACAGCCTCACCCACAATTGGAACATTTGAAATTCCTTCTATTCTCATATTTTACCTCCAGTTTTGCATTTTCAGTATTTCCTAAAGTGACAAAATTCACAAAACACAATCATTCTTTTCTATTTTATCAAACAAGAAAAACTATTTTTAACATTCATAAATTTTAAGTATTTTTAAAATTCAAGGAAAACTGTAGCATTACATCCAAAGTAGGAGCTGATATGTCTGGAGTATCAAGTGCATCATTAATTCAAGATCAGAATGATCATGGTTCCAAATCAGTAAGACAAACCTAATTCTAGGCTAACTTAGGATTCATCAGATCAGATCAGATCAGATCAGTCGCTCAGTCGTGTCCGACTCTTTGCGACCCCGTGAATCGCAGCACGCCAGGCCTCCCTTCCATCACCAACTCCTGAAGTTCACTGAGACTCACATCCATCGAGTCAGTGATGCCATCCAGCCATCTCATCCTCTGTCGTCCCCTTCTCCTCCTGCCCCCAATCCCTCCCAGCATCAGTCTTTTCCAATGAGTCAACTCTTCACATGAGGTGGCCAAAGTACTGGAGTTTCAGCTTTAGCATCATTCCTTCCAAAGAAATCACAGGGCTGATCTCCTTCAGAATGGACTGGTTGGATCTCCTTGCAGTCCAAGGGACTCAAGAGTCTTCTCCAACACCACAGTTCAAAAGCATCAATTCTTCGGCGCTCAGCCTTCTTCACAGTCCAACTCTCACATCCATACATGACCACAGGAAAAACCATAGCCTTGACTAGACGAACCTTTGTTCGCAAAGTAATGTCTCTGCTTTTGAATATGCTATCTAGGTTGGTCATAACTTTCCTTCCAAGGAGTAAGCGTCTTTTAATTTCATGGCTGTAGTCACCATCTGTAGTGATTTTGGAGCCCAGAAAAATAAAGTCTGACACTGTGTCCACTGTTTCCCCATCTATTTCCCATGAAGTGGTGGGACCGGATGCCATGATCTTCGTTTTCTGAATGTTGAGCTTTAAGCCAATTTTTTCACTCTCCACTTTCACTTTCATCAAGAGGCTTTTGAGTTCCTCTTCACTTTCTGCCATAAGGGTGGTGTCATCTGCATATCTGAGGTTACTGATATTTCTCCCAGCAATCTTGATTCCAGCTTGTGGTTCCTCCAGTCCAGCGTTTCTCATGATGTACTCTGCATATAGGTTAAATAAACAGGCTGACAATATACAGCCTTGACGAACTCCTTTTCCTATTTGGAACCAGTCTGTTGTTCCATGTCCAGTTCTAACTGTTGCTTCCTGACCTGCATACAAATTTCTCAAGAGGCAGATCAGGTGTTCTGGTATTCCCATCTCTTTCAGAATTTTCCACAGTTTATTGTGATCCACACAGTCAAAGGCTTTGGCATAGTCAATAAAGCAGAAATAGATGAGTATAAGTCACTAATTAAAAATTGCTCATTTTCATCTACTTGCCAGTCACGATGAATATAAAAATCTGCCATTAAGGGAACTGATATAGTAGGAAGGCTAGACATGTAAACAAATAACTGAAGCACTACAGTAAGAGCCATACTAAAAGTATACATGAGGTATTAGAAAAGTATAAATAGGACACACCATACACACCCAGCTTAAAAGCAAACAATTTATCCTGTCCCTAGCTTTACTTTTACAGGAAATGTGACAATTTTAGAAATGCCTTTTATTAGTTTTATAGAAGACGACTAGTGTGAAGACCAGGAAGAGTAAAGTATGAAGATCAAAATGAGAATAAGGCTATTAAATTCTTGTCTGTTGTTGTTCAGTCGTGTCCAGCTCTGCAACTCCATGGACTACAGCATGCCAGGCTCCCCTGTCCTTTAACTATCTCCCAGAATTTGTTCAGATTCATGTCCATTGAGTCGGTGATGCCACCCAATTGTCTCATTCTCTGTTGCCCCCTTCTCCTTTTGTCTTTAATCTTTCCCAGCATCAAGTCTTTTTTCCAGTGAGTTGGCTCTTTGCATCAGTTGGCCAAAGTATTAGAGCTTCAGCATCAGTACTTCTAATGACGACTCAGGGTTGATTTCCTTTAGGATTGACTGGTTTGATCTCTCTGCTGTCCAAGGGACTCTCAAGTGTTTTCTCCAGCACCACAATTCCAACACATCAATTCTTTGGCACTCAGGTTTCGTTATGGTCCAACTCTCACATCTGTACATGACTACTGGAAAAACCATAGCCTTGACTATATGGACCTTGTCGGCAAAGGTATGGCTCTGGTTTTTAATATGCTAAGTTTGTCACAGCTTTCCTTCCAAGGGGCAAATGTTTTTTAATTTCATGGCTGCAGTCACCCTCTGCAGTGATTTTAGAGCCCAAGAAAACAAAATCTGTCACTGTTTCCACCCCCTCCCGTTGCCATGATGTGATGGGACCAAGATGCCATAATTATAGTTTTTTGAATGTTGAGTTTAAGCCAGCTTTTTCACTCTCCTCTTTCACCTTCATCAAGAGGCTCTTTAGTTCCTCTTCACTTTCTGCCATTAGAGTGATCCCCTTCATGGATCACAACCTTGTCATTCACGGAGAAGGAGCTTGTGTAACTCAATGAAACTATGAGCCATGATGTATAGGGCCACCCAAGATGGATGGGTCATAGACAAGAGTTCAGAAAAAACACGGTCCACTGGAGGAGAGAATGGCAAACCACTCCAGTATTCTTGCTGCAAGAACCCCATAAACCGTATGAAAAGGAAAAAAGATATGACACCAGAAGATTATATTCTTATAAGCACTAAATGCTTAATCTTTGCTGTAAATTCACACAGCAAACTAAATTGAAAGAAAGAAAATGGATGAGAGACTGAGCATCATCAGTTCTCTTTCAGTTCTATAGTTAGACCACAATCCTGAGACTGCGTGATTTTAAGCAAATGTTTTACAGATCAAAGATCAGCTAATAGGAAAGGTATCACTAGTGGGCATCTGAGGCCCAATAAGGGTTCTGTGAAGTGTTTGAGATAAGTAGTAGCAAAATAATTTTTAGCTTAGTGGACTCCAAGTACAATGTTCTTTATTGTCACAAAAAGTAATGTGGATTTCTCAAAAAAGGTTATCATATAATCTATACAGATGATAATGATAATAATGATGATAGTAAATGGAATAATAATAGTACTACTATAAACTGGTATATCCAGCACTGAAAACTTCCATGTGCAGACACTATTTCAATTGTTTTATATATGAATTAACTCACTGAATCCTTTATCAACTCCATGAAGAACATATTCCTATTTTACAAATGAGAAAACTAGGCACACAGTGGTTAAACATCTTGACCAAGGCCACAAAGTATTAAGTAGCAGAGGCAGAATGTGAACTCAGTCTAGCTCGAGAGCCCAATGCTATTAACCACTGTGCTATCTAAATACAAGTTATCACTAGGAGTATATTACTATATAAGAGTACCATGAAATGGAACATATATACTCCTGGAAATGTAAAGAATTAAAAAATAATAATAGTTTTTCATGTCTTACTTTATTCAAAGAATCAAGTTACCACTTTATAAAATCACAACATATACATCAGACCTCTTTATTTTCATAATCAGCAACTCAGATCTTTCTGTATTATGTCAATAACATTTTGATATTTCACATATTTGATGATATACTACAATATTTAAGGAACAGGCTCTGGAAAGATTGTCTAGCTTCTTTGTTAGAATACTGCCTTAGTAGCTGTGCAATCTTGGACAAGTTCCTTAACCTGCCTGATTTTCAGTGCATCTATAAAATGGAGATGATAATGGTGACTACCTCGTGGAGATTAATTCTCAACAGTCCTTGGGAGAGAGAACATTTCAACATTAGTTATTATTGTAATTGAAATGAGATGCTAAAAGCTAGCAAGGTGTGCTCAAAATGCATTTCAAATTCTAGCTAAAGGCCTTTATTATATTATCTGATTCAATGTTCAAAAAACCCTCTGAAATGTAGAAATAATTCTTATCACAAAATAATTCTCATGGTAAGTGTTTAGAATAGTTCATGACCAGCAGAAAATACAAGGTGAAATCCACAAACACCAAGGACTGACCACTGACAAAAATGAATAATGCCATTTCATTTTAGGAGTGTATATTATTCTAATGATCCTGTCATAAATTTAAAGTATGTGTAACATTCATTTTTTTCCCAATTATAAAAATGTTTACAATTGCCAAGATATGGAAGCAACTTAAGTGTCAATCAACATATAAATGGATACAGAAGATATGGTAGGGACTTCTCTGGTGGTCTGATGGTTAAGAATCCACCTGCCAATGCAGAGGACATGGTTTGATCCCTGGTCCAGAAAGATCCCACATGCTATGGAGCAACTAAGCTTGCAAACTGCAACTACTGAGCCCCATAAACCTAGTGCTCCTGCTCTGCAATGAGAAGGTCACACACCACAGCTAAGAGCAGCCCCCACTTGCTGCATCAAGAGAAAGCCCATGGACAGCAACAAAGACATGGTGCATTCATCAATCAATCAATCAATCTTAAAAAAGCAAAGAGAATATATGGTACACACACACAGAATGAACTTTTGCCCTGTAACAACATGGATGGACTTGGAGGATATTATGCTAAGTGAAATGAGTCAGAAAGAAAAATACTATGTGATATCACATGTGTGGAAGCTAAAGATTAAACTACTGAATATAATAAAAAGAAAAACAGGGATATAGAGAATAAACTAGCAGTTACTAGTGGAGAGGCAAGTAAGGCTAGGGGTTTAAGAGGTACAAATTACTATGTACAAAATAAGCTACAAGAATACACAGTACAACACAGGGAATATAGCCAATATTTTATAATAACTATAAATGGAATATAACCTTTAAAAATTGTGCAACACTATGTTGTACACCTGAAACTTATATAGCATTGTATATCAACTATATCTTAATTTTAAAAAAGTTCACTTAGAAAATGTGAATACAGAAAAACACAAAAGAAGAAGTTACAAAATTTCTTTCTGAAACATGCTTTCTAGTGCCTACAGAATAAAAATGGTCCATAATTTATGTAATCAGCCCCTTGTTAAATTTATTTAACCAGTTTCCTTTTTCTCTTGGTCATATTTGTAAACTGCTTCAGTCATGACAAAAATTTACCTTTTCATGAAAAATATTATTTGTGACATAGTTTTGTCATTTAGAGTCAAATAAGATGACTTACCAAACTAGGAAGTAATAATAGTTATCAGTTAAATAATTAGGCTGGATGAAGCACAGGCTGGAATCAAGACTGCCGGGAGAAATATCAATAACCTCAGATACACCAATGACACACCCCTTATGGCAGAAAGTGAAGAGGAACTGAAGAGCCTCTTGATCAAAGTGAAAGAGGAGAGTGAAAAAGCTGGCTTAAAACTCAACATTCAGAAAACTAAGATCATGGCATCTGGGCCCATCATTTCATGGGAAATAGATGGGGAAACAATGGAAACAGTGAGAGGCTTTATTTTCTTGGGCTCCAAAATTACTGCAGATGGTCACTGCAGCCATGAAATTAAAAGATGCTTTGCTCCTTGGAAGAAAAGCTATGATCAACCTAGACAGCATATTAAAAAGCAGAGACATTACTTTGCCAACAAAGTTCCATCTAGTCAAAGCTATAGTTTTTCCAGGAGTCATGTATGGATGAGAGTTGGACTATAAAGAAAGCTGAGCACCGAAGAAGTGATGCTTTTGAACTGTGATGTTGGTGAAGATTCTTTAGAGAGTCCCTTGGACTGCAAGGAGCTCAAAACAGTCCATCCTAAAGGAAATCAGTCCTGAATATTCATTGGAAGGACTGATGCTGAAGCTGAAACTCCAATACTTTGGCCACCTGATGTGAAGAACTGACTCATTTGAAAAGACCCTGATGCTGGAAAGATTGAAGGCAGGAGGAGAAGGGGACAACAGAGGATGAGATGGTTGGATGGAATTACCGACTCAATGGACATGAGTTTGAGTAAGCTCCAGGAGTTGGTGATGGACAGGGAAGCCTGGCGTGCTGCAGTCCATGGGGTCTCAAAGAGTCAAACACGACTGAGCGACTGAACTGAACTCATTACGAAGCAGGCCTGTAATCAAGAAACATTATCTCACTGCATCATTATTACCACCCTATAAGGTTGATAGTATTATTCTCATTTTAGAAATGTAGAAACTGAGTTTTAGAGAGTAACTTTCTAGAAGTCAAACAGCCAGTAAGTGCATGGCTGGGATTTGATTCAGTCACCCAGTCTTATCTTCTGTTCCATGCTGCCTTCCAAAAACAAAATCAACAATACAACCAACATTAGCCGAACAACAAGAACATGCAGCTAACGCTTTATCAATATGCCAGGCACTGTGATCATTATTTTACATTAGGTATTCTCTATATTCATGTAAAGGAGGCCTATTAATTATTAGTCCAATTTGCCGACTGTTCTCAGAATGACCCTGAGATGTTCCAGTTGACCCGGAACATATGGGATTAGGGGCACTGATCTTCCTTGCATTTGAAAACCCACCTATAACTTACAGTTGGCCCTCCACATTGGCAGTTCCTGACCCATAGATTCAACCAACTGCAGATTGTGTAGAACTGCAGCATTTACTATCGGGAAAAAAAAACAACCCATGGATAAGTGGACACATGCAGTTCAAACCTGTTTAAGGGTCAAAAGTATGTTTATATCTTCGCGCCTTTATTCACTGTGGTCTTCTTGCTTATAATATTATCTCTTTTCTACTTACATAAGGTTATACTACAAGGTTCTGTCAAGTCTCACATTCTATATAAAGCTTTCCCATCATGGATGGATTGCTTTCTGATTGCAACTCATAAAAAGTCAAATCACGTATACAGTACTAGTTGTATGAGTTCAGACAAGCCAATTTACCTTTCTCTTTACCTCAGTTTTCTGCCTGCAAATGAAAGGGATGGACTAGACCAGCCCGAATCTTGTGGTGGTGGTGGTGGTGTTAAAGCACCTTGCTGAGCTCTACCCCCCAGTGTTTCCGAATCAGACAAAGGGGAGAGGGAGCGAGGATTTAAATTGCTAACAAATTCCGAGGGATGCTGCTGCTGCTGGGCAAGGGATGACACTGAGAATTACTGGGACCAAACAAAACCCGTTGAATTCCAAGGTAAAGAGTTTGGTCTTTTTTCTGTTAAGAAATCATGGAAAGTTTTCAATTAGTGTTGTAGCATTTATTACACCTTTTGTTAAGAGGTGGTTTAGGCAGCAATAGGGCACAATAAAAAGGCTCCGTCAATGCCAACAAATCAGAAAGCCCTGGATTAGAGAGGTGGTAGTTAGAACAGAAAGGAACAAAAAAGCCTCAAAACATATGGCTCAGTCACTCTTCTCTACTAATGTTTTTGCCATTATCCACTGGAAAGTTACATGTATACATACTAGTATTAGCTATAAAACACAACACAAAATCAGGAATCACTTTCTGATATAGCAAAATGACTATAATGTAATTGTTAGGAATCTAACATTGCTTTATAATAATAAGAATTCAAGTTACAGTATAACATTATATTCTAAGAATATATTACTATTTCAATTCCAAACTTTAACAAAAACAGAGGGGAAAATGACAGTATAGGTTGATTAATTTTATCTCTAAACTCCTTAGTATTAATACTAAGGAAATAAAAAGATACAAATCCTTATAATAAAGAGAACCGATAAATCCATCAATACACGAGATTTCAATGGGTTTCTTGAAGACAAAAATATAAAGGAATATTGAGTAGTGAAGCAAAGTAGAGGAAGCTGCCCAGTAAAGCACGTTAGAGGCTACAACAGAAGAGGGAGCTGTCAACTTCTTTCAAAATCTCAGAGAAGTTTTGAATTCTGAAAATGCAAGTACAAAACAAAGGCCAACAGTGATATGTAGATCTGAAAACAATGGCATTCACTGCAGATCAATAAAAGGAAGTCTCATCAAAATACTAAATAAGGATGAAGGCAGAGTAAAGAAATTTTCAGATATACAGACTTACAAATTTTCTCCTATAATAGAAAATTACTTGAGGACATATTTCAACAAAAGTAGTGAGTAAACCCCAAAGGGGTAAGACTTAAGATGCAGTAGTTAATGAAATCATCACAGAAAAGCAACAATGGGAAGATATTCTAAGGTAAAAGGGGTGAAGGAGGCCCAAAGAAACTTGGTATAGATTGAACCAGGGCTCCAAAGAGCTGCAGGTAAGAAATTTCCTGGAAATTAATAGGTTAGATAGTAGGGAGCTTAGAAAAACTTGAGGACATGATAAAGCCAACAGGTGAAATACAAAAAAGAATCCATCAGAAGTTGGGAATGATTTCTTCTGAGCAGAGTAAAAATATATCAGGTAGTAGAAAAAGAAAACAGAATCTATCATGTACTTGGCTAAACAGAGAAGATATTCCTATAAGAAGATGAACACTATTGTTATTTTTCAACTTCTAGAATCAACCTACATACACATCAATAATGCTCTATTAACAATGTGGTAAATGTTACCAACCTTGATAATGAAAATGGAGAGCCATCAACATTCTCATCTTACAAGAGTCTACGGACTCATAGTGAGGAAAATAAAATTAAGCTTTAGCCATGAGTGCTCAGTCAAGTTTGACTCTTTGCGACCCCATGGACTGTAGCCCACCAGGTTCTCTGTCCATGGGATTTTACAGGCAAGAATACTAGAGCAGGTTTCCATTTCCTTCTCCAAGGGATCTTCTGGACCCAGAGATGGAACCTGCATCTCTTGCATCTCCTGAATTGGCAGGCACAGAGTCTCTACCACTGTGCCACCTGGGAAGCTCCAAAATTAAGTCTTAAGTATGTTGTTTAAAGTTATACTGGGATGAGGTGGGTAGAGGGAATGCTGTAAGTAAACTACCATAGCAGAAATCAACAGGCAATGTTTAATTTGATAAAGATGAAGTAGGATAAGCTTTAGGCAGCCAAAATAAACCTCATGCTATTTATGCACAGAAATTTATCCACTTGACTTAAAGTTCACTGCTCAGGATACATCGATCTTTATTCAGCACACAATTCTCTTAATTATATTTCCTAGTCTTCATACCTAATTTGCAGGTAGAATTTACCTGAAGATTACAAAATTAGTACACAAATCATCCCAGTCAACAAAGAACATGCCATTTGTTTGGAGAGAAAAGACAAAAGTGGCAATTAATGAGCAAAACAGTGTGTGTATATCTCGATGTACCAGAGTACAACCATATCACATGACACAATTAGAGGATATAAATATAAAATAAGATGTTATTTCTGGGGAATTCCCTGGTGGTCCAGTAGTTAGGACTCCGATCTTCCACTACAGGGTGCCAGGTTTAATCCCTGGTTGGGGAACTAAGATCCTGCAAGCTGCACAGCACAGCAAAGTGGGGCAGGGCGGGGATAAGATGTTATCTCTGCAGGCAAATAATTTACCTAAAGGAAAAGCAATAAAAATAGAAATAAATGTAGTTCAGAATCATAGGGGAAGATTTAATAGCGTAAACAGAGGTTAGGCTTGAGAATAGATATGGGCAAGCAATGAAACAAAAAACACAGTATTCAGAAAGAAAAAGGGATACTAAAAACACAAACAACGCTAAAGTAAATAGTCTAGTGAAACTGTATTACTCAGGAGCTTTCATGGGAAGACACGGAACTGAGAGAAGGAAATCTTCAGGAAGTCAGAGGCATTGAATGAAAATGCAAGTGGCAGAGTTAAGAGTATGGAAATGTGTTTAAGACAAGCCTACTTCTTAACACCAAAATTACAAGATAACTTTGGCAGCTGGAAATATAGTAACTGTAAGGCAGCTCCAGCAGATTAAAAAACAAAACAAAACAAAACAAACTCTCCTTTATTTTTGTGCTGTATTTGGGTGAAAGAAAAAACAAATTCAAATTACAAGTTTTACTGAAGTATCAATAGATGAAATATCACACTAAAGAACAGCAGATGGCGCCAAAACATTATTTTTTCCCCAATTTCCTTCCTTCAGTCAGTCACATAAATGATTAACTGAAATAAAAAACTCTTCATACTAGAACTGAAGAGTTAAAAAGAAATTTACAAATTATCCAAGTTTTCATGTGGTATACTCACATACTGATTATTAGTAACGATGTCCTAGAGAAAAACACAAGGTTGGATCAAATACAAAAACCTGAATCAACTGTAAATACTTTCACCTTTATGAAAAATTAAATTATACTTCTTACAAATGAGTTTCTAGTCCAGAAAAAGTACTGATACCTACAAAACTGAAAGGATTCATAGTAACATTTTCATAATAAACTCTTAATTGTAGTAACCGAACTGACCAGCAATATGGGTAATTTAAAGCTACCCTTCACAGAAATGGATCTCTTTTCTAAGATGTTTAAGACGGAGCACTACCACAATAAAATACACTCACTGATCTCAAGATTACCTGGAGTTCAAAATATTAAAATGTAAAAACACAAAATAAGCGGGGGATTTGGGAAACAACTGTGTCAATACCAATGCTTCACTTTTATGATGCATGAATTACATTTAAGATTAAACTAGTTTGCACTGACTAGCGTGGGGAGAGAGGGAGGCAATATCTGCTGGATGAGTTACACAGAAAAAAATGGTACATTTTCACAAATTCATAAATGGATGAGACTTTACCCTTGCATACAAACAGCTAAAGCTTTACTGCGTCCTTCTTATCCGGAGCTACTTTTTCAGGATATCTGAAGATTTTACAAATCCTTCAAACACCAAAATTAAAAAAAAATTTTTAATCACTTCGATTGAAAATATTTCTAAAGTATATTACCTTATTTTGCTTTTAAGAGAGTATCTTAAAATAATGTAACACTTTCTTGGTTTTTATAAGATAACCATTAGGATCATGAAGTAACTCCACTGCTTTGTAATACAACAAGACCCTGGTCACTCACTTATCAGTACAAAGCAATTTTTTTTCTTCTAGTTTTACTGGGTTATAATTAATATACAGCACTATATACATTTAAGGTATAGAGCATAATGATCTGACTTAAATACATCATGAAATGGCTACCCTAGTAAGTTTAGTAAACATCCAACATCTCATAGACGCAAAATAAAAGAAAAAAATTTTTTTCCTTGTCATCAGAATGCTCAGGATTTACTCTTAATAACTTTCATAAATAATGTACAGAAGTGTTAACAAATAAATCATGTTATACATTAAATCTCTAGTACTTATTTATCTAAAAGTGGAAGTTTATACCTTTTGACCACCTTCATCCTATCCCCCTATTCTTAATCCTTGCTTCTGATAATCACAAATCTGGTATCTTTTTCTGTGAGTGTTTTTTAATGTATAGTTGACCTATAAAACTATGTTACTGAGCAACATGCATACACACACACACACAATATGTTAGTTCCTGGTGTACAACTAATGATTCAGTATTTCTATGTATTACCAAATGACCACCACAACCCTATTTTTATATTATCCTAAACTGCTGGGTTTCTTGTGTTATTCCTGCAGTTTATAAATTTTTTCTTCTTTTCTTGCTGTAAGGTTGTTAGATGTCATTTCTTTTGGCTGTTTCTAAGACTACAGACTCCTCTTTCCTCTGATAAAACAAAGAAATAGCTTGCTAAACGTATTTGTTTTAAATGTAAGGGTGTGTGCTTAGCCACTCAGTCATTTGCTCATGTGAGACTCTTTTGAGACCCCATGGGACTGTGGCCCTCCAGGCTCCTCTGTCCATGGAATTCTCCAGGCAAAAATACTGGAGTGGGTTGTCATTTCCTTCTCCAGGGGATCTTCCCAACCCAGAGATTGAACCTGTGTCTCCTGTGTTTTCCACACTGCAGGTGCATTCTTCACCTGCTGAGCCACTGTGACCCCAAAAGTGACGGTAAACAGTCACTATTATAGGAACTGAGAAGACTTTTCCAAGAATAAAGTGCATGGGCTTTATAACCATGTCATGCTGCTCCTAAGTCATCGTTGCTTCTGTTCCTTAGTGCTGTTTAAGATAAATGAGATTGCTGGACACCTTTTTTCCAAATAGCTAAAACACTTCTTTTTATCACTGTGTTCTGATTGGTTAACTCCTTTGCCAGATAGCACACAGCCAAAATATCTCTGACAACAGCCACTGTATTAAAAATTGGCTCTATTTCACATGATTGATAGATTTAAATGACAAATATGAATATGGTTTTCAATTCTTATCCTTAACAATTATTTTACCCTGGAGTCTTAACCAAGACTAATCTGAACATTAGCCTCTTCAGCAGAAATCAAGACGGTAAGTTAAATCAAACTGTTCTTTGTTCCACTAGAAAATGGAGAAAAAGAATTAGTATCTTTTTTTCCTTCTCTATTATTTTTTGAACTGGCAAGTATAGCAATATTTGGATTTAGTTGTGCACTAAATCATCTGCAGACCTTGTAAAAACACATATCCACACTTTACTTATGAAGTGGACACTGTAATTAACTTTGTAATATCCTTTCTACCACATATGAATATGGTTATTTATAGTAATTTTATACTCATCAAGGGTGAGGAGGCCTGAGCTAATATGAGAAAGAAGCAGCAGCTTGCTTTTTTGACTTCTGGGTAAAAGAGGTCCACTTTCCTTTTCTCCTAATAGATACTAACAAGGATAAATGTTACACTATTATCATAGGCAGCCATTCTATGTCCTTGAGGGGAACTAGACATGACAAGACCAAACATCTTGTCATGTAATATAAGTTTTCTTATTGTTTAAGCCAGTTTGAGTCAGATTTAAGTTCTTCACATTTAAAAGCATCTTGAATTTTGAAGATATTCACTGTTCCAGAAAGCCACTGGACTTGAAAAGTAATAATTTGAAATTCAAAAGGAATTTAACAAACCAGAATGATCTTTAGAATTGGGAAAAACAGGGAAAAATGAGAATCAAAACCCAGTCTATGGAGCAATCTCCTCATTATAAAAATGTATGTACAAATTTCAAAAGATGCACATACGTATAATTCTTACTTTGGATCCTCCTTTAACAGTAGCATAAGCATACTGATGTTATTTAATAACTATAACAAATATAAAATAATTAGTTTGAGACTTACATTAGCTTTGTTATTCCCTTTGCCTTCAAACATATTTCAATATAGGAAATAAAATCAAAATACTGTTAAATTAGCTCAGTAAGAAACTGTCTCAACTTTAAAATACTGTAAATCTGCTGACACCAGAGGAAAGCTAATGAGTTAATTATTAAATATTTTTATTTACACATTTGTGTCAAGACTAATCACTACATAGCTGATTTTATAGACAATGTTCTGCTGTTAAGACTAATACAGAACCGAATTAAATGAAAATCTAATTTCCATAAATGTTCTTAAATAGCTCATTTACATGGCTCTGAAATAATACAGCTACAGAAAACTTAAGTAAAACCTATAATCAAATCATATGGGCATTCGTTTAATAAACTGTTCAAAACTAAGGATCTATAAACAGCTACTAATTTATGAAGTACTTAAGTAAAAGCTAAATTTTATTTCACAAGTTTTACACAATTTTCTGTATACCTATTATCTGGAGGTTATGGTACAAAAATACTTGAAGGTATTGGCTGACTTTGAAGAAATACAGCATCTTCTACTAGAGCATAGAGATAAACCTAAAGCTGGACTTATGATTTTACTAGGTGTTTTGAACAAATGAGAACCAATTTACATAAACATATTTGTTGAAATTTTTCATTTAAGAATGAAAAGTTGATAATTAGGTCATGCTTACAAAGGCATGTGACTGTGCTGATCTTCAGTTTATAAGACCACTACCACAACTAAGATGGCTAAACAGAATCCATCTTAAATAAATGTTCCTATTCATTAAATTAAAAAAAAAAATTCTTAAGTACTGATACTACTTCATGAGAAATGACATAAAGATAGTGAGAGAGAGAAACTACCTTCGAAAAATTCATAAAGACTGTGACTGCATAAATATTTAAATAAGTACCCAGAATTAGTAAATCATTTATGTTATATATAAGCAATAGGGTCTTCTGTCAAGACGAGTAAAAGTTCTTATAAGAGGTTGGGTGAAACACTCATCTTCACTAGGGGAATGACATGCGTATCAATTAAGTGTTTTGACCCACTAGCAGTGGAAGTAAAAGAAGCAAAGCCTTAAAATATAATTCTACTTTTTAGATTCACAATTGAATCTACATATATTATTAATCACATTCTATTTGCAAATGAGACAAGAACGCATTTTTCTCATTTATTTTGTCAGTAATATTTTAAAGTAAAATATTAAGCTAACACTTTCAGACTTTTCTATGTACAAACAAAACACCTGGGTATTCTTTATTTAGAGCAATATTTTTCTAACCTGTAAATGGACACAAAAATCAATACAGTTTTCTGTTGTAGAAAATAATACCACAGTGTGTGGTACATAATAAGTGTTTGTTAAATACCTATGAATAAACAATTTGAAACAACTGATTACAACTGTGACAGTAATGTCCAACACTTCAAATCCATTCACCTCTTCTATGACAGACCCTAGATTTTTAGCCGAGCAGATGACCATCTAGAATACAGCCCGCATTTCTTACTGTCGAGCTGACCATCTGACTAAGTTTTGGCCGTTATGATATAAACAGAAGTGGCTTACATGACTTCTGGGATAGGTTCTAAAGGAAAGAAAAGAGGGTCCTTTTTTACTTTTCTGGTTCCTACTAGGTAGAATGTTGGAACAAGAGCAGATATTTTGAACCATAAAGTCACGTGTTTATGGACAGTGGAGTAATAAAACAGGAGCTCAGGTCCCTAATATGTTATGGTGGAGCCTTCACACTGACCTTAGAGGCTTACCTCTAGACTGTCACCACATCACAAAAAAATTACCTTCTATCTTTTAAACAACTATTACTTTGGGCTTCCTGTCATTCAGACAGGAATTATTTTAATAATAACACAAAGTAAAAACATTCTATACTTTTGAACAAGAATCTTAAATACATTTAAGACACACGTTCAAATTCCAGGCTCTGCAACAACATAATTTTGGGCAGATTACTTCACCTCACCAAGCCTGTCTCCACAACTGTAAAGTGGCAGAAAAATACCTACTTCTTACAATTATTGTGAGGATTATATAAAATGAAGAAGGGGAAAATGAAGGAGCAAGAGGAAAACAAACATCGGCAAAGAGTGCTAAGCACAATATAAGATGGGAAAAGGAAATCAAAATGGTATTTTAAAACCTAAAAATAATGTACAAAGTTAATCAAACACATTATTTCATCTTTTATAACATACAACATCTACAAAATAAGTGTATTGTATTACATGATATTTAAGGGTTCTTCTAGCTCTAAAACCATATCACAAAATTACGTTATGTCACAAATATCTATAATCTATCTAGCAAGGCTGTTTAAAACCTTTCAGCTCCATGCTACTCAAGAAAACACACACACACACACACACACACCATACTAATGGTATGCAGGATTCTCTATGATAAATCTTGATAATCTTCTGATTATTTTTATATACTTAAAACTGTGCTGACTCTGAAAAATGTTCCATGCTCCCTGACGTATCTTTCATGTGCACTCAATTTCTAAGAATTATGTCCTCTGATGACACAACTTACAAATAAAAATTACCCGAAAGACTTAAAACTATCTTCTAACAGTTTGCAGGGTACAGATTTTAACACAGCCACCTTTAATTAATTACTGATTGTTAATTATATCACTTTCTTCAGTTTATTGGTACAGTGTAGTATCAGTCAGATAGGCCTGTTCATAAGCTGCAGTAATGAACTCCAAAAATCTTTAGCTTAAAACAACAAAGATTTATTTCTCATTCATTTTACCTATCTGGTTGCTGAAGACCTCTGCTCTATATAACTGTTCTCCTCTGCAACTCAAACTTATGGAACAGCCATTCCCTGAAACAATACTAGAAGCAGCAGTACAAGGAAAAGAGCTCTGGAAGACCTCATACTGGCAATTAAATGATTGGCTTGGAAGTGACACGCTCATGTCCATTCACAACTCTTTGGCCAGAACTGTTCACATGGCCCAATGATAGAGGAGTCAGAAAGTGCCAGATGGTGCAGAGCCAAAAATATTTAGTAAGCAGTATAAATGATTACCCCAAGTACCCGCCCGATGACACAGAAAAACATTAAAGACTTTCTAGTGATACGAACTTGAAAAATTATTAATTTTAATAGTCATATAATAGCTCAACAAAATCAGGACCTTATCAAACATCACTGAATTCACCAACATTCTTCCTGTATAAACTACCAGACTCCAGGGGAATCAACATCAAATGCTTTGAGTAGGTCAGTAAAGAAAGAATACATTAATACATATCTATATTTCTGTACCTGCATATTCTCCTAAAGATGGTACAGTTCTGGGAAAGAGAGATGGCAATGTTTACCCAAATTCAAGGCTTTTAGAAAAGCCATTTAATTTATCCCAATTAGTATTAGTTTCTCATGCCACAATTTAAAGACTTTTTGTGTAAGTCAGTAAGTTATTTACCACGGGTCATATATATAATGCCTATAAAGGTTGCAAGTAAAGAAGCAAGTGAAGTGAAACATTAAGAAATGGTGGGCAATGAAGAGAACTGGAGAGTTTATGGCTCATGCAATTCTTACCCAGTGTTAAAACCTTGGCCAATGGCTGCCATATTGGAATTCAAGTCAGTGATATCAGATGATCTGAATGGTTAAAGGAACCTGAGAATCAAGTTTATGTGGAATCTCACATTTAAAATGTTGGAAACCAACTGAGTTTATTTTTTAGGAACACTGTACAGAATAAGGCATTCTATTCACCAAATCAGTTTGCTGGCTGCAAATCTGAAGCCTCTGGGTGAGACGAAAGTGAAAGACTTCTGTGCACACATCTTTTTGGAAGCTGTCCAATTCTTGACCCTAGTTGTTTTAAGCATCTTAAAAACAAACAAAACCCCCTCATTTTATGGGAGTGAGGAATCTTGAGGTAAACTAGCAGGCTGACAGAACAGACCTAAAATAAACTGTGCTGTGCTTAGTCGCTCAGTCATGTCCAACTCTTTGTGACCCCATGGACTGTAGCCTGCCAGGCTCCTCTGTCCATGGAATTCTCCAGGCAAGAATACTGGAGCGGACGGCTACGCCCTCCTCCAGGGGATCTTCCCAACCCAGGTCTCCTGCATCGCAGGCGGATTCTTTACCATCTGAGCCACCAAGGAAGCCCGAAAATATATTATATCTTATGCCTAAAAGTCTGCTTTTTAAGTTATTCAAAATATATAAACATAAAAATTACCTTAGGAAGCAATTTCAGCATAAGCTCCTAGTTAAGCAGTATTTTAATGAAGTCAAAGCAGAAGTTTAGTTCTTTCGTAGGGATTAAACAAAGGGAACCAAAAGATATATCCAAGAAGACCTCCCCAAATCCAACTATATAGGTCAGATTTTTCTGAAGTAACTGTTGTCCTTCAAATACAGTGCTATACTATGGAACCCTAATAAGCCTTAGGCTGCTTTGGGAGTATATACAAATTTTTAATAAAGTTACAGTTATTCACCTATTAATGACTTACAGGGATGCATGTGTGAGACTGCTTATCTGGGATTAAAATAGGTCTTTCTGTGAAACTAATTTAAATAACTTTTGCTTCATTTATCACTATGTTCAAATTAAACTTAAATCCCAGATGCATACCTATCATGACTTTAAAACTATGCTAAAAAACACCATGCTACAATATTTAATAAGTTAGGAAAACAGCTTATCTTTTTTTTTTCCTTTAATTCTTCCTGTGAGAAATAAAAGTTAAATTGTTCTATGTAAAGAAGAAATTATATATATGGGCAGTCTTTGAATGTCAAGTTTTCCATACATTTATCATCATTTCCTAGACAGTAATTTCAAACTCTGAAGCTTCAATTGATAAAGACAGAATCATTATAAGACAGACTTTGATGGCCAAAATATCATGGCAGCTATCACCATATCTTCTGTATAGGAGTATTTATTTAATTGTCTGATTATTTTTTACAGTAGAAGTCTTAAAACTGTGCTTAGGAAAATGTAAATACCAAAGAGATTAAAGCAGAACAGAGATGGAGAGATTGGGGGCTTGTATTTAATGTATAAATGAATATTAGCAAGAATTATCACTCTCCATCCCCTTTATCTGGTATTTTGTTTCTTCACAGCATTTATCATATCTAACATCATTTGTCTTAACACTAGACTGTAAGTTCCACAAAAACAAGACTTGGTTTGTACATTACTACACAATTAATAATGCCTAATTTCTGGTAGATGCTCAATATCTGCTCAATGAATAAATTTTTTTTTCTCCTTTGTTAGAAGTGACAGGTTACATTAAGAGGTTTTCTATAAATAAACCAACTTTGCATTTCTGGGATTAGCCTCACTTGACTGTGATGTATTCTTATTAATGTAAATTGAGTTTAACTTACTGATGTCTTAAGATTTTTGCATCCCTGTTCATAAGATTAAGTTATATTTTTCCTTATACTGTCATAAGTTGCTTTTGGTATCAAATACTTTTATATTATTAATAAATATAGTAGATGTTCTAGAAATTTGTTGAAAGATTATTTTTGTAAAATGGACAACTCTTCTCTATAACTATAAAATCTGGGAGTTTGTGTTTTCTATTTAGCATTATTGATGATTAATTTATTAGTGTTCTTTATTTCTAAGGAAATTTTGTCAAATTACATTTTTCTAAAAAAAAAAAAAAAAAAAGGCATCTAAGATTCAAATTTACTGACAAAAGATTCATGAAATTACAATTTCTTCCAGTGTTAGTGAGATGTAATTGATATACAGCAATGTATATATAGGTTTAAGGTGTACAGTATAATGATAAGACTTACACATCAATACATCAGGAAATGACTGTCCTAATAAGTTTACTAAACATCTATCATCTCATGTAAGTACAAAATACAAGAAAAAAATATTTTTTCCTTGAGTAAAGAAGGAAAATTCTTAGGATTTACTCTCTTAACAATTTTCATATATAACATATAGCCGTGTTCATCAAATTAATCATGTTGTACATTACATCCCTAATACTTAACTTGCCTTATACTGGAAGTTTGTATCTTCCGATCACCTTCATCCAACTCCCCATTCCTCCAAACCCTGCCTCTCATAACCATAAACCTGATCTCTTTTTTCGTTAGTTTGCTTGTTGTAAGGATAACTGACCGACAACACTACATTTCTGATGCACAACATAGTGACTTGCTATTTTGGTACATAATGAAAAGATTATGATGATAAGTCTAGTTACTATCTGTCACCATACAAAGATATTACCTTATAACTGACTGTTGTTCAGTTGCCCAGTCGTGTCCAACTCTTTGCAACCCCAAGGACTGCAAGATGCCAGGCCTCCCTGTCCCTCACCATCTCATGAAGCTTGTCCAAGTTCATGTCCACTGCATTGGTGATGCCAGCATGTCATCTCATCCTCTGACGCCCTCAATCCTTCCCAGCATCAGGGACTTTTCCAATGAGTCGGCTGTTTGCATCAGGTGACCAAAATACTGGAGCTTCAGCTTTAGCATCAGTCCTTCCAATGAGCATTCAGGGAAGACTGACTAGTTTGTTCTCCTTGCTGTCCAAGGGACTCTCAGGAGTCTTCTCCAGCACCAGAGTTCAAAGGCATCAATTTTTTGGAGCTCTGCCTTGTTTAAGGTCCAGCTCTCACAACCATACGTGACCACTAGGAAGACCATAGCCTTGACTATACGGACCTTTGTCGGCAGAGTAATGTCACTGCTTTTCAACACACTGTCTAGGTTTGTCATAGCTTTCCTGCCAAGAAGCAATCGCCTTCTGATTTCATGGCAACAGTCACCATCCTCAGTGATTTTAGAGCCCAAGAAGAGGAAATTTCTCACTACATCCACCTTTCCCCCTTCTATTTGCCATGAAGTAATGGGACCGGATGCCATGATCTTAGTTTCTTTAATATTTAGTTAATATTACTGACCAAGAACCCTTAAAATTTTTACTGTATCTATAATCTTATATTCCTTTTTGTCTTAAATACTGCTCATTTGTATCTTTTCCCCCTTAATCCCTCTTGTTAGAAACTTGTCTGTTGGTCCATATATTGATTTCACTATTTGTCTTTTCATTAATTTCTACTCTATACTCAGTCTTTTAAAAATTAGTATTTTTGGATTTTCCTGGTGATACAGTGGATAAGAATCTGCCTGCCAGTGCAGGGGACATGGATTTGATCTCTGGTCCGGGAAGACGCCACATACCATGGAGCAACTAAGTCCATGTGCCATAAATACTGAACCTGTGCACTGCAACCACTGAAGCCCACGTACCTATAGCCTGTACTCCATAACAAGAGAACCCGCTGCAATGAGAAACCTGTGTACTGCAATGAAGAACAGTCCCGCTCAATACAACTACAGCAAGCCTGTGTGCAGCAACAAAAACCCAGCACAACCAAAAATAAATGTAATAAATAAGTAATTAAAAAAAAATAAGCTATTTTTAGGCCAAAAAATGTCCATTCACATGACGTGCAACATTAATTTCTGATGTGTAGTGTTGTGTGTCAGAGTTTTAAATATTTTGTAATTTCATATGGGATATTTTCTTGTCTCTTAAGCTATGGATACTTACTTTTCAAATGTAATTTTTAAAAGCTCATTATTGTTATTGTTCAGAAGATGTTTAAAAATAATTTTTAAACTCATTGCTAATTTCTCAATGAAACTAAGGTCCAAGAATATGCCCAATAACACTAATTTCATGAAATCAGATAAAATTTCCACTGTGACAAATTTTACTTTTGTAACTTGAAATCTGCATGCTTAAAAATAATTTATATATGTTCTACTTGTGTGTTTATGCTCATATATGTACAGAGTGTTCTTTTAAAATCAAACTTATCATTGTGTTGTTTAATCTTCTATATCCTTACTAAGTTTGTGAGGGATTGCTATAAATGTAGACCTGTCCACTTTCCAGTTTTATATTTTTCTTCATAAATTTCAAGTGTATTATTTATTCCACTCCATATTTGAGAGCATGCCTAAGTAATGAGTTCTTAAAAGCTATTCTTCCTCATAAATGTGAAGACATCATGCTCCGGGTCTTTCAGGTTTGTTTTCAAGAAGCTCAGTGATATTCTGACTCAAGATCATTGGTATGTGACACTATCCTCTCCTCTCTAACAGCTTTTAGGTTTTTCTCTTTATTTCTGGATGTACTGTAATTTCACTGTGATATACCACAATGTGGGTCTTTTATTACTCACTGTCACAAATGCATGGTGAGCTCTAGCATCTGCAAATCCATGTTCTTTATTTTTGAGAAATATTCTCAAATTATGTTTGAATTACTTTCTCTCAAGTTTCTTTTTCTGAAACTCCTAGTATTTGAGAGTTGGGCCTCACACACTGTTAATTCTCTTCTTTTCTTACCCATATTGTTGATCTTTTCATTCTGGTTTCTGGGAGACTTCTTTGAGTTTAACAATTTTATTTATGTATATTTTAAGTTCCATTTGAATTCATTTTACCCTCATTTTACATTTTCATTCCTCTCCTTATACAAAGGCAACTATTCTAAAATGTTTAATATGACTCTTTGCCAAACAAGGATCAGTTTGTATACACAGTGTGATGAGTGGTCATTTTTCCTTGTTTTAATTTTAAAATTTTGAAAAAAATTTATTATAAAACAAAAACACCTCTCCTAGCTGAAGCACAGCTGATTTGCAGTGTTGAGTTAGTTTCTGGGGTACAGCAGTTATTCGGTTATGTATCTGTTGTAGTTCAGCTGATAAGTTGTGTCCAACTCTGTGTCCCCACTGACTGCAGCACACTAGGCTTCCCTGTCCTTCACTATCTCCTGGAATTCGACCCAATTCATGTCCATTGAGTCAGTGATGCTATCTAACCATTTCATTCTCTTCTCCTTTTGCTTTCAGTCTTTTCCAGCATCGGGGTCTTTTCCAATGAGTTGGCTCTCTGCATCAGGTGGTCAAAGTACTGAAGCCTCAGCATCAGTCCTTCTAATGAATATTTAGGGTTGATTTCCTTTAGGATTGACTGATTTGATCTCCCTGCAGTTCTATGGACCCTTAAGAGTCTTCTCTTGCACCACCATTTAAAAGCATCAATCCTTTGGTGTGGTTCAACTCTCACATCTGTACCTGACTATTGGCAAAACCATAGCTTTGACTATATGGAACTTTGCTGGCAAAGTGCTATCTCCACTTTTTAACACACTGTGTAGGTCTGTCATAGGTTTTCTTCCAAGGAGCAAGAGTCTTTTAATTTTGTGGCCTCTGTCACTATCCGCAGTGATTTTGGAACCCAAGAAAATAAAATCTGTCCCTGTTTCCACCTTTTCCCCATCTATCTGCCACAAAGTGATGGGACCAGACGCCATGATCTTAGTTTTTTGAATGCTGAGTTTTAAACCAGTTTTTCACTCTCATCTTGGCCCTTCATCAAGAGGCTCTTTAGTTCCTCTTTGCTTTCTGCCATTAGAGTGGTATCATCTATATATCCAAGGGTCTTGATATTTCTCCCAACAATCTTGATTCCAGCTTGTGGTTCATCCAGTACAGCATTTTGCATGATGTACTTTGCACAGAAGTTAAACAAAAAGGGTGACAATACACAGCCTTGTTGTACTCCTTTCCCAATTTTGAACCAGTTTGTTGTTCTGTGTAAGGTTCTAGCTGTTGCTTCTTGACTTGCATACAGGTTTCTCATAAGACAAGTAAGATGGTCTGGTATTTCCATCTCTTTAAGAATGTTCCACAGTTTGTTGTGATCCACACAAAGATTTTTAGCAAAGTCATGAAGCAGAAGTAAATGTTTTTCTGGAATTTCCTTGCTTTCTGTATGATCCAACAAATGTTGACAATAAGATCTCTGGTTCCTCTGGCTTTTCTAAATCCAGGCTGTACCCCTGGAAGGTTTTGGTTCACATACTGCTGAAGGTTATATTCTTTTCCATTAGGGTTTATTACAAGATACTGAATATAGTTCCCTGTGTTATACAGTAGGACTTTATCTACTTTATATATTTTAGATTGTATCTGCTAATTTCAAACTTCTAATTTTTACTCCCCCATTTCCCCTCCCCTTTGGGAAACCATAGATTTGTTTTCTATGTCTGTGAATCAGTTTTATAAATAAGTTCATTTATGTCACAGATTCCACATAAGTGATAACATGTAGTTTGTCTTTCTCTGACTTAGTATAATCTCTAGAATCATCGATGTTTCTCCAAATAACATTATTTCTTTTTTTTTTAATGGCTGAGTAGTGTTCCGTTATGTATATGCCCTATCTTCTTTCCCCATTCATCTGTTGATGAACGCTTAAGGTTATTTCCAAGTCTTGACAGACTGTAAACAGTACTGCTATGAACACTGGGGGTTACATGTATTTTTTTGAATTAGAGTGTTCTCTAGAAATAGGCCCAGAGTAGACTGCAGGATCATACAGCAGCTCTATTTTTAGTTTTTTAAGGAACCTCCATGTTTTTCAAAGTGGCTGCACCAATTTACATTCCCACGAACTGTGTAGGAGGGTTCCCTTTTCTCCATACGCTGTCCAGCTTTTGCTATTTGTAGATTTTTTAAATCATGGCCATTTTGACTGGTGTAAGAAGAGTATCTTATTGTTGTTTTGATCTGCATCATTTCTCTTATAAATAGCAATGCTGAGCATCTTTTCATGTGCCTGTTGGTCATCTATACATGTCCTTTGGAGATATGCCTGTTTAGGTCTTCTGTCCATTTTTTGATTGGGTTTCTTTTTTTGTTATTGAGTTGTGTGGACCATTGAGGGATTAGGAAATTAATCCCTCACCTGGTCCCATCATTTGAAAACATTTTTTCTCAATCTGTAGGTTTTCTTTTCATTTTGTTGATGGTTTCCTCTGCTGCGCAAAAGCTTCTAAGTTTGATTAATTTTCATTTCTTTATTTTTGCTTTTATTTCTATTGCCTTATGAGACTGACCTAAGAAAATACTGGTATGACTTAGGTCAAAGAATGTTTTGCCTATGATCTCTTCTAGGAGTTTTACAGCATCATGTCTTTTACATTTAAGTCTTTACTCCATTATGAGTTTATTTCTGTGTATGATGCAAGAGTGTTTTAACTTCACTGATTTATATGTAGCTGTTCAGCTTTCCCAACACCACTTGCTAAAGGTGATGAGGGATACTAACCACTTTTCCCTTTCACAAGATATCACACTGGGGACATTATACTCACCTAGTGAGTAAGAAGTAGCAAACTACTCTACAGACTTATTGTTAAGACATTTATGTACCAGGAAGTGGGAACTAAATCCAGCCAAAATTTAGGGAAGGGGCTTTCCTGGTGGCTCAATGGTAAAGAATCCGCCTGCCAATGCAGGAGGCACAGGTTTGATCCCTGGTCCAGGAAAATCCCACATGCCAGGGAACAACTAAGCCCATGAGCTACAACTATTGAGTCTGTGCTCTAGAGTCTGGGAACCACAACTACTAAGCCCAAATGCCTTAGAGTCTGTGCTCTACAAGAGCAGCCACGGCAATGAGAAGCCCTGGTACCACAACCAAAGAATAGCCTCTACTTGCTGCAATTAGAGAAAAGCCTGCACAGCCTAGATAAAATTAATTAAAAAAAAAAAAATCAAGGAATTTTAACTATAGGTTCAGTGATGTGGGCCATCTTGAGATATGTCCGAAATGAAAGTAAATTGTTGCATCTGGCTCATCTCACAATTTAAAAAACCAAAAACCCAAACATGCCTAGAGATACAATAAACTTTGGATTGTGGAGGTAATACATTACTCATTCAAGTGTTACTCTGGCTCATTTACTGAGTGACCCCAAACCTGCTAATTTTGTGTGGTGCCCAGAAAAGAGATGGCTCTGCAATAGAATCAAGCTGCTGTCCAAGCTGCTCTGAAATGAGTCATATGAACCAGCAAATCCAATGGTGCCTGAAATGCCAGTGCAGACAGGGATGCTGTTTGGAACTTTTGGCTGGCCCCTACGGAAGAACTGAAGCATAAGCCCTTAGGCATATGCAGTGAAGCCCCGCCATCCCCTGCACCTAACCATTCTCCTTGAAGAAACAGCTGCTGGCCTGCTACTGGGCCTTAGTAGAGGTTAAATGTTTAACCATGGGCCATTAAAGTTACCATGTGACCTGAGCCACTGCTCACCATGAACTGGGCATTATCTGACCCACCAGGCCATAAAGTTGGGCATGCATGGCAGTACTCCATGTTCAATGGAAGTTGTACATAGGAGATAGTTTCAAGCAGGTTGTGAAGGCATAGTAAGTAAGCATCCACTATATGGTACAATTTCTTCCATAACCAGAACTCACAGATCCAGGAATCAAGGGGTAGAAATGGAAGCAACATCACTCACTATTACCCTTAGTGACCCACTGGGAAAATTTTTGTTTCCTGTCCCCATGACCTTATGCTCTTACTGGCCTAGAGGTCTCAGTTCCAAAGGAAGGAATGCTTCCATAGGGAGACATGACAATGATTCCACTGAAGTAAATTTGCTCAATCGTGTGCGACTCTTTGCAATCCCATGGACTTGCAGCCTACCAGGCTCCTCCATCCGAGGAATTTTCCAGGCAAGAGTACTTGAGTGGGTTGCCATTTCCTTCTCCAGGGGATCTTCCCAACCTGGGGATCAAATTCAGGCCTCCCACATTGCAGGCAGATGCTTTACCCTCTGACCCACCAGGGAAGCCACTGAACTGAAAGTTAAAACTGCCTCCTGGACATTCTGGACACTCTCTTCACATTTCTGAACCAACAAACTCCCAAGAAGGGAGTTACTAGGCTGCTGGGATGACCGGATCAAAGAAAAACTGGACTGCTTCTCCACAATGGAGGTAAAGAAGAGTCTATATGGAATACAACAGATTCCCAGGGGCATCTCTTAATATTACTATGCCCTGATTAAAATCAATAGAAATCTACTACAACACAATTCAAGCAGGACTACAAGTAGCCTAGACCCTTCAGGAATGAAGCTAAACCTTCACAACACACAAGGTATAGAATGATGACCAGCTGAGTTTTGCTGAAGGGCAAATATAAAGCTGAAGGGGGAGTGCACAAAAGTAGTTAAGAATACCAGCTATGACCATATGACCAGAGGACCATAACCATGAGTATTTATTTTGATATGAATATGCTTGTGTGTATATAAAGTAAACATCTTTGTTTTTCTTCCCTCTCTTATCTCTTCATCATTTAACATAAAATATACTGACTTTATATTACAGTATATAAAGTATACATACAAATAACATCACAGTATTTAAGTTATGGAACATCAAGGAGATGCACTCGGGGTTTGCATCCTCCTCTGGGGAAAGGATTAGTGTGTTTTTGGTTGTACATAGGATAGTTGTATCATATTAAGTGGTGGTATGACCTTGTTATTGTCTTTATTTGGAAACTCAGTATGGTTTAAGGAGATGTCTGTAAGTGTCAGTTTGACAAGAGGGGGACTTGTAATGGTTAATTCTACCTGTTGTCTTGGACAAGATTAATATTAATCAGCTAACTTTGTTTAAGCAGACTGCCCTGAATAATGTCGGTGGGACTCATCCAATCAATTGCAAGATTTGCTCACAACAAAAAGAACAGCCTCACCAAACAAAAGAGAATACTCCAGCATACTGTCTTCAGACTTCATCTACACCATCTGCTCTCCTGAGTCTGGCTGCTGGTCTTCAGACTGGAACTGTACCATCAGCTCTCTTTGATCTCCACCCTGCCAGACACTGCAGATTTTGACTTCCCAGATTCCATAATTATCTAAGCCAATTCCCTAAAAGCTCGGAATCTCTCTCCATATATGTGTGTGTGTGCCTCCACCTAATAGGTTTGTTTCTCTGCAGAACCCTGATGAATACAGATTTTCCATTTATATAAATGTTATTGTTACTAGTCCTTGGTGGCTCAGACGGTAAAGCATTTGCCCACAACGTCGGCGACCCAGGTTTGATCCCTGGGTCAGGAATATCCTCTGGAGAAGGAAATGTCAACCCACTCCAGGACTCTTGCCTGGAAAATCCCATGGACTGAGGAGCGTGGTAGGCTACAGTCCATGGGGCTGCAAAGGGTCGGACACGACTGAGAGACTTCACTTCCTTTTCTTTATTGTTACTACCTCCTCATTCTATTTCTTACATTTTCCACTATGTATTATGTGCATGTATATACCTGACCAATTGCTTCTAATTGCTGTGTAAAAGTCTGTGTATGTATGGATTGAACTGTGTCCCTTAAAGGTATGCTGAAGTTCAAACCTCCGTACCTATGAATGAGAATTTGGAAAGAGAATCTTTGAAATGTAATCAAGATGAGGTGAACAGGGTGTGCCCAACACCAATATTCTTAGTTGCTCAGTCATGTCCGACTCTTTGAGACCCTGCTAGGCTCCTCTGTCCATGGAATTCTCCAGGCAAGAATACTGGAGCGGGTAGCCGTTCCTTTCTCCAGGGGATCTTCCTGACTCAGGGATCAAACCCTGGTCTCCTACACTACAGGCATATTTCTGAGCCACCAGGGAAGTCCCTTATATAACTCCAATATGACTGGTGTCCGTTTAAGAAGAGGAAAACACCATGTAAAGACATACAGCAAGATACACAAAAATAAACTCAAACGGATCAAAGACCTAATGTAAGGCCAGACATTATAAACCTCTTAGAAGTAAACTGGCAGAACACTCCGACATAAATCAGAGCAAGATCTTTTTTGACCCACCACCTCCTAGAGTAATGAAAATAAAAACAAAAATAAGTAAATGGGACATAAACTTAAAATTTTTTGCATAGCAAAAGAAACCATAAACAAAATTAACAGACAACCCACAGAATGGGAGAAAATATTTGCAGAAGTCCCACAAGGGATCAATCTCCGAATTATACCAAGAGCTCATCCAGCCCTATACCAAAAGAACAAACCACCCAATGAAAAAATGGGCAGAAGATCTACAGACATTCCTCCAAAGAAGACATACAGATGGCCAAAAAACATGTAAAAAGATGCTCACTGTCACTAAATTATAAGAAATACAAATCGAAACTATTATGAGGTATCACCTCACAGTGGTCAGAATGGCAATCATCAAAAAGTCTACAAGTAATAAATGCTGGATGGGGTGAACCCTCCTACACTTTGGTGGGAATGTAAATTGGTACAACCACTATGGCGAACCGTAAGGAGGTTCCTTAAAAAACTAAAAATAGAACTGCCATATGATCCAGTACTTTGCTGTATACCTGAAACTAACACAACACTGTAAATCAACTATATTCCCATAAAATTTAAAAAAAAGAGAGAAAAAGCCATGTGACAAGGGAGGCAAAAGTTGGGAGTGATACAGCTGCAAGACAAGGAGTGCCATGGATAAACAGCTACCACCATAATTTAGCAATGGATAAGGAAAGATTCTACCCTCAGAGTTTCGGAGGGATCACACCTTGATTTGGGACTTCTAATCTCCGGAACTGTGAGAGAATAAATTTGTTGTTTTAAGTCCCCTAGTTTGTAGTAGTTGGTTATAGCAGTCCTAGGAAACTAAAATCGGAGAAGGCAATGGCACCCCACTCCAGTACTCTTGCCTGGCAAATCCCATGGATGGAGGAGCCTGGTAGGCTGCAGTCCATGGGGTCGCTAGGAGTCGGACAGGACTGAGTGACTTCACTTTCACTTTTCACTTTCACGCACTGGAGAAGGAAATGGCAACCCACTCCAGTGTTCTTGGAGAATCCCAGGGACGGGGGAGCCTGGTGGGCCGCCATCTCAGGGGTCGCACAGAGTTGGACACGACTGAAGCAACTTAGCAGCAGCAGCAGGAAACTAAAATAATGTCCATTCACAAATTTCACCTATCTGCATTCAGATGGTATACAGAATAGCTAGACTGCCTCCAAATTCCTGCTGCAGCAAATAATACTGCAATGAACATTCAAATACACATCCCTTATGAAACTTTTACAAATACCCTGAGGTATATGCTTAGAAGTGAAATTACAGATCATAAGGCATCTGTATTCCTAACCTAAAGACAACTCTAAGCTCCAGAATGGCTGCAGAGTCTACATTCCTATTAACACACTTGGCATTATCCAGTGTAAACTGTAGAAAGTCCACAAATTTCTCTTCCTAACCTAAAGACAACTCTAAGCTCCAGAATGGCTGCAGAGTCTACACTCCTATTAACACACTTGGCATTATCCAGTGTAAACTGTAGAAAGTCCACAAATTTCTCCCTTTAAGAGCGAAGCCTTATTTTTCTAACCCTAAGTATTGGCTGGACTTAGCGACTTGCCTCTAATGAACAGGAAAGTGATGGTATGCAATTTGGAAGAAGAGATCATAAAAGGCATAGTGGCTTCCCGTCTGCTCCCTTTTGGATCACCTGCTCTGGGGGAAGCCAGATGCCATGTATCTTAGCACAGGCTGCTATAACAAAACACTATAAACTGAGTGGCTTATCAACAAAAGAACTTTATTTCGTACAGGCTGGAAGTCCAAGATCATAATGCCAGCGTAGCTGCATTCTGGTGAGAACATTCTGGGTTGCAGATGGCTGGCTTCTTTGTATTTTTATATGGGGGAAGAAAACAGTAAGTCAATTCTCTAGTCTCTTCTTATAAGGGTGCTAATCCCAATAACGAGGGCTTCACTCTTGTGAGCTAATCATTTCCTAAAGACCCCACTGCTAAGTACTACCACATCAAGGATTAAATATCAACCAATAAAGTTTTTTTTTGGCGGGAGGAGACACACACACCTAGTCCGTAGCACCATGTCATTAGGAGCAATCAGTCTTACAGATCCACTCAAACAGCCCTGTGAACAGGCCCATGCAGAGGAAAATGAAGACCTTCTGCCAACAGCCAGCAAGAAACTGAGCCTTTCTGCCAACAGCTGTGTGAATCAACCATCCTGGAAGCAGGTAGCTCAGCCCCAGTCAAACCTTCAAACGACAGCTCGACTTCAACCTCATGAGAGATGCTGAGCTACAACCTACAACGCTACTGGATTCCTGATCCATACCATCTGTGAGATAATGTTTGTTGTCTGAAGATGATAAACTTTGGGGATAACCTGTTACAAGGAAAACACATTCAGTTTTCTAGTTTTGTCCAAATTATAAATATAAAGTGGTATCTCATTTGTTTTAATTTACGCTTTCTGACAAGTAATGACTGAGCATCTCTTTTAGTCTTATTAGCTTTGGGGTTCCTCCTATAAATATTGACTCTTTAGAAACTGTATGCATTTTTACATTAAGATGGCTGTTTTTTCCCTTTTGATTTTTAGGAGTTCCTTACATTTCCTAGATGTTAGATCCTTTGTTAGTTTTACATTTTACAAACATCTCCCATCCTATCATGATGTCCTTTCAATACACAGAACTCTTTAATCCTGATGGAAACAAATTTATTCCTTTTTATTCATGCAATATGCTTTTAAAGTTTTGTACATGGGGACTTCCCTTGGGATCCAGTGGTTAACAGTCCACCTTGCATCAGAGGGTACATAGCGTTGGTTGATCCCTGGTCAGGGAACTAAGATCCCACATGCCACAGAGCAACTAAGTCTGCATGCAGCAAGCAGAGAGTCTGTGCACCGCAACTAGAGTCTGTGCACTGCAACAAATACCTGATGTAGCCAAATAAACACACATTTTTTTAAAGCTTTGTATACAAAAGTCCTTCCCTATTCCTATGTTACAAACAAAATCTGTCAGCATCTCCTTCTACTAGAGTTATATCCTTTACATTTCATACCTGTTCATATTTTAAATTTAGAGCTCACTTTGGCTCTATGATACTCCTTATTAATATAACCTCTATTTCAGGTTCCACAAATAGAATAGCTTCTTTCAGCCTTCTGAAGGTATAATTGTCTTTGAACTTTTCTTTCTCCCCATACCACTCTGCTGCTTCTTCCAGAAAACTTGTTTCCATTTTTCTGCTTTGGCTTTCATCTTTCATGTTACAGGTTTTCCTCGACTGTAAATCTCCAGCTGTCCACGCATATATTTGAATAAGGATTAAACGTTGTTTACAAGTTTTGCGTGGGGTCATGACTGGTGAGTTTAGTGTAAAGCAGCTGTTCTCAAAGTGTGGTCCAGGAATTCTTGGGAGTCATCAAACAATAACTTTCAGGGAGTCTTAAGGTCAAAACTATCTTCATTATTAATACTGAGACATTATATGGCTTTTCCACTCTCATTTTCTCACAAGTACACAGTGTTCTGCAAAAGCTATGTACAGGACAAGGCATAGTACATCTGACTAAAAGAGAAGCAGATATTAAAATCCAGCTAATTATTTATTAAGTTTGGACATCAGATTTTAAAATGTGAAAATGTTACAATATTATTTTTGTTTTGGAAAATAGTTTTTTTTTTTCAAAGAAGTGTATTACATTAACATATAATGGCTTTATCATTTTTAAAGGAATACCCAAAAATTTTGCTTAATTTATAGTACAGTAAATAGCTATAACTCACATTTTAAAAAGCTCTCAGGGAGTCCTCAAATATTTGAGAACCACTGCTGCAGAGTAACAGAACAGGAACAGACATTTCAGTGTCAGTGCTATTCAAGTCTAGAGTTTTAGACAAGTTTGTTTTCCAAGAGTACCCTTCTACCTCTTCCTTAAAGTGCACATACCTCTGCAAATCAAGGACTCAGAGAGTGATTAAGCATTGAGATCTTCAACCTTTCAAATGCAGACTTGCCATTTAATCACCATTTGAGGTTTGAAGGCCCAACCTTCACCTGTATCTGGTATATGTTCTCCCATTAACAGCTTTTCACCTTGACGATAAAGAGGCAAACATCTAGCTATACAGGAGGCAAGGGAGCTGGAGTCTAACTGCATTTCTTAAAGCCTTAAAACCAGTACTCTGGGATTTAGCCTTGTCCTACACTCAGCCTTCACAGGTACCGTGCTACTAATTCCTGAGTTGTGGGAGGGGGGGGGGTGTGTGTAGCGTGGACTGGCCTGATTTGGCTTGTTCCTTGTAGCTTTCATTCCTGCAGACTTACTTTCAACTACTGTTGGTATGCTAAATTGGTTACATATCCATTCATTTGTTTTTCAGTTTCTAAAACATAATTTATAGAAGAATTAATGGATAATGAAAAGCAACTTCAAGAACTTCACTGGTGATTCAGTGGTTGAGAATCCACCTGCCAATGCAGGGGACATTACTGAACCAGGGGGTTCAACCCCTGGTCCAGGAAGATTCCACATGCTGCGAGGCTTTGCCCATGCACCACAACTAGTGAACCAGCGTTGAAAGCCCACAGGCCAAAATTACTGAGCCCATGCGCCCTAGAGCCTGTGCTCCACAACAAGAGAAGCCACCGCAATGAGAAGCCTGCACACAGCAACTAGACAGTAGTTCCTGCTCTACGCAATTAGAAACAGCCTGCACGCAGCAACAGAGATACAGCACAGCCAAATATATATATATATAAATAAATAAACGTTAAAAAAAAAAGCAACGTCACAAGTAATTTTACACAAAAACATATGAGATGAAAGAGCACTATCACAGGATGTTTTTTAGCAAATGATGACAGTCCACGTTTGTGTTGCAAAATATTCCTGCTGAATGACTACCTGGTATAAAATACCGTTTCTTTTTGTCCTTAGAAATATACCATGCGTTCATCAAAAACATACTCCCATGTCAGGCGTTCCCTGGTGGGCTTGTGGATAGGATTACAGGCTTTCACCATCATGGCCTGGGTTCAATCCTTGGTCAGGGAACTGAGATCCTACAAGCTGTGTGGCATGATCAAAAAAACAGAAAGAAAACCAAATATACTGTGTGCTCATCTATTCTTGATTTTGAAATAATTTAAAATATATTTTCATACAGGATATGATCATCTGAAATCTCATAATCTGAGCTGATGCATATGATCAATTTCACTATCATATTAATAAAAGTCTAGAGAAGTGATATCTAGTAAAACTTTCTGCAATGATGAAAGTGTTAGACATGAGGTTAACAGTTACATTCTCTCTACATAACCACTTCGTGCTTAATGTGACTGGGGAAACTGAATTTTCAATTCTATTAATTAATTTTAGTACAAGTCACATGGGACAAGTGGCTACCATACCGGACAACTCAGTCTACAGTGTTACTTTTCTCTCTGCACTTACCTTTTGTTGTTGCTGTTGTTGAGGCCATGCCTCACTGCTTGTGGGATCTTAGCTTGCTGACCAGGCATTAAACCCAGGCCCTCAGCAGTGAGAGCGTGATGTCCTAACCGCTGGACAACCAGGAATTCTGTGCATTTATCTTTTGATCTATATGTCTCCCATCCTACTTTATACCTTTTTGAAGAAGGATGTAATTCTTGAGTAGTGTAATAAAGAAAAAAACTGAGAACCGACTATTTTACTACTGCATCTTCTATTCAGAAGACTCCATCATCCTTGCTTTCTTATTGTAAAGAGCGTCCTGGTGGCTCAGATGGTTACCTCCTGCAATGCAGGAGACCCAGGTTCAATCCCTGGGTCAGGCAAGTCTCCTGGATAAGGAAACGGCAACCCACAAGTAACATTTCTCTGTTTTTCGGAAGATCTTGAATAAAGAATAAAAGTCACAAAACAGCAACCCTAGTAAGTAGTTCAGTTCAGGTCAGTTGCTCAGTCGTGTCTGACTCTTTGCAACCCCATGAATCACAGCACGCCAGGCCTCCCTGTCCATCACCAACTCCCAGAGTTCACTCAAACTCATGTCCACTGAGTCAGTGATGCCATCCAGCCATCTTATCCTCTGTTGTCCCCTTCTCCTCCTGCTCCCAATCTCTCCCAGCATCAGGGTCTTTTCTAATGAGTCAACTCTTTGCATGAGGTGGCCACAGTACTGGAGTTTCAGCTTTAGCATCAGTCCTTCCAATGAACACCCAGGACTGATCTCCTTTAGGATGGACTGGTTGGATCTCCTTGCAGTCCAAGGGACTCTCAAGAGTCTTATCCAATACCACAGTTCAAAAGCATCAATTCTTCGGTGCTCAGCTTTCTTCAGTCCAACTCTCACATCCATACATGACTACTGGAAAAACCATAGCCTTGACTAGACGGACCTTAGTTGGCAAAGTAATGTCTCTGCTTATTAATATGCTGTCTGCTGCTGCTGCTAAGTTGCTTCAGTCGTGTCCGACCCTGTGCGACCCCATAGACGGCAGCCCTCCAGGCTTCACCGTCCCTGGGATTCTCCAGGCAAGAACACTGGAGTGGGCTGCCATTTCCTTCTCCAAATACGCTGTCTAGGTTGGTCATAACTTTCCAAGGAGTAAGCGTCTTTTAATTTCATGGCTGCAATCACCATCTACAGTGATTTTGGAGCCCCGCAAAATACAGTCAGCCAGTGTTTCCATGTTTCCACATCTATTTCCCATGAAGTGATGGGACTAGATGCCATGATCTTAGTTTTCTGAATGTTCAGCTTTAAGACTGCTCAAAAAAAGAAAATAAACAACTAAAATTAGTCCACCTAATTCTGATGGTATACTGAAAGTTAAGCTTTCTTCACTTTTTAGTTCTGTTGGACTGGAAGCCATAGGTTTTACCTCTCTTTTTCAGAGGTACTCCTAAAAGTTAAAAAAGAAATAAAAGGAGCAACAGCAAATGTATTGAGTGCTTATACGTACTAAGTAGTGTTCTATTGTGAAGTGAAAGTTGCTCAGTCGTGTCTGACTCTTTGCGACCCACGGACTATACAGTCCATGGAATTCTCCAGGCCATGGAGTGGGTAGGCCATTCCCTTCTCCAGGAAATCTTCCCAACCCAGGGATTGAACCCAGGTCTCCCGCATTGCAGGCGGATTCTTAACCAGCTGAGCTACCAAGTAAAGCCCAGTGTACCAAAAGTTTTATATATATTTCACTTAACTGTCTCCACAACATTATGAGGAAATACTGCGTTGCCCAAAAAGTTTGTTTGGATATCAGAAAAACCCAAGCAAGCTTTTTGGTCAACCCAATATTACTTATTGTCATCTTTACAGATAAGAAAATTTAGGCAAAGGAAGGTGAAGTAATCTTAATATCACACAGCCAGTCAAAGATCCTATAGTCAGAGGAGCCTGGTGTGCTACAGTCCATGGGGTCACAAAGAGTTGGACACGACTGAGCGACTAAGCACATACACAGTGAAAGATAAGCTAGAATTTCATCCAAGTTGTCTGCAGAGCCACAAGAACAGCTATTCATTTGTTAAGGTGCCCTAAAGTTTTTCAGTAACTCTGTACTCACTTCTTGTGAACAAGATTAAGTATAGTAGCATTCTAGGCTCAATGTAATCCTCTTTCTTCCAACTTTCTATTTTCTAGTATTGATATTTTGTTGGTTTTACCTTAAAAAAAATTAAAAAATTAACAATCAATAGTCAACCTAATTAACACACTTCACAGATTCTTTGCTCACAATGTATTCTTTTATCCAATTCCTCCCTCTAGTTTACTATTCTTTCTGTCCAAGAACATCACTTTGGTTTTTGCATCAAGGTTTTTTATTTATTTTTTAGTTAAAGGATACTGCATCAAGTTTTTTAAGTGATAAACTCAGTTTCTGTGTAAATACTCATGTTGGGTCTCATTATTGATGATATTTTAAATAGGCATAGAAGTCAAGTTTAACAGTTATATTCCCTGTACGTTTTGAGGAAAATGTGCCCCATTTTCTTCTGGAAATTACTGTTCTGATAAATATACTATTCAGTTCAGTTCAGTCGCTCAGTCGTGTCTGACTCTTTGCGACCCCATGAATCACAGCACGCCAGGCCTCCCTGTCCATCACCAACTCCTGGAGTTCACTCAGACTCACGTCCATCGAGTCAGTGATGCCATCCAGCCATCTCATCCTCCGTTGTCCCCTTTTCCTCCTGCCCCCAATCCCTCCCAGCATCAGGGTCTTTTCCAGTGAGTCAACTCTTCACATGAGGTGGCCAAAGACTTTCAGCTTTAGCATCATTCCTTCCAAAGAAATCACAGGGCTGATCTCCTTCAGAATGGACTGGTTGGATCTCCTTGCAGTCCAAGGGACTCTCAAGAGTCTTCTCCAACACCACACTTCAAAAGCATCAATTCTTCGGCGCTCAGCTTTCTTCACAGTCCAACTCTCACATCCATACATGACCACTGGAAAAACCATAACCTTGACTAGACAGACCTTAGTTGGCAAAGTAATGTCTCTGCTTTTGAATATGCTATCTAGGTTGGTCATAACTTTTCTTCCAAGGAGTAAGGTCTTTTAATTTCATGGCTGCAGTCACCATCTTAGTATGACTGATATTTTGGTGCAGGTACTTTTTTTTTTCATCCTTTTTATTAAAAACTTTTTTTTTTTGTTGTTCTGCAATTTCACTATTGAGCATTTAGAAGCTGACTTTTTGGAGTACTTATCCTGCTAAGTAACTGTCCCCCCCCCTTTTTTTTAGTAAAGGTGTTGACCTGTCTTTTTTTAGGGTTACTTTTTCCTGTGTGTTTTTGAATTTTTGTTCGAAGGTTCATCACAAGTTAAAGTTGCATGTGTATATACAGCAGAGGAAAACAGGGGTGCTGGTAGGTATGTTTACACGTGTGTACCTCACCTTAACAGTTTTTGATTTGCTGGCACCTCTCACTCAAGTCTCCCACTCCAATGAAGTTTGTTAATTGCTGCAGATGGGCTCTTCCTGAATATCCAGTCACTACATCATGAGCAGGTTGGCTCAGATCTTATCTAGGAGGCTTTCACTGCTTCCTTCCACTACTATGGATGTATAATTTATATAAGCCTATAAGCTCCTTCTTGACTCAGCCCCATAGTTTCTTGAATAGTAAGCAAACAAGTAGTGTACCTCCTTTATCCAACCTGCACACCAATATAGCTTTGGTCTCCATCCTGAAAGAAAAGAACTTTCAGAGCATCTGCCAGCGCTTCTAAACCAGATTTAGGTAGACTCATGTATTTAGTCCCTACTTAACACACTGTTTTTTATTATTTTAAGTCCAAAGATGTTTCTATTTTATCAAAAGTAAATGTACTTTTATTCTGAGAGACAGTGCTCAACTGAATTCCAGAGGATATCTTAATTTTATCCTCAGTAGTCATTTATGACAAAGCACCATGAGGATGTTATCTAACTTTTAGGTTTTTACCTAATAGGTGTTTTGGTTTGAAATTCTCTTACTTTGAATGAGGTTATATTAGCAGCTTCTCAGATGCTCACAAGCTATTTGCATTTAATTTTCTGTGAATTATCTATTCACATCTTTGCCCCCATTTTTTATTAGACTGCAGGGCTTTTTAAACTGAGTTTACAGGATTTATACACAAGAACACCCTTTGTGATATGAACTGCAGATAAGTTTTGCTCGTCATTAATCTGTATTCTGACTGTTGTATTATGACAGATTTTGGCATTCTGAGGGCAGTTTTAAAAAATTGTGGTAAACAAAACACATAATATAAAACATCATCTAAGACACTTTTAAGTGCACAGTGTAATAGTGTTAACCATATGCACAATGTTGTGCAATGGATCTCTAGAACTTTTTCATCATGCAAAAAGGAAACTCTATACCCAATGATATCAAGAAAATTAGAGATACCAAGGGAACTTTTCATGCAAAGATGGGCACAATAAAGGACAGAAATGGTATGGACCTAACAGAAGCAGAAGATATTAAGAAGAGGTGGCAAGAATATACCAAAGAACTATACAAAAAAGATCTTCATGACCCAGATAACCACAATGGTGTCACTCACCTAGAGCCAGACATCCTGGAATGTGAAGTCAAGCGGGCCTTAGGAATCATCACTATGAACAAAACTAGTGGAGGTGATGGAATTACAGTTGAGCTATTTCAAATCCTAAAAGATGATGCTGTGAAAGTGCTGCACTCAATATGCCAGCAAATTTGGAAAATGCAGCAGTGGCCACAGGACTGGAAAAGGTCAGTTTTCATTCCAATCCCAAAGAAAGGCAATGCCAAAGAATGTTCAAACTACTGCACAACTGCATTCATCTCACATGCTAGCAAAGAAATGCTCAAAATTCTCCAGGCCAGGCTTCAATAGTACATGAACCGTGAACTTCCAGATGTTCAAGCTGGTTTTAGAAAAAGCAGAGGAACCAGAGATCAAATTGCCAACATCCACTGGATCATCGCAAAAGCAAGAGAGTTTCAGAAAAACATCTACTTCTGCTTTAATGACCATGCCAAAGTCTTTGACTGTGTGGATCACAACAAACTGGAAACTTCTTAAAGAGATGGGAATACCAGACCACCTGACCTGCCTCCTGAGAAATCTGTATGCAGGTCAAGAAGCAACAGTTAGAACCAGACATGGAACAGACTGATTCCAAATCAGGAAAGGTTGTATACAATCACCCTGCTTATTTAACTTCTATGCAGAGTACATCATGTGAAATGCCAGGCTGGATGAAGTACAAGCTGGAATCAAGATTGCTGGGAGAAATATCAGTAACCTCAGATATGCAGCTGACACCACACTTATGGCAGAAAGGGAAGAACTAAAGAGCCTCTTGATGAAAGTGAAAGAGGAGAGTGAAAAAGTTGTCTTAAAACTCAACATTCAGAAAACTAAGATCATGGCATCCGGTCCCATCACTTTATGGCAAATAAGATGGGGAAACAGTGGAAAGAATGGCTGACTTTTTTAGGTTCCAAAATCAGTGCAGATGGTGACCACAGCCATGAAATTAAAAGATGTTTGCTCCTTGGAAGAAAAGTTATGACCAACCTAGACAGCCTATTATAAAGCACAGACATTACTTTGCCAACAAAAGTCTGTCTAGTCAAAGCTATGATTTTTCCAGTCGTAACGTATGGATGTGAGAGGTGGACTATAAAGAAAGCTGAGTGCCAAAGAATTGATGCTTTTGAACTGTGGTGCTGGAGAAGACTCTTGAGAGTCCCTCGGACAACAAGGAGATCCAACCAGTCTATCCTAAATGAAATCAGTCCTGAATATTCATTGGAAGGACTGATGCTGAAGCTGAAAATCCAATCCTTTGGCTACCTGATGTGAAGAACTGACTCATTTGAAAAGACCCTGATGCTGGGAAAGATGGAAGGCAGGAGGAGAAGGGGATGACAGAAGATGAGATGGTTAGATGGCAAAACTGACTCAGTGGATATGAGTTTAAGTAAACTCTGGGAGTTGGTGATGGACAGGGCGGCCTGGAATGCTGCACTCCATGGGGTCGCAAAGAGTCGGACACGACTGAGCGACTGAACTGAACTGATACCCAGTGAAAAACAACTTCCCTTTTTCCTCTCCACTTAGTTCCTGGCAACCACTATTGTACTTTCTGTTTCTAAGAGTTTGACTAGTTTAAGATACCTCATTTAAGTAGAATTATGTAGTATTTGTGACTGGTTTATTCCACCCAGCATAATCTCCTCAAGGTTTATCCATGCTTACCATGTGATAGGATTTTTTTTTAAGGCTGAACATAATTTCAATGCTGGGAAGGATTGGGGGCAGGAGGAGAAGGGGACAACAGAGGATGAGATGGCTGGATGGCATCACTGACTCAATGGACATGGGTTTGGGTAGACTCCAGGAGTTGGTGATGGACAGGGAGGCCTGGCGTGCTGCAATTCATGGGGTCGCAAAGAGTCAAACACGACTTAGCAACTGAACTGAACTGATAATTTCATTGTAAATATACATATCACGTTTTTATCCATTCAGAGACTGCTTTTTTAATGCAGTAAAAATTACCCATTATTTTATGAATTCTGGATTTAATTTAAATAGCCTTCCGCACATCAAAAGTGTAAAGACTTTTTTAATGCTTTCTTCTATTACTTTCATGGCTTTATTTTTCATTGATCCATTTGGTATACAGGTGAAATTTACAGATTGAAGTTCTTTCAAACAGCTAACCAGCTGTCCCTAGTTAACTGTTTATTTTTTCCCACATATTTGAGATGTCACTTTTACATTCTCACATGTATTTCAAAGTATTTCTGGACTTACTATTCTGGGGCACTGACCCATGTATGTTTGTTCATTGGTACCATGCCTGTTTTGTGCATTTTACCTTTATACCTTAATTTCTGGAAAAACAAGTTCTCCCTCAGTTCTCTTAAGTTTTTCAGCTCTCCCGGCTACTCTTGCATATTTTCCCTTATTAACTTTGGAATCACCATGTCTTAAAAACTAGTTGACAAACTACTTCAGTGGGAACTGTGACAATGTTATCCTTTCTATCCAGAAAAGATGATATGTCTTTTTATTTAAGGTTTGTTTTGTGTCTTTCAATTACGTATTTCCGACTACTGACATGTTTCCACTTTTCCTTATATTTTCTATAATTTCGGCTTAACCTAGGCTGCTATTTTAGTTGATATACAGATAGTCACGTCTATTAAACTTTCACTCCACTGTCTGAGAAATTGTATTCTTCACCTATTTCTTTTTACTATGAACTCCACCTTGTATGTTACAATCATGACATCCCTAAATTTCTTTCACTTTGCCATCTTAAGCTTTCACAATCATTTTCTTGCAGACAAACCACAGAATTCATTTTGCTCTGAATCTAACTGGAAGCTTTTTCCTTCAGAGGTGGGATAAAGCCTACTTGTATTCTTTTATATAAAAGGTGTCTGGTCTTAGTACTGCTATGTTGTGTTACGTGTGTGGCTGTTTATGAATATTCTTTCAACAGATGATGTTTTCTTTTAGATAGGTTTCCAGTTCTTTCAAATTTTAGTAAGGTTTTTTTGTTGTTGTTGTTCTAGTGATTAACTCATATTATTGACTTAGAATTCCACTAGATTATTTTTTAAGATACCTGTTAATTCCTTAATATGAACAATGTTAAAATGAACATGTTTCCTCTTCCTCTCCTTACTTAATTCAATCAGTAGCATTACCTTTATGGTTTCCTTTGAAGTGTTAAACATGTTTATACTTCCATTACTTGTGATCTTGAATACAGTTTTTGACTACCAGTAATTACAATGAGGTAATCTATACACTTTCTTCTCTCAAATTTTATTAGTTTTCATCATTTCTACATCATCAAGGTATATAACATTATGTTCCATCATAATCTCTACATTTGTTTTAGTCTTTAGGGTTATAAACCTCTCTCTCTCTCTCTCTCTCACACACACACACACACACACACACACATATTCAATGGTTACAACAAATTCTTTTCTCAGATAGCTCTTGGCTGGCTGAAGTTTATCCTTTAACAGTTTCCTCAAGAAGGGCTCATATATATACAGCATTCTCTGAGTTCTGTTTATACCTTTCATACTTGAAGAATGGCATAACTGGATATGAAATCTTTGGCTCTTGATTTACTTCCTTACTTTGTAAACACTGCTTTAACATCTTCTGGTATGGAATGTTATACAGAAATCTGAGGCCAGCCCAACTATCAACCCCTTGGAAAGAACTTTGTAGGGAGAAAGATGAGGGTGGTTGGCTGCCCAAAGTAATCTTTATGACCATTCTGGTCAGTTTACCCTGGCACAAGTACCCCTTTCAAGAGAAAAATTACAGTTTCAGTTAAGTTTTAATTGTACTTAAAACAATTTGTTCTGATGCACCGTTCTGGTTTCCTTACCAAAGAGTAAGAGTCGAAAGACTCCTTCTTTGATGCTAGACAGAAAAGCTGATTCGGGTGCATACTGCTCCATGTAAATGTAGCTCTACCTTTTCTTCTGTTCTGAATCAAACTAGGTATTTCTGGCACCAACCCTGTTACTACAACAAGAGATTTAGCCTTTGAACTTCAAGGTGAACCCTTAAACTTCAGTAAATATTTTTAAGTTCACAACTTCTGCTCCTTCTCAAGATGCTTTTGACAGCCTTTAAATATAATTTGGAGTCTACATGCTGTCTTTCAGTTCACTGAAAATGGAAGTTCAGTTATTTTCCTTATTTTAAAATTTTATGACTTCTATGGGAGAAAAGATGTAGAATTATGTAGTTATTATCATGCCAAAACTCTGACTATTAACTATGTGTGCACGTTTAATCTGTTATTATTATCTTCTTCCTTTGGAGAAGGAAACGGCAACCCACTCCAGTACTCCTGTCTGGAGAATTCCATAGACAGAGGAGCCAGGCAGGCTACAGTCCATGACATCCCAAAGAGTCGGACACATCTGTGTGACTTTCACAACTGTCTTTGGAAAGATGAGGCATCTCAATGTTGGAACTCATAGGGCCCATCCTGATAAGATTTCTCCTTATGGTGTAACTTACAATAGAGAAAAACTGGAAGTGTGTGGATCACAACAAACTGTGGAAAATTCTTAAAAATATGGGAATACCAGACCACCTGATCTGCCTCCTGAGAAATCTGTGTGCAGGTCAAGAAGCAAGTTAGAACTGGACATGGAACAACAGACCGGTTCCAAATTGGTAAAGGTTGTATACTGTCACCCTGCTTATTTAATTTCTAAGTAGAGTACATCATGCGAAATGCCAGGCTGGAAGAAAACACAAGCTGGAATCAAGATTACTGGGAGAAATATCAATAACCTCAGATATACAGATGACACCACCCTTATGGCAGAAAGCGAAGAAGAACTAAAGAGTCTCTTGATGAAGGGCAAAAAGGAGAGTGAAAAAGCTGGATTAAAACTCAAGATTCAAAAAACTAAGATCCCATCACTTCATGGCAAATAGATAGGGAAACAATGGAAAAAGTGACAGACTTATTTTCTTGGGTTCCAAAAATCACTGCAGATGGTGACTGCAGCCATGAAATTAAAAGATGCTTGTTCCTTGGAAGAAAAGCTATGACAAACCTAGACAGCGTATTAAAAAGCAGAGACATTACTTCAGTGACAAAGGTCCATATAGTCAAAGCTATGGTTTTTCCAGTAGTCGTGTATGGATGTAAGAGTTGGACAATAAAGAAGGCTGAGTGTCAAAGAACTGATGCTTTTGAACTGTTGTGCTGGAGAAGGTTCTTAAGAGTCCCTCGGAGAGCAAGTAGATCAAACCAGTCAATCTTAAAGGAAATCAACCCTGAATATTCACTGGAAGGACTGGTGCTGAAGCTGCAATACTCTGGCCACCTGATGCAAAGAACTGACTCATTAGAAAAGACCCTGATGCTAGGAAAGACTGAAGGCAGGAGGAGACGGGGAAAAAAGAGGACGAGATACTTGGATGGCATCACCAACTCAATGGACAGGAGTTTGACCAAAGAGAGATGGTAAAGGACAGGGAAGCCTGGCGTGCTACAGTCCATGGGGTCACAGAGTCAGATGCTACTGAGCGACTGAACAACAAAAAAGTAACCTAACAATAAAGGAATGATAAAATAAATTCCAGGATACATAAAACATATCATGCAGGACTTCTTATTGGTCCAGTGGTTAAGAATCCACCTTCCAATGCAGGGGACACGGGTTTGATCCCTGGTCGAGGATTCCACATGCCATGGGGCAACTAAGCCCATATGCCACAACTACTGAGCCCGTGTTCTAGAAATCACAAGCCACAAAATCTGAAGCCCGAGTACGCTAGAACCTGTGCTCTGCAACAAGAGCTCAGTTCAGTTGCTCAGTTGTGATCAACTCTTTGCAACCCCATGAACCATAACACGCCAGGCCTCCCTGTCTATCACCAACTGCCAGAGCCTACCCAAACCCATGTCCATTGAGTCGGTGATGCTATCCAACCATCTCATCCTCTGTCGTCCCCTTCTCCTCCTGCCCTGAATCTTTCCCAGCATCAGTTCAGTTCAGTTGCTCAGCTGTGTCTGACTCTTTGCAACCCCATGAACCGCAGCACACCAGGCCTCCTTGTCCATCACCAACTTCCGGAGTTCACCCAAACTCATGTTCAATGAGTCAGTGATGCCATCTAACCATCTCATCCTCTGTCGTCCCCTTCTCCTCCTGCCTTCAATCTTTCCCAACATCAGGATCTTTTCAAATGAGTCAGCTCTTCGCATCAGGCAACCAAAATATTGGAGTTCCAGTTTCAACATCAGTCCTTCCAATGAACACCCAGGACTGATCTCCTTTAGGATGGACTGATTGGATCTCCTTGCAGTCCAAGGGACTCACAAGAGTCTTCTCCAACACCACTATTCAAAAGCACCAATTCTTCTGCGCTCAGCTTTTTTTATAGTCCAACTCTCACATCCATATGTGACTACTGGAAAAACCAGAGCCTTGAGTAGACGGACCTTTGTTGGCAAAGTAATGTTTCTGCTTTTTAATATGCTGTCTAGGCTGGTCATAACTTTTCTTCCAAGGAGTAAGCGTCTTTTAATTTCATGGCTACAGTCGCCATCTGCAGTGATTTTGGAGCCCCCCAAAATAAGGTAAGCCACTGTTTCCACTGTTTCCCCATCTATCTGCCACGAAATGAAGGGGCCGGATGCCATGATCTTAGTTTTCTTAATGTTGAGCTTTAAGCCAACTTTTTCTCTCTCTTCTTTCACTTTCATCAAGAGGCTCTTCAGTTTTTCTTCACTTTCTGCCATAAGGGTGGTGTCATCTGCATATGTGAAGTTATTGTTATTTCTCCCAGCAATCTTGATTCCAGCTTGTGCTTCATCCAGCCCAGCGTTTCTCATGATGTACTCTGCATATAAGTTAATTAAGCAGGGTGACAATACACAGCCTTGATGTACTCCTTTTCCTATTTGGATCCAGTCTGTTGTTCCATGTCCAGTGCTAACTGTTGCTTCCCGACCTGCATACAGGTTTCTCAAGAGGCAGGTCAGGTGGTCTGGTATTCCCATCTCTTTCAGAATTTTCCACAGTTTATTGTGATCCATACAGTCAAAGACTTTTTGGCATAGTCAATAAAGCAGAAATAGGTGTTTTTCTGGAACTCTCTTGCTTTTTCAATGATCCAGCAAATATCGGATCAAGTCAAATTGGAAGTGGTCAAACAGGAGATGCCAAGAGTGAACGTCCACATTCTAGGAATCAGCGAACTAAGATGGACTGGAATGGGTGAATTTAACTCAGATGACCCTTATATCTACTACTGTGAGCAAGAATCTCTTAGGAAAATACAGTAGCCATCACAGTCAACAAAAGGGTTCGAAATGCAGTACTTGGATGCAATCTCAAAAACGACAGAATGATCTCTGTTTGTTTCCAAGGCAAACCATTCAATATTATGGTAATCGAAGTCTATGCCCCAACCAGTAACGCTGAAGAAGCTGAAGTTGAACGGTTCTATGAAGACCTACAAGACCTTTTAGAACGAACACCCCCAAAAGATATCCTTTTTATTACAGGGGACTGGAATACAAAAGTAGGAAGTCAAGAAACACCTGGAGTAACAGGCAAATTTGGCCTTGGAGTACAGAATGTAGCAGAGCAAAGGCTAATATAGAGTTTTGCCAAGAGAACGTACTGGTCATAGCAAACACCATCTTCCAACAACACAGAGAAGACTCTACACATGGACATCACCAGATGGTCAACCCCGAAATCAGACTGATTATATTCTTTGCAGCCAAAGATGGAGAAGCTCTATACAGTAAGCAAAAACAAGACTAGGAGCTGACTGTGGCTCAGATCATGAAGTCCTTATTGCCAAATTCAGACTTAAATTGAAGAAAGTGGGGAAAACCACTAGACCATTCAGGTATGACCTAAATCGAGAAAAGCAACCTCAGTGAGATGCCCACACATTGCAACTAGAGAATGGACTCTGCTCTTCGCAACTAGTGAAAGCCCTTGCACAGCAACAAAGACCCAGTATGGCCAAATATAAATAAAAAAGTTTTAAAAATGCTGCCACTGATATCCATTTTCAAAGAATACATACATACATATTTATATTAGGAAAATAATGTTAATAATGTTAAATAAGGGAGAATACAAAATTATATATAGAACGATTCCAATGAAAATATTACATGATACTACATATATTTCTATATCTTATTATATTTATAGCAAATAAAAAGAAATGTTTAAGTTTTCTCTAGGTTTTTTTTCTTTTTAATTTAACATTTACTTGTTTACTTGACTGTGCTGGGTCTCAGTTGTGGCATGTGAACTCTTCGTTGTGGCATGCAGGACCTAGTTCCCTGACCAGGGATCAAACCTGGGCCCCCTGCATTGGTAGCAAACATTCTTAGCCACTGGATCACCAGGGAAGTTTCCTCTAGGGTGATTGTTGCTAATTTTCAATTTCTCTTTATGCTTTTCTGAATTTTCAAAGTTTTCTTGGGAAATGCCAATTATTCATTACTCCTTACTTTCTAAAAGCAGGTAACTGCAATGCAATTAGTAATCATTTTTATGTAACAAATATTTCCTAGAAATGTGTTTTTGAAAAGTTATACATGGGAGATAAAGATTACTGATATAGTATAATATAGTAATTCAACCTTTATTCAGGCTGTTTAATCAGAAAGACATGGATTCTAACTCTATGGTTGCCATTTACTCGGTCCTGGGAGTTAAATTTGCTAAACTTCTGTTTTCTCAAATGTAAAACAGGTATATTGTCCATATGATGGAAACTGTTGTTAAGAATAAAACCAGCATTTAGTGTCTACTTGAAATAAAGTGATCAATAAATGATGCCTATTAACATTACAACTGTGAAAAGTGTGAAAATGTTAGTCGCTTAGATGTGTCCGACTCTGTGTGACCCCATGGACTGTAGCCAGTCAGACTCCTTTGTCCATGGGGATTCTCCAGACAGGAAAACTGGAGTGGGGTGCCATTCCCTCCTCCAGGGGACCTTCCTGACCCAGAAAATCAAACCCAGGTTTCCTGCATTGTAAGTAGATTCTTTACTGTCTGAGCTACCAGGGAAGCCCTATTATAATGAGAATTGTACACAGTTTCTATTGTGTATTACAAATCTGTTCACTGATAATAGACATTTATTTGTAAGGAAAATACATTCTGGTGATTTTTCAGAAACTTTGCCAAACAGTATTAGCAAAACATCCAGAGTGTAGAACAAGATAAGATAAGCTTACTACATAAAATATTATCAAATCTTTACTCATATTCCTTCACACATTAAGCATAAATGGACCTACCAACAATTGTAAATGACTCTGGGATATGAGAAGCTATCAAGAAGGCATGGAGGTAAAAACGAAGTGATCAAATTAAGTATTATAAGCAACAACTGAGTTCAAAATTGTATAGCTGTGTGTGTGTCTGTCTGTCTGTGAGATTAGCAACGCATATGAGTCTGTCAAGAGACAAATCATATGGAAGAAAAATAGGCAGCCAAAGTGTGAAAGACTGGGATAAAGGATTTAGATTAATTCACAGGTGGTAGAGGAGAGCCTTGGAGAGACAAAAGAGTGACTAACCTCCTTACTGGAAAAGAAACACCAACATAAAGTAAACTGAGAGATGAACAGAGTATGCAGACCGAGTAAAAATCTCTGCCCTGGTAACTCTTCTATGCTGTTTGTCCAGCCCATTTCCTCTTACTAAGAATGTTATTTTTTCCTTTTTTTCTGTGACATACTCAATCCTCAAGATCTTTTTCAAGTACCCACTTTCTCTGAGAAGTCTTTACAAACCATTTTAGCCCTCAGACTAGTTTCCTTAATGGTGGGATTATTTTTTTAAAACAAATTTGGTAACAGGAACTTAAAGTGTTGTGGATCTATGTATATCAAAAAACAAACTTGCAGAAGAGTAAGATCAGATTTGTGGTTATCAGAGGTGAGGCACTGGGAAGGAGGAACTAGATGAAAGCAGTCAAAAGATACAAATTTTCAATTATAAAATAGATACTAGGGATGTAATATAAACATGATAAGTATAATACTGATCTGTGTTATATATCAAAGTTAACAGTAAATCCCAAGAGATCTCATCACAAGGAAAAAACTTTTTCTATATCTTTAATTTTGTATCTTTATGAGATAATAGATATTCATAAAACTTATGATAATCATTTCATGGTATATGTAAGTCAAATCATTATGCTGTACATGTTAAACTTATATAGTGCTTCATGCCAACTTATCTCAATAAAACTGAAAGAAAAAAAAGCAAATATCCCTCTGACTCAATAACTCACTGATATGAACTGAAATTGTGACGTAAACATATAAAGACATTTCTACAAAGACGTTCACTGCAATTCTATCATAGCAAAAAAAAAAAGTACCTAAATATTAATCAACAGAGATACATTTAATATAAATTGTGTATTCACATAACGGACTGTTCAACTAAAAAAGACTGAGACAACTGTTTATGTTGTTATTTAAAAAAAAAAAAAAAAAAAACACCCAGGATATATTCAAGCAAAAAGAAAAACTTAATTTATAAAGTATTACACAGTGTGGTTTCTTTTTAATGAAAAAAGTGTGTGTATTTATATATTCATGTGTTAAACAAATTTAAAAGTAAACACAGACATATACAAATACAATTAATAGTTATCTCTGGGGAACAGAAGTACAAAGGAAAAGAACTGACTTTTTAATTTTAAAGTTTCCTATAATTCTGTATTAATTAATTCATTTAGGAATCATTTGAAAATTTCTAGAGTGCCAGACACTCATGATTTATACCACTCACTTGGCCCTTACACATTAAATGTCTTTTGAGGTATTTCGTATTTGTTTTTCCCACTGAGCCATAAACATGTTGAAGGCAAGCTTCCTTTCCCACAGCAACAACTATGAGCATACACGTTTCCAGATATACGTACATGTGTAAGTATTTTTTACAAGGAATGAATAGGCCCTTATCAAATTTATGACAGTGGTTGTTTCTGAGAAGGGTGAGAGTGAGGAGGGGAATGGGATGGAAGTTATTTTTTTTAAAAGAGGATTCAGTTCAATAAACTGTATTTTATCTCAAAAAATTTTTTTAAATAAAGACTCGTATAGGGATATCCTAGGTGGTCCAGTGGATAAGTATTCGCCTACCACAAATTTGATCCCTGGTCCAGGAAGATTCCAGATGCATATGCCACAACTACTGAGCCGCACTCTAGAGCTGGAGGACTGCAACTTCTGAAGCCTGAGTGCCCAAGAGCCCGTACTCCACAAGAGAAGCCACCTCAATTAGAAGCTTGGGCACTGCAACCAGAGAAAGTCCGAGCACAGCAATGAAAAACCTAGTGCAGCCAAAAAAAAATGAATGAATAAAATTTTTCAAAAGACTCAAATACTGTATGTAAATAAGTATAAATTTTTTTTTCCAGTCTTTCATTTGTGTTAACTTTGTTTTTAGCACCTCTCTTACATAGAACTTTCAACTTATTTTGTATAGTCAATCTCCTGATGTTTCTTTAATGACTTTTGGCCTTGCTTACAATGAAAAGTACTTTCTTCTTATTCTTCTATGGCTAAACAAAAACATTGAGCTCTTACTAGGAGGACATTATGCTAAGTGAAATAAGCTTGTTACAAAGGACAAATACTATTAAGTATCTAAAATAGTCAAACTCACAGAAGTAGAGAGTAGAAGGGCCAGGGGAAAGAGGAAACGGAGAGCTGCTACTCAGTGGGTATAAAGTTTCAATTATGAAAGATAAATTAAGTTCTCATCATCTGATATACAATATCTTGCCTATAGTTAACAATACTGTATTATATACTTAAAATTTTGTTTTAAAAGTAGATCTCATGTTATACCTAATTAAAAAATATTTGCACTCTTTAATCATTTGGAATGTATTTCTTGTTACTGAATGATTTTCAGTATGAAATGAGTTAACTGAATGTTTTTCCAAAGGAATAATCAAGTTTCAGTATCATTTAGTAAACAGTAAATCGCTTCCTTATTGATCTGAAATACCACCAGTATTATAAACGGACACTTGAATTCAGTGAAAAAAAACTCTACCTCTTCAAAAGCATTAACCAATTTTTATGCATCTGAAATTAATTACACTGGGAATCACCACAAGAACCTGTCATCAACATGGTTTACCTTACACTGCATAGTAAAATTGCTTTTTTTCCCCAACCAGTCACAGCCAAAACAGAATTTAAAAAAAATTAAGTCAATCAGTAAGAAGTAAACCATAATTTTATTTGCATGTTCTTTTTAACTAAGACAAGTAGTCAAAAACAAAAAATTGTTTAAACTAAGGAATTACAGAAAAGTTTATCAGATCAATAGATTCAACAAATCACTAAACTGAAAAATGAACAGAATGAAAATAAAATTCCAGAACAAGAACAGATACCACCATCGGCACTGATTGGGAGTGAGGAAATCTGTGTTTTAATTCCAACCTGAACAAATGAATAAACCTCAAGAATTGGCTCTATGGTTCAATTTCCAACATTCTATAATTTCTAATTTGCCATCTCTAAGATTTAATTAAAACACCTAATACCATCAGCCAAAGAAGTACCTAATCTTTAGTGAGATGTTATTTACACCAGTATAGGTCATTAATCTAACTTAAAATTCATTTTCTCTAGCTATCTTCTGAGCACACAGAAAAATAGCTGAGCAACATTTTTAAGACTTCCAGTCACGTGAAAGTAATTTTTTTTTTAAGTGGAAGTATAGTTGATTTACAAGGTCCTAATGTGTAGTACAGGGAACTACATTCAACATCCTGTAGGAGACCATAATGGAAAAGAATATAAAAAAGAAGATATATGCACACCCACATATATATATAAACTGAATCACTTTGTTGTATACCAGAAACTAACACAACCTTGTAAATCAACTATACTTCCACTTAAAAAAAAATTACTTTCACGTGACTGAAAGTCTTAAAAATGTTGCTCAGCTATTCTTCTGTGTGCTCAGAAGATAGCTAGAGAAAATGAATTTAAGTTAGATTAATGACCTATACTGGTGTAAATAATATCTCACTAAAGATTAGGTACTTCTTTGGTGGAAAACTCAGCAGTGGCCACAGGACTGGAAAAGGTCAGTTTTCATTCCAATCCCAAAGAAAGGCAATGCCAAAGAATGCTCAAACTACCGCACAATTGCACTCATCTCACACGCTAGTAAAGTAATGCTCAAAATTCTCCAAGCCAGGCTTCAGCAATATGTGAACCGTGAACTTCCTGATGTTCAAGCTGGTTTTAGAAAAGGCAGAGGAACCAGAGATCAAATCGCCAAAATCCACTGGATCATGGAAAAAGCAAGAGAGTTCCAGAAAAACATCTATTTCTGCTTTCTTGACTATGCCAAAGCCTTTGACTGTGTGGATCACAATAAACTGTGGAAAATTCTTCAAGAGATGGGAATACCAGAACACCTGATCTGCCTCTTGAGAAAATAGTATGCAGGTCAGGAAGCAACAGTTAGAACTGGACATGGAACAACAGACTGGTTCCAAATAGGAAAAGGAATTCGTCAAGGCTGTATATTGTCACCCTGTTTATTTAACCCATATGCAGAGTACATCATGAGAAACGCTGGACTGGAAAAACACAAGATGGAATCAAGATTGCTGGGAGAAATATCAATAACCTCAGATATGCAGATGACACCACCCTTATGGCAGAAAGTGAAGAGGAACTCAAAAGCCTCCTGATGAAAGTGAAAGAGGAGAGTGAAAAAGTTGGCTTACAGCTCAACATTCAGAAAACGAAGATCATGGCATCCGGTCCCACCACTTCATGGGAAATAGATGGGGAAACAGTGGAAACAGTGTCAGACTTTATTTTTCTGGGCTCCAAAATCACTGCAGATGTTGACTGCAGCCATGAAATTAAAAGACGCTTACTCCTTGGAAGGAAAGTTATGACCAACCTAGATAGCATATTGAAAAGCAGAGACATTACTTTGCCAACAAAGGTTCGTCTAGTCAAGGCTGTGGTTTTTCCTGTGGTCATGTATGGATGTGAGAGTTGGACTGTGAAGAAGGCTGAGCGCCGAAGAATTGATGCTTTTGAACTGTGGTGTTGGAGAAGACTCTTGAGAGTCCCTTGGACTCTTGCAAGGAGATCCAACCAGTGCATTCTGAAGGAGATCAGCCCTGGGATTTCTTTGGAAGGAATGATGCTAAAGCTGAAACTCCAGTACTTTGGCCACCTCATGTGAAGAGTTGACTCACTGGAAAAGATTCTGATGCTGGGAGGGATTGGGGGCAGGAGGAGAAGGGGATGACAGAGGATGAGATGGCTGGATGGCATCACTGACTCACATCACATGGACGTGAGTCTGAGTGAACTCCGGGAGTTGGTGATGGACAGGGAGGCCTGGCGTGCTGCGATTCATGGGGTCGTAAAGAGTCGGACACGACTGAGCGACTGATCTGATCTGAATCTAAAACTCCTAATTTATCTTTCCCCTTTGGTAACCATAAATTTGTTTTCTATATCTGTGAGTCTGTTTTGTTAGCAAGTTCATGTGTGTCATATTTTAGATTCCACATATAAGTGATAACATATGGTATTTGTCTTTCTCTTACTTCACCTAGTATGATAATCTCCAGGTCCATTCATGTTGCTGCAAATGACATTATTTCATTCTTTTTTTTTTTAAATGTCTGAGTACTGTTCCATTGTGTATATATGCCACATCATCTTTACCCATTCATCTGCTGATGGTCATTTAGGGTGCTCCGAGTCTTGGCTATTGCAAACAGTGCTATGAACATTAGGGTGCAGGTGTCTTTCAAATTTTGTTTTCTCTGGATATATGCCCACAAGTGGGATTAGTGGATCATATAGCAACTCTATTTTTAGTTTTTTAAGGAACCTCCATACTGTTTTCCATAGTGGCTGCACCAATTTACATTCCTACCAAATGTGTAGGAGGGTTCCCTTTTCTCCACACCCTCTCCAGCTTTTGTTACATATAGATTTTTAAAATAATGACCATTTTGACTGGTGTGAGATGATATCTCATTGTTGTTTTGATTTGCATTTCTCTAATAAATACCAATACTGAGCATCATTTCATGTGCCTGTTGGCTACCTGTATATCTCCTTTGGAGAAATGTCTGTTTAGGTCTTCTGCTCATTTTTTGATTTCGGTTGTTATTGTTGTTGTTGTTATTGAGTTATATGAGCTGTTGGTATATTTTGTAAATTAAGCCGTTGCTGGTTGCATTGTTTGCAAGCATTTTCTCCCAGTCTGTAGGTTGCCTTTTAGTTTTGTTTATGGTTTCTTTCACTGTGTAAAAGCTTCTCAGTTTGATTAGGTCCCATTTGTTTACTTTTGCTTTTATTTCTATTGCCTTGGGAAACTGGCCTTAAGAAAACACTGGTACAATTTATGTCATAAAACGTTTTTTGCCCATGTCCTCTGTTTTATTGTGTCATGCCTCATATTTAAGTCTTTAACCCATTTTGAGTTTATCTTTGTGTATGATGCAAGAGTGTTTTGACTTCACTAATTTTCATGCAGCTGTCTAGTGTTCCCAACACCACTTACTAAAGAGCTTTTTCTCTCCATTGTATATTCTTGCCTCTTTTGTTGAAGGTTAACTGATTGGTAGGTATGTGGGTTTATTTCTGGACTCTCAATTTTGTTCTACCGATCCATATATTTGTTTTTGTGCCAATACCATGCTGTTTTGATTCCCGTAGCTTTGCAGTATTGTCTGATGGCTGGGAGAATTATGCCTTCAGCTTGGTTCTTTTTCTTCAGGACTGCTTTAGTAATTCTGGGTCAGTTTACGGTTCCATGTAAGTTTTAGAATTATTTGTTCTAGTTCTGTGAAAAAGGCCAAGGGTAATTTGATAGAGATCACATTAAATCTGCAGATTGCTTTGGGTAGTATGGCCATTTTAACAATACTGATTCTTCCAATCCAAAAGCATGGGATATCTTCATTTCTTTGAATTATCCTCAGTTTCCTTTATCAATGTTACATACTTCACAGCATCTAAGTCTTTCACCTCTCTTGATCAGGTTTAAAAGACAGTTTTTTTTACTTTCCCTGAAAGTAATTCTTAACTTACCATTTAGCTTGTTCCTCTTTAAGGTAACACTTACGTTTTCCTAATACATGTTTTTTTCCAACCATTCCAAAACTACGATGATATTATACCATGTGTTTACATGTGCACACATCCTTCAGGATGATTCATTCAACTATATACCAAATCACTTTCTGCTTAATTCTTCTGGCTCAATCCTTCTTAGTTACTACTCATTTTTTGGTTATTTCTACAAAGATTGAAGCCCATTTGTTTATTCCTTTTTTCTTAGACTACTCAAAATAATTTGACTTCTATTTTTGGTTTTTTAAGTACTCAACCTTATCACCTTTTAAGAACTCATCCATGAAGTTAATATGCTCAGTCACTTAAATCAGTGATTATGTGAACAAATTTGAGTCCAGGAGAGGGAAAGGAAATAGAAAGAACCATTTAGTAAGTATCTATTTGCAAATGTCTAGCACTATTTTAAAAAGTTGTAGATCCCAGACAATACAACTTTTAAAAAGTTCTCCCAACTACCACAAAATCAATATGACTCCTTCATAAAAGAATAAAATGTCTTATTTAAATCTGGCTCTGTTGTTCTTGTTCTCTCTTCACCTACCAAAAGTCACTAGCACAGAAAAATACTTTACATTTATCTGTAATCAGTTCTTCATAAAACCATGATTATTACCTAGAATCTACATTTAATGACTGATTTGCCTTAAACCGTATTAGTGTGTGTTCATGCTCAGCTGTGTGCAATTCTTTGCAGTCCTATGGGCTGTAGCCCACCAGGCTCCTCTGTCCATGGGATTCTCCCAGCAAGAATACTGGAGTGGGTTGCTATTTCCTACCTCAGGAGATGTTCCTGATCCAGGGATTGAACCCAAGTTTCCTGCGTCTCCTTGTACTGGCAATCAAATTCTTTACCACTGAGCCACCTGGGAAGCCATAAACCATATGCTTCCCTGGTGGCTCAGAGGTTAAAGCATCTGCCTGCAATGCGGGAGACCTGGGTTCAATCCCTGGGTCGGGAAGATCCCCTGGAAAAGGAAATGGCAACCCACTCCAGTATTCTTGCCTGGAGAATCCCATGGACAGAGGAGCCTGGTGGGCTACAGTATATGGGGTCGCAAAGAGTCAGACACAACTGAGCAACTTCACTTTCACTTTCAAGATCAGTCCTGGGTGTTCATTGGAGGGACTGATGTTGAAGCTGAAACTCCAATACTTTGGTCACCTGATGCGGACAGCTGACTCATTTGAAAAGACCCTGATGCTGGGAGGGATTGAGGGCAGGAGGAGAAGGGGACGACAGAGGATGAAATGGTTGAATGGCATCACCAACACAATGGACATGAGTTTGGGTGGACTCCAGGAGTTGGTGATGGACAGGGAGGCCTGGTGTGCTGTGGTTCATGGGGTTGCAAAGAGTTGGACACGACTGAGCCACTGAACTGAACTATAAAAACAAAATTAAAAAGCCAAACAGTTCACCTCATTCAATGAAAGTTCTAGTGTATTTTGAGGAAAATGCTCGTTTTCTCCCGGTTTAGGTTTATAAAGACTCTGTAAGATAATCAGAAGACTAGTCAGGTGAACGATGAGATGAGTTAATTGTGAATTTAATTACTAAATTTAAACTTCAAAGGTCCGTATTTTTTGAAAGACATTGCCAGGTTTTTATTTATTCCCAAACTCAGTAGATCCCACAATCTAAAACTGCTTCGAATATAATATCTTAAAAAGGAAAGGATGTGTTTTTTTTTTTTAAAAATGGGCAATGATGAAACGATTTCCCATAGCAATTTCTGCTTGAACTTAATTAACTGATAGCCATTAATTTCTTCAGCACTAATACCAGTTTTATGAAAAGAAAATATTCTCCCATATAAAATTATCAAATAGTCATGAACCCTTACCACCAGGGTACAAAACAAGCATCCATCTGTTGTGAACAATAATAAATCTTTTATTCACCTAATTATTCAGTTCGTTTGTACACTAAATTTCCATCTTTCATCATTCAGTCAGGCATGCAATTAAAATTTTATTTTTATGTATTTATTACCATAATCTACTGTTACAGGCATCCTGGAAAGGCAGAATCATTGGCTCAAACTTCCAAATATCAAATTTTGTTTTAAATTCTGAATTTTGACTTTCTGATCATCAGTTATCCTCATTTCCTATACATGACACAGTTATGTAACTATCCTAAAGTTATAACGAATATAAAACCCCAAAATGTCCATAAATAAGCATTTAAAACACACTTATAGCATTGAAAAATGTAGTTTTAAGCTTTTATTCACATTTAAAATGACCCACGTGGGGACTATGTCATCAAACCAAGTAGAAAGACTTCACAATTAGAACTACTAAATTCTTAAACACACACACACACTCCTCCCCCTTCCAGATTCCATACAGTCTTTGAAAAACAAAAAATTGCAGGAAGAATTAAAATCATCTCACCCCCATCATCCTAAGACATTATTGTTAACATTTTACCAAACAATTTTAGACACTTCACAATATCGAGTACACATTCCCAGTTTCACCGTGTTTATGCATATGTTATCAAATTATGTCTATGATTGTTATGTGACATTTTTCTAGCCCTCTAAAACCAGACTTAACTTTACAGACTCAGATTAAATTCACTACCTCCAGATCTCCCAGCTCAGTTTTTCAGCATTAAAGACTTCAGCTAATAGGTTCTCAAACCAAATAATTCAGAAACAGAGAACAGGTTCCCTGTGAGAAACCGCAATAGAGATACTGAGACAGAATCAGAAAAATCCAATAAAGCATCCTTAGAGTTATAACTACTAGGTATGTGGGATTACAGATGCTATGAAAAACCTGAAAATGTTGTTTATTTCTGCAATTGAGCTTAAATTCTAGCAACATGATCTAAATCTATTCTCAGTTTCTGGATGTAAGGGCAAAACAATGAATGTAATGAAGAAGGACAAATACCATGAAAACAAGATGAATGACTCCAACTCTGGGTAGTTTCCTTTACTTTGTACATGTTTCTTTCTCAGTTACATCAAAGCACCACAACTTGGCTTAATATTTAGGTTGCAGTAACTTTCTAAGTGTGGCACAAAGGTAATTCAATAAATAACTAAAGGGTAAAACATACAGTAATGAGTAAGGAGTCGTAACAAAACTTTATCTTAATAGCATTGAAATGAAAATTCCACTAAGAGACTTTGGTCTTGCAAACTGTCTAATGATAAAGTTACAAATGAAACGCCAGACACACACACACTCATTCTTTAAAAATACATATCAGATGACAATGAAAACAATATCAACCCACTTATTTACAAGACATCTTGATCTGAAATGCTATTTATATTCAGTCTCTAGAACACTACCACCACCCAAATTTAGATCTTGCTGATTTATATTGGTAACACAAATGATACAGAAAGGGTTTCGGAGCATTTCAAAAGTCAACTTATTTAAAATCTCCTAATTAAAAAACAACTACTGCAAAAAGAAGAAACCACTGCAGAGAAAAGTATAAGCAAGCCACTTTGAAAAGCTCCTGTCCCTACCAAATTTAACAAGCAACAATCACTGAATGTGGCTATATGTTAAAATAATAATAATAAGATAAAATAGAAAGGAAGGTGACAATCTTCACACTGCTTGTTGCAGACAAGAAAGAACAACTGTTAGTACTAACACTGGACTGTTAAGTGCTGAAAGACCAGACATGAAATAACGAAATCTTACTCCTCTGGTATCTAAGGCTACTGTACCAGCAGTTTCAATCAAGTAGTTCCTTAAGAACAGAGCCCATCTGTCATTCTCAGGGGATACTTGTATCATAAAGTGTACAAGCTTATAAATCACTAGCACTTCAGCACAAGCTTTCACTTGATGAAGAACTTATCAATGATGCTGGCAGAGGCACTTTTACACCTTCTTCCCATGTGAAAGGAATGAAGAGATCTGGTCAAGGACTAAAAATACAATGCTGAAAGCAAAATGTGCCACAATTTTTCTGTGAAAGTTTTATAATTTAAAAATAAGTTGAATGTAAGATAACAAAAGATGAGACAAAATACGCAGAAAAACAATAAATAAAATGAAATAACTGACCAAACAATATCAAAATATTTTCACAGAAGTTAAAAGGGTAAGTTTAAAAAAGTAGAAACAGTGTGAACTACTAACAGTAGTTAGAAAAAGTAGTTAGAAACTGAAACGCAGAATCAAAAATATTTATGGCAGTAGTAAAGAGAAACAACAGTTTTTGGAATGAAGACTCAGAATCACATATTATGCTCCACATTAGTTTTAAAAATCCTTAAATATAAAAACAAGACTTCCTCTCTCCTCAAAATAACCTAACCTATGATCTTTGGCTGAAAAATTTATGCTTTTGAACTATGGTGCTGGAGAAGATTCTGGCGAGTCCCTTGGACAGCAAAGAGATCAAACCAGTCAATCCTAAAGGAATATTCACTAGAAGGAATGATGCTGAAGCGCCAATACACTGGCCACCAGATGGAAGACCCAACTCATTGGAAAAGACCCTGCTGCTGGGAAAGAGTGAGGGAAGGGGCAGCGGGCAACAGAGGATGAGATGGTTGGATGGCATTACCAACTCAATGGACATGAATCTGATCAAACTTAAGGAGATAGTGAAGGGGTCTCAAAGAGACGGACATGACTTAGCGACGGAACAATAACAATGATCTGTGGGGAAAACTTCAGCATATTAAGTTGATGGGTAAGCTTCCTAACATTGAATTGTTAAAGGAAGTGTGTGTGTTAGTTGCTCAGCCATGTCCAACTCTTTGTGACTCCACGGACTGTAGCTCACCAGGCTCCTCTGTCCATGGGATTCTCCAGGCAAGAATACTGGAGTGGGTTGCCATTTCTTTCTCTATGTTAAAGGATACACAAGCGAAAATATCCAAAGATTTAAGAAAAACACTAGTATCTGAAATAAATTGTTGTTACAACTTAAGGGGCCATATCCATATTTGTCTTAAAGCTGTTTTATCTTCCATTTCTTATAAAGTAAACAGAAGTTTTGCCCATCTAGGATGTTGTTAATATTTTATTTCTTGATCTAGGTATTACTGATTACACAGACATGTTCACTTTGCAAAAAGGCATCAAGCTGTATCAGTGATTTGTGTGTACTTGTATACTTTCACCAAAACTTTAAAAAAAAGCTCATAAAAATTATTTCTACAACTTAAATTGTAGAATTTCTAATTGTATTTCTACAACTTAATTGTAATACTTAAACTGTATGTCTACAATTTAAATGTAGTTGTATTTATATATATAATAATACACATATAGATTATATAAAGTTATATATCCATATCCATATGCAAGTTGCTCAGCCATGTCCAACTCTTTGTGACCCCATGGACTGTAGCCCGCCAGGCTCCTCTGTTCATGTACAGACAGTTTCTAATCCAAATTACCACTGCTAATGTAAATGACTTATACATATTGTCATTTGTACCTGCTCAAATTCTTTCTCCTTTTTCCAATCAACTCAAAATTACTCTTTTGGGGGGAAAAAGTAAAACTTCAGAAAAATCTAAGGTTCAGAAGTACTTCATCAGGGGAAAAAAACATGTAAGGTAAGCGATTCTTGGAAAAAAAAAAAAATCTTTTAGTCTCCCTCTCCTCTGATGTGCTCATTTTGCCTGTGAGAGAGCACTCCATCCTAGAAAGTCTTCCTCCAAATTGCTTATTTCTCCTATCAATTTTATTGGGCTTAAAATATCAAAATTTGAGCAAATAATCAGTTTCTTCAAATTGCAAATCCATTTCAAAGGATTACAAAGATATCAGTCACTCACACACAACTGTGTCTACTTTTTTTGGGCTTCCCAAGTGACACAGTGGTAAAGAATCCACCGCCAATCCAAGACACGCAGGTTCGAACCCCGGGGTTGGGAGACCCCCTAAAAGAGGAAATGGCAACCCACTCCAATATTCTTGCTTGGAAAATTCCATGGACAGAGGAGCCTGGTGGGCTACAGTCCATGGAGTCACAAACAGTCAGACATGACTACGGACACATATACACACAACTTTTTAAAAATTGAGGCACAGTGGATGCACAACTATTACTTAAGTTTCAGTGTATGACACAGTGATGCAAAGTTTTGTTTCCACTTCTAACAAACAACTGTAAGAAAGTTCTTCTATATAAAGAAGAAAAATGAGCAATTCTACACTTTCTTTTATCATACAGTTTGCCAAAAATACTAAATTCCAAAATATACCATCTTCACCCATTCTCGTTTATTTTAAACAAGTCTTCTTTGATCTTCTCTGCCATGATACAAACTTGAATGACTCCCACTTGCCATTGTTAAATTCTACTCAGTTCTTATTTTTTTTTTCAAAAATGTAGATCAATTACTAGTAACTTAGCTGCCACCAGGGAAGCCCATACACATACACATACACACACACCAATCCTCAAGCTACAACAGGTGACTATGTCTTTGCTTTCCCCCACTTGCTTACTCTTAAGTGTTAAGAGCCTCATAAGGCCATGTGTTCTTACACATACATACACATGTATACATACACACACAATTATATAGTATGGATGCAAGATACAAAATCAATACTTGAGTGCAAAAAGAGTTCTCTTATCTAAACCCAAGTAGAGTCAGCAAAGGCTAAACTGATTCAAGTCAGCCAGCAACACGTCGTACTAAAGAAACCAACACCAAAGGCTGAATTCACATAGTTCCTCACAAACTTTCAGCAGTCAAAGATTGATACAACCCAACTCAATCATCTGAGGGTTGAGTGTACACTACAAGAAAGCTATATTATCACCATTACCAGAAAAATAATTTTAAAGCAGTTTCTTACCCCATTTCTACCACTCAAATTATTTCTAAACTTTGGGAAAAGTTGCCTTTCCTCACAGAAAAGATGAATGGCACCTCATCTCTAATGAGACGTGAAAGTATACATTAAAAATTTTTTTTGGCCACACAGTGCATGCAGTATGCAGAACTTCCCTGATTGGGGACTGAACCTATGCCTCCTACATTGGAAGTACACAGTCTTAACCACTGGGCCACCAGGGAAGTCCCATTAATGTTTTACGGTTCTCCAGTTGACAGTGTTTAATGTTTTCTCCTCTGTTGAACACGGTCATACCATTTTCCATTTGCTAGAAAAGCAGAACATTTGACAACTGGATTTTTAGAACCTGAGAGAATAAGCAACTAACTTACATGATATGATTTAAGTTTGCTTTTAACTATACTATCTTACTTTCATATCTTTTAAAATAAAAAATACACAACATATTCATTTTCAAAGTAAATACTTTCAATATTTGCCTTCAATTAAAATAAATTAAGTAAAGGAAGTTAGTTGGTTTCATTTCTCTATTTTCTAAGGATTAAGTTCAAGCACATGTATTAACCAAACTTATACAAAAACCTCAAGCTATGCATGTAAAGACATCAAGTTATGCATGTTAGGACACCAAATTATGGTGAGAAAAGAGTAAAGAGTACTTAGTCTACAAATCTGTCAAAATTCCCACTGAAGTCTAATTTAACTCGTATGTTTCTTTCCTGAAATAGTCCAATCTATAACTATGAGCTAAAAAATGACTTAACACCCTTTATTCACAACTTATGAGTAAGTCAAGGGAAATCTAACCTTCTTTGTACAATGACTGCTTAGTGATCTCATCAACAAACTGGAAAAACATGTGGGCCAATCACTGCAATCTCATCTGGAAACATGAAGTAAAATTATGATCAGAAAGCTACTTAGAAATGTGAAACCAAATGACTTAACTATCAATGGCATCGTACTACTATAACATCCATCAGATAGGTGGGATAGGATAGGAGAGTGACTTGCTGCAAGGGTTAGGAGATTCCTTTCTCTGGAGGTGATGAAGATACTCGGTCAAATGTATTTCAGTATCTCCTTTTGATGTAAGGACTAGGATATATAAATCATTTTTTAAATTCTCTGCTACTTACTAAGTACGATCACTGCTGTGTCACAGTCATCGTACAGAATTGCTAAGAGGGATAGTATATAAGAAAAGTATCTGGCACATACTCTAGTACGTAAGAAACAGTCATGTTTATTACTCCAAATACCCATTTCTTCTGTTATTCTTTTTTCAAAGAATATTTCAATTCATTAGATATAAGATTACTGATTTACAATTGCAAATCAGTTTCTCTGAGGTTATACCACATCACCTGGACTGCATTTTGGGATATGTCAGAAACTCTTCGGTGACTCATACATACTTTATTTCTTAGGTTTAGTTTTATAAATGGCTGCTTCTGTTCCATACTATTATTTTTAGTATTTAAAAGAGCTGCTATTTATTGAGCATCTACCGTACGATAGGTACTTCACTATCTCTTATCTTTAAATTACTGTCAGACAAGTGTTACCATCCCTATTTGAAAGATAATAAGAGTAAGGCTCAGAGCAGTTACACTTCTTGCCCCGCATCACACACACACAGCTCATCAGTGGTGTGGCTAAGTTTAGCACCTACCTCTAGTTAGTGCGAACTCTGAGCTCTTTCCAACATACTATCTCCAATCGTCTCATCCCTTATATTTTACGCCTTTATAAATTTGCTTTCAGAGGATAACAACTACAATTTGGGAGCACCCTGCTTACAACCTCACATAATAACCAGTTTTCTGGAAGACAAGAATGCACTTCCAATGACTGATAAACGAGAAATGGAAGGTCTAAAACAGAATAACCCTTCAGAGACCAATGGGACAAGATAGACACAAAATACGAGTAACTTGTTAGGAATAAAAAAGAGAACAGTTAAGACAGCAAGAGACCTCAAGGTGAAATAACTTATTATTATAAATTACTTCCAAAATTAAAACAGAGGAAAAGACAGAAAATACTCACTAGCTTTGAATTCTGCCAAATTTAAGTTCAGGGATTCTCACTAACAGATCAGGATCTACTGGTCATTCTTGCCTTACCTGATAGATCTCCAAGCTGGTTAGCCTTTCCTTGGGTTTGCCAGAATTTCCAGTTTAAAAAAAAAAAAAAAAAAGAGGCAAGCAGTATAGGGACAGGCCTTAGGCCTTATCAGCAGAACTCTAACATCAGTATTGTCACTATTGCATTTCTATTCCTCAAATAATTTTTAAGTGTTGAGAAAATAGCCCCCCAAGCCCCAACACACACACACAGTTAAGTGGCATTCCTCTTACGGATGTAAATATTTCGAAGGGTTAGCCAGAAGATGGAAGAGCAGTGACTCATGGTACTTAATTCCTAAAAGAGGAAAAATCAGATTCCTTGTCCAGAATTCTTCTATCTGGAAAGATTGCAGAAATTCCTTACTCTGTAAGTAGTAGGGAGAACTTACAGGTAAAATATAATGGGCTAGGACAACTCCACAGTAAAGTGTAACTAGGACACATGACTAGAACACTAAAGAGCTTCCTGACTGCTCCACAGAATATGCAGCCACTAAGGAATATTTTATGTAATACTATATATTCACCAAATTATTTTAAAAGCTCACTTAAAAAAAAAAAAGCAACAACTATAAATCCAGGATCATAGGTGAGATTTTAATCTCACAAATAGGAGATTACACAGACTGATTACATTTTTACTCTATATGATTATTTCAGACTAGAAATAGCAAAATCCATTAATATACTGTTATAATTCATTAAATTCTTGAACTATATATAATAACCCAGTTAAAATTTCAACATTTCAACTTTATGAATTTGCCAATAACTAGGCAATTACACTTATTTTCCAAAACTTTCATATCAAGATTTTCATAAGTCAAACTTCATCTTTTATTAAAACATAATAAATGAGAAACTAATAACAGACATAGTAATCAATAGGTTGATTCCAGGCAGGAAAATTTGGGAGCTGAAGGCAGTTGTAGGAAAAAGACTTTTGAATTTTAAATCATGTGCATTTAATACCTAATCAAAGTAATCAATTTCAACTAAATCCTAAAAATGCTCAGAATACGTAGCACTTCTGCAGATGTGTAAGCGTTCCTCAGACATATTTCTAAAACAAGATTGCCAAATAGATTTCATGATAAATTCAGCAGAACAAGTTGCAAAAACTCATTCGGGATTTTAAAAGAAAACAAATATATAAAATCCAACCCCACATACTTTCAGTTTCACTGAAGCTGGAATATATTATCAAAGTATTCCTATGTGGAACACAAATTATTTTCTACTAGCTAAAAGTGGTATGTGAAATCCTAAACCCAAGATTTAAAATAAAAGCCTAAAAATGCTAATGATTTGTATTCCATCTTTAGACAGCAGACCGTTTCAGATACCATGCGAGAAGACAGCATTCCATGGAACACCCAGGCTGATTATTTCCCATTTGGGGTGTAAGCAAATCTCCTGCCTTTAAAAAGTCCGCATAAGATTTCACTCCATATGGTTTGTTTCACTGGCCATTACAACACTCAAACATATATACATTTTAAAAGGAGGTATCAAGGAAATTTTTAAGACTAATTAACCTGTGGGCACAGAAGCAACTAAAAACCAGTTTCGACAGAATTTTGCTTGAAAATACTTTCCTATAACTTACTACCACTCAGAAGCCTAAAGTCCACCCTTTACATGAAATAAATGATTTTATATACAGATTGAGTTAACTTGTCTTAAAACAGTGAGTCTCACTTCAGTTCCCTACTCTGAAAGCTCTCTGATCCACTATTATGTAACTCTATCCAAGATTCTAATGCAAGGGTTACATATCCATTAAGAGTTAGTAAAAACTAAAACGGGCCTATGCATAAGCTTAGCTGTAGTTCCTTAATTACCTTGTCAAAATTATGAAACCCAGTATATTTTCAAACCAACAACAACCAAACCTTTCCTATTCAAACCAGAAATAGTGACACTTTGCATACTTCGTAAAATTGTTAAAAGAGTATTCTTCTTGGCTAGCTTCTGATCATTATGAAAACTGTACATTTAAAATTAAAAAAAAAACGCCAGTTTTCAAAGAATTACTATTTTTTACATAACACTAGCAAACTTTTTCTAATTTTAGTCTTTTAATTCATCTTAAGGCCATTTATTTGCCCTCCAAAAAGACCCATAGCATTTTCCCTGAAGGCTAATCAGCAGTTCTTTTCCTCTCTGTGCCAACATAGAACAGTTTCTACTAGCAGCAGCAAAGCAACAACAATTCTACAGTGAATTTGATTTACCATTTGGTTGGGCACATACTGAAATTCTGATTCACGAACATCTTAGTCAGTTTATGGATATCAATGAAAAGAAAAATGACACTCTGGCATGTGACCAAGTAACTTTTACTTCAAAAGGAAATAGACTTTAGTAGCTAATAATTTTAAACAAATGAAGGAAAGTGATCAAATGTAAGTACCTCAACTAAGTTGAAAATACACACAAATGAAAAAATTCAGAATTAACATTTAAAAATACACAGACTGAGTTTGGCTGAAAGCGTCTGATGCACTGTTAATGTACTGATTCACTGTAACAAATCAGTATATCTTGAAAAAGCTTACTTCTAGCAATAGAATCCTTATTACCCTAGGATTTCAACCCAATGTCATTGCTTTAAAAAAAAAAATTAGTCAACTCTATTACATATAGTGTCAATTCTGAGACTTGACTATTATTTGAATGAAACACAGGAGAACCTTGATATGCAAATACAAAAGGAAATGATGAAACTGTACTTTTAATTAACAAAAAAACCCTGTAAATGTATCAAAGAAGCATTAAAACACATTTACCAGTAATGTAGCACAAGACCTCTAACTGGCTTGAAAGATCACATTCTTTCAAGCAACGTATAGTAAACTGCTTTCACAAGGACTATCTGTAACAGTAACCAGTGAAAACCGTTTAAACTATTTTTCAATTATCATCTCCCTCTTTGATTTGTTCGGTATTTTGATCACGTACAACAAAGAAACAATTTTTAAGGAAAGAATGTATAATTTTTAAAAGGCATTTAATCTTAATTCCCTCAGCCAAAGGAGGTGTGACAACCAACGCACGTAAAATTAACCTTAATCCACCAACGAAAACACGCAAAATGTCTCCTAACAATTCCCCTCCTCCTTAAAACAACAACCGTACACATAAATATGGTACTGACCTCCACCCCCAGTGAGAGCAGCTAATTAATAAACAGAATAGTTACATTTGGAGATCAAGGTGCAACACCGCATCTCCGAAACCTACCCAAATAACATCATCTAAGTAGAACTGAACATTATTTTTGCTAAAGGAAGAATCCAACCCCCGGGAGCCTCAGCCCTTAGACAATGGTGGTTACCAGACAGAGCTGCACAGTTGGGTCCAAATGACACATTTCACTAGGCCCTGGACACAACATACACAGGCACAAACACACGCACTCTCTCCCACAAGAGGCCAGTTCTAAGGAAGGGGCGTTCAAATCCCACTGGGAGACGGAGGGGCACCATGGTGGCGTGGGGGTATGCTAGGGGAGAACAAGCGAGAGGGGAGTCGATACAGCGGAAGGGTAACTGCACCGCACGCGAGGGAGGGGGCTGGAAATGGCCGATGGATTCTATATTTATTTATTTAAAGGTCTTAATTTAACGGGTCCTTCCCAGGGGTTCTGTAACTAAAGCCAAACTGCGCAGCAAACATTACGAGGTTGGGAGAAGAGTCGCCGCTCCCCCTACCCCGTGACTGGGGTGGGGGGGGGGAAACAAGTTCCCCGGCCAACACCACCGACCACTCCAACTCCCCCTCTCCCCTCCTCCACAGGAAGGGGGAGGCTAACAGAGAAAAGGGGGAAAAATAAGTTCCCCAGCCATCCCTAACCACCCGATCACTCCCAGTTGTCCCCCCCCAATCTTCCATTAGAAACAGGAGACCAAACCGTGGAAGGCAGCCGAAATAGGAGAGATCCCACCCTTCGCCTTCCCCCCACCCACCAACAGACTGCTGCGGGGTCCGTAAGCGAGCTCAAAAACCAGAAGGATGGGTCGGGGGAAGAGGGTGCCGAGCCCCCGAAACCAAACAAAGCGCGGCCTGAGCTAAGAGCCCAGGCGAGTCGGGAAGCCGCGGCTTTTCCTGCCGGCCGGGGCCCGGGCTGAGCTGACACTGCGGCACCGGGGGACCCGCCTCCGCTCTGCCTCCCTTCTCCCACCCCCCAGTCGCACAAGCCGCCCCCGCCCGCCCGGCCTCCCTCCCCGCGGGTCCCGCCGGCCGGGCGCCCGAGCCGGCGGGCGGCGGGGAAAGAGCGCGGCCTTACCCCGCTCGCCGGCGTTGTTCCGCTCCTGGGGCAGCGGCGGAGGCGGCGGTGGCGGCGGCGGAGGGCTGTTGCTGCTGCTGCGGCGGCGGCGGAGGCTGCTGCTGCGGCGGCTGCTGCTGGGGCGGCTGCGGCGGCGGCTGCTGCGGAGGCTGCTGCTGCTGTTGCTGCACCGGGCGCGGCCGCGACACTCGCCTGGGTCTCCGGTTGGCGGCTCGGACGGAGTTCATTTGCCGGGCTGAGGTGGCGGCGTTGGCGGAGGGACACACACACACACACGCACACGCACCGCGAGCTCCGGGGCGGGAGAAGGGGGTGGGGAGAGGGGGGGAGGAAGGAAAGGGGGCGAGGGGAAGGGGAGATGGTAAGGGCGGAGGGGCGAGCGGGACCCCGAGTCAAGAGAAAGGCCCGCGGAGACAGACAGAGACCTAGCGAGGCCAGGCGGGCGGGCCTGACGCACGGGGAAGGCCGAGGCCGCCGGGCGGGGCGGCCGCGAGGGACGGAGACAGAAAGACGGGCAGAGCGAGAGAAAGAAAGAAAGGGCGTCCGCCCGCCTGGGGATCCTGAGGCGAAGCGCGGCGTCGGCGGCTGAGGACACAGACCCTGGTCCCGCCGACTCCCGAGCGGCGTCTCCGGCGGCGGGGGGAGTGGGCGGGCGGGTGAGGAAGGGAGAAGGAGGAGAAGAGAGGGAGAGAAGGGAGGGAGGGAGCAGGGGGCGCCCGGCTCTTTTTTTTTCCTCTTCCTCCCCCCCACACCCCCTGAAAGAGATTTCTGAGAGGAATTTTTTCTTTCTTCGGCCTCTTCTCTCTCCTCCCCCCCTTCTCTCCTCGGCGAAGGGGAAATGAGTGTGAAGGGAGGAGATAGGGGGAAAAAGAGGCGTCGTCGTTCCTCCTCCTTAAAGGAGCCTTTCCTCCTCCTCCTCCTCAGCCCCGTCGCCGCTGCTTCTGCTGCTGCTCCGTGGCAGGAGGAGCCATTGACACCGCCTGAGCCACCACTCGCCCAGTCGGTCCCTCCCCGCCGCGGGGCTGGCCGGGGGCGCGGGGGAGGGCCGTGGAGCGGCGGGGGGAGGGGCAAATGGGCGGGGAATAAGAGGGGCGGGGATTCCTGCCAAGGAGCCAATGGGAGGCGCTCATACAACCCTCGGGCCAATGGGACCTGTGCTCTTATCGCCAAGTCCCTTCCTTCAACGCCCTGTTTCCTCTCTCGGGTTTCCTCCCTCCCCCGCTAAGGAGGTGGGGGAAGGAGGAGAGGGGGAGTGTGGTGGGGCGGGTGATAATGGGGAGGTATCAGGGCATATAATAGAGCGGGGGGTGGATGAAGAGAGCGCTAGTGCGTAGCGACGGTTCTAGGAGAGGAGGTGCTCGGAGGAAAGGGCGGGGGCTGCTGATGTAATGGGGAGAAGTGATTAAGCCTTCGGTTCGCCGTTTCAACCTCTCCCCGCCCCTCTCCCCATCCGATTTTTTAAGCGGAAAAGAAAAGTAGAGCGAGGTAGCCAATCTTTGATAACTGGGGTTTTTTTGTGGTAGGTAGGTTCAAACTCTGAGCTGTAGGGAGCGCTAGAGATTCTGTACCCTTTAGTTCAGCTGAGGGTATTTGCTAAACCTTGAAGATCCACTTTACCGAGCTTTGAGCTCGGGAACCGAAGTTAGAAGTCGGTTCCTACTTGTAGTCTAAAAGGAGTCATCTAAATCTTGAAAAGATTGTGATCAATAGGGAATAGACCTTTGGTCAGTTTACTTACTGAAGACGCAGTATCTATAACGTTTGGAGAAATAATAGGTGAGAAAAGAGAAGTAAATGTGTTGAGGTGGTGATTGTTTTGTGATACACGTTTTAATTTTTTAATTTTTATTTTTTTAGATCTCACAAACTCAGAGGAAAAGAAAAGCCCCAAGGGGAATTATCTTTTGTGTCTGTATCTGGTCCCCTCGAGGTAATCTCTCTCCAGGGAAAACGTGTTTTTATTCCCTCGCTGCTGTTGTGATGACTGAAAAAGTATCCTTTCTCGATTCTTTCTCTCTCTTTTGTTTATCACCTTGTGGAAATGGTAAAACTGGCAGTTTACCTGATTCTCTGATTTTCGATCTTCAGGTGATTTCGTTCTCATTTCAGTTTGACCAGGTGCTCTGTCTTAGGTTTGAGGTGGATGACTAAGTGGTTACAAAGTACAATAAGAGAAGTAGGGGTAAGAGCGGGGAAGTGTGTGTTTTAGGAGGGGAGAGAGAAACAGTGAGAACCACTGTGGTGTCCGGTGTTTGAGTCTCTGACTTGATGTATGCCTCTGGGCAAAATACTTTACGTTTCTAGCTTTCAGGGTTCCCTCCCTTTAAATAAGAATTTACTTTGGATTACATAATACTGTTTTTAATTTTAAAACATTCTCTAATTTTGGGATGAGCTCTCTTTGGTCCTGACAATGGAGAAACTTAGATCTAAGTTTCCTTCTCAAGAAAAAAATCGAGGAGGGAGGCTTACAATGAAGAACTGCAAATGTTTATGGTGGTTAGCAAGGTACAAATGGGTACAATTTTAGATTTGGTTCAAATAAATGTAGCAGGAAAAAAGGAAAATTACACGCCTTTGTACATATTATAAGTGGACCATAACTCTTTATTTTTTCTAAAAATTTACTTTGTTTCCAGCATGCATTTATTGGTTCCTTCTGTGTATGTATTGCTATGTAAGGTGCTATGGGAGATAGCAAAAAATAAATTGCAAAATATGGGGCATAGTTTGTATTTTTTTATGGTAGTTGATTTAGTTAATTCAGATGTACAGAGAAAACATAGCTTATTCTCTGTAGCTTATCCTTCTTGAGTCCCCACATTATCCCTTTTCTTTTATAGGTAAGTGCTGAGTCTTACAGATTTCCCCACTTCCCTGTCATCCAAGATATACATGGGAGTTGAGGGATTCTGTGTAAACTGTGCATAGACGGAATGTCACATCTTTGATATCCTAGATTTCCAAGTTGTAATAAACTTGGAATGATAGTTCTCCGGCATGTGGCAGTAAGATGCCTCATTTTAACAAAACCAGTATATTGTGATAATTTTCTGATAGGTGGAAGTAAAATGCCTCGATAGTGCCTTTTTCTCATTCACACAGTAACTAGTGGGCTGGTAGAAGCCTGTGGGATGGGAAGGTCAGCGGGGCATCAGGGAAAAGCCCTGAGCCACACGTGCCAGTCCTTGTGTGGTCCTTTACTTGTGGAGTGTCTGGTATAGTCCGAAAGCAGAACTGCTAGCCTCAGAGATAAAACTGCTCCTTCTGTCCTTTCGAGAAGTTGTGCTGCTTCCACAGTGAACCATTTGCCTTATACACTGCAACCTCTGTCCTGACCCCAGGCCTCCTCAGGTCCACTGATTCCCACGATGCCATTCCATCTTCTCACTGAAACATGTTGGAACTTCTGGTTTCCCAGAATATCCCAAGTAGGTCTTGATGAACCAGGAACTTTGCTTCAAGCTCATCTACTGAACCACCTCCTTCACCGATGTTGCATTTTTCTCCCTATGTCATGTGGAACATGCCATTAAGCTGAAAGCAGAGATCCTAGAGGACTCAGCCTCTCACAGGCATGCCCAGAGAAGCAAACAATTATCCCCATTTTTCTTGGATTTCCCCGTATCTCTGTGAATATTTCAACTATATACTTCCAACTCTAGTTTCCACACTGAGAAGGGACAGGAAGTAAGCACACTGAGTCTGATTACCTCATTCATTCCCCCTTTCTTCTTTCCATGATCTCTTAGGGCTATAAGAGATGGATTTTTCTAACACAACATTGTAAAATATGTATTTTAATAAAAAAGTTTTTAAAAAGAGATTATTTTTATTCTTCTTGTGTGACAAGAGCTTTCCTTATGTACCACATTATCTTCATTTTTTGTGTGACTTCTACTGTGCTCCCTTTTTTGGAGCCATGATGGCGGATGGGACGCAGGAGAGCTTTCCATTAACAATAATGGAATATCTACTGGGAGATGTTAAAAAATATTATCCTATCATATCACTGGTTCCTACATATTTTTAGTTTATCTTACAAAAGCATTAAACGTTAGAGACTTCTTTGTGAAAAAGTGTTTAAAGCCATTTTAAGTTAAAACAGGCCTTGGAGATCATTTAATTCTCATTTTTGTATTTGCTATATAAGGAAACTAAAATTCAAAGAAATGAGGTGACAGAAGCAAATCCCATAACTACTTAGTGGCAAAGTTAATGCCTGACAGTCCAGTGCCCTTTCCGTTCACAGATATTATAGACTTTTAATTCTCCAGTGAAACCCAAAATATTCCAAATGGTTTTAGCCATCGCCAGGTCCACCTGTGTTAGCAGATAATGGTCAGTTAGCTGCCATAGGAGGAGAAGGCAATGGCACCCCACTCCAGTACTCTTGCCTGGAAAATCCCATGGGCGGAGGAGCCTGGAAGGCTGCAGTCCATGGGGTCGCTGAGGGTCGGACACGACTGAGCGACTTCCCTTTCACTTTTCACTTTCGTGCATTGGAGAAGGAAATGGCAACCCACTCCAGTGTTCTTGCCTGGAGAATCCCAGGGATGGGAGCCTAGTGGGCTGCCGTCTACGGGGTCGCACAGAGTCGGACACGACTGAGGTGACTTAGCAGCAGCAGCAGCTGCCATAGGAGGTATGTGTGAGAGAAAACAGCAGAAAAACATAAAGGAGATTTTTATTTGAGGGGGTGGGTAGCAGTCTTCCAAATGATTTCAATATACACTTAGCATAATTTCAGAGGACTGAGTTCCCTCAGGGTTTGCTTGCTCTTCAAGAATATTTGTGTTTGTTTTTCTCAACTAATTACTGGTGCTTAACAGGTTTGTGTACTTAAAATTATTTGTTTATAAAACTTATCACAATAGGAGTGTGGAAAAAATAAGCCCTTTAATCATTTTAATACCTGGCAGGTGATATTTACTGTGATTTTTAAATGATAATTTTTACCATTTCAAAGATTTAGCTTCCTCTTTCCCTGTCATTCCATCATCTAGTCCTAAGCCGTCAGTACTCAAGTCAGTTACATAAGACACCTGAAAGCTGCTCATTCCTTTTATGTCATTTAGGAAATTAGTTTGATCTGAATATGGTTTTCCTGAAGGAATAACCAGCTCTGTTTAAAATATCCTTGTTAAAGTATGAATGACTTATCTCACTAAGCTGCAAAAATTCATTCTTTAGTACATGCTCAGATAATATTTTATCAATTAGTAAGTGAAAATTAACTTGGAACTAAGAATTTAAATTCAGTGTATATGTGGGAAAACCTGGTAAGCATGCAATCAAATGATCCTCATAACACAGGTTATCTGTAAAAAAAATTATAGAATCTAACTTTAATACCTTTCCCTGTGGAATAATAGAGACATCAGATCAGATCAGTCGCTCAGTCGTGTCCGACTCTTTGCGACCCCATGAATCGCAGCACGCCAGGCCTCCCTGACCATCACCAACTCCCAGAGTTCACTCAGACTCACGTCCATCGAGTCAGTGATACCATCCAGCCATCTCATCCTCTGTCGTCCCCTTCTCCTCCTGCCCCCAATCCCTCCCAGCATCAGTCTTTTCCAATGAGTCAACTCTTCACATGAGGTGGCCAAAATACTGGAGTTTCAGCTTTAGCATCATTCCTTCCAAAGAACACCCAGGGCTGATCTCCTTCAGAATGGACTGGTTGGATCTCCTTGCAAGAGTCCAAGGGACTCTCAAGAGTCTTCTCCAACACCACAGTTCAAAAAGCGTCAATTCTTCGGTGCTCAGCCTTCTTCACAGTCCAACTCTCACATGCGTACATGACCACTGGAAAAACCATAGCCTTGACTAGACGAACCTTTGTTGGCAAAGTAACGTCTCTGCTTTTGAATATGCTATCTAGGTTGGTCATAACTTTCCTTCCAAGGAGTAAGCGTCTTTTAATTTCATGGCTGCAGTCACCATCTGCAGTGATTTTGGAACCCCCCAAAATAAAGTCTGACACCATTTCCACTGTTTCCCCATCTATTTCCCATGAAGTGGTGGGACCAGATGCCATGATCTTCATTTTCTGAATGTTGAGCTTTAAGCCAATTTTTTCACTCTTCACTTTCACTTTCATCAAGAGGCTTTTTAGTTCCTCTTCACTTTCTGCCATAAGGGTGATGTCATCTGCATATCTGAGGTTATTGATATTTCTCCTGGCAATCTTGATTCCAGCTTGTGTTTCTTCCAGTCCAGCGTTTCTCATGATGTACTCTGCATAGAAGTTAAATAAACAGGGTGACAATATACAGCCTTGACGAACTCCTTTTCCTATTTGGAACCAGTCTGTTGTTCCATGTCCAGTTCTAACTGTTGCTTCCTGACCCGCATACAAATTTCTCAAGAGGCAGATCAGGTGTTCTGGTATTCCCATCTCTTGAAGAATTTTCCACAGTTTATTGTGATCCACACAGTCAAAGGCTTTGGCATAGTCTATAAAGCAGAAGTAGATGTTTTTCTGGAACTCTCTTGCTTTTTCCATGATCCAGCAGATGTTGGCAATTTGATCTCTGGTTCCTCTGCCTTTTCTAAAACCAGCTTGAACATCAGGAAGTTCACGGTTCACATATTGCTGAAGCCTGGCTTGGAGAATTTTGAGCATTACTTTACTAGCATGTGAGATGAGTGCAATTGTGCGGTAGTTTGAGCATTCTCTGGCATTGCCTTTCTTTGGGATTGGAATGAAAACGGACCTTTTCCAGTCCTGTGGCCACTGCTGAGTTTTCCAAATATGCTGGCATATTGAGTGCAGCACTTTCACAGCATCATCTTTCAGGATTTGGAATAGCTCAACTGGAATTCCATCACCTCTACTAGCTTTGTTCGTAGTGATGCTTTCTAAGGCCCACTTGACTTCACATTCCAGGATGTCTGGCTCTAGGTCAGTGATCACACCACTGTGATTATCTGGGTCGTGAAGATCTTTTTTGTACAGTTCTTCTGTGTATTCTTGCCATCTCTTCTTAATATCTTCTGCTTCTGTTAGGTCCATACCATTTCTGTCCTTTATCGAGCTCATCTTTTTATGAAATGCTCCTATAGCCCTATCAAAAGAAATTATGTTCAAGATTTAGGACGGGCTGTGATAGACCACTGTAAATCTTTTTATTTTTTTGCTTTTAAAAGGAGAACTCAATTTTGAAGTATTGGGAAAAGACTAGGCCAAACAATATAAGGGTGTTATATTATGGAAGGACTGGTGGGTGACTGAACTGTGGGCAGATGTGAATCAAAGACGGTGAGAGAGCCCTGCTACCTACTGGCTCTCTGACGTTGGCCAAGTTATTTAACCTCTCTATACTTCCGTTTCTATGTCAGTAATATTGGGGTGATAATAATCCTCATTTCATGGGATTGTTGTGACAATTATAAAATGCTGAGAAGAGTGCGTAGTATGCAGTAGGAGCTCAATAAACTATTAGCCATTATTGTCACTGCTGTTGATACTGATGTTATTTCATGCACTCCTTGATGGGTTTCAAGATTACACAGACATTATATATAGGGAAGCAGGTATGGCTTGGAGAAGGCAATGGCACCCCACTCCAGTACTCTTGCCTGGGAAATCCCATGGACGGAGGAGCCTGGTAGGCTACAGTCCATGGGGTTGTGAAGAGTTGGACACGACTGAGCGACTTCACCTTCACTTTCATGCATTGGAGAAGGAAATGGCAGCCCACTCCAGTGTTCTTGCCTGGAGAATCCCAGGGACAGAGGAGCCTGGTGGGCTTCCGTCTATGGGGTCACACAGAGTCGGACACGACTGATGCGACTTAGCAGCAGCAGCAGGTATGGCTCTTGTTATAAGGAAATATGACTAGAAAATGGTATTAGGAAAATATTTTAAAAGAACAAGACAACACCAAAAGGAAGGAGGCAGAGCAACAATCAGTAGAGGTCAGGCATGGGTTGAAACTGACGGCAGAAGACCTATGCAGGCTGTTTCCACTCAAGCAGTGTTTGGACTGAGGATCTTGTGGCAGATGCAGAATGTTTTTTCACTATGGGAGTGTCTGAACAGGCAGTTTATGGAATATGTCAGGAAACAAATGCATGGACCTAGAAAAAGGAAGGAAGGCAGGTGGGAAGGGAAGAAAAAAAGACTGCAGCTGGAGTTTTATCTGTGTTACTGAAAAATTGGACTCATTTAATTGGTATGTTGGGCTTCCCTTGGGGCCCAGCTGGTTAAGAATCCGCTTGCAATGTGGGAGACCTGGGTTCGATCCCTGGGTTGGGAGGATTCCCCTGGAGAAGGGAAAGGCTACCCACTCCAGTATTCTGGCCTAGACAATTCCATAGACTCTATAGTCCATAGGGTTGCAGAGAGTAGGACACAAATGAGCGACTTTCACTTTCACTTAGTATGTTAAAATTTAAAAATTCACTTAGGCCTCCCTGAAAGGAGTAGGAATTATGGAAAGAAATGGAACATAGGTGGAAACAGAAATAGCAGTAAGTAATACATGAAGTGGTACAAGTTACTCAAGGACTAGAGGATTTGAAACATAAAGGAAGAGGGTTTTACAGGAGCATGTGTCAGAAGATACATGAAAGCCTCTATGATCCTGAGATTATGGCCTCTACAAGCATCCACAGAAGCTTCAGATTCAGGAATTTGTTGAGTGATCCAGCTAAGATACATTTCAGGAAAGAAGATCTTGGAAGCAAGGTTAATAGACCTAAGGAGTTCTAGAGCAGGGTATAGTGGTAGTAGCTGTGTCATAAAGTTTAAAATCATTTGGGATCCTACTGCAGATGGACAAATAGCCAGAGAAGATCTGCTACAAGGCTATAAGCATGGATTATAGGGTTGTCTATTATTAAATGTGTCATGCTGCATTCACCACGGAAAGGGAAGCTATGTCACTCAACTAAGACCAGGCTCAATTTAACAGTGGGCTTCCAGGCCAGAAATACCAGACTCCAGGGGAAATGGAAATAGAAGTGTTCAAAACATGGGAAGGATCTCAAGATACATAAGGAAGATTTGGGTGTGATCTAGTAGACGTTGAAAATACCGCCACTGTAAACCTCCTCATGGATCTGTACCCAGTTGGGCCCTGTGCCCACTCTTGAGTTAATCTCTGGCAAGCATGAGAGGATTACTCTTAGGCCAACCAGAATTTCCCCTGAAGCTTCAGAGGTGGTCAGCTGGATGGAAGAGATGCGGGTACCTTTTTGGAAGCAGGAGAAAGACATTATGTAGAAAGTCAACTCTGACCTTAGTAAAAGCAGTTAGGTCCTCTGTCACAGGTAACCTCCTGATGGGAAATGTATCCCAGCTGAGTTTAAATTCACATATGGTAGTTGGAAAACTGGCGTGTTCTAATAGGCATCTTGGCATGGCAAAAACCAAAATGATGTTCTCCATTTGTTGTTGTCGTTCCCTTTTACATTATTCCCCTTCTCCCAGATAATCCTTAGTCTGCTGCAGTCTCTGATAGGCAACAGCAACAAGGATCTGTATACTGGGTTCTAGGAATATCATTTTGTTTGCAAGATATTGTTACTGCTGGGGTCACATTTGCTTTTACATTAATGGGGTACAACAGTTTCAGGTGGATTATTTCAGTTTTGATGTTACTGAAGGTGCTACACCCACGTAATGGAAGAAGGCTCAGGGCGCAGTGGCTGCTGAAGGAACCCAAATCCCAAGGCATTTGAGGGAGAATCTTCTGACAGAGACTGAAAAGATCTGGAAACCAGCGAGAAGAGTAGTCAAACTTTATGGTCTTCTGAATTTAACTTACTATAGGAAGAGTAATTCATTTTGGACTTGAATTTCTGTAGTAATTTAATAATGGGGAGGGCTTCACATTATTCCATTTTCAACCATTTGTTGTTTTATTTGGACTTGTAAGAGTAATCTCTGTTGACCAGTTTTGGGCAATATTGTTAGTCATAGTTTCAGATGAGAAATAAACTAGGGAGTGAATATTTAGTCTACGGTGCACAACAGTCTTGAAGTTAAATTGATTAATGACCTGTTTTAACTCATTTTAGGAGGACTAATTTAACTGTGCATTTCATTGGCCCCAGGAAGTTACAGTGAGGAGAAGTGGTAATAACTGAGGGAGCTGCTGGTCTCTCCTAGTTGGACAATCCTGACTGAACAGAGGTTTGATTATTAAGGCCTGTTGTTAAATAGAGAATAGTTGGGTATGCGGGATGTTGGTCAGTGTCTCCCCTTGCATTTTTGCCAGAACTCATGAAGGAGGAATCTTCCATCTAAGCTTCTGTCTCAATCTACCCTCCTATTAGATGTTCTATATGGAAGAAGTGACTAGTCTGGTCAGAGACTAGGGACACTTCCTAGAGGAAGGGAAGGTGATGTTGAAAGAGGCTTTCCTTCTGTATAACTCTTAATGCCTGCTTTTTCATTTCCTACCGCAGGAGCAGCAGGCTGTTTTACATATATTCTCTCCAGTGTGTTAGTCACTCAGTCGCATCCTACTCTTTGTGACCCCATGGACTGTAGCCCACCAGGCTCCTCTGTCCATGGAATCCTCCAGGTAAGAATACTGGAGTGGATTGCCATTCTCTTTTCCAGGGGATCTTCCTGACCCAGGGATCAAACCCAGGACTTCTGAACCTAGGCAGATTCTGAGCTACTAGGGAAGCCATTGGAGAAGGAAATGGCAACCCACTCCAGTGTTCTTGCCTGGAGAATCCCAGGGACAGCGGAGCCTGGTAGGCTGCTGTCTTTGGGGACAGCTGTCTTTGGACACAGAATCGGACACAACTGAAGCGAGTTAGCAGCAGGGAAGCCATATAGTAAGCAAATCAAGAGGTAGGGTGGGAGTGGAGGAGTGAAGGAAGACTTCTATCCTCAGGAGGCCTGATCCTCCTCCTTTCCCCACTTGATTCCCAAGTTCATGGGTCTGACAGTCCAGTGTCATCCTGGCACCTGGTCAAATATGTGGACTTCCTTCAGCTCAGCTATTAATACCTAAGAACTTGAGTCTTTTTCTTACCCTTACTCTTATCTTCTCTCTTCTGGCACACTTGAGGAAGTCACAGAACTTAGATTTGGGATTGGAAAAGCAAGAGGCCTCACTTAGATCTCTTGGCCTCCACCCAACCTTGACTCAAGCTTTAAGTTGGACACTTCCTGCTTACTAATGAAATCATTCTGGGGTTCTCATTGGGACATAGTATAAGTGTGCATACTCTCTCAGGTAAGCCAGCCAGAAGAAGAAGTGGGGGGAGGGTTTGAGTTCGGAATTCTACCCCAAGTTTCTAATACAGTTTTTGGGGACAGATGATTATTTTCTACATTTTAAAACCATGGAGGGACTTTCCTGGTCTAGGGGCTAAGACTCTGTACTCCCAATGCAGAGGGCTCAGGTTCAATCCCTGGTCAGGGAACTAGATCCTGAATGCCACAACTATTAGTTCACATACTGCAACTGAAGATCCTGCTTGCTGCAACTTACTTGCTGCAGCCAAATAAATAAATATTAAATAAATAAATAAAGCCATGGACATGTCTTACAGGAGGTTGTGGTTGTCGGGCTCAGAAATTCCCAAAGGAAAAATGAAGAAAGAATAAGAACTTCAGAAAATTTAGAACTGTTTTTGTGACATACAAACTATATATATATATATAAAACTTGTAACTATATTTTGAGCAAGATTTTTGTGGCTGTAATTTAACTCTATGCTGCTGTTCAAGTTATAAGTGGTACAAAAAATGTAAAATGAAGATAATTCCAAATAAGTGGAAATATTGTTATATTCGGTGCATGTAATAAATTCTTTATTTTAACCATAAAGAGCTATACATTTTATATTAATAGAAAATGAATTTTTCTCTGCCCTCAGCTATGTAAAGAATATTGGCTTGAAGGAGTGCCAGATTACTCCTCTTCCCAGGGCTCCCATGTGACTTGAGCCAGTCCTTTCGCAGTCTTTCCCTCTATCATGTGTCTGATGTTGCTTAGCTTGTGCCACCTACTGCTCAACTCTCAAATTCCATGGCTCTTTTTGAAAAGATTAGCAATTGTAAGGAATGGTGGGGGTGGAGAGGTGGACAAGGGTAAAAACTGAAAAAATAAGGAAACCCAGCACACACCTATGAGAATGACCAAAATGCAGAACTCTCTCAGCACCAAATGCTGGGGAGGATGTGGAGCAACAGGAGCTCTTATTCATTGCTGATGGGAATGCAAATGGGTACAGCTTCCTTGAAAGACTGTATGGCAGTTGATCTTCGAAGGTGGCTCGGACGGTGAAGAATCTGCCTGCAATGCAGGGGACCCAGGTTTGATCCCTGGGTCAGGAAGATACCCTGGAGAAGGGAATGGCAACCTCCAGTATTCCTGCCTGGAGAATTTCACGGACAGAGGAGCCTGGTGGGCTATCGTCCATGGAGTCACAAGAGTCAACCCAAGTAAGTGACTAACACTTTCACTTTGGCAATTTCTTACAAAACTAACTATATTCTTACTATATAAGAGTGTGATCCAGCAATCACACTTTTTGGCATCTACCCAAGGGAACTGAAAACTTACCTCCACACAAAAACCTGCACACAGATGTTTATAGCAGCTTCACTCATAATTGATAACACTTGGAAACAATCAAGATATCCTTGAGTAGATGAGTGCATAAATAAACTGTGGTATATCCAGGTAATGTGTGTGGGTGTGTTCTCAGTTGTGCCTGACTCTTTGTGACCCCATGGACTGTAGCCCACCAGGCTCTTCTGTCCATGGAATTTTTCAGACAAGAATACTGGAGTGGGTTGCCATTTCCTTCTCCAGGTGATCTTCCTGACCCAGGGATTGAACCCACATCTCCTGTGTCTCCTGCATTGGTAGGTGAATTCTTCACCACTGTGCCACCTGGGAAGCCCAGTGGAATATTAGTCCACACTGAAAAGAAATGAGCTATTAAGTTGTGAAAAAACGTAGAGGAACCTTCAGTTCAATTCAGTTCACTCGCTCAGTTGTGTCCGACTCTTTGTGACCCCATGGACTGCAGCACACCAGGCTTCCCTGTCCATTACCAACTCCGGGAGTTTACTCACACTCATGTCCATTGAGTTGGTGATGACATCCAACCATCTCATCTTCTGTCGTCCCCTCTCCTCCTGCCTTCAATCTTTCCCAGCATTTCTGTCAGATGAGTCAGTTCTTCACATCAGATGGCCAAAGTATTGGAGTTTCAGCTTCAGCATTAGTCCTTCCAATGAATATTCAGGACTGATTTCCTTTAGGATGGACTGGTTGGATCTCCTTGCAGCCCGAGGGACTCTTAAGAGTCTTCTCCAACACCACAGTTCAAAAGCATCAGTTCTTCTGTGCTCAGGTTTCTTTATGGTCCAGCACTCACATCCATATGTGACTACTGGAAAAACCATAGCCTTGACTAGACGGACCATGGTTGGCACCTTAAATGTACCTTACTAAGTGAAAGAAGCCAATATGAAAAGGCTACACACTTGTATGATTCCAACGTTATGGCATTTCTGGAAAAGTTACAACTGTGGAGATGGTAAGAAGATTAGTGGTTGCCAGGAATTAGGGAGGAGGAGGGGATGAATAGGCAGAGCACAGGTGATTTTTAGGGCAGTGAAACTACTCAGTATGTATATGGATTCATGTTATACATTTGTCTGAACCCATAGGATGTACAACACCAAGAGTGAACCCTAATGTAAACTGTGGACTTTGGGTGATAATGATGTGTCAATGCGGAGAAGGCAATGGCACCCCACTCCAGTACTCTTGCCTGGAAAATCCCATGGATAGAGGAGCCTGGTGGGCTGCAGTCCATGGGGTCGCTAGAGTCGGACACAACTGAGCGACTTCCCTTTCACTTTTCACTTTCCTGCATTGGAGAAGGAAATGGCAACCCACTCCAGTGTTCTTGCCTGGAGAATCCCAGGGACGGCGGAGCCTGGTGGGCTGCCGTCTATGGGGTCGCACAGAGTCGGACACAACTGACGTGACTTAGCAGCAGCAGCAGCAGATGTGTCAATGTAGGTTCATCACTTGTGACAAATGTACCACTCTAATTCGGGGGGTGGGGAGCGGAGATATATGTGTGAAGATAGGGGTAATGAGAAATATCTATACTTCCTGCTCAATTTTACTATGAATCCAGCTTGCTCTAAAGAAATAAAGTGCACTAAAAAAAAAAAAATACAAAGCAAACTGTTTTTCTAAAGGAGAAAAAATTCAGTTTTCTGTTTTATTTTACAAAATAACTATATTGCCAAAAAAATTATCCATTCGTATGATGGACATTCACTCTCCAAATGCTGCTCTAGAGGGAGAAGAGTGATAAGCCTCATGCACGTGTCAACTATGTCAAGTGATGTTAGCTCTGGGGGGTTCCTGCCACTATCGGTTCAAGTTAAGTGTGCAGTGAATCATTAAGATCGGCATTCAGATTTATTTATAACACAATTGTTGAGAAAATGTTAGTGTTTTTGTTTACTCACAGCTGGAGAAGGGGCCTTGGTGTGAAGGTCAAGTTCAGTTCAGTCGCTCAGTCGTGTCCGACTCTTTGCAACCCCATGGACTGCAGCACACCAGGCTTCCCTGTCCATCACCAACTCCTGGAGTTTACTCACACTCATGTCCATTGAGTCGGTGATGCCATCCAACCATCTCATCCTCTGTTGTCCCCTTCTCCTCTAGCCTTCAATCCTTCCCAGCATCAGGGTCTTTTCAAATGAGTCAAGTTTAGGGGTATGCAAACCTCAGGAGTCTTAACCAGTCCATTCTCATAACTTCCCCTCCCCCATTTCAAGACAGCCTTGGAACTAGAAATTAACACAGAAGCAAAATTAGGGAACTGATTTTTTGGTATAAGTAAAACCGTCCAAGCTACTACTTACCTAGGATCATAAATGAAAGGAATCAGACTTTTGAAAACAAACAGATCAACAGATAAAAACACCTTTTAGAATTCTAATAGTCCTAGTTTAAAACCCTTGGTTAAAAAGTAAACAATTAAGAGGTACTCATCAAAGGTAGATAGTTTTTATAGCATAGAAGCTTGTAATTTTGGGGTGGGGGGTTGGGAACACTACTTGCAATCTATCTTGTTCTAACAAGAAGGTAATAGGGCTCTTCTGTCATTTCAGACCTCATTTAAAGGGCCAGGCCTCACCACAGGCAATGTCTCCTTTGTGATACAGATCAATTTTATTCTGTGACTTATTTTAATGAATGCTTAATATAAAATTTGGGGTATTTTTGTTTTAAAGCATAGTTCGATGGCTCAGCGGTATAGAATCTGCCTGCAACGCAGGAGATACATGAGACGCGGGTTTGATCCCTGGATCGGGAAGATCCCATGGAGGAGGAAATGGCAACCCACTGCAGTGTTCTTGCCTGAAAAATCCCACAGACAGAGGAGCCTGGCAGGCTACAGTCCAAAAGGTCACAAAGAGTTGGACATGACTGAGTGACTGAGCATGTCTTACTCGTCTTCAGGTCAAAATCCTTTTGGGAAGTAGGCAGGACAAGGGTTGCTGCTAAGTCACTTCAGTCGTGTCCGACTCTGTCCAACCCCATAGACGGCAGCCCACCAGGCTCCCCCATCCCTGGGATTCTCCAGGCAAGAACACTGGAGTGGGTTGCCATTTCCTCCTCCAATGCAGGAAAGTGAAAAGTGAAAGTGAATTTGTTCAGTTGTGTCTGACTCTTATCGACCCCATGGACTGAAGCCTACCAGGCTCCTCCACCCATGGGATTTTCCAGGCAAGAGTACTGGAGTGGGGTGCCATTTTGCGCACCTAAAAAACGAGGGTCTGGTAAACAAATAGACCAGATATTCTTTATCTGATAAGCCACCTTTCAAACCCTACTTCTTGAACCTAAATGTTTTCCCCTATTCCCCGTGACTGCAGCCTCTAGTATCCTACCTTTGATGACTTGGATTCTGATCACATTTTGTTCCTTATCTTGTTTTCTGTTTGCTGGATCTGCTCCTCTCTGTATTGTGGACCCTGTGCTGGTAATTTGACCAAAGTTTTGTGTTTTCTTGCTTGATTATTTATTTTGGCACTGTAATAAAGTAGAAAAAAAAATATGAGCTTTGCAATTGGCAGACTTGGGCTTAAATCCTGACTATACCACTGACTTGTGGTCAGCTTTGGGTGATGCACCTCTCTGAGGATCAGTTTCCTTTTTGGTAAAATGAGGATATTAATGCCCACCTCAAACTATGGTTGTGATTAGAAGTAGAGAGTGGAGATGGTTGCACAACACTGTGTCACTGAATTGTACAGTTAACAATTATTAAAGTGGAACATTTTATGTTATGTATATTTTACCACAATTAAAAAAATATATGGTTGTGAGAATTAGTCTTTATGGAGCCCCTCATTATAATTCCTGGCACATAGTAGACCTTCAACAAATAGTAGCTGTACAGCATAGAATATTGTATGTTGCAAATAGCAAAAAACACAACTCAAACTGCCTTAAACAATAAAGGAATGTACTGATTCATGAAATTGGAAGTTGAGAGGTAAGGCTGGCTTTGGGGTTTGTCATTAAGGACTGTTTCTCTAGGTCTTCAGTCACTACAGGTTCAGCCATATCACTAAGGGTTCAGATTTTTTCCATCCGTCTTTCTCTGTCTTCTGCAACTACTGCTTTATCCTAAAGCCAGCAACTCTCATGATCACAATATGGCTGCCAACAGTCCTGTAAAGCACATGTCCCTCATCCACATCTAGAGAGAGTGATTTCCATCAGTCCAGCAAGTATCGTGATATTCACTTGTTTAAATCTGAAAGCTGTGCATGGGATGATGGAATGTGATGGTTGGCCTGAACTAAACCAGGGAGTGGGTCAGCTTCTCTGAAGGCACATGGGCTCCATGGGGAGGGGTGGAGTCCTCAGATGAAGATCAAGGTACTGTGGAGGAAAAAAGACAGAGCTGAGACACTGAGCAGGCAACCAACAAAAGCCCACGCTTGTAGCTATTATCATTATTATTGACTTCTTGGTCCTTAGCCCCTGGTGCTTGTCCATTTCTTTAAAAATCATTACAAAAGCAAAAACTAAGAGAGCTCTTATTTGGGGTAAGTGTATTCTTTCTAGCAATGGAAAATCAATACATATAAAACTAAGTTTAATTTAACTGGGTGTTAGGAATCTGGAACACTTGCCAAATAAGCAGCAAAATGCACAGAATGAAAGGGTTTAATAGGAATGAATGTCAGGGATGCAAAGCAGGAGGAAGCTAAAAAAGGTGGTGACCTGCCAAAATACCAAACCCAGAAGAGTGAGGTTAGTTATTGGAGCCAGATTAGAAGCCATGACTTGGGTCAGGACAAAGGGACCCATTAACAAGGGAAGGGGGCATTATCCAAAGCAAAGTTGGCAGAAAAGAAATCTGACTGAAACTTGATTTTGACTGCTGTGCCTAGACCTTCGCAGCTTCTACCTGACGATCTATGAGATTCTTCTTTCTCTTTTTGATCCAACCCCCAAATAATGACTCACCAGTTTCTGCCAGTTTTATTTCTGTGCCTTCTGCCAGAAGGTTCTTCCATATTCCTTTGCTGTACTTCATCCGGCTAATTCTTTCTCTTTGGTTGAGACTTTATTTATTCATTTTAACTAATTAGTTGATTTATTTTTGGCTGTGCTGAGTATTTGGTGCTGTGTGCTGGCTTCTCTAGTTGTGGCCCGTGGGGGTTCCTCTAGTTGTGGAATGTGGGCTTCTCATTGCTATGGCTTCTCCGGTTGCAGAGCTCGGGCTCTGTAGCTGTGGTGCCTGGCCTTAGTTGCTCCCAGTTGTGTGGAATCTTCCCAGACGAGGAATCAAGCTCTCGTGTCCCCTGCATTGGCAGGCGGATTCTTAACCACTGGACCATCAGGGAGTGAGTCCTGGTTGAGACTTTAAATTCCAGTACACCACTGATGTCCTATCCCCTACCCTCAAGACACACACTGCAGGCTGATTTAAATAATCTTGTTTGGTATATACCTATAATCAATACCAGTAACCCAGTGATTTGTTTCCTTGTCTGGTCTCAAATCCGGACTGTTTTCCCCTCATCACGTGAAAGCTTCTGAAGAGCAGGAATGTTACCTTAGTTACCTTTGGTTCCAAGACACCCAGCATGGTGCCTGACACATAATAGCTCAGTGAATGAAGGAGGCAATTCCTTTGTTTACCATCTGACATCCTCTTACCCAGGGCTTAAGAAATAGAACAATACATATAGACCAAAAATGTTCTCTACTGAGACAGGAGCTAGAAATTAGGAAGATAGAGATAGTAAAGATTCTTGTAGAAGGCTGTCCCTCTTAGATTTTTGGAACCACTGAAGATAGAATCAAAACTGCCAAGAAGGTCCAGTACGCCTCTTTTCCTGTCTCCCTCTTCAAACACTATTCCTATTCCCAAACTGTTAAAGAATACTTATTTCTCCTATTTAGTCACATAGTGTTCATGATTTTTAGTCATTTTTTCCAGTTACAGAATCAGGATGAGATTAGTACATGAAAGTGACCATTATGATAGTTCAGACTTACAAACGCTAGTTATTGATATTTACAGAGTGAAGCAAGCCACCTGAACTAAATACGAGGTGCTCCGTAAGTGTACTGTAATACTTCATTCCTGGTTACAAAGAGCTCATAGGACCTTTATGTAGGGAATTTGTTTTCTGTTTAATTTATTTTTCCATTCTGAAACAGATTCATCTGTTATAGGAAAGGAACCAATTATTAGGTAAACACAGTAACACCTAATGACTATACCCTCTGGTATTTAGTCTCAAAACATTTTGTATTTCTTAATACATAGAATTAAAACATATTTTAACATTCCACTATATTTAGATTCCACATTTAGATTTATAAACATAAGATTAAATATAATTTTAAATGTTTCAGAACATAGACTGCTGCTGCTAAGTCATTTCAGTCGTGTCCGACTCTGTGCGACCCCATAGACGGCAGCCCACCAGGCTTCCCAGTCCCTGGGATTCTCCAGGCAAGAACACTGGAGTGGGTTGCCATTTCCTTCTCCAATGCAGGAAAGTGAAAAGGAAAAGTGAAGTCGCTCAGTCGTGTCCGACCCTCAGCGACCCCTTGGACTGCAGCCCACCAGGCTCCTCTGTCCATGGGATTTTCCAGGCAAGAGTACTGGAGTGGGGTGCCATCGCCTTCTCCGTCAGAACATAGACTACTCAGTCCTGTTTCTCAAGAAGGCTGACTGAAAGGCTCTGCATTGCCTGGTTTAGGTTTTGATAATAAACTAAGGTAAGGAAATACAGAAGTGAGGGCCACCTTAATCACTTTCTGTAGTTTCCTGGTTATTTAGGATTGTTTGGAAGTAAAACCAGCTGCAGGCAAATTTCCTGATATACTGTGTCTTTAAGGCCAATGCTTGCGTGACCCATGATGCCTTCTCTCAAGCCTCTTTGTCTCCATTCTGGGTGTCTTTCCTGTTAGGTCCTCATCCTCATCTTTATGTCTTTATGACCAGAGCTGAGGGCCACAATGCTGCTTCTACATAATGACCCACATGTACTTCTTTTCTGACTCCTGTCGTTCCTCACAGCTTCCCATAAGAATTATAATAACTTTCTTAATTCTAAAGTGCACTTTAAGAAAACCCTAATTAAGTGTTTCCTCAATTCCAAGACATACTCCTTGCCCGTCTACCCCCATCTCAATGTTTCTGAAATTTGAGTTAATTTTACAGTCTTTCTTTCGTTTTTATTTTTTTTCCTCCTAAAAAAGTGCTTACTACATCTTTGGTCAATCCTAAGTCAAAAATGTCTTAGAATTGGAGAGATGTCATATGAATGTACCTTACTGGAAAGAAGCTCTTTCATGAGTCAGAAAATGTTGCTCCAAGTGGATATTTAAGCTATCATACAGTTAATTCAAAGGGCTTCCCAGGTGGCGCTAGTGGTAAAGAACCCGCCTGCCAGTGCAGGAGACACAAAAGACTTGGGTTCAATCACTGAACACATACACACGCACAGTTAATTCAAACAGAGGGCTCAGGGGTAGGAAAATATGAACAGGTTCGACAAAACAAACGAATTGTTAGTTGGTTTTGTGGACTAATAAGTGTTGACCAGATAATTATCCCCTCACCTAAAAAAGTCTGGGGATTGGATGTAAAGGAAATATGAAACTAAATTCCTTCATGATATAAAAGATAGGGAACCTTTGTTGATGTTTGACAGAAAACAACAAAATTCTGTAAGGCAATTTTCCTTCAATTAAAAAATAAATTAAGAAAAAAGATAGGGGATCTTAAACTGTCTTTCTACACAAGTTGTCCTAAAGCCTAATATTTTTATTAGACAAAAAAAATTAAGGTTATAGGCAGAACTTTCTACAGAATAACTTTGATATAGATGATCAGTTATCTCAAACCATCCCTAAGGTCTTCCCCCAAAAGACTGTAACTTGATCTTACCTATTCTTGCTAAAGAGATGATGGCTGCTTTGGTCACGGGTCTGTGGAGAGGGGCAGAGTGTCAATATAATCAGGAACACCGTGGTTCCTGCTTTGGGTAAAATATTTTGAGATATCCTAGTTCTGTTTGTGATGTTTAGCATAATCACACAATTGTTTTTCTAAAATAAACAGGGAAAGACAATTATAAGTTGAATAAAAGCAGTATTCCAGTTATCATCATCCAAACAGTCTCAGTTGTCAAAATTAAGAATAAAAGCGAAATTGTGACAATATGCTTGTCCCTAGCATTTCTAGCACCCAGGACAAGAGTACACAGGTAGAGGGCTCCAAACAACAGGTCTAAATCATTAAAAATTATAAATCAAGCTAAAAATAAATTAATTAAATACATATGTTCTAGCCACCTTCCTTGACAAAAAAAAAATATTTTTAATGTATAAAGCAATGTTTTTTTATATGACTGAAAGTCATAATTTAATCATATTTAGATTGTCAGCTAAAAAATGATTGCACTTAATATTATATATTTGCATCTTATGGATGGACTGGTGATGTTTGGATGAGGAATAAGATAAACATGTAATTATAAATTACCATATACTTATTCTGTGTATTTTATTTTTTCCAGGAAAGTCATTTATTGTAATGTTATATGAAATTTGTGTTCTGTTGACACTAACAGCAAAATAGGTAATTTTTCTTGTATCAATGTATTTAGTTTTTTTCTGTTTAACTTTTTACCATGGGAAAAAACAAATGTTTACAAATGTAAATATAAAGAACCCATGTACCTATCATTCAGCTTCAACAAGTGTTAACTCTTGGTCAGTCTTGGTTTATCTATACTCCTCAACTCTATCCAATTATGTTGAAGCAAATCCTAGACATATCATTTCATTCATGAATGTATCAATATGAATCCTTAGAAAAGAGGACATCTTAAAAATTAACCTTAATAGTATTTTCACGTGAAGAATAGTCACTTAATATTAGATGTTTTTAAAATTTGGCTCAATAGAATTGGAGAAATTTTATTCTGCTGAGGCAATAGCAGCTGAAATTGTCAATAAAATTTCTAAATCAGAATCTATATTTGGAAATAAACCATGAATCTTACACATTGTGTTCAAACATATTAATGGGGTTGCAATGATAATCCTTATCACAGAAGATACTAGAAATTTTTTATTTTATCCTATACGTTCTATCACATGATTTTTTTTTTTAACCAGTCTTTAAGCAGTATCTTTATCCATAAAGTGTTAAATTCTTCTTTCAAATTTTTTAATGTTGGGATATCATTAAAAAAAAGAAAAATATGTGGTTCAGTTTGTTCATGTCTGTCTTCATAGGAGACTATATTTCATCGTTTTGAAAGTAGTATATATGTATATATGTGTATACATATGCACATGTTAACATAAACATATTTATATACTAATATGTGTGATTATTACATAGATATATATACTTAAATGTGAATGCTTCATAATCACGTAAACATTTTCATTTCCTTGTTCCCATTTCCGTTTGTCTTATTGGAATGTCGCTTTTGTTGTATGTGTCACATTTAGAATCTATATAGGAAAATAATTTTCCCTAAAAATTTTAAAAGTATTTTAGATTATTTAAAAAGTGAAGTAGGCAAACTTAGATCTGTTTGTATCTTTTGTAAATGTTTGCTAACATCATTAATAGCAAGCAACAGTCTGTACCAAATAACTGTGGTTAGCACAAAATAAATAAATTTTTTTTACCACAGACCATAATTCCTTATTTATCTGAGAATCTTCTGTTGTTTCACTTAACTCTCCTAGTATACTCACTCTCCTGTCTAAATTAACTCTAACTGCTCTGACAGTATTTAAATGGCATCTCCATTTTTAACCCAGAGTAGCTGTGAGGTCAGATTCAATATGTTTAATCAAGATGATCCACTTTGGGTCAGATCCAGAAAATATTATATATAATCTCTGAATCACTCCAAGGAATGTTGTTGCTGCTGTCAGAGATGGGGCCATATTTTCTAGGAACATGTTAATGGATATTTAATAAATTTGTATGCAGGGCCCTCTGAAGTACAGGGATCAGGGCGAGGGCTCCTCTTGCTTTAGTCTAATGTTGACATTGCAGACTAATAATAAATGTATGTATTAATAACACCTTATAATATGCATGTGTTACATTTTTTGAAGTGCTTTCACATTTATGATTTCTTTTGATCTGCACAATAACCTGTGGACTAGATAGAGCAATTAGAGATGAGAAACAGAGGTCTAGAGAGGTTAAGTGATTTATCTAAAATTACACATCTAATTGGGCTTTCCTGGTGGCTCAGCAGTAAAAAAAAAATCTACCTGCAATGCAGGAGAAGCAGGTTTGATCCCTGGATTGGGAAGATCCCCTGGAGAAGGAAATGGCAACCCCCTCCAGTATTCTTGCCTGGGAAATCTCATGGACAGAGGATCCTGGAGGGCTACAGTCCATGGGGTCACAAAAGAGTCAGACACAACTTAGTGACTAAACAACAGCAACACACCTCATTAGTGGTAGAGCTAAGGAGCAGCGCCCAGGTCTCCCTGCACAGGGCTTCCTGTTGTACTGTGTTTTACCACGCTGCCTCCATAAGGTTTCTAAAACAGAGAACTGGCAGTTAGGTTACATCACAACATTTTTCATTCCCTAAAACCCTTTGGATTTTAGAAGAGAAAACAAATATGGGATGATGAATGAAAAAAAACTGTATGCTCTTTCATGTCTGATAAGTTCCATGTGGGATCAATATATATTTATTGACCAGTGCTTCAAAAACTAGAGATTTATCTCCTTCCAGGCAAAGGTTCACTTGAGTAATACAGACTAAGGCTTTGGAAGGGTGAGGATCATATTCCTTAACTTAGTTAAGGCACTAAGGACAGCTCTGATAACGTAAGCTTTGGGAGCATTTTCTAAGGGCCAGGGATTTCTGGAATCCTACTTCTTAATGCAATGAACAGCAGAAGTTCAATATGTTAGTATAAAAATGAATGTAAACCTATTAATCATGAAAGCCAGAGTTCCTGCTGATTTTCCTGTACAATTTGTTCAGGACTGCCTTGGTTTTTCTGCCCTCTCTTCATATAGACCTAAGGCTTCAAGTGCTTACTGAAATTCTTTTTTTCTCTCTCCACTTTTTAGCACTTTTGAATTTAGGATGCATCTTACAGTCAATAATATCTTTGATGAAATAGAACATGGTGAACTGTCATGACGGTTACCTCTGGTGAGTTCTTATTGCTTGCATTCTCTACAATAAGAATGCATTATTTTTTTTATAATGAAAACAAATTAAAAAATTTAGACCCCACATCCTATGTGGTTTATATACCCTATCTCTGTTTCTTAAAGAATACCAAGGATATAATAACAGTAATGAACATTTCTAAAGTTTTATATTCCTAATGGGTTTTGTAAATCCTTACATATGAGCAGTAGGCTTGATACGTCTGAGATACTCCTCACAGCAGTTGACTGTGAATTATCCACGATGGAAACACTCCTTGGAGCACGCTGGTACTCATCATATTGTATTGTAATTGTCTGTTTCTTGGTCTTTCTTTTCTTCCCACTTGCATGAGAGCTCCGTGAGGGCAGGAATCGTGTCCTTTCATTTTCGGGTCTCCAGCACCTAACACAGAGCCAAGTCTAACAAACTCATGAAATAAATGATTAAATGAAAGATCTGTAAGCATTCAATATTTTTTTGAGTGTTATTTCCGTCTACACAGTTTAACCTGGACAGGGTAATTATTCTCTCCTAGGACATGGCTTGTTCGTTTTTCCTTTATAGCTGGTGAATGGCAAGGCACAAGCAATGTTATTTTTTTAAAGTGTCTCTATATTCTCCCCTCAAGTTTATACAGCGTTAGCTTTCTGTTGTCAGATTTGTTAATCTACTTAATTCTTGTATAAGCAGGAAAGAAAATTACTTTTCAACTTGCTACAAAAATATCCTCCTGAGACAGGTTGTGAGTAGGAGAAGTTTAAAATATTTTTTCTTATTTCTTAAATCAGAAGAAAAAATTTACCAATCAAAATTTTTCTTCTGGTCTCTAAATTATGGTATTATGTCTATATAGAGGAATTCTATTTGGGAGCGTATTATGAGTTCCTAAAGCTCATTGTTGAGGGATTGAGCATATTTTACAAATAAAATTTGGTACATGAATAAAAATAAAAATATTTGGCAACTCACGGAATGGGAGAAAACACGTGCAAATCATATCCTTGACAAGGGATTTATATCCGGAATACAAAAGAATACATACAACTCAAAATCAATAAAAACCCCAAACAACCCAATTGAAAAATGGGCAAAGGACTTGAATAGACATTTTTCCAAAGAGGGTATACAGATGGCCAATAGGCACATGAAAAGATGCTCAATATCACTAAACACAGGAAAATACAAATCAAAACCACAATGAGATACCACTTCACAATCATTAGAATGGTTCTTATATACGTAAAATATCAAGTGTTGGTAAAGATGTAAGAGAAATTAGAACTTTTTTGCACTGTTGGTAGAAATGTAAAATGGTGCCGCCTCTATGGAAAAAAGTATGGAAATTGCTCAAAAAATTAAGAATGGAATTACCATATGAGCCAAGAATTCTACTACTTGGTGTGTATCCAGAAGAATTGAAGAGGGGAACTTGAACAGATATCTGTACACCAGTGTTCATAGCAGAATTATTTACAATAGCCAAAAGGGGGAGACAACCCAAATGTTTACTAACAGATGAGTGGATAAACAAAATACGGTTTATGTATATGATGAAATATTATTTAGTCTTAAAAGGGAAGGAGATTCTGTTACATGCTACAGCATGGTTGAACCTTGAAAATGTCATGCTAAGTGAAATAAGTCAGACTCAAAAGGACAAATTTTGTGTGATTCACTTGTATGACTGTTTAGACTAGCCAAATCCGTAGAAACAGAAGATAGACTGGTGGTTGCCAGAAGTTGAGAACGGGGAGGAATGGGGAGTTATTGTTTAAATGGGCAGAGTTTAAATTTGGGGAATATGAAAAAAATTCTGGAGAAGGATCATGCTGATGGTTGCACAACACTATGAATGTTCTTAATGCCAAACACCTAAATTGGTTGAAATAGTAAATTATTAAATACTTTTATATATATTATATGCTTACATATATAACCACAGACATAAAAGCTTGACATTTACTTAGGATTTTGAAAAAGCACTTTCACTTGCAGTATTTTATTTGTTCCTCCCAACAATCCTGAGAGATAGGCAGGGCAGTTATTATTCTCATTTTACAGGTAAGGAACAAAACCTTAGTTGGTTTAAGTAGATAGCCAAGGGACACAAAACTAACAGGTATCAGGGTCAGAATTAGGACCTGGAACTCCAGTCCCTTGCTCTTTCTTCTATACTAAACTGCCTTTCACAGAACTGTTCTTGAACCCTAACAATTGACACTGACATTGAATTCACTGGCAAAGGCCCAACTTTCACTTGGAATGAACATGTAAAGCCTGATTCCAAAGAACAGTATTGAAAGGGCTTTCTGGAGAATGTGCAAAACAACAGGCGCAGAAATCATTAACAACATGTACCTTTTCCCCATCACAACAATAATACTGTGAAGGGGAAGACACAATTATGAGAACTGAAGCAAGAGTCAGGAAATGCTCAAGAGCCACATGTTACTTTATTATCATAGCTCTCGTTCCTTTCTAAACAATTCTTAAAGGCAATGCCTTGTTAAACGGGGATTTTTATTTTGTCAAATATTCCTTAAAGTTCATTTGTAAACTGTAAGATGATTCTTTTATTTTTTTAAGTTTAATTTTAAAAAAATTTTAAAACTTTTTATTTGGTTTAGAGTGTAGCCGATGGTGGCTCAGATGGTAAAGAATCCTCCTGCAATGTGGTAGACCTGGGTTTGATCCCGGGGTTGGGAAGATTCCCCTGGAGGAGGGCTTGACAACCCACTCCAGTATTCTTGCCTGGGAAATCCCATGGACAGAGGAGCCTGGTGGGCTAAAGTCCACGGGGTCTCAAAGAGTCGGACATGACTGAGCGACAAAGCACAGCACAGCACATAGCCAATTAACGATGTTGTGGTAATTTCAGGTGGACGGCAAAGAAACTCACCATACATATGCATGTATCCATTCTCCTCCAAACTCCCCTCCCATCCAAGCTGCCGTATAATGCTGAGCAGAGTTCCCTATCAATACAGTAGGTCCTTGTTGGTTATCCACTTTAAATACAGCAGTGTATGCTGTCACTTGATTCTTGAGAGTGTTTTTACTGTGGTTAAATAGAGTTTATAGTTGCCACATAATAGTATAATTTTATCTGTATCTGATAGTCTTTTTGAAAAATAGTTTTGATTAAAAATATAGACATGAAGAATAACAGACTTTTATCGTACAACTGCGTGTTTGCATTGTTAATTCAGCCCTGTTCAATCTTTCCAGTAAATTAATTACAGCTCAGAATCAGAAGGGACCATAAAGCAAAAACTGCAGAGGAGTCACAGCCAGCTGTTCTTAATAATGGAATGCTGATTTTATTTTTAAGTATTCAACAAACAGTGCTAAAGCATATCCTCAAAAATCTTAATCATATATTGTTGGTGGACTATGAAGTTTTATTTTGTGTACTGAAGAAGAAAAATGTCTCATAGCTGTATTAATGTATTCTAGGGTTTTCAGGTTATTCTTATGGCAGTCTAAGAGCTGAAATTTTGTGGTGGCAAAAAAGTTTGGAAATTTAAAATATAATAATGATTATATAGAGAAAAATATTCAAAATTCTGTGATTTTCCTAGAATATAGGGATGATTCTCCACTACCATGTGACTATACACTCCTTTTTAGTATTTTCTGTATTGTCTACGTAAGCATGTCTTATATCTATGGTACAATAAAATAAAACTTATTTTAAAATAATGAAAAATAGAGACTCTTACAGGCCAGGTCATTGGGCAATTGTCTTTTTGATTAAAATTAACTGAAAGGAACCAAAAGGTAAGCTATTTGTTCCCTAGCTTTCAAAGAGATAAATATTCTATTAGAAGAGAAGAGTAAGGCCCAGTAGAACTAAGGGCCTCTTAACCCAACTGACCAGGAGCAGAATAAGTAAACCCAACCTGTGCTGCAAGTAGGGAGGTGGTTTAATTGAAGAGGACTAAGTAGTTCACCTTACTACACAGCCTATATTCTGCTTGGTGATTCTGATATACTGATAAAGTGAAAGCGAAAGTCACTCAGTTGTATCCAACTCCTTGGGACCCCATGGACCATGCCGTCCGTGGAATTCTCCAGGCATACAGTCCATGGAATTCTCCAGGCCAGAATACTGGAGTGGGTAGCTGTTCCCTTCTCCAGGGGATCTTCCCAACCCAGAGATCGAACCCAGGTCTCCCTCATTGCAGGCAAATTCTTTACCAGCTGAGCCACAACGGAAGCCTAAGACATATTGATACATCATGTTTATCTTTGGTTTGATAAGCTTGCATATAATTAAAGAAGCTCCAATATCCCAGAAATATGGTTCATTCACTGAAGTGTCTTTTGCATTAATGATTTAAGATCTTAATTCATGGACTGCAAATGAATCATGCCTGCAGCCACAATGAGTTTCCACACACATTTTGTAAAATTAAAGTACCATTACATCTTATCATTCATGTGTGTATTTTTACAGTACCTATCACCAAAGATATCTCACTTGGTACCTTTGGGACCCCTCAAGTTCATCACAAACTAATTTCAGTTAAGGCCTAGTTTAGCCTCTTACTTCTCTTGGTTTAGTTATTGCTAAAGCCTAGGATTGTAGGTCTTCAGTTCAGTTCATTTCAGTCGCTCAGTGGTGTCTGACTCTGCAACCCCATGAATCACAGCACACCAGGCCTCCCTGTCCATCACCAACTCCCGGAGTTCACTCAGACTCATGTCCATTGACTGTGATGCCATCCAGCCATCTCATCCTCTGTCGTCCCCTTCTCCTCCTGCCCCAATCCCTCCCAGCATCAGGGTCTTTTCCAATGAGTCAACTCTTTGCATGAGGTGGCCAAAGTATTGGAGTTTCAGCTTTTAGCATCAGTCCTTCCAATGAACACCCAGGACTGATCTCCTTTAGGATGGACTAGTTGGATCTCCTTGCAGTCCAAGGGACTCCCAAGGGTCTTCTCCAACACCACAGTTCAAAAGCATCAATTCTTCAGTGCTCAGCTTTCTTCACAGTCCAATTCTCACATCCATACATAACCACTGGAAAAACCATAGCCTTGACTAGATGGACCTTTGTTGGCAAAGTAATATCTCTGCTTTTCAATATACTATCTAGGTTGGTCATAACTTTCCTTCTAAGGAGTAAGCGTCTTTTAATTTCATGGCTGCAGTCACCATCTGCAGTGATTTTGGAACCCCCCAAAATAAAGTCTGACACCATTTCCACTGTTTCCCCATCTATTTCCCATGAAGTGACGGGACTAGATGCCATGATCTTAGTTTTCTGAATGTTGAGCTTTAAGCCAAATTTTTCACTCTCTTTCACTTTCATCAAGAGGCTTTTTAGTTCCTCTTCACTTTCTACCATAAGGGTGGTGTCATCTGCATATCTGAGGTTATTGATATTTCTCCCGGCAATCTTGATTCCAGCTTGTGTTTCTTCCAGTCCAGCGTTTCTCATGATGTACTCTGCATATAAGTTAAATAAGCAGGGTGACAATACATCCTTGATGTACTCCTTTTCCTATTTGGAACCAGTCTGTTGTTCCTTGTCCAGTTCTAACTGTTGCTTCCTGACCTGCATACAGATTTCTCAAGAGGCAGGTCAGGTGGTCTGGTATTCCCATCTCTTTCAGAATTTTCCACAGTTTATTGTGATCCACACAGTCAAAGGCTTTGGCATAGTCAATAAAGCAGAAATAGATGTTTTTCTGGAACTCTCTTGCTTTTTCGATGATCCAGTAGATGTTGGCAATTTGGTCTCTGGTTACTCTGCCTTTTCTAAAACCAGCTTTAACATCTGGAAGTTCATGGTTCACGTATAGCTGAAGCCTGGCTTGGAGAATTTTGAGCATTACTTTACTAGCGTGTGAGATGAGTGCAATTGTGCAATAGAGCATTTTTGGCATTGCCTTTCTTTGGGATTGGAATGAAAACTGACCTTTTCCAGTCCTGTGGCCACTACTGAGTTTTCCAGATTTGCTGGCATATTGAGTGCAGCACTTTCACAGCATCATCTTTCAGGATTTGGAATAGCTCAACTGGAATTCCATCACCTCCACTAGCTTTCTTCGTAGTGATGCTTTCTAAGGCTCACTTGACTTCACATTCCAGGATGTCTGGCTCTAGTTGAGTGATCACACCATCGTGTTATGTGGGTTGTGAAGATCTTTTTTGTACAGTTCTTCTGTGTATTCTTGCCACCTCTTCTTAATATCTTCTGCTTCTGTTAGGTCCATACCATTTCTGGAATGCAAAAGTAGGAAGTCAAGAAACACCTGGAGTAACAGGCAAATTTGTCCATGGAGTACGGAATGAAGCAGGGCAAAGGCTAATAGAGTTTTGCCAAGAGAACGCAGTGGTCATGACAAACACTCTCTTCCAACAACACAAGAGAAGACTCTACACACGGACATCACCAGATGGTCAACACCGAAATCAAATTGATTATATTCTTTGCAGCCAAAGATGGAGAAAGTCTATACAGTCAGCAAAAACAAGGCCAGAAGCTGACTGTTGCTCAGATCATGAACTCCTTATTACCAAATTCAGACTTAAATTGAATAAAGTAGGGAAAACTGCTAGACCATTCCTGTATGACCTAAATCAAATCCCTTATGATTATACAGTGGAAGTGAGAAATAGATTTAAGGGACTAGATCTGATAGACAGAGTACCTGATGAACTATGGACGGAGGTTTGTGACATTGTACAGGAGACAGGGATCAAGACCATCCCCATGGAAAAGAAATGCAAAAAAGCAAAATGGCTGTCTGAGGAGGCCTTACAAATAGCTGTGAAAGAAGAGAAATGAAAAGCAAAGGAGAAAAGGAAAGATATAAGCATCTGAATTCAGAGTTCCAAAGAATAGCAAGGAGAGATAAGAAAGCCTTCCTCAGCAATCAGTTGTAGGTCTTAGCTTTGACTATAAATCTCACTTCCTTAAAGTTGGCTGCTAGTTCCCTTTATGCGACACCTCAGATCAATATGATATCTACCATTTATTGAGTACATACCATGTACCAGTCACTTTATATCTAATATTTCTCATCCATGACATAAATTCTGACTGCTTTTGCAATTTCATTTTCAACTGTTCCCTGATTGCACCCTATATTGTAGCTCAGAAGTTGGCAAACTCTAGCCAGAGGACTAAATCTGGCTTGCTGCCTGTTTCTGTACAGCCTATGAGCTAAGAGTGATTTTTACATATTTAAATGGATGAAAAGAATGAAAAGATGAGTAATACTTTGTGACTTTGTTAAATTCAACTTCCAGCACCCATAAATAAAATTTCAGTTGAACCCAACCACTCTCATTCATTTAGGTGCTGTCTATGACTGCTTTTGTGCTCTGATGACAGAGTTGATTAGTTGTGACATAGACGGTATGACCCACAAAATACTTATCTAAATACACATCTAAATATTTAACTGGCTCTTTACAGAAAAGTTTGTCAATTTCTGTCTAACTTAGCCAAACTAATTTCTGTCCTCACCTTCTTGTCCTCACATGTTTTCCCCTCTGTCAGAAACACTTTTCTTTTCTTTCTTCATTCCCTTTTATATCCTTATTCTCTCTAGGTGAGTTTACCCAAACTCATGGTGTTACATTTGATCTGTGTGCTGACAGTGCCCAAATTTATGTCTCTATACTCAAACTCTGTTCTGAACACTAGTCCCAGATATACAACTCTTTCATACCTCTAGATAGCATTAATGTTTCAAACAAAACATGTTCAAAGTTGACTTTTAGATTTATCCTCCTAAACCAAGTCCCTCCAGTCTGCCACATATCAGTTGATGGCAACTCCAACTTTGTAGTTGTTCAGGCCAAAAACTTTGGTGCTTTTCTGATTTCTTTGTCCCACATTTCACATCCAACCTATCAGCAAATCATGTTGGGTCTACCTTCAAAATATACTCAGAAAATGACTATTTCTCACCTCCTCCCTTGCCACAATGCTGGTCCAAACTACCATCTTTTATCTCAACTACTGCAATGACCGCCGGTTGGTCTTGTCTGCTCTTGCCCCGGGATCATTTTCATGCAGCCTTTTTCTCAGTTCCTTGCTCAGGACGTTCAACGACTTCCTTTCCAAAGTCTGCCCTCTTTCTTGTCAGTTGTTTCTCAAACCTCATTTCCCACTACTCTTTCCCACACTCACTCTAGACACACTGCCCTTGCTTTTCCTCAGAATATCCATGGACTTGTCTACTTCAGGGCCTTGTCTACTTCAGGGCCTTGGTGCTTCCCGTTCCCTCTGCCTTATCATCCCATGGTATCCCTAGGGCTTGTTCTCACACTTTCTTTAGAGTTGCCTTCTCAGAGAGACCTTCCACAGCATTCTCATCTACAATTTCAAGTTTGCAATTGTGGTTTAATTTTTCTTCCTTAGCACTTTTTGCTAGTTAGATAAAGAAGCTTTGTATTTACTTGTCTTCATTATTGTCTACACAAGAATGTAAGTTCATGAGAGCAGAGATTTTGATCTGTTTTGTTCAGTACTGTATTCCCAGTACCTAGAACAATGCCTGATACACAGTGAGAGCAGTGAGTATTTGTGGTATGAGTGCATGAAAGAAAATAACCAGCTCAAGGGCCCCTTTGGTGAAATCTTACCTGAAGCACCTATCTTGTGTGCTCTGGGTCCTCCTTCCTCTTGGCCAGTGAATATTTATGATTTACTTTCTACAGTAGAATAATTTTTCCCCTACTAAACTGAGCTTGATTCTTTTTCTATCCCAGGACCTAGCACAGCTCCTGGTACATAATAAATACTCATTTAATGTGTCCTAAGTGAATGAATAATTGTTCAACATTTAAAAATATTTCTTACTTTACAAGAAGATACTTCCCAGAGATCTGTTTCAATAGTGGAAAGGTACTTAAATTGGAATTGGATTTTTAAAGAAAGCAACAAAGAATTATTAAGGATCATGCCTGCTTTAGATTTAGAAACCCCTGGAGGCAAAACTGGGGTTTTATTGAGGATCCAGAACCATATTCCACATACCAGAGAGCATGACACCAGATTCCTCCTGCTTAGGAATCCAAGTTTCAGTGCTTTGCCTGGTGAACTCCTGGCTACACAGCTTACCTAGGCCATTGGTTAAGGCTATTAGTGTGTGGAGAAAATCCTTACTCTTACTTGTTTTCAGTCAAGATCTGTAAGACCTGAGAATTGATGAAGTGGAAAGAATTAATGATCTTTAATCACTATTAAAATCAAAAACACCCTTATTGTTTTCCTGTCTCTAAATAACCTTTTTCCATCTGTGTCCAGGAAAGCGTCACAAGTCAGCTAAGTAAAAATCTTTCAGTTGTTCTTTAAAAATAGGTATTTACCGGGAGACCATTGACTCCAGTCTGGCAGGAGCCAGAGAAAAACCATGGGGTTAGGTGGGGATGGGGGAGGAGTGGAAAGGCCACTATAGCAATGGATTTGGAGGAAGGCTATGGGAGGTGAGAAGCCAGCAAACAAAGCCTTATCTCAAGCACTTTGGTATTCTAGTCCCAGGTCACTAGTAAAGTCAGATTTGGATTAAACATTGTATTTGATCATTTTGCATTCTCTTCCTAGTAATTAAGTGTACATTTCCTTATTTTAGTCTCACACATGCATGTGAGGTAGCGAGGGCATATTATTTCACATTTAGGATTTAAGGGGCTTCCCTGGTGGCTCAGATGGTAAAGTGTCTGCCTGCAAAGCAGGAGACCTGGGTTCAATCCCTGAGTTGGGAAGATCCCCTGGAGAAGGAAATGGCAACCCACTCCAGTACTCTTGCCTGGAAAATCCCAAGGACAGAGGAGCCTCGTAGGCTACAGTCCATGGGGTTGCAAAGAATTGGACAGGACTGAGCGGCTTCACTTCTTCTTCTTAGGATTTAAAGGCAGAGAAAGCGAGGGCAAGAGGTCAAGTAACTTGCCTAAAGTCAGTGACTGATCAGACAGGAACTCAGATAGTCATTCAGTGCTCTTCCCACTGGCCCTTTCTTCTAAACTATCTGCTAACTTTTAGTTGTTTTTTTTTTTTTAAATTTCATGTGTGCAGGGAGAGAACTGGAAGTGTTTTAGGTGGCTGTGACATGGAGTGTTTGCTTTGTGCTCGGTACTGAGGTAGATACAAAGAAACAGAAAACAACATTCTGTCCTCAAGATATTTATAGCTATCTGGAGGAAAGAAAATGTACTAAACAGCAAAACCCCTAGTACTGTAAAGTGAAAAACATCAGGTTACAAAAGCATGTATGCTAAACATATTCATAGGCCTTTATTCATTTTCAATCATTCCATTTTGCTAAACATATTTATAAGATCTGGAGTGGGAACACTGCCCTACACAGAGGCATGTGGCTTCTTTACCTTTCTTAACAAATCTAATTTCATACACGCCCCTGTCCAATTAAAGTTATCTCAGCCTCCTCCAGATTAAATAGTCTCTTGTGGCTTAACAGTCTATTCCGATGTAAAATGTTCTCTATCAGGTAAATATTTATTAATTCAAAGTTCAGTTTCCTAACAAGGCTGGTTCTCGCCTACCCTCTGCCTGGCAACAACAGCATCTATGCACGGGGTACTCACCCATCCTCACGGCATTTGGTGGGGTCTGGTTTCCAGTGCAGGGTAGCTGGTCTGATCGTTGCACCCCAGCTGCTCCTCAACTAATGTTCTGCTAATCCTTGGATTCCCCCTTGGGGAGGTCCCTTCTACTTCACAGTGGAGCCAGGATCAGTTTGAGTGTGCTGTTCGGCCTCTTCTAGCTGGTTACTGTTGTTCTGCTGTTGCTCACCCCCTAACCCATCTCCCTGAACTGCAGTCTCCTCCTGGGTTTTTCAGCAGGGAAGCCAAAGGCTCCTTTGCCTTTCACTTACCTCTCAATCTGTCCAGCATGATTTCCCCTCCAGGGATTCAGTCCAGAAAGTAGCAGTCAGAATATACCTGTCTGACTATCTACTTCCTCTTCCCCTAGTTTCTTCTTTTTCCCATAATCCTCTGAGCCAAAGTTCCCCTCCTTCCCCTACTCTCATAAGTGCACGTCCCTCGTTCTGAGATTTCTCTAGTCCTGGCTTTTAGTAAAACTCTCTGATTTAGTTGATTGGCTCTGTCTCTTGTGTTAATGAGGAATAAAATCATTAAAAATGTATTTTTCTCTGTTCTCAAAGTTGAGTTTTCAAAACTCTTAATGTCTGACCAAAAATCTTATTTTAGAAGTAAAAAAGCTGAACATTGACTCTCTTTTCCAATTTTTGCATTCCTGCTGTAAGAATCCTTATGATTTAGAGGAAAGGGTGCTTCACATAGAATGAGGGGTGGTGACATACAAGGAAGTGCAAAAGAGAAAAACACATTGGTATATGTTTCAAATATTTCTCTTGTTACACATACATGGAAAAGTAATCTCAAAAAATATACACCAAAATAGTTGTTGGCTTTTCAAGTTATCTTATTCTTTGCATTCTTTTGTATTTTCAGAATTTTAAACAGTGCATATACATTGTTTTATAAACAGAAAAGCCAATAAAAAAGATTTCCATTAGGATGGAGAAGAGGTTAAACAGCATAGAACTGTACATATAATAAATATCTCAAGACTATGCTTCAAAATTAATTGTCAAATAAGAGATACAGTCATAATTGTAATGAATCTTTACCTCTTTTTCTTTTTTCTTCTTTTAAAAATTGAGATAAAATTCATATACCATAAAATCCACTCTTTTAAAATATGCAACTCTGTGGTTTTAGTATATCACAGAGTTGTACAACCGCCACAACTATCTAATTCCAAAAACGTTTTTATTGTATCCTGCTCTGCACACCCCCTCCACCCCTGCCAGAAGGAACCTCCATACCCATTAGCGGCCACTCCCCATTCCCCTTCCCTCAGCTCCTAGCAACCACTAATCAACTTTGTGTTTCTGTGGATTTGCCTTTTCTCAACATTTCATGTAAATAGAATGATACAAAATGTGGCCTTTTGTGTTTGGTTTCTTTCATGTTTTCAAGGTTCACCCATGATGAGTCATATTTTTCTTGGTCTCCTTTTCTGAAAATTTTTTCCCTCAGTGCTACAATGATACTTGTCTCTCAACTCTTGCCATACAGTCCATACAATGCAAGACAGTCAGACTACCTTTTGTTCCAAAGTTGCTGCTCCACGGGTAGATTCAGTGGAATAGAAAATTCATCACAGTTAACCACCAAAAAATATATTTGACTTTGAAAGTCAAACTTTGCTCAATTGTGCCCAATTCTTTGCAACCCTATGGACTATAGCCCACAGTCTACAGTGGCTCCTCTGTTCATGGAATTCTCCAGGCCAGAATACTTGAGTGGGTAGCTGTTCCCTTCTCTAGGGGATCTTCCTGACCCAGGGATTGAACCCAGTTCTCCCGCATTGCAGGTGCGGGAATACATTTCAATATGGGAGTGGAGATGGGGGTGGTGCGTGAAGAGGGGAAAGCAGGGATAAGGTTAGGCTGAACAACTTATCTTCCTTTGAATCTAAGGTTGCTATTATTAAAAGCTTATAGAAAAAGTAACCCAAGTATATGTTAATGATTGTAAGCAGATTGGACTCTATGATTTATTGTGGATAATAAACTTTCTGAGATGGATATTAGCAATATTGTATAAAGAAAATGTGTGTATTCCCTTGAACTTTCTCATTTCATCATATATTTTAGTACTCTTGGGTATGGGTCAGATCTTCAAGTAGGAGTGAAGGCCAAGACTGAGATCCCAAACCTTAAGTTTCCTATAATTTGACATGATAGAAACACAAGGGACAGTCTAAGCCAGTAGACTTTGCAGGGGCCTGGGGGGTGGTCACGTATTTAGTCCTTTGAATCTCTGATAAGAGTTGTAGATCTTTTCTCAAAAACAGTTACTTACAATTTCTAAGAGTGTGAATCCCACGAACCATCCAAGGTATCCACTGTGTTGGTCAGCTCAGGCTACTATCATAAAATACATTAGAATGGGTGGCTTAAACAGCAAACATTTATTTCTCATAGTTTTGGAGGCTGGAAAGTTCAAGGTCAAGGTGCGGCAGATTGGGTGTCTGATAAAGGGCTTCTTCCTGTTTTGCAGATGACCACCATGTTTCTATGTTCACATACTGGGAGGAGAAAGCTTTCTTGTGTCTCTTCTTAGAAGAGCACTAATCCAATCATGAAGATTCCACTTTTACAAAATCTAAAAAAATTAGATTTTCCTAATCTAATTCTAATTACTGTATTTCACACAGACTCCACCTCCAAGTACCATCACACTATGGATTAGAGCTGCAACATATGAATTTTTGCAGAAAGTGAAGAACTAAAGAGCCTCTTGATGAAAGTGAAAGAGGAGAGTGAAAAAGTTGGCTTAAAACTCAACATTCAGAAAACTAAGATCATGGCATCCCATCCCATTACCTCATGGCAAACAGATGGGGAAACAATGGAAACAGTGAAAGACTTTATTTTCTTGGGCTCCAAAATCATTGCAGATAGTGACTGCAGCCATGAAATTAAAAGATACTTGCTCCTTGGAAAAAAAGCTAATACCAACCTGCTGCTGCTGCTAAGTCACTTCAGTTGTGTCCAACTCTGTGTGATCCCACAGACGGCAGCCACCAGGCTCCCCCGTCCCTGGGATTCTCCAGGCAAGAACACTGGAGTGGGTTGCCATTTCCTTCTCCAATGCATGAAAGTGAAAAGTGAAAGGGAAGTCGCTCAGTCGTGTCCGACTCTTAGCAACCCCATGGACTGCAGCCTACCAGGCTCCTCCGTCCATGGGATTTTCCAGGCAAAGTACTGGAGTGGGGTGCCATTGCCTTCTCCAATACCAACCTAGACAGCAAATTAAAAAGCAGACTTTACTTTGCCAACAAAACTCCATCTAGTCAAACCTCTGCTTTTTCCAGTAGTCATGTATGGATGTGAGAGTTGGACTATAAAGAAAGCTGAGCACCGAAGAATTGATGCTTTTGAACTGTGTGTGGTATTGGAGAAGATGCCAATACCAAGAAGATACCAAGGGACTCTTGAGAGTCCCTTGGACTGCAAGGAGATGCAACCAGTCCATCCTAAAGGAAATCAGTCCTAAATATTCTTTGGAAGGACTGATGCTGAAGCTGAAACTCCAATACTTTGGCCACCTGATGAGAAGAACCAACTCATTGGAAAAGACCCTGATGTTGGGAAAGATTGAGGTGGGAGGAGAAGGGGATGACAGAGGATGAGATGGTTGGATGGCATCACCAACTTGATGGACATGAGTTTGAGTAAGCTCTGAGAGTTGGTGATGGACAGGGAAGCTTGACATGCTGAAGTCCATGGGGTCGCAAAGAGCAGGACATGACTGAGCGACTGAACAGACTGATACGAATTCTGGGGCTTCCCTGGTAGCTCAATTGGTAAAGAATCCACCTGCAATGCAGGAGACCCTGATTTGATTCCAGGGTCAGGAAGATCCACTGGAGAAGGGATAGGCTACCCATTCCAGTATTCTTGGGCTTCCCTTGTGGCTTAGCTGGTAAAGAATCCACCTGCAGTGGGGGAGTCTGGGCTTCGATCCTTGGGTTGGGAAGATCCCCTGGAGAAGGGAAAGTCTACCCACTCTAGTATTCTGGCCTGGAGAATTCCATGGACTGCCTATAGTCCACGGGGTTGCAAAGAGTCCGACAGCACTGAGCGACTTTCACTTTCACTTGGGTCTTCCCAGGTGGCACTAATGGTAAAGAACCTGCCTGCCAATTCAGGAGACATAAAAGATGTGGGTTCGACCCCTGGGTCAGGAAGATTCCCTGGAGAAAGAAACGGCAACACACTCCAGGATTCTTACTTGGAGAATCCTGTGGACAGAGGAGCCTGGCAGGCTAAAGTCCATGGGATTGCAAAGAATCAGATATGGCTGAAGTGACTGAGCATGCACACATGCATGCCTATGAATTTTGGAGGGACACAAACTCTAATAGAGTTTTGCCAAGAAAATGCACTAGTCATAGCAAACACCCTCTTCCAACAACACAAGAGAAGACTCTACACATGGACATCACCAGATGGTCAACACCGAAATCAGATTGATTATATTCTTTGCAGCCAAAGATGGAGAAGCTCTATACAGTCAACAAAAACAAGACCAGGAGCTAACTGTGGCTCAGATCATGAACTCCTTATTGCCAAATTCAGACTGAAATTGAAGAAAGTAGGGAAAACCACTAGACCATTCAGGTATGACCTAAATCAAATCCCTTATGATTATACAGTAGAAATGAGAAATAGATTTAAAGGACTAGATCTGATAGAGTGCCTGATGAACTATGGACTGAGGTTCGTGACATTGTACAGGAGACAGGGATCAAGACCATCCCCATGGAAAAGAAATGCAAAAAAGCAAAATGGCTGTCTGGGGAGGCCTTACAAATCGCTGTGAAAAGAAGAGAAGTGAAAAGCAAAGGAGAAAAGGAAAGATATAAACATCTGAATGCAGAGTTCCAAAGAATAGCAAGAAGAGATAAGAAAGCCTTCCTCAGCAATCAATGCAAAGAAATAAAGGAAAACAACAGAATGGGAAAGACTAGAGATCTCTTGAAGAAAATTAGAGATACCAAGGGGACATTTCATGCAAAGATGAGCTCGATAAAGGACAGAAAAGGTATGGACCTAACAGAAGCAGAAGACATTAAGAAGAGGTGGCAAGAATACACAGAAGAACTATACAAAAAAGATCTTCATGACCCAGATAATCACGATGGTGTGATCACTCACCTAGAGCCAGACATCCTGGAATGTGAAGTCAAGTGGGCCTCAAAGCTAGGGGAGGTGATGGAATTCCAGTTGAGCTATTTCAAATCCTGAAAGATGATGCTGTGAAAGTGCTGCACTCAATATGCCAGCATATTTGGAAAACTCAGCAGTGGCCACAGGACTGGAAAAGGTCCGTTTTCATTCCAATCCCAAAGAAAGGCAATGCCAAAGAATGCTCAAACTACCACACAATTGCACTCATCTCACATGCTAGTAAAGTAATGCTCAAAGTTCTCCAAGCCAGGCTTCAACAATACGTGAACTGTGAACTTCCAGATGTTCAAGCTGGTTTTAGAAAAGGCAGAGGAACCAGAGATCATATTGCCAACATCTGCTGGATCATCGAAAAAGCAAGAGAGTTCCAGAAAAACATCTATTTCTGCTTTATTGACTATGCCAAAGCCTTTGACTGTGTGGACCACAATAAACTGTGGAAAATTCTGAAAGAGATGGGAATACCAGACCACCTGATCTGCCTCTTGAGAAATCTGTATGCAGGTCAGGAAGCAACAGTTAGAGCTGGACATGGAACAACAGACTGGTTCCAAATAGGAAAAGGAGTACGTCAAGGCTGTATATTGTCACCCTGCTTATTTAACTTATATGCAGAGTACATCATGAGAAACGCTGAACTGGAAGAAACACAAGCTGGAATGAAGATTCCTGAGAGAAATATCAATAACCTCAGATATGCAGATGACACCACCCTTATGGCAGAAAGTGAAGAGGAACTAAAAAGCCTCTTGATGAAGGTGAAAGAAGAGAGTAAAAAAGTTGGCTTAAAACTCAACATTCAGAAAACGAAGATCATGGCATCTAGTCCCATCACTTCATGGGAAATAGATGGGGAAACAGTGGAAACAATGACAGACTTTATTTTGGGGGGCTCCAAAATCACTGCAGATGGTGATTGCAGCCATGAAATTAAAAGACACTTACTCCTTGGAAGGAAAGTTATGACCAACCTAGACAGCATATTCAAAAGCAGAGACATTACTTTGCCAACAAAAGTCTGTCTAGTCAAGGCTATGGTTTTTCCAGTGGTCATGTATGGATGTGAGAGTTGTACTATGAATAGAGATGAGCACCAAAGAATTGATGCTTTTGAAGTGTGGTGTTGGAGAAGACTCTTGAGAGTCCCTTGGACTGCAAGGAGATCCAACCAGTCCATTCTGAAGGAGATCAGCCCTGGGATTTCTTTGGAAGGAGTGATGCTAAAGCTGAAACTCCAGTACTTTGGCCACCTCATGCGAAGAGTTGACTCATTGGAAAAGACTCTGATGCTGGGAGGGATTGGGGGCAGGAGGAGAAGGGGACGACAGAGGATGAGATGGCAGGATGGCATCACTGACTCGATGGATGTGAGTCTGAGTGAACTCCAGGAGTTGGTGATGGACAGGGAGGCCTGGCGTGCTGCAATTCATGGGTTTGCAAAGAGTCGGACATGACTGAGTACTGGACTGAACTGAACTGAACAAACATTTAGTCCATACCACAGAAATAGTCCCAAGTTTGAGAATATCTGCTCTAGGAAAATTCCCCTTTTTATTACCCATTAGGGTTTGAGCCCCAGGTTCCAATCTTATCTCCTGTTCTGATGAATTATGTGGGAGAGAAGAGCTGTTGAAGACCTCTCAGCCTGATAGAGAAGTCTATATGTATCCTTCAAAATCCTACTCTGGAAGCAGGAAGCAACCCTAGGTGCCTGTATGAGATACAGCATCCAGATGAGATAAAGAGCAAGAAGTGAGTGAATAACATGGAAGATAAGAATTTTGACATCACCTCCTTATATGGTCCCCACATTATGTTCTACATTGTGTCCCTAATTTCATCCTTGCTCCACATCAGAGCCTGTGTCCCTTGGTAATGGAAGTAAGGTGGGAAAAGCATTAGCTCCTTAGCATGGGTTGGAGAAAGACTCTTGGTAAGCAGTGGATGCCTCCAACCAGATTCATTAATAAATTGAGGGCAGATTCAGGGTCAACAGGAAGGAAGTGATCCTGGAGGACAGGAGGAAACATCTGGAAGACATGGACTTGAACTTGATCAGTAGATCTTTCTTAATGGACAGCTCAAGTCTTTGAATTCTTTTTGCTTCAGAGTCTGGCATAGCTCAAATTGGTTAACCTTTAAGACATTATGTAAGTTAAGCATTTGTTTGGTGGTGTTGAGGGAAGATATGAGGGCACATTCTCAAATTAAAAAGAAAAAAGAGGAAGTGCTCTGTTTTCTTAGTGACTGCTTTGGTTTGTCCTATTTACACATAGTCCTCTTTTGCCTTACTTTGGCTTGGCTAGCTACTAGGAGTAGCTGGGTGAGTTTATTATCCCATCTCCTTGGTAATCAAGTTGAAGGATTCCTTTTTCATTCTAGCCCAGAGAAGAATATGCTGGTCCATATCATCTGCAGGAGACTCAGGCAGGGACCAAATCACTAACTGACCCTGTCCTGACTATGGGTGAAGCATGAACAAGACATATCAGGGTTGAAAACTTCTAATGGTCTTTGATGTCAAAAGGTGCTATTTTTTCAACTACCAGATATTATTTTTAATATAAATAAACATGATATGATAGTGCCTATCATTATAAAATATCTCTTTAATTCATCCCAAGAGGGGTTGTCAAGGAAAATGGTGATCTACATTTTGCTAAGTCTGATGATTTTTCTTCAGCTCTCACATTACTTGTCAGTAGTGCCTGGCATTGTTTATCATTACCATTTTCTTGAAATATTTTTTGTACTCAACTTTGGGAACATTCCACTTGTTTCATTTTCTCCTATTTCATAGGTTGTTCCTTTTCTATTTCTTTTTTGTTTTCTTCTCATTTCCTCAGGTCAAAACACTTGGTATACTTGTTAAAAATATGGTACCCAGTCTGTACACCTAGAAATTCTCTTTCCATTGGTCTGAGTTGGAGTCTAGGTATTTTTTTTTAAGATGGTTAAGATATGAATTTTACATTACATGCATCTTACCACAATTAAAGCAATGAAAAAAAAAAGCCTCTTAGGTGATTCTTACTAGCAGCCAGGACAAAAACTTCAGATTTATCTATTTACAATACTCAAATTTATATCTCTAGCCTGTAACTCTCCATGAATTCTAGAATTGTCTTTCCCACTGACAGCTTGACTTCTCTCCTTGGATGTCAAATAAGCTTCTCAGACTTGACTGGACCGAAAGCAAATTTGTGGTTTTCCCATCCTGTACCTGCTCATCCCACAGTTCTCCCCCAAATCCTCAGAGTCATTATTGACTCTTCTCCTCTCATGTTCCCCACCCAAACGTCAGCAAATCTTGTTAGCTATGTTTTCAAAATATATTCAGAATCTGACAATCTTCCACCACTTTTGCTACTACTAATCTGACCCAAATCACCATCATTTCCCACCTGGATTATTGCAGAAGCCACCTAATTGGTCTCTTTGCCTCTATCCTTGTCCTTAAGCAGTCTTTGTAAAACTTAACACGGACAATGTTATTCCTTTGTATCATATCCTCTGACTGACTTCACATCTCATCCAGAAGAAAACTCACAGTCTTTAAAATATCTCACCAAGCCCACACAATCTGCCCCTCAGCCTTTATCTGTCTCATCTCTTACGATGTTCTGCCTTCTCTCCATGCTGCTGTTACTCTGGCCACTCTGTCTTGTCCAGCATGCTCCCATCTCAGGGCCTTTGCTCTTCCTGCAGCCTCTGAGGCTTCAGTTGGTTAGCTTGTCCAAGTTCACACAACCAGTACGTGGCCAAGCTGAGATTCCAACCCACCTCTGGTTCTAAATTCGGTGCTTTTACTATGGTATCATGTGGCCTTGCAAACAGTATTCATTCCATCATCTGGTAAATGCTGTTCTAGGTGCTGAGGATAGAGTAGCAAACAAGACAAAGCGCCTAACTTTGTGGAGCTCACATTCTAACTGGGAGAGATAAAAAATAAATACATTCAACATATAGTATGTAGAGAAAGTCAAAGTTGCTCAGTCATGTCCAACTCTCTGTGACCCCATGGACTATAGAGTCCATGGAATTCTGCAGGCCAGAATACTGGAGTGGGTAGCCTTTCCCTTCTCTAGGGGATCATCCCAACCCAGGGATGAACCCAGGTTTCCCCACATTGCAGGCAGATTCTTCACCAACCGAGCCCAAGAATACTAGAGTGGGAAGTCTATCCCTTCTCCAGCGCATCTTCCTGACCCAGGAATTGAACCGGGGTCTCCTGCATTGCAGGTGGATTCTTTACCAACTGAGCTATCAGGGAAGCTCTCTATGTAAAGAGTTTATTATGTACATTAGTATGTAAGATGATGTTAAATGCTGAGGAGAAAAGTAAAGCAAGGTGAGAGAGACAGGAAATGCAGGGCAAGCATTGCTCTTGTATTAACCTATCGGTAGTCAGGAAGGCCTCACAATAAAGCAACTTTTGAGCAGAGACCCGAGTGGAGAAGGAAGTGTGAGAATAAGCCATGGGGAGAGAAAAAGGGAGACTCAAGTTAGAGAGATGCCAAAGCAATTCACATTTCCTTTGAATTTACTTTCAATGTTCCTGTTAACATACTAAAATATTTCTGAAAAACTATGCTCACCTGTGTTTTGAGTATTTTTGGATTGGTATGAGTGGATTGCTCTTGTCCAGACATGTTTGTGATTAAGAAATTGGAACAAGATTGCAACTTTCAGTTTCACAAAGTCCCTCTGGCCTATAGAAACACACACCAAATGTGAATTCTAGAGTCAGATCACATGTAAAGAAAATCCTGCCTTTACTATGCATACTGTTTGTATATTTATTAAAAAAGTGTTAGTTGCTTAGTTGTGTCTGACTCTTTGCGACCCCATTGACTGTAGCCCATCAGGTTCCTCTGTCTGTGGAAATCTCCAAGCAAGAATACTGAAGTGGGAGGCCATTCCCTTCTCCAGAGGATCATTCGAACCCAGGGATCAAACCCAGGTCTCCTGTTTGTATAACCTAGGACAATTTACTACCCTATTTTAAGCCCCAGTTCCCAAATCTGTAACGTGAGGGTGATTGTAGCAAGTGAGTTTTCAGCCAGTATACACCAATGTGCTGTCTGTTTTGATTGGTTGGCCATATCACTTGTTAATTATTTTCAATATCATCCTTAGATAAAATTATTTACCTCATGGGAGTCATTGTGATAAGGAAATAAAGTAAGCACTTATTATATTTATTATTGTATTTATCATTATTATTAGGATATAATTCACTAATAAACATCTCTATCCTAGTTTATAATATTCTTATAAACTTGGTTGTCTTGGAAAAGTGAAAGTGAAAGTGTCAGTCACTCAGTTGTATCCAGCTCTTTGTGACTCCTCGGATTATAGCCCGCCAGGGTCCTCTGTCCATGGAATTCTCCAGGCAAGAATAGCAGAGTTGGTTGCCATTCCCTTCTCCATTTTCTAGGAAAGATTGGACTAAAAATCAGTTATTTCTTATAGAAGATTGTTTCATAGAAGTTGAGCATGAGTCAGATGTATGAAAACTTGTCTCACATGGGTAGAAGTGGTATCAAAACCATTTACCAGATTGGGACTTAAACCCACGTTCAGTTCAGTTCAGTTGCTCAGTTGTGTCCCATCTTTTTGACCCCATGGACTGAAGCATGCCAGGCCCCCCTGTCCATCACCAGCTCCTGGAGTTTACTCACACTCATGTCCATCGAGTCGGTGATGCCATCCAACCATCTCATCCTCTGTCGTCCCCTTCTCCTCCCGTCTTCAGTCTTTCCCAGAATCAGGGTCTTTGCATCAGGTGGCCAAAGTATTGGAGTTTCAGCTTCAGCATCAGGCCTTCCAATGAATATTCAGAACTGATGTCCTTTAGGATGGACTGGTTGGATCTCCTTGCAGTGCGAGAGATTCTCAAGAGTCTTCTCCAACACCACAGCTCAAAAGTATCAATTCTTCAGCACTCAGCTTTCTTTAGAGTCTAACTCTCACATCCATACATGACCACTGGAAAAACCTTGACTAGATGGGCCTTTGTTGGCAAAGTAATGTCTCTGCTTTTTAATATACTGTCTAGGTTGGTATTAGCTTTTCTTCCAAGGAGGAACCGTCTTTTAATTTCATGGCTGCAGTCACCATCTGCAGTGATTTTGGAGCCCCCCCAAAATAAAGTCTGCCACTGTTTCCCCATCTACTTGCCATGAAGTGATGGGGTCGGATGCCATGATCTTAGTTTTCTGAATGTTGAGCTTTAAACCAACTTTTTCACTCTCTTCTTTCACTTTCATCAAGAGGCTCTTTAGTTCTTCTTAGCTTTCTGCCATAAGGGTGGTGTCATCTGCATGTCTGAGGTTACTGATATTTCTCCCAGCAATCTTGATTCCAGCTTGTACTTCTTCCAGCCCAGCATTTCTCATGATGTTCTCTGCATATATGTTAAATAAGCAGGATGACAATATACAGCCTTGACATACTTCTTTTTCTATTTGGAGCCAGTCTGTTGTTCCATGTCCATTTCTAACTGTTGCTTCCTGACCTGCATACAGATTTCTCAAGAGGCTGGTCAGGTGGCCTGGTATTCTCTTCTCCTCAGAATTTTCCAGTTTGTGATGATCCACACAGTCAAAGGCTTTGGCATGTCAATAAAGCAGAAATAGATGTTTTTCTGGAACTCTCTTGCTTTTTCGATGATCCAGCAGTTGTTGGCAATTTGATCTCTGATTCCTCTGTCTTTTCTAAATCCAGCTTGAACATCTGGAAATTCATGGTTCATGTATTGCTGAAGCCTGGCTTGGAGAATTTTGAGAATTACTTTACTAGCGTGTGAGATGAGTGCAATTGTGCAGTAGTTTGAACATTCTTTTGCATTGCCTTTCTTTGGAATTGGAATGAAAACTGACCTTTTCCAGTCCTGTGGCCACTGCTGAGTTTTCCAAATTTGTTGGCATATTGAGTGCAGCACTTTCACAGCATCTTCTTTTAAGATTTGAAATAGCTCTCAACTGGAGTTCCAACTCACCTCCACTAGCTTTGTCCATAGTGATGCTTTCTAAGACCCACTTGACTTCACATTCCAAGATGTCTGGCTCTAGGTGAGTGATCACACCATCGTGATTATCTGGGTCGTGAAGATCTTTTTTGTATAGTTCTTCAGTGTATTCTTGCCACCTCTTCTTAATATCTTCTGCTTCTGTTAGGTCCATACTATTTCTATCCTTTATTGTGCCCATCTTTGTATGAAATGTTCCCTTGGTATCGCTAATTTTCTTGAAGAGATCTCTAGTCTTTCCCATTCTATTGTTTTTCTCTATTTCTTTGCACTGATCACTGAGGAAGGCTTTCTTATCTCTCCTTGCTATTCTTTGGAACTCTGCATTCAAACAGGCATATCTTCCCTTTTCTCCTTTGCTTTTCACTTCTCTTCTTTTCACAGCTATTTGTAAGGCCTCCTCAGACAGCTATTTTGTTTTTTTTGCATTTCTTTTTCTTGGAGATGGTCTTGATCCCTGCCTCCTTACAATGTCATGAACCATCCATAGTTCATCAGGCACTCTGTCTATTAGATCTAGTCCCTTAAATCTATTTCTCACTTCCACTGTATAATCATAAGGGATTTGTTTTAGGTCATACCTGAATGGTCTAGTGGTTTTCCCCACTTTCTTCTATTTAAGCCTGAATTTGGCAATAAGGGGTTCATGATCTGAGCCACAGTCAGCTTCTGGTCTTTTTTTTTGCTGACTGTATAGAGCTTCTCTACCTTTGGCTGCGAAGAATATAATCAATCTGATTTCGGTGTTGACCATCTGGTGATGTCCATGTGTAGAGTCCATGTGTTGTTGGAAGAGGGTGTTTGCTATGATCAGTGCATTCTCTTAGCAAAACTCTATTAGCCTTTGCCCTGCTTCATTCCATAGTCCAAGGCCAAATTTGCCTGTTACCCCAGGTGTTTCTTGACTTCCTACTTTTGTATTCCAGTCCCCTAGAATGAAAAGGACATTTATTGGGGGTGTTAGCTCTAGAAGGTCCTGTAGGTCTTCATAGAACCGTACAACTTCAGCTTCTTCAGCATTACTAGTTGGGGCATAAACTTGGATTACTGTGATATTGATTGGTTTACATTGGAAATGAAAAGAGATCATTCTGTCGTTTTTGAGATTGCATCCAAGTACTGGATTTAGGATTCTTGTAGACTATGATGGCTACTGCATTTTTTCTAAGGGATTCTTGCCCAAAGTAGTAGACATAATGGTCATCTGAGTTAAATTCACCCATTCCAGTCCATCTTAGCTCGCTGATTTCTACCATGTTCACTCTTGCCATCTCCTGTTTGACCACTTCCAATTTGCCTTGACTCATGGACCTAACGTTCCAGGTTCCTATGCAATATTGCTGTTTATAGCATTGAACCTTGGTTCCATTTCCAGTCACATCCACAACTGGGTGTTGTTTTTGCTTTGGCTCCATCCCTTCGTTCTTTCTGGAGTTATTTTTCCACTGATCTCCAGTAGCATACTGGGCACCTACTGACCTGGGGAGTTCATCTTTTTTTTTTTTTGAGTTGCGAGTTAAGTTTTATTTGGGGCAAAATGAGGACCACAGCCCGGGAGGCAGCATCTCAAATAGCTCTGAGAGACTGCTCCCTGGGCAGTTCATCTTTCAGTGTCCTATCTTTTTGCTTTTTCATGCTGTTCATGGGGTTCTCAAGGCAAGAATACTGAAATGGTTTGCCATTCCCTTCTCCAGTGGACTACATTTTGTCTGATCTCTCCACCATGACCCATCCATCTTGGGTGGTCCTATATGACATGGCTCATAGTTTCATTGAGTTAGACGAGACTGTGGTCCATGTGATTAGATTGATTAGTTTTCTATGATTGTGGTTTGAACCTATGTGATTGTGAACCTGTGTGCTGGGACTCAAACCCAGCCAAAACCCAGTTTGGGATTCAAATCCATGTGACTGGGACTCGAATCTAGCCAAAACCTTGCTTGGGACTCAAACCCATGTGGCTGGGGCTCAAACCCAGCCAAAACCCACAGTACCTGGTTTTAGGATCTAATGAAGCTCAGGTTCTTGATGTCTCATTATAGAAAGAATTCAGTGAGAAACAAAGTGATAGGTAAGAAGTGGATTTATTCAGATTCAGAGAGAAGCACACTCCACAGACAGAGTGTGGGCCATTGCAGAGGGCAAGTGTTGTGCCAAAATTTGGCATGGTTAGTTTTTATAGGTTGGGTAACTTCATATGCTAATGAGTGGGAGGATTATTCCAACTATTTTGGGGAAGGGGCAGAGATATCCAGGATCTGCATCACTGCCCACTCCTTGGTCCTTTAACAGTCCCTTGGAACTGTCATTAGTCATGTATGGGTGTGAGATTTGGACTCTAAAGAAAGCTGAGTGCTAAAGAATTGATACTTTTGAACTGTGGTGTTGGAGAAGACTCTTGAGAGTCCCTTGGACTGCAAGGAGATCCAACCAGTCCATCCTAAAGGAAATCAGTCCTAAATATTCTTTGGAAGGACTGATGTTGAAGCTGAAACTCTAATACTTTAGCCATCTGATGTGAAGAACTCAGTTATTTGAAAAGACCCTGATGATGGGAATGATTGAGGCGGGAGGAGAAGGGAATGACAGAGGATGAGATGGTTGGATGGCATCACCCACTCAATGGACATGAGTTTGAGTAAACTCTGGGAGTTGGTGATGGACAGGGAAGCCTGGAGTGCTGTAGTCTATGGGGTTGCAAAGAGTCGGACATGACTAAGCAACTGAACTGAACTGAACTGGAACTGTCATGGCAACTCTGGGTGTGTCATTTCACTTACTGACTGAGGATCAAGTTCTGTCTTGTCTGCCATCTTGGTCCCATTTGATTCTAATGGGTTTATGTTGTGCCCTTGGGCTATGTCATTCTTTCAAAAACTGTGCCCTGCCCCTTTCCCTCCTGTTACAGTATGACTTCTGTCTTTGCCTAGTGAGTGAACTGAAGTCTCTTAGTCATGCCTGACTCTTTGCAACCCCATGGACAGTAGCCTGCACCAAGCTCCTCCATCCATGGGATTTTATAGGCAAGGGTACTGGAGTGGGTTGCCGTTTCTTTCTCCAGGGAATCTTCCCAACCCAGGGATCGAACCCAAGTCTCCTGAATTGTAGACAGATGCTTTACCATCTGAGCCACCAGGGAAGTCTTTGCCTAGATCCAAAGACAAAGTAGGTCCAAATACTTGAAGAGCTCAGCTGCTGAGTGGCTGGATAAGAGTGAGGTCTTAACACAGTCTCTGAAAGCCTTTGGCTCCCTCTGCAGAGCCAGAGCAAGATGACTTCGCAGTCTTGAGGGACCCTGAGTGTGTGTCTTTTGCCAGCTCTGTACCTTCTCCCTGCTCCTGCCACCTCCCTGCTCAGCTCTGCTCAGTGGAGACTGGCTCCCAGCAGAGCATGTAACATCTTTCTGTCAAAGCTAGCCCTGGAAAGAAGGCCTGGTAAAGTCATTTGTGCTGAGATAATAATTAGTATCAACCTTTAAGAGTAATTGCCTTTTATCCCAGGAAAATCTCATTAAAAGGTGAAATTCCAGTATGAATTTTGAGGTTTTAGTTGTAGATGGGGAACTCACTGAAAGGCAGTAGAGCTCCCTCTGTAATGTTAAAACAACAGTCTGCAAAGGCTGCAGTTTATTGCAGTTCATCTAAAATATGAGATTGTAGGTGTATATAGGAACATAATTTAACATCATTTTAAGAAGAAGGAAAAAAGCTGTCACCATCGAAACTGGTTTATTCTAGCTTTTCCGAAAGCTAGAGATTTAATGTCAAACAGTAGAGCCAAAGAAGATAATCATCTTTTAGTCTTTCAGAAGATTTTAATCCCTTTTGGCTTTCCTCCAAGGATAGCTGAACAGGACATTAAGTGGCTGAAAAGCCCAAGTTTTCAATGTTTCATAACTGTAATCAGTCCTATGCATTAATTTTGAGGAAGCACTAAATTATAAAAACTCTCATAGTAAGGCAAGCAGCTCATGGATTTTTCATTTTCTTTTCTTCTTTTTTTTCGTTTTTTTGGTGGGAGGAGCTAAGAGATTTTGTTTTAGTTAATGTTTTTTTTTTTTTTTTTTCTTAAACGATGAAAGAGAAAATGCTTCACTGGCCCACAGCAAACATTCCCATAAAATTCTCTTTGGCCATGATTAAGCACAACACATGTAGAGCCAAGAGGGGTTTTATGGCTTCCCCTTATTTCCCCTGCAGAGAAAAAAAATGAGCGTAGGATCAAAATAAAGTTGGAATGTAAACCATATTTCTACCTCATTGGTTGGGCTTCTACTCTGCCTCTTAATAATATCTGCAATGGTTTGGTTTTATCAAAAAGGAAAAAGAAAAACTATCTTCTTTCCTCTTGGGCTTCTAGAAGAGACAGTATACATAGGGAATTCTGTGAGCTGAGCTGCTGTTGCTGCTTTGGTCAGGCACATTTACAAATTTCACTGATGTGGTCAGTGGCTCCCAGGCAGCCTCCTGGGAGCCACAGGGTTGAGACAGTACTTCTGAAGGCAGGAACAGTGTCCTGTCCAGCAGGCTCTTGATTATGAGTGCTGATCACTTCTGGAGCAAGGTAATCCTGGCTGGCTGTCAGCTTCAACTCCAGCCCTGGGAACCCAGACCCACCAACTCCTTGTAATACTATCATGGCAATCCACTCTGCTGACTGGGTCAATAACCTTCCCAGAGAAATCAGATGAAATAGGGGCAATATTTTTTTTCTACCAAGGGTAACTGATCCATGTGGATGGGATTCAGGGCAGTAAGCCAGTGCTTTCTCAGAACTCTCAGTTTTTAATTTTAAGCAGGACTGACTGCCCTCTTGCCCTCCCTGAACCTCATTTTCCTACTCTAGACAAGGGAGGACAACTGATTACGTTATAGAAGAAAGCTTTTGTTTTCATGTAGGCACACATGTTCCATATTTTGAATAAAAATGATACATTTAAATTTCATGGAGATTGGGGGAAAACATTGTAAGTGTAAAAATAATGTTGAGAAAATAAAAAATATCAATAGACTTCAGCTAGTAAGAATTTGATACTACTCTATGGTAAGAGATTATAAACAAAATCAAAAGTCAAATGATAATTTGGAAGATATTCATTTACATATAACAGGAAAGGATTAATATGCTTTACAAGAAAGGAATTTTTACATAGCAATAAGAAAAAATTCTCTAGTATCCCAATATAGAAGTGGGCAAACAAAGCAATCTTGTAAACCAGCTGAAAAACTAAAACTATCAGATATTCTAGTAATTAAGACACGGTTCTAATGGCTCAAGAATACACAAACCAATCAACCATTGGAACAGAATAGAGAAACAGAACCACATAAGCATGGTCACCTGATTTACAACAAAGGCAACAAATAATGTAAGGCAGAGGGTAAAAGACGGTCTTTCAATTAAATAGTGCTGGGTGAATTGACTATTTGTATGGAATAAAATGCATCTGAACCTCTACCTCACATGATACACATGAAATAGCTCCAAATGAATCCAGATCTAAACATGAAAGGGGAAAAGCAAAAAAAATACAGAAGAAAACATAGAAGAACATCTTCATGATCTTGGAATGGATAAAGATTATTTAAACAGTTACAAAAAGTATTAATCACTAAAGAAAACAATTGATAAACTGTACTAAAATTAAAACTTCCATTCACACAAAGATACCATTGAGAGAAAAAAAAGGAACCTAAAGAGTGGGAAAAGATATTTGCATGTATTTATCCAACTTACTAGGTAGGAAAAAAGAGCAAAAATTTGAATAGATACTTCATGAAAGTGTATATTAAATGGCTAAGAAACATATGAAAAGGCATCAGTATCAGTCATCAGGAAAAATCAAATTAAAACCACAATGAGATAGTGTCACATACCTACCAGAATGAAAGTGAAAGTGAAAGCCACTCAGTCATGTCCGACTCTTTGCAACCCCACGGAATTCTCCAGGCCAGAATACTGGAGAGGGTAGCCCTTCCCTTCTCCAGGGGATCTTCCCAACTCAGGGATCGAAACCAGGTCTCCTGCATTGCAGGTGGATTCTTTACCAGCCGAGCACAAGGGAAGCCCAAGAATACTGGAGTAGGTAGCCTATCCCTTCTCCAGCGGATCTTCCCAACCAAGGAGTTGAACCAGAGTCTCCTGCATTGCAGGCGGATTCTTTACCAACTGAGCTATCAGGGAAGCCCTACTAGAATGGCTACAATTAAAGACCAACAATACTAAATATTGATAAGGATGTGAAACAACTAACTCTCACACCTTGCTGATGGGATATAAAATGGTTATGACCATTTTGAAAGCAATTTTGGCATTATCTATTAAATATGTGCGTACTCAGCAATTCTACACCAAATTCTTTCTCCAAAAGACATGACATAGCAGCAGTATTCATAATACCAAATGGGAAAATGCCCAAATACTCATCAGTGGATAAATAAATTGTGGTACATTTACATAATGGAATTCTAACAGCAATAAGAAGAAAACAATCTGCAACCTTATGCAACAACATGAATGAATCTCATAAACATGTATTATGGAAAAGAAACTAGACACAAAGAGTATACACCTTGTTATTAATTTATAGAAAGTACAAAAACAGGTGAAAATAATTTTTTGTTGTGCTAATGAGAGTATAAATCACCCACTTTGAAAGATGTTTTGGCAAAATAGAAGAATAGAGCAAGAGTCAAAACTTTTCATGCACTTTGACTTCTTGAACTCTATCCTAAGGAAAGAACTGTAGAAGCCCATATCAATTTAGGGGCTTCCCTTGTGGTTCAGATGGTAAAGAATCTGCCTGCAATGTAAGACACCTGGGTTTGATCCCTGGGTTAGGAAGATCCCCTGAAGGAGGGCATGGCAACCCACTCCAGTATTCTTGCCTGGAGAATCCCACAGACACAGGAGCCTGGCTGGCTACAGTCCATGGGGTCACAAAGAGTTGGACACAACTGAGCAATTAAGCACATATGTCAATTTACATTAAAAGATATTAATGCTAGAGTTCTTGTACTAATAAAAAGTTGGAAACTGATAAATATTTCTAATAGAGAAGTAATTAAATAACTTTGGTATATATGCTTTGATGAACTATTATGCAGCCACTAAAGATCATGTTTTTAAACCATATTTAATAATATTCAATACTCATGATTTAATATAAGGTGGAAAGGAATACGTCAAGGCTGTATATTGTCACCCTGCTTATTTAACTTATATGTCGAGTGTATCATGCGAAATGCCAGGCTGGATGAAGCATAAGCTGAAATCAAGATTGCCCAGAGAAATGTCAACAACCTCAGATATGCAGATGACACCACCCTAATGGCAGAAAGCAAAGAGGAACTAAAGAGCCTCTTGATGAAGGTGAAAGACGGAGTGAAAAAGCTGGGTTAAAACTCAACATTCAAAAAACTAAGATCATGGCATCTGGCCTCATCACTTCATGGCAAATAGATGGGGAAAAAATGGAAATAGTGACAGATTTTATTTTCTTGGGCTCCAAAATCACTCCAGATAGTGACTGCAGCCATGAAAATTAAAAGACACTTGCTCTTTGGAAGAAAAGCTATGACAAATGTAGACAACATTTTAAAAAGCAGAGACATTACTTTGCTGACAAAGGTCCGTATAGTCAAAGCTATCGTTTTCCAGTAGTCATGTATGGATGTGAGAGTTGGACCATTAAGAAGGTTGAATGCCTTAGAATTGATGCTTTTGAACTGTGGTGTTGGAGAAGACTCTTGAGAGTCCCTTGGACTGCAGGGAGATCAAACCAGTCAGTCCTAAAGGAAATCAATCCTGAATATTCATTGGAAGGACTGATGCTGAAAGTAAAGCTCCAATACTTTGGCCACCTGATGCAAAGAGCCGACTCATTGAAAAAGACCCTATGCTGGGAAAGATTGAGGGCAGGAGGAAAAGGGGATGACAAAGGCTGAGATGGTTGGATGGCATCACTGACTCAATGGACATGAGTTTGAGCATATTCCAGGAGTTAGTGAAGGACAGGAAAGTCTGGCATGCTGCAGTCAATGGGGTCGCAGAGTAGGACATGACTGACTGATAATGACCAAAAAAGTGTAGGATAAAATACCATACAATACAGTCCCAATATTATTGCATATGTATACGTGTGTGCTCAGTTGTGTCTGACTCTTTGTGACCTCATCAACTGTAGCCCTCCAGGCTCCTCTTTCCATGGAATTTTCCAGGTAAGGTTACTGGAGTGGGTTGTTATTTCCTATTTCAGGGGATCTTCCGGACCCAGGGATTGAATCTAAGTCTCCTGTGTCTCCTGCATTAGCAGGCAAATTCTTTATCACTAGTGCCACCTGTATACTCACGTACACACACATATATATACACACACATACATATGCAAAAGAAGGGGGAAAAATACCACAAGGTAAATAGAAGTCATTCCTATAAAGTGGAATTACAGGGCATTTATATTTTCTTCTTTAAAAAATTTTTCCATGTTAGTACTTATGACTATGGTTCTGCCATAGCCTTGAACATTCTGCTAAACAGGACTCAATATCCCTTTTGTTCCCTAGGATTCCATTAAGACCAAGTGTTGATTTTTACTCAAGATTTTATAAGAAAGAGGACAGTTTTATGCTGTGCAGTTCATAGACCTTTATATAGTCCCTTTAAGTGTGCCTTGTGATGGCTAACTTTATACATCAACTTAACTGGGTCATGGGATGTCCAGATACCCAGTTAATATTATTTCTAGGTGTGTCTGTGAAGGTGTTTCCAGAAGAAATGAGCATTTGAATCCATAGCAGATTCCCTTCCCCAGTTACGCAATCTGTTGAGAGTCTGAATAGAACAAAAAAAGGGTGAAGGAAGTGAGACTTTGCCCTCTATGCCTAACTACTTGGACTCCCGGGTGGTGCTAGTGATAAAGACCATGGCTTGTCAGTGCAGGAGATGTAAGCGACTTAGCAGCAGCAGTAGCCTGACTACTTGACTACCTGAGTTGGATAGCAGTAGTGTCCTGCCCTAGGATTGAAACTTACTCCATTGGCTCTCTGGTTCAGGTCTTGGAATTGTGGGTGTGTGTGTTCTTAGTTGCTTCAGTTGTGTCTGACTCTTTGCAATCCCATGGACCGTGGCCCGCCAGGCTCCTCTGTCCACAGGATTCTCCAGGCAAGAATAATACTGGAGTCTGCTGCCATGCCCTTCTCCAGGATCTTCCTGACCCAGGAATTGAACCTGGCTCTCTTGCACTGCAGGCAGATTCTTTACCAACTGAGCCATCAGGGAAGCCCCCTTAGAAGTGTACTAAAATGTATACCATCTGTTTTCCCTGTTTTCAGGCCTTTTGACTTGGATTGGAACTACGTCACCAGCTTTCTGGGGTCTCCAAGCTTACGGATGGCAGATTGGACCTCTCAGCCTCCATGACTGTGTGAGGCAATTCCTCCTAAGTCTCTTTATATATCCTCTATCGGTTCTGATTTTCTGGAGAACCATGGCTAATCCATACCTCATCTCTTCCTTCTCTCAAGCCAGATAAGTTTTCCTTTTTGTTGTCCTTCCTTGGGCAGCACCTAGATAAGCTGGTACCTAAACAGCTTGGTTTCTGGCTTCAACAATTCCAGGTCTTCCCCATCTCAGGCCTCCAAATCTCTCTACCTTTCCGATGTAGCAAAAAATGCTTCTCCAAATATGCGTACATTCACCACCCACTCACCAAAACCTCTAATAAAAATTCTTGTTAATTTTCAATTTTTCTACAGTAGGTTCATATTACTTTCAGAGTAAAAAAATTCTGAATTCTCATAGCAACTCAACAGAGGGAAATTTTTCTCTGGGCAGCAACAATGTTAACGAAAATGTGTAATATGCAAGACCAAGTCTGGTTAGTTAAAATTAACCTTTCATCCAGAAATTCTTCAACCTAAAAACATCCACACATCAGGTACACATTTATCTGATCATTTTAATTATATGTGTAGCAGTTCCCTTGGAGAGGGCAGGGACTGAAGAATTATTTGTATTCGCATTAGCTTTATGTAACATTGATCGATAACTAGATGAAACAGTTAATTCTGTACTCAGAAAATAGTGGCATGAACAAACATAACAATTAAGTGACTTGAAACTCATTTCTGCTTAGTTTTTTATGAGCAGCATAATTTTCTACCTAAATTTAGTCATTCTGAACTAAAGCAGGGTGGAGTTGTACCTCATTCATTTATCCATCCACTCAGGAAACTTGTATACCCTTCTTCTGTGCCATGTACTATTCTAGGAGCTATATAGAAATAAAAATGGTTCATGAGGCCTTTCTTTTATGAAGCGTATGGGGAAAAAAGAGAGTCTAACATGGGGTGTGAATGTATATAATATCGTCATACATATTTCTGTATTTTCTAAATCTTGCTGTCGTGGGACTTACCATCCACTGTAGAATAGGTTTCAGCGCTTCAGGAGATGGATGGGAATCTGCTTTAAAAAAAATAATTGCTCAGTTATTTTTTCTCCAGCAAAAAAGAAAAGAAAAATTATGGTGAAAGCCTGGTGTTATGAAAAAAGACCTTCTAAATTACTTTACACATCAATGGCTAACCTGAAGAACTCAGACCATGCTATTTTTTACACAGTGCAAAGTATACTTCTATCCAAAAGTTGCTGCCCTAGGAGAAGAAGACCAGAAGACATCAGTGCCAGTATGTGGGGGGGTGGGGGGAGGAGGGGTGGTAGACGAGAGGGCCAGGAGCTGGGCGCTTCAGCAGACTAGGAAAGAATGGGGGATAGAATAAAGAGAGATCCAGAAGTGGGGAATATTAGGACCAAGAACACCTAGTTGTGGTGATGGGGTTCCAGTTACGGTCACCAGCACATCAACCACAATAGTCAGACAGGACTTGCTTTCCCTCCATTGTCTCTAGCTAAGGAAACTATCTGATTCAGTCACTCTACAACCAAGGCCAGTGAGAAGTCAGAGGACATGATAAGGGTCAAAATAATGCTAATGCCTCCACTGCCATGTGGTCATGTAAGTGATATTCCTCCTCTATAAGCCAGTTCACCATCTCAGAATGGAACAGAGTCAGAGAGGGAAAAATATGAAATAGTGGACATTTTATCCCTTAAAGACTAAACATTTACCAAAAGAACTCTGGCTAGGAGAGATTTGGCTTCGAGGAACGTCCCTCTTCCGGATCTGATCCTGGAAAAGTGACCTTAGCTTTGTCCATTGTGCTCCAAATGTCCTCTCTATCACCTTCACCAGGATATGCCCTTTACTCTCAAATTTCCTTTTTCCATCTGACCTCCATTCTTAAGCAAAATTATCATTTTATTTTTGCCCTGATGTCAATCAACAGTCAAAAGGAAAAGTAGCCAACAAGTTAATCCAAAATTTTATGAATTCTACTAACAACACACACACACACACACACACACACACACACACACACACCTGAAAGCTGGATCCTAGTCAAAACTTGATTGAAGACTTCAGGCTCTACTACAAAGCCACAGTTATCAAGACAATATGGTACTGGCACAAAGACAGAAATATAGATCAATGGAACAAAATAGACAGCCCAGAGATAAATCCACGCACATATGGACACCTTATCTTTGACAAAGGAGGCAAGAATATACAATGGATTAAAGACAATCTCTTTAACAAGTGGTGCAGGGAAATCTGGTCAACCACTTGTAAAAGAATGAAACTAGAACACTTTCTAACACCATACACAAAAATAAACTCAAAATGGATTAAAGATCTCAACATAAGACCAGAAACTATAAAACTCCTAGAGGAGAACATAGGCAAAACACTCTCCGACATACATCACAGCAGGATCCTCTATGACCCACCTCCCAGAATATTGGAAGTAAAAGCAAAAATAAACAAATGGGACCTAATTAACCTTAAAAGCTTCTGCACATCAAAGGAAACTATTAGCAAGGTGAAAAGACAGCCTTCAGAATGGGAGAAAATAATGGCAAATGAAGCAACTGACAAACAACTAATCTCAAAAATATACAAGCAACTCCTCCAGCTCAACTCCAGAAAAATAAATGACCCAGTCAAAAAATGGGCCAAAGAACTAAATAGACATTTCTCCAAAGAAGACATACAGATGGCTAACAAACACATGAAAAGATGCTCAACATCACTCATTGTCAGAGAAATGCAAATCAAAACCACTATGAGGTACCATTTCACACCAGTCAGAATGGCTGCGATCCAAAAGTCTACAAATAATAAATGCTGGAGAGGGTGTGGAGAAAAAGGAACCCTCTTACACTGTTGGTGGGAATGCAAACTAGTACAGCCACTATGGAGAACAGTGTGGAGATTCCTTAAAAAACTGGAAATAGAACTGCCTTATGATCCAGCAATCCCACTGCTGGGCATACACACTGAGGAAACCAGAAGGGAAAGAGACACGTGTACCCCAATGTTCATCGAAGCACTGTTTACAATAGCCAGGACATGGAAGCAACCTAGATGTCCATCAGCAGATGAATGGATAAGAAAGCAGTGGTACATATACACAATGGAGTATTACTCAGCCATTAAAAAGAATACATTTGAATCAGTTCTAATGAGGTGGATGAAACTGGAGCCTATTATACAGAGTGAAGTAAGCCAGAAGGAAAAACACCAATACAGTATACTAACGCATATATATGGAATTTAGAAAGATGGTAACAATAACCCTGTGTACGAGACAGCAAAAGAGACACAGATGTATAGAACAGTCTTATAGACTATGTGGGAGAGGGAGAGGGTGGGAAGATTTGGGAGAATGGCATTGAAACATGTAAAATATCATGTATGAAACAAGATGCCAGTCCAGGTTCAATGCACGATACTGGATGCTTGGGGCTAGAGCACTGGGATGACCCAGATGGTATGGGGAGGGAGGAGGGAGGAGGGAGGAGGGTTCAGGATGGGGAACACATGTATACCTGTGGCAGATTCATTTTGATATTTGGCAAAACTAATACAATTATGTAAAGTTTAAAAAAAAAAACTTGATTGAAGCAAAACTAAAAATCATGTGGAAAGAAGAAGTAACATAAAATTTTTAAAAAATCCTATGATGGAAGTGTTCTAAATATGGATTGTGGTGTTGGTTACACAACTGTATCAATTAACTAAAACTCATCTAATTTTGTGTTCTCTAATATGATAGCCACTAGGCACATATGGCTATTTAAATTTAAATTGATTAAAGTTGTATTATTCAGAGGAATAGAATTGAGTGTCCAGAAATAAACCTATAAGTCTGTGGTTAATTAAATGGTGCCAAGACCATTCAACAAGGAAAGATTTTTGTCAACAAATTGTTCTCAGATGACTGGATGGACACATGCAAAACAGTGAAGCTAGATCCTTTCTTTATATCATATACAAATATTAACTCAAAATAAACCAAAAACCTAAGTGTAAGCACTAAAATTATAAAACACTTAGAAAAAAACTTATGAATAAATCTTCATGATCTTTGATTTAGCAATAGAATTTGAGATCTGACATCAAAAGCACAAATAACAAGGGAGTTTCCTGTCAGTCCAGTGGTTAGGACTCTGGACTTTCACTGCCAAGGGGCTGGGTTGGATCCCTGGTTGGGGAAATAAGATCTCACAAGCCACATGGCACAGCCAAAAAATAGATAAATTTGGCATAAAAATAAAAAATGTTTGTGAATCAAAGGACTCCATCAAAAGTAAAAAAACAAAAAAACAACAAAATGGGAGAAAATATTTGCCAATCATATATTTGATAAGGAATATCCAGAACTTGTAAAGAATTCTTGCAATTCAATAACAAAAAGACAAACAATTCCAAAATGGGCAAAGAACCAAATAGGTATTTCTTCAAAGATGACATACAAATGGCCAATAAGCACATGAGAGATGCTCAACATCATTAGTCATCAGAGAAATGCAAATCAGGACCGCAGTAAGATGCTACTGCATACTCCTAGGATGGCTATAATTTAAAGAAAAGAAAAGGAAAAGTGTTGATGAGGATGTAGGGAAATTGGAAACTTTGCAGTATACATTGCTCATGGGAATGTAAAGTAGTAGAGTTGCAATGAAAAACATGTTGGCAGTTTCTTAAAAAGTTAAATATAAAATTAGCACCAAGACAGCGTATTAGAAAGCAGAGACATCACTTTGCCAACAAAGGTCCATACAGTCAAAGCTATGGGTTTTCCAGTAGTCATGTACGGATGTGAGTTGGACCATCAAGAAGGCTCAGTGCTGAAGAATCGATGCTTTCAATTAGCGATTAGCGGTGCTGTAGGAGACTCTTGAGAGTGCCTTGGACCACATGGAGATCAAACCAGTCAATCCTAAAGGAAGTCAACCCTGAATATTCATTGGAAGGAGTGATGCTCAAATACTTTGGCCACTTGATGTGAAGAGCCGACTCCCTGGAAAAGATCCTGATTCTGGGGAAAATTGAGGGCAAGAGGAGAAGGGGATGACAGAGAATGAGATGATTGGATGGCATCACTGACATCACATATGACTCATATCACTGGATATGAGTTTGAGCAAATTCAGGGAGATAGTGAAGGACAGGGAAGCCCGGTGTTCTGCAGTTCATGGGTCACAAAGAGTCAGGGACTGAACAACAACAGCAACAGAATTACCAGGTCCGAGCAATCCCACTTCTAGATATATATCCAAAAGAACTGAAGATAGATATTCAAACAAAAGTTGGTATGAATTTTCACACCAGCACTATTTATCTTTAATGCCTTTAACCAAAAGGCAAGAACAATCCAAATGTCCATCAACCGATGAACAAATAAAAAAAACTGTGGTATATCTATAAAAGAGCTTCCCTGGTGGCTCAGACGATAAAGAATCTGCCTGCAATGCAATGAGACCTGAGTTTGATCCTTGGGTCAGGAAGATCCCCTGGAGAAGGGAATGGCAACCAGTCTAGTATTCTTGCCTGGAGAATTCCATGGATGGAGGATCCTGATGGGCTACCATCTATGGATTTGCAAAAAAGAATGGCATACTTGCACAAGCTACTTACTACATGGATGAACCATGAAAACGTTATGCTAAGTTAAAGAAATCAGATAACAAAGATCTACGTATTACAGCATTCCATTTATATGAGATATCCAGAATAGGCAAAGCCAAAGAAACAGAAAGCAGATTACAGATTGCCAAGGTATGGGGGAAGGGGATATGGGAAGTTACTGCTCGACGGGTGTGGAGTTTCCTTTTTGGGTGATGAAATGTTTTGAAATTTGATACAGATGGTTGTGTAACACTGTGAAGATAACAAATACCAGTGAATTATACACTTTAAAATGGTAAAATGGCAAAATTTACATAACATAAATTTTACCTCAATAAAAATATTAGAAAATTTAAAAATATATTTTATATTTTCTAGATCACACTAGCCATATTTGGGGTAGTTAGTGCCACTGATTGGATTTTGCATATTGTAGGATATTTCTACCATGTACAAATTCTATTGGAAGTACTGATACAAATGTACACTTATAATGGGTAAGTTTATTGTATATAAATTGTCCTTTGGTAAAGAGTCAGGACAGTTTAAAAAAGAAATATTCCAAAGGCAAATATATATTTTTAACCATTTAAAAATTTTGAAGTATAGTGAATTTGCAATGTTATATTAGTTTCAGGTGTACACCAAAATGATTCAATTATATATGTGATTGAATATATATATATATATTCTTTTTCAGATTCCTTTCCATTAAATCTTATTATAAGACATTGAATGTAGTTCCCTGTGCTCTACAGTAGATCCTTGTTGCTAATCTGTATTATATATACTAGTGTGTATATGTTAATACTAAAGTCCTAATTTATATATATTACATAATATAGTATATAGATAAACACATATATATATGTATGCATATACACAGGCTTCCCTAGTGGCTCAGCGGTAAAGAATCTGCCTGCAATGCAGGAGACATGGGTTTGATTCCTGGGTCGGGAAGATCTCCTGAGGAAGGCATGGCAACCCACTCCAGTACTCTTGCCTAGAGAATCCCATGGACAGAAGAGCCTGCCGAGCTGCAGTCCATAGTGTCACACAGAGTCGGGCATGACTGAAGTGAATAAGCAGCAGCAGTGGTGTACATACACATATGACATCTTTCTTCATTCATCTGTTGATGGATACTTAGGTTGCTTCCGTGTCTTGGCTATTGTAAATAGTGCTGCTATGAACGTTGGGGTGCATATGTCTTTTCAAATTAGACTGTTCTCCAGATAGAGGGCTAGTAGTGAGATTGTAGATGCTGTGCTTATCCGCTCAATCATGTCCAACTCTTTGTGACCCCATGGAATGTAGCCCGCAAGGCTCCTCTGTCCATGGGGATGCTCCAGGCAAGAATACTGGAGTGCATTGCCATGCCCTCCTCTGGGGGACTGTAGGATCATATGATAACTCTATTTGCAGTTTTTTAAGGAACCTCCATACCGTTCCCCATAGTGGCTGCACCAATTTAAATTCCCACCAACTATGTAATTGAATTCCTTTTCTCCACACCCTCTCCAGCATTTATTATTTATAGACTTTATAATAATGGCCATTCTGACTGGTGTGAGTCATATCTCATTGTAGTTTTGATTCACATTTCTCTAATAAGTAGATATGTTGAGTATCTTTTCATGTGCCTGCTGGCCATTGGTATGTCTACTTTGGAGATCCAATGGAAAATATTGATCTTTTCAAAGAACCAGGTTTTGGTTTCACTGATTTTGTCTATTATTTTCCTGTCTTCAATTTCATTGATATCTGCCCTAATGTAGTCTGCTACCTTTAGGTTTATATTATTTTTCTTTCTCTGTCCTAAATTGGAGGCTTAGTCTATTATCTTTAAATCTTTCTCCATTTCTAAAATATGAATTCAGTGCTATAAATTTCTCTCTTACCATTGCTCTCAGAGAAAGGAATGGCAATCCACTCCAGTGTTCTTGCCTGGAGAATTCCATGGACAGAGAAGCCTGATGGGTTACCGTTTGTGGGGTCACAAAGTTTGCTCGGACACGACTGAGCAACTAACACACATACACACACCATTACTTTCACTGCATCCCATGGATTTTGTTAAGTTATATTTTCATTTAGTTCAAAATATTTAAGGATTTTTAGAGATATTCTTTGATGTGTTATTTAGAAGTATGTGGTTTAATTTCCAAATATTTTGAGATTTCCATTTATTTTTCTATTATTGATTTTTGGCTTAATTCCATTGTGGTGTGAGAGAATACTTTGTGGGATTTCTATTCTTTTAAATTTGTTAATGTGTGTTTTATGGCACTGAATGTGGGCTATCTTAGTGAATATCCCATGTAAGCTTGAGGAGAATGTGTGTATTCTGCTGTTTTTGGATAAATAAATCTATAACTGTCAGTTAACTCCAGTTGATTAATAATGCTGTTTAGTTCAACTGTATTCTTACTGATTTTCTGTCTGTTGGATTTGTCAGTTACTAATAGAGAGTGTTCATATCTTTAACTATAATAATGGCTTCCTCTACTTCTCCTTGCATTCTGTCAGTTTTTGCTTCACATATCTTGATGCTCTATTGTTAAGCAGATACACATTCAGAATTGTTGTTTCCTTGGAGACTTGACCCCTTTATCATTAATAATTCTCCTTGCTATTGATATTTATAAAATAATATTAGTGTTAATATTAGTGATAACACCGTGTTAATTTTCCTCTTTCTGAAGTCAGCTTTGTCTGAAATTAATACAGCTACTCCAGTATTCTTTAGGTTAGTGTTACCATGGTATTTATGTCTCTAAAAGTCAAAGTGTAAGTCAATCAGTAGTGTCCGACTCTTTGCGACCCCATGGATTATTTAGTCCATGGAATTCTCCAGGCCAGAATACTGGAGTGGGTAGCTGTTCCCTTCTCCAGGGGATATTCCAACCCAGGGATCAAACCCAGGTCTCCTCCATTGCAGGCGGATTCTTTACCAGCTGAGCCACAAGGGAAGCCCATGTATGTCTCTACCTCTTTACTTTCAATCTGTATGTGTCTTTACATTTAAAGTAGGCTCCTTAAAAGCAACATGGTTTTTATACACTCCCTCAATTTCTATTTTTTAATTGGTGTATTTAGACCTTTCACATTTGAAATGATTATTGATATAATTTATTCATATCTATCATATTTGCAACTGTTTTCTAGTCATTGCATTGTTCCTTGTTTCTTATCTTCCCCTCTTTTTCTGCCTTATCTGTTTTTTTTTTTTTTCCTGGTTAAACAATAATTTTATTGCTGGAGTACATAGACAAATTTGTGCAACCAGAGCAGGGGCTGTGGATGACTAGGATTTCCAAATTGCTTGGGGGCGGGGTGAGGGAAGGACTGTTTTGGTCTTACAATGTTGCGTGAACCTGTGAATGCAGTTCTCGATCAGAATCAACAGGAATTTAGCATCTTTATCCTTTCTATTCTTCTGACGATACTCTCGAACAGCAACAATTTCTTAATTCAATGCTAGAGATCCTCAGGAAGATCAGGAGGAAGTCCTTTGAACTTTAGAATTCTCAAGATTTTATTGCCTGCCACAGGCAATGTGAGCATCTCAGGATCACTCTGAGGGCAGGCCTTTCTTGGCCAGGTTGTAGATCTGCTTCTTCATGTCTTCAGATGTCAATTTTAGCCAGGGGGAGTGACTGCAGTGGTAAGGCAGAGTCAACTGGGACAGACCCTTCCAGGGGCCTGCGTGAGACACACAAGGGTGGCAGTCTTCTCTTATTCACACAAGAGAACAAGGGTGGGAGCGCAGGAAGCCACCCTGCACACAGGAAGTGAAGTGACCTCACACTGCCCTGCTTCCTCCCATCCTGCCTTCTCTGTTTTTAATTGAGCATTTTATATTATTCCATTTTTTCTTGGCCCATTGATTATACTTCTTTACAACTAATGTAAGTCTATTTATACTGCTTCATAGGTAGGACATGTGCCTTATAACAGAGGATTCCCAATTTCCCCTCTTGTCCCTTGTAACATTGCTGTCATTCATTTCACTTATTCATAAGCTATAATCAACCAATACATTATTGCTACTGTTATTTTTGGACAGGCAGTTATCTATTAGACCAATTAAGAATAACAAAAATATAAAGTTTTATTTTACTTTCGTTAGTTTCTTCTCTCTAATATTCATCTTTCTTCAGATGTCGATCTGAGTTTCTAATATGTATTTTCTACAGGTCTAGATATATGATCTGGAGAAGGCAATGGCACCCCATTCCAGTATTCTTGCCTGGAAAATCCCATGGACGGAGGAGCCTGGTAGGCTGCAGTCCATGGGGTTGCTAAGAGTCTGACATGACTGAGCGACTTCACTTTCACTTTTCACTTTCATGCATTGGAGAAGGAAATGGCAACCCACTCCAGTGTTCTTGCCTGGAGAATCCCAGGGATGGTGGATCCTGGTGGGCTGCTGTCTATGGGGTTGCACAGAGTCAGCTACGACTGAAGTGACTTAGCAGCAGCAGCAGCAGATATATTATCTATACATTCTTCTCTTGGAAGAATCTCTTTTACCATTTCTCATAAGGGCAGGATGACTGGTGACAAGTTCCTTTGCTTTTATTTGCCTGAAAAAGTCTTTATTTCTCCTTCACTTTTGAAAGATAATTTAACTGGATACAGCTATCTAGTTTGGTAGCTTTTTTGGTTCAACACTAAATAGTTCACTCTAATCTCTTCTTGCTTGTATGGTTTCTAAAGAGAAGTCTGATGTAATTCATATCTTTGTTCCCTATAATTAAGGTGGTTTTTTTCCCCTCTGGCTTCTTTCAGGAATTTTTCTTCTAAAGGCAAGTATCAGATAGATTTGTCTAAACAAAAATAATAAAATTTTGGGAATTCCTCGGTGTTCCAGTGGTTAGGACTTGGTGCTTTCACTGCCAGGGTGCAGTTTCGATCACTGGTCAGGGAACTAAGATCCCAAAAGCTGAGCAACAGTGCCACAAATGATAATAATAATAATAATAAAATTTTGTATGATCAAGAAAGACAAAGCAAAGTGAATGCTACAAACAATGATAAGCACAAAGGACAGGCCTTTTCACAAAGATGGCACCAAAGACAAAGAAGGAAGCCCCTGACTCTCCCAAAGCTGAAGCCAAAGCAAAGGCTCTGAGGCCAAGAAAGCAGTGTTGAAAGGTGTCCACAGCCAGAAACAAAAAAAGATCCAGACGTCACCCACCTTCCCATGGTTCAAAACACTGTGGTTCAGGAGGCAGCCCAAACATCCTCTGAAGAGCGCCCCTAGGAGAAGAAGCTTGACCACTATGCCATCATCAAGTTCCTACTCACCACAGAGTCAACCATGAAGGAAACAGAGGACAGCAACGCACTGGAGTTCACTGTGGCTGTTGAGGCCAACAAGCACCAAACCAAACAGGCTGTGAAGAAGCTCTATGACATTGGCATGGCAAAGGACAACACCCTGATCAGATCTGATGGAGAGGAGAAGGCATAGGTTCAGCTGCCTCCAGACTATGATGCTTTGAATGTTGCCAACAAAACTGGGATCATCTAAACTGAGTCCAGCTGACTAATTCTAAATGTAAAAGTTTTCACTACGTTAAAAAAAACTCACAAAGGACAAGGGTCTGGCAGAATGGGAGGCCAAGGGGCAGGGAAGGTCCAGGGAGCTTCCAGGACAGTGGGCACTGCGGGGCTGGGGCTGGTGGGACCGTGAAGTGCTATGGTCTATTCTGATAACCATGATGCTTGATGACGTGACCTTGTATTTTTCAGAGCAAGAGTGGAAGGTCCTGGAGAAGTGGCAGTAGGAAATGAATCAGCAAATAATGAAACTCCATTATGAGATCTGTGATTTTCTAGGTTGGTTTTTTTCCAAGCCAAATTTGATAACCTGGATGGAACAAGAGAGAATGTTGTTAATCAGGGGAAAAATTAAAAAAAGAGAGAGAGAGAGAAAGAACAAACTGGAGGGACACTTGCAATGGTGTACAAACAGTTAATAGTCTTAACAGATAAAGACCTCTTATTAATAAATAAGGGCTTCCCTGGTGGCTCAGATGGTAAAGAATCTGCTTGCAATGTGGAAGACCCATGTTCTATCCCTGGATCAGGAAGATCCCCTGGAGAAGGAATTGGCAACCCATTCCAGTATTCTTTCCTGGAGAATCCCATGGACAGAGGAGCCTGGAGGGCTATAGTCAATGGGGTAGTATAAGAGTCAGACATGACTGAGCTTAATAAATAAGATAAAGCTAAATGTTGTGATAGAAAAATAGACAAAGAACATAAAAAGGAAACTCACAAAAAGGAGAAATTAAAGTAGCAAATAAACCTAAGTAACAACAAAAAAATCTTTGGTAGCTGAAAATGAAATTAATTCAAGAAGGAGATATATTTTTAACCTTCAGATTAGCAAAGATTTGAAAATGTTTGTTGCATACAGAAAAAGGATACTGTCATAATCAGTTGATGACATGAATATTGTTATATTTCTGGAGGGTAATTTAGTAAATTTTACTAAATTCCTCCCAAGCATCTACTTCTTTTGATTCAGCAATTTTACTTCTAGGAATTTATCCTCAGGAAATAATTGAACAAATATACAAAGATGTATGTATAAAGCTGTTTGTCATGATCATGTTTGTAATAGTAAAAAGTTGACAACAGCCTGACTTTTCAAAAAGTGTTCTTTAGAGTTGATTTTAAAAGTCAAAGAATGAGAAATCAGAGCCAAGAGGGAAAAAATAGTTTGAAATAGGCAAACAATCCTTATAATAAAAACTCATCTTCCTAAGTGACAGTGCTCTCTACAGCTGGAGAATGGAAAGGGCAGAGTACAACGTGATATCCTGTACATCCTGACACCCTCACCTCTGTGAAGACCCAGAAATTTGCACTCCTGACAAAACGGTGCCTGGCTCCTTGGTTTCACAAACACACATTACCCTCTCCCTTTCTTTAAATGGCATCACCCATTGTTCCCTTTGATAACTGGAAATGTAGATCCTTTATTCAGAATCAGCTAGTTGAGACAATGGGAGAATGTCTCCAAGTCCATCAGTCTGGCAGAATGTTGCTTCTCTGGGGATGGGAGTTGGGGAAGGGAAATCAGAGAGTAGAGTGTAAGGTTGGTGCAAAAGTAATTGTGGTTTTACGCCATTGAATCTTGCTATTTGATATTGGAATACAGTCTTAAATAAATGTGGCTATGTTATATATCATTTTAATGTGCATTTCTCATTTTATGTTTCTTGCTAATGATATTACTTTCTGTTTATTTTATATGTATTTAGGCTAGGGAAATAATGTTAGACAAAAAGCAAATTTGAGTGATTTTCTTATTCAAGTTCAAAATGGGACATAAAACAGTGGAGAAAAATTGCAACATCAGCAATGCACTTGGCCCAGGAACTGCTAATGAACATATAGTACAGTGGTGGTTCAAGAAGTTCTGCAAAGCAGATGAGAGCCTTGAAGGTGAGGAGCACAGTGGCTGGGCTTCCACGTTGACAACGACCAACTGAGAGGCTCATCAAAAGTGGTTCTCTGGACCGCAAGAGAAGTTGCTAAAGAACTCAAGTCAACCATTCTATGGTCATTCGGCATTTGAAAGGTGAAAAAGCTCAATAAGTGGGTGCCTCATGAGCTGACTGCAAATTTAAAAATTGTCATTTTGAAGTATCACCTTCTCTTATTCTATGCAACAACAACAAACCATTTCTTGATCAGATTGTGGCATGCGACGAAAAGTGGATTTTATTTGACAGCTCAGTTGTTGGACTGATAAGAAGCTCCAAAGCACTTCCCAAAGCCAAACTTGCATCAAAAAGTGGTCATGGTCACTGTTTGGTGGGCTGCTGCCAGTCTGTTCCACTACAGCTTTAGGAATCCTGGCAAAATCTTTACATCTGAGAAAGTATGCTTAGCAAATTGATTAGATGCACCAAAAAATGCAACAACTGCAGCCTGCATTGGTCAACAGCATGGGCCCAGTTCTTCTCCACGACAATGTCTGACCACGTTAAAGAATCAACACTTCGAAAGTTGAACAAATGGACTATGAAGTTTTGCCTCATCTGCCACATTCACCTGACTTCTCACCAACCAACTACCACTTCTTTAAGTATCTCTACTACCTTTTTCAGGGAAAATGCTTTCACAACCATCAGGAGGCAGAAAATACTTTTTAAGGGTTTGTTGAATCCTGAAACATGGATTTTTATGCTACAGAATGAACAAACATTTCTCATTGGCAAAAATGTGTTGATTGTAATGGTTCCTATTTTGTTTAATAAAGATGTGTTTGTGCCTAGATATAATGATTTAAAATTCACACTCCAAAACTGTAATTACTTTTCATCAACCTCTAGGTACTCAATAAATCCTTGGATGCAGCCAAGGCAGCCAAGATTGGACCTCAGAAAGCCTTGTTCCATCCTGGCCCCCTTTAGTGGGAATGACTACCTATAAAAACAGGGGATAGAAATTCAGGGTAAAGCCTATCTACTTGGAATTTCCCCATATCACTTCTCATTTTGTACTGACTCCACTACTCATGGCCATCACATACCCAAATCCTCTGACCTTCATTCATCTGTAGACTTTGGCTCCTGCAGACTTTGGCTTCATCAGTTGTCCATGGCTATGAAGACTCTTTTCAGGTAAGCCACTCCAGCCTGGCTTGACTATTTAACCTCCCGTGTCACTCCTGTGTTTCTCCCCAATGTTTGTGGGTCCATATACCCTATCTCAACCTCTCTTCCACTTCAGAGAGAGGGATCAGAAACAAAGGTATACATTTACTAGATCAAAGAATGTTAGAAGGGATGGTGTTCATCATTTAGCAAAATCAATCTTATTTAAAGTGAAATGACTTCAGTTCAGTTCAGTTCAGTCACTCAGTCGTGTCCGACTCTTTGCGACCCCATGAATCGCAGCATGCCGGGGCTCCCTGTCCATCACCAACTCCCGGAGTTCACTGAGACTCACGTCCATCGAGTCAGTGATGCCATCCAACCATCTCATCCTCTGTCGTCACCTTCTCCTCCTGCCCCCAATCTCTCCCAGCATCAGAGTCTTTTCCAATGAGTCAACTCTTCGCATGAGGTGGCCAAAGTACTGGACTTTCAGCTTTAGCATCATTCCTTCCAAAGAAATTCCAGGGCTGATCTCCTTCAGAATGGACTGGTTGGATCTCCTTGTAGTCCAAGGGACTCTCAAGAGTCTTCTCCAACACCACAGTTCAAAAACATCAATTCTTTGGCGTTCAGCTTTCTTCACAGTCCAACTTTCACATCCATACATGACCACTGGAAAAACCATAGCCTAGACTAGACGGACCTTTGTTGGCAAAGTAATGTCTCTGCTTTTGAATATGCTATCTAGGTTGGTCATAACTTTTCTTCCAAGGAGTAAGCGTCTTTTAATTTCATAGCTGCAGTCACCATCTGCAGTGATTTTGGAGCCCCCCAAAATAAAGTCTGACACTGTTTCCACTGTTTCCCCATCTATTTGCCATGAAGTGATGGGACCAGATGCCACACAGCTAATTCCAATGTAATATGATACCTGGGTGGTGGGGTGGTCCTTTTAATTTTAACTTATTAAAACATTTTTAAAGCAATTTCTAAGGTTCCATGGATGTGAGAGTTGGACCATGAAGGCTGAATGCTGAAGAATTGATGGTTTTGAGCTGTAGTGTTGGAGAAGACTCTTGAGAGTCCCTTGGACTGCAAGGAGATCACGCCAGTCAATCCTAAAGGAACTCAATCCTTTGATTTGCATTGGAAGGACTGATGCTGAGGTTGAAGCTCCAATACTTTGACCACCTGATGTGAAGAGCTGACTCATTAGAAAAGACCCTGATGCTGAGAAAGATTGAAGGCAGGAGGAGAAGGGGATGACAGAGGATGAGATGGTTGGATGGCATCACTGACTCAATGGATATGAGTTTGAACAAGCTCTGGGAGATAGTGCTGGACAGGGAAACAGCGTACTGCAGTCCATGGGGTCACAAAGAGTTAGACATGACTGAGCTACTGAACAAACAAAAGATTACATAGGAAAGGTGACATTCTATTTGATCTATAATCATACCCATGTATGCTTCAACCTAAATGGAAATGGACCAAAGGTCTAGTTTAGGTCTTTATTCCTCTTATAAGGAGCATGGAAATGTCCCATTTCTTTTTCAAAGCAGTTACATGCTTTTTTTACCCTCTTTTGGGGGAGAATGAAGAAAGTTTAGTGGGGTCCCAGCCTGGAAGCTGATGTCCAGGGTGGCCAGGAACAGAGAGAGGCAGAATGAAAGCACAAAAACTATTTCTGAGAGAATTATCAGGGTCCAGCCAGCAGAAGCTCCAAAACCTTTGTGAAAAGGAAGCAGAACCCTTTCAGGTCAAGGGCCAAGTAAATACAGGATCAGACTGTGGTGGTTGGGGTTGAGGGTTGTGAAGGAGAGGACTGTGGCAGATGCAAAAGGGCACTTGAAATGAGAGGAGCTAAGGTGTAGTCAGATGAGTGGGTGAATGTGTACGAAATCCTTCATGGATGCAGACTGGAGGTGTGGGAGGAGCTGACCTAATTGAAACCTGTAAAGAGGGAGATGTAGAAAATCACCTAGTTGGGAACCTCCCACCTGCAGTCAGAGAACACAGCAAGACCTGATGACACAGTTGAATGTCTCACAGAGCCCAATATTGTAGACAGTTATCTAGAGGTTTTGGACAAGTGAAAATATTCTTCAGAATTCTTCTTCCTGGTACTATCCTAGCCACAGTGCTCTAGCGTGGTGTAGGCACAAGTGGCCCCATCATTCTAAAGCATTGAATATCTAACGGTTCTGACTCAACTGTGGAAAGTCTGCCCCATTATTTTTCCTGAAACCAGCTTTCCTAAATGTCTGTACCACTAGTGTTACTTGGATCCATTTTGATGTTCTCTTTTTCATTCACTCATTCAGTTAATATCAATATTATTGAGCCCTTACTACAGCAGGTACACTCTGTAAGGTTCTGAAATACATGCTGCTGTTGCTGCTGCTGCTAAGTCACTTCAGTCGTGTCTGACTCTGTGCGATCCCATAGACGGTAGCCCACTAGGCTCCGCCATCCCTGGGATTCTCCAGGCAAGAACATGGGAGTGGGTTGCCATTTCCTTCTCCACCAAAGCAGGAAAGTGAAAAGTGAAAGTGAAGTTGCTCACTCGTGTCTGACTCTTAGCGACCCCATGGACTGCAGCCTACCAGGCTCCTCCGTCCATGGGATTTTCCGGGCAAGAGTACTGGAGTGGGGTGCCATTGCCTTCTCCTCTGAAATACATAGCAGTCAGTAAAACAGGCTGATGTTTGCCTCATGGGATGTACAGTCCAGCACTCACTAAACCGTACGGATTCCACCTTCTTGTGTGTGCGTGCTCAGTTGTATCTCATTCTTTGTGATCCCATGGACTGTAGCCTGCCAGGCTCCTCTGTCTGTGGACTTTTCCAGGCAAGAATACTGGAGTGGGTTGCCACTTCCTTCTCCAGAGGATCTTCCCTACCTTGGGATTGAACCCATGTCTCCTGTGTTTCCTGCACTTGCAGGAGATGTTTTTATTTCTGTGCAATCTGGGAAGCCCCCAGTTATGGTCATATTGATTTTTTTCCTATTATATTCCAGTTCAGTGCTCCAGTATTCTGTATCAGAACTTTTCCAGAAACCTTCTATCTGTCTCCCTGTTTGCATTATTTCCTGCACCTTAATCTATCCTATGATCACTCACCTAGAGCCAGACACCTGGAATGCGAAGTCAAGTGGATCTTAGGAAGCGTCACTATGAACAAAGCTAGTGGAGGTGATGGAATTCCAGTTGAGTTATTCCAAATCCTAAAATATGATGCTGTGAAAGTGCTGCACTCAATATGCCAGCAAATTTGGAAAACTCAGCAGGGCCACAGGACTGGAAAAGGTCAGTTTTCACTCCAATCCCAAAGAAAGGCAATGTCAAAGAATGCTCAAACTACCACACAACTGCACTCGTCTCACATGCTAGTAAAGTAATGCTCAAAATTCTCCAAGCCAGGCTTCAACAGTACATGAACCATAAATTTCCAGATGTTCAAGCTGGATTCAGAAAAGGCAGAGGAACCAGAGATCAAATTGCCAACATCTGCTGGATCTCAAAAAAGCAAAAGAGTTCCAGAGAAACATCTATTTCTCCTTTATTGACTATGCCAAAGCCTTTGAGTGTGTGGATCACCCAAACTGTGGAAAATTCTGAAAGAGATGGGAATACCAGACCATCTGACCTGCCTTTTGAGAAATCTGTATGCAGGTCAGGATGCAACAGTTAGAACTGGACATGGAACAACAGTCTGGTTCCAAATAGGGAAAGGAGTACATCAAGGATGTATATTGTCACCCTGCTTATTTAATTTATATGCAGAGTACATCATGAGAAATGCTGGGCTGGATGAAGCACAAGCTGAAATCAAGATTGCCGGGAGAAATCTCAATCACCTCAGATATGCAGATGACACCACCCTTATGGCAGAAAGCTAAGAAGAGAGTGAAAAAGTTGGTTTAAAACTCAACATTCAGAAAACTGAGATCATGGCATCCGGTTCCATCACTTCAGGGGAAATAGATGGGGATACAGTGGAAACAGTGACAGACTTTGTTTTTGGAGGCTCCAAAATCACTGCGGAAGGTGACTGTAGCCACGAAATTAAAAGACACTTACTCCTTGGAAGAAAAGTTATGACCAACCTAGACAGCATATTAAAAAGCAGAGACATTACTTTGCCAACAAAGGTCCATCTAGTCAAGGCTACAGTTTTTCCAGTAGTCATGTATGGATGTGAGAGTTGGACTATAAAGAAAGCTGAGCACTGAAGAATTGATGATTTTGAACTGTGGTGTTGGAGAAGACTCTTGAGGGTCCCTTGGACTGCAGGGAGATCCAACCAGTCCATCCTAAAGGAAATCAGTCCTGAATATTCATTGGAAGGACTGATGCTGAGGCTGAAACTCCAATACTTTGGCCATCTGATGCAAAGAAGTGACTCATTGGAAAAGATCCTGATGCTGGGAAAGATTGAAGGCGGGAGGAGAAGGTGACGACAGAGGATGAAATGGTTGGATGGCATCACCAACTCAATGGACATGAGTTTGAGTAAACTCCGGGAGTTGGTGATGGGTGCTGCAGTCCCTAAGGTCACAAAGAGTCAGACACTAGTAAATGACTGAATTGAACTGAACTGAATCTATCCTATATTTCCATCCACTCTTAAATATGATAGACCATCAGAAATACATGAGGTTTATAAATATAGATTCTTGGACCTTAGCCCAAATGTATTAAGTAAGAAATATGATAGGTCCCAAAGATCTCTATATTCTTTCAGGCTAACTCCATGATTTTTGATGCATAGCCAGGTTTGGGAACCATTGATATATATCACCACCAAACACAATTTCACTTGCTCAAAATTCATCAGGAAATCCTCATTGTCTACAGAAGAAACTAAAATATTAGCCTGTCTTTCAACATTCCAACCTATTTATTACAATTGTCTTTTCCTAAAATTCTAGATGACCTTTAATTACTTGACCTTGAGAAAATCACTGAAATAGGCAAGTACAAAATCGTGGGCATAGGCTTTATTAGTTATCCTGTGCTGCAGAAACACTTCTGCAACTGGTTTTTGAAAAGCTTGAATTAATAATGTATTTACTTCCCTTTCCCAATGCCGTTTTGGTGGTGAGTTTTGTCCATTGCCCTTTGTTCCTTTTCTCTCCAGTTTCCTCCTCCTTTTACTCATGGTTCTCTTCCTGATCTTTTTCTCATTTAAATAGTCATGCTCACACTTGTTAAAGCAAACCATTTCTTTCTTATATTGTTGATCACAAAGTATTTACACGTATTTACAATGAACAAATGCATGTTCATTGTAAAAAATTTTAATTACAAGGAAGAAAAATACAATAACTTCTACTCTGAACCATTCCTCAGAGGTAACTTCTATTAACTGTTCAGTGATGCAAAAGCTCTCAAACGTTTCTTATATTTTCCATTTTCTTTCTTTTTATTTTCTTTTTGACTGTGATGGGTCTTTGTTGCTGCATGTGGGCCTTCTCTAGTTGTGGGGAGTGGTTGCTATTCTGTAGTTGCCATGCGTGGGCTTCTTATTTCAGTGGTGTCTCTCGTTGTGGAACATGGGCTCTAGGCACGTAAGCTCAGTTGCTGTGACCTGTGGGCTTAACTTCCCCTTGGCCTGTGGTCCTCCTAGACCAGGGATCCAACCTGGGACCCTGCATTGGCAGGTGTTAACCGCTGGACCACTGGGGAAGGCCTCCCATTCTCTATAGGGATTCTGTACCAGCTTTCTGCTTTGGTCCTCCCTCCCAGCCTCATCTGTCTCTGTGTTGGCTCAGATAGGGTTTTCTCCCTGGCTTCAGCATCCATCCATGTCTTTCTACCCACCTGAGGGCATCAGAACGACTGCTTCTCTCCTTTGACCTTCTCACTACAAGAAAGAGGTTGATAAGTCATATACAACTATGTCCCCACGTTCCTCTCAAAAAGTATTTTCACTTTAACAGAAATGAAAGTTTTCTTTTTGCTATCATGTATTTTGGGGTCCCCTATTGTTTTGGAGACCATGCCTTTCTGCAGTGCACTTTACAGGCAAAGAAGGATCTGACTACTGAGTAATTTTCCATCACTCTTCTTTCCAAATATTTTCTCTGACACAGGCCAGGTTTTGAAATCCCTCCATAAAAGATTTTTTTTTTTTATAACAGCCTTATTGAGATACAATTCCCATAGCATATCTTCAAAGTGTACAGTTCAGTGCTTTTGGGTAAATTTACAAACTTGTGCAGTTATGACTACAATAAATTTTAGAACACCTTTGTTATCCCCAAAAAAGAAACCCCATACCCATTAGCAACCATATCTCATTTTCTCTCAACCCTCCCAGTCCTTGGAAACCACTTTCTCTCTTTATAGATTTGCCTGTTCTGGATATTTCACATAAATGTGAAATCATATGATGTGTGTTTTTTTTTGGAGACCGGCTTCTGTTAGTTACCATAATGTTTTCCAGCTTCACCCATGCTGTAGCGTGTATTAGTACTTCCCTTTGTTGTTGTTGAATAATATTCTATTGTATGTCAATCACTTTGTATTTATTCACTGATGAACATTTGCGTTGTTTCCACTTTTTGCCTACTATGAATAATGCTGCTGTGACCATTCATGTACAAGTTTTTATACGGCTGTATGTTTTCATTCCCCTTTGGTGTGTACTTAGGAGTGGAATTGCTGGGTCAGATGGTAGCAGTATGTTTAACATTTTGAGGAGCTGCACCACAGACCCACCGGTAGTGTAAGAGGGTTCCGGTTTCTTCACATTCTTACCAAAACTTGTTATTTTCCATTTTTTAAATGTTCATCCCAGTGGGTATAAAGTGGTATCTCACTGTGATTTTGATTTGCATTTCCCTAATGATTCTGTGAAGAAAGCTGAGTGCTGAAGAATTGATGTTTCTGAACTGTGGTGTTGGAGAAGACTCTTGAGAGTCCCTTGGACTGCAAGGAGATCCAACCAGCCCATCCTAAAGGAGATCAGTCCTGGGTGTTCATTGGAGGGACTGATGTTGAAGTTGAAACTCCAATACTTTGGCTACCTCATGCGAAGAGTTGACTCATTGGAAAAGACCCTGATGCTGGGAGGGATTGGGGGCAGGAGGAGAAGGGGACGACAGAGGATGAGATGGCTGGATGGCATCACAGTCAATGGACATGAGTCTGAGTGAACTCCGGGAGTTGGTGATGGACAGGGAGGCCTGGCGTGCTGTGGTTCATGGGGTTGCAAAGTGTCGGACAAGACTGAGTGACTGAATTGAACTGAACTGAATGACTTATGATATTAAACATCCTCTTATGTGCTATTGGCCATTTTTATATATTCTTTGGAGAAATGTCTATTCAGATCCTTTTTTTTTTTTTTTTTTTTTAAAAGAAAATCCATCCTGAACCCTCCTCCCTCCTCCCTCCCCATACCATCCCTCTGGGTCGTCCCAGTGCACCAGTCCCAAGCATCCAGCATCGTGCATTGAACCTGGACTGGCATTTCGTTTCATACATGACATTTCACATGTTTCAATGCCATTCTCCCAAATCTTGCCACCCTCTCCCTCTCCCACAGAGTCCATAAGCCTGTTCTATACATCAGTGTCTCTTTTGCTGTCTCGTATACAGGGTTATCGTTACCATCTTTCTAAATTCCATATATATGCGTTAGTATACTGTATTGGTGTTTGTCCTTCTGGCTTACTTCACTCTGTATAATAGGCTCCAGTTTCATCCACCTCATTAGAACTGATTCAAATGTATTCTTTTTAATGGCTGAGTAATACTCCATTGTGTATATGTACCACTGCTTTCTTATCCATTCATCTGCTGATGGACATCTAGGTTGCTTCCATGTCCTGGCTATTATAAACAGTGCTTCGATGAACATTGGGGTACACGTGTCTCTTTCCCTTCTGGTTTCCTCAGTGTGTATGCCCAGCAGTGGGATTGCTGGATCATAAGGCAGTTCTATTTCCAGTTTTTAAGGAATCTCACACTGTTCTCCATAGTGGCTGTACTAGTTTGCATTCCCACCAACAGTGTAAGAGGGTTCCCTTTTCTCCACACCCTCTCCAGCATTTATTATTTGTAGACTTTTGGATCGCAGCCATTCTGACTGGTGTGAAATGGTACCTCATAGTGGTTTTGATTTGCATTTCTCTGATAATGAGTGATGTTGAGCATCTTTTCATGTGTTTGTTAGCCATCTGTATGTCTTCTTTGGAGAAATGTCTATTTAGATCTTTGGCCCATTTTTTGATTGGGTCATTTATTTTTCTGGAGTTGAGCTGGAGGAGTTGCTTGTATATTTTTGAGATTAGTTGTTTGTCGGTTGCTTCATTTTATTATTATTTTCTCCCATTCTGAAGGCTGTCTTTTCACCTTGCTAATAGTTTCCTTTGATGTGCAGAAGCTTTTAAGTTTAATTAGGTCCCATTTGTTTATTTTTGCTTTTATTTCCAATATTCTGGGAGGTGGGTCATAGAGGATCCTGCTGTGATGTATGTCAGAGAGTGTTTTGCCTATGTTCTCCTCTAGGAGTTTTATAGTTTCTTAGAATTTCTATAGAATGACTTATGATATTAAACATCCTCTTATGTGCTATTGGCCATTTTTATATATTCTTTGGAGAAATGTCTATTCAGATCCTTTACTCATTTTTAATTAGGTTATTTGATTTTTATTACTGAGTTGCAAGAGTTCTTTTTGTTTGTTTTTTGTAAAAGTATATATCTAGAGACAACTTACTTATCAGATATCTGATTTGCAAAAATTTTTTTCCATTTTGTCAGTTGTCTTTTTACTCCCTTGATGATATCCTTTATTAAGACACACAAGTTTTAAATTTTGATGATATCCCATCGATCTGTTTTTTCTCTTATTTATTTTGTTTTTGGTGTCATATGAAAGAAATCAGTGACAAATCCAAGGTAATGCAGATTACCATCTACTTTAGAGGTCACAGAAATAAACCCCATACACTTATGGTCAGTTAATCTTTGATGAAAAAGGCAAGAATAGACAATGGAGAAAAGACAGTTTTCTCAGTAAGTGGTGCTGGAAAGCTGGACAGCCTCATGTAAATTAATGAAAGTAGAACATCCCCTCACCGTATACAAAAGTAAACTCAAAATGGTTTAATGACCTAAATATAAAACATGACATCATAAAATTCCTAGAAGAAAGCATAGGCAAAACATTCTCTAACATAAACCACAACAACATTATGTTAGATCAGTCTCCTAAAACCAAAGAAATAAAAGCAAAAGAAATGAGACCTAATGAAACTTAAAAGTTTTTGCATAGCAAAAGAAGTCATCAACAAACAAAAAGACAACCTACAGAGAAAATATTTGCAAACAGTAGGAAAGACAAGGGGTTAATTTCCAAAATATACAAACAGCTCATATAACTCAGTATCACAAAACCAAACAACCCAATAAAAAAAATGAGTGGAAGACCTAAACAGACATTTCTCCAAAGAAGACATACAGATGGCCAATAGGCACATGAAAAGATGTTCAACATCACTAATTGTTAGAGAAATACAAATTAAAACCACAATGAGGTATAACCTCACACTATCATCAAAGAGTCTACAAATAATAAATGCTGGAGAGGGTGTGGAGAAAAAGGAACCCTTTCACATCGTTGGTGGAAGTGTAAATTGGTGCAGCCACCAGGGAAGGTTATGGAGGCGCCTTTAAAACTAAAAATAGAACCGCATGGTCCAGCAATGCCACTCCTAGACACACATCTGGAAAAGAAAAAACTCTAATTTGAGAAGATTTATGTACCCCGATATTCACAGTTGCACTATTTACAATAGCCAAGACACAGAAGCAACCTAAGTGTCCATCAACAGATGAATGGATAAAGAAGATGTAGCATATATATATATAATTATTATATTGTGTGATTTATATATATATAAATATATATATTATATTTATATATAATATTAATAATATATAATTATTACATAATATATATAATATATATTATATATATATATATTATATTATATATATTACACAATATAATATTACTTAGGCATAAAAAGAGTAAACAAAATATTGCCATTTTGAGCAACAGGGATGACCCCTACAGAGTATCATACTAAACGAAGTGAGTCAAATAAAAAAAAGACAAATATTATATCACTTATATGTGGAATCTAAAAAATGGTACCAACGAAGTTATCTACAAAACACGGATAGACTTGCAGACAGAAAACAAACTTGCCAAAGGGGAAAGGGAGGTGGGGAGGGATAAACTAGGAATACGGGATTAACAGAAGCACACTACTATATATAAAATAAGTAAGCAATAAAGATTTACTCTATAATACAGGGAAAAGTATTCAATATCTTATATAACCTATGATAGATGATAATCTGAAATATATATATATAGCTGAATCAATTTGCTGTATATTCAAACTAGCACAACATTATAAATTAACTATACTTCAACTAAAAGAAGATTTATATCTATTTTTTCTTCTAAGAGTTTTATACTCTTAGTTCTCACATTTAGGTCTTTGGTTCACTTGGAGTCAATCTTTGTATATGATGTGAGGTAGGGTTTCAACTTCATTCTTTTGAATGTGACTATTCAGTTGTCTCAGCATCATTTGTTGAAGAGGCTATTTTTCTCCATTGAATTGTCCTGGTATCCTTCCAAACAATTTAAAAAGACAGAACACCATAAAATTTGATATTTTCAGGATTGGAATTTCTTTGGAATTTGACTTAGGAATTTCTACTGGTTAGGCTTCTTAGCTGTAGACTGTAGAATGCATTTTAGCTATTTTAATTGGGAAGGTATTTCTTAAATCATTGTTGGAAGGAAAAAAAGAGGCAGAGGTTTAAGGTCAGAGGTTCTTAAACTTGGCTGCACATTTAATCACCTGGGAGCTAATGCCCATATTATACCCTGTACCATATATCAGACTATCTAGAGTAGAATCCAGGTGTTAATTTTTCTTTAAAAAGTCTTAAGTGATTCTAATGCATAGTCAAGACTGAGAATCAGTACTCTAGACTGACCTCCTAGAAATAATATTTAGAACCACACTGCTGAATTTGCCTGGTGGGGGAGCTGCTACCATCACAGATCTTAGAACGACATGGCTTCTTCCATAATCTGCAAGGTCCCAGGAGGACACCTGTGGTAGCAAAAATGTCCTTTCAGTGCCTGGCCTTAGGCAGCTCTTTCTGAATCAAATTCACACTGGTGCATTTGAAAGATAGAACCTGTCACATGCCCACAAATAGCAGCAACAAAATCTAGGAAAATGGTTTATTTAGACTTTTTAGTGGGAAAATGGAATTCACAATATATAGAACTATTCAAATATGATGAGAATGTTTAAAAAAAAAAAAAAGTTTTGGAATAACCGAGAAAGACAAATGTCTTCTGCAGTGTTGACTAATTAGTTATAAATCTGGACATGAGTCACAGGCTCCCGGGAAACTTTCCAATAATAAAGATTCCCAGACCAACCCCCTGGAGAAGCTGATTCAGTAGGTTTGTGTGAATTCTGGATTCTGCTGGGTCTGGGAGTTTTGAGAGCCAACTTTGAATGTTTGTCCTCCAATCAGAAGCCTTAATTAAGGATTATCTCTATCCCATTAGAGATAGCCTTAATCTGCACATGTCTCCAGAGAAGCAACAGAGTGATGTAGACTCACACTAAAGTGTCAAAGACTAAATAGTGTCTTTGGCTAGGATCTTAATCACAGGAATGGTGTGAGGAAAGAGGTCTAGTCTGGTAAGTATTAGGAATATGGTATTTCTTGATTCTCTAGGATGACCATAATGGTATAGTTTAAAAAGTCATTTTCAATATTTGAAGGCAAATAAAAAAACTCCCTTACTATTTTCATAATGAAAACAACTACAAGTAAAACGAGGTAAAATCTCCCAGGCTGGTGGGGGTACGTAGAAGATAATGATTTCTAAGTGGGAGTATGTGTGTGATTTTTATATTTATCTAAATAAGGCATGTGTTCAAAAAAGTTGGGTAACACTGCCCTAAACCATCTGGTCCTTCCTTTTTTTGGGGAAGAGAGGGTGTGAGTGAATTCAAAGTGAAGTGGGAGGGGAGCCCTCTGATGGCCATGTATTCCAACAGCTGCCCTTTGTACCCAGCAAAAGTACTTCTTCTAAAAGATTATAATTTTAAGTACTCTCTAGTGTCTTTAATGTACAACTTTTAAAAGTGACTAGAGCCACCGGCTGTAGCCTACGTGACCATCACATCTTATTTCATGTGCTGTATATTCACCATGTCCTGGGTCAGGGCCACTTCAAATCACTCTTTCCCGGAAAGCACATTGTTTTTTATCAACAGCTTGATTTACAACCAGCAAAAATCCATAGCCCTCTGTGACCCTTCTAAAAGGACTGCCTTTCATACCGTATCCTCTTCAGAGGGAATAAAACACCCTCATTTCTTCTATCAGTGCATTGGCTAGAAACACTACCTGGACCAGTGGTTTATTTGAGAGAGGCTTGTGCAGAGGCAAAGAGGCCTGGAAGATAGAGAGCTGATTGCAGAATGCAGCCGAGACCAATATATAACAGCCTATTCTCTGCAGTGAAAACGAGAATAGGAATTTGTATGCATTCATAAAGGCAGTTTAGGCTGGCAGACAGCATACTCTAAACCATACTGATTCTCATAACCTTTCTCCACATGTTTTTATAACCTCATGATATGTCATTAAGGTGGGGATATGGAAGGAAAGATTGGCCAGAAGAATAAATCAGTTACATATTTAATTTTCTAGAAAAAAAATCCCTAGCAATTTGACAGGTCCTTGCCAACACCTATTAAAACTAACCTTTAAAGAAAGAAAAATGGACAGAGTTGCCTATGGTGTGGTGTTTTCTCTTTGTTTGGCTAACGTAAGTCAGGGGGCTAGCAGGAAATCATAAGGGAAAGGAATCCAAATCAAACCAAATCTGCTCTATCAGTCATGGTTGCTTTAGTAAAACTCACTTTATACCAAAAAGTCAGTTGTTCATTTGCAGAATGGGGGCAGGACGGCTTTATTTTATATAGTCTAAACAAGAGCTGTGATGAATTAACTTTTAGTTGCTTGTGATTAAATAGGGAATCTGGATGAATATTCCTGGAGCAGGGAGCATGGCATTAGAGTGGAACGAAGTTCACTATACCAGTAGGACAAAGAAAAGGAGAAGCTGTGTCAGCCTGCAGACTCTGACTGTTGCTCCGAGAACTACGGGTTCAAATTCTTGGGATAGATTCCTTTTCCCTCAGAAGTGGAGGAAAGAAGGTGCCACCTCTGGCTAAACTTAAAACAGCATTATAGCACCTCTCAGGTATAGAAATGCAAACACAGCACTATAGAAGACCCTGTAAAATGTCAGGAAGGATTGATTGGCAAAGACTAAAGTGAATGCTAACACTCACACTGGGAAGGATATAGTGACATAGACATTTTCATATAGTGCTAGTGGGAATATTGCTACAGTCTTTCTGGAGGGCATTTACACACTTTTATAAAAACTGTAAATGTGTATTTCCTTTGACCCAGAAATTCCATTCTAGGATTTTCTTGAACAACGAAACAAGGATGTGAGCACAAGGATGTTCCTCCCAATATTTTTATAATAGGAACAACCTAAGTAGAGAATATAGTGTATATAGAGAATATAGAGTATAGTTATGTAAACTATAATGAATCCATACAAAAGCATACTATGTAACCACTATAAATGATGCCTGAAAAGACATCTAGAAAAATGTAAAGAGGTTTCTCTGGGTGGTAAAATTTCAAGATTTTTTTAAAATAAAGGGAAAGGAAACAAATTCAGGAAGAACTTCTTGCCCTTCAATGACTGCAAAATACAACTATTTCCTTCTTTAGTAGTAGGAACCTGCCTATGAGGCATCCATGATTATGGATAAAGATATTTGCTGCATTTTTCCCGTTTAGAGGAGAAGCCTTGTCTAATTAACTCTCAACTCATGAAGTTTAGAGGACAATAGCTTCGATGAGGGAAAATTTTCTAGAGATTCTGTGTTTATTCATAAAATAGATATTCATTGAATGAATGAAGTGAATGCTTTGTAGAGATAAAAGGGACAAGAGAAACCATTCAAATTCTCATTCTACAAACAAGGTGTTTGAAGTCAACAACTAGAGACTTACATAGCTAGCGACAGATGTATACCTGTCAGTTGGTAGTATACCAGTGCACTCAACACTGCCAAGATCCACTGTGACTTCACCAGATTAAGAGAGATCTGTGATTTCTCAGGTCCCCTCCACCTCCGGGTCACTAAGTTCTGTAAGGGCTACTTGGATGTGATGACAACTATTGGCAAGATGCTGTTTAAGGTAGAGATTTAACTTGGAGCTATTGATAGCCACAGTACTTTATGCATGGGTGATGTCAATAAATTTTGGTCACTGGTAATCAAGATGAGGATGCTGCTTCTTCTGCCCTTGGAAGGGACACACTGAGCATCCTTTACACGATGTCCAGGCCCGGTGACTGTAGGCCTTGAAAGTTCAGCCAGAGTGAGGCTGTGGTATGCAGCTTAGGAGGCAGTTTTCTTTTTCCGCCTAAAGGACCTAGCCCCTGCAAAGTTGTAAGGTATATGGGTTAGTATACCTCCATTAGTAATCTTTTTTTTTTAATTGTATGTGTTTTATTTATTTTTTTTTTTAATTGAAGGATGATTGCTTTACAGAGTTTTGTTTTCTGTCAAACCTCGACATGAATCAGCCATAGGTATACATACATCCTCTCCCTTTTAAACTTCCCTCCCATCTCCCTCCCCATCCCACCCCTCTAGATTGATAAAGAGCCCCATTTGAGCTTCCTTAGCCATACAGCAAATTCCTATTGGTTACCTATTTTACATATGGCACCCATTAGTATTCTTTTTCAGTTTTTCTCTTCTCTACCTATTGCTTTTACTACATCTTTCTCGTCCCATGTTTGCCAAACACCTTCCAAGCACCAATCCTAAGTCCATTTTGAAAGACCATAATGGTATTAAATAAATCTATGGTTTCTATACCAAATTAAAAAGTATTTCATTATAGAAGATCTCAAATATACATGAAAATAGCAATAGTATCTATGTCCCCATTACTTGGTCTCATCAGTTGTCAGAATTTTGCCAGTCTTATTTCAACTATTCCCTTTTTAACATTTTTTTGGGGGAGTATTTTAAAGCACATCCCAGACATCGTGTTTTAGCTTTAGAATGAATCTTTGCCTAAGAAGGAATTTCTAAAGACACAATCGATGTACTGTTAATTCACAAGCAAATTAATAATAATTCCTTAATATTATCTAACACTCAATTCATGTTTAGGGTTCACCTATTTCCTCAAAAATATATTTTTATAATTAATTTGTTTGACTTTGGATCAAAACAAGGTCTATATGTTGCAGCTGGTTGGTATATATTTCCCAAGTGTTTAAAAATGATCTGTCTTTATTGAGGTAAAATATAACATAAAATTAATGTTAATTTTAATTTTTTTAATATTTATTTTTTGTTTACTTATTTGGCTGCATTGGGTCTTAGTTGCGGCGTGTGGGATCATAAGTTCTGGCATGTAAATTCTTAGGTGCAGCATATGGGATCTAGTTCCCAGACCAGAGATCAAACCCAGGCCCCCTGCATTGGGAACACAGAGCCTTAGCCCACTGGATCATGGGGAACATGCCCCAGATTAATCATTTTAAAGTGAACAAATCACAATCACAATCCTGTGCAACCACCATGTCTATCTAGTTCTAAAACATTTCATTATCCCTAGAATCCCCTTAAACAGTGGCTCTCCTTTCCTGCCTCCTGCCAGCACGTGGCAACCACCAATCTGCTTTCTATTATTATGGATCTACCAGTCCTGAATATTTCGTGAAATGGAATCATACAGCATATGACCTTTTGTGTGTGGCTTTATTCTCCCTGAGCATAATGTTTTCAAGATTCATCCATGTTGTGCAGTGTATCAGTACTTTGTTCCTTTTTATGGCCAAATAATATCTCATTGTGTGTATATACCACAATTTGTTTATCCATTCATTTGTTGTTGGGCATTTGGGATGTTTTCATCTTTAGCTATTTTGAACAATGCTGCTGTAAACATGCTTGTGCGTGTATTTGTTTGAGTACCAGTTTTCAATTCTTCTGAGCATATACCCAGAAGAATTGCTGGGTCATAGCAAATTTATGGTTACCTTTTTGAAGAACTGCCAAACTGGTTCCACAGGAACCTCACCGTTTTACATATCCACCAGCAATGTATGAGAGTGCAAGTTTCTCCACATCTTGCCAACACTTGCTATTTTCTACCTTAAACAAAACAAAACAAAACTGTAGCCTTCCTGGTGGGTGTGAAGTGGTATCTCATTGTGGGTTTGATTTTCATTTCCCTAGTAACTAATGACTTGTGCTTCTAGGCCACTTGTATATCTTATTTGGAGAAATGTCTTTTCAAGTCTTTTGTCCATTTTTAAATTGGATTGTCTTTAAGTTATTGTTGTAAATCTTTAAAGATTAGTATAATAGTTTCCCTTTCCAGATTATTTATTTGTTGGACAAATCCAGTCATTCGTCCTATAGGATTTCCCTCATTCTGTATTTGGCTAACTATTTTTTCCACATGGTGAAATTTAAGTTGTTTCTCTATCTCCTTATTTCCCATTAACAGATACTTTACAACTAGAGGCTTGATTAAACTCACTTTTGTTGTTGTCTTCGTATAGAGGTACTTCATAGTGGTCCCATATCCTTCCTATAGCATTATATGGAGGATCACATAATACCTACTTTTCCAGTATTTAATTATCTAAACTGTATATTGAGGAACTCTAAGGTTCTTCAGTGTTACTTATGGGGACTTGCACATGTTTAATTTAAACTTCATCAAAAATATAAAATTGACTATTGTTTTTCTGGATTTCATCAGATTGAAGAGAAAGTCAAGTAGGTAAGCTTCAGGCTTCCATCCAGCTTCAGCCAGAGTCACTGTAGTTTTATATATTGGAGTTCTAAGTAAGATTTAATTAGAAAAACTATTACATTAATTTTTAGAGATACGGAATAAAATGAACATGATAATAAAATGAATCCTTCTAAACTGTTAGCTTATTGTATGACCCTTTCCAGAGTTATTTATGTCATAACTGGGGACTTTGGAAGCCAGAAAGGCCTTGAGACTCAATGGGAAAAAAGTTCTTTAATGCAAGCAATGGGTGTATCTGGTGGGAGACAGAGCAGTCTTCTTGGTAACCCTTGAACTATACATCATAGGGATTGCTGTAGTATCCCCAAATCTAAGGGTGCCTCCCATTCATAAATGTCTTTGCCTCTTTAAATGAAAGTGGATTTGAATAACAGGAACTCACATTTTAGTCAAGCCTACTGCTTTATGAGAAGACCAAGGTCAAAATGGAAGATATGTGAGGCGGGAAAAACTGAGAATCTTGCAATTGGCTCTGATGTGGTATATAGATGCCCTTTGGGTGACTTTTGCAGAAAAGATCTCTAATTTTGGTCACAAGAAAAGATCCTCTATCTTTCTGATACAGAATATACACACTCTCTGTGATACCTTAAATCAGTACCTGATTGTCTCCAGATGCTGTTCCTAGTATTCCATTAAAACTGAGCTCCTTTCTATAACTGAATGTTGAACACATCAAGGTGATGGATAGCACATCAGTCCCTTATCCCCGCGATTTTGGAGGCAAAGTCTTCGGTCTTCTTGTGGCTAAAAGGAGATTTATGAACCTTTGCCTCAATTCTAGTTTAATCTTCAAGTGTCTTGCTTTTTTAATCATCAAAGAATTGTAAAGTCTGCCCTTCATGGAACTAGGAATAGCAGAAGGAACACATAGCTGGATTTCATTGCAGGCAGATGGGCAGAGCACTAAGCTCCCATATTTCCTGTGAGATGAAAAGACTCCTGATTATCCTGTTCCTTTACTCTGTAGTATTGTTTCAGGAAGATCTTGCCAGTGGATCAAATGCTTTAGCCAGAGTCTACTTATGTTACCATTACTATCATCCTTATCATCATCATCATGCCTATATTCCAACATGATGTTAGAAAAGAGGGACAATTACTGCCTCACTTGACCTTCTGAAGCTGATTTTACTTCACTTTTTTTTAAAATCATTTTTTTTTTTGACTGTGTTGAATCTTTGCTGTTGCTTGAGGGCTTTCTCTAGTTGTGGTGAGCAGGGGCTACTCTTCAGTTGCCGTGCACGGGTTTCTCATTGCAGTGGCTTCTCTTGTGCTGGAGCACAGGCTCTGTGTCTCTCGTGTGCAGGCTTCAGTAGTTTCAGCATGGGGGCTCAGCAGTTGCAGCTTCTAGGCTCTAAAACACGGGCTGAATAGTTGAGGCTCATGGGCTTAGTTGCTCCCCGACATGTTGTATCTTCCTGGATCAGGGATTGAACCCATGTCTCCTGCATTGGCAGGTGGATTCTTTACCACTGAGCCCCCAGGGAAGCCCTGAAGCTGATTTTAAGAGGGTCACAGAAACAAGGGAAGAGAAGCAGCCAAACCAAGGCTCAGATCAGTGGCTGGGCCCACAAATTCCAAATTTACTATAGGAACTCAATCGCCTTTCTGGTTGCCCAGAATTCTTATGAATTGTCCATGAAGATTTAGGTTAAATTTCATCAACTTTCGGCTTCCCTTGTGGCTCAGCTGGTAAAGAATTTGTCTGCAATGCAGGAGATCTGGGTTTGATCCCTGGGTTGGGAAGATCCCCTGGAGAATGGAAAGGCTATCCACTCCAGTCTTCTGGCCTGGAGAATTCCATGGGCTGTATAGTCCATGGGGACACAGAGAGTAGGACATGACTAAACAACTTTCACTCATTCATCAACTTTTATCCAAACTGAAAAATATATACAGTAACAGTGGCTTTTTAGATACGAATGTCAAGGTTTATCAGTTCCCAAGCCTTTTCTGAAGGTTAAAGAAGAGAGTGAAAAAGATGGCTTAAAGCTCAACATTCAAAAAATGAAGATCATGGCATTTAGTCCCATCACTTCATGGCAATTTAGATGGGGAAAAAAATTGAAACAGTGGCAGATTTTATTTTCTTGGGCTCCAAAATCACTGCAGATGGTGACTGCAACCATGAAATTAAAAAGATGCTGCTTGTTGGAAAAAAGTTATGACAAATCTAGACAGCGTATTAAAAAGCAGAGACATCACTTTGTTGACAAAGGTCTGTATAGTCAAAGCTGTGGTTTTTCCAGTAATCATGTATGGATGTGAGAGTTGGACTATAAAGAAGGCTGAGCACTGAAGAAGTGATGCTTTTGAACTGTGGTGTTGGAGAAGACCCTTGAAGTCCCTTGGATGGCAAGGAGATCAAACCAGTCAATCCTAAAGTAAATCAATGCTGAATATTCATTGGAAGGACTGATGCTGAAGCTGAAGTTCCACTACTCTGGCCACCTGATGTGAAGAGCTGACTCATTGGAAAAGACCCTCATGCTGAGAAAGATTGAGGGCAGGTGGAGAAAGGGGAAACAGAGGATGAGATTGTTGGATGGCATCACTGAATCAATGGACATGAGTTTTAGCATACTCCAGGAGATATGAAGGACAGGGAAACCCAGCGTGCTGAAGTTTATGGGGTCGCAAAGAGTCCAGCATGACTTAGCAATTGAACAGCAACAACAACAAAGCCCTTTCCCCAAGTCTGTCCCTAACTAATAGCTTTCACGGTGATGATTGCAAGCCAAGGACAGAAATAGTGTTAGAAGGAAGGTTGAACCCAATCACACCCAGAAAATAAAGCTGCATAACAGGCCTTCTAGAGGGCTTTCTCCCTGTTCACCAGGCTGCATCCCTTTTGGTATAGAAACCATATTCTGTACGTATAGGTTTAGATATAAAATGTTCATTACAGTGAAGAAAACTGGAGAGAAACTAAATGCTCAACAGTGGGAAGACAGGGAAGTATAACTGCATTTTGAAACATTAAAAAAGTTGCTGCATAAAATTGATTGATGTGGGAAGATGTTCATGATAAATCAGTTGAAAAATAAGGCGGGGGAATTTTACATATTTATAATTTTTCTTTTTAGTTTTGGATATTTTTAGTCTTGAAGGAACTATGTGTTCTTTATTTGGAAGGACCAGGGAGGTTCTATTCTAAGCCTTTTTGTACATTTGCATGGATTGGCTTATTGGATTAGCTCTCTGTGGAAGCCACAGACATCTTGGACCAATGGAAATGAGGCAGAGAGTGAAAATGTTTCAACTTGGGAAGAGGAAAGAAAGGACAAGTCTAGATGACACTGGAACATCCTCAGTACTGCCTGGGAAAGTGCCTGTGAACGGAGTAAATTGAGGCTTGATTTGATGCATCAAATTCCAAGCTTTGAGATATTCACAGTTTAAGTACCATCAACAAGAGGGTAAGTGGAATAATATCAGGACCCAGCCCTGACCTAAGGTAGGATAGGAGTGATCTTGTAATGTATCTGGTTTTGTTGTAGTTATTTTAACCTTTTAATCTTCTTTCTTTACCTGCTTGGTTCTGGCTGAGGAGACTTGATAGTGTGTATCTCAGGAGTAAAGTTGTAAGCATCAGTCAGATGGAAAAACAATGGGTTCATGTATACAGAGGGTGATAATAGGGACACCAAACATTTGGATCTTCTTTTCAAGTGGCAGCTCACTGCCCTAAATGCACTGCCCCAGGTAGAAACACAGGTTAAGATTTGGAGGCTAACATCAAAGATAGGGTGCTTTGTTTCTACAAGTAAAAAGCAACTTGTGGTGTTACTGCAAATATATCTGAACTGTGTTGGCAACTTCAGAGGAATTCATTAGGAGATTTCCCATTAAAGTTCCTGGAAGTTTGCTCAATCCATAAAGGTGTTTTTATAAATGTAAGACCAGGAGGAATTTTAACAAAGGCCTCCTATTAGGTAACTGGACCAGGAGAACTATATTAAAGGAGAGAGCAATTTCTTGTGATTCATCTCTTGGGGGCAAAGTTCCTAACTCTTTTCATCTGTTTCTTCTTCATTATAATGGTACTTATAATACCCAAGATTACAGGGACATTGAGAGGATTAAATAACATTATTTGTGAACAATATTGTTGTTCACTGTTGTTGAACAATAATATTGTTCTAATATTATTGGAATTAAATAACATTAATTCCTTTATAGGTAAAACAAAATGCTCAGAATTAACATCTGAATCAAAGTCTGCGATACCTGCTGTAGAAGGATTCTAGGTTCTTCCCAAGTGAATCATACCTAAAAGACAAGCTGTAGAAGAGGAAGGTAAACTCAATGTACTCTTGAGGTTCAGAAAGAACATAATGGTGGGATGTTGAAGGGAAGGTCAGAATTTGAATAAGAATTGAAAGAAATAGTCTCTCATCCCCAGTGTTTTAATGATCTCACTTGGTCTTAAGTAGTGAAACCTACAGAATCTGGTAAAATTTTGAAATTTTCTGAAATGTTGCTCAAAAAGACAAGAAAAAAGGGAACAGCTATTGTTGGACAGATGAAATGATGTATTAATACATATACTCACTATTGAATCTTGAGCAAGATCTACCATGATTACTATCTAGCTTCCAGTCTAGAGGCCAGTTCAGCCAAATATTTTGTTCATGCTTTTTAAAACTCAGTGGTAAGTACATAAAAATGTCCACAACACAGATGAGGTTGTTAAATTCTTTCTTAAGAACAAGACAAAAAGGAGAAGTGATTTACTGGAGTATGTTGCATGTTGCTGGGTTTGTTTTTTATTTTTATTTTTGCTCTTCCAATTCCCAAAGTCCACAGCAGCCTGTCTAGTTGAATCTTGATTTGTTTTGTCTCATATGAATGTGAACATCCACCCTCCCAGAAGAAATGGTAAATAGCTGTACACATCTATACCACGAAGTGGTCATAAATAAGGATCATTTATAGGGCTTGTGGGAGGGCAACTTTTTGGCTTAGAGAACTGCCTGCAGCTACACTGTTCTATGAAGTTTTCTGTAACTAAAGGAACCAAAATATTGTTTTTTTGTTGTCATTGTTTAAAATTATTATTTTAAAATAACATGTACATACATATAGTAAAAAAAAAAAAAGAAATTGATATGTTATAGAATGGTGTTAAATGAAAAAGCTCTATGTCTGCCACAGTGGTAACCACTTAAAAATGATTGGTTTTAGGCGACACAAATCATGCATGAACATGTTCTTGTAAAAATTTTAAACCTCACAGATAAAGTTAGAGTCCTCCTTGACCATCACCCCAATTACATTCCCCGCCTCAGGAGTCACCACCTTTGTTAACAGTGGTGGGTTTCCTCTCAGATCTTTATAATCTTTAAATGTATGTTTATTTTGATTTCTATTGTGCACAGATGGTATACTTTGACATCCTTCCATGTCAGTGCATATATACATTTCACTTCTTCAAACTGTTGTGTAATATCACTCTGCCATTATTTATTTACATACAGTGAACACTTAGATATTCCCAACTTTTTGTTATTACAACACAGAACTGCAATGAGTTTCATTGTCTCTAGTTCCTAGTACACATGTGGAAGGGGTTTTCTAGAATAGATGGGAAGTATCCATTTTTAGCCATTTCTATTTTGAGTTTTTCTGTTGTTCACCATGATCGTTCAAAATCATATCCTAATCATTTATTTCCTGATTTACCAAGTTTAGATCTTATTAATTGACTCCTTACTATGAAAGAAGGATAAGGAATTTAGCTATAGAAAAGAAATGCAAAAAAGCAAAATGGCTGTCTGGGGAGGCCTTACAAATAGCTGTGAAAAGAAGAGAAGCGAAAAGCAAAGGAGAAAAGGAAAGATATAAACATCTGAATGCAGAGTTCCAAAGAATAGCAAGAAGAGATAAGAAAGCCTTCTTCAGCGATCAATGCAAAGAAATAGAGGAAAACAACAGAATGGGAAAGACTAGGGATCTCTTCAAGAAAATCAGAGATACCAAAGGAACATTTCATGCAAAGATGAGCTCGATAAAGGACAGAAATGGTATGGACCTAACAGAAGCAGAAGATATTAAGAAGAGATGGCAAGAATACACAGAAGAACTGTACAAAAAAGATCTTCACGACCCAGATAATCATGATGGTGTGATCACTGACCTAGAGCCAGACATCCTGGAATGTGAAGTCAAGTGGGCCTTAGAAAGCATCACTACAAACAAAGCTAGTAGAGGTGATGGAATTCCAGTTGAGCTATTCCAAATCCTGAAAGATGATGCTGTGAAAGTGCTGCACTCAATATGCCAGCATATTTGGAAAACTAAGCAGTGGCCACAGGACTGGAAAAGGTCAGTTTTCATTCCAGTCCGAAAGAAAGGCAATGCCAGAGAATGCTCAAACTACCTCACAATTGCACTCATCTCACATGCTAGTAAAGTAATGCTCAAAATTCTCCAAGCCAGGCTTCAGCAATATGTGAACCGTGAACTTCCTGATGTTCAAGCTGGTTTTAGAAAAGGCAGAGGAACCAGAGATCAAATTGCCAACATCCACTGGATCATGGAAAAAGCAAGAGAGTTCCAGAAAAACATCTATTTCTGCTTTATTGACTATGCCAAAGCCTTTGACTATGTGCATCACAATAAACTGTGGAAAATTCTTCAAGAGATGGGAATACCAGACCACCTGATCTGCCTCTTGAGAAATCTGTATGCAGGTCAGGAAGCAACAGTTAGAACTGGACATGGAACAACAGACTGGTTCCAAATAGGAAAAGGAGTACGTCAAGGCTGTATATTGTCACCCTGCTTATTTAACTTATATGCAGAGTACATCATGAGAAATGCTGGACTGGAAAAAACACAAGCTGGAATCAAGATAGCCGGGAGAAATATCAATAACCTCAGATATGCAGATAACACCACCCTTATGGCAGAAAGTGAAGAGGAACTCAAAAGCCTCTTGATGAAAGTGAAAGTGGAGAGTGAAAAAATTGGCTTAAAGCTCAACATTCAGAAAACTAAGATCATGGCATCTGGTCCCACCACTTCATGGGAAATAGATGGGGAAACAGTGGAAACAGTGTCAGACTTTATTTTTCTGGGCTCCAAAATCACTACAGATGGTGACTGCAGCCATGAAATTAAAAGACTCTTACTCCTTGGAAGGAAAGTTATGACCAACCTAGATAGCATATTCAAAAGCAGAGACATTACTTTGCCATCAAAGGTTCGTCTAGTCAAGGCTATGGTTTTTCCTGTGGTCATGTATGGATGTGAGAGTTGGACTGTGAAGAAGGCTGAGTGCCAAAGAATTGATACTTTTGAACTGTGGTTTTGGAGAAGACTCTTGAGAGTCCCTTGGATTGCAAGGAGATCCAACCAGTCCATTCTGAAGGAGATCAGTCCTGGGATTTCTTTAGAAGGAATGATGCTAAAGCTGAAACTCCAGTACTTTGGCCACCTCATGCGAAGAGTTGACTCATTGGAAAAGACTCTGATGCTGGGAGGGATTGGGGGCAGGAGGAGAAGGGGACGACAGAGGATGAGATGGCTGGATGGCATCACTGACTCGATGGATGTGAGTCTGAGTGAACTCCGGGAGTTGGTGATGGACAGGGAGGCCTGGCATGCTGTGATTCATGGGGTCACAAAGAGTCAGACACGACTGAGCGACTGATCTCATCTGATCTGATCTGACTTTTCATCTCCTTTGTATTTCCAAGTTTTGTTAGTTGTATTTTTATCATTGGTTCTTCTATTACTTTTATGACTTTACGTAACACACTTCAATGTCTAATTCTTTTTTAAACAACTTTAGACAATATCTTTTGATTCTCTGTTGTGAATATATTAACAGCTCTGCTTCATCCTCCTCTCCTCCCAAGTTCTGTCAGCTACAGTATTACTTTCATCTTGTCCAGGTTTATTGTCTTTACCTTTTATTCTACAGCTGTACAATCCTCCATGGCTTCTCTGTGGACTGATTCTAAAAATTGGAAACTTTTGGACAATGTCTTAATATTATGACTCTTTAAATAATATTCTTGATATACCCAAATATTGTTCCTGAAACCTTGGAGGAGTTGAACTGTTCAAAGAAACCTGCTCCTGCAACGAGGTCAAGTTCATTACATTTTCTTATACTCTACCATATCCTGGAATTCATGTTATTTTAGTTTGGTGTATGGAGCATAACTGTCTAACAAAGTTCTACTTCTGACATTTCTAATTTTCCTTTCTTCCTTACTTTTTCTCCCCCATCACTTCTTATCCAACTCTGCCTTCATTCTTTCTATGCATTTGAGACTCAATTTTACCTGTAAATAAGGTCTTATCCACTTTCTATTTTCCAGAAAGTCATCACATTCTCTGGTTCTCTCTCTTATTCTCTTTTGTAGATCTTTGCTTTTGTTTTAGTATAGAGGACGGGAATTTAAATATATCAATTCAGACATCTATTCTGAACCAAACAAAGCAGGAATTTTTAAAAAGCTTCCTTCAAACTCCACTGTCTGCTTGAAAGCATTTTCCAGTTTTAGCAAACTAGGCAACTCTTAGTTTTCTAATGAGCTAGAGACAGGTGAGAGTAGTCTATTATCCAAATCGTAAAACCAAACTCTAAAATCTGTCAAAAATGGTGTTCACCACTGACTCTGTTATAAGATACCTCATCTAAAATCATGACCTCTACATCATATCTGTAAGTCCCGGCTAAGAAGGGGAGGGACTGAAGGAAGACTCAGTGTCCTTGGCAGAGCTACAGGGCTAGACTTCTTAATGGCTCATCCTTTTCGTGTTGTCCCAGAGAACTGACACTGCCAGTAGCCCAGGGGAAGGCAGGATGCCCCAGCAGTAAAAATTTGGGATTCCGACACTTTGTAGCTGTGTGATTTTTTTTACTACTTCATTTCTTAAGCTTCCACTTCCTCATCTGCAAGGTAGGGGTGATAACAGCGCCCCTCTCATAGGATTGTTGCTGTTGTGTTAGTTGCCTAGTCATGTCCGACTTTTTGTGACCCCATGGAATACTAGAGTGGGTTGCCATTCCCTTTTCCAGGAGATCTTCCCGACCCAGGGATCAAACCTGTGTCTCCTGTATTGCAAGGAGATTCTTTACTGTCTGAGCCACCAGGGAAGGCCCATGGTTTTGTTATGGTGGTTAAATGCAATAATATATATAAAGCCAACACCAACACTTGGTGCCAACACACAGTAAATATCCAATAAATGTTAGCTATTTTTATAAAGAACCTTGCATTCTGAATATATACTGTCCTTTATGGGAAGTCTCAGGAAATAAAGTATATGGTTCTCAACCTTGTGGAGTTCCCAGTCTAAGCAATGACCAATATTTTCACTCTGTGGAGCGTCACATATAGCATGAGTTTAATGGATATCTGTTGTATGTTAAGTTGCTTCAGTCGTGTCTGACTCTGTGCAACCCCATAGATGGCAGCCCATCAGGCTCCCCTGTCCCTGAGATTCTCCAGGCAAGAACACTGGAGTGGGTTGCCATTTCCTTCTCCAATGCATGAAAGTGGAAAGTGAAAGTGAAGTCGCTCAGTCCTGTCCGACTCTTAGCGACCCCATGGACTGCAGCCTACCAGGCTCCTCCATCCATGGGATTTTCCAGGCAAGAGTACTGGAGTGTGGTGTTGTATAAATAGCTGAATAACCTTTGGTCTTGATGGAAGACCTGGCTTCTCCCCTCAGGGAATACTCAGATAAAGAGAAATAAGATACATATTATGTAAACAAGGACTGAGTATGCACTCATATGATAATTTATTCAACCAATATTTGTTACTCATTGGCTATATGAAGAAATTATATTAGGACATTTAACAAAACACAGTTCCTGACTTCAAGGGGTTTAAAGCCTAGTTGATAAGATTTGTGACAAAGAGTTGAAAGTGTTAGTTGGTCAGTTGTGTCCGATTCTGCAACCTCATGGACTGTAGCCCGCCAGGTTTCTCTGTCCGTGGAATTCTCCAGGCAAGAATACTTCTCCAGGGGATCTTAACCCAGGGATTGAACCTGGGTCTCCTGCATTGCAGGCAGATTCTTTGCCATCTGAGTCACCAGGAAAGCCCTAGATAAGATAAATACATTAAAGTGAGGGTATTACTGACCAGCTGGGACAAGGCAATTTTCAAGTTGCCTCATTCCCATGTCTTTCCCTGGTTCCCATCTATTTCTCATGTGTCTGGCAATGTTTATTTCCAAGGTAATAATAATAAAAAAAAATCAAGCAGACTGTGTCTGAAAAAGAAAAATGGAGATGGGTACACAGCTCCCTAACTGTCTGGATAAACCCATGGATTTAATCTCCCTGAAGGCAAATAAGCTGTCCAGAGAAACACATTGTTCCCACTGACTTCCTCACCCTGACCATTCATTGACTTCTTTCTGTGATCGAAACTCTTCACTACATTAGTCAACTTATAAATACATACTTCCAGGGAAGTTGGAAAAATCTTTTGTTTGTAAACTCCACCATTACCTCAAACTCAGTGTGTTATATTTCCAGAGGTAGAGAATGGTGTGGAGAAAAAAAATGAAACTAGACAAACATGAGATCAAATCTCATCTCATCTTCTTTTTAGATGAGTGACTCTTGGGCAAGTTAATTTAAGCTGAGTCTCAATGTCCTCTTAAAAAAATGAAAATAACAGTGCAATGTCAGAGATTGATAGTTTTTTCCTGCAAATCCAGCCTATCCTTCACCATGGTGTTACAACAGTTTTTAGCTGGTCATGAGGTTGCTTAGATAGAACATGCCTTCCATGGCCATGCGAATGAATTCTGGTTAAAGGGATGTTGATGGAAGCAAGTGCTGGTAAGTGTTTAACTATTAATAACTCACACACACACACACACAAACTCACAAAGTGCTACATATAAGGACATATGTTCAATGTTGATTTTACTGACTTCAATGATACATAATTTATAAATAATAATAGAGTATTCAGTGATGTATCATAAGCTCTTTACAGCCAGCTGAATATTACAGGCTGCTTTGGCTGATTGTTACTGAGCTCTCATATCTGCATGCAACCTGTGGTTCCAGTGCAACCATGATTTGACAAACGGAGCTCCATTCCAATTCACTCTTTTCCTGATAAATTTATTGTCATTAAATCTGAAATGTGATCTACCATTAAACTATTTTTATCCTCATATAAACTGTACTCATTAAATTGAAATTTCTTTCCATGTTAGCACCACATATTTCGGAACCTCATTATCTGTCAGTGAGGTGAGTGACTATTGTGCTGAATCGGATAATAGTTTTCAAATACTAGAAGAATATTTCCTTAATGTTCTGTGCTATTCATAATGTGATGGCCACAGACATACCACGTTTTTAGTTTAATCTACATTTTTTACGTTTTTCTCCATTATTTTTTTAGACAAGTAACAAAATAATAGATCAAACTCTGACTTGTAGCATTTGCTGATTTCTATGATGTAAATATTCTCATCATGACTGAGTTCAAACTACCAGCATGAGGTGACTGACCACAGAGTTGGGAAGAAATATGCAGTGTTTTCATCATATAAATGTGATAAATATGATTTCATATGTTAGCTGTTTGGAATTCTTTGAGTTGTCTCTTTATAGTTTCTTACCACTTTTACCATTGGTTTTTTTCTCTCTCTTACATGTAAGAACTCTTTGTATGTTACCTGTTATATCTATCACTAGAAGATAAGCTCCATGAATGTAGGAATACCATATAGACAAATAACAAAATAATAAATCAAACCCTGGCTTCTAGTATTTGCTAAATGTTTTATTCATCATGGTACCCAGTAGCATCTATTGCGTAAAAGGTGTTCAAACAAATGTTTGTTAAATGTTGCAAATATTTCCACAGACTATAATTTTTATTTTATTTATGCTTATTATTTTTTGCCTTTTCATTCATTGATTCTGAGCTTTCTGTCCTATTTAAGAATGCCTCTTTCATCCCAAGGTTGGTTATCCTCCTAAGTTTTCTAAAAGCTTTATTTTTTTTGTTACATTTAAATGTGGAATCCATCTGGGATTTATTTTCGTATATGACATGCATTTCTTCCAGATGGCCAGCCTATTGTGCTTCTTCTGTAAATAAATTATTTTTCTTTACTAAACTGAATTTCTACCTTTGTCGTACATTAAGTTCCCATGTATGCTGGACTCTATTTTTGGTACTCTAATTTGTTTCATTATGAATATTTCTGGAATTTATCATACCCTTTGATATACTGACTTTATAGTAATTACAGCATAATAACAGAGTACAATTGTAGTATTCCCTATATACTGTCCTAAACAATTTGGATTTAACCCTCACAAACCTCTTGTCAGATCGCTACTATGGTTGTTTCTATTGTTTAGTTGCTAAGTAATATCTGACTCTTTGCAACCCCATGAACCGCAGCACACCAGGCCTCCATGTCCATCATCAACTCCCGGAGTCCACACAAACCCATGTCCATTGAGTCGGTGATGCCATCCAACCATCTCATCCTCTGTCGTCCCCTTCTCCTCCTGCCTTCAATCTTTCCCAGCATCAGGGTCTTTTCCAATGAGTCATCCCTTCGCTTCAGGTGGCCAAAGTATTGGAGTTTCAACTTAAACATCAGTCCCTCCAATAAACACCCAGGACTGATCTCCTTTAGGATGAGCTGGTTGGATCTCCTTGCAGTCCAAGGGACTCTCAAGAGTCTTCTCTAACACCACAGTTCAAAAGCATCAATTCTTCAGTGCTCAGCTTTCTTTACAGTCCAACTCTCACATCCTTACATGACCACAGGAAAAACCATAGCATTGACTAGACAGACCTTTGTTGGCAAATTACTTTATGTGTTTGTCTCTGCTTTTTAATATGCTATCTAGGTTGGTCATAACTTTCCTTCCAAGGAGTAAGTGTCTTTTAATTTCATGGCTGCAGTCACCTTCTGCCATGATTTCGGAGCCCAGAAAAATAAAGTCAGCCACTGTTTCCATTGTTTCCCCATCTATTTGCCATGAAGTGATGGGGCCAGATGCCATGATCTTAGTTTTCTGATTGTTGAGCTTTAAGCCAACTTTTTCACTCTCCACTTTCACTTTCATCAAGAGGCTCTTTAGTTCTTCTTCACTTTCTGCCATAAGGGTGGTGTCATCTGCATATCTGAGGTTATTGATATTTCTCCTGGCAATCTTGATTCCAGCTTGTGCTTCCTCGAGCCCAACATTTCTCATGATGTACTCTGCATATAAGTTAAATAAGCAGGGTGACAATATACAGCCTTGACGTACTCCTTTTCCTATTTGGAACCAGTCTGTTGTTCCATGTCCAGTTCTAACTGTTGCTTCCTGACCTGCATTCAGATTTCTCAAGAGGCAGTTATCTTTCTCCTTCTGACTTGCTTCACTCTGTATAATAGGTTCTAAGTCCATCCATGTCATTAGAACTGACTCAAAGGCACTCCTTTTATGGCTGAGTAATATTCCATTGTGTATATGTACCACAACTTCTTTATACATTCATCTGTTGATGGACACCTAGGTGGCTTCCATGTTCTAGTTATTGTAAATAGTGCTGCAATGAACAATGGAATACATACGTCTTTTCCAATTTTGGTTTCTTCAGGGTATATGCCTAGGAGTGGGATTGCTGGGTCATATGGTGCTTTTATTCATAGTTTTTTAAGAAATCTCCATACCATCTTCCATAGTGGCTGTATCAGTTTCCATTGCCACCAACAGTGCAAGAGCATTCCTTTTTTCTCCACACCCTCTCCAGCATTTATTGTTTGTTGACTTTTTGGTGATGGCCATTCTAACCAGTGTGAAGTGATATCTCATTGTAATTTTGATTTGCATTTCTCTAATAATGAGTGATGTGTTTTTATGTGTTTGTTAGCCATTGGTATGTCTTCTTTGGAGAAATGTCTGTTTAGGACTTTTTCCCACTTTTTGATTGGGTTGTTTGTTTTTCTGGTATTGAGTTGTATGAGCTGCTTGTATGTTTTGGAAATTAATCCTTTGTCAGTTGTTTCATTTGCTATTATTTTCTCCCACTCTGAGGGAAGGTCTTTTCACCTTGCTTATAGTTTCCTTTACTGTGCAAGAGCTTTTAGTTTAATCAGGTCCCACTTGTTTACTTTGTTTTTATTTCCATTACTCTAGGAGGTGGGTCACAGAGGATCTTGCTTTGATTCATATCATCGAGTGTTCTACTTATGTTTTCCTCTAACAGTTTTATAGTTTCTGGTCTTACATTTAGGTCCTTAATCCATTTTGAGTTTATCTTCATGTATGGTGTTAAGAAGTGTTCTAATTTCATTCTTTTACATGTAGCTGTCCAGTGTTCCCAGAACCATTTATTGAAGAGGCTGTCTTTGCCCCATTGTATACTCTTGCCTCCTTTGTCAAATATAAGATATCCATATGTGCATGGATTTATTTCTGGGTTTTCTATCTTGTTCCATTGGTCTATATTTCTGTTTTTGTACCAGTACAATACTGTCTTGATGACTGTAGCTTTGTAGTATAATCTGAAGTCAGGAAGGTTGATTCCTCCAGCTCCATTCTTCTTTCTTTGGACTGCTTTGGCTATTTGGGGTCTTTTGTGTTTCCACATGAATTCTGAAATTTTTTGCTCTAGTTCTGTGAAAAATGTCATTGGCAATTTGATAGGAATAGCATTGAATCTGTAATTGCCTTTGGTAGTATAGTCAGTTTTACAATATTCTTCCTACCCAGGAACTTGGAATATCTCTCCATCTTTATGTCATCTTTGATTTCTTTCATTAGTGTCTTATTATTTTCTGTGTACAGTTTTTTTGTCTCCTTAGGTAGGTTTATTCCTAGATATTTAATTCTTTTTGTTGCAATGGTGAATGTGATTGATTCCTTAATTTCTCTTTCTGATTTTTCATTGTTAGTATATAGAAATGCAAGTGATTTCTCTGTATTGATTTTGTATCCTGCAACTTTGCTAAATTCACTGATTAGCTCTAGTAATTTTCTGATACTATCTTTAGGGTTTTCTATGTACAGTATCATGTCATCTGCAAACAGTGAGAGCTTTACTTCTTTTCTGATCTGGATTCCTTTTATTTCTTTTCCTTCTCTGATTGCTATAGCTAGGACTTCCAGAACTATGTTGAATAATAGTGGCAAAAGTGGATACCCTTGTCTTGTTCCTGATCTTAGGGGGAATGCTTTCAGTTTTCATCATTGAGAATAATGTTTGCTGTAGGCTTATCATATATGGCCTTTACCATGTTGAGGTAGGTTCCTTCTATGCCCATGTTTTGAAGAGTTTTAATCATAAATGGGTGCTGAATTTTGTCAAAGGCTTTTTCTGCATCTATTGAGATTATCATATGGTTTTTTATCTTTCAGTTTGTTAATATGGTATATCACCTTAATTGATTTGCACATATTGAAGGGTCCTTGCATCCCTGGAATAAACCCAACTTGATCATGGTGTATGAGCTTTTTGATGTGTTGCTGAATTCTGTTTGCTAAATTTTGTTGAGGATTTTTGCATCTATGTTCATCAGTGATATTGGCCTGTAGTTTCTTTTTTTGTGCTGTCTTTGTCTGGTTTTGGTATCAGGGTGATGGTGGCCTCATAGAATGAGTTCCTTCTTCTGAAATTTTTTGAAAGAGTCTTAGAAGGATAGGCATTAGCTCTTCTCTAAATGTTTGATAGAATTCTTCTGTGAAGCTGTCTGGTCCTGGGCTTTTGTTTTTTTGGGAGATTTTTGATCACAGCTTCAATTTCAGGGCTTGTAATTGGGTTGTTCATAATTTCTGTTTCTTCCTGGTTCAGTCTTGGTAGATCAAACTTTTCTAAGGATCTGTGCATTTCTTCCAGGTTATCTATTTTATTGCCATATAGTTGTTCATAATAGTTTCTCATAATCCTTTGATTTCTGCATTGTCTATTGTAACCTCTCCTTTTTCATTTCTAATTTTGTTGAGTTGATTCTTCTCTCTCTCTTTCTTGATGAGTCTGGCCAAAGGTTTGTCAATTTTGTTTGTCTTCTTAAAGAACAAGTTTTTAGTTTTATTAATCTTTACTATTGTTTCTTTAATTTTTTTTTCATTTATTTCTGCTCGGATCTTTATGATTTCTTTCATTCTACTAATTTTGGTGTTTTTTTCCTCCCTTTTCCAGTAGTTTTAGGTGTACAGTTAGGTTGTTTATTTGATGTTTTTCTTGTTTCTTAAGTTAGGATCGTCTTGCTATAAACTTCCTTCTTAGAACTGCTTTTGCTGAATCCTATAGGTTTTGAGTTGTCATATTTCATTGTGATTTCTTTCTAGAAATTTTTTGGTTTCCCTTTTGATTTCTTCAGTAACCTGTTGGTTATTTAGAAATGTGTTGCTTAATCTCCATATGTTTATGTTTCTTACAGTTTTTTTCCTTATAATTGATATCAAGTCTCATAGCATTGTGGTTGAATAAGATGCTTAATACGATTTCAATTTTCTTAAATTTACTGAGGTTTGATTTGTGACCCAAGATGTGGTCTATCCTGGAGAATGTTCCATGTGCACTTAAGAAGAAGGTGTATTCTTCTGCATTTGGAATGTCCTGATGATATCATTGAGATTGATCTTATCTAATGTATTATTTAAAACTTGTATTTCCTTATTAACTTTCTGTTTTGATGATCTGTCCATTGGTATGAGTGGGGTGTTAAAGTCTCCTACGATTATTGTGTTACTGTCAATTTCTCCTTTTATGTCTGTTAGTGTTTGTCTTATATACTGAGGTGCTCCTATGTTGGGTGCATAGATATTTACAATTGTTATGTCTTCCTCTTGGATTGATCCCTTGATCATTATGTAGTGTCCTTCCTTATCCTTTGTAATCTTCTTTATTTTAAGGTCCGTCTTGCCTGATATGAGGATTGCTACTCCAGCTTTCTTTTGCTTCCCATTTGCATGGAATATATTTTTCCATCCTCTCACTTTCAGTCTATATATGTGTCTTTAGGTCTGAAGTGGGTTTCTCATAGACAGCACATATATTGGTTTTGCTTTTGTATCCATTCAGCCAGTCTGTGTCTTTCGGTTGGAGCATTTAATCCATTTACATTTAAAGTAATTATTAATATGTGTTCTTATTGCCATTTTCTTAATTGTTTGGGGTTGATTTTGTAGATCTTTCCCCTTCTCTTGTATTTCTTGACTATTCAAGTCCCTTTAACATTTATTGTAAAGCTGGTTTGGTGGTGCTGAATTTTCTTCACTTTTGATTGTCTGAAAAGCTTTTTATTTCTCCATCAAATTTTGAATGAGATCTTTGCTGGGTAGAGTAATCTTGGTTGTATATTTTTTCCCTTTAATACTTTAAATATATCCTACCATTCCTTTCTGGCCTTCAGAGTTTCTGCTGAAAGATCAGCTGTTAAGCATATAGGGTTTCCTTTGTATGTTACTTGTTGCTTCTCCCTTGCTGCTTTTAATATTCTTTCTTTGTGTTTAGTCTTTGTTAGTTTGCTTAGTATGTATGTTGGTGTGTTTATCCTTGGGTGTATCCTGTATAGGACTCTTGGACTTGATTGACTATTTCTTTTTCTGTGTTGGGGAAATTTCAACTATAATCTTTTCTAAAATTTTCTCCTACCTTTTCTTTTTCTCTTCTTCTTTTGAGACCCCTATTATTCAAATGTTGGTGCCTTTGATATTGTCCCAGAGGTCTCTGAGACTATCCTCAGTTCTTTTCATTCTTTTTACTTTATTCTGCTCTTCAGAAGTTATTTCTACCATTTTGTCTTCCAGCTCACTGAGATTTGTTCTTTTGCTTCAGATATTCTGCCTTTATTCCTTCCAGAGTATTTTTAATTTCAGTAATTGTATTGTTTGTCTTTGTATGTTTATTCTTTACTTCTTATAGGTCTTTGTTAATTGATTCCTGCATTTTGTCCATTTTGTTTTCAAGGTTTTTGATCATCTTTATTCTGAATTCTTTTTCAGGTAGTTTGTCTATTTCCTCTTCATTTATTTGGACTTCTGTGGTTCTAATTTGTGCATTCATTTGTGTAGTATTTCTCTGCCTTTTCGTTATTTTCTTTAACTTATTGTGTTTGAGTCACAGTCCGCTTCATCTCCCTAGGATGCCTTCCAACACTGTGCTGATCTGGACCTGCTGTGGGGGCAGCCCAGATTCTAATCTGGCCCTACTCCTGTGTGTTCTTGCTTCCAATATCCACAGCTATCAGAACTAGTGTGTTTTCTTTTGTGGGAGCTCTCAATGTCCTTTTATATATTCCTCAGACACAGAGTCTGCCTAGTTTTTCATGTGGACTTAATCTTCAGCTTGTACAGCTGGTGGGAAGGTTTTGGGTCTTCTTCCTTAGCCACACTGCCCCTGGGTTTCAGTTGTGGTTTTATTTCCACCTCTGCACGTGGGTTGTCCACTGGGGTTTGCTCCTGAGGCTGCCCTGGAGGACCTGGGTTTGCCCCTGTGAGGGCCAGGTGTGGAGGTGGTGCAGGTGCTTGGGTCTCAGGGGTTCTGGCAGCACCAGGTACTCAGGGGAGTTGGCAGCTAAGGCAGCAGGAAATACAGTGCTCTAGAAGGGTATGGCAACCAGTATTGGCCAATACGCTCCAGTATTCTTGCCTGGAAAACCCTCTGACAGAGAAGCCTGGCAGCCCACAGTCTACAGTGTCGCAAACTTTTGGACATGATTGAAGCAACCCTGCACACATAGACGCAAGATTATTTTTTGCCTGTTGCAGCTCTGCTCCAATAAGAGTTGAGCATGAAGGTGGTGCAGCTGTTTGGCTTGTGGGGACCTCGGCACAAAGTGTGCAGGACTGCCTCTGCCCCAGAAGTTATTGCCCTATCAGAGTCTTTTTTCAAGCCTCTTGTAGCTGGTGATCAGAAGGCCTCTTTGGCCAGTCTTTCTCTGGAGCTCTGCCTGTTCAGGCACTTGCCTGGGGTCCTTCTCTGTTGTTCAGTATGTCAGGCACATATATGGGCCCCCAGGCTGGGGTCCTACTCTGTGTTTGGCACATCAGTCACTTAAAGGAGCACCCTGGGTGTCCTACTCTGTAGTTCTGTGCGTCAGGTGTTTGATGGGCTAGGCTTTCTATTATTCAGCTGTTGATGCTGGTGTATAAGGAAAGAGAGGCTATGGTGATGGCTCCACCCCTTACTCAGCAGTACTGCCTTGCTTTCGTGGCTGCCCGGCTTTCCTCCACAGGCATTTCCCACCACAGTCTCTTCCCTCACATCCCCTCGATCCATCTCTCTGCAGTCAACAGTGGCCCTCACCTTGAGATTGCTCCATAATCCCTAAACTCCAATTCCCAGCCACTGAGCCTTCCAGGGGACGTGTGTCCCTGTCTGGGGTATGTATGGCTGCAGCAAGAACTGTCTGATTCTCATTCCATTTAGGCTGCCACAGATCAGCTGTTTCACTCTCAGCCTTAAATGTTTCTCCTCTGACTCAGACAACTGTCCAGTGTGGGGATCAGACCCCTGCTTCAGTTCCCCGACCCACCAAGGGCAGGCCCAGTCCTACTAACACTCCTGATTCTCCCCCCAGTTGCATTGTCCTACCGAGTTTTATGTGGTTCTATGTATTCTTTTACACTGGTCAGCACCCCTGTCCACTCTCACCTGATGTTCTGCATGCACTTCTGTGTCTGAAGGTGTATTCCTGATGTAGAGTGTATACATATATCTATTCTTTTTCAAAATCTTTTCACATTTAAGTTGTCACATAATATTGAGCAGAGTTCTCTGCACCATACAGTAGGTCCTTGCTGGTTATCCATTTAAAATATGGCAGTGTGTACATTTCAATCTCAAACTTCCTAACTATTCCTCCCCCTCTGCCTTCTCCTTTGGTAACCATAACGTTCTCTAAGTCCGTGAGTTTGTTTCTGTTTCATAATTAAGTTCATTTGTACCATTGTGGTTTTATTTTTTAGATTCCACATGTAAGTAATATCATATGATATTTCTCTGTCTCTAACTTATATAAAGGGCTTGAGCATCCTTGGGTTTTTGGATTCTGAAGGGGGTCCTGGAACCAATCTCCTGAGGATACCCAGGGATGATTATATTCCTTCCTTAGTATTACGGGATGGTCTATGCTTTTCTTGTATATTTCTTGTTGCAAAAAGAGAATCTTCCACTTCTCTAAGAAACACAGGTTCCTTTTAGTGAGAAATAGTATTTCAAGACCATATTTTTGAGTACTGGATTAGTTCACTGCTATTGGCCTGGATATTGTTTCTAGGCATTTCAGTGAACTCAACTAGGTAGTATATACATCAACACCCACATTTGTGTTTTCTAAGGTGAAATACCTCATGAGTTTACAATGATATTTCCAATTCAAATTCAAGTCTATAGGCTTTTTTCTTAGCCTCTTCTATATTACAACTGTATCTCCTTTCTTCCAAACTATGAATCTTGATTCTCAAGGGAACAGGGGATAATGGAATTAAACATCTCTTGACTACTCATTTGTTTTATTATATATATCACACGTACAATAGTCTCAGTTAGCAATACTATGTACTGACAGTAACTATAATTTTTTTTGCGTTATGCTCTCCCTATACTCCCTTATCTTTTTATCATTGTGCTATATCTACACTCCCTAAGAATGTAAGCATTATATACTAGACTCTCTTCCTTTTAAGGCTTCCCTGGTGGCTCAGCTGGTAAAGAATCTGCCTGCAATGCAGGAGACCTGGGTTTGATCCCTGGGTTGGGAAGATCCCCTGGAGAAGGGAAAGGCTACCCACTCTAGTATTCTGGCCTGGAGAATTCCATGGACTGTATAGTCCATGGGGTTGCAAAGAGTTGGACACGACTGAGCGACTTTCACTTTCTTCCTTTTAACCTTCATTTAGTCTTAGTTCTATTAAATGTATATATTCTGTGCTTAATGTTCATTAGGAGTCCTTATCGCAATCCATCTCTAATCCTTTAGATCGAAGTTCATTCTTTAGTAGATTCCTTGGGAAGGGCTCATGGGTACAATATTGCTCGAATTACTGCATACTGATAATCATACATCTATGCACTTGAAAGTCAGTTTTTCTGAATATAAAATCTTTGGCCTACATCTTCTCTTTTTGAGTATCTTAAATATCTTACTTCGCTTCTTCTGTTATATGGTGGTAGTGTTGAAAAATCTGATGCTAATCCAATTTTCTTAACATTACAAATCACTTACTATTTTTGCTTAGAAGACCAAAACATGTTTTCTTTCTTTCTTTGAAAACAATTCTAGAATATGACTGTTTTGTTTGTTTTGAGTTCATATTCTCAGAAACAGATGTTTGCTGTAGCTTCAAATCTTTTTTTTTTTTTTTTTGCTTCAGGAAAGTTTTCTTCAGTTAGTTTTCAAACATTTCTCCTGTTCTCTTGCTGTGGTTTTCTTTCCTAGGATCATTATTGTCTACATGTTGGCTCTCAATTGTCTGTATTTAATATGTGTCACATTCTCTTAAATCATTTTTATCTCTCCATTTATCTTTATTAAAGATAATTTTCTTATTTAAAAAATATTCCTTTTCTTCACCTATTCCTCTCAAGGCATAATCTACTGTGTTTATTGATTTATTGGTTCTACATTCATCTGCAATTTTTAAATTATTATTCCTTTCTTTCTCTTCTTACTTTTGGACCACGCCACAGAGCATGAGGTATCTTAGTTCATGTGGTATCTTAGGTATCTAACCCTAACCAGAGATCAAACCAGTCCCTCCTGCAGTGGAAGCATGGAGTCTTAACCACTGGACTAACAGGGAATTCCCTTTTCTTTCTTTTCTGAGTTCTGTCAACTCATTTCTAATTTTTTTCTAAGTTTGATTTATATTATTCTTTCAAATATTTTATTATTTTCTTGATGTCTTTTAGCTCATTTTCAAGCATTTTGGACCATTTTTATATATTCTGTGAGCATATCTGAGTGCTTTCATTATCTATAAAGTGGACTTCAATGTATGGTTCAAGATCCTTTTAGACACACTGAAAGGGAAAAGCTATTATCTATTTTCATGCTCTTACGAAGATGTTATTTTTCTCTTTCACTGTATTGACATTTGCACTGATAATTCAAAGCAAGGATAGGCAAAATTGCTAGTTTTATCACGAATTAAGGCAGTGGCACCAAAAGGTATTAGTAGTCATTTTAAATGCATTTTTAAAAAGCCAGTTTTACTTAAGAATGTCCTTGATGAAATATGAAAAATTATTAATTTTATTAAAGTTTGTCCCTTGAATACACATTTTTTAATGTTCTGAGTGACAAAATGGAAAGTACATATGAAACACTCAGTTCAGTTCAGTTCAGTCACTCAATCGTGTCCAACTCTTTGTGACCCCATGGACTGCAGTTATGCCAGGCTTCCCTGTCCATTAACAACTCCTGGAGCTTACCCAAACTTATGTCTATTGAGTTGGTGATGCCACCCAACCATCTCATCCTCTGTCATCCCCTTCTCCTCCTGCCTTCAATCATTCCTAGCATCAGGGTCTTTTCCAGTGAGTCAGTTATTCGCATCAGGTGGCCAAAGTATTGGAACTTCAGCTTCAGCATCAGTCCTTCCAATGAATATTCAGGATTGATTTCCTTTAGGATGGACTGGTTGGATCTCCTTGCAGTCCAAGGGACTCTCAAGGGTCTTCTCCAACACCACAGTTCAAAAGCACCAATTCTTTGGCACTCAGCTTTCTTTATAGTCCAGCTCTCATATCCATACATGACTACTGGAAAAACCAAAGCTTTGACTAGACAGACCTTTGTTGGTAAAGTAGTGTATCTGCTTTTTAATATGCCGTCTACGTTGGTCATAACTTTTCTTCTAAGGAGCAAGTGTCTTTTAATTTCATGGCTACAGTCACCATCTGCAGTGATTTTGAAGCCCCCCAAAATAAAGTTGCTTCTTGGCCTTTTGGCTAAGATCAAGTGTAGTATGAAACACTAGCTGCATACTAAATTGTGATGGTTCTTTCCAGGAAAAGTATTGAAATGTTTGAATTGCTAACTGAACTAATCAATAATTTTTAAAGTAGAATACCATCTTTACTTGAAAGAATGACTAACAGGTAAGCCATGGTTATTCAGAATTGAGTGTTTTATAGACATATTTTGAATATGAACTAAAATATGCCTGAAACATCATGAAAAATAACTTGTTTCCAGTGATAAAATTTAAGTTTTCAAGTGAGCACCTGAATTTTGGAAAACTTATATTTGCCACTGGCTTCCCTCGTGGCTCATATGGTAAAGAATCTGCCTGCAATGTGGGAGACCCAGGTTTGACCCCTGGGTTGGGAAGATCCCCTGGAAAAGGGCATGGCTACCCACACCAGTATTCTTGCCTGGAGAATTCCATGGACAGAGGAGACTGACAGGTTACAGTCCATGAGATCCCAAAGAGTTGGATATGACTGAGAGACTACATAGTTTCACTTTGATATTGCAATTTCCTAATACTTAAGTACTATTCAGGTGACACTGTGGTGAGATTTACAAGTGTGACTTTTTGCAATTGTTTAGTGAATGTGTCAACCTTTGAAAGATCCACATAATTCAGTGAACTGATAGTATCCAAAGGATTAATGTATTGTTATAAAGTTATGCATGAGTAAAAGATTCATGCAAAAATAAAATAAATCATGTCAAAGCAATCTTGAGATAAAAGAACAAAGTTGGAGGCAACACACTGACTTCAGCCTATACTATAAAGGTACACTAATCAAAACAGCAAGGTTCTGGCACAAACACAGATACACAGATCGATGGAAACAGACTGCAGGCTCCAGAAATAAACCCACTCACTTGTCAGTTAATCTACAACAAAGGAAGCAAGAACATACAGTAGAGAAAAGACAGCTTCTTCAATAAGCAGTGCTATGAAAACCGAATAGCTACGTGGAAAATAACTTTTTCAACACCATATACAAAAAACTCTCAAAATTTAGAAAAAAGACAAAATGTAAGACCTGAAAACATAAAACTTCTAGAAGGGAACATAGGCAGAACACTTTTTGATGTAGCAATTTTTTTTTTGGATCTGTTTCCTAAGGCAAAAGAAATAAAAACAAAAATAACAAATGAGACCTAATTGAACTTAAAAGCTTTTGCACAGCAAAGGAAACCATTGACAAAATGAAAAGACACCTATTGAATGGGAGAAAATATCTGCTTAGTGAAATAAATCAGACAGGGAAAAAAATTACTCTATGTTATCATTTGTATGTGGGATCTGAAAAATAAAAGAAATCAATGTATATAACAAAACAGAAACAAGCAAACTTACAGATATAGAGAACAAACTAGTGGTTACCAGTGGGGAAAGTGAAATGAGCAGGGACAAGATAGGGGTACTGGATTAAGAGATATAAACTACTATTGAGGGAGTGAGAGGGAGACTCAAGAGAGAGGGGATATTTGTATACATATAGCTGATTCCCTTTGTTGTAAAATAGAAGCCAACACAACATTTTAAAGTAATTATATGTCAATAAAAAAAGAGATATAAACTACTATATACAAAGTAAATAAGTAATAAGGATATATTGTACAGTGATCAGATCAGATCAGTTGCTCAGTTGTGTCTGACTCTTTGCGACTCCATGAATTGCAGCACCCCAGGCCTCCCTGTCCATCACCAACTCCCGGAGTTCACCCAGACTCATGTCCATCGACTCAGTGATACCATCCAGCCATCTCATGCTCTGTCATCCCCTTCTCCTCTTGCCCCCAATCCCTCCCAGCATCAGAGTCTTTTCCAATGAGACAACTCTTCGCATCAGGTGGCCGAAGTACTGGAATTTCAGCTTTAGCATCATTCCTTCCAAAGAAATTCCAGGGCTGATCTCCTTTAGAATGCACTGGTTGGATCTCCTTGCAGTCCAAGGGACTCTCAAGAGTCTTCTCCAACACCACAGTTCAAAAGCATCAATTCTTCGGTGCTCAGCCTTCTTCACAGTCCAACTCTCACATCCATACATGACCACAGGAAAAACCATAGCCTTGACTAGACGGACCTTTGTTGGCAAAGTAATGTCTCTGCTTTTGAATATGCTATCTAGGTTGGTCATGACTTTCCTTCCAAGGAGTAAGCGTCTTTTAATTTCATGGCTGCAGTCACCATCTGTAGTGATTTTGGAGCCCAGGAAAATAAAGTCTGACACTGTTTCCACTGTTTCCCCATCTATTTCCCATGAAGTGATGGGACCGGATGCCATAAACATAACTATTATTTTGTAATAACTTTTGATGGAGTATAATTTATAAAAATATTGAACCACTATGTTGTATATCTGAAATCAATATAATATTGTAAATCAACTCTAATAAAAATTAGAAATGAAAAAAAATAAACCAATAGATTAATAGAACAGAATTTGTAAAGTTCATTAACAGAGTTTCATATTCTGAGTTAGCAACTAACCTCCTAGCAATTATCAATTGCGAAGGTTTGGTGTAATATCAAAGAGGAGTATTCACAACTATCTGAAAAGTAATTAATACACCTCTCTCTTTTACAACTACATACATGTTTAAGAGGAGAGTGAAAAAGCTGGCTTAAAACTCAACATTCAAAAAACGAAGATCATGGCATCCAATCCCATCACTTCATGGCAAATAGGGAAACAATGGAAACAGTGACAGACTTTATTTTCTTGGGCTCCAAAATCACCACAGATGGTGACTGCAACCATGAAGTTAAAAGACGCTTGCTCCTTGAAGAAAAGCTATGACAAACATAGACAGCACATTAAAAAGCAGAGACATTACTTTGTCAACAAAGGTCCATCTAGTCAAAGCTATGGTTGTTCCAGTAGTCATGTATGGATGTGAGAGTTGGACCATGAAGAAAACTGAGTGCCAAAGAATTGATAATTTTGAACTGTGGTATTAGAGAGGATTCTTGAGAGTCCCTTGGATAGCAAGGAGATCAAACCAGTCAATCCTAAAGGAAATCAGTCCTGAATATTCATTGGAAGGACTGATGCTGAAGCTGAAGCTCCAATTCTTTGGCCACCTGATGCAAAAACAGACTCATTGGAAAAGACCCTGAAGCTGGGAAAGATAGGTTGAAGGCAGGAGGAGAAGGGGACAACAGAGGATGAGATAGTTGGATGGAATCACTGACCTGATGGACATGAGTTTGAGCAAGCTCCAAGGGCTGGTCATGGACAGGGAAGCCTGGTGTGCTGCAGTTCATGGGGTTGAAAAAGAGTCAGACGTGACTGAGCGACTGAACTGATCTGTTTAAGACCAGATTTTGTTTTTTCATTTATTTTGACTAGAATAGCACATCACAACAGATGGAATGCAGAAGCAGATAGTAGAATCTGGCTGTTTTCTATTAAGCCCAACAATTAAGAGATCTGTATACATGTAAAATAGTACTATTCTTCTTATTAAATTAGTTTTTGGTGTTGTTTGGGAAAATACAGTGATTTTTCATTAAATATTATTAATGTTAACATATAATGGCTACACTGCTGTTGGTGGGAATGTAAATTGATACAGCCACTATGGAGAACAGTATGGAGATTCCTAAAAAAATTCTGGTATAAAACTATGGTATGACCCAGTAATCTCATTACTGGGCATGTACCCTCAGAAAACCATAATTTAAAAGGACACATGTACTCCAATGTTCATTGAAGCACTATTTCCAATAGCCAGGACATGGAAGCAACCTAGATATCCATCAACAGATGAATGGATAAAGAAGTTGTGGTAAATTTATACAATGGAATATTACTCAGTCATAAAAAGGAACAAATGTGAGTCAGTTGAACTGAGGTGGATGAACCTAGAGCTTGTTATACAGAGTGAAGTAAACCAGAAAGAGAAAAATAAATATTGTGTATTAATGCACATACATGGAATCTAGAAAAATGGTACTGATGAACGTATCTGCAGGGCAGGAATAGAGATGCAGATGTAGAGAATGGGCATGTGGACACAGTGGGGGAAGGAGAAGGTGGGATGAACTGAGAAAGTAGCATTGACATATATACACTACCATGCATAAAAATATACACTACCATTTATAAAATAGATAGCTAGTGGGAAGCTCGTGTATAACAGAGGGTGCCCAGCCCAGTGCTCTGTTTTGACCTAGGGGGTGGGATTGGGGGAAGGCTGGGAGGGAGGCATGGAGATATATATGTATATAGTTAGGGCTATTTGGTGTTATAGTCTGGCAAAAACCAATACAACATTGTAAAGCAATTATTCTCCAATTAAAAAATAATGGGTGCATTATTATTTTTAAATGAACTAATAAACATTTCTGAACAAAATTTGGGGGGCGATCTCACCATTTTTTGAAAGTATTAGGGGATGCTGAGAACAAATGTTTGAGAAGCAGTGGACCAGGGCAATGGTATTCTGTGTCTTACTCTCTTTGACCATGTAGTAACTTTGTGTGGGATTTGACCTCAGACCTTTTATATCATTCATTTTTTAATGTGAAACCAGTTTTCCTGAACTTTTGGAAGGAAGCATGGTTCAGGGTAACTTCATAGAGCTCTCTCTTCTGTTTTCAGGTAGCCTTAAAAAATTCGGCAGCTTATTTTCTGAGATTTCCTGGCTCTGTTGCCTTACCTGCACTTGCTCTGGACCTTTTTCCTTCTTCCTCTGTTGACTCCATCTTGCTCAGTTTCGATTCTAGTTTCAGCAGTTTTTCCCCAGTGTAAGGACTGTCCTTGCATCGAGGGAAGCCCTAATAGGTTCACAGGGGCCAGACTGCTCCAGCTTCTAAAGTCCCTTCCATAAGCCCATGCCACTCCCCTTTTTTGGTTAGGCAGAACTCTCAGTTTCCCCTGCTCCTCTGTAACTGTTCTTCCATGCTTTCCTGGCCATTTTAAGGTCATCTGTCTTCATATCTATCAGATGCTCCATTATTTCCTGCTGCTTTCTCCAGGGCAAGGTCTATGATTTCGTGGAGGTCATATGCCTATTTATTTATTTATTGGCTGTGTTGGGTCTTTGTTGCTGTGCAGGCTTCTTCTAGTTGCAGTGAACTACTCTCTAGCTGTGGGCTTCTCATTGCAGTGACTTGTTTTGTTGCGGAGCACAGGCTCTAGCTGTGTGGCCTTCAGTAGTTGCGGCGGGTGGGCTCAGGAGATGTGGCACAGGGGCTCAGTTGCCCCGTGGCATGTGGAATCTTCCTGAACCAGGGATCGAACCTATGTCCCAAGCATTGGCAGCAGATTTTTAACCACTGGACAACCAGGGAAGTCACCTGTGAGATTGCTTAGATAAGACTAAGACCCCAGACAGTTGTGCCTTTCTCCCGCATTCTCAATCCCTCCCAGCAATAACAGGGAACACAAATCAAGCTTTTTGGGTCATCTGACTGAAATCTCTAGAACTAGCTTTTGGATTAGGAGGTAACATTCCTCTCTCGTTTGGTGGAGCAAGAAGGAAGAAATCATATTTCACATATTTTCAAAAAAAAAAAAACCTCCTGACAAAGATCTCCTTAGTTTTCCAAATTTTGTGCCCTCAAAGTGGATGAAAACTTTAAAAGTTATCAATTTATTGCTTTTACCTTTGTAAATTCTGCACATACTTTAGTCCTTCCTGTGAAATACAGAATGTAGAGTCTGATCTTCTTGCAGCTTGAGTTGAAACTTAAGTAGTGTTAAACTTAAATCTTAAGTAATGTTTCATTTTAATAGGAAAACATTCATTTCCTCTATATTCTGTTATAGCTATAGAGGTCAATTTAATATTCACTGACAATATTTTCTAATAGTATTTGTTATTGCTGTTCAACCACTCAGTCGTGTCTAACTCTTTGCAACCCCATGGACTGCAGCACTCCAGGCTTCCCTGTCCATCACCAACTCCTGGAGCTTGCTCAAACTCATGTCCATTGAGGCAGTGATGCCATCTAACCATCTCATCCTCTGTCATCCCCTTCTGCTCCTGACTTCAATCTTTCCCAGCATCAGGGTCTTTTCTAATGAGTCAGCTCTTCGCATCAGGTGGCCAAAGTATTGGAGCTTTGGCTTCAGCATCAGTCCTTCCAGTGAATATTCAGGACTGATTTCCTCTAGGATTGACTGGTTTGATCAATAGTATATCCTTTCTTATTCTCATAGTATATCCTTTCTTGTTCCCAATCTTGTGGTTCTTTTTTTTACATTAGGTTTGACAGAGACTTACCCATTTTATTGATTCTCTTCAAATATTAAATTTTGAGAGTTTACTTATATTTTTATAACTTTTCAATTATCTCGACCTTTTTAAAAATTCATTATTTTCAATTGAAGGATAATTGCTTTACAATATTGTATTGGTTTCTGCTGTATTCCACATGAATCAGTCATAGGTATACATATGTCCCCTCCCTCTTGAACTTCTCTCCCACCTTCTACCCCATCCTATCCCTCTATATTGTCACAGATTACTGATTTGAGCTCCTTGCGTCATATAGCAAATTCCCACTGGCTAGCTATTTTACATATGGTAGCATATGTTTCGATACTACTCCCTCCATTAGTCCCACCCTCTCCTTCTCCCCACTGTGTTCACAAATCTATTCTCCATGTCTGCGTCTCCAGTGCTGCTCTGTTAATAGGTCTATCAGTACCATCTTTCTAGATTCCATATATATGAGTTAATAAACAATATTTGTTTTTTGCTTTCTGATTTACTTCACTCTGTATAATAGGCTGTAGGTTCATCCACCTCATTAGAACTAACTCATATGTGTTCCTTTTTATGGCTGAGTAATATTCCTATATATATATATATATACATATATATATATGTACACACACACACACACCACAGCTTCTTTATCCATTCATCTGTTGATGGACATCTAGATTGCTTCTATGTCCTAGCTATCGTTAATAGTGCTTCAGTGAACTCTGGGGTACATGTGTCTTTTTCAGTTATGGCTTTCTGAGGATACATGCCTGTAGTGGGGTTGTTGGGTCATATGGTAGTTTTTATCTGTGGTTGTTGTTTTTTAAGGTATCTCCATTGTTGTTGTTGTTCAGTCGCTTAGTCATGTCTGACTCTGCAACACCATGGACTAAAGAACACCAGGCTTCCCTGTCCTTCACTATCTCCTGGAGTTAGCTCAAACTTACGCCCATTGAGTCGGTGATGCCATCCAATCATCTCATCCTCTGTCACCCCCTTCTCCTCCTGCCCTTAATCTTTCCCAGCATCAGAATGTTTTCTAATGAGTCGGCTTTTCATACTGTCCTCCATAGTGGCTGTATCAACTTACATTCCTACCAGCAGTACAAGAGGGTTTCCTTTTCTTCACACTCTCTCCAGGATTTATTGTTTGTAGCTTTTTTGATGATGGCCATTCTGACCAATGTGAGGTGATATCTCATTGTAGGTTTGATTTGCATTTCTCTAATAATGAGCAATGTTGAGCATCTGTTCATGTGTTTATAAGCCATCTGTATGTCTTCTTTGGAGAAGTGTCTGTTCAGGTCTTTTTCCTATTTTTTGATCGGGTTGTTTGTTTTTCTGGTAATGAGTTGCATGAGCTGCTTGTATATTTTTGGAGATTATTCCTTTGTCAGTTGTTTCATTTGCTATTATTTTCTCCAGTTATGAGGGTTGTCTTTTCACCTTGTTTATAGTCCCTTTGCAAAAGCTTTTAAGTTTAACTAGGTCCCACTTGTTTATTTTAATTTCCATTATTCTAGGAGATGGGTCATAGAGGATCTTGCTGTAATTTATGTCACAGAGTGTTCTGCCGATGTTTTTCTCCAGGAGATTTATAATTTTTGGTCTTTATATTTAGGTCTTTAATCCATTTTGAGTTTATCTTTGTGTATGGTGTTAGGAAGTATTCTAACTTCATTCTTTTACACTTAGCTGCCCATTTCCCCAGCACCACATATTGAAGAGACTATCTTTTCTACATTGTATATTCTTGCTACATTTGTCAAAGATAAGGTACCCGTAGGTGCATGGATTTATCTCTGGGATTTCTATCTTGTTCCATTGGTCTATATTTCTGTTTGTGCCAGTATCATACCATCTTAATGACTATAGCTTTGTAGTATAGTCTGAAATCAAGAACCAACATTTTATTTATTAATTACTTTTTATTGTTTTTTTTTGGTTTCCTTGTTGTTCTTTTACTACTTTTTAAAAAGTAAATCCACTTATAGAGCTACTATGTGATCCTAAAACCCCACTCCTAGGCATATACCCAATGAAAAAAATGGTCCAAAAGAGTACATGTACGCTGATGTTCATTGCAGCCCTGTTAACAATAGCCAAGACATGAAAGCAACCTAAATGCCCATCAACAGAGGAATGGATAAATAAAATGTGGTACATATATACAATGGAATATTACTCAGTCATTAAAATGAATGAAATAATGCCATTTGCAGCAACATGAATAGACCTAGAGACTGTCGTGCTGAGTGAAATAAGTCAGACAGAGAAGGAGGAATATTGTATGACATCATTTATATGTGGGATCTAAACAGAAATAATATAAATAAACTTATTTACAAAACAGAAGTAGCCTCACAGACTTAGACAATGGACATATAGTTGCCAGGGAGAGAAATAGGGGAAGAGATAATTACGGAGTTTGGGATCAACATGCACATACTGCTATATTTAAAATGGATAACCAATAGGGTCCTACTGTATAGCACAGGGAACTCTGCTCAGTAGTATGTGGCAGCCTGGATGGGAGGGGAGCTTGGGGGAGAATTGTTATTGTTGTTTAATTGCTAAGTCGTGTTCAGCTCTTTGCCACTCCATGGACTGTAGCCCACCAGGCTCCTCTGTCCATGGGATTTCTCAGGCAAGAATACTGGAGTGGGTTGCATTTTCCTCCTCCAGAGGATCTTCCTGACCCAGGAATGCAACCTGTGTCTCTTGCATTGGCAGGCAAATTCATTACTGCTGAGCCCCCAGGGGAGATTGGATACAAGTATATCCATTCTGAGTCCCTTTGCTATCCACCTGAAATTATCATAGCATTGTAAATCAGCTATAGTTCAATATAAAATAGAAAGTTTAAAAAAGTAAATCCATTTATTTTAGTTCCTCAGGCTATGTATTTTCCTCAGAGTACAGTTTTAGCTGTGACCCATTGGTTTTCTTACAAAGTAATCTTTTTAAATATTTTCTATATAATTTGTAATTTCAGATTTAATTTCCTCTTTGATCAATAAAATTTTATATAAAATTAATGGAATATGAAATAATAGTCATGGAGATAAGCAAAGACAACAAGAAGTGAATTTGAACCCCCAAATTTTATATCATACCTGAAGCAATAATTCTGTCAAAGGAAGAGATAAATTTTGAAGAGAAGAAATAAACTTTTGGATTGTTTGTCAATTCAATTAATGAAGATGAAAAATTATACAAACATGCTGCAAAAGAGTTTATATTACTTTGTGATTTGGCAGAAAATACTGGACAAAAAATAATCACCTAAATTCATGTAAAGTTTACAGTGATAGTACCAATGACAAATGGGTTAATGATCATCATCAATTCAAATAGAATTTAAGGTTAGCCAATGAACAAGAAAACTGAAATGACCTGAAATCTCTATAGAGATTTCCTCAAATTTGACAGCAATCTTACAAAATAACATGACAATATCACTAACATATTTAATGCTGAAGGAAATTTTTTAAGTCATCATTAATAAAAACAAGTTTTGATCAACCAGGCTAGAAGAACTGAGTCATCTATTTTCTCTATGGAAAATAATATTATAAAATTATTGTGATATAAAGAGGCAATCAAAGAATATGCAGCCAAATTATTATAAAGAAATGTCAGGACTTAAACATATTATAATAATTTTCTGAATTATTTAAAGTTTGTAGACAAACATTTTTCCTAGTCTAAATAAATATTGATGTTTTATCTAATTTTATATTTATAAAATAAAATTATATTTAAAAAATATATATATGCATTTAAAGAATATCTTTTCCCTTCCCTTCCACAAATTCATATGCTTTAGGACTCACAAAACTCATTTGCTCAGAACTGGACTAATTTCAGTTGTCTGGCTTCTCATTCTGGAGAAGGAAATGGCAACCCACTCCAGTATTCTTGCCTGGAGAATCCCAGGGACAGGGGAGCCTGGTGGTCTGCCGTCTATGGGGTTGCACAGAGTTGGACATGACTGAAGTGACTTAGGAGCAGCAGCAGACTTCTCATTCAGACACATTCTACTTATGCCGGCTGATTTCTTAAGAGTGGTAGTGATTGTGCTGTCCATGTACTGTGTGGGGTGGGTTTTCTAAGGGATCTAAGGCTGAAAGTAACACCAGTTCCCAGGTTTCTTAGCATGCCCCCAAGCATAATTTAGAAAAGATGAAATGCAAACTTATTTGAGGGCCATTTGGAACACTGCAATCAAATCGAATCACTGCCTTGCTCCTTGCATGAAATACACTCCAGATGGATCAAAGATTGAAATATAAAAAGCAAAGTTATAAAATATATAGGAGAATTATTATACAATATCAATGTGGAAGAGAATTTTTAAGTTTGATACAAATCCCAGAGAATGTAGAAGAAAGAACTGATAAATTTTAGTGAATAAAAATTAAAACAAAAACTGCTTGCAAAGAACTAATAAAGTGAAAAGACAACTGACAAATTGAGGAAAAAAGCTGTTTATAACACATATCCCATAGAGTTTATTTTCTTAATATAAAAAGAGTTCCTACACATTAATAAGTAAAAGCATCAATAGGCTAACAGAAAAATAGGCAAAGTGTGTTAACAGATAGTTTATAGAAAAAGAAATATAGATGATTTGTGAGCATATAAAAAGTTGTTCAGTCAGCCTTAAATAAGGCTTAAATAAGAGAAACACAAATTAAAACTGGAAAGATTGGCAAAGATCCAAATTGTAACACATTGTGTAGGTGAAGATATTAGCAAGTAGGAAATTGTTGGTGCAAGAGTAAATCAGTACATCTTCCAGAAAGGGCAGATTGAATTAGACACAGCAGAGACTTCCCTGCGCTCTCATGGTTAAGACACCACATTTCCACTGTGGAGGATGCAGGGGATTCCATCCCTGGTCACAGAACTAAGATCCCACATGCCACAGGGTACCACACACAAAAAAGTTAGACACAGAAATGTCATTTCTAAAAGTTAATCACATAGATAGGTCTACATTTGTAAATTGCTACAAGTAGAAAAGTACACATTAGCAAAGTAATGCTCAAAATTCTCCAAGGTGGGCTTCAACAGTACATGAACTGTGAACTTCCAGATGTTCAAGCTGGATTTAGAAAAGACAGAGGAACCAGAGATCAAACTGCCAACATCCGTTGGATCATCGAAAAAGCAAGAGAGTTTCAGAAAAACATATACTTCTACTTTAGTGACTATGCCAAAGCTTTTGACTGTGTGGATCACAATAAACTGTGGAAAATTCTTCAAGAGATGGGAATACCAGACCACTTTACCTGCCTCCTGAGAAATCTGTATGCTCAAGAAGCAACAGTTAGAACTGGACATGAAACAATGGACTGGTTCCAAACTGGGAAAGGAGTACCTCAAGGCTGTATATTGTCACCCTGCTTATTTAACTTATATGCAGAGTGAAGAAAATGAAAGTGAAAGTCACTCAGTCATGTCTGACTCTCTGTGACTCCGTGGACTATACAGTCCATGGAATTCTCCAGGCCAGAATACTGGAGTGGGTAGAATTTCCCTTCTTCAGGGCATCTTCCCAACCCAGGGATTGAACCCAGGTCTTCCACACTGCAGGCAGATTCTTTAACAGCTGAGCCACGAGGGAAACCCTATATGCAGAGTACGTTTTGTGAAATGCAGGGCTGGATAAAGCACAAGCTGGAATCAAGACTGCCGGGAGAAATATCAACAATCTCAGATATGCAGGTGACACCACCACCCTTATGGCAAAAAGCAAAGAGGAACTGAAGAGCCTCTTGATTAAAGTGAAAGGAGAGTGAAAAAGCTGGGTTAAAAGTCAACATTCAGAAAACTAAGATCATGGCTTCCAGTCCCATCTCTTCATGGCAAATAGATGGGGAAAAAATGGAAAAAGTGGCAGATTTTATTTTCTTGGGCTCCAAAATCACTGCACATGGTGATGCTTGCTCCTTGGAAGAAAAGCTATGACAAACCTAGACAGCATATTAAAAAGCAGAGACATTGCTGACAAAGGTCCACCTAGTCAAAGCTATGGTTTTTCCAGTAGTCATGTATGGATGTGAGAGCTGGACTATAAAGAAAGCTGAGTGCCAAAGAATTGATACTTTTGAACTGTGGTTTTAGGGAAGACTCTTGAGAGTCCCTTGGACTGCAAGGAGATCAAACCAGTCAATCCTAAAGGAAATCAGTCCTGAATATTCATTAGAAGGACTGATGCTGAAGCTGAAGCTCCAATACTTTGGCCACCTAATGTGAAGAACTGACTCATTGGAAAAGACCCTGATGCTGGGAAAGATTGAAGGCGGGATGGGAAGGAGATAACAGAGGATGAGATGGTTGAATGGCATCACCGACTCGATGGACACGAGTTTGAGCAGGCTTCGGGAGTTGGTAATGGGCAGGGAAGACTGGCGTGCTGCAGTTCATGGAATCACAAAGAGTCAGACAGGACTGAGCGACTGAACTGAACTGACAAGTAGAAAGGCATTCATTGTACATTGTTTCTAGTAACAAAATGTTGGAAGCAACCTGTCTATCAAAAGGGATTGGCTAAACACTATGTAGCCATAAACAAGAAGAAAGCAGCTCCAGGTAGATATGAAACCATCTTAAAGACACATCATTAAAAGTGTAATATTCAGGGACAGCACTGACTTTTAAATGGATATAGTCAATGCTTGGGCTTCCCTGATGGCTCAGATAGTAAAGAATCTACATATAATGCAGGAGACCCAGGTTCGATCCCTGAGTTGGGAAGATCCCCGGGAGAAGGGAATGGCAACCCACTCCAGGATTCTTGCCTGGAGATTTCCATGGACAGAGGAGCCTGGCTGGCTACAGTCCATGGGGTTGCAAAGAGTCAGACATGACTGAGTGACTAACACATATATTCAATGCTTATGTTTTCATGGAATATCTCCTAAAGATAGCGGTTGCCTTTAAGTAGAGAACTAGAATGTGGGTAGGAAGACTTATTTTTATTACAAATCCTTTTGCCATTTTTGAATGTTCTTACCTCTTAAAATACTACATTTATTTATTAAAAATAAGAGATGTCCTATAACTAGGCTAGTGAATATCGGAGAATTGGTAGTTCTTTCTCTAAAAGGCACGTTATTGGGTACACAGAGGAAAAGCAAGGTGGTTCAAGGCTTAAATATAAGATTATCCTCTGGTAATAAGATTCTCACTCTAACAGTGATCTATGAATGGTTGCTGAAAAGTTTCCTAACTATCCAAATCCCACTCAGGGTCTAACCTCAGGAGAACACAAAAATCTAAAATCAAAGCCTAGTTAGCTGTATTGCAGTTATCTATCCAAAAGAAGACTAAGCTGATAGATGGTACCCGTGGGACCTGGCCAGCATTAGCTCTCAAAAAGGGAGGCCAAAGAGTACAATTTGATACAATTCATCTAGTACTGGTTAAAGAAGATGTTCTGTCTTAGTTTTCCTATAAAACGAATAACTGCCATGATCTCCAAGTTGTGGTTAAAAACATGGCTTTTGAATATAAACAGACCTGGCTTCAAATATGGTCCTTTTTTACATCTAGGTGATCTTAGGCGAAAGCCAATTCTCTGAGCCTCAGTTTACACACTCCCTAGTGGCTCACACTGTAAAAAATCTGCCTGCAGTGCAGGAGATCTGGGTTTGATCCCTGAGTTGGGAATATGTCCTGGAGAATGAAACGGCTATCTACTCCAGTATTCTTGCCTGGAGAATTCTTTGGACAGAGGAGTCTGGTGGGCTACAGTCCATAGGGTCTCAAAGAGTCAGATATAACTGAGCAACTAACATTACACTACATTAAAATGGCGATAATAATTTTTTACCTAAATGCTTCTGTGGATTAAAGAAAATAACAGAAAAAGCCCAGTACAGAGGCCAGTATGTAGTTGGTACTCACTGAATAATACTATTATTTTCTTTTACCTGCTTTTATCATCTCTGAAACTTTAGGTTCTAAAGATCAATTAACAATGGAAACAAAATTGAGTCTTCTAGGTAGGGTCTCTCAGAAGTTGAGAGAGGCTCCAGACCATTTTCACTCTCTCCTTCATTTATTTTTGAGGTTCTCTCTCTCATACACATACACACACACACATATATCTCCAAAACTAGGTTTTAAAAAATTGTTTTAAATGCTGTTTATGTCAAGTGTCGTGAAGTGTGTTTGTGTTATTCACATAAAAATTACATTTGAAACATTAATGTATGCTGCAACACAGGCAGACCTGTGGTAGATGAAAGTTTTACAATGAATGCCTTCCTCTTTTAGTCACTGTGCATCTCTGGGACTGTATGGATGCCCTCCTGAGATGAGAACATCAAACGTCTATAGTTGAAGCTCTTCATGAATGTGAGAACCAGTCAAATGGCTGTCCTGAATCCCCAGCTTAGTGAAAGGCCCTGTTCTAAAGAGTTAGGCCCAATAAGCAGGCAAACCCCTCTGCTGGGCTGCAAAAGACAGATACGTTTCTCTCTTCCAATTGCTCAGCACTTCTAACTTGCCAACGACAAAAGCCAGCATTTGTGTCTTGTGTCTTCATCTCAGTTGGCGTGACAGTCTTTAGTGCTAATCTGGGCAGGCTGCCCCTTGAAGGCCCGGATAATACCCTTGGAACTCAGGGAAAACTCAATTCATTCACATTTCCCTGTATAATGGAGAGTTGCTTCAGTCCAGTTAAAATCAAGGAACGATACAGTTAAAAGACTTTTCAAGAAGCAGGAAATAACTCCTAAGTGGGGTCTTCAGTTGGATACCAAAGAGAAATCGCCCATTTTCTCCCTGGTTGAGTGAGTTTTTGCTGCTGACCTGTAAATTCTACCCTATTTCAAATTTGCTGGCTGAGAAATTAATGGAAACTGAGCTGGGAATTTTTTCTTTCTTACTCTTATGTGTGATGCCTTATTTAAAATAATTCAGACTCAAAGTGAATTTCTAGCAAATGGTGCTCTGGCTGCTATTAAATTTATTGATGGTGAATCCATCATCCCTGCTTTTTATGTATGATGTTGCTGATGTGGTGTTTTTTTTTGTTTGTTTGTTTGTTTGTTTTTTAAACACTATGGTGAGATTTTCTGAAAATTCACCTCTTCCATCTGCCCCATAGTGCAAAAAGAGACTTCAGGCTAAGATACTATTTAGCAAATTAATTTACCATGGTGAGATTTTACAGCAAAGTTTTTCAAAACCACTAAGTAAAGCACACTTCTTTCTAATATACTTGGATTTTTTGATGTGCTAAGATTTTATATAAATTTGTTATTTATCTTGATGAAAGCCAGATAAATAAATGCTCCTATTGTGCCTAATAACTCAACTCTTTGCTTTCACAAGGCCAGAGCAAGGCTGAAAGGAAATTCATCTCAAAGCTATTAAGAAAAACCAGATAGAAAAGGAGCATAAAAATAAAATGCACTCTGGTGAAAGGGCCAGACCCTCTTCCAGACTGCTCTACATCATCTCAGCTACGTAGATGGAACAAAGATTTAGAGTTCTAAACAGAAATCAAGAATAGAAAGAAATGATGTGGGATGGCCTGAGAAAGAGATCAATCTATCCTGTGTTCAGAGGAGACACAGGGAGAAAAAGAAATCATTTAGCAAAAAAAGTCTCAACAGCCTAAACCAGAAATAACATATCCCACCCCCAAACTGCCACCATGGTCCCCATTTGAATACACCTCAAAAGCAGCCCTTGTTTCCATTGCTCAGTTTCCTGCCCAGGCTTGCAAGGAACTAAACAAAGGAAGTGAAGAAACCACCTGGATGCCTAGGGAATTGGTTGGTTCTAACTTTTAAGTTGTCACTGAAGCCCTTGGTGGCCAGACTACAAAGAAATTCTGACCAGTGATTCAGACCTTGAGGGTTTCCTCTAATAACCCACCTTGAGTGACTTTTCTTTTAAAGTTCCTGCAACCACATAGCCCAGAGCTTGATGTCTCTCTGTCTCCTTGTATCATCTTTTAGATGCCTGCATGTCTTAACTTTCCATCAAGTTGGAAGACCTTGTGAATTCCTGAAAAACCTAGATTTTTATTCCTATCTACCTAATGCAATTTCCTCAGCTGCAATGTTTTTCTCATTTTTTCTGGGTCCAAATCCTGTCTATCCCTCAAAGACTGGCTAAAGCTATTTCCAATTTGAGAAACTTTCTGTAGCAGCATCAGTCATTCTTAGCGGCCACCTTCTTCTTATGTTTGGAGAATCACCCTTTTAAGGCACTGTCCTCTGTCCGCAGGGTGCTCACTTTCCTGGCCTCCTTTGTACCTGTGGTATGGCTATGGGACGTAGGCTCTCCCAATGAAATGCCCCTTACCCTAAACTATCCATGAGAAGAAGCAGCGAGCATGCAGAATACATTCTGGCAGCCAGTGGGGGCTGTAGCAGTGGTAGATAATCTGGATTTCAAAAGCAGGAACGGCTGTGCTTCCTGTAGCTGAATTCTGCGTTGGTCATGACTTCTGGGCAAGCAACACAGTCTGTGCCCAACAGCAATGACCATGATGCATTAGACATTACAGTCGCCTGAATAATTTGGAGCATTTTTTCCCACCTCTACAACCTTAAGCCTAGTTCTTCAATCTCCCAGAGATTCTGTAAGCTACCCACTAGTTTTTTCTTAATTAAAACAAAATATTTCTTTTTGTGTATTTATTTTTGGTAGCACCATGCAGCTTGCAGGATCTCAGTTCCCCCATCATGGACTGAACTTAGGCCATGGTAGTGAAAGCCCAGAATCCTAACCATGAAGCCACTAAGGACCACCCCTCACCAACTACTTTTTTTAACAGTTTTATTGAGATATAATTCACCCATTTAAAGTGTACAATTCAATGTTTTAAAGTAAATTCACAGGATTGTGCAATGATTACCACAATCTAATTTTAGAATATTCTTGCCCTTCAAAAAATAAAACTCATATCCATTATCAATCACTTTCCATTCCTCCCCCTACTTCGAGAGGTAGGCAACTACTAATCTGTTTTATTTGTTTATAGATTTCCCTATTCTGGGCATTTCATATAAATGGAATCATACACCATGGTTTTTGAGGATTGGCTTTTTTTACTCAGTATTACATTTTCAAGATTCATCCATGTTGTAGCAGGTATTGGTAATTCATTCCTTTTTACTGTTGAACCCATTGTATGGATATCCCACATTTTATTTGTATATTAATGGATATTTAATGGATTAATGGATATTTGGATTGTTTCTACTTTCTGGGTGTTATGAATAATGTCTTTATAAACATTTATGTGCAAGTTTTTGTGTAGATGTTATATCTTCGTTTCTCTTGGGTATAAACCTGGGAGTGGAATTGCAGGTACAGTAACTATGGTAACTATGATTAAGCTTTTGAGGAATTGCTAAACTGTTTTCTAGAGTGCCTGTACCATTTTGCAATACGTGAAAGCCCCAATTGCTCCACATCTTTGTCAAGTAATATTTGTTATTATCTGTCTTTTTGATCATAGCCATTCTATTAAATGTAAAATGATACCTCACTGTGGCTTTCTGACCCAGGGATTGAAACTGTGTCTCTTATGTCTCCTTCATTGGTAATCGTGCTCCTTACCACTAGTACCCCTCAGAAGCCAGTTTTGCCCATTAGCTATTAACTAAATTCTTTTGCTTAAATCTGGTTTTTTGCAAGTAGAACCCTGAGTGATCCATTCCTTATTCAGCCCACACTGTCCTGTCCTGTCTCTGAGCTGTACTACACAGTTGAGCATTTGTCCATTTTCTGGACAAAATCCTTTTCTTACCTCCTAGGTTGTGATCTACTGGGGGTCAGAGTCTATCACCCACTTCTGTGTTTCTCCTGTGGTGACTGTCCTGGAGCTCAGCCCTTGTTGATGCTTTAAGCATATACTTGTTAACTGGAAGATTGTCGATTGGTTCATTAACAGTTCCTTGTTTGGGAGAGAGAAAAAGATGGTAGAGGAGTAGGTGGACGTGGAGTACATCTCTCTCCACTGATACATCAGGAATACACCTTCAGACGCAGAAGTGGATGCAGAACACCTGCTGAGAGCAGACAGGAGTACCTGACCAGAGGAAAAGAATATATAGAACCATGCAAAACTTGGTAGGATGAACTAGGGGGAAAACAGGAGTGTTAGTAGGCCTGGACCTGTCCTCGGTGGGTAGGGTAACTGAAACAGGGGTCTGATCCCCACGTCAGGGCAATTGTCTGAGTCAGAGGAGAAACATTTAAGGCTGAGAGTGAAACAGCTGATCTGTGGAAGCCTAAATAGAATGAGAATCAGACAGTCCTTGCCGTAGCCATATGTACCCTGGACAGGAGCTCTGGTCCCCTGGAAGGTGCAGTGGCTAGGAGCTGGGGTTTAGGGATTGTGGAACAATCCCAGGGCGAGGGCTGCTGTTGACTGCAGAGAGACGGATCAAGGTGATGTGAGGAAGGAGACTGTGATGGGAAAGGCCTGTGGAGGAAAGCTGGGCAGCCATGGAAGCAAGGCGATATACTGCTGAGTCACGCATAGCGGGGAAGCCTGGTGGGCTGCCGTCTATGGGGTCCCACAGAGTCAGACACGACTGAAGTGACTTAGCATAGCATGGGTGTATATGTGTATGTGTGTATTCAGTCACACTTTTTATTGTTGTTATAAACCTCTGCCTCTATGTTGGGCTTTTACAATTCTGTGGAGTTTTCCTTTTTCTTTCTTCTTCCATTTTTTTCTTTTCTTTTTTATAATTTTAATTTTTTAAACCTATTATATTTTTCTACATTTATTCCTTTGTTTGCCTTTCCCACTGTTATTTTCCCCTTGCAGTTAATCTTTAATGTATGTAAATCTTTTTCATCTATCTCTATTTAACTTTGCATATCTATTCTTTCTTTCTTTTCTTTCCTCTCAACATATTTGTTAGTTTTATTTTCATTGGTCTATTCTGCACTTGGCACCTTGCTTTCATTTTGTTTTCCAGTTTGTGCTTTAGTTAGTTTTGTTCTTAATTGGTAAATATAATTTTTGATTTCCTTTGTTCACCTGGTCAGTCTACTGTATTTTTGTTGAAATGTTTTGATTTTGCTTATGGGTGTATTCCATTATTTTAATTATTATTTGTCTGATTTTGTAACTGCCATTTGTCTGGGGTTCATCTTTTGTTTCTCATTTTTCGATATTTGTTTTAATCTCACTTAATGCCATAACAAACCACTTGTGGAATCTCTGTTCCTGACCAGAGATCAAGCCCTGAGCTTTGGAGTGGGAGCACTGACTCCAAGACCCTAGACTACCAGAGAACTAACACTCAGTTCAGTTCAGTTCAGTCACTCAATCGTGTCCTACTCCTTGGGACCCCATGGACTGCAGCACACCAGGCCTCCCTGTCCATCACCAACTCCTGGAGTCTACCCAAACTCATGTCCATTGAGTCAGTGATACCATCTCATCCTCTGTCATCCCCTTCTCCTTCTGCCCTCAATCTTTCCCAGCATCAGGGTCTTTTCAACCCCAGGGAGTATCAAATAGTGAGAACCCGCACAAATGAAACCACTTGAATACAAGACCCACCATCACTGAACCACCAGTAGCACTCTGTGCAGGACACCTCATCTAAACAATAAACAAAACAGAACTACAAACCCAGTCATCAGCAGAAAGGATTACCACCTCATTCAGCCTTGCCCATCAGAGGAAAAACAAACAAACAAACAAAAACTCAGCACAAATCTCACCCTATACAAAGCTTACACAATCCACTGGACCAACCTTAGGAGGGCAGAAACCAAAAAGAAGAAAGAATTCAACCTTCTTCAAGGAAAGAATTCGACTTTCCTTGAAGCCTGAGAAAAGGAGACCTCAAACACAATGAGTTAAAAAAAATAATAATAAAAAGGCAGAGAAATACTACACAAATGAAGGCACAAACTAGAAACACAGAAGTCCAAACAAATGAAGAGGAAATAGGCAAACTACCTGAAAAAGAATTCAGAATAATGATAGTAAAGATGATCAAAAACCTTGAAAACAGAATGGAGAAAATGCAAGAATCAGTTAACAAAGACTTGGAAGAATTAAAGAATAAACATACAGAGACAAACAACACAACTACTGAAATTAAAAATACTCTGGAAGGAATCAATAGCAGAATATCTGAAGCAGAAGAATGAATCAGTAAGCTGGAAGACAAAATGGTAGAAATAACTTCTGAAGAGCAGAATAAAGTAAAAAGAATGAAAAGAACTGAGGATAGTCTTAGAGACCTCTGGGACAATATCAAATGCACCAACATTTGAATCATAGGGATCCCAGAAGAAGAAGAGGGAAAAAAAGGGTGTGAGAAAATTTTTGAAGAGATTATAGTTGAAAATGGTTGAGATTATAGTTGAAAGGAAAATAGTTCCTTTCCCCAACATGGAAAAGGAAATAGTCAATCAAGTTCAAGAGGCACAGAGTCCCATAAAGGATAAACCCAAGGAGAAACACGCCAACATACATACTAAGCAAACTAACAAAAACTAAACGCAAAGAAAGAATATTAAAAGCAGCAAGGGAGAAGCAACAAGTAACATACAAGGGAAACCCCATTTGCTTAACAGCTGATCTTTCAGCAGAAACTCTGCAGGCCAGAAAGGAATGGCAGGATATATTTAAAGTACTGAAAGGGAAAAATCTACAACCAAGATTACTCTACCCAGCAAGGATCTCATTCAAAATTTGATGGAGAAATAAAAAGCTTTTCAGACAAGCAAAAGTGAAGAGAATTCAGCACCACCAAACCAGCTTTACAACAAATGTTAAAGGGACTTAAATAGTCAAGAAATACAAGAGAAGGGGAAAGATCTACAAAATCAACCCCAAACAATTAAGAAAATGGCAATAAGAACAAACATATCAATAATTACTTTAAATGTAAATGGATTAAATGCTCCAACCAAAAGACACAGATTGGCTGAATGGATACAAAAGCAAAACCAATATATGTGCTGTCTATGAGAAACCCACTTCAGACCTAAAGACACATATATAGACTGAAAGTAAGAGGATGGAAAAATATATTCCATGCAAATGGGAAGCAAAAGAAAGCTGGAGTAGCAATCCTCATATCAGGCAAGACAGACCTTAAAATAAAGAAGATTACAAAGGATAAGGAAGGACACTACATAATGATCAAGGGATCAATCCAAGAGGAAGACATAACAATTGTAAATATCTATGCACCCAACATAGGAGCACCTCAATACATAAGACAAACACTAACAGACATAAAAGGAGAAATTGACAGTAACACAATAATAGTAGGAGACTTTAACACCCCACTCACACCAATGGTGCTGCTGCTGCTAAGTCGCTGCAGTTGTGTCCGACTCTGTGAGACCCTATGGACAGCAGCCCACCAGGCTCCTCTGTCCACAGGATTCTCCAGGCAAGAATACTGGAGTGGGTTGCCATTTCCTTCTCCTCACACCAATGGAGAGATCATCAAAACAGAAAGTTAACAAGGAAACACATCTTAAATGATACATTAGATGAGATGGATCTCATTGATATCCTCAGGACATTCCAAATGCAGAAGAATACACCTTCTTCTTTAGTGCACATGGAACATTCTCCAGGATAGACCACACCTTGGGTCACAAATCAAACCTCAGTAAATTGAAGAAAATTAAAATTGTATCAAGCATCTTCTTCAACCACAATGCTATGAGACTTGATATCAATTATAAGGAAAAAAACTGTAATAAACATAAACATATGGAGATTAAGCAACACGTTTCTAAATAACCAACAGGTTACTGAAGAAATCAAAAGGGAAATCAAAAAATTTCTAGAAACAAATGACAATGAAACATGACAACTCGAAACCTATAGGATTCAGCAAAAGCAGTTTTAAGAAGGAAGTTTATAGCAAGACAATCCTACCTTAAGAAACAAGAAAAACATCGAATAGACAACCTAAATGTACACCTAAAACAACTGGAAAAAGAAGGAAAAAAACACCAAAATTAGTATAAGGAAAGAAATCATAAAGATCTGAGCAGAAATAAATGAAAAAGAAATAAAAGAAACAATAGTAAAGATTAACAAAACTAAAAGCTGGTTCTTTGAGAAGATTAACAAAATTGACAAACATTTGGCCAGACTCATCAAGAAAAAGAGAGAGAAGAATCAACTCAACAAAATTATAAATTAAACAGAAGCAGTTACAACAGACAATGCAGAAATACAAAGGATTATAAGAGACTATTATGAACAACTATATGGCAATAAAATAGATAACCTGGAAGAAATGGACAGATCTTTATAATAGTTCAATCTTCTACGACTGAACCAGAAAGAAACAGAAATTATGAACAACCCAATTACAAGCCCTGAAAATTGAAGCTGTGATCAAAAATCTCCCAAAAAACAGCCACCCAGGACCAGATGGCTTCACAGGAGAATTCTATCAAACATTTAGAGAAGAGCTAATGCCTATCCTTCTAAGACTCTTTCAAAAAATTTCAGAAGAAGGAACTCATTCTACAAGGCCACCATCACCCTGATACCAAAACCAGACAAAGACAACACAAAAAAAGAAACTACAGGCCAATATCACTGATGAACATAGATGCAAAAATCCTCAACAAAATTTTAGCAAACAGAATTCAGCAACACATCAAAAAGCTCATACACCATGATCAAGTTGGGTTTATTCCAGGGATGCAAGGATTCTTCAATATATGCAAATCAATCAAGGTGATATACCATATTAACAAACTGAAAGATGAAAAACCATGTGATAATCTCAATAGATGCAGAAAAAGCCTTTGACAAAATTCAGCACCCACTTATGATTAAAACTCTTCAAAACATGGGCATAGAAGGAACCTACCTCAACATGGTAAAGGCCATATATGATAAGCCTACAGCAAACATTATTCTGAATGGTGAAAACCTGAAAGCATTCCCCCTAAGATCAGAAACAAGACAAGGGTTCCTGTTTTGCCACTATTATTCAACATAGTTCTGGAAGTCCTAGCTATAGCAATCAGAGAAGGAAAAGAGATAAAAGGAATCCAGATCAGAAAGGAAACAAAGCTCTCACTATTTGCAGATGACATGATACTGTACATAGAAAACCCTAAAGATAGTATCAGAAAATTACTAGAGCTAATCAGTGAATTTAGCAAAGTTGCAAGATACAAAATCAATACAGAGAAATCACTTGCATTTCTATATACTAACAATGAAAAATCAGAAAGAGAAATTAAGGAATCAATCCCATTCACCATTACAACAAAAAGAATTAAATATCTAGGAATAAACCTACCTAAGGAGACAAAAGAACTGTACACAGAAAATTATAAGACACTAATGAAAGAAATCAAAGATGACATAAAGATGGAGAGATATTCCAAGTTCGTGGGTAGGAAGAATATTGTAAAACTGCCTATACTACCAAAGGCAATTACAGATTCAATGCTATTCCTATCAAATTGCCAATGACATTTTTCACAGAACTAGAACAAAAAATTTCAGAATTCGTGACTCTGTGTGACCCCATAGACAGCAGCCCACCAGGCACCTACATCCCTAGGATTCTCCAGGCAAGAACACTGGAGTGTTTCCATTTCCTTCTCCAATGCAGGAAAGTGAAAAGTCAAAGTGAAGTCGCTCAGTCCTGTCTGACTCATAGCGACCCCATGGACTGCAGCCTACCAGACTCTTCTGTCCACGGGATTTTCCAGGCAAGAGTACTGGAGTGGATTGCCATTGCCTTCTCCTTGCAAGAATATACAATGGGGCAAAGACAGCCTCTTCAATAAATGGTGCTGGGAAAACTGGACAGCTACATGTAAAAGAATGAAATTAGAACACTTCCTAACACCATACACGAAGATAAACTCAAAATGGATTAAAGACCTAAATGTAAGACCAGGAACTATAACACTCTTAGAGGAAAACATAGGCAGAACACTCGATGACATAAATCAAAGCCAGATCCTCTATGACACATCTCCTGGAGTAGGGGAAATAAAAACAAAGTAAACAAGTGGGACCTGATTAAACTTAAAAGCTTTTGCACAGTAAAGGAAACTATAAGCAAGGTGAAAAGACCTTCCCTCAGAGTGGGAGAAAATAATAGCAAATGAAACAACTGACAAAGGATTAATTTCCAAAACATACAAGCAGCTCATACAACTCAATACCAGAAAAACAAACAACCCAATCAACAAGTGGGAAAAAGACCTAACAGACATTTCTCCAAAGAAGACATACCAATGGCTAACTAACACAGGAGAAGATGCTCAGCATCACTCATTATTAGAGTTGAGCATTAGATCCTCAACGTCACTCATTATTGATTCAAATCAAAAGTACAATGAGATATTACCTCAGACCTGTCAGAATGGCCATCATCAAGTAGTCAACAAACAATAAACGCTGGAGAGGGTGTGAAGAAAAGAGAACGCTGTTGCAGTGTTGGTGAGAGTGTAAATTGATACAGCTACTATGGAAGACCATATGAAGATTCCTTGAAAAACTAGTATTAAAAGCACCATATGACCCAGAAATCCCACTCCTAAGCATATACCCTGAGGAAACCAAAATTGAAAAAGACACATGTATCCCATTATTCACTGAAGCACTATTTACAATAGCTAGAACATGGAAGCCACCTAGATGTCCATCGACAGATGAATGGATAAAGAAGTTGTGGTACATATACACAAGGGAATATTACTCAGTCATAAAAAGGAGTGTCTTTGAGTCAGTTCTAATGAAGTGGATGAACCTAGAACCTATTATACAGAGTGAAGTAAGCCAGAAAGAGAGATAAATGTCGTATTCTAACACATATATACGGAATCTAGAAAAATGGTTCTGAAGAATTTACTTACAGGGCAGCAGTGGAGAAACAGACATGGAGAATAGACTTATGGATATGGTGAGAGGGGAGGAGAGGGTGAGATGTATGGAAAGAGCAACATGGAAACTTACATTACCATATGTAAAACAGATAGCCAACGGGAATTTGCTGTATGGTTCAGGAAACTCAAACAGGGGTGCTGTATCAACCTAGAGGGGTGGGATGGGGAGGGAGATTCAAAAGGGAGGATATATATGTATACTTATGGTTGATTCATGTTGAGATTTGACAGAAAACAGCAAAATTCTGTAAAGCAATGATCCTTCAATTAAAAAAAAAATTTCCCTGTTCTGGAAATGTGTCTTTCATTCTCTCATTAAGGAGACTCAGTCAAGGAGGTGTGTAGCAGGTGCTGGGGACATGGATTTTGGAGATTGGTCAGGCTTGGGTTCTAATTCTATCTTTGCTAAGTATTAGCTCTGGGACCCATAGTGAGTTAATTAACCTCTCTGAGCTTTGACTTTTCTATTTACAAAGAGAGATGATAACAGATATCTCAGATATGTTATGAAGGTTAAACTACATCCTGTATACAAAACAATAGAACAGTGGTGCATGGAAATTGTTCAATAAATATTAGTTTCCTCTGTACCCACACATTACCTTCCAGATTCCTCCCCCAGTAATCTGGCTTCGAGATGCATCCTAGCTATGTTTGCTGTTTTATAAATTTACCAGGAAGATGGAGCAAGCCTGCTGCTTACCTGGATTAATTCATGTTCTTGCAAATGAGTATTGCGTTGCAGGGCTAAGACAGTCAAAATCAGGAAAGGAGGGAATGATGTTGCCCCTACTCCATTTTGAGAATAAGAGCTGTTGATTTTAGAGAGGTCAGTTATGAAGCTGCCTCTGAGAAGGCAGGAACAGGATGCAAGGATGCCTGGGCTCCGCTGTTTACATGTCCTGTTTCCCCAAAGGACTTTTTTTTTTTTTTTTATTATGACCACATAGGCATAGAATCTTTTTGAAGCAAAGCTGATGTTTATTTCAGATGACCTATTTCTAGGTGCATTCTCGGATCTCACTGGAAGAAGCCATGTGTACACCACTGGCTGAAGAATTAATCAGGGGGGAAGCTGGCATGAATGTTGGTGTGTTATGGGAAGATTGTTGTCTGTGGTAGCTGTCTTTATCCTTAGTGCATTCAAAGAAAGCTTCCATCCTGGAGGGCTTAAAATAAAGCACCTAACTGAGTGAAACATTTTGTGACATGATTGTGAAGGGCTGAGCTGATATCTGTATGATAAACTAATGGGAGGTGAATCTGGTTTTTACATGACCCTTACTTGGAGGAGAATATAACTCATCATTTATTTAGTGTTAAGTTTTTCTTTAGCTACATGATTTAAATTTCTTTAGCAGAGAGAGGTCAAAGTCCTGGTACAGATCCCTTAGTTAGAGCTCAGATGCCAAATAAATCTGGAAGTGTTAACAGACTGATATTTCTATAAATGTGTAAATTGCTGAGTGCATGAGTGAGGTCTAGTAGTGATCAGAAGGAGGTGATCACAAGGGAACCAGATTCCTAAACAAGACATGTTATAGAGGAGAAAATGACATGTATAATGGGGAGGCTGCAGACCCAGAAATTAACTTCTTGGTTTTCCCAAAGTGAACCTTATCTGGATTCATTCAATCTTTCAACAAATGTTTTAGCGAGCATTTACTATAAAGTAGGTTCTGTACTGGGAATTTGGATTATAAGGCAGGGCCTTTATTGGAAAATCCTTTATATTGTATAGAGTTCTGAGCCCAATATACCTCCTATAGCTTAGATCCTGGAGCTCAGAAGCCTGAATTCTAGCCTAACTAAGCTTAGCTGTAGCCAACCTGTAGACTTGTGAGTATGAGAATAGGGAGTGTTATTGTAAGCCTCTGATTTGGGGGATAGTTTGTTACATGATATCATTGTGACAATAGCTAACTAATATATTGTGATACGTTTGGATTGTCTTTTAAGAACATTAGGGAGCCACTGAAGAATTTTAATCAAGGGAGAGATTGGTAACCTTTGGACATTAGAATGATCTCTCTGGCTATAATAGATTCAAAGGTGGCCATTTCTCCTTCAGCTTGGGCAGCAGAATGAGGCATTTTGAGCAGTAACCAAGGCTTAAGTAGCTACTGGTCTAAAGATAAGGACAGCCAAGTAGAGCGTATCTCCCAACCAACTACAGCTTGAAGCCTAAAGAATGGATTAAGGGTAGCAAGACTAGACTCAGAGAAATCAACAAGAAGATTGTTGCAATCATGTAGACTTGAACTTGGGAAGTAACAGTAAAGGAAAGAGGTTAACTTAAGTGGTGGAATTGATTGGTTCTGGTTAGAGGAAAGGAAAGTTAAGGATAATTTGCTTCGTCAATGGGAATAGATGAAACTATCCTTCATTCAGAAGAAAAAACATCTTTTCAGGGTGAGATAGCAGCAGAGGCAGGCATGTAGGTTCATTTAAAATATATTGAATTTGTGTGTCCAAATCATGTCCAAGAAGATACAAACAGAACTCCAAGAATGGGTGATGGAAGAAGCCTTCAATTAATGAAAATGAACACCGCCCCCTAATCCAATAGACATGAGTTTGAGCAAGCTCCAGGAGATGGTGAAGGACAGGGAAGCCTGGCATGCTGCAGTTCATGGAGTCACAAAGAACTGGACATGACTGAGCAACTGAATGACAACAACCCAGAACGAGCCTTTCCATTGAAAATGGAAGTAAGGAAAAGTTTCAAAAAAGATGAGTACAATGAGATGTTGAAAATTTTTTTTCCAGAATCCCAAAGAGCCAGAGCCTGGGCAGACTGGTCAGAGTCACCTCAAGAGAGAAGCATTAGGAAGTGAGCTACAATTCACTGGTCTATAGTGTTGAAGGTCACAGGGCGCGAGCAGGGGCTTTGGATGACTCTGAGTTAGGAGATGGGTTGTAAGACCACTGAACTGGTAAACAGTATTATGTGAACATGGTGAAGGGGCCAAGGTGAGTATCCTGGCTGTCAGAGGCTCCTTAGAGACAAAATACAGAGTGCAAAAGGAACAGATAAGGCCAAAGCAATAAGTGTTGCATTTGCATGATCCTTAAGGATGGTCTCTAGGCTCTTTAGGTAGAGAAATTGAGGGTTTAGGGCTTAGGTCAAGTTACTTAAGTCTCTGATGGTCAGAGGGACACCCAAAGTCACAGCTCAATTACGTAAGTTTGTTGGGGATGGCATTTGGGTGAGGTTGAACAGAGCACCGATTTTGTTGAGGCTGTTTCCATCTTATGACACGATCAGTCACACACATATTTATATATGTGTGTATGTGTGTGGACCTCCCTGGTGGCTCAGCAGTAAAGTACCTTCCACCAATGCAGAAGATGCAGGTTTGATTTCTGATTTGAGAAGATTCCCTGGAGAAGGAAATGGTGACCCACTCCTGGGAATTCCCATGGACAGAGGAGCCTGGCAGGCTACAGTCCATGGGGTCACAAAGAGTCAGACATGAATTAGTGACTGAGCATGTGTACGTGTATGTATATATATATATATTTTTTTTTTTTTTTTTTTCCTAGCTAAGTAGGATGTAAAGTCATTCACTATGAGTTTGGGGGTGGTGGTGGAAGCACTGAGGGTTTGAGGAGACCAGTGATGGTGAGATCCATACGGTTGTGTGATTAATCATCTTCAGAGGAGCTCCATATTTAAGATGCAGGGGCCTTGGGAGGCCGAGAGTTGGCTTACCCCATTTGGAGTTTCACCAGGTGGGTTTAGCAGAGAATAAGCAAGAATGGAGATGGTGCAAATCAGAAAAAGAAGGATATAATTTATGGATCACTGATGGACATTTTCCATATTGTTGGGGGAGTGTGCAGGGGAAAATCTGGATTTATAAATATATAAATTAGGGTAAGGTCCTTATTTCAAGTCAAGTTTATCTGACTAAGTGTTTTTTATGCCCATGTGTGTGTGTGTGTGTGTGTGTGTGTAGTTGCTTGGTCATATCTAACTCTTTTCAACCCCAAGGATTGTAGCCCGCCAGGCTCTTCTGTCCATGGGTTTCTCCAGGCAAGAAAACTAGAATGGGTAGCCTTTCCCTTCTCCAGGTGATCTTCCCAACCCAGGAATCGAACCCAGGTCTCCTGCATTACAGGAGGATTCTAAACTGTCTGAGCCACCAGGGAAGCCCTTTTAAGGCTCTACTATATATTTAATTTCACAACTGACAAACTCATATCAAACTTTAAATGATGAATTCAAACTGTAAGTCAGTAAAATCTCATTTTTGTCTAATTTTTCATAACCATGTGATTTGTGCAAAGTGAGGGACACCTGTGCCCAGACTTCACAGAAAGCTTGTAAAGACATGTCACCAAATTAAAAATATGTATATATATAGCAATAACAACCCCCTTAAAGGTCCATCTAGTCAAAGCTATGTTTTTTCCAGTAGTCATGTATGGATGTGAGAGTTGGACTGTGAAGAAAGCTGAGCACCGAAGAATTGATGCTTTTGAACTGTGGTGTTGGAGAAGACTCTTGAGAGTCCCTTGGACTGCAAGGAGATCCAACCAGTCCCTTCTAAAGGAGATCAGTCCTGGGTGTTCTTTGGAAGCACTGATGCTGAAGCTGAAACTCCAATACTTTGCCCACCTCATGCAAAGAGTTGACTCACTGGAAAAGACTCTGATGCTGGGAGGGATTGGGGGCAGGAGGAGAAGGGGACGACAGAGGCTGGATGGCATCACTGACTCGATGGACATGAGTCTGAGTGAACTCCGGGAGTTGGTGATAGACATGGAGGCCTGGTGTGCTGTGATTCATGGGGTCGCAAAGAGTCGGACACTACTGAGTGACTGAACTGAACTGAACTGTGGCTCAGCTGGTAAAGAATCTGCCTGCAATGCAGGAGACCTGGTTTCGATCCCTGGGCTGGGAAGATCCCCTGGAGAAAGGAAAAGCTACCCACTCTATTATTCTGGCCTGGAGAATTCCATGGACTGTATAGTCCCTGGGGTCGCAAAAAGTCGGACACGACTGAGCGACTTTCACTTTCACTTTCATCTACCAGGGAACTGGAGATCAGCAAGTATTGTCATCTCCATATTGCCAGTGGGAAACTGAAGCAGGTTAAGACTGCACCATTTCTTCAAGGGTCCTTTGTATTCCAGAGCATGCCAATTTCTGAATATGTGGTATATCATATAAACTTACAAACAAAAGCAGTGAATAAATAAGCTATTTTTTATTAATATTTATGAAACCCCTGTGTCATGCTATAGCCTATGGTGAGTGCTATAAATTATTGAAATGAAGATGTGTGATGTACATTCCTGGACTTAAAACTCCTATAATCTGGTTAGAGAGACTGAAACTCAACATAGTAAAAGTTTGCAAAGAATATTGCAATAAATAACAATTTGAGACAATGACAGGAAAAGTCCCGAGGCACGTGTGAGGCGACCAGTGAGCGAGATAGACAATAAATCGAAGGGAAGGGAAAAGGAGAGGTCAGAATGGGCTAGAGTTGGCAGAGAATACTTGGGGTAGGGGTGGGAATTTAATTGGACCTTGAGAGTCATCATTATCATCTTGCTTATAAAAAAGCAGCTGTATAAATATGAACCATCACGAGTCTCCTCTTGAAAGGACACTTTCAGACAGAAGTCTGAAAAGAGTCCTTTTTGAATAAGTGGCAAGAGGAGGAGGCGATGGGAGAAAGGGCTCTGAAGACTAACTTTATTAAAATCTTGTTTCCCTCGCCTGTCCTGGGAGCTGGCTTTGCTAGGTTAGTTTGAGTTCCCTCAGGATTCTTACTACCTCATATCTGACCTGTGCCTAAAATCTCTGCACCTGTGACATATGTGGGTGAACTCTGCAAGTGCTTTAGTTTTTGATGTTCTATTATGCTTTGTTCCTTCATGAAGAAAAAGTAAGAGAACTCTTCCTTGGGTTGGCAAAACGCTGTGGCCTGGATAGAACCACAGCAGGGCAAGGTGCCACTACTCTTCACTTCTCAGTTAGAAAGCTGGTGGTCAAGTGTTCTGAGAATACAGTTGAGTTCCCACTCATCTGAAGACTGGATGGTCAGTTGATAGAGATAGAAAGGTCACTGAATAGTGGCCATCACTAGAGTCCTCTGAACTCTTACAGGGTACTTTCCAGGGAGCAGACTCACACTGGAACAACTCTTTAAGAATGGGTCCTTATGGCATAAGAAACTATATTCAATACCATGTAGTAACCTATAATGATGTGAAGAACTGACTCATTGGAAAAGACCCTGATGCTGGGAAAGATTGAAGGCAGGAGAAGAAGGGGATGACAGAGGATGAGATGGTTGGATGGCATCACCGACTGGATAGACATGAGTTTGAGCAAGCTCCTGGAGTTGGTGATGGACAGGGAAGCCTGGTGTGGTGCAGTTCATGAGGTCACAAAGAATCAGACATGACTGAATGACTGAACTGACTGAACCGATAATGGAAAAGAACATGAAAAATATCTATCTCTGAATCACTTTGTTATATACCTGAAACTGATACAATATTGTAAATCAACTATACTTCAATAAATTTTTTAAATAAAATGAGTCCTTGGCATTGTGACCTGAACCTAGCAGTTCTGAACTTGTCCATTCCCTTATAGGTTTGCAAATACACACTCACACTGTCTTTATTCCTTTGCACAAAAACCTCAGTCTCTTATTATCTTCTGTAACGAAGCTAGAAGATCCATAAAGAGGAGCTTATTTGTTCATTAAATGGAAGCATTCAGTAATCTAAAGCTCTATATTTAGAAATACAGTTGACTTGTGATCAAAAAGAGGACCAAGGAAACACAGGAAATTCCCTTTCCACTCCTAACATAAAATCTCTAGGTATGAAAAATATTTTTCTGAGTCTATAGCTGACCTTGTAAGAAATAGAAATTTCCAGGTGTCAGAAATTAAGAGTGAATTCACAGAGGTGAGTGCTACTTATGTCTTATGAGCAATCCCAGCACCTTAGAGTATGGATTTTAACAGCTGGAAAGGGTGGCAGTCAACTCTTCAGGTCTGTGCATAGTGTAAGCTATAGCTGGGCTCCTTAAAGAGCATGGACCAGGCTCCCGTCTTGGCCATGAATATCCAGAGTCAGCTAAGAGAAATAAAGATCCTTATTCTGTGCTGCCCATGCAGTCTCAAATTCTCACAATAACCTCATTTTGTAGAAGCCCTGTGCCAAGAATTTAAACTAAATATTTATGTGGAATCAGTGAATCCCATTGACACCCTAGCAAACATAGCCATGCAAAAGCTTGATGGAGTCTTAACCACAATCCAGGACACAATGCAAAAGAGACTTTAATACTCTTTCAGATGTTTAAAAAAAGAGAGGAAGGACAAAACTTGTAGGTAGGAACAGGATATCATGTTTTAAAAAGAAGGGATTTGAAAAAAAATCATGCAGTACAGTAGATTGTATCTTTCAAATTCATTGCTTATAGTTGGTATCAACAATATTTTCCATCCCATGTGCTATTCTCTTACAACATGTCTTTTATACTCCTTCCATTGAGAGGTGGGGTCTGTGCCTCTTTCCTTGAGCAATATGGTTGTGATTCATTTGTAATTAATAGAATCTGGTATAAGTAGTGCTGTGTGACTTCTTGAGGCTATGTCAGAAATGTGAGACAGTTTTTGTTTTGTTGACTGGATCACTTGTGCTCAAGTCCTGAGCTGCCATGCAAGGAGTTCAACTGCCCAGGAGTTGTCAGGCCCATGTAAAATTCCTATATGCAGAGGTTCTGAGGCTACATAAATAAGGAGAGCTATCTGGCTATCCATCACTTCTCTAGTCCTCTGCTCTTCCAGCTTTAACCACTGTCTGAATGCAATTGCAAAAGAGACCCTAAGCCAGAATCTCTTAACTGAGCTCTATCTGAATTCCTAACCTACAAAATCATGAGCAAAATAAATGATTGGTTTATGATGCTATGTTTGGAGATAATTTATGTAGCAATAAATAATTGGAACATAACAGAAATTCTAAAAGTAAAAGTAACAAGAAAACTGGATTAAATAGATTAGCTGAAGAGAAAATTACAGAATTAGAAGGTATACGTGAAGAAATCATACAGAATGCACAGCACAGAGAAAAAAATGGAAAGAGAAATTATGAGACATGGAGACTGAAATAAGAGTTTGAATAAAACATCTATTCAATTTGCAATTTAGGGATTGCAATTGCAATTGCAATCCCATTTAGGGATTGCAAAGAAAGAAAATAGAAAAAGAAGGGGATCAAATGTACGAAGAGATAATGGTTGAAAAATTTCCAGAACTGAAGAAAGACCTGAGTCCTCAGGTAGAAATTGTAGGAATGCAGTAAATACAATAAACAAAAACAAATCTAAATCTAGACAAGGTGTGGAATAACATAAAGTCACCTATGATTTCTGGAAGGGAGGAGACGTGGAAGCATGGAGGGGAATCAGAATCCAATTATTTCACTTGTCGTTTAAGCCTATAATTGCCACTAAACTGACATGGTTTCAGTAGACATAGCTTGCCTTGGCTTGAAAATAGTCCTCTCTGAGTGAAGTCCAGTGATATAAATCACTAATACTTTAAATAACAGCAGCATGAATGGTATATAGTGTTTAGCAGTGTGTGTGTATAACTTAAAAAAAAAAAGAAACGTATGCTACTACCAGCCCTGGTCTAAATTAAGAAGTTGATAAAGTTCAATTTCTGCATCTGGCTTCCTTCTTGTCCTTTAAACCTCGAGTGTATGTCCACCTTCTTTTCACAGGCATGCAGGGTCATCCTGTTGTCCCTGAAGGATCCTCTAAATAAAATGTTTTTTTACACTAACATCTAAAAGACAGCCAAATGTGATTTCTCCCAGTGTAGCTGAGGTGATTGTGGATTCCTTTACAGTTGTAAGAAACAAAACAGAAATCCCATGCATCATTTACCTACTTTCTCCTAATGACAACATAGTGCAAAATTAGAGTACAATAGCAAAACAAGGTCATTGAAAGTGATATTCAAGATACAGAAGATTTCCACCACCACAGATATTCCTTACGTTGCCTCATGATAGACTTATCTACTTTTCTCCCACTCCCACCACTTCCTTAACTCCTGGAAACTATAAATCTATTCTCCATTTCTAAAATTTTGTCATTTCAGGAATGTTATATAAAGAAAGTCATACAGTATGTAACCTTTAGGGACTGGCTTTTTTAAATTCAGCATGCTTCTGTGGGGATTTATCCAAGTTGTTTCGTATATCAGTAGTTCATTCCTTTTTACTGCTGAATAGTATTCCATGGGATGAATGTACCAGTTTGCTTAACTATTTAAACATTGAAGGACATTTGTTCTCCCAGTTTTTGGCTATCATTACTATAAACATTCATGTGCAAGTTTTTGTGTGAATGTAAATTTTCATATTTTGAGATAAATGCCCAAGAATTCAACTGCATGGCGGTATAGTAGTTGCATAGTTGTTGCTGTTTTTTTAAAGAAATTGCAAAATTATTTTCTAGAGTGGCAATCCCATTTTACATTCTTACCAGCAATGTATGATGAATCCAATTTCTCCATGTCCTCACCAGCATTTGGTGGTGTCATTATTTTCTGTTTTGGCCATTCTGATAGGTGTGTAATGATGCCTCCCTGTGGTTTTAATTTGTATCTCCCTAATGGCTAATGAAATGGCAACCCACTCCAGTACTCTTGCCTGGAAAATCCCATGGATGGAGGAGCCTGATAGGCTGTAGTTCATGGGTTCGCTAAGAGTCGGACACAACTGAGCAACTTCACTTTCACTTTTCACTTTCCTGCATTGGAGAAGGAAATGGCAATCCACTCCAGTACTCTTGCCTGGAAAATCCCATGGATGGAGGAGCATGGTAGGCTACAGTCCATGGGATCACAAAAAGTCAGACACGACTGAGTGACTTCACTTTCACTTTCAATGGCTAATGAAGTAGAACATTTTTTTTTTCGTGTTTTATATGCTATCTGTATATTCTTTTCCATAAAATGTCTGTTTATGTCTTTTGCTTATTTTCTAACTGGATGTTTGTGTTTTACCATTGCATTTTGAGAATTCTGTATATATTTATATACATGAAAAAAATGTTCTTTGTATATTTTAGATACTAGTCCTTTTTGGATATGTGTTTTGCAAATAATTTCTCCCACACTATAGTTTGTCTTTTTATCCTCTTAACAGGGTCTTTGAACAAAAGTTACACATTTTTGTGAAGTCCTACTTACCAACTTTTTTTTAATGGATTGTACTTTTGAGGGTCCTAGGGTAGGGCTTTTTTTTTTCCTATTGTATTTGGCTAGAGTAGAGCAACATTGTCTAGAAGTTCTTTATTTTCTTGGTCTTTGGAGAGAGCAAGCTTTTGTTGGATTTTTTTTTTTTTAATGTCCGTACTTATTGGCATTTCCATGTTGCCTTCTTCTTTAGCTCCCAGTCTGGAGTATATGAGGCACAAAGAAAAAGTCAGAGAACTCACCACCTTGTCATTCCTTGAGCCCTGAAGTCCCTAACCAGTCTGCTTTCTTATTCCTACTATTCAGATTTCTTATGTTTTTATTTTATTTATATCTATTTATTTTATGTAAAATATATTACATGTTATATATTTTAACATATGATTTATTTGTGTTTATTTTATATATAGTGTTCAGAGTTTTTAGTGGCACTTAGTAGGAAGAATTGGAGAAGGCAATGGCACCCCACTCCAGTACTCCTGCCTGGAAAATCCTATGGATGGAGGAGCCTGGTAGGCTGCAGTCCATGGAGTCGCTAAGGGTCGGACACGACTGAACGACTTCACTTTTGCTTTTCACTTTCATGCATTGGAGAAGGAAATGGCACCCCACTCCAGTACTCCTGCCTGGAGAATCAAGGCATGGGGGAGCATGGTGGGCTGCTGTCTATGGGGTTGCACAGAGTCCGACACGACTGAAGTGACTTAGCAGCAGCAGTAGGAAGAATAGGGAAAAGTATATATATTCTATCTTACTCAAAGCAAGAGTACTAGATTTACTTTTTTAAGGAATTTAGGCATAAAGTCAGGAGAAGGCAATGGCAACCCACTCCAGTACTCTTGCCTGGAAAATCCCATGGATGGAGGAGCCTGGTGGGCTGCAGTCCATAGGGTCGCTAAGAGTCAGACACAACTGAGTGACTTCACTTTTACTTTTCACTTTCATGCATTGGAGAAGGAAATGGCAACCCACTCCAGTGTTCTTGCCTGAAGAATCCCAGGAATGAGGGAGCCTGGTGGGCTGCTGTCTATGGGGTTGCACAGAGTCGGACATGACTGAAGCGACTTAGCAGCAGCAGCAGCAGCAGCAGGCATAAAGTCTGAAAAAGTAGTTCAGGGTATCAGACTTTTATTTAGATTTATCTTTTTGATAGTAAGTCTAGTCCTTTCTAACCATGAGATTACAGTCCTTTTAAATTCAAAGACAGATTCACTGACATTGATACACATATAGAGGCTTCAAAGAACAATTTAGCATTTAAGTCAAGTCACTAAACAGGAAAACATGCATTGAGGATGATTGCCTTTTAGGACAGGTTGAACCAAGTTAAATATGCACTAGAGGAAGTATCTGTAGGAGTGTCATAAGTGGAACTCTTTCTGGAAATCAAATTGGGAAGTCTGCCTAAAGGAAATGATGTTTCAGGAGTTGCTTTACAATATGGGAAAGGGTTTGCCAACTGGATGATGAAAAAACTACAAGGTGTAGTATTTTCCAGTGTATTTTGCTTTTCATCTCTAGACTTTTCATGTATGTGTTTTTATATTTTCCACTCTTCTTATTTTGTTAATTTTTTTCCCTTCCTTCTTAGGTAAACGGAGCATATTTAAAACAACTGTCCTCTGTGGAAAAGGTACAGAGTGGAAAATGGATTGTGGGACAGCTCTGAGGTGAGTCAAGGGAGATGACTGAGATGTAAAAGAAAAGAACTAAGGTAAAAATCAGAGTCTTAGAGTTTTTTGAGATACAAGAAATTCAGAGATCATCTAGACCTATCGCTTCATTGCAAATGGTAAATGGCAAAGTGCTGAGGGGTGCATGCACAGAGGGCCATTTGGTTTATTGAGTGTATGCACACAGCTCTTCTACTTGCAATTCATTTGTATTTACTGGGCACTTACCATATGCCAAGATGTGCTCTAGGAATTTTCACATATAATCTTGTTTATTTTTGTCATAAGTTTATAAATAGATACTATTATGATTCCCATTTTACAGAAAAGCAAATTGAGGCACAGAGGATTTCCTTTAGTATTTCTTAAATGACAGGTTGACTAGTAACACATTCTCTGAATTGTTGATCATTGGAAATGTCCTTATTTTTACTTTTGATTGATATAGAATTCTTAATTAGAAAGCTTTTCTTGCAGCATTTTGAATATATTACTCTACTGCTTTCTGGCCTCTATTATTTCTGATGCAAAATCAGCTATTATTCACATTTTTGTTCCTTTGTATGAATCATTTTCTCTTACCAATTTCAAGAATTTCTTTTTTTCTTTGGCTTTCAACTTTTTGACTATGATGTGTCTAGGAATAGATTTCCTTAAGTTTATCACACTTGGGGTTTGTTGAATTTCTTGGATTTGAAGATTAATATTTGTCATCAAATTTGGAGAATTTTTAGCTATTATTTCTTCAAGTATTTTTTCTCTTTCTCCTCTAACCTTTGGGAGCTCCTATTATGGGTATGTGGGTATACTTGATGCTGTCCCACAGGTCTTTGAAGCTCTGATTATTTTTATTTTTCTTCATTTTTTCCTATTATTAAGATTGGAAATTTTCTAATAATCTATTATCTAGTTCACTGATTTGGTCTTTTGCCAACTCAAATCTGATGCTGAGCCCATTAAGGGAATATTTTATTTTAGTTATTATACTTTATAACTCTAGAATTTCCATTTGGGTCTTTTAAAAATACTTTCTATTTCTTTGCTGAAATTTATTTATTAGCTATGTTCATATTTTCTTTTAATTTTTGACCATAGTTTCTTTAGTTATTTAAATATGTTTATAATAGCTGCTTTGAAGTCTTGTCTGCTCATCGTTAGGTTCTATTACTGATTTTTTCCTGAATGTGAATCATACTTTACTGTTTATTTGCATTTTTCATAGTATTTGGTTGACAGGCATTTTCAGTAATATGTCAGCAAGTCTGTAGTCTGATTTTTTCCCTCTGATTTAAAAAAAAATTTGTCTGGACTTAAATGGTGGAATCTTTCTCCCTTAAGGGTTGTAGGCCACTGCTAAAGTCTCTGCCAGATTCTTATTCTTGTTTTTATTTTTTATCCTAGCTTACTAGAGGTCAGTCTCTATATCAGCATAGCCTAGTCATCAGCCAATAATTTGAGGAGAGATTTTGCTCAAACACCTTGGGCTTTGACCCATCCCTCTGTTGGCCTATCCAAGTGTAGATGGAGGAGTGAGTTCATTCAAAGTTTAGCTGATTCTCAAGTATGCCTAGGATTTTACTTTTTTCTTAAGTTGGCATTTATTATTTTTTCTTTATTTATTTTTGGCTGTGCTGGGTCTTTGTTGCTCCACAGGCTTTCCTCTGGTTGTGGAGAACGGAGGTTCCTCTCTTGTTGTGGTGTGCAGGCTTCTCATTGCAGTGGCTTCTCTTGTGGAGCACAGGCTCCAGGACATGCAGGCTTTGGTAGTTGCAGCTCGTGGGCTCTAGAGCACAGGCTCAGTAATTGTGGTGCAAGGGCGTAATTGCTTCACGGCACGTGGGATCTCCCCAGATCAGGGACTGAACCCATGTCTCCTGCATTGGCAGGCAGATTCTTTACCACTGAGCCACCGGGGAAGCCGCCGAGAATTTTACTTTCCACTGAGTTCTTTTGGATTCTCCTGTGAATGTGTGTAGTTTGCCAGTCAGCTGGGGATAGATGAAGAGCTAATCTAGCTCATCTATGGCTCTGTTATTTTCAAGATGTCCTTGTTAAATTTCTGCCTGGTCTGGCTGTTTGTCTCAGCTGTGATCACAAACTCAGTATAGCAAAGTTGTGAGTTTTATTTTCTACCATTTCTTCTTTTTTTAACTGAGAAGATTGTCATAGTTTTTTGATTCCTGTCCCAGGTTTAGTCTTCTCCTTGGCAGCAAACTGCTGGTTTTACAACTAGCTTCCCCTTATTAAAACTACTGATCTTAGTAACTCACCTTGGGGCAGATGAGGGGAATGGACCCAGGCAAGAAGGCCCCAGACTCCTGCTGATCTTGCCTGGGATTGAATTTTTTAAAAATTAATACTTGCTTCTCAATGTGGTATGTGCTTTTGGTGATTTTTCCTGAGGCCTGAAATGGTTATTTTTGACGGTTTTATCCAGTTTATACTTGTTTTTTGAAGAGAAGATTCATATACCTCTTCACCCTGTCATAACCCTAAGTCCTATCTGTACACTTATTAATTTTTTATTGGATGCCATACATTGTGAATTTTATATTGTTTTGCTGGATTTTCTTTTATTTCCTTAACTAATGTTGGATTTTGTTCTGATGTCCAGTTAAGTGACCTGAGGTCATTTGGCTTATTTGGGGGCTTGTTTTTAAGCTTTATCAGAGTGGGTCCAGAGTAGCCTTCCACCTAGAGCTAATTCAGGGCTATTATTAAGACTTAAAAAAAAAGGAATCCACCCAGTGCCCCAGTGTGTTATGATATGAGGTCTTTCTACTCTGGCTGGTAGGAATACAATCTATCTCCAGATCTGTGAACTGTTCTGCCTACTCCATTCAGGTGTTTCCTTCCCTGGCCTGTGGTAGAGTCCTCTTATGCATGCACAGATTAGTACTCAGCCAGAGACGTCATGGAATCCCTCTAGTCTTCTGAATATCCACCCCCTCCTCCCATCTCCATCTCTATCTCTGTAATTTTCACTCTTTTCCGGTACTCTACTCCAGAAATTCTAGCCACTCTAACCACCCTGGGCTTCCCTGATAGCTCAGTTGGTAAAGAATCCACCCGCAATGCAGGGGACCCTGGTTTGATTCCTGGGTCGGGAAGATCCGCTGGAGAAGGGATAGGCTACCCACTCCAGTATTCTTGGGCTTCCCCGGTGGCTCAGCTGATAAAGAATCCACCTGCAATGCGGGAGACCAGGGTTCAATCCCAGCGTTGAAAGATCCCCTGGAGAAGGGAAAGGCCACCCATTCCAGTACTCTGGCCTGATTAATTCCATGGACTGATTAGTCCATGGGGTCGCAAAGAGTCGGACAAGACTGAGCAACTTTCACTTTCGCTTTCTAATCTGCTCTAGCTAGATCTCTTTCTCTGCAACTCATGTGATCTGTTTGGTTAACACTTGCCAGTGATGTGGACTAAAAACTACCTCTAGACAGTAAGTTCATATAAGTAGCAAAGCTGCTGGCTTTTACAACTAGCCTTACCTTTTAAAGGGGCTTCAGTAGTGATTCAGTTGGTAAACAATCTGCCCACGATGCAGGAGACCTGGGTTGATTCCTGGGTCGGGAAAATTGCCTGGAGAAGGGAATGGCTATCCACTCCAGTATTTTTGCCTGGAAAATTCTGTGGACAGAATTCTATAGGAGGCTACAATCCATAATGTTACATGGATTACATGTGTTATAGTGTTACATGACTGAGCAACTAACATTTTCATTTTCACTTTATCTTTTAAAAACTACCATTCTCAGTAACTAACCTGGAGGCAGTAAGATGGTAATGGACCTAGGGAAGAAAGCCACAGACTCTCCCTGTTCTTACTTGTCTGAAAATAGTCCATTTTTCTAATTGCTTACGGAAAGAGGATAGATATAATCTCTTATTCCATCTTGGCTGAAAGTGAAAGCTGAAGGATTTTAATCAGAAGACATGGTTTCATTAATGATTTAAGATTATTATTTGTATTATATGAGAATAGGATTGGAAAAAGAGAGATCAGTTAAGAGGTTTAGCAGTTGTCTAGGACACAGATGATGTTTTTCTGGTGTAAAGAACTTGTGGTTGTTGAAATCTGAAAGAACAGATCTGAGATATGTTTTGGACATAAAATGGATAAAACCTACTGATTACTTGGATGTGGGAGACAAGAGAAAGTGAAGAAACAAGGATGACTCCTGACTTGCAAGCCCAGCCAGTTTTTATTTCCTTTGTTCTTTTCTTTCTTTTTTTAACTTATTTCTTCTTTAGTTCCAAGAAGCACATTTACATTTTAGTCCGTAGATATCTAGTTAATCGCACATCTCCAGAAACATTTGTAGATATTTAAGTAATTAAGTAAAGTGAAGAAATAGTTCTCTGAAACAAATCATATTATATTTTTCATATGGTCAATATTCAGTTTATTATTCTTTATAGAATACCAAACTTTCATTTTTTAAAAGTATATCCCTTGTTTAACAATTATTGGGATGCTTCAGTTATCCTTGGTCCTTTTCTCCCCCTCCCCAGTTTTGTTTACTTTGTTTAATAGGTGGTGATGGTCTCAAAAATCTTTCTCTTCATCAGATGTTTGATGTCCTTGCAAAGCTTTGGGTTTTTGCGCTTGAAGAAGGAGCTTCACTCTATCAATAACATGAATTTCCTGTTATAGTGCATTGTGAAGTTCTTTTGAAGAAAACTGAATCCAACCTGTACCTCTGTGAAAGCCAGTCTGTTTGTCAAAAGGAACAGTGCACTTTTGTACATGGCCAAATTGTGCAAAGTGTTCTCTCAGCTCACTCAAGGTCACGGTCTAGGGAATTTTTCTGACAAACACAACCAGCACCCACAGTGCCATAGTGCTCCTCGCTGCCAAAGCTGCCATGTTTAGATCGAGCCCTTGGTCCTTTTCTAAATCCATAATTTGGGTTCTCATTTTGCCCTTACCACTTTGTCCTTTAAGACCAATCTCTTTCCACACTTCTTACTTCCCTCCCTGAAAACAGAAAACTGTAACGGTCAATCCTGTAGCTATGGAAAAGAGAATTTCTTATATGCCCGATGGCCACTGAAGCCCCAATAGAGACAACGTATTTAGTGGGCCATATGGAAGAGGTCCTACAAGTAGAGGAGAACTTGGCAGAACAAAATCAGGCAGGTTGTGTAGGAACCACTGCTATTATCCAATCCTTAAGATTTCAGGCAAAGAAATGAAGATTCAAAACAGGTCTCCTAAGACAGAATTCTCCTATTGGTTGAGGCTCTGGTCAGCGGAAGCTGAGAGTCACATGGCAGTCACAGCAAGCCTAACGTTCCTAGATGTGAGGACTTGTCCTATTTATCTTTGGAGTCTATGGCATTTGTGTTCAAAAGAAGCATCTCTTCCTCTGTGAAGACTGACCTTTAGCTGGAGGCTTTCTTTTGTAGGATCCTGAAGCATGGGACTCAGAAGGCCGAGGAGCGGTAAACCTCCTGGTGTTAGTGTTGTCAATGAAGTAACACAGTGACCCCTGAGGACTCCTTTTGCGATTCTCCTCAGTGCCACTCAGTTGAACACTGCATTATTCTTAACCTCTTTGTGATATCTGAGTTTTTGAATCTTTAATTGACTACTGTGTTCATTTCCCAGTGCTGCTGTTACAAAGTATGACAAACTGGGTGATTTAACAATAGACATTTATTTTCCCATAATTTTGGAGGCCAAATTCAAAATCAAAGTGCTGACAGGGCTGTGCTCCATGTTTCATCAAATCAGGAAAGACTATTCAAGGACTGGCATGTCTACCTTTAGAGAACCAGTTATGAGACATCCTCAAATATAAGGCCATATTTTCTCATGAAATCTGTAGAGAAGAATCCTTCTTTGCCTCTTTTAGCTTCTGGTGTTTGCTGGCAATCCTGGGTGTTCCTTGGCTCGCTGTTGTACCACTCCAATCTCTGCCTTTGTCATAACCTGACCGTCTTCTGTATGTCCCAATCTTTGTATCTTTTCTCTTCTTATAAGAACATTAGTATGTCCTATTCTTAACTAACTGCATTGCCAACAATCTATTTCCAAATAAAATCATCATTCTGAAGGGCTGGGAGTTAGGACTTCAACATATATTTGCAGGGCAGTGGGGGGTAGGGGGTACAATTCAACCCTTTAAGGAAATCAACCCTGAATACTCACTGGAAGGACTGATGCTGAAGCTGAAGCTCTAGTATTTTGGTCACCTGATGTGAACAGCCAACTCACTGGAAAAGTCCCTGATGCTGAGAAAGACTGAGGGGAGAAGAAGAGGGCATCAGAGGATGAGATGGTGAGGGACAGGGAAGCCTGGCGTGCTGCCTTCCCTGGGGTCACAAAGAGTCGGACACAAACTGGTGACTGAACAACAACAATTCAACCCATAACAACCATTCTTAAGGAAAGGAACTTTGTCTCCTTTTTTTTCACTCTAAGGACACTTAACTCGGACATTCAGTGAGTTTTCTGCTTTGGGTAGATGTGGAAGAAAATAAAGGACTATGATTTTAAAAGAAGGGACACAGGTTTTTTTTTTAAGGCAGGAAAATATGTTTAGTTGTAGTGAAATAATATTTTGGCATTAATTGATATGTATTCTCCCATAATTCTTATTTATTCTATGTCTTTCCCCCTATTCTGGAGGTAGGAATTATCTTCTGGAAAGTTGCACAGGAAAACTAGAGAACAAGAGCGAAATAGTTCCTTTCAGTTAAAAAATTTTAGGTCTAGGAAGAAGACAAAAGGGCTTAGAATTATATTTGGTTCAGTTCGGTTCAGTCACTCAGTTGTGTCTGACTCTTTGCCACCTCATGGACTGCACCACGCCAGGCTTCCCTGTCCATCACTAACTCCTGGAGCTTGCTCAAACTCATGTCCATCAAGTCGGTGATGCCATCCAACCATCTCATCCTCTATTGTCCCCTTCTCCTCCCGCCTTCAACCTTTCACAGCATCAGGGTCTTTTCCAATGAGTCAGTTCTTTGCATCAGGTGGCCAAAGTAGTGGAGGTTCAGCTTCAGCATCAGTTCTTCCGATGAATATTCAGGACTGATTTCCTTTAGGATGGACTGGTTGGATCTCCTTGCAGTCCAAGGGACTCTCAAGAGTCTTCTCCAGTACCACAGTTCAAAAGCATCAATTCTTCAGCGCTCAGCTTTCTCTATAGTCCAACTCTCACATCCATACATGACTACTGGAAAAACCATAGCTTTGACTAGATGGACTTTGTCAACAAAGTAATGTCTGCTTTTTAATATGCTGTCTAGGTTGGTCATAGCTTTTCTTCCAAGGAACGAGTGTCTTTTAGTTTCATGATTGCAGTCACCATCTGCAGTGATTTTGGAGCCCAAGAAAATAAAGTCTGTCACTGTTTCCATTGTTTCCCCGCCTATTTGCCATAAAGTGATATGACCAGATGACATAATCTTAGTTTTTTGAAAGTTGAGTTTTAAGCCACCTTTTTCAATCTCCTCTTTCACTTTCATCAAGAGGCTCTTCAGTTCTTCACTTTCTGCCATAAGGGTGGTGTCATCTGCATATCTGAGGTTATTGATATTTCTCCCAGCAATCTTGATTTCAGATTGTGCTTCATCCAGTCCAGCATTTTGCATGATGTACTCTGCATAGAAGTTAAATAAGCAGGGTGACAATATACAGCCTTGATGTACTCCTTTCTTAATTTGGAACCAGTCTGTTGTTCAAAGTCTGGTTCTAACCATTGCTTCTTGGCCTGCATACAGGTTTCTCAAGAGACAGGTCAGGTGGTCTGGTGTTCCCATCTCTTGAAGAATTTTCCAAAGCCAATTTGTCCCCCCACCTCCTTTCCACCTGATATTAGCCTACAGAAGTGGAGAAAGAAAAAGAAGAGTGCCTAAGAGGAAGCAAGGTATTATTTGCATCTGAACAGGAGTCCTGTGGCCCACCCCCAACACTTGGGCCAATTTTGGGGGCAGTGAAGGAAGCAGAACCTTCTGCAGATAGGTATGGGGATTTAGAAGATGAACGCTGTCTTTCTTCCAGGGAGGTCACAAGACTTGTAGGATTCTCCCATCCAGATGAGATAGAAGTACTGTTGAATGTTTTAGATAGAAGTACTGTTGAATGTTTTTGTACTTCTGAGAGGGGCACAGTGGTACCTTAGAGACAGCTAGCCTGGAGGAGCCTGTGGTCAGGCACAAGGGACCGAGAATGGCTTTAAGACAAGAGACGAACCAAATGATAGAGATCGCAACAGGTACGGATATAGACAGATGACAGCTGAAGGCCAGAGTCCCCGTCCCCTGTCTTCTCCACTCATCCTCCCCTCAACCCACACTGCACCTCAAATCAACTCTAAGGATGGGTTTCTGAATGATGCACTAGGCTTCTACTCCTATATGAAATGAGGTTGATAAAATAAATGGTTTGATTATTAAACAACAAAACATTCTTTCAATTTTTAATTTGTGATCTGAGACTTTTTTCAGCTACATGAAGAAAATGATCATTTTAAGTATGCCAGTTGCTTTTTACTTGTAAGTAGGCAGAGGGAACTGAAACAGTCCTTTGGGCAGCCCAGTATTCCCTAGTGTGACCTTGGCATTTTCCTGGACTACAGAAATTACTGCTGAAATCTCATTGGTTGTGCCTCCAGGAAGGAGGAAAAAGAAAGTGGAAGGAGTAGGTGGGGATGGGGGTGTATGCTTATACCCCTCAAGTTATATTTTAAACTTTGGATTCACTGTTCTGAGAGTGATTCTGGCCCTTTTGGAGGGGAATTTCTGGACAGCTCTGAAACTTGAGGTACTTGCAAAGACAATTCAGCTGTTGTTGCTAAGGAACAAGTATGCTGAATTTGTGGTATCAGTATCACCAGCTCCTGTTTAGAAGACAAAAAGTACAGGAAAGATGTAAAAATCATCAGAGGGGAAGAGACAGTTCAATGTGAGAATGCCTTGGATTATCATTTAAAATGGTCACTTTTCTGAAAAAAATATGACCTCACATTTGAGGTTGCCTCAGTAGGTCCAATAAGGTATTGAATAGATATGCCAGTCTCTGAATCGTCTTTTTTCTAGAAGTGGAGAAAAAAGTAGGAAGAAAGAGAAGAGAAGGAAAAGAGGAGAAGCCATTTGGAGTAAATGCCCTCATTAAAGGACATTATGGAGGAGAGTTTAGAGTCAGAATGAGCCTTTGGAATTGGACTGAGATTTGAGCGTCAGTTTTGCCACTGACTAAATTATCTTGGATACATATTTTTAACCACTCTTTGCCTTGAATTTCGAATCTGTAAGATGGGATGTGTTGTGTGAAGATCTGAGGAATTTTTCTATTTGGTCTCTTCATGTTTATTTCTAAATCAATTGTTTGTCAATTTCATTTTAATTTCAATGATCCAATGTGGTTCGCAGCCTCTAATACGGTGCCTGATGATCCCCATTTCCTGGTATTCACACACTTGAGTATGGGTTGGGCCTAGTGACTTATATCTCATGAATAGAATATGGAAGAAATAATAGGATAACACTTCCTATATTGGATATAAAATGACTATGGCTTCTGTCTTTGGTTCATTCTCTTTCTCTCAGATTGTTTGCACTGTGGGATACATACTGTCCTATTATAAGCAATTCTATGGACACATCTGTGTGACGTGGTGAGGAACTAAGGCCCCCAGTGCAACAACAGAGAGAAACTGAAGCCTGTCAACAACCAGATAAGTGATCTTGGGATTGAGTCCCTCATGCCCAATCAAGTTTTGAGATGACTGCAGCCCCAGGCAACAGCTTGACTGCAGTCTCCTGAGAGACCTTGCACTAGAGGCATCCAGCTAAGCTGCTCCCGGGTTCCTGAGCCACAGAAATAATAAATGTTTGTTTTCAGCCTCTAAGTTTTGAAACGATTTGTTAGGCAGCAATGTATAATTAATATATGACTCAGGTCCATCTTAAAGTGGCCCCAGTGTGTACCCAAACACACTCTACAGTCATTTTTAGAGTTGCAGAATGTATAATTAGAATAGACACACCCATAAACGGGCAGAGTCTCCACAGTGGTTCTCTGACACATGGAATGAGAGCTATTATGGTAGGAAAGACCAAGTAGAAGCCACTAGAACTGTCTCTACTTACAAAAACAGTAAACCACAGTAAACCAAATACAATACTGGATTCATGGAGGAATTGCAGAAATTAATGCCACTTGAAAGAACTTGAAAGATGAAGAGGTTGTGATTCAATTAGAATGACAATGAACTATCATAAACTTAATTGGTGGTGATGCCAAATGTAGTTGCGTTTCCAGATGTGGTTTTGTTCTTAGAGCAAATCAACACATCTCTGGCATGCAGCTACTGATCTGGCAAATGCTTTTACTGTTGTACCTGTTGGTAAAGACCATCATATGCAATTGGCTTTCATCTGACAAAGCAACAATATACCCTTATTGTCTTACCACAGGGGTATATCAACTCTCCAGCCCTATGTCACAATCTGGTCTGCAAGGACCTTGATTGCCATTCCCTTCCATAGAACATCACCCTGTTTCATTACACGGATGATAGGGAGCCTATGGGGACACTGAGCAGAAAGTAGCAACTATTCTAGACATACTGATAAGATATTTGTGTGCTAGAGGGTGGGAGATAAATCCCAAAGAAATTCAAGGACCTGCCACTATAGTGAAAGTTCTAGGGGTCCAATTATCTGAGATATGAAGAGATTTCTCTTCTAAGATGAAAGGGCAAGTTGCTGCATTTGGTTTCTCTTACCATTAGAAAAGAGGCACAATGCCTACTGGGCTTCTTTGGATTTTAGAGGCAACATATATCTCATTTGGGTGTGCTACTCTGACCCATTTACTGAGTGACCTGAAAAGCTGCCTGTTTTGAATGAATCCCAGAATAAGAATAGGCTCTGCAACAGGTCAAGCTGCTATGCAAGCTGTTCTGCTAACTGGGCCATATGACTCAGAAGATATGATAGTACTTGAAGTATTGGTGGTACACAGGATGCTGTTTGGAGCCGTTGGCAGGCCCCATCCTATAGGTGAATCACAGCACAAACACTTAGAATTTTTTAGCAAAGCCATACTTTCCCCTTTTGAGAGACAACTTACAGCTTGTTACTGGGCCTTCAGTTCAGTTCAGTTCAGTTCAGTCGCTCAGTCGTGTCCGACTTTTTGCCACCCCATGAATTGCAGCACGCCAGGCCTCCCTGTCCATCACCAACTCCCGGAGTTCACTCAGACTCATGTCCATCGAGTCAGTGATGCCATCCAGCCATCTCATCCTCTGTTGTCCCCTTCTCCTCTTGCCCCCAATCCCTCCCAGCATCAGAGTCTTTTCCAATGAGTCAACTCTTTGCATGAAGTGGCCAAAGTACTGGAGTTTCAGCTTGAGCATCATTCCTTCCAAAGAAATCCCAGGGCCAATCTCCTTCAGAATGGACTGGTTGGATCTCCTTGCAGTCCAAGGGACTCTCAAGAGTCTTCTCCAACACCACAGTTCAAAAGCATCAATTCTTCAGTGCTCAGCTTTCTTCACAGTCCAACTCTCACATCCATGCATGACCACTAGAAAAACCATAGCCTTGACTAGACGGACCTTTTTGGCAAAGTAATGTCTCTGCTTTTCAATAGGCTATCTAGGTTGGTCATAACTTTCCTTTCAAGGAGTAAGCATCTTTTAATTTCATGGCTGAAGTCACCATCTGCAGTGATTTTGGAGCCCCCAAAAATAAAGTCTGACACTGTTTCCACTGTTTCCCCATCTATTTCCCATGAAGTGATGGGACCAGATGCCATGATCTTCGTTTTCTGAATGTTGAGCTTTAAGTAAACTTTTTCACTCTCCACTTTCACTTTCAATGCTTGCCCATGAGCTACCAACTTACCATATGACCTGAGATGCTCATCATGAGCTGTGTATGTCTGACCCACCAAACCATAAAGTTGGGCATGCACCACATCACTCCCTCATCAAAAGGAAGAGCTATCTATGATATTGGATTTAAGGAGGTCCTAAAGGCACAGATAAATTGCAAGATGAAGTAGCCCAGATATCAATGACCCCTCTTCCAGCTCCATTTCCTTCTTTCTTTAACTGCATCTATGGCTTCACAGGGAGTTCCCTATGATTAGCTGACTGAAGATAAAAATACTTGAAGTCTGTTTACAGGTAATTCTTCATGATGTGTGGAAACCACCAAGAAGTGGATAGGTGCAGCACTGCAACCCCACTTTGGGACGTGGTAAAGGGAAATCCTTTCTGTGGACAGGACTTTGAACAGAGCATGTAGTTATCTATTTTCCCTAAAATGATAAATGGCCATACACATGATTCCACATCAATTCACAGGCTGGAGCCAATGATTTGGCTGGATGGTCAAGGATTTAGAAGGAACGAAATTGGAAAATCAGGGAGAAGGGAGACTGAAGAAGAGGTATGTAGATAAGGCTTTCTAACTGGTCACAGAATGTAAAGATATTGTGTCACATGTGAGTGTTCACCAAAGGAGGACTTTAAAAACCAGGTGAACAGAAGGACCTGTTCTGTGAATGTCAGTCAGCTTTCCCTTCCAGTAACTCCTGTTATTGCCCAAGAGTTCATAAACCAATGGCCATGGAGTCAAGATGGAGGTTATGCTGGGATCAGCAATATGAACTTTAATTATTAGGGCCTATTTGGGTATAGCCACTGTAGAGTGCCCAGTCTGCTAATAGCAGAGATAACACTAAATCCCCAATATGATACTATTACCTGGGTGAATCAGCCTGATGACAGGTGAATCAACCTAATGACAGGTTGATTACATTGGTCACCTTCCATCATGGAAGGGATAGCTTTGTTTTTATTGGATATGGACTTGTCTTTTTTGCTTGTCTATTTGCAATGCTTATGCCAAAACTACTATTTGTGAACTAACTAATTACTTTATCCAAAAATGTGGTATTCTACACAGCATCACGTTTGACTGAGGAACTTACTTTATAACTAATGAAGTGAGGCAAAGGACTCATCCTCAGAATTCACTGGTCTTACTTACCATGTTACCTGCAATTCTGAAGCAGGATGACAGAATGATGTAATCACCTTGTGAAGGCTCAAATATGGGACCAGATAGGTGGCAACACCTTGTGGGTATAGATCAAGGTCCTCCAGATTATGCTAACTGCTCTAAATCAATACTCATTATGTTGCTATTTTTTCCTGTAGCAGGATTCACAAGTCTAGAAATTGAGAGGGTTGAAATGGAAGCTGTTGCTCTTACTATTACTCCTAGTGATCCACTAGGATAATTCATATTTCTCATCCCTGCAATTTTAGGCTCTGTTGCTGTAGAAGTCTTAGTTCCACAGGGAGGAATGGTCTTCCTTGGGACACAACAATGATTCTGTTGAATTGGATGTAGAGACAGCCACCTAACTGTCTAGCTTTGGTCTTCCAAAGAAGGGATTTAATACACTGGCTGTGGTGATCGTGCTTAACTATCAAGAGGAAATTGAGCTGTTGTTACACAATGAGTATTTCTGGAATTCAGAAGGTCCTCTAAGGCAACTTTTAATCCACCTGTGTTTTGTGATTATTAAGTCAGTGGAAAACTACAACTACCTCCAATTCAGGTAGAACTGCTTATGGCCTCAGCTGCTCAAGAATAAGATTGGGAACCAGACAAGGAACCTCAATCAGTTGCATAAAGGAGTTCTGTAATAGTTGTAAGTATCTTCCCTTATTTTGGTACAGATAACACTTTATATATAGTAACCAAACACTTCTGTTTTCTTCCTTCTCTCTTATCTCCTTATCTAATATAAGAAGTACTAAGTTCAGTTAACATTATATCTCAATACTTAAGCTATGGGATATCAAAAGGTTACATGTGAATTAAATAGGAGGAAAATAAAGATCATTTAAATCCAAAAAAGGATTTTTAATTCTCCCTTGGTGAAAGGATTATAGCCAAAGGGCTGGCCATCTGTTTTTGTAAATAATGTTTTATTGGAACACAGCCACATTCATTTGGTTACACATTTGTGGCTGGTTTCATGCTATAAGGCAAACATTGAATAGTTTCAACGAAAACCATGTGGCCTGCAAAACCTAAAATATTTACTATTTAGCCCTTAAGAAAAATGTTTCTGACCCCTGCGTTAGCATGTCTGAGGATAATTGTATTATGTCAGGCAGAAGCATGACTTTGTTGTTATCTTTATTTGGAGATGAAGTATGGAGATATGCTTGGGTGCCAAGTCAGCAAGAGACAGATTGTGGTGGTTTTGTAAAGTAGCAGCTTAGCTAGGCTGAACTACATTTCCCAGAAACCCCCTTCCTATATATTTCCTTTCAGAGGGGGCCACAAGAGAGATTCTCATAGGCAATTTGAAGAGTATAAGTGAAGTCATAGCCATTGTATAGTTAACATACATGGTCTGCTGGCTCTCCTGGTTGGTATGGGACAGCAGTCAAGATTGGAACTGCTTCATCTCCTGGATCCTCCTTCAGGTTCTCTGACTCCTCATTTGGAAGAGTTATTAAGATGTCCTCACTCCTGTTGTGATGTTCACTATTGATTGCTAACATGCACTGTGTGTGTGTGTGTGTGTGTGTGTTTAGCTCCATGACAAAGGGCCCAGACCTCTGCATGACCAAGGTCAGAGGCAGGAACTCTCCTCATGTGTTCCAGCTTGTGCTTATGAGTTCCAGACTGTTCTTTCCTTTATTGTTTTATTTGGTTGTATTGGGTCTTTGTTGCTGCACGGCTTTTCTCGAGTTGAGGTGAGTGGATGCTTCTCACTGCAGTGGCTTCTCTTGTTGCTGAGCTCAGGCTCTAGGGCTCAAGGCCTTCAATAGTTGCAGTTTCCAGGCTGTAGAGCACACCATAGTTGTGATACACGGGCTTAGTTGCAGCATATGGGATCTTCTAGATCAGGGATCAAACCCATGTCTCCTGCATTAGCAGGCGGATCTTTACCACTGAGTCACCAGGGAAGTCTTCCAGCCTGTTCTTGGTTTTCCCACTTTACATCCTGACTGCCTGCCCTTGAGGGCTTCAATCTCCAATATTAGATGCCATTATAACAAGCTTACAGAGACTGTTTAAACAGCCCCATGACTGCATAAAGTCAAACTAAGATATTTCTTAGGGGATCAGTCTTTTGCTAAACCCTGACAGACACACCCAATAATCTATTACAAAGGAATTTACATTTTTCAAGTGGGTCAGTCAGTTGAGTTGCTCAATCATGTCCGACTCTTTGCAACCCTATGAACTGCAGCATGCCAGGCTTCCCTGCCCATCACTAACTCCCGGAAGTGCTCAAACTCATGTCCACTGAGTCAGTGATGCCATCCAACCATCTCATCCTCTGTCGTCCCCTTCTGCTCCCACTTTCAATCTTCCCCAGCACCACAATCTTTTCCAATGAGTCAGTTCTTTGAATCAGGTGGCCAAAGTAGTGGAGGTTCAGCTTCAGCATCAGTTCTTCCAAAGAATATTCAGGACTGATCTCCTTAAGGATGGACTGGTTGGATCTCCTTGAAGTCCAAGGGACTCTCAAGAGTCTTCTCCAACACCACAGTTCAAAAGCATCAATTCTTCACCTTATATTCCAACTCTCACATCCATACATGACTACTGGAAAAACCATAGCATTGACTAGACAGACCTTTGTTGGCAAAGTAATTTCTCTGCTCTTGAATATGCTGTCTAGGTGTTCATAGCTTTCCTTTCAAGGAGCAAGTGTCTTTTACTTTCATGGCTGCTGTCACCATCTGCAGTGATTTTGGAGCACTAGAAAATAAAGTCTGTCACTCTTTCCATTGTTTCCCCACCTATTTGCCATAAAGTGATGGGACTGGATGCCATGTTTTTAGTTTTCTGAATGTTGAGTTTTAAGCCAACTTTTTCACTCTCCTCTTTCACTTTCATCAAGAGGCTCTTCAGTTCTTCTTCACTTTCTGCCATTATAATGGTGTCATCTGCATACCTGAGGTTATTGATATTTCTCCCAGCAATCTTGATTCCAGCTTGTGCTTCATCCAGCCTGGCATTTTGCATGATGTACTCTGCAAAGGAGTTAAAAAGAAGGGTGATAATATGCAGCCTTGATGTACTCCTTTCCCAATTTGGAACCAGTCCGTTGTTCCATGTCCAGTTCTAACTGTTGCTTCCTGACCTGCATACAGATTTCTCAAGAGGCGGGTCAGGTGGTCTGGTATTCCCATCTCTTTCAGAATTTTCCACAGTTTATTGTGATCCATATAGTCAAAGGCTTTGGCATAGTCAATAAAGCAGAAATAGATGTTTTTCTGGAACTCTCTTGCTTTTTCAATGATCCAGCGGATGTTGGCAATTTGATCTCTGGTTCCTCTGCCTTTTCTAAAACCAGCTTGAACATCAGGAAGTTCACGGTTCACATATTGCTGAAGCCTGGCTTGGAGAATTTTGAGCATTACTTTACTAGTGTGTGAGATGAGTGCAATCGTGTGGTAGTTTGAGCATTCTTTGGCATTGCCTTTCTTTGGGATTGGAATGAAAACTGACCTTTTCCAGTCCTGTGGCCATGGCTGAGTTTTCCAAATTTGCTGGCATATTGAGTGCAGCACTTTCACAGCATCATCTTTCAGGATTTGGAATAGCTCAACTGGAATTCCATCACCTCCACTAGCTTTGTTCATAGTGATGCTTCCTAAGGCCCACTTGACTTCGCATTCCAGGGTGTCTGGCTCTAAATGAGTGATCATACCATTGTTGTTATCTGGGTCATGAAGATTTTTTTTTTTTTTTGTATAGTTCTTCTGTGTATTCTTGCCACCTCTTATTAATATCTTCTGTTTCTGTTAGGTCTATACCATTTCTGTCCTTTATTGTGCCCATCTTTGCATGAAGTGATACCTCTAATTGTACCTCTAGAGGTACCCTTGGTACCTCTAATTTTCTTTAAGAGATCGGCAGTCTTTCCCATTCTATTGTTTTCCTCTATATTTTTTGCATTGATCACTGATCACATTCTTAAGAAAGTCCTAGGACCCACAACAAATTTCTCAACCTGGGGATCTGGCAAAGGGACTGAGAACCCCCAGGGAATTTTACTTTGGAGGCCAGTGGGATTTGATTACAGAGCTTACACAGGACTGGAGAAACAGACTCTTGAAGGACACACAAAAAAAACCTTGTGCACACCAGGACCCAGGAGAAAGGAATAGTGACCCCACAAGAGACTGACCCAGATTTGCCTGTGAATGTCCTGAAGTCTCTGGCAGAGGTGTGGGTCAGCGGTGGCCTGCTGCAGGGTCGGGGGCACTGAGTATAGCAGTGAGTGCATGGGACCTTTTGAAGGAGGTTGCCATTATCTTTATTACCTCTACCATAGTTTGGTCTCTGGTTAAACAACAGTCTTCCCTGGTGGCTCAGAGGTTAAAATGTCTGCCTCCAATGCAGGAGACCTGGGTTCGATCCCTGGGTCGGGAAGATCCCCTGGAGAAGGAAATGGTAACCCACTCCAGTATTCTTGCCTGGAGAATCCCATGGACGGAGAAGCCTGGTAGGCTACAGTCCACGGGGTCGCAAAGAGTCGGACACTGAGTGACTTCCTTTTCACTTTAAACAACAGAGAAGAAACATTGCCCTGCCCATCAATAGAAAATTGGATTAAAGATTTACTGAGCATGGCCCCACCCATCAGAACAAGACTCAGTTTCCCTCTCTCCCATCAGGAAGCCTCCATAAACCTCTTATCCTTATCTGTCAGAGGGCAGACAGAATGAAAATCACAATCACAGGAAACTAATCAAACTGATTACATGGACCACAGCCTTGTCTAACTCAATGAAACTATGAGCCATGCTGTGTAGGGCCACCCAAGATGGACTGGTCATGGTGGAGAGTTCTGATAAAACATGGTCCACTGGAGAAGAGAATGGCAAACCACTTCAGTATTCTTGCCTTGAGAACCCCATGAACAGTACAAAAAGGCAAAAAGATATGACACTGAAAGATGATCTCCCCAGGTTTGTAGGTGCCCAATATGCTACTGGAGAAGAGTGGAAAAATAACTCCAGAAAGAATAAAGAGATGGAGCCAACGGGAAAACAATGCCCAGTTGCGGATGTGACTGGTAATGGAAGTAAAGTCCAATGCAGTAAAGAACAACATTGCACAGGAACCTGGAATGTTATGTCCATGAAGCAAGGTAAATCGAAAGTGGTCAAACAGGAGATGGCAAGAGTAAACATCGACATTTTAGGAATCAGTGAACTAAAATGGACTGGAATGGGTGAATTTATTTCAGATCACCATTATATCTACTACTGTGGGCAAGAATCCCTTAGAAGAAATGGAGTAGCCTTCATAGTCAACAAGAGAGTCTGAATTGCAGTACTTGGGTGCAATCTCAAAAATGACAGAATGATCTCTGTTCGTTTCCAAGGCAATCCATTCAATATCACAGTAATCCAAGTCTATGCCTCAACCAGTAATGCTGAAGAAGCTGAAGTTGAATGGTTCTGTGAAGAGCTACAAGACCTTCTAGAACTAACACCCAAAAAGATGTCCTTTTCATCATAGGGGACTGGAATGCAAAAGTGGGAAGTCAAGAAATACCTAGAGTAACAGGCAAATTTGGCCTTGGAGTACAGAAATAAGCAGGGCAAAGGCTAACAGAGTTTTGCCGAGAGAATGCACTGATCATAGCAAACAGCCTCTTCCATCAACACAAGAGACAACTTTACACATGGACATCACCAGATGGTCAAATCCAAACTCAGATTGATTATATTCTTTGCAGCCAAAGATGGAGATGCTCTATACAGTCAGCAAAAACAAGACCAGGAGATCATGAACTCCTTATTGCCAAATTCAGACTTAAATTGAAGAAAGTAGGGAAAACCACTAGACCATTCAGGTATGACCTAAACCAAATCCTTTATGATTATACAGTGGAAGTGACAAATAGATTCAAGGGATTAGATCTGAGATCTGATAGAGTTCCTGGAGAACTATGGACAGAGGTTGGTGACATTGTTACAGGAGGCAGTGATCAAGACCATCCCCAGGAAAAAGAAATGCAAAGAGACAAAATGGTTGTCTGAGGAGGCCTTACAAATAGCTGAGAAAAGAAAACATATACCATTCAAGTGGGTAGATTTTTACTTTTGCTATCCTTCTGCTGTTAATTTCTAAGTCTATTGTATTTTAATTCATGAGTATGCTTGTGTGAATACTGCCTCTTGGAGTTTGTGAAGATTTTCTTCATGATCTAATACATGTTCAATTATTGTAACTGCTTCCACATATGTTTCAGAACAATGTGCAATTTCCCTTGAGTGCCAAGTTCCATATAATTTGTTACTATGTTATATACTATGCCATATGAATTCTTGATATATACTTAATTTTGCCTATTTAATCTCTTTGAGAGGGAAGTATATATTAACATCTTCTAATATACAAGGTTCTATCAATTTCTTCTTGTATTCTAGCATTTTTCCTTTATACATTTTTGAAACTATACTGTTAGGTGTGTAAAAAGTTCATGGCTGGTATAGGTTCCTAGAGGATGTACTTTTTGTCAATATGAAATACCCATTTCTCTCACTTCTAATGTTTTTGTACTATACTAATATTTGCAACCTTACCAAATTAGTTATTGGGATTATATATATAATCCCATTATATATATTATATAATAATATATACATAATCCCTGTATATATATATATATATATATATATATACTATATACTATATATAGTATATATACTATATATATATATATATATAAAATGCTTAGTCTCATACCTGAGTAATAGTAAGCAGTCAAAAATAGTAGTCCCTAGTATTATTACTTCATTATAATTATTATTATTCTATGTTCTTCTGTGTGCAGGTTGTCTGGACTTTTGGGGGGACAAAGAAAGGACTGAAAAAAAAGAAAGCACTGCCTTTTAGGCACTGCATAGTGATGCTTAGAGCTTCTTCTGCCTTGAACAAGGTGATGGAAACTCCAGGGAAGAGAGGCCCCAGGCTTGGACAAATCACCAGAAAGCCTGCCAAGAGAGATCTCCTAAGCTGCCAAGAGAATATAACAGAAACAGATTTTCTAGTTGGATTTTGGCTTTTCTGTTTTTGAGGCCCAGCTGAAACTAGGGAGGGAAAAAGGCAAAACAAGGTCAGACCTAGTAGTAGACGTGTTCCTGTGTTTGGAAGGTCAGAATGGTCCCTGCAGAGATTCCCTCAAATTTCGGCTCATCTCGGCCTATGAATGTAATGCCCACAGCAGAGGTGATTTTCCACCCTCAGTGAAATTCTCAGCTCTGCCGAACTTGGATGTGTTTAAGGATGCGGTCTCACTGTCCTACTCCCTACACCTGTATCCTTCAGGTCTGCTCTGTAGTTGAGTCCATCTGTTGTACTAGATCCCCTCATTCCTGTTGTAACATTCACTATTGATTGCTAACAGACCCTCTGTGTGTGTGTGTGCTTGTACATGTCTGTGTGTGCATACGTATGTGTTTGTGTTTGTGTGTCTGTCTTTGGAACCCTCAAATCAAGGTAGTTTTGCCAACTGGCCACTTTTTTCTTAAAATCCCTCAACCCCAGATCTCTTCCTCCACGTGAAATTCTTCATGTCTTTTTGCTTCACTGTTTGAAATTCATAGAATCATAAAAGTTAAAGCTTGAAGGTGCCTTAGAGATTAATTACTCCAAGCATCTCATTTCACTAAAGAGGGAAGTGGAGTCCAGAGAGGTGAAGTACTTTGTTCCAAATTGCAAAATTAGTGAAAGGCAAAGTGAGACTAGAGAGAGCCAAGTTCAGAGTGACTATGCTAGGAAATGAGATTTGATGGAAATGGTTGCAAAGGGGAAGTTATATGGGACTCCAAGATGCTAGATGTCAGGATGAGCTTGTGTAGAATATTCAGGAAGAGGTTACTTTGGGCAGCATGAGGGTGGGAAAGAATGAGTTCTAGGAGGTGGGAATGAATGAATGAAATAGAGGTTGGCAGGCACCAAAGACACACAGTCTCTGTTCCTCTGGCCCTGCTACTCACAGTACAGCATACTTCAGAGAGTAAATCTCAGCTACAATCGCAGCACAGCAACAATTTTCCTAGTATAGGAAAGGTAAAATCGGGGTCCAGAAAAGTAGGAAAATGCATGGAAATAGATAATGTACCCTGTATGTTGGTTGTCTGTCCATCACAACTTCTCTCATTTCTCCTTCCTAAGAGGACTTCAGTTTTGTTCTGGTTTCTCTGTTACCCTCACATCCATGTGTCTTGGGGAAGAGGACCACATCCCCAAGTTTTAGGGATGAGCTTGACTGGCTTAAGAGTAAATCCATCTTCATATCTAGTGACTGGCTTGGGAATGAACATGAGATGCTAACTGGCCACTGAGATGTGAGGAGAGTTTATGTGCAGGGCTGGGGAGTGGGGTGTAGTATTCAGGAATAGAGTGGGAAATAGCAACCCATTCCAGTATTCTTGCCTGGAAAATCCCATGGACAGAGGAGCCTGCTGGGCTACAGTCCATGGGGTCACAAAGAGTCAGACATAACTAAGCACAGTGCACAGTGTTCAGGAAAGCCTTTCTTCACTCTTCTGGGAGAGCAATGTAACCTCTTTTCCTTTCCCACTAGATGGGAATGCAGAATCATGCAGTTCCAATTGCTACAGGTCCAGGAGGCAAGTGAGCTTCAGGTTGGAGTGGACAGAAGACAGCAAGCCACAAAAGTAGAAATAATCTGAGTTTTTTAGGATCTCGTTGAGTTGCTAGAGCAACCAACCTGAGAGCTTACTTTACCTTTGGTCTGGTGGTTAAGTGAACAGATATGCTCCTTTAGAGATCAACTTGGGGGAATTTTCTATTACCTGTAGCTGAAAACTCCCTCCATCAGGGACAAGGAGAGGATGAACCCCACGGCTGAGAATAAATTGAGTTTTCTTCTGTAGAGAATGACTCTGTTGGTCTTTTTAGTTCATCTAAACACCCCCCTCTTAAATAAATATAAAGTACAATATGAAAAGCCAAGAAAAATATGGTATGTTTTTCTTATGGATCTTTTAAATATACTGTTAGAGCCCGCATTCTTATATGGTCTCTAAAGGGTGCCAGTTTTGAGCTAGACTGTATTCACCTCCCAGTATGTGACCTTAGGTAAGTTAATTAGTCTCTTGTGCCTCTATGTCCTCAACTGCAGTACAGGGTAGTAACAGTACCTACCTTATGGAGTTGTTGAGAGGATTAAATAATATACGTAAAGAGTTTAGAAATGTGTCTATATGGTAGAGTCAAAACATTTTAATATTTTTATTGTGAAGAGTAGAATGAGTAATTCAAAGAGACCTAATTATTATTAATAATATATACTAATGTGGTTCTGGGATATTTATTAATATATTAACTGTCATGTTCCAAGTATATGAGTACGTTCTTTACATATATTTTCTCCATGGATTCTAGCCCGCCAGGCTCCTCTGTCCATGGGGTTCTCCAGGCAAGAATACTGGAGTTGGGATGCCATTTCTTTCTTCAGATCTTCCCAACCCCAGGGATTGAACCCAGGGATTGAACTTGGGTCTCCTGCATTGCAAGCAGATTTTTTACCACTAAGCCACCAGGGAAGCCCATATTTTCTCTAATTCTGATAATAACCCCCTGAATTAGGGTCACTTCTCTTCATTTCCAGATGAGGAAACTGGTGTTCACAGAGTCTACGTGATGTGGCCAAAGTTATACATCCTGTAACTGCAGAGCTTGGATTTAAACCCAGGTCTAACTTCAGAACATACCATCTTTCCATTCTACCATGCAGCTTCCAAGAGCATCTTCTAGTGAGTCATTTTGGTGGGGGGCAGCGAATACAGGCAGAAGCAACCTTAAATAAGAGCAAAGGGGAAACGTATTCAAAAGATAAAGTGTGCCGTATACACTGGGTGATTGGAATTGACATATCCACATTACTATGTATAAAATAGATAGTTAATAAGGACCTACTTTATAGAACAGGGAACTCTTCTCAAATACTCTGTAATGAGCTATATGGGAAGAGAATTTTAAAGAGTGGATATATGTATATGTATAACTGGTCCACTTTGCTGTACAGCAGAAACTAACACAACATTTTAAATCAACTATACTCCAATAAAAAAGTGTGCCACAGAAGAAATAGAAGTGTTTGAAATGTTGGAGAAGGACTCAGACCCATACTGAAGCTGTGCACTGAACTCCATGCTCTTTTCCAAATGGATAGAATTATAATAGGAGGCTGAATGTTATTTCCTCTGAGTATTAGCTTTACAGGTCTGAGAAGATAGAATACACAAAGGATTCTTTTAGCCCTGCCATTTGAGAATGAAGCAGAAAGAAGAGAAGAGGTGGATTTAGAAATTCAAATGGCATCTGATGAAATAACTTTTGACTCCATAGTTATTAACCCCAACTTGGCTCATTCCTTTATATCTTGAGCTCCCTCTCAAATGTGCTATACATTAAGTGCCAGAAATTATTGATTTCTCCTTTCATACAGCCAGTACCTCTCCCCACCACTGACATGGGAAGAAGCAGTAAATGCTGAGTAAGATGTTTCTCAGGGAAGACCGATACCGAGCACATTGTAAAGATGAGGCAGAGTGATGAATATCTTTTTGAAAAATGGACTCCTGCTGTAGAAAAAAACTGGCTCTGGAGGATTGACTAAGGGATTTTTTTACTAGGGGAGTTTGCCTCAGGCACATTCACTCAAATAATAAAATGAGAATGGTGTTTGCAGAAACTTAGGTCTCAAAAACTTCCTAGTCCAAATAGAGTGTTACAAAATGTTCCAGACTGCTCTTTAGAGCTTCATTTGAAGATGTTGACTTAAGTCCAAAGCAAATCCCGGGTTTAATAGTTGCATTGGAAGAATGTTAAAGATTATGTGGTATTCTTTCTCTGTCTGACTTACTTCACTCAGTATGACAATCTCTAGGTCATCCATGTTGCTACAAATGGTATCATTTCATTCTTGTTAATCAGATCAGATCAGTCGCTCAGTCGTGTCCGACTCCTTGCGACCCCATGAATCGCAGCACGCCAGGCCTCCCTGTCCATCGCCAACTCCTGGAGTTCACTCAGACTCACGTCCATCGAGTCAGTGATGCCATCCAGCCATCTCATTCTTGTTAATGGCTGAGTAATATTCCATTGTTTATGTGCACCACATCTTCTTTACCCATTTCTCTGTTGATGGACATTTAGGTTGTTTCCATGCCTTGGCTGTTGTAAGCAGTGCTATTATGGGGGTGCAGATATCCTTTTGGATCATGTTTTTTCTCTGGATATATGCCCGTGAGTGGGATTGCAGGTACCTTTATTTTTAGTTTCTGAGGAACCTTCTTACTGTTCTCCATAGTGGCTGTACCAATTTACATTCCCACCAACGGTGTAGGAGGGTTCTCTTTTTTCCATACCCTTTCCAGCATTTATTGTTTGTGGATTTTTTGATGATAGCCATTTTAACTGCTGTGAGGTGATATCTCATTGTAGTTTTGATTTGCATATGTGGCAGCCTGGATGGAAGGGGAGTTTGAGGGAGAATGGACACATGTATACGTATTGTTGATTAGCTTTGCTGTGCGCCTAAAACTATCACATCTTTGTTCATCGGCTATGCTTCAGTATAACAGAAAAAGAAAAAGAGTTATGTGGTGCACTTTGCAGACAGATATTCATTTGGTGAGGAATTGGGGGAAAGCTTTTTCATACCAGTATTATGATAGCTTTTTGCAAGGACTTGAGAAAATTTTCCCTTCTGTCCTGGATCAGGTTAACCACCCCTAATTAATTAGTAGTATAAAAGATAACCGTTGAGGCTTATCAAATGTTAATAAGGTATTTGGGAGGTTAAATGTCCCAGTCATTCTATGATCATTCTATCTATGATGATGGTTCAGAGCCAGAGATACATTGACTCCCTTTGAAATGATTATCCCTGCCCTAGATTGCCTTCCCCTGGCAGACAAAGCTTCCAACTCTACTGCCATCATCTTAGCCCAACCTACTATCCCTCTCTTGGCTAGACAACTGCAGTATCCTACCAGTTGGTCCTCTACTTCCACTCTTAACCTCCCTGCAACTCATTTTTCACATTGCAACCATTCTAGCCCAATGAAATTGAAAATCTAACTGTGTTATTCTCCTAAATGACTGTGTTAAAAGAGTAAGTAGCATGCTACAAATATCGAACACATCTCTAGAGACTGTACTGTTCCTACTGAAAAACAACATCAACAAAATCAATCTGATATGCATTTAATGAAATATATACTTGTTAATGTGCAGTTTGGCAGTTAAATATAATCAGTGTATGAGTGTGGTACAGTGGTACTGCCTGACAATACAGGAGACACAAGAGATGTGGGTTCAATCCCTGGGTCAGGAAGTTCCCTTGGAATAGGAAACAGCAACCTACTGCAGTATTCTTGACTGGAAAATTACATGGATGGAGGAACCTGGTGAGCTACAGTGCATGAGGTTGCAAAGAGTTGGACACGACTGAGCACTCACTCACTCACGAGTGTATCAGGATATCAGGACTCAATCAGGAAAGCAGACCACCTAGAGTGTTATGGAATAAATAATGTATTCTAGGAATATGAGCTTTTATGACTATGGGGAAACTTGGGGAACTAAAACTGAAGAAGGGGAGTTGAAAGATGAAAGAAAATAACTAATCAACCCTCCTGATACATTGGCATGACTGGACAAATTACAGCTTGCTAGGGAGCTTTGGCGGAAAAGGAGATGGCACCCCACTCCAGTACTCTTGCCTAGAAAATCCCATGGACGGAGGAGCCTGGTAGGCTGCAGTCCATGGGGTCGAGAAGAGTCGGGCACGACTGAACGACTTCACTTTCACTTTTCACTGTCATGCATTGGAGAAGGAAATGGCAACCCACTCCAGTGTTATTGCCTGGAGTCTATGGGGTCGCACAGAGTTGGACATGACTGAAGCGACTTAGCAGCAGCAGCAGCAGCCAGGAACTTTGGAAGTCAGGTATACCCAGCTGCTGGAGTGGGACTGGAGAGAGCTGAAGGAGGAATCTGTGGTAAGTTATGACTTGGAACCTAATAGTGAGCCTGGCACTGTTGGTGGCCAGTAGGGCCAGCAGCTAGAAAGAAGAGCTAGAGGTTGGAAGAGGTAGACTAATCTAGAATGCATCAACACCTCTTTATTGCTCATTGCATCCAATCACAACAACTTTCAGAGAGCACTGCTGCTTCATTTCTGCCTTCTAAATCTTGCTTAAGTAAAAATTCGGGGTGGGGGAAACTTTAGCATAGAACCATCAGGGAAAGAGATCGTGGAAACAGTTGTTCTGGTTTTGCTAGGTTTAGACAGTGCAAATGCATTACACTTAATAAACATTTAGATAAATTACTAAATTATATTTCTTTTAAATGATTTAACCAAATTGCTAGGTTTTATACTCTCCATCTGTTGATTCACGGACAATTTAAGCAGGAAACTTTTTATTGTTTTCTCTTATTTAAAATATTTATTCATCATCCTCACACTCACACATACTTGGCTCAAGCTACTAAAAGAAAATATCCCAATCTAGGTGGCTTAAGGGCTTCCCTGTGGCTCCAGGTGGTAAAACAATCTGCCTGCACTGCAAGAGACCTGGATTTGATCCCTGGGTCTGGAAAATCCTCCAGAGAAGGGAATGACTACCCACTCCAATATTCTTGCCTGGAGAATTCCATGGACAGAGGAGCCTGGCAGGCACAGTCTATGGGATTGCGAAGAGTTGGACACAACTGAGCCACTAACACTTTCTTTTGCTTTCATGTGGCTTAAACAACAAACATTTACTTCACATAGTCTGGAGGCTGGGAAGTGTTGGCAGATTGGGGTCTGATGAGAGCTCTTTTCCTGGTTTGCAGATATGCACCTTTTTGCTCTATCCTACACAGTGGAAAGGAGGGGGGGACTCTGATATCTTTCTCTTTTTATAAGGAATCCTATCATGAGGAGCTCTACTCTCATTGAACCTAATTACCTCTTGAGGGTTCCAATTCCAGATATCATCACACTGGGGATCAGGGTTTCAGTATGAATTTTAGGTGTACACAAATATTCAGTCCATAGTGCAGTGGCCACAGGACTGGAAAAGGTCAGTTTTCATTCCAATCCCAAAGAAAGGCAATGCTAAAGAATGTTCAAACTACCACGCAATTGCACTCATCTCACACACTAGTAAAGTAATGCTCAAAATTCTCCAAGCCAGGCTTCAGCAATATGTGAACTGTGAACTTCCAGATGTTTAAGCTGGATTTATAAAAGGCAGAGGAACCAGAGATCAAATTGCCAACATCCACTGGATCATGGAAAAGCAAGAGAGTTCCAGAAAAGCATCTATTTCTGCTTTATTGACTATGCCAAAGCCTTTGACTGTGTGGATCACAATAAACTGTGGAAAATTCTTAAAGAGATGGAAATACCAGACCACCTGACCTAACTCTTGAGAAACCTGTATGCAGGACAGGAAGCAACAGTTAGAACTGAACATGGAACAACAGACTGGTTCCAAATAGGAAAAGGAGTACGTCAAGGGTGTATATTATCACTCTGCTTATTTAACTTATATGCAGAGTACATCATGAGAAACGCTGGGTTGGATGAAGCACAAGCTGGAATCAAGATTGCTGGGAGAAATATCAGTAACCTCAGATATGCAGATGACATCATCCTTATGGCAGAAAGTAAAGAAGAAGTAAAGAGCCTCTTCGCAAAATTGAAAGCGATGAAAGTGAAAAAGTCGGCTTAAGGTTTAACATTCAGAAAAGTAAGATCATGGCATCCAGTCCCATCACTTCATGGCAAATAGGTGGGGAAACAGTGGAAACAGTGGCTGACTTTATTTTTCTGGGCTCCAAAATCACTGCAGATGGTGATTGCAGCCGTGAAATTAAAAGATGCTTGCTCCTTTGAAGGAAAGTTATGACCAACCTAGAGAGCATGTTAAAAAGCAGAGACATTACTTTGCCAACAAAGGCCCGTCTACCCAAGGCTATGGTTTTCCCCGTAGTCATGTGTGGATGTGAGAGTTGGACTGTGAAGAAAGCTGAGTGCCGAAGAATTGATGCTTTTGAACTGTGGTGTTGGAGAAGACTCTTGAGAGTCCTTTGGACAGCAAGGAGATCCAACCAGTCCATCCTAAAGGAGGTCAGTCCTGGGTGTTCATTGGAGGGACTGATCTTGAAGTTGAAACTCCAATACTTTGGCCACCTGATGCGAAGAGCTGACTCATTGGAAAAGACCCTGATGCTGGGAAAGATTGAGGGCAGGAGGAGAAGGGGACAACAGAGGATGAGATAGTTAGATGGCATCACCGACACAATGGACATGGGTTTGGGTAGACTCCAGGAATTGGTGATGGACAGGGAGGCACAGTGTGCTGTGGTTCATGGGGTCACAAAGAGTCGGACATGACTGAGCGACTGAACTGAACTGAACTGAGTACATGGGCATGCACACCACGAACACACACATACACAATTTATGAAATACTAGATCCTTTAAGATGTGTTATAGGTTGGGTTCCCTAGAAGCAGATCCTACTTCTTATTCAGGTGATTTATGTAGGAGTAATCTCAGGAAAGGAGAGTGAGGGAAGCAGAATAGGTAGGAAAATAATGTGGTCTCAACTGGATGTTACCTTATGTCTGATCTCATGGAGAAGCTCTGGAGCATAAATTGCACCAGAGAGTTAGTCTCATTTCAGAACAAGGGCTCTGACTATTTGAACCCCATGACAGTTAGGCATTGGTTGAGAGTTGGGATGGAGGGGGATGGGTGAGAACAAAGCATTTGGCTGAGGGCAATTTTCCAGAGAGCAGGCAGCTGTGAGTATTATCAGCCAACACTTAGTTGGTAAAGCAAATGGGTGGGGCCCAACAGCATTTACTCCAAGGTACTTTAGAAGCAGAAACTTCTATATACAGAGTATGTGGGGACTCAGAAGCAGAAGCAGAGGTTCCATGGCAGACTTGCCTGTTTCCCCCGCCTGTCTTTGTTGTGACCTCAGATCAGATCAGATCAGATCAGTTGCTCAGTCGTGTCCCACTCTTTGCGACCCCATGAATCACAGCACGCCAGGCCTCCCTGTCCATCACCAACTCCCGGAGTTCACTCTAACTCACGTCCATCGAGTCAGTGATGCCATCCAGCCATCTCATCCTCTGTCGTCCCCTTCTCCTCCTGCCCCCAATCCCTCCCAGCATCAGAGTCTTTTCCAATGAGTCAACTCTTCGCATGAGGTGGCCAAAGTATTGGAGTTTCAGCTTTAGCATCATTCCTTCCAAAGAAATCCCAGGGCTGATCTCCTTCAGAATGGACTGGTTGGATCTCCTTGCAGTCCAAGGAACTCTCAAGAGTCTTGCTGTCACTAATTCTGAGCAGTTTGGTGTCCTGGCTCCCATGTCTAGTTATCCCTCTGTGGCTCAGTGCTTGGTTGTAGATGCTACCGTTGCCCCATTTTGCCTCATAGTTCCTAGCTCCTTTCTTGTGTCCCTGGCTCTAGGTTGTCTGGGGCTCTGTTTAGATGCCCACTTCTATTTTGCTGCCCAGCAGGATTCTCAGATTCCCTTCTGCTCTAGTACCTCACCTCCCACCTCAGCATTGTTGTGTGTGACAAAACATAATTATATCCATTCTAGACAAAGGGTTTCTACATAGTCCCTGTTCTTTTCTCATTCCCAAGAACTGCCTCTATGGTTGGCTTATTTGCTTGGTTTCCAATCTCTCTCTCTTTTTAACTTTGTGTTAGTTATTTATTGCTGCATAACTAGTGATCCCCAAGTGAACATCTGAAAATAACAAACATTACCTCACAGTTTCTATGGGTTGGGAATTTGGGAGCAGCCTAGCTTGGTGGCTGTGGTTCAGAGTCTCAAAAGGTAGTCAAGATATTAACCATGACTGAAGTCAGCTGAAGGCTTGACTCAGCTAGAAGAGCTAATTCCAAGAAGACCCAAGCAGACAGTTCAGTTGGCAGAAGGATTTGGCTCCTTGCTGGCTGTTGGTGGGAGGCCTTAATTTCTCACCATATGGACTTCTCCATAGGGCTACTCAAGTGTCCTCATGACACCGCCACTGACTTCCCTAAGCAAGTGATCCAAAAGAATACAAAATAGAAGCTGCAGTGTCTTATGATCTAGACTCAGAGGTTGTAGATGATCACTTTTGCCAAAATTATTGTTTGAACTGAATTGCTAAGTACAGTCCCCAATCAAAGGGGAAGGAACTGAGCTCTGTTTCTTAAAAGAAAAAGTATTAAAGAATTTGTAGACATATTTAAAATCAACACATATCTCATCACATTAGTGGGTTCCCTGAGCAGCTGCTTTGTGGTCCTCACCTACCTGGGATACTTGCAGGACTGGGATGGAAGATTCTGAACCAAAGGACTGAGATTTACCTCCTTTAAGGGATGGTCATATGATCACCATTCCCAGGCCTCTAAGAATGTGGTGAGAGGAGAGGGATACACAGTGAAGGAAGAAGATAAGAGGAAATGGGCTCTAGGATCAGATAGATTGGGGTTCATGCCTTCACTTTGACATTTCTATCTGCCTTAGGCAAGTCACTTAATTCAAGCCAATAAATGTGTTTTATTTTATTTTATTGAGTATTAGTTGCATGTTAAACACTGTGTTCTCTGTTCATTTCCAAGGCAAACCATTCAATATCATGGTAATACAAGCCTATGCTCCAACCAGTAACCCTGAAGAAGCTGAAGTTGAATGGTTCTATGAAGACCTACAAGACCTTTTAGAACTAACATCCAAAAAAGAGGTCCTTTTCATTATAGGGGACTGGAATGCAAAAGTAGGAAGTCAAGAAACACCTGAAGTAACAGGCAAACTTGGCTTTGGAGTACGGAATGAGCAGGGCAAAGGCTAATAGAGTTTTGCCAAGAGAATGCACTGGTCATAGCAAACATCCTCCTCCAACAACACAAGAGAAGACTCTACACATGGACATCACCAGTTGGTCAACACTGAAATCAGATTGATTATATTCTTTGCAGCCAAAGATGGAGAAGTTCTATACAGTCAGCAAAAACAAGACCGGGAGATGACTGTGGCTCAGATCATGAACTCCTTATTGCCAAATTCAGACTTAAATTGAAGACAGTAGGGAAAACCACTAGACCATTCAGGTATGACCTAAATCAAATCCCTTATGATTATACAGTGGAAGTGAGAAATAGATTTAAGGGAAGGATCTGATAGAGTGCCTGAGGAACTATGGATGGAGGTTTGTGACACTGTACAGGAGACAGGGATCAAGACCATCCCCATGGAAAAGAAATGCAAAAAAGCAAAATGGCTGTCTGAGGAGGCCTTACAAATAGCTGTGAAAAGACGAGAAGCAAAAAGCAAAGGATAAAAGGAAGGATATTCCCATTTGAATGCAGAGTTCCAAAGAACAGCAAGGAGAGATAAGAAAGCCTTCCTCAGTGATCAATGCAAAGAAATAGAGGAAAACAACAGAATGGGAAAGACTAGAGTTCTCTTTAAGAAAATTAGAGATACCAAGGGAACATTTCATGCAAAGGTGGGCTTGATAAAGGGTAGAAATGGTATGGACCTAACAGAAGCAGAAGTATTAAGAAGAGGTGGCAAACTATGGAGAACAGTGTGGAGATTCCTTAAAAAACTGGAAATAGAACTGCCTTATGATCCAGCAATCCCACTGCTGGGCATACACACTGAGGAAACCAGAAGGGAAAGAGACACGTGTACCCCAATGTTCATCGCAGCATTGTTTATAATAGCCAGGACATGGAAGCAACCTAGATGTCCTTCAGCAGATGAATGGATAAGAAAGCTATGGTACATATACACAATGGAGTATTACTCAGCCATTAAAAAGAAAACATTTGAATCAGTCCTAATGAGGTGGATGAAACTGGAGCCTATTATACAGAGTGAAGTAAGCCAGAAGTAAAAACACCAATACAGTATACTAATGCATATATATGGAATTTAGAAAGATGGTAACAATAACCCTGTGTACGAGACAGCAAAAGGGACACTGATGTATAGAACAGTCTTATGGACTCTGTGGGAGAGGGAGAGGGTGGGAAGATTTGGGAGAATGGCATTGAAACATGTAAAATATCATGTATGAAATGAGATGCCAGTCCAGGTTCGATGCACGATACTGGATGCTTGGGGCTAGTGCACTGGGACGACCCAGAGGGATGGTATGGGGAGGGAGGAGGGAGGAGGGAGGAGGGTTCAGGATGGGGAACACATGTATACCTGTGGCGGATTCATTTTGATATTTGGCAAAACTAATACAATTATGTAAAGTTTAAAAATAAAATAAAATCAAAAAATTAATAATAATAAAAGCAAAAAAAAAAAAAAAAAAAAGAGGTGGCAAGAATACACAGAACTGTACAAAAAAGATCTTCATGACCCAGATAATCACGATGGTGTGATCACTCACCTAGAGCCAGACATCCTGGAATGTCAAGTTAAGTGGGCCTTAGAAAGCATCACTACGAACAAAGCTAGTGGAGGTGATAGAATTCCAGTTGAGCTATTTCAAATCCTGAAAGATGATGCTGTGAAAGTGCTACACTCAGTATGCCAGCAAATTTGGAAAACTCAGCAGTGGCCACAGGACTGGAAAAGGTCAGTTTTCATTCCAATCCCAAAGAAAGGCAATGCCAAAGAATGTTCAAACTACTGCACAATTGCACTCATCTCACAGGCTAGTAAAGTAATGCTCAAAATTCTCCAAGCCAGGCTTCAGCAATACATGAAACATGAACTTCCAGATGTTCAAGCTGGTTTTATAAAAGGCAGAGGAAGCAGAAATCAAATTGCCAACATCTGCTGGATCATCAAAAAAGCAAGAGAGTTCCAGAAAAGCATCTATCTGCTTTATTGACTATGCCAAAGCCTTTGACTGTGTGGATCACAATAAACTGTGGAAAATTCTTCAAGAGATGGGAATACCAGACCACCTGACCTGCTTCTTGAGAAACCTATATGCAGGCCAGGAAGCAACAGTTAGAACTGGACACGGAACAATAGACTGATTCCAAATAGGAAAAGGAGTACGTCAAGGCTGTATATTATCACCCTGCTTATTTAACTTATATGCAGAGTACATCATGAAAAACGCTGGGCTGGAAGAAGCACAAGCTGGAATCAACATTGCTGGGAGAAATCTCAATAACCTCAGATATGCAGATGACACCACCCTTATGGCAGAAAGTGAAGAGGAACTAAAAAGCCTCTTGATGAAAGTGAAAGAGAGTGAAAAAGTTGGCTTAAAGCTCAACATTCAGAAAACTAAGACCATGGCATCTGGTCCCATCACTTTACGGGAAATAGATGGGGAAACAGTGTCAGACTTTATTTTTTTGGGCTCCAAAATCACTGCAGATGGTGATTGCAGCCATGAAATTAAAAGACGCTTACTCCTTGGAAGGAAAGTTATGACCAACCTAGACAGCGTATTAAAAAGCAGAGATACTGCTTTGCCAACAAAGGTCCATCTAGTCAAGGCTATGGTTTTCCCCGTAGTCATGTGTGGATGTGAGAGTTGGACTGTGAAGAAAGCTGAATGCCGAAGAATTGATGCTTTTGAACTGTGGTGTTGGAGACGACTCTTGAGAGTCCCTTGGACTACAAGGAGATCCAACCAGGCCATCCTAAAGGAGATCAGTCCTGGGTGTTCATTGAAAGGACTGATGCTGAAACTGAAACTCCAGTACTTTGGCCACCTGATGCGAAGAGCTGACTCATTGGAAAAGACCCTGATCCTGGGAGGGATTGGGGGCAGGAGGAGAAGGGGACAATAGAGGATGAGATGGTGGATGGCATCACCAACTCGATGGACATGAGTTTGAGTGAACTCCGGGAGTTGGTGATGGACAGGGAGGCCTGGCATGCTGTGATTCATGGGGTCGCAAAGAGTCGGACACAACTGAGTGACTGAACTGAACTGAAACACTGTGCTAGGTGTTGGGGACAGAGTGCTTAAAAAATTCACTCTCGTGGTACTTACAGTCTAGCCAAGAAGACAGACAGTAACTAAGACATTTAAATTGTGATCAGAGTCATGTGCTATCAGAGCACATCCCAAAGGGACTTAGCATTTTCTAAAGGGGAAGACTTCCTTGTGGAAGTAACATTTTTAAGTTGAGATTTGATAGATGGTTAAGAGTTAACCAAATGAAGACTTCTCTGGTGGTACAGTGGTTAAGAATCCTCCTGCCAATGCAAGAGACATGGGTTCAATCCCTGGTCTGGGAAGACTCCACATGCCTCACAGCCACTAAGCCTGTGTGCCACAACTACTAAGCTTGAACTCTAGAGGCCATGAGCCACAATACTGAGCCTGCATGCTGCAGCTACTGAAGCCCATGTGCCTAGAGCCCATGCTCCGCAACAGGAGAAGAAACCGCAGTGAGAAGCCTGCACACTGCAACAAAGAGTAGCCCCCACTCGTCTCAACTAGAGAAAGCCTGCATGCAGCAACCAAGACCTAGTGAAGTCAAAAAATAATAATAAAAAACAGTTAGCCAAGTGAGAGAACAGATGTTCAAAGGTATTGAAGTATCAAGACCCCTGAGCTTCCAAGGAAACAAAAGAAAACTAGAGTGGCTGGAATGTTGATGCTAAGAGGACAGTGGGATGAGACAAAGTTGGAAAGCTGGGTAGAGACTACATTGCCCTGAGTTTCAAAGGCCACATTAAGAATGAGGACCCATATCTGTAAGTTCTCAACAAATGTCAAGCCAACTGCTACTGTTTTCAGCAGAGGTATGTCTTGGTGAAATTTGTGTTTTACAGGAACTTCTCAGTGTACACTATGGAGAATGGTGAAAAAGGGGCCAAGAGGCTGTGGGGGCCTACTTGTAGGAGCACTGCAGGAGTCTAAGTGGAGAGGTGGTGATGGAAATGGAGGTGAGAGGCCATTAGGAAAGTAAAAGGACTTGGCCAATGACTGTAGGCTGGAGGTGGAGGAGTCAACAAACACTGTCCAAGGGGCAGATTTTCCAGTGGTGATGGTGGGAGCTGGGTGGGTGTTGAGTAGATTAGGCATTCCGTTTTAGACACGGGGAGTTTTAGGGGCTTGTGAGATATTCAAGCAGAAGTGTTGAAAAGTCCTCGAGTTCAGAGAGTAGACTGCACTCTGATGGGAGCCATGAGAGTCTAGACATATGGGCTGTAACTGAAATTCCTGAATGAATATGATGGCCAGTGTTAGTGAGGGGCAAAAGTCCAGGGAACCCCAACATTTAAGGGCCATGAAGAAATGAAGCCAGCAAAGGCACCTGAGGAGAAGCAATGGGAGATGGGGAGGAACACACCCCGGAAAGTATAGCATCGGTGAGCCAAAGAGATTGTGTTTCTAGAAGAAGCATTACATGGAATTACTGTTTTAATTAAGATAATTATAATCCTTATCTCATAAGACTCTTGTAAGGATTGAATGAGATAACATACACAAAAAATATTTTAGTAATTCATAGAGGCTTGCCAATGTTGGGTATTCTCTTTAGCAGAGGAATGGGAGTGTTCAGGGAAAGGGCTGGGAGAAAAGGGCCAGGGTGTTCCTTCTGAAGTAACTTCCCATAACCTAATGTATCTAAAGCAAAGTTACAATTATTGACATTTGGAGACAGTCAGCCTTTGACATAGTACAGTGTAAGGTTGGAAATCAGAAAAAACTCCCTTGCTATAAAAAATTTCTCTATCTGCTTAATATTGCTTAAAAATCCCTTCCAGGGAAGACCTAGAAACCATTTCATCTATAATAAGAAGTTTTAAAATGCAAATACTGGGGGCAGTTGCCACAGTAATGTGAAGGAGACAGTTAAGTATAATTATGGTATCAAATTCTTTTCTTTTTCTTTTGGAAACTTCAGGAAGGCACCTAGAACCAGGCACAGTGTAGGAGAGAGGGCTTGGTCACTGAAGGGAAATAGAAGTGAGGGACACTCAAGGCAAATTTCACTGACTACTCAGTGTCATGATTTTGCTTCAGACTCTTGTTTGTCTTCACATTTGTCCAGAAAGAATACAACGTTCATGCAAATATCCATCCTTCAACTTAGTGTCAGCCCTTAACTTAACAGAAACTATACATTTTCCCTGTTTTCTTCTCTGGCAGCTGTAGGTGATCTAATAATGTCTAGACTTTAAATAGAACAGATTCCCAACCTTGCCTAATTTAGGGTGCTGGTGGTGTGGAGTAGACCCAGGGGTTACTGTGTTGAACCACTGTGGGAATCATTAGTGCTAGTCTTCCAGGAATTGTGAAATTGGAAACTGATTCTGAAAAACTGACCTCTTCTTCACCTTCCCAGTAGACACTCAAGAATGTGCTGGATTCTTAGGTTACTTGTATCTGGTAGGCAGGCAGGTCCTGAGCTACAGACTCCAGAACAGAACAGAGAAGTAAGAAAGAAATGAGCCCTGTTCCTCTCCTATGAGAATGGAAAGGGAGCTTCTGAAGACCATCTGCACAATTACAATTTTACCACATGTAACTGCTCCTATTCTGGAGACCTTCTATACCCTTTGCAGTACATTAAATCCATGAAGCTATTTGTTACAATGGGGTGCTGAGTAATTTACTGAAGCTGGCTCTTTACTTCAAATCAACAGTATTTGCAGCTATTAAGCACCCAGGATGTGCACTCTGCTTGGAGGCCCTAGAAGCAGAATAGTCCTTGCCCTCTAGGGGGCTTGTCGCAGTCTAGGTGTGAGATGTCAGACTCAAATGATGACTCCTCCCTGATGGCACAGTTCTCCCTTCTCCCTCACTCCTCTCTTTCCCACTGCTCGCCCTACTCCAGCCCCTGGACTTGAGGTAGATCTGCTGAGGAAGCTCCAGGGGGCTTCAGGCTCACCCTGGCTGCTGGTCTTCCTGCCTAAGCCCAGCTCTGGTAACCAGATGCTGCCGCCATCTGAGCCTCTGTGCCTCAGTACTGCCTTGAACTCTGCATAGTACCTGCAAGGCATGCCTCTGATTTCTCCTTGTCAAGAGCAATGTCATCATCTCCCCCATACTATTCTGGTATGAACTGCTCCAACACACATTACATCCTACTGTGCCAATGTTGACTTGGCTCACCCTATTTGTCACTCTCCTGCTTTGCCTGCAGACTGAACTTCTTACATCTGTAGCTGCGTCTAGACCTCCAATATATGCACCTGCCCTCCTGTCCCCAGTTCTAGTGAACAGACATAATTCTAGTATTTTCTGCCTTAATAATTAGCCTTACCCCATTTCAGTTAATCATAGATGTGCAGCTGTATCCTGAGCTATGTCAAGAGGAAAGGAGTAAGAAAAAAGAAAACAAAATAGTGCCTATTCTGCTGGACCAGACATGCCAATAGAAGGAACTCTGCCAATAGAAGAGTTCATCATTCAGTCACAAAGGGATATTATTTCTCAAGATGCAACAGTAAGGTAAGAAAAAGAGGGAGGAAGAATAGCAAAAAGCTGAGGAATTCAGCTAAAGATCCCAAAATACAGTGTTTCACAAACTGTGCACCAAATTCCAACAAGTAACAGATAACTTCACCCACTGATTGGAAGAATTTTGGTCTCATAAATGCTTGAAACACAAAGTCAAAAATCGGAATTCATAAGCCTTTCTCCAAGTTTCATCATGTGATTGGCTGTACAAACCAGTCATCCAGACTAGAAATCTGGTGTTAAAACAAAGATGAACAAGACTTCAAAAACTGAGTATAGAATGAAAGGCATTATTGCCATTTCCTTCACGACGTTCATATATCTGGATAAATAGAGTGAGTGTCTTAAACGGAGACTTCCCGCAAAGCAGCGTTCTCATGTGTTTGACTCAGCACATCAACAATCCTGGGAGGTGATGGTGTAATGATTTTGTTATAGAGTGAATAAAGATTATTTTTTCCTCTTTAGCCTTGTTTCAGCTTGTCCTCTTTATCAAACACTTGGGCATTCGATTCTTGAAACTCACGAATTCATCTTCTGGGAAAATTCACAGAATATATTTACAAATGGAAAATAATTTGCTGGTATTTTTTCTTCTTTTTGGCACATGAATAAACTGAATGTTCTGACAAACTCAGTATCTCTTGCTTTGTTGACTGCCTTGCCCAATATTTATCTTCAGTAATTTCACTGCAGTTATTTTATTTTATTTTTTTCTCACAAAGAAACATGTTTCTTCACATTTAAGAGGCACAAATTGTTGCTTCCACTTTTCAAAGGAGTTATGGTGTTTCCAGATTTAGAAAGACAGTTCCAGCTGCCAAGCTCTGTCAGGCCCTGTCTTGGCTTAACGAAGAATGTTTCTGTTTTCATTAGGCAAAGAAAAAAAGTAAAGCCCTTAAACTATTTAAGCATCTTTTAGTTTCATTTAGAGGCCGAGAAAGGCAATTATGTGAAAATCCAGAGGAATGAGTTTGGGTTGAGGATTTGGACTCAACTATCAAAAGTTGTAGCTGGCTTTCTATAGTTTGGTTAAGCCTCTGAGCCTCTGTTTCCTTGTGGATATAATGAAGAGGTTGAACTACAGCCTTTTTTGGAGTCTGTTCTAATCCTATAGTCTATGATTTGATGTATCATTCTCCTTTATTTTTCCCATGTATACCCTTTTCTTTTTGTATGTGTATACCCTCTCCAAAGGAGGGAGACAATGTTTTATTGCTATGAAGAGGCCAGGGACAAGAATGTATTATTAAACAATGTTTGTCTCTTTGTTGAGGCTACGGGGAATGACAACTGGTTACTGCTGGGACTGGAAAAGAAGTGGACTTTTAGACTGGGGAGGGAAGGACTTCCTCTGCTCTTTGGAAATATGATCTTATGGTTCATGGAAGAGGTCTGATTCTGGATATATCTTGTGGTTTCTTTGGAACCTCTACTGACATGGTAACAGTTTTCACAGCATTCCTTAGCAGGGAAGGATTTTTGGTATGTGGATGTTTCTCTGCAGATTTGTAACACTGGTGCTTAATGCACCCAATGTGGACAAGGCATTGGGAGAGAAAAATGTTCTCATTCATGCTGCACTCTGAGAATCTGCTGCCAAGTTGGTAGTGAACCTCAGATTCATTGGTGATTCTTCAAGGCAAAGGGCTGGAATTGAACCACTGGCTTTGAGGCAAGGTGGCCACACTAACTTCAACTTTTTCGGTCATGGACCTCACCCTCTGTAGCACTTCTTTTGGCAGAAGAATTGGATGGATTCCCTGTTTTCAGCAGTTCTACAGTGAAGCAACGGATGGAGTAAGAGTGGTAGAGAACAGTTTCTTCTGGCAGTCAAATGGATTTTCTTTGATGTGATTTGGGTAAGCACCTCTGGTTTCTTCAATGTATTACAGACAGAAAGTGTTAGGAGAGGAGAATGGATTTCCTGCCAGTCTGGGAGTGCATAATTTTGTTGATTTGAAAAGAGATACCATCTTATTTTGAGCTGCAAGTGGGTGAAGTAGGGGATTTCAATTATACTATATTTTTTCACTTTCTTCTACAGATAACAATTATTCAATACATGTGGACTGACTGACTGACTGAATGAATGAATGAAACGGATGTTAAATAGAAACAGAGGCTAAACAAGTTCTGCCTGGCCATTAGTTGTCAGTCTTGATTTGTCATCAAAAGTGTGCCGGTTTTGAACAATGAATGGGTGGAGTGAAAATTGGCCCAATTTTTCCCTCAGAGGTTTGGATTTTATTCCTTAGTAGATGTCATTTAATCTGAGAATTCCTCTTCTTCTTCTTTAAATTTTCTCCATTTCTATACTCCATTCTTTCTCTTTCTCGTCTCTACTGTCTTAGTCTTCTGCTTTTAAAAACAATGATTCAGAGGAGAGAAGGTTAGGGTTGGAGGAAATGAATCAGTTTCTAGACTGAGCCTGAGAGCATTCCTTTGCACACCCACCCTATACACACCTATGGACCTGAGATGGTGAGCAGTCAATAAATTCAAGGACATTTGAAATCTCTATCTGGTGTGTTCAGGGCCCTGAGTCATTTCAAACCCTTAGGATGGCATAGTCTCCATACCAAGGGAGTTCCAATGCAGACTTTCCTCAGGGCATCTATTTTTTGTATAACAAACTAAAATATTCAGTGGTTTGAAACAACAACCATTTTATTATATTTCAGTATTTTGTTGGTGAGAAATTTGTCAGTCAGGTGATTCTTCTGCTCCACCTGGGATTGCTAGGTATTTAATTGCATCTGGTCTGATCTGGAGGGTCCAAGGTGGCTTTTCTCACACTTTTACCCCTTAGTGAGAATGGCTGTGGTTAGAAATCTGGCTTGGCTATCCCCTCTCTGCATAACCTCAGGGCAACTATCCACATAGTTGCTCTAGCAAGGCAGCCAGACCTCTTACTTGAAGGCTGTTCAGTCCTTCAAAAGAGCAAGGAAGCAGCTGCCTGTTCTCTTAAAGACCAGCCCCAGAACAAGCATAGCTTCCTTTTCACTGTTCTCAGGTGGTTAATTTAGTGTATCTACTTGACTGGGTCATGGGATACCCAAATAGGTGGTTAGGCAGTATTTTGGGGTCTTCACAGACAGTGTCTGTGAAGGTGTTTCTGGATGAGATTAGTATTTGTATCAGTAGACTGAATAAAGCAGATGACCCTTCCCAAATGGCCTGAATAGATCAAAAAGGCAGAAGAATGAACATCCTTGGTGGTCCAGTGGCTAAGACTCCGAGCTGCCAATGTAGGGGGCCCAGGTTCGATTCCTTGTCAGGGATCTAGATACCACTAGATCTCACATGCCACAATGAAGAGTTTGTGTACTGCACCTAAAAGATCCACATGTTGCAACTCAAGATCCCACACACCTCGACTAAGACCCAGAACAGCCAAGTAACTCTGCCTAACTCCTTCAGCTGGGGTATTGGTCTTCCCCTGCCCTTGGAGTGGTGACTTACATCATTAGTGCTTCTGGTCCTCTGGTCTTTGGATTCAGATTAGAACTTACATCACTGGTCTTCCTGGGTCTCCAGCTTACAGATGACAGATACTGAGACTTCTCAGCTTCTATAATTATGTGAGCCAATTCTTTATAATCCCTCTCCTGCCTCATTAGTTCATTTCAGTTGCTCAGTCATGTCCAACTCTTTGCAACCCCATCGACTATAGACAGTCCATGGAATTCTCCAGGCCAGAATACTGGAGTGGGTAGCCTTTCCCTTCTCCAGGGGATCTTCCCAACCCAGGGATCGAGGCCCAGTCTCCCACATTGCAGGCAGATTCTTTACCAGCTGAGCCATAAGGGAAGCCCAAGAATACTGGAGTGGGTAGCCTATCCCTTCTCCAGCAAATCTTCCTGACCCAGGAATCGAATCGGGGTCTCCTGCAATGGAGGTGGAGTCTTTACCAACTGAGCTACCAAGGAAGCCCCCAAATTCATATGTGTGTGTGTGTGTGTGTGTGTGTATCCTATTGGTTCTATTTCTCTGAGAGCCCTGACTAATACAACTGTGCCAACTCAGTATCAAGGGGAGAAGAATGGAGCCTGCCTCTCTTTGGAAGAAATGCCAAAGAATTTGCAGCGATCTTTGACCCACCACACACAACTGGAATTGCCCTCTTCTGGGAATCAGAAGAATGAACCTACAATCCTATATGCCAATAGACACCTGGCATGAAAATATCCAAGTCCACTGAATCAACACTGTGGCTACGCTGATGGGATGAAGCACTAGTGTGTGAAAAGGTTCTGGCGCTAATAGCTAAAAATTAAGAATTTTAAAAGGACAATCTCTAGTATTAGGCTGTTGGATGATTTCCATTTTGACCTCTGAGCTGTGTTTCCTCTTGTTGGCAGTGATAGAGAGAAACGTGGATCCTTAGCCTGAAACAATCTCCAGTGTGACCTCAACTCCTTCATTTCATTATATACAGCTAAACTCAAACCCACTTTTTGATAAAAACAATAGACATAAGAACCCCCAATTATAGAGTACCTAGCATGCTAAATTTTATCTCCAGTCCTCCAAGTAACCGTGTGTGTTCCGCGTGCCAGTCCCATTTTGCAGATGAGGGAGCAGCAGCTTAGAAAGTTTATGGAACCTGTTTGAGGTTATGTAGAGAGCGGTATATTTGCTGTTTAAACCAAGGCCTGCTTGTTCCAAAGCCTCTTTCCCCTACCCTGTGTGATTTTTGGAAAATCAGAGCATCTTATAAAACATCCATCATGTCCTGCCCGAGAAAGCAGAGTCAGTGAGACCAGAGTGAACAGCCAGCAAATTCCACAGCTCAGTAGCCACTCCAATGAGCCTACTGCTGGGCTACCAAGGTGTTTTCATTCCAGCTGCTCCTTTCTTGAAGAAATCTCAATATACACAAAAGCATCATGGCACAGAGTGATTTATTCTTTTTCAGAAATGTTTTTATAAAATATCTCTGTGCTAAGTACCTTTGTACAGAGAGGCCTCCTAGGGTTATTTAAGGAATAATTCAATATGCAAAAAACTATGGAGAAGAATTCACCTTGATATTATTCCCCCTCACAATACCTGTCTGGCTTAGTCTGCTCTTGGAAAAGCTGGTGTGAATGGAAATAGGAAGGTTGCTTGTAAAGCTGGGAGAGTTGCCAAGCTCCAGTGCTATCTGACCCTAAGTGAAGGGAAGTGAAGAGATGGGGGCGGGGTGCAGACATGTCCTAGATGGTTATATTGTCTTAGAAAGGTTTGGCATGGCTTCTGGGGAGTTCTCAAGCCCAAACTGGCCATCAGATGAGCCTATACTGTCTAGAAATGGGCTTCTCTCAGAATCCCTGAGATCCAGTCCCTGGCTATGAGGAGCAGCCTGGGGAACGTGTGGCCTCCATGTCAAGGTAGTGATGGATTTCAGCATGTGGCAGTTGGGCCCTTGGTCAGTTGAGCTCCCCATAACTGGATGCATATGCTGTTCATTTCTCATGGCTGCCACACTCACACTGTATTGAGCATACATAAGATGATGCATAATAAATAAGCACTGTGGGAACGTGGTCTCCAAAGCAGTCTTTTAATACTCTCTGTACTTCCTACTTCTGTGCTTACACTCAAGTTTTCTTCCACTTCGCTTGCTTTGCTTTCCATATTTACATTCAGGAGCCAGCTCAGATCTCACCTCCAAAAAGCCTTCTCCAATCCCCCCTAAGACTTCAGAATCAGTCTTAGGAATTCTTCTTCTAGGTACCCATGTCTCCTATTTCAGCACACAGCACTTATGCTCCAGTCCCTAAGCCAGGAAACCTCAGCACCCTCCGGGCTGCATGCTGGGTTATGTCTGCTATTATGGGGCTGCTTTGGAAAGGTCTATCTGATCTCCTCTCTTCCCTGAGGCCTCCATCCTCTCTCACATGCTGTCCTGGCTTCCTACTGGCCTGTTCTGTTATCTTCCCTCCCTTCTGGAAGCCTCTGCATTGTCCCTTGAGTCAGGGCTGGGATTAGGGTGTGGTAAGTGAGGTGCCAAAGGCACGGGATTTAAGGAGACATGACTTCTCCTTCAAGGGCTGCGATCACAGTGAAGGCCTCTTTCAGTTTTGCTCTGCAGGTGCCTCACCCCTCTGCTCTAGTCTCAGGCCTGCCCAGACTCCAGCTATGGTGATGACTTGATTTCACTGACAGTCCTTCTAGCAACCCTCATTTTGGTGTGTTCCAGACATGCTGTGCACTACCTGCAGACCTTGGTGAGCATACAGACTCTTTGACCCCAGACTGAATCAGACTGGTAGTAGATAGGGCTCAGGAGTCCACACAGCCAGGACTGGGTGTCACGGGCTCATAATACCAAGTCCGGACTCTTGGAATAACATTTATAGTCCCTCCCAATCTGGTATCTGCCTGTTTCTGGCTTCACTTTCAGTTGACTTCCTCTATGCAGGCACCCAGAGGCAGATCACACCAAACCACTTGTTGGACCCAAGGGTGCCCTGCCCTGCATCTTGTGTCTCTGTGCTCTTTCTGGAATTCAGCATGCTCCTCTTACCCTTGCCCATTCCCTTTGGCAAAAGTCTACTCTTTCTTCAGGATCCACTTCAAATACCATCTTATCTCTGAAAACTTTTTTTTGACACTTCAATAGAATTATTTCCCCATCTCGGCTGTTGTGTTTTTGTATATAAAGTCAGTAGCCCGTCTCATGCTGTGTCACACTGATTCCACGTGGACCCCTGAGCCCAGTTTCCAGGTTCAGGAACTGCTTACTTTTATTCATCTGTAGCACCTCACCTGAAGCACAGTGAGCATCTATTAGCTGTTTGTTGAATTGAATGAAAATAGGTACTAACTAGTTAAGTTTAAGTCAAAGTGTTAGTTGCTCAGTCATGTCTGACTCCTTGTGACCCCATGGACTGTAGCCCGCCAGGCTCCTCTGTCCATGGAATTCACCAGGAAAGAATACTGGAGTTAGTAACCATTCCCTTCTCCAGGGGATTTTCCCAACCCAGGGAACAAACTCAGGTCTCCTGCACTTCAGGCAGATTCTTTACTGTCTGACTCACCAGTGAAGCCCAGTTATCAACTTTCCATAGCACCTAACATAATGCTTTGAATATAAGTATTTTAAAATATTTTTTGAATGAATAAATGGACAAAGGGATGAATATGGGCCATATTTACTGTCACTATTTAGCCACTTCCAGGGAACTTTTGTGTGTTTCAGTCACACATGGTGAAGCTCAAATGTCAGTGTGTATAAATAAGAGTCATCTGGGATATAATTTAAAATGCAGACTCCTGGCCACACTCCCAGAGATGCTGATTCAAAAGATCTGGGTGGGACCTAGGAACATACATTTGTAACAGCATCTTGGGTAATAATGAGACAGGTGGACAGGTGTTTGGTCCACAGGTCACATTTTGAGAAACATTACAGGAGGCATTTAGTGTTCAGCAGGTGCTATTCACTCTCTGGGGGGATTCTTAGATAATCTATCTTAAAGTTCAAGCCTTAACACTAAAGAGATTGTCGAGTCTTGTCAGGAGGACATGATAAAAGCAGCAAGTCTAATCTGGCAACTGATGGGCCTTCAGACTCTGGTAAGACCATTCTTGGGACAGTCTTTGGAACCTACAATACCAGGAAGAATAGAGGGCCTTGTGAGCTCTGTTGCAGAGACCCTGGTTTTGGTCTTGTGGCTCCCCTCCTCTGAGAAAAGAAGAGAAGCTAAAGGCAAAGGAGAAAAGGAAAGATATACCTATTTGAATGCAGAGTTCCAAAAATACCAAGGAGAGATAAGAAAGCCTTCCTCAGTGCTCAATGCAAAGAAATAGAGGAAAACAATAGAATGGGAAAGACTAGAGATCTCTTCGAGAAAATTAGAGATACCAAGGGAACATTTCATGCAAAGATGGGCACAATAAAGGACAGAAATGTTATGGACCTAACAGAAGCAGAAGATATTAAGAAGAGATGGCAAGAATACACAGAAGAACTATACAAAAAAAGATCTTCACAACCCAGATAATCACGAAGGTGTGATCACTTACCTAGAGCAGACATCCTGGAATGCGAAGTCAAGTGGGCCTTAGGAAGCATCACTACAAACAAAACTAGTGGAGGTGATGGAATTCCAGTTGAGCTATTTCAAATCCTAAAAGATGATGCTGTGAAAGTGCTGCACTCAATATGCCAGCAAATTTGGAAAACTCAGCAGTGGCCACAGGACTGGAAAAGGTCAGTTTTAATTCCAATCTCGAAGAAACGCAATGCTAAAGAATGTTCAAACTACCAGACAATTACACTCATCTCACAGGCTAGTAAAGTAATGCTCAAAATTCTCCAAGCCAGACTTCAGCAATATGTGAACTGTGAAGTTCCAGATATTCAAGCTAGATTTAGAAAAGGCAGAAGAACCAGAGATCAAATTGCCAACATCTGTTGGATCATTGAAAAATCAAGAGAGTTCCAGAAAAACATCTATTTCTGTTTTATTGACTCTGCCAAAGCTTTTGACTCTGTGGATCACCATAAACTGTGAAAAATTGTGAAAGAGATGGGAAAACCAGACCACTTTACCTGCCTCCTGAGAAATCTGATGCAGTTCAAGAAGCAACAGTTAGAACTGGTCATGGAACAACGGACGGGTTCCAAATTGGGAAAGAAGTACATCAAGGCTGCGTATCGTCACCCTGCTTATTTAACTTCTATGCAGAGTACATCATGTGAAATGTTGGACTGGATGAAGCACAAGCTGGAATCAAGATTGCCAGAAGAAATATCAATAACCTTAGATATGCTGATGACACCACCCTTATGGCAGAAAGTGAAGAAGAACTAAAGAGCCTCTTGCTGAAAGTGAAAGAGGAGAGTAAAAAAGTTAGCTTAAAACTCAACATTCAAAAAACTAAGATCATGGCATCCAGACCCATCACTTCATGACAAATAGGTGAGGAAACAATGGAAACAGTGAGAGACTTTATTTTGGGGGGCTCCAAAATCACTGCAGATGGTGACTGCAGCCATGAAATTAAAAGATGCTGCACTTCTTGGAAGAAAAGCTATGACCAACCTAGACAGCATATTAAAAAGTAGAGACATTACTTTGTCAACAAAGGTCCGTCTATGGTTTTTCCAGTAGTCATGTATGGATGTGAGAGTTGGACTATAAAGAAAGCTGAGCACTGAAGAATTGATGCTTTTGAAATGTGGTGTTGGAGAAGACTCTTGAGAGTCCCTTGGACTGCAAGGAGATCCAACCAGTCCATGCTAAAGGATATCAGTTCTGAATATTCTTTAGAAGGACTGATGCTGAAGCTGAAACTGCAATAGTTTGGCCACCCCATGTGAAGAACTGACTCATTGGAAAAGATCCTGATGCTGGGAAAGATTGAAGGTGGGAGGAGAAGGGGACAACAGAAGATGAGATGGTTGGATGGCATCACCAACTCAACAGACATGAGTTTGAGTAAACTCCAGGAGCTGGTGATGGACAGGGAGGCCTGGCATGCTGCAGTCCATGGGGTGGCAAAGAGTCGGACATGACTGAGTGACTGAACTGAACTGAACTGTGCATACTAACTTAGCACCCTCTCTTCAAGTGCAAGGGGGCAGAAGGAAAGCTGGTCAAAACATGAATATAAGCCTTCAAGTAAAGACAAGAGGTCAGCTCTTCTTAAAGACATATGAGTCATGCCAGATCTCCTTAGCCTGATACTCAGTGTCCACCCTCCAGCTACCCCAAGTCTCATGAGTCCCGGTACGTGTACTTCCCACATCAGCAGGCATAACCCCCACCCTGGTGTTCTGATCCCATGAACTACCATTCTTACTGAAATGTTCTTGGCCTTTCTGAACTTTTTCTCCTTTCTCAACTTGGTATTAGACTTTCTCCTCAAGGAAGTCCCCCCTGCTCTACCAGCTGGCAGCTGGCAAAATACTAGGCTGAGCTCCACTCTGACCCCTGCTTCCTAGCATTCTCATCCCTAAGGAATCCTGATATATTTCTCAAAGGCCACTGTATTTGGAAGGAACTAGTCTACTAATCACATTTATTTTGTAGGCATTTGTTTACTACTTCCCCATTTTTATTACTAAAAGATATTTCAGTCTCAAAGACAGTCCATCTTCCCTGCTTGACAATCCTTGTAGTGCTCTTGGTACCAAAATCACCTCTCAACTAGCCTTATTCTTGGCCTTCATGCTAAGCATTTTAACTATATACTGGATTTTTATTTGACATCATATTGAAAACAGTTGTTCCTATTAATTATTCTCTCTTAAAAGGGAATGAATAAATGATTTTCAAAGAAATTCTTATCAAAATCGACTCAGAAAGATTTTTCAAAACCCAAACCATAGAAGAAATGGGTAATGCTATCAAAAACTACCCAAGCCCAGATCATTTAACAAGTTAGTTATTTTAAAACTTTGAGGGAGAGATGATTCCAATGCTATTAAAAGGAAAGAAACCTACTCCTTACTTTATGAAGCTAATACACTGTTGATACCAAAACTTCATAGGGATCACACATATACGTAGGATGTTATGGGTTAAACTGTGTCATTCTCCACAGCCCCTCCAAAGGAGATATGTTAAAGTCCCAAGCCCAGCACCTCAAAATGTGATCTTACTTGGAAATAAGGTGGTTGCTGATGTAATCAGCTAAGATTAGGTCATATTGGGGTGGGGTTAGTCCCTACTCTGATATGACTAGAGTCTTGTAAGGAGATAGCCATGTGAAGACAGACACACAGGGCGAACACCACGTGATGCTGAAGGCAGAAATTGGAGTTATGCACTGCAAGGCGAGGAACACCGAAGATTGCCAGCAGACTACCAGCGGCTAGGAGGAGGCAAGGAAGGCTTCAGAGGGATCGTGGCCCTGACATCTCGATTTTGGATTTCTATCCTTAGAGTTGAGAGACAATACATTTCTGTGGTTTTAAGTCAGCCAGTTTGTGGTACTTTGTTACATCAACCTTAGGAAACTAATACACAGTCTACATCTAAGAATTTATTCTACCCCAATACTCAGTTATACCTAATCAAACATGTCCATTTCATCATTAATTGTAACGTGGAAAAACTAGATAACATCCAAATACCCATCAGTAGAGGACTGTTTAAATAAATTATGATGCTTCTTTAATGGAATTCTAAGCTGTGGTTAAAAGCAATGAAGTAACCAAAAATGAATGAATTCATGAGACATTTAAGATTAATTGGTAAGTTGCAAGACCAAGTTGTAAGGCACAAGTAGTGTATGATACTAAATTTATCTTTTAAAAAGACTTAACAGGCTAGTACGTGGATAGAAAAAACAATGATGTACTTTTCAAGTAGTTATTTCATGGTGGAGGTGGAAATCACAGGAGGGGCTCTCATTTTCCATATTGCATGTATCTTTATAAGATTTAAGGGGAATCCCTGGTGGCTCAGTGGTAAAGAATCTGCCTGCAATGCAGGAGACGTGGGTTTGATCCCTGGGTCTGGAAGATCCTCTGGAAAAGGAAATGGCAACCCACTCTAGTATTCTTGACTGGGAAATCTCATGGACAGAGGAGCCTGGCAGGCTACAGTCCACAGGGTCACAAGAGTCAGACACAACTTAGTGACCAAACTACCACCATAAGATTTAAATATTTTAAAATTGTCATGTATTGTTTTTGTCTTTAAAAAATCATGTTATAATAAATTCTGTGTGGAAAAATTTGTGTTTGACCTTAGCATCCTTCTGAGTTTTCAAATCATCCTCCTTGGAGCAGTTACAATGATCTCTCACCTTTCCAGAATTCAGCTGACAACCTCCCAATATAGGAAGTGCTATACAGAAAGTTGGCCTGAATGAAGAAATTGGTAGGACTCAATAAAGTCCCATTTGCTGTCCCTTATGTCCTCCATCAGTACATCCTACTTATTCTAATTTCTAGAATGTAGCAGTTTAAAAGAGAGAGAGAGGGACTGTTAGTGTTAAGTACACTGAGAGGGAGGTTTTTAGAAAAACTATAAAAAGCCATTACAAGGACTTACATTATATAAATCTGGGTCATTTAATATAGGAATCAACCAGAGGTTGTCTCAGAAACCTCTGAGGTCATCTTTCTATTGAATTTCTATCACAAGTCAATGTAACAGATTATAATTTTGTGACTCAGTTAAGAAAATGTTAAATTATGCCCATTGTTTAAGAACTCAAGAAATAGTACTATATATTTTGTGTAGATTCCCATTTAATTGGTTAAAATAAAAAATTTGGGGCTTAAAGAAGCAAATGCTTAGTTATCTGGGAAGTTTCTACCACCCAGAAAGACTTATTATCCAAGAGTTCTGGATAATCAAAATGTTCCTCTCTTTTCTTCCTAGAGCATTTAATCAGGGCCACCCACAGCTTAGAGGTTTTAGAAGTCTCCAGTTGAGCCATTTGCTCACCAGCAGAGTAAACAAGGGAGGAGACTGACTGGAAGGATGGGGCGCCAGGTGTGGCTTCACTTCGAGCCCCTTCCCTGAGATAATGGGCAGTGAGGGGGCCGCAGGAGTTGGGGTGTACACTGGGAATTCTCCACCCTACTTTCAGAAATCTCCTCCCCTAGTTAAACCCAGAAATGATTTGCTAGACTTTAAAATAAATAATGCTTATTAAGCCTAATTAGCATGTAGTACAGAAACAATTAAGCAAATTGTAGAGAGATCAACTTTGCTACAAGTGTTTCTTCAGAAATGGCTCTCTAGTCTGCTCAGCTTTCAGAATTCCTTGTTTTCTAGTTATCTAGGCTCCTTTAACCACCTCTCCCCATGGAGGAGAGAGAGAGAAAAAGAAATAGAGAGAACATTGTCCATAAGAAGGGAATGATTTGAGACAATAGCACTGAGACATGTACACTACCATATGCGAAATAGATCACCAGTCCAAGTTTGATGCATGAAACAGGGCGCTCAAAGCTGGTGCACTGGGACAACCCTGAGGGATGGGATGGGGAGGGAGGTGGGAGGAGGGTTCAGCATGGGGGACACATGTACACCCATGGCTGATACATGTCAATGTATGGCAAAAACCACAATACTGTAAAGTAATTAGCCTCCAATTAAAAAAAAAAACACAAAACATTCCTTTATCAGAATAGATCTCTACAAAGATAGGGGCGGATAGCATGGTTGCAGTTGCTGTAATTAGGCCAAAATATATGTGCTACATTCCCCATAACCTCCTTGTTCTAGAATTAGTGCTAAGATTTAAGTCAGGCTGAAGTCCAGTGTATAATTCACTTTTTGTTTCTTCTCTCTCTCGCATCTCTTTTTTAAAAGCTGGTAACCAGCATTAAAGACGATGTGATCGGTATCCTTACAGCTAAAATATAGCTTCATTTCTGCTCATGGAAATATGTAGTCAATTAGCCATAATGTGGTCCAGACTCCCTTTGATATTCTAAAATAAAACATTCCAAGTTATTTACTCAAGAAGAGCTGTTTCTAAGCACGCCCAGTAGCTGCTGTTTTTAATAATGCTGCTCTTAATGGGTGTGGGGCGCTCTGGGTGGAGGGAGGGTGTGTGGCTCAAAGTTCTGAACTATTATCACTGGGTTTTTGGAGTAATAAACATGAGTATTTGCATTTAGATACGACTAATACTGAATAGTATTCATTCACACATATTTAACAGGGTTTTTTTTTTTTTGCTCCTTTCTCTTTTCGGGACAGAGCAGAAAAGCAGGTGGAGGGGATCCTTTACAAAGACAACTTGACCTGGTAATTCTCCCCATAGGAGCAGAGCAGAGAGCTGCCTTTTACATAGCACTGTCAAGCAGTAACTCCCAAATGCTTGTTCGTGGACACGACGGGGCCAGATGCCCAATAATCTCCTGGAGAACATTAATTATAAAAATCAAGCATAATAAAACCACTTGTTCTACTCTAATTTGGAGGGAATAAAGCTGGGGTGGGACTTCCCTGGTGGCTCAGAGGTTAAAGTGTCTGCCTGGAATGCGGGAGACCCAGGTCCGATCCCTGGGTTGGAAAGATCCCCTGGAGAAGGAAATGGCAACCCACACCAGTACTCTTGCCTGGAGAATCCCATGGAGGGAGGAGCCTGGTAGGCTACAGTCCATGGGGTCGCAAAGAGTCGGACACGACTGAGCAACTTCACTTTCATTTTCAAGGCTGGGGTGTAACAGAAGTACAGGTGGTAACTACTGATTTAGAAAGTAAGGTCTCTCATTTGTAGTTAGATGTTTCGGCTCTAAAGCATTTTCCTAACATGTGACTTCAAGAAAATCAATCAACTTCTCTGAGCCTCACATTGATCATTTATAAGGTGATGATGATATCAGTAAGCCCTGTGTCAAAGGATTGTCTTAAGAATCAGAAAAGCAGAGACATTACTTTGCCAACAAAGGTCCGTCTTGTCAAGGCTATGGTTTTTCCTGTGGTCATGTATGGATGTGAGAGTTGGACTGTGAAGAAAGCTGAGCGCTGAAGAATTGATGCTTTTGAACTGTGGTGTTGGAGAAGACTCTTGAGAGTCCCTTGGACTGCAAGGAGATCCAACCAGTCCATTCTAAAGGAGATCAGCCCTGGGATTTCTTTGGAAGGAATGATGCTAAAGCTGAAACTCCAGTACTTTGGCCATCTCATGCGAAGAGTTGACTCATTGGAAAAGACTCTGATGCTGGGAGGGATTGGGGGCAGGAGGAGAAGGGGACGACAGAGGATGAGATGGCTGGATGGCATCACCGACTCGATGGACGTGAGTCTGAGTGAACTCTGGGAGTTGGTGATGGACAGGGAGGCCTGGCCGTGCTGCGATTCATGGGGTCACAAAGAGTCGGACACGACTGAGCAACTGAACTGAACTGAGCTGAAGAGTAGGTATGCTAAAGCACTTATTAATCTGTCAAGTACTTGGCAATTTTGGCAAACTTAGATATTTAAATCCTAGTAGAATTTGTGCTAAGTGATTTGGGAGATTAAAAAAAAAAGAATCACCATATATTTTGGGACAAATTTTCAATCTAACTGGAGAGATAAGGTACAAATGAAATCACATAAAAACTACATCTAATAACATATTAAAAGCCTTTTAGTATATATTGTGGGATCTGTGGTAGGGTAGGTCATATGGGTGACCAAAAGGTATAATATACAGCAAAGACATTTTTCTGAAAGTGCTTCCAGTTTTGATTGAGAGAAGAATTTCCACTAAAACAGCACATAATACCAAGAAAATATAATCAATGTAACTTCTAAATTTTAGAAGTTAACTATTTTCTTCCTGTACATAGTTACTGTAAGAAGCTCTGAAGAAAGAGCAGTAGAAACTGCTGCAGTCCAGGAGGAGATAGTACTGTAGCTGGGCTGGGAGTTAGAAACGAAAGGAGAAAGAGAGAGAGTTACTGAGGAGAAATGGCACAGTTTGAGCACAGAGGCAGGAAGGAATGTGGAGTAATGAATACTGATAAGAGGAGTCTGATTGCAATGGTGGGGCACATTACAGAGGACCTTAAAAGTTCAGCTGAGAAGTGTGTACTTGATACATCTGTGCATATTTTGTATACATGAGAGGGGCCTGTTTACAAATCTACTTTTGAAACTCTAGGACTGTGCTGTCCAATATGACAGCAGCTAGCCACATAAAGCTATAGGGCGCTTGAAATGTGGCTAGTCTGATTTGAGATATGCTGTAAGTGTAAAATGTGCACTAGTTTTCAAAGATTTAGTATCAAAACTAATTTCACTTAACTGTTTTATATTGACTATCTGTTGAAATAATACTGTTTTAAAGATAGAGTTAAGTATTATTAGAATTAATTTCATTTGTTTCCTTTTTTTTTTTAAATGTGGCTGCTAGATTTAACATTACATAGAGGGTGACAGAGGATGAGGTGGTTGGATGGCATCACCAACCCAATGAACATGAGTTTGAGCAAGCTCCAGGAGATAGTGAAGGACAGGGAAACTTGGTGTGCTGCAGTCCATGGAGCTGCAAAGAGTCGAGCATGACTGAGCAACTGAACAACAGCAACAATGGCAGCTGCATTTATAACTTTCTGCAACCTCACAAATTTAAGGTTATGTATGGGAGCTGAATTCTGGGTCGGGAAGATCCCCTGGAGAAGGGAATGGCAACCCACTCCAGTATTCTTGCTTGGAGAATCCCATGGACAGAGGAACCTAGTAGGCTACAGTCTATGGGGTCACAACGAGTCGGACATGACTGAGCGACTAACACTTTCACTCTTCATGGAAGCTGCATTACATTTCTACTAGATAGCATTGTTAGAATATCAGGATACTACAAAGAATCTTATTTGCATGTAGAGCCAACAGACACAGAAATCTTGGGAGAAACAGGGAAGTTCTGAGGTAGATGATACGGGAGATGCCCAGAAAGCCAGAATTAACAGTATTGTGTCTCCCCATCACTCTGTACACATCAGGGTGCACACTGAAGTAGGAGAGAGGCAAGGCAGTGGGGCTTGTCCCTGAAACAGTTCATAAAGTTTTTTTTTTTTTTTAAACTTTACAATATTGTATTAGTTTTGCCAAATATCGAAATGAATCCGCCACAGGTATACCCGCGTTCCCCATCCTGAACCCTCCTCCCTCCTCCCTCCCCTACCCTCCCTCTGGGTCGTCCCAGTGTACCAGGCCCAAGCATCCAGTACCGTGTATCGAACCTGGACTGGCGACTCGTTTCATACATGATAATATACATGTTTCAATGCTATTCTCCCAAATCTCCCCACCCTCTCCCTCTCCCACAGAGTCCATAAGACTGATCTATACATCGGTGTCTCTTTTGAAGTCTCGTACACAGGGTTATTGTTACCATCTTTCTAAATTCCATATATATGCGTTAGTATACTGTATTGGTGTTTTTCTTTCTGGCTTACTTCACTCTGTATAATAGGTTCCAGTTTCATCCATCTCATTAGAACTGATTCAAATGTATTCTTTTTAATGGCTGAGTAATACTCCCTTGTGTATATGTACCACTGCTTTCTTATCCATTCCTCTGCTGATGGGCATCTAGGTTGCTTCCATGTCCTGGCTATTATAAACAGTGCTGCAATGAACATTGGGGTACACGTGTCTCTTTCCTTCTGGTTTCCTCAGTGTGTATGCCCAGCAGTGGGATTGCTGGATCATAAGGCAGTTCTATTTCCAGTTTTTAAGGAATCTCCACACTGTTCTCCATAGTGGCTGTACTAGTTTGCATTCCACCAACAGTGTAAGAGAGTTCCCTTTTCTCCACACCCTCTCCAGCATTTATTGCTTGTAGACTTTTGAATCGCAGCCATTCTGACTGGCGTGAAATGGTACCTCATAGTGGTTTTGATTTGCATTTCTCTGATAATGAGTGATGTTGAGCATCTTTTCATGTGTTTGTTAGCCATCTGTATGTCTTCTTTGGAGAAATGTCTATTTAGTTCTTTGGCCCATTTTTTGACTGGGTCATTTATTTTTCTGGAGTTGAGCTGTAGGAGTTGCTTGTATATTTTTGAGATTAGTTGTTTTTCCGTTGCTTCATTTGCTATTATTTTCTCCCATTCTGAAGGCTGTCTTTTCACCTTGCTAATAGTTTCCTTTGATGTGCAGAGCTTTTAAGTTTAATTAGGTCCCATTTGTTTATTTTGCTTTTATTTCCAATATTCTGGGAGGTGGGTCATAGAGGATCCTCCTGTGATGTATGTCAGAGAGTGTTTTGCCTATGTTCTCCTCTAGGAGTTTTATAGTTTCTGGTCTTATATTTAGATCTTTAATCCATTTTGAGTTTCTTTTTGTGTATGGTGTTAGAAAGTGTTCTAGTTTCATTCTTTTACAAGTGGTTGACCAGATTTCCCAGCACCACTTGTTAAAGAGATTTTCTTTAATCCATTGTATATTCTTGCCTCCTTTGTCAAAGATAAGGTGTCCATAGGTGCGTGGATTTATCTCTGGGCTTTCTATTTTGTTCCATTGATCAATATTTCTGTCTTTGTGCCAGTACCATACTGTCTTGATAACTGTGGCTTTGTAATAGAGCCTGAAGTCAGGTAGGTTGATTCCTCCAGTTCCATTCTTCTTTCTCAAGATAGCTTTGGCTATTCGAGGTTTTTTGTATTTCCATACAAATTGTGAAATTATTTGTTCTAGCTCCGTGAAGAATACTGTTGGCAGCATTGAATCTATAAATTGCTTTGGGTAGTATACTCATTTTCACTATATTGATTCTTCCAATCCATGAACATGGTATATTTCTCCATCTATTAGTGTCCTCTTTGATTTCTTTCACCAGTGTTTTATAGTTTTCTATATATAGGTCTTTAGTTTCTTTAGGTAGATATATTCCTAAGTATTTTATTCTTTCCGTTGCAATGGTGAATGGAATTGTTTCCTTAATTTCTCTTTCAGTTTTCTCATTATTAGTGTATAGGAATGCAAGGGATTTTTGTGTGTTGATTTTATATCCTGCAACTTTACTATAATCATTGATTAGTTCTATTAATTTTCTGGTGGAGTCTTTAGGGTTTTCTATGTAAAGGATCATGTCATCTGCAAACAGTGAGAGTTTTACTTCTTCTTTTCCAATTTGGATTCCTTTTATTTCTTTTTCTGCTCTGATTGCTGTGGCCAAAACTTCCAAAACTATGTTGAATAGTAATGGTGAAAGTGGACACCCTTGTCTTGTTCCTGACTTTAGAGGAAATGCTTTCAATTTTTCACCATTGAGGATAATGTTTGCTGTGGGTTTGTCATATATAGCTTTTATTATGTTGAGGTATGTTCCTTCTATTCCTGCTTTCTGGAGAGTTCTTATCATAAATGGATGTTGAATTTTGTCAAAGGCTTTCTCTGCATCTATTGAGGTAATCATATGGTTTTTGTTTTTCAATTTGTTAATGTGGTGTATAACATTGATTGATTTGTGGATATTGAAGAATCCTTGCATCCCTGGGGATAAAGCCCACTTGGTCATGGTGTATGATCTTTTAATGTGTTGTTGGATTCTGATTGCTAGAATTTTGTTAAGGATTTTTGCATCTATGTTCATCAGTGATATTGGCCTGTAGTTTTCTTTTTGTGGGATCTTTGTCAGGTTTTGGTATTAGGGTGATGGTGGCCTCATAGAATGAGTTTGGAAGTTTACCTTCCTCTGCAATTTTCTGGAAGAGTTTGAGCAGGATAGGTGTTGGCTCTTCTCTAAATTTTTGGTAGAATTCAGCTGTGAAGCCGTCTGGACCTGGGCTTTTGTTTGCTGGAAGATTTTTTATTACAGTTTCAATTTCCGTGCTTGTGATGGGTCTGTTAAGATTTTCTATTTCTTCCTGGTCCAGTTTTGGAAAGTTGTACTTTTCTAAGAATTTGTCCATTTCTTCCTCGTTGTCCATTTTATTGGCATATAATTGTTGATAGTAGTCTCTTATGATCCTTTGTATTTCTGTGTTGTCTGTTGTGATCTCTCCATTTTCATTTCTAATTTTATTGATTTGATTTTTCTCCCTTTGTTTCTTGATGAGTCTGGCTAATGGTTTGTCAATTTTATTTATCCTTTCAAAGAACCAGCTTTTGGCTTTGTTGATTTTTGCTATGGTCTCTTTTGTTTCTTTTGCATTTATTTCTGCCTAATTTTTAAGATTTCTTTCCTTCTACTAACCCTGGGGTTCTTCATTTCTTCCTTTTCTAGTTGCTTTAGGTGTAGGGTTAGGTTATTTATTTGACTTTTTTTCTTGTTTCTTTAGGTATGCCTGTATTGCTATGAACTTTCCCCTTAGGACTGCTTTTAAAGTGTCCCACAGGTTTTGAGTTGTTGTGTTTTCATTTTCATTCATTTCTATGCAAACTTTGATTTCTTTTTGATTTCTTCTGTGATTTGTTGGTTATTCAGCAGCGTGTTGTTCAGCCTCCATATGTTGGAATTTTTAATAGTTTTTCTCCTGTAATTGAGATCTAATCTTACTGCACTGTGGTCAGAAAAGATGCTTGGAATGATTTCTATTTTTTGAATTTACCAAGGCTAGATTTATGGCCCAGGATGTGATCTATCCTGGAGAAGGTTCCATGTGCATTTGAGAAAAAGGTGTAATTCATTGTTTTGGGATGAAATGTCCTATAGATATCAATTAGGTCTAACTGGTCTATTGTATCGTTTAATGTTTGTGTTTCCTTGTTAATTTTCTGTTTAGTTGATCTATCCATAGGTGTGAGTGGGGTATTAAAGTCTCCCACTATTATTGTGTTATTGTTAATTTCTCCTTTCATACTTGTTAGCATTTGTCTTACATATTGTGGCGCCCCGTGTTGGGTGCATATATATTTATAATTGTTATATCTTCTTCTTGGATTGATCCTTTGATCATTAGGTAGTGACCATCTTTGTCTCTTTTCACAGCCTTTGTTTTAAAGTCTATTTTATCTGATATAAGTATTGCTACTCCTGCTTTCTTTTGGTCCCTGTTTGCATGGAAAATCTTTTTCCAGCCCTTCACTTTCAGTCTGTATGTGTCCCCTGTTTTGAGGTGGGTCTCTTGTAGACAACATATGTAGGGGTCTTGTTTTTGTATCCATTCAGCCAGTCTTTGTCTTTTGGTTGGGGCATTCAACCCATTTACATTTAAGGTAATTACTGATAAGTATGATCCTGTTGCCATTTACTTTATTGTTTTGGGTTTGAATTTATACACTGTTTTTGTGTTTCCTGTCTAGAGAATATCCTTTAGTATTTGTTGGAGAGCTGGTTTGGTGGTGCTGAATTCTCTCAACTTTTGCTTGTCTGAGAAGCTTTTGATTTCTCCTTCATATTTGAATGAGATCCTTGCTGGGTACAATAATCTGGGCTGTAGGTTATTTTCTTTCATCACTTTAAGTATGTTTTGCCATTCCCTCCTGGCTTGAAGAGTTTCTATTGAAAGATCAGCTGTTATCCTAATGGGAATTCCCTTGTGTGTTGTTTGTTTTTTTTCCCTTCCTGCTTTTAATATTTGTTCTTTGTGTTTGATCTTTGTTAATTTGATTAATATGTGTCTTGGGGTGTTTCATCTTGGGTTTATCCTGTTTGGGACTCTCTAGGTTTCTTGGACTTGGGTGATTATTTCCTTCCCCATTTTAGGAAGTTTTCAACTATTATCTCCTCAAGTATTTTCTCATGGTCTTTCTTTTTGTCTTCTTCTTCTGGGACCCCTATGATTCGAATGTTGTAGCGTTTAATATTGTCCTGGAGGTCTCTGAGATTGTCCTCATTTCTTTTAATTCGTTTTTCTTTTATCCTCTCTGATTCATTTATTTCTACCATTCTATCTTCTAATTCACTAATCCTATCTTCTGCCTCTGTTATTCTACTATTTGTTGCCTCCAGAGTGTTTTTAATTTCATTTATTGCATTATTCATTTTATATTGACTCTCTTTTATTTCTTCTAGGTCCTTGTTAAACCTTTCTTGCATCTTCTCGATCTTAGTCTCCAAGCTATTTATCTGTGATTCCATTTTGATTTCAAGATTTTGGATCAATTTCACTATCATTATTCGGAATTCTTTATCAGGTAGATTCCCTATCTCTTCCTCTTTAGTTTGGTTTGGTGGGCTTTTATCCTGTTCCTTTATCTGCTGGGCATTCCTCTGTCTCTTCATTTTGTTTAAATTGCTGAGTTTGGGGTGTCCTTTCTGTATTCTGGCAGTTTGTGGAGTTCTCTTTATTGTGGCGTTTCCTCGCTCTGTGTGGCTTTGTACAGGTGGCTTGTCAAGGTTTCTTGGTTAGGGAAGCTTGTGTCGGTGTTCTGGTGACTGGAGCTGTATTTCTTCTCTCTGGAGTGCAATGAAATGTCCAGTAATGAGTTATGGGATGTCTATGGTTTTGGGGTGACTTTGGGCTGCCTGTATCTTGGAGCTCAGGGCTGTGTTCCTTGCTGCTGGAGAATTTGCTTGGTATGTCTTGCCCTGAAACTTGTTTCGCCCAGAGAGGTTTACAGCATTATATGGAGAAGAGAAGAGTGAGGAGGGAGTTAGAGGTGACCCGAATGAGATGAGGTGGAGTCAATAGAGGAGAGAGTGGGCTATTCAGTAATCTCTTCCTTATGTGCACTCCACAACTGGACCGCTCAGAGTTGTTCACAGAGTTATACAGAGAAGAGAAGAAGGAAGAAGGTGGCATAGGTGGCCAGGAGGATAAATGGGGGGAATGAAAAGGAGGGAGACAGATCCAGCCAGTTATCATTTCCCTAAGTGTTCTCCACTGTCTGGAACACACAGAAATTCACAGAGTTGGGTAGAGTAGAGAGGGGTTAGGGAGGAGACACAGGCGACCTAGTGGAGAAAAAGGAGAGTCCAAAGGGAGAGAGAGCAGTTAAGCCAGTAATCTCGCTCCCTAGTGAAAAATGGGTACTGAAGATTGGGTTCTTAAAGGTACAAAATTGGTAACAAATACATAAAAGCAAAAATTTTAAATCTAGAGTAGAGTTTGGAATTTCAAAAATACGATGTTAAAGAAAAGAAGGAAAAGAAAGAGAGAAAAAACAAACAAACAAAAACAAACAAGGTCGCAAAAATTATAAAGAAAATATAGGTACAAAATTGATAACTAATACCAAAAAGCAAAAGTTACAAATCTAGAGTAGAGTTTGGAATTTCAAAAATACAATGTTAAAAAAGAAGAAGAAAAAGAAAGAGAGAGAGAAAAAAACAAGAACAAACAAGGTTGCATAAATTATAAAAAAAAAAATACAGGTACAAAATTGATAACAAATACCAAAAAGCATAAATTAAAAATCTAGAATAGAGTTTGGAATTTCAGATATACAATGTTATTTAAAAGAAGAAGAGAAAGAAACAGAAAAAAAAAAAAAAAAAAAGGGTCACAGAAATTATATAAAAACAAAAACAAACAAAAAAAAAAACTATAGGTACAAAATTGATAACAAATACTAAAAAGCTAAAATTAAAAATCTAGAGTAGAGTTTGGAATTTCAAAAATACAATGTTAAAGAAAAGAAGGAAAAAAGAAAAAATTATTATAAAAATATATATATGAAGTTTGCTTTAAAAAAAATAGGGTCTTCTTTTTTTTTTTTGCAAAGTAATTGGTTATAAAAGTGGAGATTAAAGGAATAATAGAGGACTTAAATTTTTTTTTTTTTTTTATAGGCTCACTTGTTCAGTCGCACTGAGGGGAGGTAGGGAGGGATGCTGCAAACAAATAACACTGCCGTGTGCTCGCAGTGCCTCAGTCACACTGGGTCTGCCCCCAGTTCAAGGCACGTGTAGCCTCTCTGCCCACGCTGCTCAGGCTCTAGGTTGCTCCGCCAGGAACAATCCGCGGCCCGCCCTGGGCTGCCTGTACTTCCCAGGTCCAAGCCGCTCAGGTTCAGGCACTTGGATAGTCCTCAGAGGCACAGACTCTCAGTTGGGCCTGTGTTTTGTGCCCTTCCCAGATCCGAGCAGCTCAGGTGATGAGGTGTTTTGCACGCGCGATTGCTGCGACTTATCGCCTCCCCGCCGCTCGGTTATCTAGTTGTGTACTGGCACACCTTCTCAGGCAGATGTTGACCGTCCAGACCCCCAAGAAGTTTTAGTTAGCAAAGAAGCCTGCTTACAGTTTTATAGATAATGTCCCTCTGGGGCTGCGATTGTCCGCTTCTGGCTCTGGCTGCCTATCACCGCAGGGGGATGGTCTGCCACCGGCTATCTCTGTTCAGTCCTTTATTCCGTGTGCGGGCCTGGCGGTGTCATAGGTTAGGGCTGGCTTTTCGCGTGGTAGATATCCCACAGTCTGGTTTGCTAGCCCAAATTAATTCGCTCAGATAGTGCTCCGCATATTCAGGCCAGATTCTTGAGATGCAGCCCGCGCCGCGCCTCCCTGCCCAGCCCCCGCTTGCTAATGGCGTATGCGGGCCTCTGCGCTGCTTCTCCGCTGGGGGAGTTACCGTAGGGCTCGCAATGTGCGAGTTTTAATTATTTGATTTTCCTCCCTGTTATGTTGCCCTCTGTGCTTCCAAGGCTCGGCGCAGATTCGGCAGTGAGAAGGTTTCCTGGTGTTTGGAAACTTCTCTCTTTTTAAGACTCCCTTCCCGGGACGGAACTCCGTCCCTCCCTCTTTTGTCCCTTTTTTTGTCTTTTATATTTTTCCCTACCTCCTTTCGAAGACTTGGGTTGCTTTTCTGGGTGCCTGATGTCCTCTGCCGGCTTTCAGAAGTTGTTTTGTGGAATTTAGCGTTTAAATGTTCTTTTGATGAATTTGTGGGGGAGAAAGTGTTCTCCCCGTCCTACTCCTCCACCATCTTAGCTCCTCTCCTTCATAAAGTTTGGTTTTAAGGGATATTTTTATGTGCAATACTGAGGGGTATCCTTCAAGGAGAAGACCCATTGAGAAACTGAGAGAGCAAGTAACACAGAAGAGTTTTAACAGGTGGATTTACATTTAAGGACCAGAGCGGAGAACTCCCCTAACTTAGGAAAACATCACGGGTGGATACATGGGACACATGCTGTACCATTGGGCAAGGTCTGGAGAGTAGGATAGGTGAGAAGAAACAGGGGCAGAAGTGGCTCCAGTACCAGGTGCAGAGTGATGAGCAACAGCTATGGCCAAAAACATCAGTTTTCCCCACGGAGAACAAGCAAGATCCCAAGTGACTCAGCCAGGAAAGAGAGAGGTTTCCAACAGTTTTCTTGTTTAGGCTCAGAGTCAGAAGTGATTTCTATTGTTAGATTGATAAATACCTACACAGTTATATCTATCATTCTATCTACCTTTCTACCCATAAACGTGTCAAGCTGGATTTAGAAAAGGCAGAGGAAGATTGCTAACATCCTTTGGATCATGGAAAAAGCAAGAGAGTTCCAGAAAAACACCTATTTCTGCTTTATTGACTATGCCAAAGCCTTTGACTGTGTGGATCACAACAAACTGTGGAAAATTCTTCAAGAGATGGGAATACCAGACCACTTGACCTGCCTCCTGAGAAATCTGTATGCAGGTCAAGAAGTAACAGTTAGAACTGGACATGAAACAATGGACTGGTTCCAAATTGGGAAAGGAGTATGTCAAGGCTGCATATTGTCAATATGCTTATTTAACTTTTATGGAGAATACATCATGTGAAATGCTGGACTGGATGAAGCACAAGCTGGAATCAAGATTGCCAGAAGAAATATCAATAACCTTAGATATGCTGATGACACCACCCTTATGGCAGAAAGCAAAGAACTAAAGAGCCTCTTGATGAAAGTGGAAGAGGAGAGTAAAAAAGTCGGCTTAAAACTCAACATTCAAAAAACTAAGATCATGGCATCCAATCCCATCACTTCATGGCAAATAGACAGGGAAACAATGGAAACAGTGAGAGACTATTTTTGAGGGCTTCAAAATCACTGCAGATGGTAACTGTAGCCATGAAATTAAAAGATGCTTGCTCCTTGGAAGAAAAGCTATGACCAACCTAGACAGCATATTAAAGAGCAGAGACATTACTTTGCTAACAAAGATCCGTCTATGTTTTTTTCCAGTAGTCATGTATGGATGTAAGAGTTGGAGTATAAAGAAAGCTGAGCACTGAAGAACTGATGCTTTTGAACTGTGGTTTTTTAAGAGAATACTCTTGAGAATCCCTTGGACTGCAAGGAGATCCAACCAGTCCATCCTAAAGGAAATCATTTCTGAATATTCATTGGAAGGACTGATGCTGAAGCTGAAACTCCAATACTTTGGCCACCTGATGCAAAGACCCTGATGCTGGGAAAGATTGAAGGCGGGAGGAGAAGGGGACGACAGAGGATGAGATGGTTGGATGGCATCACCGACTCAATGGACATGCGTCTGAGCAAGCTCCAGGAGTTGGTGATGGACAGGGGAGCCTGGCATGCTGCAGTCCATGGGGTCACAAAGAGCTGGACATGACTGAACAACTGAACTGAACAATAGAAATCTATATCATATCTATACATCTCCAAATATCAGAGAAAAGGCATTGGTGCCTGTAATATGATTGTCCTCTAAAGAAAGTCAATTATGTTAATGAAGAAGCTTTTGTTTTCCTCAGCATTCTGATCAATATGCTAATACAAACTTAGGAGAGAAGCCCTACTCCCTTCCTGCCTTCTCCCCAACCACTCTATCCCATTAGAGTCATGACATAAACACTACAGTTTCAGAGAGAGAGGGAAACGACTATGCCCAATCAAGTGAGAAAAATTTAGAGGTTGTGGGGGTTGGGCAGAGTGGAAGGAGAGCAGAGGGGAGAAGGACTGGGGAGAGAGGAAAAGGTTCTTCATTTTGTGATGAGATCCTCTTCTTGTAATTCCTCCGAAGCTTAAGTAAATTCGACTAAGGTCACCAAAATTTGACATGAGTGGATTTCTTAGGAAAACTAGCAAAGAGACTGAGTTTTGCCTCAAGGGAAATCTGGGGAGAAACATACAGTGCATTCAAAGGCCCAGCCAGAGGCTCAAAATATAAGTCCTTCTGCTCCATTTCATATTAGGGAACAAGACAGAGAAAATATTTTTTTAAAAAAAGAACAAATAAAAAATTTGGAGTTTAGAAAAATTGCGAGCCTATTGGCCTACCCTCTTTTACTGACCACCTGAGCCAAACCAGAAGGGCTCAAAGGGAGGCCCTGGCTTTGTAGGTTGTGCCGTTTTAAGGCACCACTGTCTTCCTGAGAAGGAGTACTGAGCTTTTCCAGAGCCCTTTTATCTCATCCTTAAAAAAAATTCTTTCAGTTTTAGTATAGCCTTAGTTGACTCAAGGACTGTAACACTGAATATAACTAGAAGTGAATGATGCTGGGTCTCCAGACTTAAGTGTTAGAGCTGCTTCAGATGCAGGAATTGTGCGGAGAGTAGGAGGCTGGAATGATCAGAAGAGGGAGTCAGGGAAAAAGGGGGGCAGGGGGATCATGACACTTGCTTTCCTGTTCTACTCATCTGTTAGTATTGGAATGAGCAGGCTTCTGGAATTCAGCTGAGCTTTGAGATTTTTTTTTTCCTGTTTCTTTTTGGTCTCCCTGTGTTAACTGAGGATTCCCACATGGAGTTCTGTGAGCCAGCTCTGCAGCTGGCAAGTGTGCATGTCTGCCTAGTGTTGGTGAGGGAGTGGGCAGGAATAAAGACCTCAGGAAAGGGGAGGGCTCCTCAACAGAGGACTTGAAATGTCCTAAATGAAGCTCTCTCTGTCTGAGTCAACCAGCAAAATTGTGTTTACTCCAGTAAGAGTCACCTTGGCAACCAGCAGAGCCAAAGGAGTCTTAAGTTTTTAGGAGTGTGTTATGATGGGGCAGCTTGGAGTATGAACATAAATATGACTTCTGTAAGTGTATGTGTGTGTACAGAGATAATGCTGTGTGTACATTTTGTTCATGTGCTTCACTCTACTTATTTTTACACTGTAAAAGAAGCTATCAGTCTGACATAAAGGGATTTTTTCAGGTTATTTCCTGACTGTATTGTAACTATGCAGCCTATCCTTTGAGGATATATTGGATAAAACTGAAAATATGGTGAATACTGTTTCAGAATTTGGTACTGTAGTCAGTGTAGTAGAGGAAGAAGGAGAGTGTTGTCTGCTGGATAGATGAATTTCCCCAAAGTATCAGAACGTCCCAGGGTCATCATGGACCTAAGACCTGGGCTTCAGCTTATCAGGTCAATTAGATACAACACTCTCAAGAGTAATTAGGCTCTGAGGTTCCCAATTACCAGACTTATTGGTTATTTTTCAATGGCAGTTGCAACAATACACAAGGCTCTTCCTGGAAAGAAGGAAAGTGAGAACTAACATTAATTCCAGGAAATTCTTTGATACGCACAGGATAAAAGGATATGAGCTATCCCAAGAAATACTGGTGTTTTGGTATAACAACCATCTCCCTATTAAATGATACCAGCCAAATGGCCAGGAGCATTCATCCTGGAACATCTTTGCTCTTGGTTAGTACGGAGACACAAAGGCAAACCTTTACTTTGAGATTCCCCTCCCCCTCAGATAGGCTTCCCTGGTGCCTCAGACAGTAAAGAACTGCCTGCAATACAGGAGACCTGGGTTCAATCCCTGGGTCAAGAAGATCCCCTGGAGAAGGAAATGGCTACCTACTCCAGCATTCTTGCCTGGAGAATCCCATGGACAGAGGACCCTGATCAGCTACAGTCCATGGGTTTGCAAAGAGTTGGACACGACTGAACAACTAACACTTTCTTCACTACCCCTTAGATTATAACCTCTGTTTTTAGTGGTCCAAGAAATAAGGCCAGATGTAAAGTAGTATTTGTGGGTATGTATTCAGGAGATGGAGAAGGCAATGACACCCCACTCCAGTACTCTTGCCTGGAAAATCCCATGGACAGAGGAGCCTGGTGGTCTGCAATCCATGGGGTCGCTAAGAGTCAGACACGACTTCACTTTCACTTTTCACTTTCATGCATTGGAGAAGGAAATGGCAACCCACTCCAGTGTTCTTGCTTGGTGAATCCCAGGGATGGGGGAGCTTGGTGGGCTGCTGTCTATGGGGTTGCACAGAGTTGGACACGACTGAAGCGACTTAGCAGCAGCAGCAGCATCCAGGAGATATTTAGAATATCAATTAGACTAGATGAAAACTGAATGAGAATTTAGAGTGATGTACTGATTTCTGGCAGATGAAAAGATGGAAATAATTGAGATAGAAATTATATAAGGACTCAAAGACAGAGGAAAGGAGACATTAACACACTACAGATTCCAACAATTTTTTTCGGGTTAGAAAGCTCGTGAGGGAGAGACAACCGACCACAGAGTAGAGAAAGTTATGAACCACAGAATGCATCAGTGAGAATCAGATAAAAACTTGGAAATCCACAAGGGCCATGAAGAGCAGAGATGAGATGTGGCAATGAAAACAAAAAGACAGGTTGAAAGAGTATCTGAATCCTCAGTTCCACTCCTTCCCACTTTCAAAACCCTGATAGTTGGCGTAATGCCACCGCTGAGGAATTCTTTTCTGGAGAAGCTGACTGTAGAGACAATACTTCATACACAGATCTTCCTTGATTTACAGTGGGGTTATGTCTTAATGCCATGGACATGGGCAGAGGAACCTGATAGACTGCAGTCCATGGGGTCGCAAAGGGTCGGACACGACGGAGCAACTTCACTTCACTTCACATGTCTTAATGCGGAGAAGGCAATGACACCCCACTCCAATACTCTTGCCTGGAAAATCCCATGGACGGAGGAGCCTGGAAGGCTGCAGTCCATGGGATCGCTGAGGGTCGGACACGACTGAGCAACTTCACTTTCACTTTTCACTTTCATGCATTGGAGAAGGAAATGGCAACCCACTCCAGTGTTCTTGCCTGGAGAATCCCAGGGATGGGGGAGCCTGGTGGGCTGCTGTCTATGGGGTCGCACAGAGTCGGACACAACTGAAGTGACTTAGCAGCAGCAGCAGCAGTATGTCTTAATGAACCATTGTTGGTCGAAAATGCATTTAATTACTTAACATACTCAGCATTGTAGCTTAGCCTAACCTACCTTAAACACGCATAGAACACTTACGTTACATTATCCTACGTTGCGCAAAATCAGCCAACAAAACCTATTTTGTAGTAAAGTGTTGAACATCTCATGTCTTGTGTGGTGGCTGCCAGCTGACTGTGGGTCTGGAGGGCCTGAGGCTGATGCCAGCCTCTTGGTGGGCAGTTAGCCTCCAGAACTAATAATTAGAGGGAAGACTCCAAAATGGCTCTTTCTAGTACAAGTAGAATAAGATCCCCCAAATTGTTGCTGACAGCATCTACGTCCCAGGGAAGTCCCGGTTGTCTCCTGTCTCTCTCGGATTCTATCTGGGGTCAGCAGGTGAGTCTGATCCAGGCTCCTTTCATATTACTGCACTAGGACTTTGAGTGTGTGAGATCGTATGCATGCCATTTAAGAGCAGGAATCCTATACAAATAGCACATGCAGCTCAAGTCCAGAAAAATAAACGACCCAATCAAAAAATGGGCCAAAGAACTAAACAGACATTTCTCCAAAGAAGACATACAGATGGCTAACAAACACATGAGAAGATGCTCAACATCACTCATTATCAGAGAAATGCAAATCAAAACCACAGTGAGGTACCATCTCACGTCGGTCAGAATGGCTGCTATCAAAAAGTCTACAAACAATAAATGCTGGAGAGGGTGCGGAGAAAAGGGAACCCTCTTACATTGCTGGTGGGAATGCAAACTAGTACAGCCACTGTGGAGAACAGTGTGGAGATTCCTTAAAAAACTGGAAATAGAACTGCCAAACTACCCAACAATCCCACTGCTGGGCATACACACCGAGGAAACCAGAATTGAAAGAGACACGTGTACCCCAATGTTCATCGCAGCACTGTTTATAATAGCCAGGACATGGAAGCAACCTAGATGTCCATCAGCAGATGAATGGATAAGAAAGCTGTGGTACATATACACAATGGAGTATTACTCAGCCATTAAAAAGAATACATTTGAGTCAGTTCTAATGAGGTGGAAGAAACTGGAGCCTATTATACAGAGTGAAGTAAGTCAGAAAGAAAAACACCAATACAGTATATTACTGCATATATATGGAATTTAGAAAGATGATAATGATGACCCTATATGTGAGACAGCAAAAGAGACACAGATGTAGAGAACAGACTTTTGGACTCCGTGGGAGAGGGCGAGAGTGGGATGATTTGAGAGAATAGCACTGAAACATGTATATTATCATATGTGAAATAGATCTCCAGTCCAGGTTCAATGCATGAGACAGGGCCCTCAGGGCTGGTGCACTAGGATGACCCTGAGGGATGGAATGGGGAGAGAGGTGGGAGGGAGGTTCAGGATGGGGAACATATGTACACCCATGGCTGACTCATGTGAATGTATGGCAAAAACCACTACAATATTGTAAAGTAATTCAGTTCAGTTCAGTTCAGTTGCTCAGTCGTGTCTGACTCTTTGCGACCCCATGAATTGCAACACGCCAGGCCTCCCTGTCCATCATCAACTCCCAGAGTTCACTCAAACTCATGTCCATGGAGTCGGTGATGCCATCCAGCCATCTCATCCTCTGTCGTCTCCTTCTCCTGCCCCCAATCCCTCCCAGCATCAGAGTCTTTTCCAACGAGTCAACTCTTTGCATGTGGTGGCCAAAGTACTGGAGTTTCAGCTTTAGCATCATTCCTTCCAAAGAACACCCAGGACTGATCATCTCCTTTAGAATGGACTGGTTGGATGTCCTTGCAGTCCAAGGGACTCTCAGAAGTCTTCTCCAATACCACAATTCAAAATCATCAATTCTTTGGCGCTCAGCTTTCTTCATAGCCTTGACTAGATGGACCTTTGTTGGCAAAGTAATGTCTCTGCTTTTGAATATGCTATCTAGGTTGGTCATAACTTTCCTTCCAAGGAGTAAACGTCTTTTAATTTCACGGCTGCAATCACCATCTGCAGTGATTTTGGAGCCCAGAAAAATAAAGTCTGACACTGTGTCCACTGTTTCCCCATCTATTTCCCATGAAGTGGTGGGACCAGATGCCATGATCTTCATTTTCTGAATGTTGAGCTTTAAGCCTACTTTTTCACTCTCCTCTTTCACTTTCATCAAGAGGCTTTTTAGTTCCTCTTCACTTTCTGCCATAAGGGCGGTGTCATCTGCATATCTGAGGTTATTGATATTTCTCCCAGCAATCTTGATTCCAGCTTGTGCTTCTTCCAGCCCAGCATTTCTCATGATGTACTCTGCATATAAGTTAAATAAGTAGGGTGACAATATACAGCCTGATGTACTCCTTTTCATATTTGGAACCATTCTGTAGTTCCATGTCCAGGTCTAACTGTTGCTTCCTGACCTGCGTATAGGTTTCTCAAGAGGCAGATCAGATGGTCTGGTTTTCCCATCTCTTTCAGAATTTTCTCCAGTTTATTGTGATCCACACAGTCAAAGGCTTTGGCATACTCAATAAAGCAGAAATAGATGTTTTTCTGGAACTCTTTTGCTTCTTCCATGATCCAGTGGATGTCGGCAATTTGATCTCTGGTTCCTCTGCCTTTTCTAAAACCAGCTGGAACATCTGGAACTTCACTGTTCAAGTATTGCTGAAGCCTGGCTTGGAGAATTTTGAGCATTACTTTACTAGAGTAGCCTCCAATTAAAAGAAATAAATTACTTTTTTTAAAAAGAGCAAGGATTCTGTTTCCTATAACAATATGGCTCTTGCTTTTTGCAATACAAGCCCCCAGTGGCCTCCAAAACCAGCCCTTCTAGGGCTCATCTTTCCAGTGCATGACTCCCAGGTTGGGGAGCCCATTCTGGGGTTTGGATCCTTTGCTCCTTGGGGAGAAGCTCTGTGTTTTGATTATTCTCTCTCTGTGGGTTGCTTACCCAGAGGTGTGGGTCTTGACTACACCCTATCTCCATCCCTCTTACCCATCTCAGTGTGGTTCCTTCATTATATTTTCACTTGTGCTAGTTTTTAGGTTGTTCTCATAGATAGTTGTTCTGTAGGTAGTTGTAATTTTGACGTGCTTGTAAAAGGAGGTGAGTTCAGGGTTTTCCTACTCCGTCATGGCCACCAATAAAATCTATCAATTCTTTCTCTCATGGAGTACATTTTTGGAGTTGTATTGAAGAACTCATTGCCAAACCCTAGGTCACTGAGGTTTGTTCCTATGCTATTTTCCAGGAGTTTTATAGTTTTATGTTTTACATTTAGGTCTATGATTCATATTGAGTCAGCTTTTATGAATGGTGTAGAGTGTGCATCTAGGTTTGTTTCGCTCCATGTGGATTTCCATTTTTCTCCTACCCTGTTTATGAGGAGGCTGTCTTTGCTCCACTGTATTGTCTTTGCTCTTTGTCAATGATCAATTGACGATGTTTGTGTGGGTCTATTTCTGGACTGTTTATTCTGTTTCATTGAGAAACGTCTATTTTTTCACCAATACCATAGTGTCTTGACTGTTATAGCTTTATATTTAGTCTTGAAGTTGGGCTGTGGCAGTCTTCTAACTTTGTTTTTCTGCTGCAATATCGTGTTGACTGTTCTGAGTCTTTTGTCTTTCCATATAGACTTTAGAATGTGTTAGTTAATACCCACAAAATAACTTGCTGGTTTTTTTTTAAACTTTTTATCGGGGTATAGGTGATTAGCAAATAATGCTGTGATAGTTTCAGGTGAACAGCAAAGTCATACATATCCATGTATCCATTCTCCCCCAAACTTCTGTTCCATCCAGGCTGCCACATAACACTGAGCAGAGTTCCATGTGCTATACAGTAGGTCCTTGTTGGTTATCCACTTTAAACATACTTTCTGGGGTTTTCATTGGGATTGCATTGAATCTATAGATCAAACTGGAAAAAATCACAACAATATTGTCTTCTTACCCACGAATATTTCTCCATTTATTTAGTTCTTTGATTTCTTTCATTAAGTTTCTATAGTTTTCCTCATATAGATCTTACATATATTTTGTTACTTTTACACATAAATATTTCATTATATGTGTTAATATAAATGTCAATACATTTTTATTTTTTATTATTTTTTAAAATTTAAATTTATTTATTTTAATTGGAGGTTAATTACTTTACAATATTGTATTGGTTTTGCCATACATCAACATGAATCCACCACGGGTGTACACGTGCTCCCCATTCTGAACCCCTCTCCCACCTCCCTCCCTGTACCATCCCTCTGGGTCATCCCAGTGCACCAACCCCAAGCATCCTGTATCCCACATCGAACTGGGACTGGTGATTTGTTTCTTATATGATATTATACATGTTTCAATGCCATTCTCCCAAATCATCCCACCCTCTCCCTCTCCCACAGAGTCCAAAAGACTGTTCTATACATCAGTGTCTCTTTTGCTGTCTCATACACAGGGTTATTGTTACCATCTTTCTAAATCCCATATATATGTGTTAGTATACTGTATTGGTGTTTTTCTTTCTGGCTTACTTCACTCTGTTTAATAGGCTCCAGTTTCATCCACCTCATTAGAACTGATTCAAATGTATTCTTTTTAATGGCTGAGTAATACTCCATTGTGTATATGTACCACAGCTTTCTTATCCATTCATCTGCTGATGGACATCTAGGTTGCTTCCATGTCCTGGCTATTATAAACAGTGCTGCGATGAACATTGGGGTACATGTGTCTCTTTCCCTTCTGGTTTCCTCAGTGTGTATGCCCAGCAGTGGGATTGCTGGGTAGTATGGCAGTTCTATTTCCAGTTTTTTAAGGAATATCCACACTGTTCTCCATAGTGGCTGTACTAGTTTGCATTCCCATCAACAGTGTAAGAGGGTTCCCTTTTCTCTGCACCCTCTCCAGCATTTATTGCTTGTAGACTTTTGGACCGCAGCCATTCTGACTGGCGTGAAATGGTACCTCATTGTGGTTTTGATTTGCATTTCTCTGATAATGATTGATGTTGAGCATCTTCTCATGTGTTTGTTAGCCATCTGTATGTCTTCTTTGGGAAAATGTCTATTTAGTTCTTTGGCCCATTTTTCGATTGGGTCATTTATTTTTCTGGAATTGAGCTGCAGGAGTTGCTTGTATATTTATGAGATTAGTTGTTTGTCAGTTGCTTCATTTGCTATTATTTTCTCCCATTCTGAAGGCTGTCTTTTCACCTTGCTAATAGTTTCCTTTGTCGTGCAGAAGCTTTTAATTTTAATTAGGTCTTATTTGTTTATTTTTGCTTTCATTTCCAATATTTTGGGAGGTGGGTCATAGAGGATCCTGCTGTGATTTATGTCGGAGAGTGTTTTTCAAATTCCACTTGTTCATTGCTGGTACATAGGAAAGCTATTGACTGTTGTAAATTAATCTTATATCCTAAAATCTTGCTATAATTTCTTATTAGTTCCAGATGTTTTTGTTGATTCTTTCAGATTTTCTACATAGATGATCATGTCATCTGCAGACCAAGTTTTATTTCTTCCTTCTCAATCTATATACCTTTCTTTTCTTGCCATATGCATTGGCCAAAACTTCTAGAGTGATGTTGAAAAATGAGTAGGTGAGAGAGAATGTCACTGATTTGTTCCTAATCTTTGTGGGAAAGTTTCTTGTCAGTTTTTTTTTTGCCAGTAAGTGTGATGCTAGCTATAGATTTTTTGTAGATATTTTTCAACAAGTTGAGGGAGTAGCTTGAATCATTCTTCTGTTACAATTTTTTGTATCTAGAATTTCTTTTAGGTTCTTTCTTAGAATTCCCATCTCTCTGCTTACACTACCCATTTGTTCTGGCATACTATCTATTTTATCCATTAGTCCCTTAGCATATTAATAAGCTATTTTAAATGCCAAGTTCAATAATACCAACATCCCTGCCATATCTGAGTCTGGTTCTGATGCTTGCTCTGTCTCTTCAACTATTTTTTGCTTTTTAGTATGTTTGGTAATTTTTTGATAGTTGGAAATAATGTTAAAGAAACTGTTGCAAATAAGGCTTTAATAATGAGTTGGTAAAGTGTGGGGGAGTGAAAGTGTTCTTAGGTCTTAATTAGATCTCAGTAGTTGGCTGAGTCTCTATCTGGATTGTGGTACTTTGCTTGTGCTTTTCAGTGCTTCCCACCCCTTAGGTAGAATGAAGTTGCATATTTCCCTTCCCCCAGGTCAGTTAGACTCTAATAAAACCCAATATGTTGGCCTCTGATTAACTAGTTTCTCCTTAGAGAAAAACTTAAGAAAAATAGAATGCTCTAGCATATTTAAAAATGGTTCATTTTCCCCCTCCCTGCTGGAAGCATGAGGGAATTTTTCCTCCGATATTCTCTTTGAGGTAAAAGAAGAATGGGGATTCTGTAGTGACTGGCTCCCCCTGGATTCTTTTTATTTTTAATCTCTCAGACTTGTCCACACTGAGCCTCCAACAATTTGTCAATTACAGCTCCAGTTTCTCCACTCAGCACTGATTCCTGTGGAGACTGCTGCTTATGGGTTTCTGCTCCGCTAAGTTGTGATTCTCAATGTTTGTCTGTTGGTGTCTCCAATTTGGAGGGCAGTAGTTTGCCCTGTGATCTCACTTCTTCTTGGATCCAAGAAGAGTTGGTAATTTTTCAGTTTTTTCAGCTTTTTATTTATTAGGATGGAGTGGTGTCTTCCAAGCTTCATACATACGCTGGACTGGAAGCCCTCAGTCATTAAGTTTTCTACATACAATTGCTTTCATAATTTCATGAGTTTTAAATTCTAAATATTAATAAATAATCAAGGATAATCTGACATTTGAAGAAAGCCTCTAAAATGAAAAAGAGGGAAAAAAAGAAGAAAGGTCTTTTTATTCGTTTTTTTTTTTAATTGAAGTACAGTTGATTTACAATATCATGCTTATTTCAGATATATAGCACAGTGATTCCCTTCCCTTACAGGTTATTACAAAATGTATAGTTCCCTGTGCTATACAGTAGGTCTTTGTTGGTAATCTATTTTTTGTATTGTAGTACACATATGATGGCTTCCCTGGTAGCTCAGCTGGTAAATAATCTGTCTGCAATGCAGGAGACCCTGGTTCGATTCCTGAGTTGGGAAGATCCACTGGAGAAGGGATAGGCTACCCACTCCAGTATTCTGGCCTGAAGAATTCCACGGACTGTATAGTCCATGGGGTACAAAAAATCGGATATGACTGTTAATCCCAATCTCCTAATTTATTTCTTCCCTTACTCCTCTTCCACTTTGGTAACCATAAATTTGTTTTCTATGTCTGTGATTCTCTTTCTATTTTGTAAATAAGTTCATATGTATCATTTTTTAGATTTCAAATATAAGCAATATCACAAAATATTTGTCTTTCTCTGGCTTACTACATTCAGTCTGATATTCTCTAGGTCTATCCATGTTGCTGCACAAAAGGTCTTAAAATTACCTGAAAAAATTCAGGAAACAGAAGAAATTTTTTAAAAGATAAAGTTCAATCATTATGCTTAGAGAGATAATAAAATCTCATACTTTTTAAAAAAGTTATGATGGCATGTTATGAAATAGAAACAGCAGAGAACAGCTGAAGTTTTAGGAAGATGAGATTTGTTATGTGAGATCATTGGTATCTCCACCCAAGTAAGTAAGTTATAAAAAAGTAAAGAACATGAAAGAAACATGGAGGGTCAATCTGGAATGTCTAATTTGTGAATGAGAGTTCAAAAAAAAGAAAGAACAGAGGCAACAGAAGGGAAGAAATTATCCCACAACCAAAGGATGTAGTTTTCCATATTTAACAACTCTGTAAGTGGAAGAAGATGCATCATTTTGAAATTTCAGTACCATAGATAAAGAAAAGGTATTAGAAAAGCTTCAAGAGAAAATAGATGACAAAAAAGAAGCAAGATATAGAATAACAGTAGATTTCTTAATAGGATCATTGGATAGCATCACAAAAATCAACGGTGACTCAAATTCAATTAATTGTAGAAATTTTCATTAAAACGAGATACCCCTTGCTTTGGCAAAAACTAGCAAGGTAGATAATATCAAATGTTAAAGAGAACGTGGTGAGAAAAGAACTCTGTACACTGCTGGTATGATCGAAATGAGTTGAGTTAGTCTGATAAGCAATCTGTCAGCACTTACTGAAATTAAGAAACCATATATTCAACCCCTAACACACAGCACACACAAAAACTAACTTTAGTTGAATCATAGACCTACCACAAGGAGAAATTTAAAAATTCACAATTTTTTTATTTAAGGGAGCTTTTAAAGACTCTTCTCTTAGTTATTGATAGAACTTGTGGCTCAGCTGGTAAAGAACCCACCTGCAATGAGGGAGACCTAGGTTCAATCCCTGGGTTGGGAAGATCCCCTGGAGAAGGGAAAGGCTACCCACTCCAGTATTTTGGCCTGGAGAATTCCATAGACTGTATAATCCATGGGGTGCAAAGAGTGACTTTCACTTTCACAGACCTACACAAGGAGAAATAAGAAAGTTCAAAATTTAAGGGAGCTTTTAAAAACTCTTCTCTCAGTTATTGATTGAACAAATATATGTAAAGGATAAAAAGGATTTGAACAAGAAATTTATTTAATGGCTACATTCAAGGTATTATACCAAAAATTGTATAATACATGTTTTTCAAGCATATGAGAACTATTTCAAAGATCAATATTATACTTTTCCATAAAGAAAATATCCACACATATGGAAAGACTGTCATCATACAGAATACTATTCTGACTACAAAGATATTACACTAGAAATTAATAACAATCTCTTTAAAAATCCTTATCCTTTCTTGAAAACTCATAAGCCAATTCTCAGTTCATTTCAGTTCAGTTGCTCGGGCGTGTCCAACTCTTTGCGATCCCATGGACTACAGCACACCAGGACTCCCTGTCCATCACTAACTCCTGGAGTTTACTCAAATTCATGTCCACTGAGTCAGTGATGTCATCCAACCATCTCATCCTCTGTCATCCCCTTCTCCTCCCGCCTTCAATCTTTCCCAGCATCAGGGTCTTTTCCAATGAGTCAGTTCTTCTCATCAGGTGGCCAAAGTATTGGAGTTTCAGCTTCAGCATCAGTCCTTCCAAGGAATATTCAGGACTGATTTCCTTTAGGATGGACTGGTTGGATCTCCTTGCTGTCCAAGGGAATTCTACATTTATATAAAAATAAAAAAGATCAAAAATCATCAATATATTCTTGAAGAAGAAGAACTGGGTGGGAAAAACTGCTCTTTCTGATATAATAATTTATTATAAAGTTATAATAAATATGGCAGTGTGGTATTTGTGTGGAGATAGACAGACCATTGGAAGAAACGGAGAGGCTGGCCACCAATCCACACACGTATTATTTTGTCATTTATTTAAAACAGTTTTATGCAGAATATTGGTAATAGGACAGTTTTTTTTAACTCTGGCTAGTTGGGTATTCATGTGGAAACATTTTAAATTGGATCCCTACCTCACACCATACACAAAAGCTAGTTCCATGTGGATTATACACCAATATGTGAAAGGAAAACCAGTAAAATTGTAGGAGATAACATACAATAATATTATAAAATATCAAATATCATTAGAAAAATATTATTAGAAAAGGCCCTGAGGCTGTGAAAGATTGAAGGCAGGAGGAGAAGGGGATGACAGAGGATGAGATGGTTGGATGGCATCACTGACTCAATGGACCTGAGTTTGAGCAAGCTCTGGGAGAAGGTGAAGGACAGGGAAGCCTGGAGTGCTGCAGTCCATGGGGTTGCAAAGAGTTGGACACAACTTGGTGACTGAACAATAATAATATCAAAAAATATCTTCATGACCTTGAAAATATCTTAAACAAGGTATCTTGAATATGAAACAGAAGCACCAATCATACAAGAAAGGACTGAAACTTGTGACCACATTGTTTTGGCCACACGGCACAGCATTCAGGGATCTTAGCTGCCATGATTAGGGACTGAACCTGTGCCCCCTGCAGTGGAAGTGCAGAGTCTTATCCACTGGACCACCAGAGAAGTCCCTTGACTACATTTAAATTAGGAACTTTCTGTTTACTGTAAGATACTATAAAGAAAGAGAAACCACAGTTCATAAAATAGGAGAAGATATTCCCAACATGTTCTGCTGACAAAGGCCCTGGATCTAGAATACATATGTCAGTTCAGTCAGTTCAGTCGCTCAGTTGTGTCCGACTCTCTGCGACCCCATGAATCACAGCACTCCAGGCCTCCCTGTCCATCACCAACTCCTGCAGTTCACTCAAACTCATGTCCATCGAGTTGGTGATGCCATCCAGCCATCTCATCCTCTGTCGTCCCCTTCTCCTCTTGCCCTCAATCCCTCCCAGCATCAGGGTCTTTTCCAATGAGTCAACTTTTCGCATGAGGTGGCCAAAGTATTGGAGTTTCAGCTTCAGCATCAGTCCTTCCAATGAACACCCAGGACTGATCTCCTTTAGGATGGCCTGGTTGGATCTCCTTGTAGTCCAAGGGACTCTCAAGAGTCTTCTCCAACACCACAGTTCAAAAGATCAATAAGAAATGGACAACAAAAAGAAGAAAGGACTTTGGCACCTCTCAAAAGTGGAAGAACACATAGTTAATAAATAAATTAAAAAGCAGCCATCACGTTGATATAGAAGGAGATACAAATTAAAACCACAATGAAAATCTACCACAGAGGCATCAGTTTGGCAAAAATTAAGAGGCCTCACAATACAAAGTACTTGCAAGGATGTGAAGTAATGGGAACTTTTTTCTATGGCTTATGGGAGTGTAAATAGTTAGAATTTTTAAAAAACACTTTGGTAGAGTACAGTAAAGCTGAAGATATGCAAATATTATGAACCAGTCATTTCACTTCTAAATGTATATGCTAGAGAATTGTATAAACATAAATATCAGGAAATGTGTATAGGAATAGCTATACTGGCAACATTATTCCCAAACAGCCTAAACTGGAGTCAACCGCAAATTCCCAACAACAATTGAATAAACAAATTGTGGCATATTTGTAGATTGAAATACTACACTCCAATGAAAACAAATGAACTACATGAGACAGCAATCATAAAGCAATATTGAAAAAAAGAACAAGATGGAAAGGAACACACACATAGCACTTATATAAAATTCAAAACAGTCAAAACTATATTTTTAAAAGATGCTAATTTGTCAGAACTAAAAGACAAGGAAATGATTACTATGAAAGTCAGGATAATAGTTGTCTCTGGAGGGAAGGAGGGAGGGGGTTGTGATCAGGAAGAGACACATGGCATAAGGGCTTTGGGAATGCCAGCCAAGTTTTCCCTCTGGATCTGCACAGTGATTACATAATTGTACACTAGTTACTCAGTATATTGCATCTACATGTTATATGTGCTTTTCTTTGTTTCATGATCTCCAAAGTTAATGAAATGCATATATGCATATAGTTTTTGAAAACAGACATATATGTATTGCAAGATCCTGATTGGATTAATTTTTTCAGACACTGCATGGGACCAAATCAGAGCCAATCAAACACAAGTGCATCTTTTGATGAGAATTAGAGAAAAGAGACTTTTTCCCTTTTTCAGTGCCCTTTCCTACTCCAGAATAATTTGGACTTCCTATGGTGGCATTTCTTCCTCCACTGGCTGGTCTAGTTTAATCTAATCTAGTGTGGGCCAACCTAACGGGCTTAATATAAAAACAATCAATTGAACATCCATCTACTTTGTTCCCAATTTCTGGTCAGCTCTGCAGGAGATATAATACAAGGGATACAAAGATACAAAGATAAAATCCTTTTTGTTCAATGATCTGACAACCTAATTTTGGAAACAATAAAAACACATGAAATGAGCTATAGAGGTTGTGCGGGACCGAAAGGTAGCAACACACCTGTTAAAGGAAGAACATTTAGGAGCTAGCAAAATTCTGTCATCCCCGATCTTCTCAAATTCCTTCATAGCCAGCCTACCAGGAAAGGCGTGTGCTTGTCACCAAGACACAGATGCCTTAACTTGTGCAAATTCAAATTTACTTCAAAGTGGCACAAAAAGGGAAATATTAGAAATCAGAGTCTTGTGTCAAATAGAAATGAGTATAAACATTCACCAAAAGATAGTAATATGTGCTAGATCACTTACATGAAGTACTTAGAGTAATCAAAATCACCCAGGGACATAAAATAGAATGATGGCTGCTAGGGGCTGGACACGACTGAGCGACTTCACTTTCATTTTCACTTTCATGCATTGGAGAAGGAAATGGCAACCCACTCCAGTGTTCTTGCCTGGAGAATCCCAGGGGCGGGAGAGCCTGATGGGCTGACATCTATGGGTTCACACAGAGTCGGACACAACTGAAGTGACTTAGCAGCAGTAGCAGCAGGGGCTGGAGGGGGAATGGAGAATTCATAGTATAGAATTTCAGTATTATACGATAACTTTTATGGAGATGGATGGCAGTGATGGTTGCACAAAATTATGTATTTATTAACTATTGAACTACATGCTACGTGGTCAAGATCATGGGTGTTAATTAGACTTACTGTGGTAATCATTTTGAAAATAAATACAAATATTGGATCATTATGTTGTCCATCTGAAACTAATATAATGCTATATGTCAATTACATCTTAATTTTGAGAAATGGTTAAGGTGGTATATTTTATATGTATTTTACCACAATAACAATTATTGGGAAAAAGATAGCTACTACGAAGTTCAGAGAAGTATTGTTTATAATACTCGCCCCCAAATGGCCAATAATTGTAGAATGGATAACTTGTTGTATAGTCACACAGTGGAATTTCTTACAGTAAATAGAATAAACAAACTATTATTGCTACTGTGAAACATGATGTTTAATGAGAGACGCCAGATATGAAAGAGTACATATTATATGATTTCATTTATTTTAAGTGTAATATAAAATAGGCAAAAGCTAACTTGCTCTCTTACAAGTGGGGCTGGTGTGCACCCTGGTGGGAGTAGAGGAGGTTAGTCACTGGAGGAGGGCTCTAGGATACTGGTTGTATTTGGTTCTCAGTCTGGGTGTTGGATGTTGGCCTCAAAATTCAACGGGCTTACACTGATGTCCACTTTATAGGATGTCAATTACACCTCAAAAGAAGTTAATACAGTAAGAAACTTTAAAATAAAAAATCAGTTCCTATATAGGTTATATAACCCCTACTTTATTTTACAGATGTGGAAATTGAGGCTCAGAAAGGTTAAATGAAGTCATACGGTCACATGGTTGTCAAGAAACAGAAATGAAAATGACCAAGGTGTGGGGGCTGCAAGTTTTGCTCACTTTCGCCTATACCTCAGAGTAATTGCTTGTTATTTCCCTAGGAGAGTTCACAAGTTTCAGTTTGTGTTGTTTTTCAAGGGCAGAATGGGAGTGGGGAATGGGAACCAGGGCACAGGAAGTAGACTCCCGAGCAATACACGCAAAGCACCTAGCCTAGAGCCTGGCACATAGAAGAACCTTCATAAATGCTGTGTCCCCCACCTCTACCCCTTGCCTTTGCAGGGTAATAAATGGAGAGAATGTCGAGAAGTGCTGGTGGCTCTGGAGCAGACAGTGCTCACCTCAGGACAAAGTGACCAGACTGGAGCCTGTCCCTGTCCATGGGAGAACCAAGCTCTGCTGCACGTGGGTATGTGGAAGGAGGGCTTCAGATTTAGGCTCAAATTCCCTGCTGTTTGTAGGGCAAGTGAGAAGTAAGATCAGGAAGCGGGGGTAGAGACCCAGTTTGGGAAGTGGAATTCCCAACACCTCCATGGCCGAAAGTGTGTGTGTGTATGTGTGTGTGTGCGCACGCGTGTAAGAGGGTGGGCTCTTTTGTGTGCTCTCTGCTGCCATTCTTGCTGGTTGCTTTTTTCATGTTTCACGTCATCTGAGCAGGGCAGAATGAATGCATTGACTCCTGCTTAGACCCAAGACGACCCTGCGCTCTGAGTTCCTCAGCACTCTTAGAAACCTGTGTTTCTAAGATCTGGAAACCAGTATTGTTCCTTTAGTGATTCCCAGGTGGCTCAGAGTTAAAGAATCTGCTGACAGGGGAGACGCAGGTTCAATCCCTGGGTCAGGAAGATCCACCTGGAGGAGAAAATGGCAACTCACTCCAGTATTCTTGTGGGAAAATCCCATAGACAGAGGAGCACGGTGGGCTACAGACCGTGGGATCGCAGAGCCGAACACAACTGAGCGCGCGCGCAAACACACACACGAATACGCTCAGGCACACACGCACACATTGTTCTTTTAGCCAGAGGGGCAGTAAAGGTTTTCCCTCGAAGCGTCCCTACCAGTTATGGATTTCACATCATGACAGCGCCACCTAGTGGCTTCTTGTGGAAGTCCATCCCGCCCCCCCTCACTATTGGCTCTGGGACCGAGGGGAGGAGTTTGGAAAGGTTCCAAACACTGCCCTTTATACACAGCTTCCAGGAGTCCTTGATCGCTACGCTGCCAGTTCTGAACAACTCAGCCCTTAATCACATCCTGTCCTGATTTGCCCTCTGTTTCATGTGTAATCATTTAAAATCATTTTGTCTATTCAGTTAGACTAAGGTTTTGAGGCTAGGGCTATTTGAATCAGATCGCTTTAGATTTGGATGGGAATTTAGTATCCTTTCATCTGACCCACACGTTTTTCAAACAGAAAAGGAAGATGTTTGAGGGGTGAAGGGAATTGCCCAGCAACTTAAAAATGAGGTTTGGACCAGAGCCCAGAGGTCTGAAGACTCCCAGATCAGTTCTATGGTATTTCTTTGTGTCACCCACAGGGCTTGCATACAGTAGGCACCTGGCGCAAATAGGTGCTCCACAGATCCTGCCTGACTGTTGTTCTCACAACCCTATTTGAAAAACGAAGTGAGTTTTCAGTTGTCATCTGGGCCAGCGCCCAGTTTTGTGCTTCTTGAGAGTTCTCATCAATTAAAGTGGTCACTCTCCCCGTAGTAAGCCACTGCCTTTTCCGTATAAGGCACACAGTGCGGGTTCAAGGGAAAAGGAAATGAAGAGGAGACACACACTTTAAAGCAGATGTCCCAATCCCACATCCATTCAGACCACACAGGCTTCGTGGGTTCTAACTCAAGGCTTCCCAAACTTTGATGTGGATCCAAATCTCCCAGGAATCTTGTTAAAACACATACTCTGATTCTGTACGTCTTGAGTGGAAGCCGAGATTCTGCATTTCTAACAAGACCCTGGATGTTGTTGATGCTGACCTTTGAGGAGAAAGGAGCAAGGATACTCTGGACCCCCATCTGGTCTAGGGTGTCTTAGAGTGCCAGAAGCCCATGCTGAGCCTCTCCTTCCACTCAGCCCTGATGCAGTCCCTCAGACTTCAGACCTTGACTTCAAGAAAAAAGGAAAGGGCTGAAGCAATTGTGAGCGCCGGGACCCCTGGGTGAGTCATTTCAAGTTCCTTTCCTGTCCCATTCCCCACTCCTCCCAAAGACCCTGCCTTCAGACAATCTGAAGAGGAAGGCAAGGTTGAGCCACAGCAAAACATCGAACAGAAAGCTGGGGGTAGGCCTGCTGTTGACATGCCTCACAGTTTTCCTGAGGAACAGGCCTGCTTGGCTGCCATTTTATGTCTGGGTGCTATGACATCCCTGAAAGCCACAGAGTTCTCTTTTTAATATAAAAGATACTTTAATTTACATAGTTTAATTATAAAATATATATTATAGATTACACGTATTTTAAATTTTAGTATTCTTTTGCTACCACTAAACATACTCCAAAAAATTCATGAGTGTTAAAGAAAGAAAGGAAATTAGAATTTACTGAGCTACTGTTAATGCTATATACTATTAATACCAATACTGTGGTGAGTATTTTCATGCACATTATTTCACTCCTCACAATGCCCCTGCTTGCATAGGTGTTATCACTCTATTTTATAGATGAGGACACTGAAGCTCAAGGAGGTTGGATAACTTATCCAGGACTACCTAGCAGTGATAGAAGCCCAGATAAATTTGATTGAAAACTTTCTTTTTATTATAATGATAGTAAATACTAATAATTGCATTGTGTTAAACCATGGACCAGACACTACTCTAAGCACATACATTAACTCGTATAATCTTCACATCAACTTATAAGGCAGGTAACTATAATTACTCCCATTTTACAGATGAAGAAACGGAGGCACAGATAGGCCAAATTTCTTGCCCAAGTTCATACAGCTAATAAGTGATGGTGCTGGGATATCAATTCAGGCAGCTTGACTCCAGAGTAGTACTCTTAATAATGCTGCTTATTGCCTGTCAATTTCCTATCAATTTCTTAAATCCCACAATTGAGTGGAAGTCACAGCCCCCATTGTTATGTCACCCTTTTATTATTCAGTGTATACTGTACTGCCTGAAAAAATTCCCACTTACCACACTAATACGGACCTACATATTTTTTTCAACTAGGATTGTCTAGGGCTTTGGACCTTCTTTGTATATGATGAAGGCTGGGATTTCTTTGGAGAACCCTTTTCCCTATTGACTGGAAGTTGAAAGAGTCAGAAAGAGTGTGGGGAGTCATATGCTTCCCAGATGGCCCTAGTGGTCAAGTACCCGCCTGCCAATGCAAAAGACAAGAGACTCAGATTTGATCCCTGGCTCTGGAAGATCCCCTGGAGGAGGGCATGGCAATCCACTCCAGTATTCTTGCCTGGAGACTCCCGTGGACAGATGAGACTGGTGGGCTATGGTCCATAGGGCTTCAAAGAGTTGGACACGACTGAAGAAATTTCGCATGCATACTTCTCTCTTGATTCGTCATCCTATCCCACCTCGTCCAGCTGGCCTAAGACAGAGACAAAAGGATGAGGCTGGCCGGCCTGCAGGAGTCCACTCTATCGACACAGTAAATGTCCGGTATGTGTGCAGGACCCTTTCCCCACCAACAGGGGATATTTTGTCACTCTATTGTTTTTTTCAACTCATTTCCTATTTACTTATCACTCTCCCAAGTCTCGTTTTCCTACTCGCAGGAATTCAGATGGTGAAGGGAGCTTCATACTTCTGAGTGCACAGAAGTTGTGACCTTATAGCCAGTCCTATCCCAGTTCTACCTCTACCTGTGTGACTGTGAGCAGGTTATTTGAACTTTTTTTTAACTTTTGTTTCCTCACCTGTAAACAGGATAATGAGAATCTATCTCAAAGGTTTGCTGCATAGGAAAAGTGAATTTGAAGTGCTTTGTTTTCATAGGCCCATCAAGAGTATTTATTAATACAGTTTATAAATACATCCCTTCTGAGTGAATGAATGAGTTGAATGAATATAATGGAAGGTTGGTTGAGAAGTCTAGCCTGATTTCCCCCAGAGCAGCAAACAGCTTCCTTAACTTCTTTAAACATGTACATTTAGAAATGTGTTATTTTGGGTGAGAACTGGTTAAAAAGAGAGCACTAAAGGTTGTTTGGGAGAGCTCCAAGGACAAACTTCTTCAACTTTATAGCTCTACTGGGGGCTAGGCTACCTCAGCAACTGGGGAGAAGACATGCCTCTCAAACCCTCCTAGGTCTCCTTGCTGACTCAGCTCTGAATTCAAACTCAACTAGGGCTTCCCACTGGAGACTTCCAGAATGACAGAATCCATTTCTTTGACGAAGGAGGGGAAATAAAAAGGAGGGAAGGAGACCGTATTATATGGCTGCCTTCTATGAGCAGAGCAAAGTAATTTCTTTTGTTGTCTCTTTTGGAAAGAAAAAAAGTTATTGAAGAAACTTAAGGCCCTCTAGTAATATGAGTGCACCGACTAATAAGACTGAAGACTTTTTTGAAAAGAAGAAGTAAAGTCTGAAAGCAGAAAACAGCTCTTCATGTCTCTGAGAAGATAATGGAGTTTAAAATAAGATGGTCAGTTTCTTATTGGTCTTTTTTAATGCTTGCTAATATCTAATGAATAAGGTATTTTCATAATGAATGAGTGTCTTGAAAACCAGTTTATTCTCCAAGTCAAGATACATCTGGTTTACTCATTGTAACACCTTGCTTTTTTTTTTTTTTTTTTAATGAATTGTGTTTGCCTTGTAAAAATAAAATAAATGCAATTAACAACACCCATATGCTCAATGCAGTGAGCATACGACTAGTAAGTTTTAAAACTTCTGGGATGGGTTTCTAATGCGATTACAATAAGTCATAAAAGTGGGTGAGAGAAACTAGTTTTCCAGGTTAGGGTATCTATTTACCATCTACTGGCATCTATGACACTTTGGAGTAAGACAGTAATCATCTGGGAAGAAATGACTACTGTTGACTCATCAATCCATGAACTTGCCACTAATTACAGTGCCTCAGTTTCCCTATTTTATAAAATGAAGTTGTCACTTGCCTGCCTCTCTGGAGTGTTTGGAAAACCCAAGGAGATAATAACCTGAGCGTTTTGAAAAAAAAAAACAGAATACAAATGCTGAATAATAATAACAGGGAGTCTTTAATAACAGGGGTCCTTTAATAATACTCATCAAGCGTAATGACATTACTAACCAGTAGGAACAGGAGTCTTTCTTGTTAATCATTAGTTTGTATCATGGGAAATTGGTGGGGGATTGGCATCTCCTTCAGGTTGGTTTTGGCGCCTCAGGAGGCAGAGCCCTTCGTGTTGGTCCAAGTGTTGGTCTCTCCAGCCAACACTTGAATGCCTTTAGAAAGACACCGTGCATGCAGGTGAGCGAGGAGGGGACAGGAGCCTGAGTTCAACTCCTTGTCCACGGATTTAAATTTTTCCATTCCTAGGTGGTTGGGGGAAAGAAGGAAAAGAAGGAACAGTACATTTGAGACCTAAAAAAAGTTACAGGCAGGCTGGTCTGGCGGATGGGCCACAGTGGCCACCCAATCCTGCCACAAGATGGCGACAATCCAGCTGGAGACACCTGCCCGGGCCGGCCCTGTGGGTTTCCAGGCGGGGAAGGGCTTCCTCCCACAGACACAAAGAAGGGATCCTTCAAGCCAGGGAAAGGGGCGTTTGGGTGCTCGCAGAGCGGGGATTCGGAGTCTTTGCCGCGAGAAAGTATGCCCGGGGAAGTAGGGCGGCTACCTTCTTACTCTCATGGGTTTCAACTTTACAGGACTTGAAAAGCTCGAGGGGAATGTGTGCAAAAGCACCCGAGAAATTCCAGGTTTGACCCCCTCCCTCTGCCTAGAGGACCGTCCAGATGCTTCCCGTACCGGCGACATTCCCGGGATTCCGGCAGGGGGAGCGGGTGCTCCCCCGGGCGGGGCGCGTTCAGCATGGCCCGGGACCCGCTGGGAGAGAGGCTGGGACCCGGCCCGCCCCGTCCCTGGGGCCCTGGTGCTTTGAGGGGTGAGACTTCAGACTCGAGCCCCCGAGAGGGATGCACTTATTGTTGTTTTTGTTTAGACATGCTCCTAGTCTCCAAATCCGGGCATCAGCCATAAAAGGCGACCCCCCCTCTTTCGCGGCACATTTTGCCAGGGAAAAGGTCTGCAGGCCTTCCGGGGGTTGACGGCGGGGGTTCTCTTTGTTTTCCTTTCTTTTGTTTTTTTTGAATGCAAGGAACCGCCACACCCGCGTTTGTCCCAGTCGGGAGTAAACTTGCTTTGAAACGTAGAGCTGTTAGAAAACACACAGATTCCCATCTCCTAGTCGCCCTGAGGTACCATATGCTGTGTATGGGGGCTGCGGAAACTGGACCTGGCCAGCCTGGCTTTCATTTCCAACCTTTAGCCTGACTGTGGCAGCCCCAGGCAGATCCCTGTTCCTCCAGTCTGGGTCTTGGCCAGTGCTGGGAAGCAGAAGGGGAAGCCCAGAACAATGGGGTCACTGGTTTCAACTGGCCATTTATCTGCCCACCCTTCTGGGGTCTGGAGTGAAAGTAACAGAGAGCTTTGATTGAATTTGTGCCACAAACAATTGATTGCCTTATTTAAGCCTATTTACCTTGTTTAAACCAAGGTTGTGTACTCCTCTGTCCATAGAATTCTCCAGGCGAGACTCCAGGCAAGAATATTGGAGTAGGTAGACATTCCCTTCTCCAGGAGATCTTCCAGACCCAGGGATCAAACCTGGGTTTCCTCCTGCATTTCAGGCAGATTCTTTACATTCTGAGCTGCCAGGGAAGCCCATTTAAGTCTTATACACTATTATTATCTTCATTTTACAGAGGAGGAAACCAAGGTTTAGAGATGTTGAGTGATTTGTTTGCCCAAGGCCACACAAGTCTTAAAGAGTGGGGCTGGGATTTGAATACAGATCATTTCTGCTAAGCATCAGGTTGTAGTACCTCCTTCGGGTAGCTCCCACAGCAGCACTGGGAGACAATAGGGTCAAGCATAAAGACATACGCGATGCTGTGATGGTGCTTACATCTTCTTGCCTTTAAATGTGTGCTGGGCTAGTCTTCTTTCCTTCCTCCCACAATTGCTTGTGTGTGTCGCTTACATGGCACCCCACTCCAGTACTCTTGCCTGGAGGATCCCATGGACGGAGGAGCCTGGTAGGCTCCAGTCCATGGGGTCGCTAAGAGTCGAGCATGACTGAGTGACTTCACTTTCACTTTTCACTTTCATGCATTGGAGAGGGAAATGGCAACCCACTCCAGTGTTCTTGCCTGGAGAGTCCCAGGGACAGAGGAGCCTGGTGGGCTGCCGTCTATGGGGTCGCACAGAGTCGGACACGACTGAAGTGACTTAGCAGTAGCAGTCGCTTAGTCGCTCAGTCATGTCTAACTCTTTAGCCATGGACTGTAGCTCACCAGGCTTCTCTGTTCGTGTGTTTCTCCAGGCAAGAATACTGGAGTCGGTTGCCATTCCCTTCTCCAGGTAAATTGAGATAGTAAAGAATCTGCCTGCAATGCGGGAGACCTGGCTTTGATCCCTGGGTTGGGAAGATCCCCTGGAGAAGGGAATGGCTACCCACTGCAGTATTCTTGCCTGGAGAATTCCATGGACGGAGGAGTCTGGCCGGCTACAATCCATGGGGTTGCAAAGAGCCAGACATGACTGAGGGACTTTCACTTTCTTCAGGGGATCTTCCAGACCCAGGGATTGAACCAACCTCTCCTCCTTTGAAGGCAGATTCTTTACCTTCTGAGCCAGCAGGGATGCCCCTTCAATTGCTTACTGAGTGCATATTATACACCAAGGATTGCCTAGACATTGAAATATCACAGGGAACAAGACAGATGACACTATGTAACCTTTGGTAAGTCCCTTAATGTTCTAGTTTTTAAGCTATTGTCTCTTACCCCAAACCATCTTCTACATGTGACTTTAAAATACTGCAGCTGGGGACTCTGCAAACCACGTTTCTTCTTTGCTGCTCCTCTCTGTTAAGCTCTGCCAATAGGGGTGCTGGAGGGAGATTCAAGGCGGGAGGAGAAGGAAGGCTTTCTGTTGGCTTGCTATCCCTATCAGTTTCACCCCAGCATCACTGGTAGGTTGTGGCCCCCATGTTCCTTTAGTATCTCTATACAGTTATCATTGTGCCCCTCGGCTGTATGCACACCAAGGGTGCAGCCACCCCTCTGCAGACTGAGCCTGGGCTCTGGGGGCCCCTCCTCTGACATCCTAGGTTTTTATAATTCAGTCTCTTTCCTTTGTTTCCTGGTCCTGGGATGGTAACTGTTTAGTCCAGTTACTGTCTCTGTTACATCATTGTTCCCTTTTTTCCCAGTCCTCTAGTACATATAATGGGTGATGGGCTGGTAAATATTTACTAACCAATGCTCCAAGAAAACAAAAAGAAACTTAATTTGTAATGTGTACTCATTTTTGTAATATAGGTCATTCACCATGTATAATTTTTAACTGCCTACATGGCATTGCTGAATTTCACAAGTTGATGTGAATAGTTTGTGTACATAGATGCCTGCAACCAATCCCCTAAAATGAATTCTCTCTGTTGAAGGATCTAGTTTGCTTTCTCTTTTCATGACTGGGTCCTGACAACACTTAAGCTTCTGAGAATTGATTTTTGTTTTTACTATAAAATACAACTACTCAGTTTCTTCCACCTAACTGACAGAGTTGTTGGGATGATATGACATAACACATATAAAACACTCTGAAACTACTTTTTAAAATTGGGTACTCTAACAATTTTGGGGCATTTCTGCTGGAAGGATATAAAGCTGAGATGATAAAACTGGGGGAAATATTTTAATGACAGCTCACAGAGGTGTTCCAAGTACCTTTAGAACTCAGGGTGACTTCAGACCAGGTGTGGAGCCTAGTGACTCAGAATCAGAACAGTGGTCATGGCAATAACTAGGCTATGATGTTACTATGTGTACTGATTGTTTTTCAAGGATTCTAGGACTGCATATTGTGCAAATCAAGAAAACACACAAAACCAAGGGACAAACAATTGATATCATTCAACTAATAGCACATATGTTGAGCAGCATTGAGCCTTTACACTTTGCACTACTCAGTTGTACAAAAGATATAAAACTTCTTTATCTTTCCATAATTGATCTAATCTTGTCTTCACATTTTCAACCCATGAGTAATGAGAGAAGAAAATAATCTTTACATCTTCAAATCACCAGTATCTCCATTTATGCCACTTAAATAATCTCTTTTGAATGACTCTGAATTTGTAAAATGCTCAGTTCTAAATAGATAGCCAGTGGAATTTGCTGTTTGATTCAGGGAACCCAAATCTGGTGCCCTGTGACAACCTGGAGGGGTGGGATGGGCTGGGAGGTGGGAGGGATTTTCATGAGGGAGGGGACATATGTATACCTATGGCTGATTCATGTTGATATGTGGCAGAAACCAACATAATATCATATTATCCTAATAAAATAAAAAGAAACTATGTAGGTTAAAAAAAAGAGAGAGTTTGGCATAACTGAAAACAAATTAAAATTTTACTTTAAAGAAAAAAGTAAAGTCATAGGGAGTACTCAGAAGGAAAAAAAGCTCAGTTCTCTCCATTTCCTCTCCCATTCTCATTTAGGTTGCTGCTGCTGCATTTGGGGAAACTGGGAGCATACATGACTTCATGGCACCAGGAGAGAGAACTCAGATCCACATGTCTCCTGCTTCCTAGCTTGGCCTCTGGACTGCTCTTACCCAATCTTTTGTTACTCACTGGCACACACGTGGGGTCTGAGTTCTCAGACACTTCCTTCTGATTTGAAAAAGTACTACATACTGAGGTTTTTTCCATCCTGACTCCAGATTGGCTATTCCATCAGACCTAAGCCCCTTTCTGGTACCTTACTAAGGCAGTTGGGAACTCCTATATCTTCTACATGCCACACACAGGCTATAGAGAACTGCCTCTGCTCTCCTGCCTGCTCTGAGACCACACCATCATTCTTCCCAGGCCGGATATAGAGAAGCCAAAGGCTGGGCTTCCAGAGGCCTGCAGCCTCTCCAAATCATGCCCTGGAAATGGAGTCACCAAATTCAATCAACTTGGGCTCCCCAGTGCCCACCTAGATGTCTCGACAGTCTCCTCACCTTGAAGTTCAGCCAGGAAGGAGGGCCTGGAACTCTGGCATTGGCATCTGACCATCTCCATCTCCCTCTGGATCTACTCTCCTTCCTTTCCCCCACTTATACCTCTTCAGATTGAATGATCCTCACCACAGCCTCCTATCCTGGGGGACACCAGGCCTCATGAATAATGGCTAAAGGAGTATCTTCTCTACCTCGGTCTGGGTTGATGTTGAAGCCTCAGTAACTCTAAGATCCATGAGTTACAGAGGATGAAAATACATAGGTTTAGTACTCTCGAAATATTGTATATGAATACTTCAGTATTCCCCATTATATATGAATACTTCAAAGCAGCGATCAACAGAAGTAGAACACAGTAACAATTCTGACTAATGTTCTACTGATAGTGTTTTCATAGCTAAAAAAAAAGATCCTTGGTTCCTCTGCTTACTAAAGTCATGCATGCTTATTTTAAAACCAACAGAACAACCTAAAATACATTTCTAAATGTACAGTGAGGGCAGGAGAGTTCCTTAGTTCTGGATTGGCCAAGGACCACCGCTCACAGAACAGCACAGCTTACAAGAGATTTCTCCTTTAGAAGGTGGCAGGGTCTAGGGGCATTGTCCTTACAACTGGAAATCTCTCTTCCTTTTGAGAGTCAGAACCCGGCAAGGATATTTTCCCTCGAGTTTGGGGATTATGAGCTTGAGAATAAGAATATGACCCAGGGGCTGAACTGGAATGTGGGATATGTATGAGGTGTAGGGGATTCATGGATACAAAATTTAGTATAAATGTGTTTCTGGAACCAACCTGGATTGGATTTCCAACTGAGCTTCTGCTATATCTTTCTTTATGAGCACAAATGCATCCTAGTTTATTTGGGTGTGTTTTACAGTGTTTGATGACGTTTATAAAGTGAGGTAGGAGTGTTCCTTCTCAGTGACAACATTCTGGAAGTATGGTGGGCTGATGGGTCCCAATATAATACAAATACTCTGATAAGTACCGTGTGCTTTTACTTCATTCTCCCACTTTATCCTCCAAATAGCACCTTGCAGTAGCTAACTCTGTGTATGTAACAGATGAGGCAGCAAGAAGTCCCCAGTAGGTGAAATGATTGCCCCCAATCTCATAGAAGGGAGAAACCAGAACTGGGACCACATCAATGTGCACAAGGAACATTGCACACCATCAACCCGTCAGCCACTGCAGCCGCCCCTGGCAGCATACCCTGAAGGGAACTCAGGATGAAGGAAAAGAGCATGCTAGCCTTAGACAGTTAAGATGTATATCAAAGGAATAATTTAGGTGAGCCCAGACGCTTGTATCTTCCCATACATAGAAAAGCATTGAAATCATAAACTTGAGATGTCTGTTTTTGTGTGTGTGACTAGCAGTAATCTTTTGATGTTTGACTACATTTTGTTCTTTTTTTTTTTTTTTCCCAGCAAAAACTACTTATCCTGGCTCTTTCTTGCCTTTTTGAACAGTCCAAAAGAGCTATCTGAGAGGTTATCTCCCAGACTATAGTCCTCTGTATGGTCGCAGAGTAAAACATGACTCAACTTTTAGGCTGTGCAGTGTTTTGTTATTTTCAGTTAATACCCAGGACGCCTAATTCTCAGTCCAGGTCTCTTTTTCTCTACACCAGGTTGACCCCATAAGGCACATGAGGAAGAGCCAACTAACTTCCTTTCGGTCCCTTTTGGAGGCTGGGTGTTCCAGAGCAGAGCTGAGGTTTGCCAGCCTTTGTGTTGCTCTGCCCCAAAGTCAGGGAATTAGTGTAGAAGTCACAGCTACCAAATATCCAAGTTGGCTTTTTTGTGTTTTCCCCCATCTTTCTCTCCCACTTTACAGATGACACAGCTGAAATCCAGGGAGGCAGAGTGTGGATCAAAGGGGAACTTGAGCGGGAACAGAAGATGTTACAGTACATGCTCAGTTTGGAGGGTCAGGGTTTAATTAGTGCAAGTGGAGATAGGGAACAGAACCACCAATAACTAAAGACATCCCAGGATTCCTGGGCTCTCAGGAATCAAAACCCCAAGGGTCAAAACCCAGCCAGTTCTCAGTAAATATTAAGTCAGTAATTTTGCATGTCCTCATTCCAGTCTGCCTTCACTATCTTTTCTCCCCCATCAAGCTTGGGGTTCTATTTCCTCCAAGGAGTAAAACTGCATTATATGTAACATTTGTAATAAAGGCCTTAATAAGCTTTTAATAGCCAAAAAAATAGATTAGTAATTATCAGAAACTTTTTTTATTTCTCTTCAAATACTACTACCCTTGCAAATTCTTTGGGGGGCAGTATGAGAGTACACATTAAAATATTTAAAATATCTAGTAGTAGTACACTACTCAAAAGTCCGTCCCTGGGGTCAATTATGAACTTAATAAGAGGAAAAAGAGTTAGATTCTCACAGCTGAATGAGATCTCTGTTTCTGTTCTATTCTCTTCTAGACCAGCAACATTAGCATCACCTGAGAGCTGGTTAAAAAATGCAAATTCCTGGGTCACAAGCCTACTGAGTCAGATATTCTGGGGGTAGAGCCCAGCAATCTGTGCTTTAACAAGCCCTCCAAGTGTTTCTGCTGCACCCTCAAGACATTCTTAGTCTGGACTGTATACACATTTCCCCAGCTTTTGGGAAATAGAAGGTTCCTATGAAACCTTTTGAAGCCAAGATTGTGTAAATCAAAGAAGCAATTACCTTAGGACACATCTTGCTCACAGATGAAAAAAATACATCACGATAAAGCACAGATACTCACAGATGCAGTTCAAAGATACAGCTTCAAAGCTTGAGGCTGAGATGCTGAATGTGGTTCCTGGGGAGGGGGCCTTGCTGGTGCCACTCTCACTACTCAGGGTGAAACGCCACCTCTTTAACTGCTCCCTGGGAAACAAATGCTTAAGGCTATTTTAGCTTTTCACCATTTTCTGTAAAATCAAAAGTCCTGTCTGGATTTTTGTTGTTGTTAGAAAAAAATAGGTACTAACATAGGTCGTTCATAAAAATGAACCAGCATAAAGGGAAAGGGAACTTTTAAAAATTGTGGGATACTTGTATTACTATCACTTGGGAATATATAAAAAATCCTCATATCCAGTCCCTACCCAAGAACATCCGAATTAGAAATTCTGAGAGTGAGACCCAGGCTTGTGCATTTTTCTGCGGTTTCCCCAGGGGTTCCAATGTGGAGACAAGGTTGAGAATCACTGGCACAGAGATTTCTCCAGAACGTGGTACTATCACTTGTGACTGTTTTACTTATTTATTCCACACATAGTGAGCATCTACTCTGTGAGAGACCCTATACTTCTTAACATACAAAGATGAATTGCCTTAAAGAGAAACATACAAACACATATTTCTTTGCAGCAGTGGGAGCTCCAGAGGATGGCTTGGGGGAGGGGTGGGCATAATCTTGTCTCTATCTCCTCCCTCTTCCATTCTTTGACACCAAAGGCTGACAAGAATATGGAGCCACAGGAACTCTCATTCATTGCTGATAGAAATGCAAAATGGTACAGCCCCTTTGGAAGATAGTGTGGCTCTTTCTTACAGAACTAAAAGTACTCTCACCATATAATGCAAAAACTCACACACATTGTTATGAAGGCATTATTCATAATTGCTAAAACTTGAAAGCAAGTATCAGATCAGGTCAGATCAGTCACTCAGTCGTGTCCGACTCTTTGCGACCCCATGAATCGCAGCACACCAGGCCTCCCTGTCCATCACCAACTCCCGGAGTTCACTCAGACTCATGTCCATCGAGTCAGTGATGCCATCGAGCCATCTCATCGTCTGTTATCCCCTTCTCCTCTTGCCCCCAATCCCTCCCAGCATCAGAGTCTTTTCCAATGAGTCAACTCTTCCCATGAGGTGGCCAAAGTACTGGACTTTCAGCTTCAGCATCATTCCTTCCAAAGAAATCCCAGGGCTGATCTCCTTTAGAATGGACTGGTTGGATCTCCTTGCAGTCCAAGGGACTCTCAAGAGTCTTCTCCAACACCACAGTTCAAAAGTATCAATTCTTCAGCGCTCAGCCTTCTTCACAGTCCAACTCTCACATCCATACATGACCACAGGAAAAACCATAGCCTTGACTAGACGAACCTTTGTTGGCAAAGTAATGTCTCTGCTTTTGAATATGCTATCTAGGTTGGTCATAACTTTCCTTCCAAGGAGTAAGTGTCTTTTAATTTCATGGCTGCAGTCACCATCTGCAGTGATTTTGGAGCCCCCAAAATAAAGTCTGACACTGTTTCCACTGTTTCCCCATCTATTTGCCATGAAGTGATGGGACCAGATGCCATGATCTTCATTTTCTGAATGTTGAGCTTTAAGCCAACTTTTTCACTCTCTACTTTCACCTTCATCAAGAGGCTTTTGAGTTCCTCTTCACTTTCTGCCATAAGGGTGGTGTCATCTGTATATCTGAGGTTACTGATATTTCTCCCGGCAGTCTTGATTGCAGCTTGTGCTTCTTCCAGTCCAGCGTTTCTCATGATGTACTCTGCATATAAGTTAAATAAACAGGGTGACAATATACAGCCTTGACGTACTCCCTTTCCTATCTGGAACCAGTCTGTTGTTCCATGTCCAGTTCTAACTGTTGCTTTCTGACCTGCATACAGATTTCTCAAGAGGCAGATCAGGTGGTCTGGTATTCCCATCTCTTTCAGAATTTTCCACAGTTTATTGTGATCCACACAGTCAAAGGCTTTGGCATAGGCAATAAAGCAGAAATAGATGTTTTTCTGGAACTCTCTTGCTTTTTCCATGATCCAGCGGATGTTGGCAATTTGATCTCTGGTTCCTCTGCCTTTTCTAAAACCAGCTTGAACATCAGGAAGTTCACGGATCACATATTGTTGAAGCCTGGCTTGGAGAATTTTAAGCATTACCTTACTAGCATGTGAGATGAGTGCAATGTGCGGTAGTTTGAGCATTCTTTGGCATTGCCTTTCTTTGGGATTGGAATGAAAACTGACCTTTTCCAGTCCTGTGGCCACGGCTGAGTTTTCCAAATTTGCTGGCATATTGAGTGCAGCACTTTCACAGCATCATCTTTCAGGACCTGGAACAGCTCCACTGGAATTCCATCACCTCCACTAGCTTTGTTCGTAGTGATGCTTTCTAAGGCCCACTTGACTTCACATTCCAGGATGTCTGGCTCTAGGTGAGTGATGACACCATCGTGATTATCTGGGTTGTGAAGATCTTTTTTGTACAGTTCTTCTGTGTATTCTTGCCATCTCTTCTTAATATCTTCTGCTTCTATTAGGTCCATACCATTTCTGTCCTTTATCGAGCCCATCTTTGCATGAAATGTTCCTTAGGTACCTCTGATTTTCTTGAAGAGATCTCTAGTCTTTCCCATTCTGTTGTTTTCCTCTATTTCTTTGCATTGATTGCTGAAGAAGGCTTTCTTATCTCTTCTTGCTATTCTTTGGAACTCTGTATTCAGATGCTTATATCTTTCCTTTTCTCCTTTGCTTTTCGCTTCTCTTCTTTTCTCAGCTATTTGTAAGGCCTCCCCAGACAGCCATTTTGCTTTTTTGCATTTCTTTTCCATAGGGATGGTCTTGATCCCTGTCTCCTGTACAATGTCATGAACCTCATTCCATAGCTCATCAGGCACTCTATCTATCAGATCTAGGCTCTTAAATCTATTTCTCACTTCCACTGTATAAAGATGTCTTTTAATGTACAAAAGGATAAATAAACTGTATGTATATCAATACAATGGACAATTATTCACTGACAAAAAGAATTGAGTTACTGACATTTCTCTAAGGAAGATATATAAATGGACTGCAAACACATGAAAAGATATTCAACATCACTAATTATTAAGGAAATGCAAATCAAAACCAAAATGAGATATCACCTCACATCCATTAGGATATTACCATTTAAATTAAAAAAAAAAAAAACAGAAAATAACAAGTGTTGATGAGGATGTGAAGAAATTGGAACCCTTGTGCACTATTGGTAAGAATGCAAAATAGTGCAACTGCTATAGAGGTTCCTCAAGAAATTAAAAATAACATTACCATATGACCCAACCGTTACACTTTTAGGTATATTTATCCCCAAATTGAAAGTAAGATATCAAAGAAATATTTACACCATGTTCATCACAGTATTATTCACAATTGCAAAAAAGGTGGAAGCAACCCAAGTGTCCACTGATGGATGAATGGATAAACAAAATGTTGTATATACATCCAATGGAATATTAGTCAGTATTCAGTATTGCCATTAAAAAGGAAGGAAATTTTAACGCATGCTACAACATGCACAAACTTTAAGGGCATTATACTAAGTGAAGTAAGTCACTCATAGAAATACAAATACTATAGGATTCTACTTATATGGGGTACTCAGAGTTGTCAGGTTCAGAGACAGAAAGTAGAATGGTCATTGCGAGGGGCTTGAAGAAGAGACACATGAGTTGTTTAATGGTTGCAGAGTCTCAGTTTTGCAAGATGAAAAGTGTTCTGGAGATTGATCACACACCATTGTAAATGTACTTTACACTGTGAATGTACTGAACTGTACACCCCAGAATTGTTAGGATAATAAATTTTGGTTTTTTTGTTTGTATGTGTAGTTTTTCCTTTTTTCTCTCAGCTGGGCTGTGCTGCTTGGGGAATCTTAGTTCCCTGACTGGGACTCAAACCCATGCTCCCTGTGGTGGAAGCATGGAGCCCTAATCACACTGATAACAGAGAATCCTCCATGGTTGTGTATTTTAACACAGTTTTTAAAAATTAGCAGCAGTGGCCAAGATGGTGGATACATCAGGGATCATAAGCCTCTAGGCTTTAAGAAATAAAGAAACTTAGATCAGGCTGACAGAAGTGTAATTCATTAACCACACCATTTGTTATTTAGGTTTTTTATATCCATAGACCATTTTTGCTGGCTTCTGGATTTGCCTAGGGTGACAAGAATAGGATCATCTGTAATTGTCAATGTTAAAGTAGAAAGCCTTTTGAAAGAGTTAAAATACAGAGGCTGACATGGGCCATATAACAAGAAAGGACTTGCACAAATGTGAAAGAATTGGTGAAAGGCCAGAAGACTGAAATTCCAGAGGAAAAATGGGACTCTAAATTCTACAGTTGGGGAGTATATCCATGATGAGATAAGCCAAAGTATAGAGGTGATATGGATCGGGAAGAGAGAGTAACAGACCGTCTTGAGGGAACGTGAATTTGGAGAGTAAAATTTGTCAGTCTCCTTCTCACTGACAGAACCAAAATTGAACTTTTGCCTAAATATGATCTCCTCCACCCCAGGGCCCTGCTTATTCTTCAGTCTCATTTCCCCTCCCCCCATAAACTTGCCTTCGATATTAAGGAACTTGAAGTTCTCCAACATGTATTTGTTCATTCCACAAACATAAATGCCTACTATGTGCCAGGCCCTGTGCTAGAGGGCTTCTCTGGGAGCTCAGTGGTAAAGAATCTGGATGCCAGTGGAGGAGACAGAAGAGATGCATGCGGGTTTGATCCCTGGGTCGGGAAGATCCTCTGGAAAAGGAAATGCAACCCACTCCAGTATTCTTGCCTAGGAAATCCCATGGACAGAGGAGCCTGACAGGCTACAGTTCATGAGGTCAAGAAGGGTCGGACACAACTGAGCAACGGAGCACACAGAAACATACTGTGCTAGAAGGTAAGGGTACAAGCCTTCATGCAGCCTCTTATCTAATGAGAGAGGTAAGCAAGTAAGTAAACAGGCAATTATAATGTAGTATGGCGGGAGTTGGTGATGGACAGGGAGGCCTGGTGTGCTGCGATTCATGGGGTCGCAAAGAGTCGGACAGGACTGAGCGACTGATCTGATCTGATCTGATGGTACTATTATGGAGCAAACAGGATGTAAGGGTCTAGGAAGACTTCCATAGGGGAGACTTTAGAGCTACGACTTGAATGATGAGTTAGAGTTAACCACCTACCTCTAAGAAGAGGGTAGGGAGGTTATAAGGAGAAGAGAGATGGGACAATGGGAGCAGTACACGCAAAGGCACAGAAGACTGAGAGAGCGTGCACTTTGGAGGAACTGAAAGTAGTTTTCTGTGATTGGAGGCTGTGAATGGAGAGAGCTGAGGCTGCTGCAGAACAAGCAGGGGGCAAATCACGTAGGGCCATGTATATGGTGTTAAAGTGTCTGGGATTTAACCCTAGGAAAATGGGGACATGGGAAGCAAGGAATAGTGCATCCAATTTTTGTTTTAGAGAAATCATTCTGTCTTTAAAGCAGAGAGTGATTTGGGGTTACTGGGGAGAATGAAGGCAACACTGGAAGTAGAGGACCAAGTTGCAGAGAAAGAGTGTGACCTAAACTAACCTAGAGGCAGTAGAAACAGGATTCCGGAGCCTGCCCTGAAGATCTGCATTCAGCAGGCCAAAGGTGGGGTCCAAGCTCATCATCTGTGGGGCCCAATACAAAATGAAAATATAGGCCCCTCTTGTTTATAAAACAGGAGAAATGATTTTTTCTTTCTTTCATGCTTTCTCATCTGTCACTGTGTTTTTAGTTGTAATTTAATGTTTCAGTCCCTTAGGCGTGAGGATACTTGCTGGGCAGTTGCAGGCCTTATAATGCCTCAAATACTGGAGCCCTGCACCTGAAAAGTGCTTAAAATAGTTCCAGGAAAATGCAAATTAAGGCCACCATAAGATACAACTACTCGCTCAGCAGAATGACTTAAATTTGAAAGAAGATCTATAGATGGCCAACAGGCACATGAAAGGATACTCACCATTGCTAATTATTAAAGAAATGCAAATCAAAACTACAGTGAGGTATCACCTCACATCTGTCAGAATGGCCATCATAAAAAAATCTACAAGTAATAAATGCTAGAGAGGGTGTGGAGAAAAGGGAACTCTCCTACACTTTTGGTGGGAATGTAGATTAGTGCAGCCACTACAGAGAACCATATGGAGGTTCCTTAAAAAACTAAAAACAGAGGAAAATGATGTTAGGATGCAAGTGGAGGTTGGAGTGATACAAGGTCAGGAGCCAAGGAATATGGGAAGCCTCTAGAAGTTGGGAAACATACTCTCCCCAAAAGAACAAGCCTTCAGTTTTCACTGGGTAAGATTCATTTTGGACTCTGACCTCCAGAACTCTGATGGAGAATCCTTACCCTGCATCTGTGTTGAAATACTCTGAGGCTGGCTATAAACCTTCAAGAATTAAACCTTAAATGGAATGATGATGTTGACTCTCCTGACTTCAATTAACTATGAATTAGACTTTGCCCCAATTCTATGCTAAATTTTCTACTGTTCAAGCCACCTCATGGATATGTATGTCCCCTTAGCTTAAAATTTTCCCAATTTTGCTATTTGTGGAGACACTGCTTTGGGAAAGATCCCCAGTGCTCTCTTTACTTGCTGCAAGTAATATTAAATCCTTCCTTGTCCCAGAAAAAAAGATAAACTAAAAAGAGAGTTGCATATAATCCAGAAATGCCACTCCTGGGCACATATCCAGAACAGATCAAAACTGTAATTTGAAAAGATACTGTTTTCCAGTATTCATAGCAGCACTATTTACAATAGCCAAAATGTGGAAAAAACCTAAGTGTCCATCAACAAATGAATGGATAAGGAAGATGTGGTATATATAATATATACTTATTATATATTATATATATAATGGAATATTACTCAACTGCAGAAAATAATGAAATAATGCCATTTGCAGCAACATGGGTGGATCTAAAGATTATCACGTTAAGTGAAGTAAGTCAGAGAAAGACAAATACCATGTGTTATCACTTATAGGTGGAATCTAAAATATGACACAAATAAATTTATTTAAAAAACAGAAACAGACTCACAGACATAGAAAGCAAATTTACTGTTACCAAAGGGAAAAGTTGGGGGGAGGGGTTGCAACAGATAAATTAGGAGTTTGGGATTAACAGATCACACAGTACTACTAATATATATAACAGAAAAACAACAAGGACGTACTGTATAGCACAAGAACTGTATTCAATATCTTGTAATAATCTATAATGAAAAATAATCTGAAGAATATATATCTATATAAATCACTTTGCTATATACCTTAAACTAACACAACATTGTAAATCAACTACACTTTAATTAAAAGAAAAAAAAAGAACTAACCATACCAAGAGTTACCAAGGATGTATTTAGATGTAAATAGGCTCAGTCATTTTGGGAACATTGACAGTAACTACTGAACATAAACTTACTTTATGATTCAGGAATTCAGCTCTATATAACTGCACATGCTCATCAACAGAAATGTATAAGAATATTCACAAATCTTTATTCACAAAAAGATAAAACTTGACACTCTCAAATGTTCATCAAAAAGATAATGGATAACAATATATATATGGAGAGATATATATATATATATATAATATGGATATGCAGTATATATGTATATATATATAATAGGGTAGGGAACAATGTATGTGATATATATAGATAAATATAATATGGAATATTCATAGAGTAATATACAGCTAAAAATAAATGAACCAGTCATAAAATATTATTTATGGATGATTCTCACAGATATTACATTAAGCAAAAGAAACCAGATAAGAAAAGTTCACACTGTATGATTTCATTTATATGAAGTTTAAGCACAAGCAAGACTAGCTGATGATAACAGAAATGAGAATAGTGTGTACTTTGGAGGGGTATAGACTGGAAAGGGGCCTAAAGGAAGCTTCCAAACTTGAAAATGTTCTATATTTTGGTCTGGTATGTGGTTATGAATATACACACATAAAAGTAAAAATCCTTCAAGCTGGACATTTAACATTTGTATTCTTTATTGTATATAAAATATACCTTAAAGATAAATAAAAGAAGATAACCTACTGCTCAAAACAGTTGGAAGTCCTTCAACCCTTGAAGGAAAATAAATATCAAAGGAATATTCAATATGGGTTAAATTAGATGCCCTCATTGCTAAATCAAGGCTTCTCTGATGGCTCAGACAGAAAAGAATCTACCTGCAATGCAGGAGACCTGGGTTAGATCCCTGGGTCGGGAAGATCCCCTGGAGAAAGAAATGGCAACCCACTCCAGTATTCTTGCCTGGAGAATGCCATGGACAGAGGAGGCTGGTGGGTTACAGTCCATGGGGTCACAAAGAGTCAGACACAACTGAGTGACTAACACTAACTAATTGCTAAATCACAGTGGTTATTGATGATGCGGCATCACAGGGTAACATCCAGGTCCTATGGACTCAGGAGATTGGGTAACAAGAAACTGCTTGAACTCACTTGCTATATGACATCCCAAATTCTGTGTCCTCCTTCCAGCAGAAGATGGGATGGTGTAAAGGTCTTTCCCAGACACCAAAATGTTTCCCAGAAGCAGTTATAATACTCTCCCGCAATTTCCCTTCTTCCCAGACTTGAGGATCAGAACAGTGTCTAAAGAGGTATGGGATTAGGGGATTCTGAATGTGAACATGTTAAAATTTGAGCTCTGGGAGCCATTTTCATGACGGGCAAGTGCCACTGGTCATTTCTGGCTTCTTTAGCTCAAGTCCCCAAACATGTGCTAGAAAGCTGATGGCAACTATGAGCCTCTGATCAGAAATATTTGTTAAACATATGAATTGTTTTGAGGGCTTCCCTGATAGCTCAGTGGTAAAGAATCTGCCTGCAATGCAGAAGACCTGGGTTGGATCCCTGGGTTAGGAAGATCCCCTGGAGGAGGGCAGGGCAACCTGCTCCAGTATTTTTGACTGGAAAATTCCATGGACAGAGAAGCCTGGTGGACTATAGTCCATGGGGTCACAAAGAGTCAGACACAACAGAGCAACTAAGCACATGAAGTGATTCAAAGAGTTAAACGAAACAGACAAAGAAACATCAATTCATATTTAATGCAGAGTGAAGATACTGAGAGTTAAATTTCCCTTATGTTTATTTCGCCTTCTGTCTTTATAGACCATAGGGGCTTTTATGACCAGAATTGAGAGTTGGAATGAAGAAAGAGGACAATGGAGAGATTCTGTTACTGTTTCCCTTTCTGCTTAACTGAAATCCAGGTTTTCTATGGTCCAGAGATGACCACTCCATCTCTGTTCTAAAAACTAAATTCTATACTTTCAAGGAAAAGTGGAGAATTATGAGGATCCATCATGAACCGTGTCTATTCCACACAGGGTACTTTAGGCAGGGATGGGATGGTTTACTGACTGGTGAGATTTCTTAAGGATCCATGGTGTTCTCCTCAGGGCAACAGGCTCACAGACTTGGTCTTGGCTTCCTCCTTGGACTGGACTGCTGAATTTTTTAGATCCAGTGAAATAACAAATTGTCACCAGGCTTAGACTACTCACTCCTTTTAGGAGTGGAGAGTTGGTTTCAGCCAGCTAAGAAGTCTGGGTAGAGAATGTGAATGTTTCCTTTGAGAAGCAATATTAGCCTTAGGTTTGCTTCCAGCATGTGTTTTGGGTTTTTTCCCAGAGGTTTCAGTGAGGAATCACATGTCTCAGAGGTGAAAAAAAAAAAAAATATGAGTTCTTAAAAATCACAGTAGATTGGAAACTATGTAGTTAGCTTTTTTTGCTATAAACAATTTTTTAAAAATTTCAAGTGTTTTTGTTTTTTCTTTCATTAAAAAAATATGTGGTTTTATATATACATACACACTGAAGGGCGGTGGGGGGGAGGTGTTCAGAACAAGATGTTTCTCATTCCATTTGTTTCAAGCAATAACTCAAGAGGCTCTGGAGAAAATAAACCATACATAAATAGTAGAAAACAGACTGCATCTTGTTGCTATGGCAACGCCCTACTTATATCACATTAAGCTGATTCATGTCTTTTCCCACCTCACTGTTAATAAATTATAGTGGCTGATGAGAATTAAGCTGACTGGGAGAGTTGGCATGGGCAAGTTGCATATTAATTTGTTGTCCAATCCTGGATAGCCCTTGTTTCTTTTTTTTTTTCCCCCGAGGAGAAAGCTGCCTTTTAGCTAACAATATATTTTTAAACATTATCTTTATTGTCTTTTTTTTTCTCTAAAAACTATGTAAACAAGAGTCTCAGGTTAAGATAATGGTTGCTTCCTGGCTGTTCCCATAAGCCTTATACCTTGTGGAAAGAGAAAATGCACACGTGCAACAGAGCTGAGAAAGTTCCCTTGTTTCTTTTCCTGCTCTTTAATCTTCTTCACTTCTGTGTGCTTCGGGGCTTTCAACAATCCTGTACTCTTTTTAGATGCTTTAATTCATACACACTCCCACATCCACACTCACACCAAAAGTAACAAAGTTAAAAGAGAAAAATCTAGGTTGATAGATAACAAATGGGGGAAATATTGGCAACATATAACAGGTAATGGATTAATTTCATTAATATGCCAAAAAATAAAACAGCAAACAGACATCTTAAAAATTAAACAGAAAGCTGAATCATAACAACAAATGAATGGACAACCCACTAGAAAAAGGGCAAAGGATTTGAAAATCAGTTAATCGCAAAAGAGAGACCAATAAATATATGAAAATCTGCTTAATTTCAATAATTATTAGAGGCATTAAAATAGCAAAGACGTGCAAATTTTCCTCTGTGTTAGATGAGGGAATATTGAAAAGCTCCATGACTTGGCAATGGATATGATGAGAGGAAACAGACCCTTTTAGACACTGTTTATAGTAGTATAATTTGGCATAACTTTCAGGGAAATAAATGTAGCTGCACTTATCATAATTTTAAATGGATTTACTCTTTGACCCAGAAGTCCCACTTCAATGAATTTATTTATAAATATACTTACATAATCGATTAAAATGTTTTTACAACATTCATTGCAATATTGATTGTTGTTTAGTTGCTAAGTCATGTCTAACTCTTTTGTGACCCCATGGACTATAGCCTGCCAGGTTCCTTTGTCCATGGGATTTCCCAGGCAAGAATCCTGGAGTGGGTTGCCATTTCCTTCTCTGGGGATCTTCCCAACCCAGGGATCAAATCCATGTCTCCTGTATTGGCAGGCAGGTTCTTTACCACTGAGCCATCAGGGAAGCCCAACACTGATTGCACTAGCAAACAAAAACAATGAAAAATCCCAACCTAGATAGGACTTAAACGCCCATGAATAGATGACTGGTTAATAAAATTGATTAATCCATCCTACACAGCTGTTTAAAAAGGGAAAAATTTGCAGCTACAAATTGACAAGTTTTTGAACTGTATATATAACATGATCCCATTTATGTTTATATATATATGTATATACATGCTATTATATATACAGAGAATTTCTGGAAAGAGTCACATAAGTAATCCTTGTTTCTGTGGAAAGGAAATAGACAATGAGAAGGTAGGAGATAAAAGGAGTCAGTGGTGAGTAGAGAGATTCAGAAGAATTGAGAAAAGTTAACTTTTGTTTTCTACTCTTTGGCACTGTTTAAATTTTTTAAAACATGAAGACATATTACCTTTATGATAAAAAGTCTTTAAATAGCACACACACACATGCACTATATACATTTTCATACATAGATCATCTCTTTGTCATTATGAAGAACTAGAAGATATATAAGATAGTTCTGCCCACAGTCTATAGTTAGGAAGACAAAAAATTAACAGAAAATACAAAGAATATCACACAATGGAATTGATCATGTACCAGTGGTATCCTAGAAAGTAAGAAGAGGAAAGTTACTGTGACTACAGTAAGTATAGAAGATAAAGGTAGGAGGATTTGGCAGCATCTGGGTACAGGACACCCCAAGATGTCACAATGAGGAGTGCTTGCTACTGAGAAGAGGGGCACTGGGCCAGCCTTAACAATGACTCACCCTCTGCAAGGCTCCTCCAGCTATAAGTGGTACAGGACTGTGATGAAAATTATACCTGTCCTGCCTTTGGAAATTGCCAGCCTGCTGGCTGTAAAAAACACTGCTGGCTGGCTTCTGTTAAGAAATGTCCAAGGTCCTGTAGTACAGAGAGGAACTGTTTCATAATTAGTGTTGACCTTGTGTATCAGTCAAGAACCCAACTTCATGTTGTGTTAATCCCTACTATTGGACTTAGTGCCTGAAACTCTGCACAAGTGGGAATTTCCTTTGGTTACTTTTACCTTCCTGGAGAAGTTAAGAATAATGATTAGGAACATAGACTGTAGAGTTGAACTAGATATAAATTCTGGGTGCATTAACTGCTAGCTGTGTGTCCTTGGGAAAATCACCTAAACTCTCTGTGTCATGGTTTCCACTTCTGTCAAATGGAAATAATTAGTATCAACAACATCATAGAGCTGTCTGAGGATTAGCTGATCCTCAAAGGCTGAGTCACATACAAAGCAGGAAGAATACACAGTAGTTATTCACAATATTACTTACTCATTCTCACCAGTGATAACAAGAATGTTCTAACAACAGGTTTCAAGAAAGAAAAAAAGAATCACACACAGCACATTGGGAATAAGAAAATAATGATAGTGAAGAAGAAAAGGAATGATGCCCACAAAATTAATTTACACTTAGAATGTCATGCAGACATGATAAAGGCATTTCTAGACATGCAAAGCCTCAGAACTTTTCACTCTCAAGTGGTCTTTCTCAGGAAGCTGCTGGTATATATGTTTCATTGAAAAGAAGGCCTGGGACTTCCCTGGCAGTCCAGTGGCTAAGATTCTTCACTCTCAATGCAAGGGGCCCAGGTTCAGTCTCTGGTCAGGGATCTAGATCCCAAATGCTGCAACTAAGAGTAAGCATGCTGCAACTAAAGATCCCAGACTTCCCAGGTGGTTTAGTGGTAAATAAACCACCCCCCACCTCTATGCAGGAACCACAGGAGACTGGGGTTCAAGCCCTGGGTTGGGAAGATGCCCTGGAAGAGAAAATGGCAAACCATTCTGGTATTCTTACTGGGCTAATCCCATGGACAGAGGAACCTGGCGGGCTACAGTCCCGGGTGGGGGTGGGGGGTCACAAAGAGTTGGATATGACTGAGTGACTGTGCATGAAGATACACTCAAAGTAAAGATTCCACATGACGCAAGGAAGATGGAAAATTCCGAATGCTGCAACTAAGACCTGGTGCAGCCAAATAAATAAATAAAAATAAATATATATATTAAAAAAAAGAAAAGAGGGACTAAATCAAGAAGAAGCCATGGAAACATGAAGCACAGCACTCAGGGCAGGAAAGAAGTAAAGGAATTCCTAGGTTGAGAGCTATACTGCCAGCGAGTAGGACACCAGAGCATATGGCAGGGGAGACATAGAAAGGAGGTTATCTAACAGGTTAAGCTGAGTGGAAAATTGTGCTGAAAGGCCTTCTACAGAGCTATTGGGGAATATTGGGAGACCTAGCAGTAGGTTCAGGGAAAACAAAGCAAATGAAAATACAGTCAACGAATAGTAAAGAAAATCAAAGTATCTTGCAAGAAAGGAAATGTAATAAGACTATGCCACTCATTTTAGCAGTGTGCAAGATTTATTTAGCACAAAAATGAGTATGGATTTTTTTTAAAAGATGTAACTGTTTTAAGAGAATGGGTAAAAGAATCGAAAGTGTTTGAAAGTTAAAATCTTCAGCTACCAATATAGGAAAACAATGGATCATACATAAATTAACAAGACAAGAGAGAGCAGTATACATTCATTATTTGGAGATACAGTGATGAACAACAGAAGAAACATCAAGTGGATTCCTTTGGGGGCTGGGCTGGCAGGATAGTGATTAATATTTTCTTTATTATATCACTGTTAGTAACATTTGAGTTTATTCTTACATAAATTTTCAAGTACTCTGCAAATCTAAGGTTTTCACAATATTTCAATCTTAGTTCAGTGTCTATGAGGCCTGGAGAAATTGATGTCTTAAAATCAGTTCAGTTCAGTTGCTCAGTCGTGTCCGATTCTTTGTGACCCCATGAATCGCAGCACACCAGGCCTCCCTGTCCATTACCAACTCCTGGAGTTCACTCAAACTCACGTCTATCGAGTCAGTGATGCCATCCAGCCATCTCATCCTCTGTCATCCCCTTCTCCTCTTGCCCCCAATCCCTCCCAGCATCAGAGTCTTTTCCAATGAGTCAACTCTTCACATGAGGTGGCCAAAGTACTGGAGTTTCAGCTTGAGCATCATTCCTTCCAAAGAACACCCAGGACTGATGTCCTTTAGAATGGACTGGTTGGATCTCCTTGCAGTCCAAGGGACTCTCAAGACTCTTCTCCAACACCACAGTTCAAAATTCTTTGGTGCTCAGCTTTCTTCACAGTCCAACTCTCACATCCATGCATGACCGCTGGAAAAGCCATAGCCTTAACTAGACGGACCTTTGTTGGCAAAGTAATGTCTCTATTTTTGAATATGCTATCTAGGTTGGTCATAATTTTCCTTCCAAGGAGTAAGTGTCTTTTAATATCATGGCTGCAGTCACCATCTTCAGTGATTTTGGAGCCCCCAAAATAAAGTCTGACACTGTTTCCACTGTTTCCCCATCTATTTCCCATGAAGTGATGGGACCAGATGCCATGATCTTAGTTTTCTGAATGTTGAGCTTTAAGCCAACTTTTTCACTCTCCTCTTTCACTTTCATCAAGAGGCTTTTGAGTTCCTCTTTACTTTCTGCCATAAGGGTGGTGTCATCTGCATATCTGAGGTTATTGATATTTCTCCCGGCAATCTTGATTCCAGCTTGTGCTTCTTCCAGCCCAGCATTTCTCATGATGTACTCTGCATATAAGTTAAATAAGCAGGGTGACAATACACAGCCTTGATGTACTCCTTTTCCTATTTGGAACCAGTCTGTTGTTCCATGTCCAGTTCTAACTGTTGCTTGTGGATATGTTTAAAGATTCTATTCTAACAAAATGAGATGAGTAGAGGAAATGTAAGTCTTTTATTATCATTACTTTTCATTTCACTTTCTAGATTTAACCTTCAAAAGGTTCATTAATGCCTCAAAACTCTATCATCTTATATTCTTATTTTATTTAAAATCTTTTTAAGGACACAGTAAAACGTGGGAAGTTTATATAACTGTAACACTGAAACCAGGGGTGAGGGGAGGCCAAAGGTCAACCTCACATGAAATATAAAAATCCTATAGCATTACAGCAAATTAAATGTAATAATACTATGCTAAAAAAGATAAATATGTTTTGAGCAATTAGCATTATTCTCAGAATGTAAAGTTGGCTAAAAATTAGGAAGTTTATAATGTAATATTAAAAAGTTTTTTAAATGGGCAGAAGACCTTAAGAGACATTTTTCCAAAGAAGGAATGGCCAATGAAAAGATGTTCATGAAAAAGAGACACCTGAAAACATGCTCAACATCATTAAGCATCAGAGAAATGCAAATTAAAACTGCAATGAGATATCACCTCACACCTGTCAGAAAGGCTATCATCAAAAAGAATACAAATAACAAATGTTGACAAGAATGTGGAGAAGAGGAAGAAAAGGGTACACTGTTGGTAGGAATGTAAATTAGTGCAGCCACTGTGGAAAACAGTATGGAGGTTTCTCAAAAAACTAAAAATAGAACTACCATAGGACTCAGCAGTTTCATTTCTGGATATATATCTGAAGAAAATGAAAACACTAACTTGAAAAGATACATGCATCCCAATGTTTATAGCGGCATTATTTACAATTGCCAAGATATGGAAGAAACCTCCATATCTTGGCAATTGTCCAAGATACAATCTTGGATGAAAGTGTCCATCAACAGATGAAAGGATAAGAAGATGTGGTGTGTATATATATACATATATATATACACATACACACACACAATGGAATACTACTCAACCATAAAATAAGTGTAAATTTGGCATTTGCAACATGTATGGACCTACAGAGTATTAAGCTTAGTAAAATAAATCAGACAGATAAAGACAAATACTATATGATATCATTATATGTGGAATCTAAAAAATAAAACAAACTAGTGAATACAACAAAAAAAGAGACAGACAGATATAGAAAACAAACTATATGTTACCAGTGGGGAGAGGGAAGGAAGGAGGGGCAATATAGGGGTAGGAGACTAAGAGAAACAAACTATCATGTATAAAGTAAGTTACAATAATATATTGTACAATCCAGGAATATAACCAATATTTTATAAAAAATATAAATGGGGTATAACCTTTAACAATTATGAATCCCAATGTGTACACTTGAAACTGATATTGTATACCAAGTCTATTTCTATTTTAAAAATTAGGAAATTAATTAATGTAATTCACTATATTAATAGATTACAATGAGAAACACTGTGCTCCTTATGATCGTTACAGGAAAAAGGTTTGATACAATTTAACATCTATTATTAATTAAAATTCCTGAAATAAAACTACATGGAACTTGACTTGAGAAGAGATATTTTTCAAAAACTAACAGCGAATATCATGCTTTTGGTGAACTACAAGTGACATTTCCCAATTTATTTGGAAAGCCCATTAAGATCAGGAACAGACCAGGAAGAAAACACATATGTAATTCAATGTTATTCTGAAGGCCCTTGTCGAAATAATAACATAAGAAGAGGAAGCAGAAGATTTAATTTTAGAAAAGAAACATATAAAATTGTCATTATTTGCAGCTGATATGAAAAAATACAAGAGAATTTCATGAAAAACTTAGGGTTAATAGGAAAGTTTAATAAAAAGTCAGGTTACTAGATAGCTGTGCATGCATGCTAAGTCGCTTCAGTTGTGTCTGACTCTTTGCGACCCTATGGACTATTGACTGCCAGGCTCCTCTGTCCATGGCAAGAATACTGAAGTGGGTTGCTATTTCCTCCTCTAGGGGATCAAACACACATCTCTTATGTCTCTTGCACTGGCAGGTGGTTCTTTCCCCCCAGCGCCACCTGGGAAGCCCACTAGACAGCTATCCCTCTGACAACTGTCACATATGCCAATCATGACCAGTTAGAAAATGGAAAGAAAAAATTCCATTCATAACATAATTACTCATGATAATAACATAAAATGTAGTTTATAGAAATACTATAAACTACTCATGAATAAATGAATAAATAAATTCAAGATATGATTCCCCATTTAAAAATTTCACAGATAATGGGGCAAAATGTAAATAATTGGTAGAGGAATATCTTAACACTATTGCAACCTTTCTGTACTTTAAAAACCATATTCAAATAAAAGGTTACCCCCCAAGATCAAGAGAAGTGAAAAAGAAAATGGACAATGCTGAAAGGGAAATGAGTATTCTGAACATATAAAAAGAGACACTATCTCACATCCCTAAGGAAAATTATCCAAAAAAAAAAAAAAAAAAGAGGAGGACATTAGGAGTAAAAAGATGATTGATGAAAGGTATATCTGAAAGCCCTAAAATGGGAATCATGAAAGCTCCAGATTAAAAAAGAATAGATGTAAAAGATGAAATTATGAAAGAACAAGTTTTAAAAAGTTCCTGAACTACAAGTTTTCAGATTGAAAAGGTTCACAAAGTGGCAGGAAGGATTCAGGAAAAAAGAAACAAATCTGATCACATCCTAGTGGAATTTCTATACCCGAGGGATAAAGAGGAAATCTTAACAAGTTTTCAGGCAAAGATGTGGTACCTAAATGAGAAGATAATCAGGCCAAGTTCAGATTCTGATCTGCATTTCTTGACCCTATATATAGTGAAACAACATACATGGACATTTGAAAGAAAGGACCACAAGTCAAGATTCCTATTCTAAGCCAAGATATCATTATACATGAAAGCAACAACAGATTTTTTTTTCCAACATACAATGGCACAGAAAATAAACAGCCATATGCTCTTTCGAAAGAAACTGCTTGGGAAGTACGCCAACCAAACGAAAGTTAAATTCAGAACAAAGATCTCAAAATGGGGGAGGTGGAGGGAGAGAATTAAAGAAGTGAAAAGTTAAAAGTGTTCAAATAGTTTCATCTTAGTGGTGAGAAACAGTTCTGGTCAACTCAGCAAAATTAAGGAAAAGGAAAAAGAGAAACCATAATAAAGTATCTTCAGTTCAGCTCAGTTCAGTCACTCATTAGTGTCCAACTCTTTGTGACCCCATGAATCGCAGCACGCCAGGCCTCCCTGTCCGTTACCAACACCCAGAGTTCACTCAAACTCACGTCCATCGAGTCGGTGATGCCATCCAGCCATCTCATCCTCTGTCGGTCCCCTTCTCCTCCTGCCCCCAATCCCTCCCAGCATCAGAGTCTTTTCCAATGAGTCAACTCTTCGCATGAGATGGCCAAAGTACTGGAGTTTCAGCTTTAGCATCATTCCTTCCAAAGAAATCCCAGGGCTGATCTCCTTCAGAATGTACTGGTTGGATCTCCTTGCAGTCCAAGGGACTCTCAAGAGTCTTCTCCAACACCACAGTTCAAAAGCATCAATTCTTCAGCACTCAGCCTTCTTCACAGTCCAACTCTCACATCCATACATGACCACAGGAAAAACCATAGCCTTGACTAGATGGACCTTTGTTGGCAAAGAAATGTCTCTGCTTTTGAATATGCTATCTAGGTTGGTCATAACTTTCCTTCCAAGGAGTAAGCGTCTTTTATTTTCATGGCTGCAGTCACCATCTGCAGTGATTTTGGAGCCCCTAAAAATACAGTCTGACACTGTTTCCCCATCTATTTCCCATGAAGTGATGGGACCAGATGCCATGATCTTAGTTTTCTGAATGCTGAGCTTTAAGCCAACTTTTTCACTCTCCTCTTTCACTTTCATCAAGAGGCTTTTGAGTTCCTCTTCACTTTCTGCCATAAGGGTGGTGTCATCTGCATATCTGAGGTTATTGATATTTCTCCCGGCAATCTTGATTCCAGCTTGTGCTTCTTCCAGCCCAGCATTTCTCAAGATGTACTCTGCATAAAGTTAAATAAGCAGGATGACAATATACAGCCCTGACGTACTCCTTTTCCTACTTTAGTTTACTTTACACTCAGGATGTATATCCCTGAGACCTTGGTTCAGATGTGCTAATGAAGCATAAGATATTTAGAAAATCCTTTGCTCTCCAGTAAAAGCCTGATTTCTAAAGAATACTGTTTTACTTTAGATTTTTAAAATCCTATTTTAGTGATCAAAAAGTGAACGTTGATGACCACTTTTTCTTTTTATTTCTGCTGTAACTGTCCAAATTCCTACCTAAGGCAACAGATTACTCTGAGGAGTGGGAGAAACATATGCAAATGGAAATATAAAAAGAACATTCATTTAAAGCATAAATGTTATCCTTATTTACATAAGAGTTTCTATAAACAGAAAAAAAACACATTCTTTTCAATTGCTTACAGAATATCCATAAAAATTGATCATGTACTTGGCCCAAAGAAAATCTTAATAGATTCCAGAGCATAAAGATTTTACAGGCCAAA